>NW_027269262.1:42165000-43382500 GCF_023055355.1 Agelaius tricolor | reverse complement strand
GTGAGGGCTGTATGTATCAATATAGAGAATCTCATCACTTTGCAAGTCCTGAGCATGACAAAGGGTCCATTAATAAAATAAAGTCACAATCAAATAAATACAAACAAAGTATCATAACAAAATTAACAGCAAGTGCTGGTAAATATGATCTAAAAGTGAGGCAAATGCAACATGAGGCAGAAAATATTACTGTAATAGTTAAATCTATGTTTACAGCTATTTTTAAAGCCTTTGAATTCTGGAAAACTCATTATTCACCCATTTACACACAGATCTTGACCTCAGATTACATTTGTTTTTGTGGGATCTTCTAAATGCCCCCAAAAAAGAAATTTACAGTATTCACATAAAAATGCCTAAAAATGCCACAGAATGTATGTAACAGCATTTTGATGATCAGGATGGAATTTTGAAACAGTATAGTTGTAATATTTCTATTTTTGTGGCTATTCAAGAGACATGATCAAGTCTATGTTGGATTCAATATTTGTTTAATGTAGAAACTTCAACAATGAAATGAACTGTTTCTTTGTTAAAAAGGAAATACTAGCCATCTCTGAATCTGCATTACACAGTTCCTTCATTCTTCTGACCTTTCCTTGTAGTGACAAGGAAAACCCCTTCCTTCCATGTATTTATTGAGTAAACTAAGCAGCAGGATTTCTCATCAGATAAAATGTCAGCTGCAACCATCTTCAAACACTTCCCAGAGCTCTCCCATTGTTTTTTTTAAGAAATATTTTAATCGCTCCACCAAAATCAAAGCTCTTAAATAGTTATTTTCTGCCTGGATTAAAATTGGTCCTTTCCAGGCATTCCATATAAAGGATTTGCACTTATATGGGGTTTAGATTCACAAAGATTAACAATATTTCATTAGTGCCACATTTCATACTGATTTATCAGTATTTCAGGGGACTACTGTACCTATATTGGTTTTAATCCTTTTGCTTCAAATGCAATTCTTACAGAAAATCATTTCTATAAATGGATTCCAATATTAGATTACTTAATTCCAGAAGCTTTCACAAAAAAAAAAAAAAAAAAAAAAATTAGTCCTGAGGTGTCAAAGAGTGAATGGAGAAAAATTTTTTCTACAGACCAGAGATGAAGCAACTCCTCTGTGAAATCTGCAAAAATGTGTGAATAAATGGAATGTGTTAAAGGCTGGGAAGGAATATCGGCTCTGCTTTCAGAGAGAACAGGGTTTGAGAACGTGGCACACAAAAGCCATTGCCTAGCTTGGAGTTTGTTCCCTAGCTCATGGTTTTATCCCTGCCTCACCCTCAGACTTCCAGCTTGATTTATTCCTGGTTTTATCAATGTTAAATTCAGCAAGAGTGAACTTGGATATTTATTTTGTAAAAGAAATTAGAGCTGAAGGGTGGCATGAGACAGCGAAGTGCTTGGAAAGTAGAAAAACTGCTCCAGTTGGGGAAAAAATAAAAAATAAAAAGAAAAGAAAAAGGTCCAAAATACTTTTAAAATAGGGACAATAGCAAAGTGATGCCTGGGTCAGTTTCCTGCAGGGCCAGGGAGCAGGTCTGTGCTCCTCCTGGGCAGGTGCCGCAGCACCGCCGAGCGCGGCTCCCGGAGCGCCAGGATCCCACCAGGAGCGCCCAGGCGCCTCCCGGCTCGGACGTCGCTTCTCTTGGTTGTTTCTCGTACGTGAAACAACCAAAAAAGTGAGGAATAGCTGAGAAACTGCTGGACTCTCGAGTAGGAAACGCTTTCCCCCTCAGTGTTAGCTTTGGCTGTCTCAGCAGGACAGCTCTCCTTCAGTGCTGCGGGTCACAGTGTCCTTCCAGCAGGGTTACACACCCGCTAGGCACTGCTTCCAGCGGGAGAAAGTCCTAGAAATGGGATCAGTTCGAGCCGGTTTTTCCTATCCTCATCCACCCGTAAAGCTCCAGGGTGAAAAAGCCTCTCCTCCCTTACAGAGGGTCTCTGGATACAAACCCCACAAGCAGCAGCTCTTCCCTGAGGACGCGCTCCCTGCAGGCACACGGCGGTGCTGACCGCCCTCCCCTCACGGACAGCGGGCAGCGAGCTGAGGCTGGCCCCGTCGTGTGTGAGGCATTTCCCTGGCCCTCAGCTGAGGCTGCCCCTGTCGTGTGTGAGGCATTTCCCTGGCCCTCAGCTGAGGCTGCCCCCGTCGTGTGTGAGGCATTTCCCTGGCCCTCAGCTGAGGCTGCCCCCGTCGTGTGTGAGGCATTTCCCTGGCCCTCAGCCCTCAGTCACTCCCTCCCTCCGTCTCCCAGAGGAGCCGTTCCCTGCAGTGTCCCCGGCAGCTCCGGGCGCTCCCCGCGCAGGGCACTCGCACCCTCTGCTGGCGCTCCGCGGGGCCCCGCCGGAGAGAGAACTCGAGAGATGTTAAATGGATCTATCTGACCCTCATCCCTGTCTCTAGCTGTCATACACCGACTGGCTGCACGGATGAACAACCGGTTTTAAGGAAATGGATGAATAAACGAGATTTAATACATGTCTTTCTAAGATACGTCCATTTAAAACCACTTTTATTTAAAGTGTGTTTTTATTTTAAGGTCGAAAGGAAAGGAACTATTCAACATCTAATGTGAAAACAATAACATCTGATTTCAAAGGCATGGCAAAAGTTTCTAATTTTCTTTTTTTTATTCCAATAAATAAACTTTTTAAGTATTTCCACTAATATATTTTACCACAAGGACTTTACATCTGCTTTATTATTTCCAGTTAACTTAGTAGAAGAAAACTACAGGAATAATATTCCACAAATTCCCTCTACTCCAAGTGACACATACTGTTATGGATCATAATCTATAGAAGTAAGGCCTATATAAAAAGATGTCCTCAAGAATTTCCTGCACACTTTCTGGGACAAGTCTTGGAACAGGTTGAAAAAAATCCAGTGAAATCAGCAGGGTCAGAAGCTTCAGCCTTATCTTTTTCTTTGGCAGAAACACCTGAGTCCTCCTTCTCAGGGTGTGTTTGACTGCATGGCTGTAACCCAGAGACAAACTGAGCAGAAGCAGAATCTTTCTCCAAGTGGCAGCTCATAGAGACTGACAATCACTTTTAACCGGCTTCAAGAGTAAATATTTTACACCCAAGAACATCCCAAGTAGAGCACCCTGACACATAAGAAAGACTTTCATTTTTGGAATCCTCTGACAAACAAACACAAGAATAAGAACATATTTTGATTAACCCTTCCACTTCAGAATGAATATGGATTCACATTCAGTGGTCTCTCTAGTTACAGAGAGTTTAATATTTCTCTCAGCTGAAAGACATTTATATTTTTTTTTTAATGGTTCTGTTACTAGTTGAACATTTCAGGTGTAAGTCCCTAAAGAGCCACCATATTTCACAAGTTACTATCACACCCCAAACTGGTTTTTACATTCTTTGAAAGTGAAACACGTTTAGAAGCATTTTATGTAGAACTTCAGAACTGGTTGCGGTTTGTGCTGTGATTGTGAAAGGCTCTGCACAAAATGAGGCTGTTGTCCTCTGTAGGTCATGGCTAGGAGTTAAGAGGGTGAGAGTGGAGTGGTCTCTCCTGTCCCCTTAATTTAGTCCTAGCTGGACTCCAGGAAAAAGATGTTGCTGTTAAGGTAGACAGTCACACTAATGGATAAATGTCTCCATGGACTTCCCTGTAGGGACACAGAGCCTGTTTTAAACACAGAACTTCTAGACAAACCTTCATAAAGTGGCTGCTTCCAGAAGAAGACTTGAAAAATGACGTCAAGGTTGTTTCATGTCCTCATTTTTCCTTTGCTCTGAGCAGGTGCCACTTTCAGTTTGCCTTTGATGCAGACAAGTCAGGAAAAGGTTTGGGTTTTTGTAATGTATTGCATTAGCCCTGGTCTTGCCAAGAAGATGTCAATAGTCCAGAGACTGAACCAACAGAGTTATAAAGAAGTATTACTAATGCACCTCTCTCAATGGCATCAAAGCATTTGTCTTTATGATCTAAATCACTTAAATCATTACAGCCAAGTCAGAATATCTACTATACTATACTGTAAACCAAAAAAGTATTAACCTTTTGGGAAATTCTGTTTTACACAACTCCAAATCTCAGAACCTCTTGTTTTTTTCAATGAAAATTCAGGCTTGGTATTTTTACTTTCTATTTTACTTTTCAGTATTCCCAAGCTCAATAGGAAAACCAGATTATTAATATAGTACTTGAGCATTTTAATAAATTATAATTATCTCTGCTGCTTTAAGATTTTTTTCAGCCCCAGTTTCCAAAAGTGAAAGAAATCAGACACAGACACCTGATTAATTTTTTTTTGTTATATAAATCTGTAATAATTTAAAAATTAGAAAGAGCCGCTATATTTTACAAGTATTGAAATGGATAATCATTAAATTCTATTGGGTCATCTGCCAAAATGCAACATTGAATTTTTTTCCAGATAAGAATGGGAATATTTTTAAGTCTTCATCCATAGGCATCTGTGTTTTCTGGTGGTGTGGTTTTATGATCTTTGCTCACTACCATTAATAAATGAGAAATAAGTGATAGATGTTGAAAGCAGATAATAATGATTGTTTCATTTTACATTCCAGTGATTTGAGAAGTACTTGTTCATAGCTGATGTCAAACCACATCAAGCATTAAAGAACAGAGTGTGTGTACTCAGGGAACACATCTCTGTGATGCTGAAAATTAGTCTTTTGTCACGGTTATGCAGGTCAGCAATTTCCAAATCACAGAGGCCAAGGGTACTATGCTAATGCTCATCATTTCTAACACTCTTCTGCTGTAACCACATTTAATTGACCATTTTGTTAACTGAACTTCTCAGTGTGATTCTCTGCTCTGGGTCATAAAACTGTCCAAATGCACTATGAAGGCAAATGAAGTATCCTCATGTGCCCTTCAGTTCCAGTGGGTGCCTGTTTCCTCAGTGACTTCCTGACTCAGTTTGAGAGCATCCCAAGACTGGCAGCACAGGCCACTGTGCCTGTGAGAGTTCACATGGACAAGGATTACTGTACAGGGCTGAGGCTGTCGGAGACAGCACCTTCTTGTTCTCCTGAAGCACTGTGGAAATACAAACACGAAATACAAACCAGCTTCAGTCAAAAAATAGGGTCAAGTGAATGCCTTTTGCTGTGGCTGCTGCAAGAGGCAGTCATTCCAAGTAGGTTTGGTCTGGAGCACAGAGAAATTAAATCCATCACAAGGGCAGAAGAAACAGTTCAACCTGCACAACATCATAAATAAGTTGGTAATGTGCCTACCTGCTGGTAGAATGAGGTTATGAATATTTAAGTGATAATACAGAATACAAAAGGGAGTAGAAGACAGAAGGAAAGTTTTCCAATGTCTATGCTTTTTAATATGCAGTGGAGGAAATTGCAGTTCTTTTGATACAATTTTTTGATGGAGATGGATCATTTCTGCATTTTTGCTGTGCTTTTTCTTGTTTATTTTTCTGAATAAGACCATTTATCTGTAGTGTTAAGTGATAGGAGACCTATTACAAAACATAATGTTGTGTCAGCAGGCTCCTGGTTCTATCAAATAATAGATTAGTGAAGACAGGGCATGATGAGAAAAGAAGTTTTCAAAAGAAGACAAACCTTTGGATCATGTTACAAAGCCCTCCTGAAGCACACAAAATGTTTTGGCTTTTTTTTTCAGGATAAAACTACACAGGGAGATCCATTCAGGAGCACAGAAAATGCGCCCCTGCTGCTAAGTGAAGGGCAGACTGCAGGCCACAGCCTTAGTTTAGTTATCTCTGTCTTTTTCATGCCTTGTTTTCTGTCATGGACCCAGTCATCAGCTCTAAGCCAGAGGAACAGCTGCATCACTGGAGACTTCCTCCTGGCCTTCAGCATTACCTCTCTTAAGCAAGGCACATCTGTGAGCTCAGAGACCTTCTAGCTGTCTCAAAGACCTTTGAACCTGGATATCTGAGCACTTTCCTAACCAATTTTGTTGGCTTGGCTTTTGACTGACAGGTGAGCAATAAGCACTGAGAACAAATACTCAGGAAGGCACAATGTTTACTGAAATAATTCAGGCTTCTTCCTCATGTACTTAGAGTTCAGGGAGTTGTTAGCAAGACTGGAAATGAGAGGGTGGCCCTGAGAAAGGCAAAGTCTGGATGTACTTTCTCAGAAATAAGCCAGGTACTGAGTGTATTTGGACATTTGTGGCTAAAGTGGGTTGTCATGTTCTTACCCAATTCAAATGCAATCATTATAGTGGATTTTAAATAACATAAGTGTTTATTTGAACACAGAAGTATATGAAATATAAAATTGGTATTCTTGAAATTGCCCTTTACCCTCCCATCTCAGTTCTGTGTATGAAACAGTAGTGCTCTGTTTCTAAATTGGCTTCAAATCACTAGTGTGTTTCTCATTTATAAAATACTTTTTACAGCCTAATTGGGAGCAGTTTAATTCTCAGATTCTCAGCTCCCTGCTAGACCAGTTAAGACTCCAATTGACTGTAACGATTCAGAAAGAGGCTCTTTTGGAGCTTTTACAATATGTCATGTAAATTGGTGTTCAGGGACTTTAAAAAATTATTTATATTATATTTAACTAGAATATTATTCACATGATAGGAGCCCCATGACATAATGGATGGTAGAAGCTTAGAAAATTGGTCACAGTTTATGACCTCAAGGCCAATGAACATTTTACCCTGGAAAATGGTCCACAGTGTAATGCATGAGCCCAATTCCATGTCACCAGAAGAACCTAGAAATCTCAGATGCTCATTACTTGCCCAGTCATTGAATTCTGTTCCCTACACATTTATCAGTGTTCATGAGTGTCCCACCTAATTTTTCTATAATTATGAAATCTTACTTATTCATCATTTCCCTTTGATGACTGGACAAACTGACTTACTAGACAAGACATAGGAATAGATCCTTCACAGATCCATTCTAAAACCTCTGTTAAAGTTATTTCTTTCTAAATAAAAATGGCCAAAAATTGTGAAGCTTTTCCTAACAATATAATTACTACACAGTTTTCAGCTGTGGCTGTCCAGTATCACAGCATGAGTTACGACTGGAAAAAATATATAAATGGGTTTGGAGGTTTTTTTAATAGCTATTTCTAAAATAATTTCTTCACTAACCCCTGCACTTCTGCACTCCTAAGGTGATTCTTAAGAGATGTGTTACAGATAGAGGAACTTTTGCTGCATGGGTGAACTGCCCAGTAGGGAGAGGCAAAACTTGTTCTGCAGAAATAATTAATACAGATAGCCTTTCTCTTGAAGGGATTTTAATCAGAAACAAAAATGGTGCCCATAGGATTCAGGCATTTGAACTGAATGAGTCAAGACACTGAGAGGTACCAGCAGCAGGATTTGGTGGGTTCTGCTGCTTTGAAGTGGCAGGACTGGACTTTTAGCTCCATTCTCACCATTATTAATCACCTGGAAGGTTACATTACAGAAACGCCTTCATCTCTCACTCCTCCAATTCTCCACATCCACCATCTTTTTTGTCTCATTGGATTTTTAATTCTGTGGAACAGGGTCTGTTAATCTGTATTCATGGTTCCAGATTTTTACAGAGGCTTCCAGCAGAACTTATACTACAATTCATAAATAATAAAATCTGTACATTTTCCTGGGGATTTTTCTTGACATTGCTAGTCCTATAAACAAAAGCATTCTTTATCAAAACAAAAAATGAATGTTTAGAGTACCTGTGAGAAATAAAAAGGAGATGTTATATATTTTCTGTTGTGGGAATTGCAACTCAATCCTCCTCCCCTCATGCTGATATACAGTCAGTCACCCACTTACTTTTCTGAAAGCAGATCTAAGTGACGTATTTCTTTTATAAATAAAGTGCTAACATCATAACATGCTGCATGAGGTGAAATATGCAACAGATTGATGGAGTAGCAAACTGATGAGCTGTACCTAAGAAGTGCAATCTGATTTCAGCAAGCCCAAAGGGGCTACAATGCACAAGAGGAAAAAAGAAACATTGTTTAATCACTTCTTTCAAAATAGACTGCTGTGAAAAGAGGGTCGTTTATTTTACCACAGAAAGGGCAGAACTCAAAATATATGTGCAGGCAAAATGCTGAAACTAACCTCTTCATAAAAGGCAGCTTTTTCTCACAAGTTTGTGAGCACCTTCTGTAGGGACAATTACCTTAAAGTGTATCATATTGATCTGCAATATACTTTGAAAATGTCAATATATACCTAGTCTTGCTGCCTGCGGCATATGAGGAAGTGAAATAAAAATGAGTCTGGACTTAATGACATGTAACCATCTTGGATGAATAATGTATATATGGTCAATCCCCAATCCTCAGGAGACCATCAGTCTAACTTTAATGTTTGAGACAAGCAACTGTATGTTTTAGATTTATCACTTGAGTCCTAATGCACTTGCCAAAGGACATTAATATTTAAATATTGAAAAATATACTATCAGCAGGAAAATAGGCAGATTTACAGTTAGGGAGGTTTTCTTTGGTTAGCCTTTAAAACATACCTTTTTCTTTTTCTGAGAGAGTTTAGGAAAACTACTACTCTTTTAATCTAATTCCATATTATGAAAGATATTTAACTTCCTATTTTAAGCCTAGAAATATATGCAGAAGCCAGTTTTTAGGTAGTTCTGTTCTGAGGTCCTCTATAATCTCCCCACTAAAGTCTGGTATAAGATTTGTTTTAGAAATACATGAACATGCCAAACTTCTTTTGAAGTCACGAGACCTCAAAACATAGAAAAACAGAATTATCCAAATCAACCAATAATTAGATGAGAATCTCTTCTAATACATTCCTTACCAAATAAGCAATAATTTTTATTATTCTTCCTGAGTCATCCCAGAATATGTTAAAAACATAAGACTTCCTACAGACTGCGTTTGGCTCAATCTTTGTCTCTATTTCCTGACTACTTAATGTGGTGCTAGATGATATACTTGGGAAGTGAATTCCCACCTTGTTGGGTAGAGAGTGAGCAGCACCACTGTATTTGCCTCCAGGCTGCCTGGCAGACATTGGTTGAGATTTGTTTAGGAGACACTGTGGCTGCTGGTGAAAATATTCAAATTGTGAACCTATTTTACATTTGGTAGCACATTAGGATTCATGGTAGAGACAATGTTTTCATTTGCTCCGTTGCTCTCCAAAGACAGTAGAGACATTGATTTCACATTTAGAATATGAGTGTAAATTATTATGAGGTACTTCTTCATATTTGAATTGCATGATAGAAAAACGTGCTCCACTATGCCATGAAGTAAAAAGAGATCCCAATGTGATGAGTATAGTTAATAAACAATATACTTTCTGATAGCTGACAGAACCTTCATTAAAAGCTGAATGTAAAAAAATACTGAGAAATAACAAACATCTTCAGTGCTGGCTCTAATAAGTCAAGGTCTCAGAAAGTTTATAGATTAATTCTATTCTCTTGAGCTCAATAATAAAATGTTTGACACTAACAGGTAGCAAACCCTCTTCCCCACTGCTTTCCCAAAGGTGCTCTGGGAGGACCCATGTAACAACCTCACAGCAGATGATGTTGTTAAGTAGAAACAGGGAGAGTTCCAGGCAACTGGCTAGTCCCCTTGGAATGAAGACAGAGGAAGGGATCAAGGGCACTCTCAGCAGATTGGCAGATGACACCAAGCTGAGCAGCACAGTTTACACACCTTAAGGACAGGATGGAATCCAGAGGGACCTGGACAAGCTCCAGAAGTTGGTCCGAGGAAATCTCATGAGGTTCAACAAGACCCAATGTAGAGTAGAGGAAATGTATTTGAATATCTGTATAGAGGCTTTGCCCCAGAGGTCCTGGTTGCCCTTGATGGGCTGCAGCTGTGATGTCCTTAATTGGGCTGCAGCTGTAACCAATGAAGATAACTGGGATAAAAGTGGGCGGGATAGCCAGTCAGGGAGAGCCTTGGAGGAGCCCTGGCCTGAGAGAGAACAGTGTGCAGAAGAAGGAGCCAGTAAAGAGCTGCAGCCATAAGAATGCACCAAAGAGGTATGGACTTTAGAAGTCTGATAATATCATTATAAGACTCTAGAGAAATAATAGAAGAACCAGTGCAAGCTGCTTTATCTGGGCTGGGGAACCTCCGGTATCAACACAGGCTGGGGGATGAACAGATCAAGGGTAGCCCTGCTGAGAAGGATGTGAGGGTGCTGGTGGCTGACAGGATGATGTTGGACATTAGCCAGCTATGTGAGCTTGCAGCCCAGAAAGCCAAATGTGTCCTGGGCTGGATCCAAATAATCAGCAACAGCATCTGAGGGAGGGGATTCTGTCCCTCCATGTTGCCCTGGTGGGATCCCAGCTGGAGTGCTGCATCCAGCTCTGGGGTCCCTAGCACTAAAAGGACATTGACTTGTTGGAGAAAGTCTGGCGGAGGCCACCAAAATGATCAGAAGACTGGAGCACCTCTCCTGTGAGGAAAGGCTGAGAGAATTGGGAATGCTCAGCCTGGAGAAGAAAAGGCTTCAAGGTGACCTAATTGCAATCCTCCAGTACCTGAAGGGAGCTTTCAAGAAAGATGGGGGGGAACTCTTACAAGGGTATGACGGAAGAAGAGGGAATGGATTCAAAGTGAAAGAGTGAAGGCTTACATTAGAGATTCTGAAGAAATTTTTCACTGTGAGGGTGGTGAAGCATAGGAAGAGGTTGCCCAGAGAAGCTGTGGATGCTCCTTCCCTGGAAATGTTCAATACCAGGCTGGATGAGACTTTGAGCAACCTGCTCTAGGGGAGGTGTCCCAGTGGAAGGTGTTGATGCCCATGGTAGGGGGTGGGATCTAGATGATCTTTGGGGCCCCTTCCAACCCAAACCATTCTATGAGTCTACAAAATTCCTTAGAGATCATTAAGGGGCATGGTTACCTAATGTCTGCGACATTATGCATTGGTAAAATACTAGGCAAAGTATATTAAAAGTATATATGCATTAAATTTATAAGTATATATGGATGTTACCTAGTTTTACAGAGTACAGTATAGTTTTTACAGTCTATTTTGTCCAGAAGAGAGAGATTTACAACACCCTTCAATTCTTCCAAAGCAGGGAACCAAGCCTGTAGCATTAAATGAACATAGGTGGTCTATTGCAGCATAGAACTTGGCCCATTATGGTATTTGGATATTAGCATTCACTAAGATTTCAGGGCATTCACCATATTATAAGGGAGCTCTGTCACCATTACAAAGGAAACACTTTCATTTCAAAACCCCTATTTTATTCTCAAGATGTCCTTTTAAAAAGATCGAATTCATAAAGAATCTAGATCAGCTTTCTGACATAATCCATACTGAGCTTTTCCTAATAAGTCTGATTCTAGAAATTAATAAAATGGCTGAAGCCTCCTTTCAAATGGTGAAATACAGAAGTGCAGGTCTATAAGAATTTATTTCATAATACTTTTGCACTGTAAGAATATTTAAATGAATCTAAAATTGATGGGGGGAACTTTTATCAATGAATGTTTAACTTAGATCAAATATTTTAGAAAGAGATATATAAAAACAGGAAGAAAAAGAAAATCAATAAGAGCAGTGCAAAGGACAAAAACATGCAAAACTACTCTCCCAGAGGTTGCAAAAGCTGGGGAAAAAGTCAAGGAGGAAGACAAAACTAGGAGGGTAAGATATAAAAGAGATGGCATGGAGGCTCAAAACAATATGGAAAAAAAAATTTTCTTTTCAAAAAATTTTCCCCTGCTCTTCCACTATCTGGGAGCTTACTTTAGCATCTTTTGGTCATTTGCGCTGCTCTGATAGAACCCCGGTGCGTTTTCCTCTTCTCACTAAATTGACCAAATTTCCCAATTTTCTTTTTTTTCTCCTCCAATTGCTATTCCTTTGAAGGGATCTCCATTCCAGCCTCTTTCTAAGTCCTTCTTATCTCTTTTGGCCTTCAGCGCGGACCAATTTTTGGAAGATTTGCTGCATGTGCCTGCACTTGATTGCATATGGTGTTGTAGTGTGTTTTGTTAAGTTATTAGGTTGGTTTATTCCAATCCCCTTCTGTCTGAAAACGATTCTGCCCCAGTTCTCCCTTCCCGCCTTTGGAGCTGTCTGTCTTCCTCGCTCCACCCTAGCCAACAATGTAGCCCCTAAACTCCGCCCTGGTTTCCCTGGAAACCCTTGTATTTTTTTCTTCTGATCCCTCCCCGGTACCCCGCCAATCACTCTCACTCCCCACCCTAACTGCTAGAATGTTCCAGCAGGGGAGTTCGGTGGTTGGCTGAGGAACCGGGACCCCTCCCCAGAATGTTTTCTATTGGTGTTGTCCACGTGTCAATCCCTTGGACCCCACTCCCCACTGCACCCCCATTGGCCCAATGCCCGGCACCTCCCTACCCCTAAAAACCTGTTGTCAGCCCCCACCCCCCCGCCGCCCCCGCGTCTTCTCCTGTCGGTCCCTCCAGGGTTGATTAAAGCCTGGATTAAGCCACAGTTGGAGTCCGCCGTCTTCTTTCCTCTGGGTGCAGCCTTTACTAGACTCTGTCCTGCACAAGGTGTGCCTACAGCCGCAAACGAGGCACTGCCTTAGCCGCTATCACGAAGCCAGCTCTCGGAAGATGTGCCCCCTCGTGCTGCTGGCAGTGCTGGAGCTAGCCAGACGCTAGCAATAGAGTCTCACTGCTGAAATATGGGTAAAATATTTTTCTTTCTTTTTTTTTTTTTTTTTTTTTTTTTACTGATTAAGCCATGTCCCTCATATCTTCCCCTCCAAGTTTTGTCTTCCTCCTTGCCTTTTTCCCCTGCTTTTGCAACATCTGGGAGCTTAGTTTTGGCATCTTTTGGTCCTTTGCAATGCAACTCATTTCTTCACAGACCATTTCTTGAAGGCTCTAAAACTCCCCATTTTCTGGTTTTTTTCAGTTGCATTTCATTTGATCCTATCTCCTTTCCAGAGTGTTTGTAAGCCTTTCTTTTGGGGGTCGCAAGATTCCCTTTCCCTTCCCGAAAGGAAATTTCATTTCCTTTCGGGAAGGGAAAGGGAATCTTGCGATTTCAATGGGCACCATGAGAGGAATCTTTGGTGCATGTCCCTGCACGTGATGACATGCCATGCCTTTTGATGGCTTTGACTTTGGGAAAGATTTTTTCTTTTTTTTTTCCCAGTTTTTTGCAGCATCCATGCCATGACTTTTCTATCTTCCCCTCCAAGGTTTTTCTTCCTCCTTGCCTTTTTCCCCAGCTTTTGCATCATCTGGGAGCTTACTTTTGGCATCTTTTGGTCCTTTGCACTGCTCTGATAGAACCCCGGTGCATTTTCCTCTTCTCACTAAATTGACCAAATTTCCCAATTTTCTTTTTTTTCTCCTCCAATTGCTATTCCTTTGAAGGGATCTCCATTCCAGCCTCTTTCTAAGTCCTTCTTATCTCTTTTGGCCTTCAGCGCGGACCAATTTTTGGAAGCTTTGCTGCATGTGCCTGCACTTGATTGCATATGGGAAAGATATTTTCCTTTTCTGTTGTTTTATTTTTTTTTGTGATTAAGCCATGTCCCTCATATCTTCCCCTCCAAGTTTTGTCTTCCTCCTTGCCTTTTTCCCCTGCTTTTGCAACATCTGGGAGCTTAGTTTTGGCATCTTTTGGTCCTTTGCAATGCAACTCATTTCTTCACAGACCATTTCTTGAAGGCTCTAAAACTCCCCATTTTCTGGTTTTTTTCAGTTGCATTTCATTTGATCCTATCTCCTTTCCAGAGTGTTTGTAAGCCTTTCTTTTGGGGGTCGCAAGATTCCCTTTCCCTTCCCGAAAGGAAATGAAATTTCCTTTCGGGAAGGGAAAGGGAATCTTGCGATTTCAATGGGCACCATGAGAGGAATCTTTGGTGCATGTCCCTGCACGTGATGACATGCCATGCCTTTTGATGGCTTTGACTTTGGGAAAGATTTTTTCTTTTTTTTTTCCAGTTTTTTGCAGCATCCATGCCATGACTTTTCTATCTTCCCCTCCAAGGTTTTTCTTCCTCCTTGCCTTTTTCCCCAGCTTTTGCATCATCTGGGAGCTTACTTTTGGCATCTTTTGGTCCTTTGCACTGCTCTGATAGAACCCCGGTGCATTTTCCTCTTCTCACTAAATTGACCAAATTTCCCAATTTTCTTTTTTTTCTCCTCCAATTGCTATTCCTTTGAAGGGATCTCCATTCCAGCCTCTTTCTAAGTCCTTCTTATCTCTTTTGGCCTTCAGTGCGGACCAATTTTTGGAAGCTTTGCTGCATGTGCCTGCACTTGATTGCATATGGGTAAGATATTTTCCTTTTCTGGTTTTATTTTTTTTTGTGATTAAGCCATGTCCCTCAGATCTTCCCCTCCAAGTTTTGTCTTCCTCCTTGCCTTTTTCCCCTGCTTTTGCAACATCTGGGAGCTTAGTTTTGGCATCTTTTGGTCCTTTGCAATGCAACTCATTTCTTCACAGACCATTTCTTGAAGGCTCTAAAACTCCCCAATTTCTGGTTTTTTTCAGTTGCATTTCATTTGATCCTATCTCCTTTCCAGAGTGTTTGTAAGCCTTTCTTTTGGGGGTCGCAAGATTCCCTTTCCCTTCCCGAAAGGAAATTTCATTTCCTTTCGGGAAGGGAAAGGGAATCTTGCGATTTCAATGGGCACCATGAGAGGAATCTTTGGTGCATGTCCCTGCACGTGATGACATGCCATGCCTTTTGATGGCTTTGACTTTGGGAAAGATTTTTTCTTTTTTTTTTTTCCAGTTTTTTGCAGCATCCATGCCATGACTTTTCTATCTTCCCCTCCAAGGTTTTTCTTCCTCCTTGCCTTTTTCCCCAGCTTTTGCATCATCTGGGAGCTTACTTTTGGCATCTTTTGGTCCTTTGCACTGCTCTGATAGAACCCCGGTGCATTTTCCTCTTCTCACTAAATTGACCAAATTTCCCAATTTTCTTTTTTTTCTCCTCCAATTGCTATTCCTTTGAAGGGATCTCCATTCCAGCCTCTTTCTAAGTCCTTCTTATCTGTTTTGGCCTTCAGCGCGGACCAATTTTTGGAAGCTTTGCTGCATGTGCCTGCACTTGATTGCATATGGGTAAGATATTTTCCTTTTCTGGTTTTATTTTTTTTAGTGATTAAGCCATGTCCCTCAGATCTTCCCCTCCAAGTTTTGTCTTCCTCCTTGCCTTTTTCCCCTGCTTTTGCAACATCTGGGAGCTTAGTTTTGGCATCTTTTGGTCCTTTGCAATGCAACTCATTTCTTCACAGACCATTTCTTGAAGGCTCTAAAACTCCCCATTTTCTGGTTTTTTTCAGTTGCATTTCATTTGATCCTATCTCCTTTCCAGAGTGTTTGTAAGCCTTTCTTTTGGGGGTCGCAAGATTCCCTTTCCCTTCCCGAAAGGAAATGAAATTTCCTTTCGGGAAGGGAAAGGGAATCTTGCGATTTCAATGGGCACCATGAGAGGAATCTTTGGTGCATGTCCCTGCACGTGATGACATGCCATGCCTTTTGATGGCTTTGACTTTGGGAAAGATTTTTTCTTTTTTTTTTTTCCAGTTTTTTGCAGCATCCATGCCATGACTTTTCTATCTTCCCCTCCAAGGTTTTTCTTCCTCCTTGCCTTTTTCCCCAGCTTTTGCATCATCTGGGAGCTTACTTTTGGCATCTTTTGGTCCTTTGCACTGCTCTGATAGAACCCCGGTGCATTTTCCTCTTCTCACTAAATTGACCAAATTTCCCAATTTTCTTTTTTTTCTCCTCCAATTGCTATTCCTTTGAAGGGATCTCCATTCCAGCCTCTTTCTAAGTCCTTCTTATCTCTTTTGGCCTTCAGCGCGGACCAATTTTTGGGAGCTTTGCTGCATGTGCCTGCACTTGATTGCATATGGGTAAGATATTTTCCTTTTCTGGTTTTATTTTTTTTTGTGATTAAACCATGTCCCTCATATCTTCCCCTCCAAGTTTTGTCTTCCTCTTTGCCTTTTTCCCCTGCTTTTGCAACATCTGGGAGCTTAGTTTTGGCATCTTTTGGTCCTTTGCAATGCAACTCATTTCTTCACAGACCATTTCTTGAAGGCTCTAAAACTCCCCATTTTCTGGTTTTTTTCAGTTGCATTTCATTTGATCCTATCTCCTTTCCAGAGTGTTTGTAAGCCTTTCTTTTGGGGGTCGCAAGATTCCCTTTCCCTTCCCGAAAGGAAATGAAATTTCCTTTCGGGAAGGGAAAGGGAATCTTGCGATTTCAATGGGCACCATGAGAGGAATCTTTGGTGCATGTCCCTGCACGTGATGACATGCCATGCCTTTTGATGGCTTTGACTTTGGGAAAGATTTTTTCTTTTTTTTTTTCCAGTTTTTTGCAGCATCCATGCCATGACTTTTCTATCTTCCCCTCCAAGGTTTTTCTTCCTCCTTGCCTTTTTCCCCAGCTTTTGCAACATCTGGGAGCTTACTTTTGGCATCTTTTGGTCCTTTGCACTGCTCTGATAGAACCCCGGTGCATTTTCCTCTTCTCACTAAATTGACCAAATTTCCCAGTTTTCTTTTTTTTCTCCTCCAATTGCTATTCCTTTGAAGGGATCTCCATTCCAGCCTCTTTCTAAGTCCTTCTTATCTGTTTTGGCCTTCAGCGCGGACCAATTTTTGGAAGCTTTGCTGCATGTGCCTGCACTTGATTGCATATGGGAAAGATATTTTCCTTTTCTGGTTTTATTTTTTTTTGTGATTAAGCCATGTCCCTCATATCTTCCCGTCCAAGTTTTGTCTTCCTCCTTGCCTTTTTCCCCTGCTTTTGCAACATCTGGGAGCTTAGTTTTGGCATCTTTTGGTCCTTTGCAATGCAACTCATTTCTTCACAGACCATTTCTTGAAGGCTCTAAAACTCCCCAATTTCTGGTTTTTTTCAGTTGCATTTCATTTGATCCTATCTCCTTTCCAGAGTGTTTGTAAGCCTTTCTTTTGGGGGTCGCAAGATTCCCTTTCCCTTCCCGAAAGGAAATGAAATTTCCTTTCGGGAAGGGAAAGGGAATCTTGCGATTTCAATGGGCACCATGAGAGGAATCTTTGGTGCATGTTCCTGGCACGTGATGACATGCCATGCCTTTTGATGGCTTTGACTTTGGGAAAGATTTTTTCTTTTTTTTTTTCCAGTTTTTTGCAGCATCCATGCCATGACTTTTCTATCTTCCCCTCCAAGGTTTTTCTTCCTCCTTGCCTTTTTCCCCAGCTTTTGCAACATCTGGGAGCTTACTTTTGGCATCTTTTGGTCCTTTGCACTGCTCTGATAGAACCCCGGTGCATTTTCCTCTTCTCACTAAATTGACCAAATTTCCCAATTTTCTTTTTTTTCTCCTCCAATTGCTATTCCTTTGAAGGGATCTCCATTCCAGCCTCTTTCTAAGTCCTTCTTATCTCTTTTGGCCTTCAGCGCGGACCAATTTTTGGAAGCTTTGCTGCATGTGCCTGCACTTGATTGCATATGGGAAAGATATTTTCCTTTTCTGTTGTTTTATTTTTTTTTGTGATTAAGCCATGTCCCTCATATCTTCCTGTCCAAGTTTTGTCTTCCTCCTTGCCTTTTTCCCCTGCTTTTGCAACATCTGGGAGCTTAGTTTTGGCATCTTTTGGTCCTTTGCAATGCAACTCATTTCTTCACAGACCATTTCTTGAAGGCTCTAAAACTCCCCAATTTCTGTTTTTTTTCAGTTGCATTTCATTTGATCCTATCTCCTTTCCAGAGTGTTTGTAAGCCTTTCTTTTGGGGGTCGCAAGATTCCCTTTCCCTTCCCGAAAGGAAATGAAATTTCCTTTCGGGAAGGGAAAGGGAATCTTGCGATTTCAATGGGCACCATGAGAGGAATCTTTGGTGCATGTCCCTGCACGTGATGACATGCCATGCCTTTTGATGGCTTTGACTTTGGGAAAGATTTTTTCTTTTTTTTTTCCCAGTTTTTTGCAGCATCCATGCCATGACTTTTCTATCTTCCCCTCCAAGGTTTTTCTTCCTCCTTGCCTTTTTCCCCAGCTTTTGCATCATCTGGGAGCTTCCTTTTGGCATCTTTTGGTCCTTTGCACTGCTCTGATAGAACCCCGGTGCATTTTCCTCTTCTCACTAAATTGACCAAATTTCCCAATTTTCTTTTTTTTCTCCTCCAATTGCTATTCCTTTGAAGGGATCTCCATTCCAGCCTCTTTCTAAGTCCTTCTTATCTCTTTTGGCCTTCAGCGCGGACCAATTTTTGGAAGCTTTGCTGCATGTGCCTGCACTTGATTGCATATGGGTAAGATATTTTCCTTTTCTGGTTTTATTTTTTTTTGTGATTAAGCCATGTCCCTCATATCTTCCCCTCCAAGTTTTGTCTTCCTCCTTGCCTTTTTCCCCTGCTTTTGCAACATCTGGGAGCTTAGTTTTGGCATCTTTTGGTCCTTTGCAATGCAACTCATTTCTTCACAGACCATTTCTTGAAGGCTCTAAAACTCCCCAATTTCTGTTTTTTTTCAGTTGCATTTCATTTGATCCTATCTCCTTTCCAGAGTGTTTGTAAGCCTTTCTTTTGGGGGTCGCAAGATTCCCTTTCCCTTCCCGAAAGGAAATGAAATTTCCTTTCGGGAAGGGAAAGGGAATCTTGCGATTTCAATGGGCACCATGAGAGGAATCTTTGGTGCATGTCCCTGCACGTGGTGACATGCCATGCCTTTTGATGGCTTTGACTTTGGGAAAGATTTTTTCTTTTTTTTTTTCCAGTTTTTTGCAGCATCCATGCCATGACTTTTCTATCTTCCCCTCCAAGGTTTTTCTTCCTCCTTGCCTTTTTCCCCAGCTTTTGCAACATCTGGGAGCTTACTTTTGGCATCTTTTGGTCCTTTGCACTGCTCTGATAGAACCCCGGTGCATTTTCCTCTTCTCACTAAATTGACCAAATTTCCCAATTTTCTTTTTTTTCTCCTCCAATTGCTATTCCTTTGAAGGGATCTCCATTCCAGCCTCTTTCTAAGTCCTTCTTATCTCTTTTGGCCTTCAGCGCGGACCAATTTTTGGAAGCTTTGCTGCATGTGCCTGCACTTGATTGCATATGGGAAAGATATTTTCCTTTTCTGTTGTTTTATTTTTTTTTGTGATTAAGCCATGTCCCTCATATCTTCCTGTCCAAGTTTTGTCTTCCTCCTTGCCTTTTTCCCCTGCTTTTGCAACATCTGGGAGCTTAGTTTTGGCATCTTTTGGTCCTTTGCAATGCAACTCATTTCTTCACAGACCATTTCTTGAAGGCTCTAAAACTCCCCAATTTCTGTTTTTTTTCAGTTGCATTTCATTTGATCCTATCTCCTTTCCAGAGTGTTTGTAAGCCTTTCTTTTGGGGGTCGCAAGATTCCCTTTCCCTTCCCGAAAGGAAATGAAATTTCCTTTCGGGAAGGGAAAGGGAATCTTGCGATTTCAATGGGCACCATGAGAGGAATCTTTGGTGCATGTCCCTGCACGTGATGACATGCCATGCCTTTTGATGGCTTTGACTTTGGGAAAGATTTTTTCTTTTTTTTTTTCCAGTTTTTTGCAGCATCCATGCCATGACTTTTCTATCTTCCCCTCCAAGGTTTTTCTTCCTCCTTGCCTTTTTCCCCAGCTTTTGCAACATCTGGGAGCTTACTTTTGGCATCTTTTGGTCCTTTGCACTGCTCTGATAGAACCCCGGTGCATTTTCCTCTTCTCACTAAATTGACCAAATTTCCCAGTTTTCTTTTTTTTCTCCTCCAATTGCTATTCCTTTGAAGGGATCTCCATTCCAGCCTCTTTCTAAGTCCTTCTTATCTGTTTTGGCCTTCAGCGCGGACCAATTTTTGGAAGCTTTGCTGCATGTGCCTGCACTTGATTGCATATGGGAAAGATATTTTCCTTTTCTGGTTTTATTTTTTTTTGTGATTAAGCCATGTCCCTCATATCTTCCCGTCCAAGTTTTGTCTTCCTCCTTGCCTTTTTCCCCTGCTTTTGCAACATCTGGGAGCTTAGTTTTGGCATCTTTTGGTCCTTTGCAATGCAACTCATTTCTTCACAGACCATTTCTTGAAGGCTCTAAAACTCCCCAATTTCTGTTTCTTTTCAGTTGCATTTCATTTGATCCTATCTCCTTTCCAGAGTGTTTGTAAGCCTTTCTTTTGGGGGTCGCAAGATTCCCTTTCCCTTCCCGAAAGGAAATTTCATTTCCTTTCGGGAAGGGAAAGGGAATCTTGCGATTTCAATGGGCACCATGAGAGGAATCTTTGGTGCATGTTCCTGGCACGTGATGACATGCCATGCCTTTTGATGGCTTTGACTTTGGGAAAGATTTTTTCTTTTTTTTTTTCCAGTTTTTTGCAGCATCCATGCCATGACTTTTCTATCTTCCCCTCCAAGGTTTTTCTTCCTCCTTGCCTTTTTCCCCAGCTTTTGCAACATCTGGGAGCTTACTTTTGGCATCTTTTGGTCCTTTGCACTGCTCTGATAGAACCCCGGTGCATTTTCCTCTTCTCACTAAATTGACCAAATTTCCCAATTTTCTTTTTTTTCTCCTCCAATTGCTATTCCTTTGAAGGGATCTCCATTCCAGCCTCTTTCTAAGTCCTTCTTATCTCTTTTGGCCTTCAGCGCGGACCAATTTTTGGAAGCTTTGCTGCATGTGCCTGCACTTGATTGCATATGGGAAAGATATTTTCCTTTTCTGTTGTTTTATTTTTTTTTGTGATTAAGCCATGTCCCTCATATCTTCCTGTCCAAGTTTTGTCTTCCTCCTTGCCTTTTTCCCCTGCTTTTGCAACATCTGGGAGCTTAGTTTTGGCATCTTTTGGTCCTTTGCAATGCAACTCATTTCTTCACAGACCATTTCTTGAAGGCTCTAAAACTCCCCAATTTCTGTTTTTTTTCAGTTGCATTTCATTTGATCCTATCTCCTTTCCAGAGTGTTTGTAAGCCTTTCTTTTGGGGGTCGCAAGATTCCCTTTCCCTTCCCGAAAGGAAATGAAATTTCCTTTCGGGAAGGGAAAGGGAATCTTGCGATTTCAATGGGCACCATGAGAGGAATCTTTGGTGCATGTCCCTGCACGTGATGACATGCCATGCCTTTTGATGGCTTTGACTTTGGGAAAGATTTTTTCTTTTTTTTTTCCCAGTTTTTTGCAGCATCCATGCCATGACTTTTCTATCTTCCCCTCCAAGGTTTTTCTTCCTCCTTGCCTTTTTCCCCAGCTTTTGCATCATCTGGGAGCTTACTTTTGGCATCTTTTGGTCCTTTGCACTGCTCTGATAGAACCCCGGTGCATTTTCCTCTTCTCACTAAATTGACCAAATTTCCCAATTTTCTTTTTTTTCTCCTCCAATTGCTATTCCTTTGAAGGGATCTCCATTCCAGCCTCTTTCTAAGTCCTTCTTATCTCTTTTGGCCTTCAGCGCGGACCAATTTTTGGAAGCTTTGCTGCATGTGCCTGCACTTGATTGCATATGGGTAAGATATTTTCCTTTTCTGGTTTTATTTTTTTTTGTGATTAAGCCATGTCCCTCATATCTTCCCCTCCAAGTTTTGTCTTCCTCCTTGCCTTTTTCCCCTGCTTTTGCAACATCTGGGAGCTTAGTTTTGGCATCTTTTGGTCCTTTGCAATGCAACTCATTTCTTCACAGACCATTTCTTGAAGGCTCTAAAACTCCCCAATTTCTGTTTTTTTTCAGTTGCATTTCATTTGATCCTATCTCCTTTCCAGAGTGTTTGTAAGCCTTTCTTTTGGGGGTCGCAAGATTCCCTTTCCCTTCCCGAAAGGAAATGAAATTTCCTTTCGGGAAGGGAAAGGGAATCTTGCGATTTCAATGGGCACCATGAGAGGAATCTTTGGTGCATGTCCCTGCACGTGATGACATGCCATGCCTTTTGATGGCTTTGACTTTGGGAAAGATTTTTTCTTTTTTTTTTTCCAGTTTTTTGCAGCATCCATGCCATGACTTTTCTATCTTCCCCTCCAAGGTTTTTCTTCCTCCTTGCCTTTTTCCCCAGCTTTTGCATCATCTGGGAGCTTCCTTTTGGCATCTTTTGGTCCTTTGCACTGCTCTGATAGAACCCCGGTGCATTTTCCTCTTCTCACTAAATTGACCAAATTTCCCAATTTTCTTTTTTTTCTCCTCCAATTGCTATTCCTTTGAAGGGATCTCCATTCCAGCCTCTTTCTAAGTCCTTCTTATCTCTTTTGGCCTTCAGCGCGGACCAATTTTTGGAAGCTTTGCTGCATGTGCCTGCACTTGATTGCATATGGGTAAGATATTTTCCTTTTCTGGTTTTATTTTTTTTTGTGATTAAGCCATGTCCCTCATATCTTCCCCTCCAAGTTTTGTCTTCCTCCTTGCCTTTTTCCCCTGCTTTTGCAACATCTGGGAGCTTAGTTTTGGCATCTTTTGGTCCTTTGCAATGCAACTCATTTCTTCACAGACCATTTCTTGAAGGCTCTAAAACTCCCCATTTTCTGGTTTTTTTCAGTTGCATTTCATTTGATCCTATCTCCTTTCCAGAGTGTTTGTAAGCCTTTCTTTTGGGGGTCGCAAGATTCCCTTTCCCTTCCCGAAAGGAAATGAAATTTCCTTTCGGGAAGGGAAAGGGAATCTTGCGATTTCAATGGGCACCATGAGAGGAATCTTTGGTGCATGTCCCTGCACGTGGTGACATGCCATGCCTTTTGATGGCTTTGACTTTGGGAAAGATTTTTTCTTTTTTTTTTTCCAGTTTTTTGCAGCATCCATGCCATGACTTTTCTATCTTCCCCTCCAAGGTTTTTCTTCCTCCTTGCCTTTTTCCCCAGCTTTTGCAACATCTGGGAGCTTACTTTTGGCATCTTTTGGTCCTTTGCACTGCTCTGATAGAACCCCGGTGCATTTTCCTCTTCTCACTAAATTGACCAAATTTCCCAATTTTCTTTTTTTTCTCCTCCAATTGCTATTCCTTTGAAGGGATCTCCATTCCAGCCTCTTTCTAAGTCCTTCTTATCTCTTTTGGCCTTCAGCGCGGACCAATTTTTGGAAGCTTTGCTGCATGTGCCTGCACTTGATTGCATATGGGTAAGATATTTTCCTTTTCTGGTTTTATTTTTTTTTGTGATTAAGCCATGTCCCTCATATCTTCCCCTCCAAGTTTTGTCTTCCTCCTTGCCTTTTTCCCCTGCTTTTGCAACATCTGGGAGCTTAGTTTTGGCATCTTTTGGTCCTTTGCAATGCAACTCATTTCTTCACAGACCATTTCTTGAAGGCTCTAAAACTCCCCATTTTCTGTTTTTTTTCAGTTGCATTTCATTTGATCCTATCTCCTTTCCAGAGTGTTTGTAAGCCTTTCTTTTGGGGGTCGCAAGATTCCCTTTCCCTTCCCGAAAGGAAATGAAATTTCCTTTCGGGAAGGGAAAGGGAATCTTGCGATTTCAATGGGCACCATGAGAGGAATCTTTGGTGCATGTCCCTGCACGTGATGACATGCCATGCCTTTTGATGGCTTTGACTTTGGGAAAGATTTTTTCTTTTTTTTTTTCCAGTTTTTTGCAGCATCCATGCCATGACTTTTCTATCTTCCCCTCCAAGGTTTTTCTTCCTCCTTGCCTTTTTCCCCAGCTTTTGCAACATCTGGGAGCTTCCTTTTGGCATCTTTTGGTCCTTTGCACTGCTCTGATAGAACCCCGGTGCATTTTCCTCTTCTCACTAAATTGACCAAATTTCCCAATTTTCTTTTTTTTCTCCTCCAATTGCTATTCCTTTGAAGGGATCTCCATTCCAGCCTCTTTCTAAGTCCTTCTTATCTCTTTTGGCCTTCAGCGCGGACCAATTTTTGGAAGCTTTGCTGCATGTGCCTGCACTTGATTGCATATGGGTGAGATATTTTCCTTTTCTGGTTTTATTTTTTTTTAGTGATTAAGCCATGTCCCTCATATCTTCCCCTCCAAGTTTTGTCTTGCTCCTTGCCTTTTTCCCCTGCTTTTGCAACATCTGGGAGCTTAGTTTTGGCATCTTTTGGTCCTTTGCAATGCAACTCATTTCTTCACAGACCATTTCTTGAAGGCTCTAAAACTCCCCATTTTCTGGTTTTTTTCAGTTGCATTTCATTTGATCCTATCTCCTTTCCAGAGTGTTTGTAAGCCTTTCTTTTGGGGGTCGCAAGATTCCCTTTCCCTTCCCGAAAGGAAATGAAATTTCCTTTCGGGAAGGGAAAGGGAATCTTGCGATTTCAATGGGCACCATGAGAGGAATCTTTGGTGCATGTCCCTGCACGTGATGACATGCCATGCCTTTTGATGGCTTTGACTTTGGGAAAGATTTTTTCTTTTTTTTTTTCCAGTTTTTTGCAGCATCCATGCCATGACTTTTCTATCTTCCCCTCCAAGGTTTTTCTTCCTCCTTGCCTTTTTCCCCAGCTTTTGCAACATCTGGGAGCTTACTTTTGGCATCTTTTGGTCCTTTGCACTGCTCTGATAGAACCCCGGTGCATTTTCCTCTTCTCACTAAATTGACCAAATTTCCCAATTTTCTTTTTTTTCTCCTCCAATTGCTATTCCTTTGAAGGGATCTCCATTCCAGCCTCTTTCTAAGTCCTTCTTATCTCTTTTGGCCTTCAGCGCGGACCAATTTTTGGAAGCTTTGCTGCATGTGCCTGCACTTGATTGCGTATGGGTAAGATATTTTCCTTTTCTGGTTTTATTTTTTTTTGTGATTAAGCCATGTCCCTCATATCTTCCCCTCCAAGTTTTGTCTTCCTCCTTGCCTTTTTCCCCTGCTTTTGCAACATCTGGGAGCTTAGTTTTGGCATCTTTTGGTCCTTTGCAATGCAACTCATTTCTTCACAGACCATTTCTTGAAGGCTCTAAAACTC
The DNA here is from genome assembly GCF_023055355.1 of Agelaius tricolor. NCBI lineage: Eukaryota > Metazoa > Chordata > Aves > Passeriformes > Icteridae > Agelaius > Agelaius tricolor. The sequence goes on along the minus strand of NW_027269262.1, from coordinate 43,357,696 downwards.
CCCATTTTCTGTTTTTTTTCAGTTGCATTTCATTTGATCCTATCTCCTTTCCAGAGTGTTTGTAAGCCTTTCTTTTGGGGGTCGCAAGATTCCCTTTCCCTTCCCGAAAGGAAATTTCATTTCCTTTCGGGAAGGGAAAGGGAATCTTGCGATTTCAATGGGCACCATGAGAGGAATCTTTGGTGCATGTCCCTGCACGTGATGACATGCCATGCCTTTTGATGGCTTTGACTTTGGGAAAGATTTTTTCTTTTTTTTTTTCCAGTTTTTTGCAGCATCCATGCCATGACTTTTCTATCTTCCCCTCCAAGGTTTTTCTTCCTCCTTGCCTTTTTCCCCAGCTTTTGCAACATCTGGGAGCTTCCTTTTGGCATCTTTTGGTCCTTTGCACTGCTCTGATAGAACCCCGGTGCATTTTCCTCTTCTCACTAAATTGACCAAATTTCCCAATTTTCTTTTTTTTCTCCTCCAATTGCTATTCCTTTGAAGGGATCTCCATTCCAGCCTCTTTCTAAGTCCTTCTTATCTGTTTTGGCCTTCAGCGCGGACCAATTTTTGGAAGCTTTGCTGCATGTGCCTGCACTTGATTGCATATGGGTAAGATATTTTCCTTTTCTGGTTTTATTTTTTTTTGTGATTAAGCCATGTCCCTCATATCTTCCCCTCCAAGTTTTGTCTTCCTCCTTGCCTTTTTCCCCTGCTTTTGCAACATCTGGGAGCTTAGTTTTGGCATCTTTTGGTCCTTTGCAATGCAACTCATTTCTTCACAGACCATTTCTTGAAGGCTCTAAAACTCCCCATTTTCTGTTTTTTTTCAGTTGCATTTCATTTGATCCTATCTCCTTTCCAGAGTGTTTGTAAGCCTTTCTTTTGGGGGTCGCAAGATTCCCTTTCCCTTCCCGAAAGGAAATTTCATTTCCTTTCGGGAAGGGAAAGGGAATCTTGCGATTTCAATGGGCACCATGAGAGGAATCTTTGGTGCATGTCCCTGCACGTGATGACATGCCATGCCTTTTGATGGCTTTGACTTTGGGAAAGATTTTTTCTTTTTTTTTTCCAGTTTTTTGCAGCATCCATGCCATGACTTTTCTATCTTCCCCTCCAAGGTTTTTCTTCCTCCTTGCCTTTTTCCCCAGCTTTTGCAACATCTGGGAGCTTACTTTTGGCATCTTTTGGTCCTTTGCACTGCTCTGATAGAACCCCGGTGCATTTTCCTCTTCTCACTAAATTGACCAAATTTCCCAATTTTCTTTTTTTTCTCCTCCAATTGCTATTCCTTTGAAGGGATCTCCATTCCAGCCTCTTTCTAAGTCCTTCTTATCTCTTTTGGCCTTCAGCGCGGACCAATTTTTGGAAGCTTTGCTGCATGTGCCTGCACTTGATTGCATATGGGTAAGATATTTTCCTTTTCTGGTTTTATTTTTTTTTGTGATTAAGCCATGTCCCTCATATCTTCCCCTCCAAGTTTTGTCTTCCTCCTTGCCTTTTTCCCCTGCTTTTGCAACATCTGGGAGCTTAGTTTTGGCATCTTTTGGTCCTTTGCAATGCAACTCATTTCTTCACAGACCATTTCTTGAAGGCTCTAAAACTCCCCAATTTCTGTTTTTTTTAGTTGCATTTCATTTGATCCTATCTCCTTTCCAGAGTGTTTGTAAGCCTTTCTTTTGGGGGTCGCAAGATTCCCTTTCCCTTCCCGAAAGGAAATGAAATTTCCTTTCGGGAAGGGAAAGGGAATCTTGCGATTTCAATGGGCACCATGAGAGGAATCTTTGGTGCATGTCCCTGCACGTGATGACATGCCATGCCTTTTGATGGCTTTGACTTTGGGAAAGATTTTTTCTTTTTTTTTTTCCAGTTTTTTGCAGCATCCATGCCATGACTTTTCTATCTTCCCCTCCAAGGTTTTTCTTCCTCCTTGCCTTTTTCCCCAGCTTTTGCAACATCTGGGAGCTTCCTTTTGGCATCTTTTGGTCCTTTGCACTGCTCTGATAGAACCCCGGTGCATTTTCCTCTTCTCACTAAATTGACCAAATTTCCCAATTTTCTTTTTTTTCTCCTCCAATTGCTATTCCTTTGAAGGGATCTCCATTCCAGCCTCTTTCTAAGTCCTTCTTATCTCTTTTGGCCTTCAGCGCGGACCAATTTTTGGAAGCTTTGCTGCATGTGCCTGCACTTGATTGCATATGGGTGAGATATTTTCCTTTTCTGTTTTTATTTTTTTTTAGTGATTAAGCCATGTCCCTCATATCTTCCCCTCCAAGTTTTGTCTTGCTCCTTGCCTTTTTCCCCTGCTTTTGCAACATCTGGGAGCTTAGTTTTGGCATCTTTTGGTCCTTTGCAATGCAACTCATTTCTTCACAGACCATTTCTTGAAGGCTCTAAAACTCCCCATTTTCTGGTTTTTTTCAGTTGCATTTCATTTGATCCTATCTCCTTTCCAGAGTGTTTGTAAGCCTTTCTTTTGGGGGTCGCAAGATTCCCTTTCCCTTCCCGAAAGGAAATTTCATTTCCTTTCGGGAAGGGAAAGGGAATCTTGCGATTTCAATGGGCACCATGAGAGGAATCTTTGGTGCATGTCCCTGCACGTGATGACATGCCATGCCTTTTGATGGCTTTGACTTTGGGAAAGATTTTTTCTTTTTTTTTTTCCAGTTTTTTGCAGCATCCATGCCATGACTTTTCTATCTTCCCCTCCAAGGTTTTTCTTCCTCCTTGCCTTTTTCCCCAGCTTTTGCAACATCTGGGAGCTTACTTTTGGCATCTTTTGGTCCTTTGCACTGCTCTGATAGAACCCCGGTGCATTTTCCTCTTCTCACTAAATTGACCAAATTTCCCAATTTTCTTTTTTTTCTCCTCCAATTGCTATTCCTTTGAAGGGATCTCCATTCCAGCCTCTTTCTAAGTCCTTCTTATCTCTTTTGGCCTTCAGCGCGGACCAATTTTTGGAAGCTTTGCTGCGTGTGCCTGCACTTGATTGCATATGGGTGAGATATTTTCCTTTTCTGGTTTTATTTTTTTTTAGTGATTAAGCCATGTCCCTCATATCTTCCCCTCCAAGTTTTGTCTTCCTCCTTGCCTTTTTCCCCTGCTTTTGCAACATCTGGGAGCTTAGTTTTGGCATCTTTTGGTCCTTTGTGAAGAAATGAGTTGCATTGCAGACCATTTCTTGAAGGCTCTAAAACTCCCCATTTTCTGGTTTTTTTCAGTTGCATTTCATTTGATCCTATCTCCTTTCCAGAGTGTTTGTAAGCCTTTCTTTTGGGGGTCGCAAGATTCCCTTTCCCTTCCCGAAAGGAAATTTCATTTCCTTTCGGGAAGGGAAAGGGAATCTTGCGATTTCAATGGGGACCATGAGAGGAATCTTTGGTGCATGTCCCTGCACGTGATGACATGCCATGCCTTTTGATGGCTTTGACTTTGGGAAAGATTTTTTCTTTTTTTTTCCCAGTTTTTTGCAGCATCCATGCCATGACTTTTCTATCTTCCCCTCCAAGGTTTTTCTTCCTCCTTGCCTTTTTCCCCAGCTTTTGCAACATCTGGGAGCTTACTTTTGGCATCTTTTGGTCCTTTGCACTGCTCTGATAGAACCCCGGTGCATTTTCCTCTTCTCACTAGATTGACCAAATTTCCCAATTTTCTTTTTTTTCTCCTCCAATTGCTATTCCTTTGAAGGGATCTCCATTCCAGCCTCTTTCTAAGTCCTTCTTATCTGTTTTGGCCTTCAGCGCGGACCAATTTTTGGAAGCTTTGCTGCATGTGCCTGCACTTGATTGCATATGGGTAAGATATTTTCCTTTTCTGGTTTTATTTTTTTTTGTGATTAAGCCATGTCCCTCATATCTTCCCCTCCAAGTTTTGTCTTCCTCCTTGCCTTTTTCCCCTGCTTTTGCAACATCTGGGAGCTTAGTTTTGGCATCTTTTGGTCCTTTGCAATGCAACTCATTTCTTCACAGACCATTTCTTGAAGGCTCTAAAACTCCCCAATTTCTGGTTTTTTTCAGTTGCATTTCATTTGATCCTATCTCCTTTCCAGAGTGTTTGTAAGCCTTTCTTTTGGGGGTCGCAAGATTCCCTTTCCCTTCCCGAAAGGAAATTTCATTTCCTTTCGGGAAGGGAAAGGGAATCTTGCGATTTCAATGGGCACCATGAGAGGAATCTTTGGTGCATGTCCCTGCACGTGATGACATGCCATGCCTTTTGATGGCTTTGACTTTGGGAAAGATTTTTTCTTTTTTTTTTCCAGTTTTTTGCAGCATCCATGCCATGACTTTTCTATCTTCCCCTCCAAGGTTTTTCTTCCTCCTTGCCTTTTTCCCCAGCTTTTGCAACATCTGGGAGCTTACTTTTGGCATCTTTTGGTCCTTTGCACTGCTCTGATAGAACCCCGGTGCATTTTCCTCTTCTCACTAAATTGACCAAATTTCCCAATTTTCTTTTTTTTCTCCTCCAATTGCTATTCCTTTGAAGGGATCTCCATTCCAGCCTCTTTCTAAGTCCTTCTTATCTGTTTTGGCCTTCAGCGCGGACCAATTTTTGGAAGCTTTGCTGCATGTGCCTGCACTTGATTGCATATGGGAAAGATATTTTCCTTTTCTGTTGTTTTATTTTTTTTTGTGATTAAGCCATGTCCCTCGTATCTTCCCGTCCAAGTTTTGTCTTCCTCCTTGCCTTTTTCCCCTGCTTTTGCAACATCTGGGAGCTTAGTTTTGGCATCTTTTGGTCCTTTGCAATGCAACTCATTTCTTCACAGACCATTTCTTGAAGGCTCTAAAACTCCCCAATTTCTGTTTTTTTTCAGTTGCATTTCATTTGATCCTATCTCCTTTCCAGAGTGTTTGTAAGCCTTTCTTTTGGGGGTCGCAAGATTCCCTTTCCCTTCCCGAAAGGAAATTTCATTTCCTTTCGGGAAGGGAAAGGGAATCTTGCGATTTCAATGGGCACCATGAGAGGAATCTTTGGTGCATGTCCCTGCACGTGATGACATGCCATGCCTTTTGATGGCTTTGACTTTGGGAAAGATTTTTTCTTTTTTTTTTCCAGTTTTTTGCAGCATCCATGCCATGACTTTTCTATCTTCCCCTCCAAGGTTTTTCTTCCTCCTTGCCTTTTTCCCCAGCTTTTGCAACATCTGGGAGCTTCCTTTTGGCATCTTTTGGTCCTTTGCACTGCTCTGATAGAACCCCGGTGCATTTTCCTCTTCTCACTAAATTGACCAAATTTCCCAATTTTCTTTTTTTTCTCCTCCAATTGCTATTCCTTTGAAGGGATCTCCATTCCAGCCTCTTTCTAAGTCCTTCTTATCTCTTTTGGCCTTCAGCGCGGACCAATTTTTGGAAGCTTTGCTGCATGTGCCTGCACTTGATTGCATATGGGAAAGATATTTTCCTTTTCTGTTGTTTTATTTTTTTTTGTGATTAAGCCATGTCCCTCATATCTTCCCCTCCAAGTTTTGTCTTCCTCCTTGCCTTTTTCCCCTGCTTTTGCAACATCTGGGAGCTTAGTTTTGGCATCTTTTGGTCCTTTGCAATGCAACTCATTTCTTCACAGACCATTTCTTGAAGGCTCTAAAACTCCCCATTTTCTGGTTTTTTTCAGTTGCATTTCATTTGATCCTATCTCCTTTCCAGAGTGTTTGTAAGCCTTTCTTTTGGGGGTCGCAAGATTCCCTTTCCCTTCCCGAAAGGAAATGAAATTTCCTTTCGGGAAGGGAAAGGGAATCTTGCGATTTCAATGGGCACCATGAGAGGAATCTTTGGTGCATGTCCCTGCACGTGGTGACATGCCATGCCTTTTGATGGCTTTGACTTTGGGAAAGATTTTTTCTTTTTTTTTTTCCAGTTTTTTGCAGCATCCATGCCATGACTTTTCTATCTTCCCCTCCAAGGTTTTTCTTCCTCCTTGCCTTTTTCCCCAGCTTTTGCAACATCTGGGAGCTTACTTTTGGCATCTTTTGGTCCTTTGCACTGCTCTGATAGAACCCCGGTGCATTTTCCTCTTCTCACTAAATTGACCAAATTTCCCAATTTTCTTTTTTTTCTCCTCCAATTGCTATTCCTTTGAAGGGATCTCCATTCCAGCCTCTTTCTAAGTCCTTCTTATCTCTTTTGGCCTTCAGCGCGGACCAATTTTTGGAAGCTTTGCTGCATGTGCCTGCACTTGATTGCATATGGGTAAGATATTTTCCTTTTCTGGTTTTATTTTTTTTTGTGATTAAGCCATGTCCCTCATATCTTCCCCTCCAAGTTTTGTCTTCCTCCTTGCCTTTTTCCCCTGCTTTTGCAACATCTGGGAGCTTAGTTTTGGCATCTTTTGGTCCTTTGCAATGCAACTCATTTCTTCACAGACCATTTCTTGAAGGCTCTAAAACTCCCCAATTTCTGGTTTTTTTCAGTTGCATTTCATTTGATCCTATCTCCTTTCCAGAGTGTTTGTAAGCCTTTCTTTTGGGGGTCGCAAGATTCCCTTTCCCTTCCCGAAAGGAAATTTCATTTCCTTTCGGGAAGGGAAAGGGAATCTTGCGATTTCAATGGGCACCATGAGAGGAATCTTTGGTGCATGTCCCTGCACGTGATGACATGCCATGCCTTTTGATGGCTTTGACTTTGGGAAAGATTTTTTCTTTTTTTTTTCCAGTTTTTTGCAGCATCCATGCCATGACTTTTCTATCTTCCCCTCCAAGGTTTTTCTTCCTCCTTGCCTTTTTCCCCAGCTTTTGCAACATCTGGGAGCTTCCTTTTGGCATCTTTTGGTCCTTTGCACTGCTCTGATAGAACCCCGGTGCATTTTCCTCTTCTCACTAAATTGACCAAATTTCCCAATTTTCTTTTTTTTCTCCTCCAATTGCTATTCCTTTGAAGGGATCTCCATTCCAGCCTCTTTCTAAGTCCTTCTTATCTCTTTTGGCCTTCAGCGCGGACCAATTTTTGGAAGCTTTGCTGCATGTGCCTGCACTTGATTGCATATGGGTAAGATATTTTCCTTTTCTGGTTTTATTTTTTTTTGTGATTAAGCCATGTCCCTCATATCTTCCCCTCCAAGTTTTGTCTTCCTCCTTGCCTTTTTCCCCTGCTTTTGCAACATCTGGGAGCTTAGTTTTGGCATCTTTTGGTCCTTTGCAATGCAACTCATTTCTTCACAGACCATTTCTTGAAGGCTCTAAAACTCCCCAATTTCTGTTTTTTTTAGTTGCATTTCATTTGATCCTATCTCCTTTCCAGAGTGTTTGTAAGCCTTTCTTTTGGGGGTCGCAAGATTCCCTTTCCCTTCCCGAAAGGAAATGAAATTTCCTTTCGGGAAGGGAAAGGGAATCTTGCGATTTCAATGGGCACCATGAGAGGAATCTTTGGTGCATGTCCCTGCACGTGATGACATGCCATGCCTTTTGATGGCTTTGACTTTGGGAAAGATTTTTTCTTTTTTTTTTCCAGTTTTTTGCAGCATCCATGCCATGACTTTTCTATCTTCCCCTCCAAGGTTTTTCTTCCTCCTTGCCTTTTTCCCCAGCTTTTGCAACATCTGGGAGCTTCCTTTTGGCATCTTTTGGTCCTTTGCACTGCTCTGATAGAACCCCGGTGCATTTTCCTCTTCTCACTAAATTGACCAAATTTCCCAATTTTCTTTTTTTTCTCCTCCAATTGCTATTCCTTTGAAGGGATCTCCATTCCAGCCTCTTTCTAAGTCCTTCTTATCTCTTTTGGCCTTCAGCGCGGACCAATTTTTGGAAGCTTTGCTGCATGTGCCTGCACTTGATTGCATATGGGTGAGATATTTTCCTTTTCTGGTTTTATTTTTTTTAGTGATTAAGCCATGTCCCTCAGATCTTCCCCTCCAAGTTTTGTCTTCCTCCTTGCCTTTTTCCCCTGCTTTTGCAACATCTGGGAGCTTAGTTTTGGCATCTTTTGGTCCTTTGCAATGCAACTCATTTCTTCACAGACCATTTCTTGAAGGCTCTAAAACTCCCCATTTTCTGGTTTTTTTCAGTTGCATTTCATTTGATCCTATCTCCTTTCCAGAGTGTTTGTAAGCCTTTCTTTTGGGGGTCGCAAGATTCCCTTTCCCTTCCCGAAAGGAAATGAAATTTCCTTTCGGGAAGGGAAAGGGAATCTTGCGATTTCAATGGGCACCATGAGAGGAATCTTTGGTGCATGTCCCTGCACGTGATGACATGCCATGCCTTTTGATGGCTTTGACTTTGGGAAAGATTTTTTCTTTTTTTTTTTTCCAGTTTTTTGCAGCATCCATGCCATGACTTTTCTATCTTCCCCTCCAAGGTTTTTCTTCCTCCTTGCCTTTTTCCCCAGCTTTTGCAACATCTGGGAGCTTACTTTTGGCATCTTTTGGTCCTTTGCACTGCTCTGATAGAACCCCGGTGCATTTTCCTCTTCTCACTAAATTGACCAAATTTCCCAATTTTCTTTTTTTTCTCCTCCAATTGCTATTCCTTTGAAGGGATCTCCATTCCAGCCTCTTTCTAAGTCCTTCTTATCTCTTTTGGCCTTCAGCGCGGACCAATTTTTGGAAGCTTTGCTGCATGTGCCTGCACTTGATTGCATATGGGTAAGATATTTTCCTTTTCTGGTTTTATTTTTTTTTGTGATTAAGCCATGTCCCTCATATCTTCCCCTCCAAGTTTTGTCTTCCTCCTTGCCTTTTTCCCCTGCTTTTGCAACATCTGGGAGCTTAGTTTTGGCATCTTTTGGTCCTTTGCAATGCAACTCATTTCTTCACAGACCATTTCTTGAAGGCTCTAAAACTCCCCAATTTCTGTTTTTTTTCAGTTGCATTTCATTTGATCCTATCTCCTTTCCAGAGTGTTTGTAAGCCTTTCTTTTGGGGGTCGCAAGATTCCCTTTCCCTTCCCGAAAGGAAATTTCATTTCCTTTCGGGAAGGGAAAGGGAATCTTGCGATTTCAATGGGCACCATGAGAGGAATCTTTGGTGCATGTCCCTGCACGTGATGACATGCCATGCCTTTTGATGGCTTTGACTTTGGGAAAGATTTTTTCTTCTTTTTTTTCCAGTTTTTTGCAGCATCCATGCCATGACTTTTCTATCTTCCCCTCCAAGGTTTTTCTTCCTCCTTGCCTTTTTCCCCAGCTTTTGCAACATCTGGGAGCTTCCTTTTGGCATCTTTTGGTCCTTTGCACTGCTCTGATAGAACCCCGGTGCATTTTCCTCTTCTCACTAAATTGACCAAATTTCCCAATTTTCTTTTTTTTCTCCTCCAATTGCTATTCCTTTGAAGGGATCTCCATTCCAGCCTCTTTCTAAGTCCTTCTTATCTCTTTTGGCCTTCAGCGCGGACCAATTTTTGGAAGCTTTGCTGCATGTGCCTGCACTTGATTGCATATGGGTGAGATATTTTCCTTTTCTGGTTTTATTTTTTTTTGTGATTAAGCCATGTCCCTCATATCTTCCCCTCCAAGTTTTGTCTTCCTCCTTGCCTTTTTCCCCTGCTTTTGCAACATCTGGGAGCTTAGTTTTGGCATCTTTTGGTCCTTTGCAATGCAACTCATTTCTTCACAGACCATTTCTTGAAGGCTCTAAAACTCCCCATTTTCTGTTTTTTTTCAGTTGCATTTCATTTGATCCTATCTCCTTTCCAGAGTGTTTGTAAGCCTTTCTTTTGGGGGTCGCAAGATTCCCTTTCCCTTCCCGAAAGGAAATTTCATTTCCTTTCGGGAAGGGAAAGGGAATCTTGCGATTTCAATGGGCACCATGAGAGGAATCTTTGGTGCATGTCCCTGCACGTGATGACATGCCATGCCTTTTGATGGCTTTGACTTTGGGAAAGATTTTTTCTTTTTTTTTTTCCAGTTTTTTGCAGCATCCATGCCATGACTTTTCTATCTTCCCCTCCAAGGTTTTTCTTCCTCCTTGCCTTTTTCCCCAGCTTTTGCAACATCTGGGAGCTTCCTTTTGGCATCTTTTGGTCCTTTGCACTGCTCTGATAGAACCCCGGTGCATTTTCCTCTTCTCACTAAATTGACCAAATTTCCCAATTTTCTTTTTTTTCTCCTCCAATTGCTATTCCTTTGAAGGGATCTCCATTCCAGCCTCTTTCTAAGTCCTTCTTATCTCTTTTGGCCTTCAGCGCGGACCAATTTTTGGAAGCTTTGCTGCATGTGCCTGCACTTGATTGCATATGGGTGAGATATTTTCCTTTTCTGGTTTTATTTTTTTTTAGTGATTAAGCCATGTCCCTCATATCTTCCCCTCCAAGTTTTGTCTTCCTCCTTGCCTTTTTCCCCTGCTTTTGCAACATCTGGGAGCTTAGTTTTGGCATCTTTTGGTCCTTTGCAATGCAACTCATTTCTTCACAGACCATTTCTTGAAGGCTCTAAAACTCCCCATTTTCTGGTTTTTTTCAGTTGCATTTCATTTGATCCTATCTCCTTTCCAGAGTGTTTGTAAGCCTTTCTTTTGGGGGTCGCAAGATTCCCTTTCCCTTCCCGAAAGGAAATGAAATTTCCTTTCGGGAAGGGAAAGGGAATCTTGCGATTTCAATGGGCACCATGAGAGGAATCTTTGGTGCATGTCCCTGCACGTGATGACATGCCATGCCTTTTGATGGCTTTGACTTTGGGAAAGATTTTTTCTTTTTTTTTTTCCAGTTTTTTGCAGCATCCATGCCATGACTTTTCTATCTTCCCCTCCAAGGTTTTTCTTCCTCCTTGCCTTTTTCCCCAGCTTTTGCAACATCTGGGAGCTTCCTTTTGGCATCTTTTGGTCCTTTGCACTGCTCTGATAGAACCCCGGTGCATTTTCCTCTTCTCACTAAATTGACCAAATTTCCCAATTTTCTTTTTTTTCTCCTCCAATTGCTATTCCTTTGAAGGGATCTCCATTCCAGCCTCTTTCTAAGTCCTTCTTATCTCTTTTGGCCTTCAGCGCGGACCAATTTTTGGAAGCTTTGCTGCATGTGCCTGCACTTGATTGCATATGGGTAAGATATTTTCCTTTTCTGTTGTTTTATTTTTTTTTGTGATTAAGCCATGTCCCTCATATCTTCCCGTCCAAGTTTTGTCTTCCTCCTTGCCTTTTTCCCCTGCTTTTGCAACATCTGGGAGCTTAGTTTTGGCATCTTTTGGTCCTTTGCAATGCAACTCATTTCTTCACAGACCATTTCTTGAAGGCTCTAAAACTCCCCATTTTCTGTTTTTTTTCAGTTGCATTTCATTTGATCCTATCTCCTTTCCAGAGTGTTTGTAAGCCTTTCTTTTGGGGGTCGCAAGATTCCCTTTCCCTTCCCGAAAGGAAATGAAATTTCCTTTCGGGAAGGGAAAGGGAATCTTGCGATTTCAATGGGCACCATGAGAGGAATCTTTGGTGCATGTCCCTGCACGTGATGACATGCCATGCCTTTTGATGGCTTTGACTTTGGGAAAGATTTTTTCTTTTTTTTTTCCAGTTTTTTGCAGCATCCATGCCATGACTTTTCTATCTTCCCCTCCAAGGTTTTTCTTCCTCCTTGCCTTTTTCCCCAGCTTTTGCAACATCTGGGAGCTTACTTTTGGCATCTTTTGGTCCTTTGCACTGCTCTGATAGAACCCCGGTGCATTTTCCTCTTCTCACTAAATTGACCAAATTTCCCAATTTTCTTTTTTTTCTCCTCCAATTGCTATTCCTTTGAAGGGATCTCCATTCCAGCCTCTTTCTAAGTCCTTCTTATCTCTTTTGGCCTTCAGCGCGGACCAATTTTTGGAAGCTTTGCTGCATGTGCCTGCACTTGATTGCATATGGGTAAGATATTTTCCTTTTCTGGTTTTATTTTTTTTTGTGATTAAGCCATGTCCCTCATATCTTCCCCTCCAAGTTTTGTCTTCCTCCTTGCCTTTTTCCCCTGCTTTTGCAACATCTGGGAGCTTAGTTTTGGCATCTTTTGGTCCTTTGCAATGCAACTCATTTCTTCACAGACCATTTCTTGAAGGCTCTAAAACTCCCCAATTTCTGGTTTTTTTCAGTTGCATTTCATTTGATCCTATCTCCTTTCCAGAGTGTTTGTAAGCCTTTCTTTTGGGGGTCGCAAGATTCCCTTTCCCTTCCCGAAAGGAAATTTCATTTCCTTTCGGGAAGGGAAAGGGAATCTTGCGATTTCAATGGGCACCATGAGAGGAATCTTTGGTGCATGTCCCTGCACGTGATGACATGCCATGCCTTTTGATGGCTTTGACTTTGGGAAAGATTTTTTCTTTTTTTTTTTCCAGTTTTTTGCAGCATCCATGCCATGACTTTTCTATCTTCCCCTCCAAGGTTTTTCTTCCTCCTTGCCTTTTTCCCCAGCTTTTGCAACATCTGGGAGCTTCCTTTTGGCATCTTTTGGTCCTTTGCACTGCTCTGATAGAACCCCGGTGCATTTTCCTCTTCTCACTAAATTGACCAAATTTCCCAATTTTCTTTTTTTTCTCCTCCAATTGCTATTCCTTTGAAGGGATCTCCATTCCAGCCTCTTTCTAAGTCCTTCTTATCTCTTTTGGCCTTCAGCGCGGACCAATTTTTGGAAGCTTTGCTGCATGTGCCTGCACTTGATTGCATATGGGTAAGATATTTTCCTTTTCTGGTTTTATTTTTTTTTGTGATTAAGCCATGTCCCTCATATCTTCCCCTCCAAGTTTTGTCTTCCTCCTTGCCTTTTTCCCCTGCTTTTGCAACATCTGGGAGCTTAGTTTTGGCATCTTTTGGTCCTTTGCAATGCAACTCATTTCTTCACAGACCATTTCTTGAAGGCTCTAAAACTCCCCATTTTCTGTTTTTTTTCAGTTGCATTTCATTTGATCCTATCTCCTTTCCAGAGTGTTTGTAAGCCTTTCTTTTGGGGGTCGCAAGATTCCCTTTCCCTTCCCGAAAGGAAATGAAATTTCCTTTCGGGAAGGGAAAGGGAATCTTGCGATTTCAATGGGCACCATGAGAGGAATCTTTGGTGCATGTCCCTGCACGTGATGACATGCCATGCCTTTTGATGGCTTTGACTTTGGGAAAGATTTTTTCTTTTTTTTTTTCCAGTTTTTTGCAGCATCCATGCCATGACTTTTCTATCTTCCCCTCCAAGGTTTTTCTTCCTCCTTGCCTTTTTCCCCAGCTTTTGCAACATCTGGGAGCTTACTTTTGGCATCTTTTGGTCCTTTGCACTGCTCTGATAGAACCCCGGTGCATTTTCCTCTTCTCACTAAATTGACCAAATTTCCCAATTTTCTTTTTTTTCTCCTCCAATTGCTATTCCTTTGAAGGGATCTCCATTCCAGCCTCTTTCTAAGTCCTTCTTATCTCTTTTGGCCTTCAGCGCGGACCAATTTTTGGAAGCTTTGCTGCATGTGCCTGCACTTGATTGCATATGGGTAAGATATTTTCCTTTTCTGGTTTTATTTTTTTTTGTGATTAAGCCATGTCCCTCATATCTTCCCCTCCAAGTTTTGTCTTCCTCCTTGCCTTTTTCCCCTGCTTTTGCAACATCTGGGAGCTTAGTTTTGGCATCTTTTGGTCCTTTGCAATGCAACTCATTTCTTCACAGACCATTTCTTGAAGGCTCTAAAACTCCCCATTTTCTGTTTTTTTTCAGTTGCATTTCATTTGATCCTATCTCCTTTCCAGAGTGTTTGTAAGCCTTTCTTTTGGGGGTCGCAAGATTCCCTTTCCCTTCCCGAAAGGAAATTTCATTTCCTTTCGGGAAGGGAAAGGGAATCTTGCGATTTCAATGGGCACCATGAGAGGAATCTTTGGTGCATGTCCCTGCACGTGATGACATGCCATGCCTTTTGATGGCTTTGACTTTGGGAAAGATTTTTTCTTTTTTTTTTTCCAGTTTTTTGCAGCATCCATGCCATGACTTTTCTATCTTCCCCTCCAAGGTTTTTCTTCCTCCTTGCCTTTTTCCCCAGCTTTTGCAACATCTGGGAGCTTACTTTTGGCATCTTTTGGTCCTTTGCACTGCTCTGATAGAACCCCGGTGCATTTTCCTCTTCTCACTAAATTGACCAAATTTCCCAATTTTCTTTTTTTTCTCCTCCAATTGCTATTCCTTTGAAGGGATCTCCATTCCAGCCTCTTTCTAAGTCCTTCTTATCTCTTTTGGCCTTCAGCGCGGACCAATTTTTGGAAGCTTTGCTGCATGTGCCTGCACTTGATTGCATATGGGAAAGATATTTTCCTTTTCTGTTGTTTTATTTTTTTTAGTGATTAAGCCATGTCCCTCATATCTTCCCGTCCAAGTTTTGTCTTCCTCCTTGCCTTTTTCCCCTGCTTTTGCAACATCTGGGAGCTTAGTTTTGGCATCTTTTGGTCCTTTGCAATGCAACTCATTTCTTCACAGACCATTTCTTGAAGGCTCTAAAACTCCCCAATTTCTGTTTCTTTTCAGTTGCATTTCATTTGATCCTATCTCCTTTCCAGAGTGTTTGTAAGCCTTTCTTTTGGGGGTCGCAAGATTCCCTTTCCCTTCCCGAAAGGAAATGAAATTTCCTTTCGGGAAGGGAAAGGGAATCTTGCGATTTCAATGGGCACCATGAGAGGAATCTTTGGTGCATGTCCCTGCACGTGATGACATGCCATGCCTTTTGATGGCTTTGACTTTGGGAAAGATTTTTTCTTTTTTTTTTCCAGTTTTTTGCAGCATCCATGCCATGACTTTTCTATCTTCCCCTCCAAGGTTTTTCTTCCTCCTTGCCTTTTTCCCCAGCTTTTGCAACATCTGGGAGCTTACTTTTGGCATCTTTTGGTCCTTTGCACTGCTCTGATAGAACCCCGGTGCATTTTCCTCTTCTCACTAAATTGACCAAATTTCCCAATTTTCTTTTTTTTCTCCTCCAATTGCTATTCCTTTGAAGGGATCTCCATTCCAGCCTCTTTCTAAGTCCTTCTTATCTCTTTTGGCCTTCAGCGCGGACCAATTTTTGGAAGCTTTGCTGCATGTGCCTGCACTTGATTGCATATGGGTAAGATATTTTCCTTTTCTGGTTTTATTTTTTTTTGTGATTAAGCCATGTCCCTCATATCTTCCCCTCCAAGTTTTGTCTTCCTCCTTGCCTTTTTCCCCTGCTTTTGCAACATCTGGGAGCTTAGTTTTGGCATCTTTTGGTCCTTTGCAATGCAACTCATTTCTTCACAGACCATTTCTTGAAGGCTCTAAAACTCCCCAATTTCTGTTTTTTTTAGTTGCATTTCATTTGATCCTATCTCCTTTCCAGAGTGTTTGTAAGCCTTTCTTTTGGGGGTCGCAAGATTCCCTTTCCCTTCCCGAAAGGAAATGAAATTTCCTTTCGGGAAGGGAAAGGGAATCTTGCGATTTCAATGGGCACCATGAGAGGAATCTTTGGTGCATGTCCCTGCACGTGATGACATGCCATGCCTTTTGATGGCTTTGACTTTGGGAAAGATTTTTTCTTTTTTTTTTTCCAGTTTTTTGCAGCATCCATGCCATGACTTTTCTATCTTCCCCTCCAAGGTTTTTCTTCCTCCTTGCCTTTTTCCCCAGCTTTTGCAACATCTGGGAGCTTACTTTTGGCATCTTTTGGTCCTTTGCACTGCTCTGATAGAACCCCGGTGCATTTTCCTCTTCTCACTAAATTGACCAAATTTCCCAATTTTCTTTTTTTTCTCCTCCAATTGCTATTCCTTTGAAGGGATCTCCATTCCAGCCTCTTTCTAAGTCCTTCTTATCTCTTTTGGCCTTCAGCGCGGACCAATTTTTGGAAGCTTTGCTGCATGTGCCTGCACTTGATTGCATATGGGTGAGATATTTTCCTTTTCTGTTTTTATTTTTTTTTAGTGATTAAGCCATGTCCCTCATATCTTCCCCTCCAAGTTTTGTCTTGCTCCTTGCCTTTTTCCCCTGCTTTTGCAACATCTGGGAGCTTAGTTTTGGCATCTTTTGGTCCTTTGCAATGCAACTCATTTCTTCACAGACCATTTCTTGAAGGCTCTAAAACTCCCCATTTTCTGGTTTTTTTCAGTTGCATTTCATTTGATCCTATCTCCTTTCCAGAGTGTTTGTAAGCCTTTCTTTTGGGGGTCGCAAGATTCCCTTTCCCTTCCCGAAAGGAAATTTCATTTCCTTTCGGGAAGGGAAAGGGAATCTTGCGATTTCAATGGGCACCATGAGAGGAATCTTTGGTGCATGTCCCTGCACGTGATGACATGCCATGCCTTTTGATGGCTTTGACTTTGGGAAAGATTTTTTCTTTTTTTTTCCCAGTTTTTTGCAGCATCCATGCCATGACTTTTCTATCTTCCCCTCCAAGGTTTTTCTTCCTCCTTGCCTTTTTCCCCAGCTTTTGCAACATCTGGGAGCTTACTTTTGGCATCTTTTGGTCCTTTGCACTGCTCTGATAGAACCCCGGTGCATTTTCCTCTTCTCACTAAATTGACCAAATTTCCCAATTTTCTTTTTTTTCTCCTCCAATTGCTATTCCTTTGAAGGGATCTCCATTCCAGCCTCTTTCTAAGTCCTTCTTATCTCTTTTGGCCTTCAGCGCGGACCAATTTTTGGAAGCTTTGCTGCATGTGCCTGCACTTGATTGCATATGGGTAAGATATTTTCCTTTTCTGGTTTTATTTTTTTTAGTGATTAAGCCATGTCCCTCATATCTTCCCCTCCAAGTTTTGTCTTCCTCCTTGCCTTTTTCCCCTGCTTTTGCAACATCTGGGAGCTTAGTTTTGGCATCTTTTGGTCCTTTGCAATGCAACTCATTTCTTCACAGACCATTTCTTGAAGGCTCTAAAACTCCCCAATTTCTGGTTTTTTTCAGTTGCATTTCATTTGATCCTATCTCCTTTCCAGAGTGTTTGTAAGCCTTTCTTTTGGGGGTCGCAAGATTCCCTTTCCCTTCCCGAAAGGAAATTTCATTTCCTTTCGGGAAGGGAAAGGGAATCTTGCGATTTCAATGGGCACCATGAGAGGAATCTTTGGTGCATGTCCCTGCACGTGATGACATGCCATGCCTTTTGATGGCTTTGACTTTGGGAAAGATTTTTTCTTTTTTTTTTCCAGTTTTTTGCAGCATCCATGCCATGACTTTTCTATCTTCCCCTCCAAGGTTTTTCTTCCTCCTTGCCTTTTTCCCCAGCTTTTGCAACATCTGGGAGCTTACTTTTGGCATCTTTTGGTCCTTTGCACTGCTCTGATAGAACCCCGGTGCATTTTCCTCTTCTCACTAAATTGACCAAATTTCCCAATTTTCTTTTTTTTCTCCTCCAATTGCTATTCCTTTGAAGGGATCTCCATTCCAGCCTCTTTCTAAGTCCTTCTTATCTGTTTTGGCCTTCAGCGCGGACCAATTTTTGGAAGCTTTGCTGCATGTGCCTGCACTTGATTGCATATGGGAAAGATATTTTCCTTTTCTGTTGTTTTATTTTTTTTTGTGATTAAGCCATGTCCCTCGTATCTTCCCGTCCAAGTTTTGTCTTCCTCCTTGCCTTTTTCCCCTGCTTTTGCAACATCTGGGAGCTTAGTTTTGGCATCTTTTGGTCCTTTGCAATGCAACTCATTTCTTCACAGACCATTTCTTGAAGGCTCTAAAACTCCCCATTTTCTGGTTTTTTTCAGTTGCATTTCATTTGATCCTATCTCCTTTCCAGAGTGTTTGTAAGCCTTTCTTTTGGGGGTCGCAAGATTCCCTTTCCCTTCCCGAAAGGAAATGAAATTTCCTTTCGGGAAGGGAAAGGGAATCTTGCGATTTCAATGGGCACCATGAGAGGAATCTTTGGTGCATGTCCCTGCACGTGATGACATGCCATGCCTTTTGATGGCTTTGACTTTGGGAAAGATTTTTTCTTTTTTTTTTCCCAGTTTTTTGCAGCATCCATGCCATGACTTTTCTATCTTCCCCTCCAAGGTTTTTCTTCCTCCTTGCCTTTTTCCCCAGCTTTTGCAACATCTGGGAGCTTACTTTTGGCATCTTTTGGTCCTTTGCACTGCTCTGATAGAACCCCGGTGCATTTTCCTCTTCTCACTAAATTGACCAAATTTCCCAATTTTCTTTTTTTTCTCCTCCAATTGCTATTCCTTTGAAGGGATCTCCATTCCAGCCTCTTTCTAAGTCCTTCTTATCTCTTTTGGCCTTCAGCGCGGACCAATTTTTGGAAGCTTTGCTGCATGTGCCTGCACTTGATTGCATATGGGTAAGATATTTTCCTTTTCTGGTTTTATTTTTTTTTGTGATTAAGCCATGTCCCTCATATCTTCCCCTCCAAGTTTTGTCTTCCTCCTTGCCTTTTTCCCCTGCTTTTGCAACATCTGGGAGCTTAGTTTTGGCATCTTTTGGTCCTTTGCAATGCAACTCATTTCTTCACAGACCATTTCTTGAAGGCTCTAAAACTCCCCAATTTCTGGTTTTTTTCAGTTGCATTTCATTTGATCCTATCTCCTTTCCAGAGTGTTTGTAAGCCTTTCTTTTGGGGGTCGCAAGATTCCCTTTCCCTTCCCGAAAGGAAATTTCATTTCCTTTCGGGAAGGGAAAGGGAATCTTGCGATTTCAATGGGCACCATGAGAGGAATCTTTGGTGCATGTCCCTGCACGTGATGACATGCCATGCCTTTTGATGGCTTTGACTTTGGGAAAGATTTTTTCTTTTTTTTTTCCAGTTTTTTGCAGCATCCATGCCATGACTTTTCTATCTTCCCCTCCAAGGTTTTTCTTCCTCCTTGCCTTTTTCCCCAGCTTTTGCAACATCTGGGAGCTTACTTTTGGCATCTTTTGGTCCTTTGCACTGCTCTGATAGAACCCCGGTGCATTTTCCTCTTCTCACTAAATTGACCAAATTTCCCAATTTTCTTTTTTTTCTCCTCCAATTGCTATTCCTTTGAAGGGATCTCCATTCCAGCCTCTTTCTAAGTCCTTCTTATCTCTTTTGGCCTTCAGCGCGGACCAATTTTTGGAAGCTTTGCTGCATGTGCCTGCACTTGATTGCATATGGGAAAGATATTTTCCTTTTCTGTTGTTTTATTTTTTTTTGTGATTAAGCCATGTCCCTCGTATCTTCCCGTCCAAGTTTTGTCTTCCTCCTTGCCTTTTTCCCCTGCTTTTGCAACATCTGGGAGCTTAGTTTTGGCATCTTTTGGTCCTTTGCAATGCAACTCATTTCTTCACAGACCATTTCTTGAAGGCTCTAAAACTCCCCAATTTCTGGTTTTTTTCAGTTGCATTTCATTTGATCCTATCTCCTTTCCAGAGTGTTTGTAAGCCTTTCTTTTGGGGGTCGCAAGATTCCCTTTCCCTTCCCGAAAGGAAATTTCATTTCCTTTCGGGAAGGGAAAGGGAATCTTGCGATTTCAATGGGCACCATGAGAGGAATCTTTGGTGCATGTCCCTGCACGTGATGACATGCCATGCCTTTTGATGGCTTTGACTTTGGGAAAGATTTTTTCTTTTTTTTTTCCAGTTTTTTGCAGCATCCATGCCATGACTTTTCTATCTTCCCCTCCAAGGTTTTTCTTCCTCCTTGCCTTTTTCCCCAGCTTTTGCAACATCTGGGAGCTTACTTTTGGCATCTTTTGGTCCTTTGCACTGCTCTGATAGAACCCCGGTGCATTTTCCTCTTCTCACTAAATTGACCAAATTTCCCAATTTTCTTTTTTTTCTCCTCCAATTGCTATTCCTTTGAAGGGATCTCCATTCCAGCCTCTTTCTAAGTCCTTCTTATCTGTTTTGGCCTTCAGCGCGGACCAATTTTTGGAAGCTTTGCTGCATGTGCCTGCACTTGATTGCATATGGGAAAGATATTTTCCTTTTCTGTTGTTTTATTTTTTTTTGTGATTAAGCCATGTCCCTCGTATCTTCCCGTCCAAGTTTTGTCTTCCTCCTTGCCTTTTTCCCCTGCTTTTGCAACATCTGGGAGCTTAGTTTTGGCATCTTTTGGTCCTTTGCAATGCAACTCATTTCTTCACAGACCATTTCTTGAAGGCTCTAAAACTCCCCATTTTCTGGTTTTTTTCAGTTGCATTTCATTTGATCCTATCTCCTTTCCAGAGTGTTTGTAAGCCTTTCTTTTGGGGGTCGCAAGATTCCCTTTCCCTTCCCGAAAGGAAATGAAATTTCCTTTCGGGAAGGGAAAGGGAATCTTGCGATTTCAATGGGCACCATGAGAGGAATCTTTGGTGCATGTCCCTGCACGTGATGACATGCCATGCCTTTTGATGGCTTTGACTTTGGGAAAGATTTTTTCTTTTTTTTTTCCCAGTTTTTTGCAGCATCCATGCCATGACTTTTCTATCTTCCCCTCCAAGGTTTTTCTTCCTCCTTGCCTTTTTCCCCAGCTTTTGCAACATCTGGGAGCTTACTTTTGGCATCTTTTGGTCCTTTGCACTGCTCTGATAGAACCCCGGTGCATTTTCCTCTTCTCACTAAATTGACCAAATTTCCCAATTTTCTTTTTTTTCTCCTCCAATTGCTATTCCTTTGAAGGGATCTCCATTCCAGCCTCTTTCTAAGTCCTTCTTATCTCTTTTGGCCTTCAGCGCGGACCAATTTTTGGAAGCTTTGCTGCATGTGCCTGCACTTGATTGCATATGGGTAAGATATTTTCCTTTTCTGGTTTTATTTTTTTTTGTGATTAAGCCATGTCCCTCATATCTTCCCCTCCAAGTTTTGTCTTCCTCCTTGCCTTTTTCCCCTGCTTTTGCAACATCTGGGAGCTTAGTTTTGGCATCTTTTGGTCCTTTGCAATGCAACTCATTTCTTCACAGACCATTTCTTGAAGGCTCTAAAACTCCCCAATTTCTGGTTTTTTTCAGTTGCATTTCATTTGATCCTATCTCCTTTCCAGAGTGTTTGTAAGCCTTTCTTTTGGGGGTCGCAAGATTCCCTTTCCCTTCCCGAAAGGAAATTTCATTTCCTTTCGGGAAGGGAAAGGGAATCTTGCGATTTCAATGGGCACCATGAGAGGAATCTTTGGTGCATGTCCCTGCACGTGATGACATGCCATGCCTTTTGATGGCTTTGACTTTGGGAAAGATTTTTTCTTTTTTTTTTCCAGTTTTTTGCAGCATCCATGCCATGACTTTTCTATCTTCCCCTCCAAGGTTTTTCTTCCTCCTTGCCTTTTTCCCCAGCTTTTGCAACATCTGGGAGCTTACTTTTGGCATCTTTTGGTCCTTTGCACTGCTCTGATAGAACCCCGGTGCATTTTCCTCTTCTCACTAAATTGACCAAATTTCCCAATTTTCTTTTTTTTCTCCTCCAATTGCTATTCCTTTGAAGGGATCTCCATTCCAGCCTCTTTCTAAGTCCTTCTTATCTCTTTTGGCCTTCAGCGCGGACCAATTTTTGGAAGCTTTGCTGCATGTGCCTGCACTTGATTGCATATGGGAAAGATATTTTCCTTTTCTGTTGTTTTATTTTTTTTTGTGATTAAGCCATGTCCCTCGTATCTTCCCGTCCAAGTTTTGTCTTCCTCCTTGCCTTTTTCCCCTGCTTTTGCAACATCTGGGAGCTTAGTTTTGGCATCTTTTGGTCCTTTGCAATGCAACTCATTTCTTCACAGACCATTTCTTGAAGGCTCTAAAACTCCCCAATTTCTGTTTTTTTTCAGTTGCATTTCATTTGATCCTATCTCCTTTCCAGAGTGTTTGTAAGCCTTTCTTTTGGGGGTCGCAAGATTCCCTTTCCCTTCCCGAAAGGAAATTTCATTTCCTTTCGGGAAGGGAAAGGGAATCTTGCGATTTCAATGGGCACCATGAGAGGAATCTTTGGTGCATGTCCCTGCACGTGATGACATGCCATGCCTTTTGATGGCTTTGACTTTGGGAAAGATTTTTTCTTTTTTTTTTCCCAGTTTTTTGCAGCATCCATGCCATGACTTTTCTATCTTCCCCTCCAAGGTTTTTCTTCCTCCTTGCCTTTTTCCCCAGCTTTTGCATCATCTGCGAGCTTACTTTTGGCATCTTTTGGTCCTTTGCACTGCTCTGATAGAACCCCGGTGCATTTTCCTCTTCTCACTAAATTGACCAAATTTCCCAATTTTCTTTTTTTTCTCCTCCAATTGCTATTCCTTTGAAGGGATCTCCATTCCAGCCTCTTTCTAAGTCCTTCTTATCTGTTTTGGCCTTCAGCGCGGACCAATTTTTGGAAGCTTTGCTGCATGTGCCTGCACTTGATTGCATATGGGAAAGATATTTTCCTTTTCTGTTGTTTTATTTTTTTTTGTGATTAAGCCATGTCCCTCGTATCTTCCCGTCCAAGTTTTGTCTTCCTCCTTGCCTTTTTCCCCTGCTTTTGCAACATCTGGGAGCTTAGTTTTGGCATCTTTTGGTCCTTTGCAATGCAACTCATTTCTTCACAGACCATTTCTTGAAGGCTCTAAAACTCCCCAATTTCTGGTTTTTTTCAGTTGCATTTCATTTGATCCTATCTCCTTTCCAGAGTGTTTGTAAGCCTTTCTTTTGGGGGTCGCAAGATTCCCTTTCCCTTCCCGAAAGGAAATTTCATTTCCTTTCGGGAAGGGAAAGGGAATCTTGCGATTTCAATGGGCACCATGAGAGGAATCTTTGGTGCATGTCCCTGCACGTGATGACATGCCATGCCTTTTGATGGCTTTGACTTTGGGAAAGATTTTTTCTTTTTTTTTTCCCAGTTTTTTGCAGCATCCATGCCATGACTTTTCTATCTTCCCCTCCAAGGTTTTTCTTCCTCCTTGCCTTTTTCCCCAGCTTTTGCAACATCTGGGAGCTTACTTTTGGCATCTTTTGGTCCTTTGCACTGCTCTGATAGAACCCCGGTGCATTTTCCTCTTCTCACTAAATTGACCAAATTTCCCAATTTTCTTTTTTTTCTCCTCCAATTGCTATTCCTTTGAAGGGATCTCCATTCCAGCCTCTTTCTAAGTCCTTCTTATCTCTTTTGGCCTTCAGCGCGGACCAATTTTTGGAAGCTTTGCTGCATGTGCCTGCACTTGATTGCATATGGGTAAGATATTTTCCTTTTCTGTTTTTTTATTTTTTTTTGTGATTAAGCCATGTCCCTCATATCTTCCCCTCCAAGTTTTGTCTTCCTCCTTGCCTTTTTCCCCTGCTTTTGCAACATCTGGGAGCTTAGTTTTGGCATCTTTTGGTCCTTTGCAATGCAACTCATTTCTTCACAGACCATTTCTTGAAGGCTCTAAAACTCCCCATTTTCTGGGTTTTTTCAGTTGCATTTCATTTGATCCTATCTCCTTTCCAGAGTGTTTGTAAGCCTTTCTTTTGGGGGTCGCAAGATTCCCTTTCCCTTCCCGAAAGGAAATGAAATTTCCTTTCGGGAAGGGAAAGGGAATCTTGCGATTTCAATGGGCACCATGAGAGGAATCTTTGGTGCATGTCCCTGCACGTGATGACATGCCATGCCTTTTGATGGCTTTGACTTTGGGAAAGATTTTTTCTTTTTTTTTTTCCAGTTTTTTGCAGCATCCATGCCATGACTTTTCTATCTTCCCCTCCAAGGTTTTTCTTCCTCCTTGCCTTTTTCCCCAGCTTTTGCAACATCTGGGAGCTTACTTTTGGCATCTTTTGGTCCTTTGCACTGCTCTGATAGAACCCCGGTGCATTTTCCTCTTCTCACTAAATTGACCAAATTTCCCAATTTTCTTTTTTTTCTCCTCCAATTGCTATTCCTTTGAAGGGATCTCCATTCCAGCCTCTTTCTAAGTCCTTCTTATCTCTTTTGGCCTTCAGCGCGGACCAATTTTTGGAAGCTTTGCTGCATGTGCCTGCACTTGATTGCATATGGGTGAGATATTTTCCTCTTCTGGTTTTATTTTTTTTTGTGATTAAGCCATGTCCCTCATATCTTCCCCTCCAAGTTTTGTCTTCCTCCTTGCCTTTTTCCCCTGCTTTTGCAACATCTGGGAGCTTAGTTTTGGCATCTTTTGGTCCTTTGCAATGCAACTCATTTCTTCACAGACCATTTCTTGAAGGCTCTAAAACTCCCCAATTTCTGGTTTTTTTCAGTTGCATTTCATTTGATCCTATCTCCTTTCCAGAGTGTTTGTAAGCCTTTCTTTTGGGGGTCGCAAGATTCCCTTTCCCTTCCCGAAAGGAAATGAAATTTCCTTTCGGGAAGGGAAAGGGAATCTTGCGATTTCAATGGGCACCATGAGAGGAATCTTTGGTGCATGTCCCTGCACGTGATGACATGCCATGCCTTTTGATGGCTTTGACTTTGGGAAAGATTTTTTCTTTTTTTTTTTCCAGTTTTTTGCAGCATCCATGCCATGACTTTTCTATCTTCCCCTCCAAGGTTTTTCTTCCTCCTTGCCTTTTTCCCCAGCTTTTGCAACATCTGGGAGCTTCCTTTTGGCATCTTTTGGTCCTTTGCACTGCTCTGATAGAACCCCGGTGCATTTTCCTCTTCTCACTAAATTGACCAAATTTCCCAATTTTCTTTTTTTTCTCCTCCAATTGCTATTCCTTTGAAGGGATCTCCATTCCAGCCTCTTTCTAAGTCCTTCTTATCTCTTTTGGCCTTCAGCGCGGACCAATTTTTGGAAGCTTTGCTGCATGTGCCTGCACTTGATTGCATATGGGTAAGATATTTTCCTTTTCTGGTTTTATTTTTTTTTGTGATTAAGCCATGTCCCTCATATCTTCCCCTCCAAGTTTTGTCTTCCTCCTTGCCTTTTTCCCCTGCTTTTGCAACATCTGGGAGCTTAGTTTTGGCATCTTTTGGTCCTTTGCAATGCAACTCATTTCTTCACAGACCATTTCTTGAAGGCTCTAAAACTCCCCAATTTCTGTTTTTTTTAGTTGCATTTCATTTGATCCTATCTCCTTTCCAGAGTGTTTGTAAGCCTTTCTTTTGGGGGTCGCAAGATTCCCTTTCCCTTCCCGAAAGGAAATGAAATTTCCTTTCGGGAAGGGAAAGGGAATCTTGCGATTTCAATGGGCACCATGAGAGGAATCTTTGGTGCATGTCCCTGCACGTGATGACATGCCATGCCTTTTGATGGCTTTGACTTTGGGAAAGATTTTTTCTTTTTTTTTTTCCAGTTTTTTGCAGCATCCATGCCATGACTTTTCTATCTTCCCCTCCAAGGTTTTTCTTCCTCCTTGCCTTTTTCCCCAGCTTTTGCAACATCTGGGAGCTTACTTTTGGCATCTTTTGGTCCTTTGCACTGCTCTGATAGAACCCCGGTGCATTTTCCTCTTCTCACTAAATTGACCAAATTTCCCAATTTTCTTTTTTTTCTCCTCCAATTGCTATTCCTTTGAAGGGATCTCCATTCCAGCCTCTTTCTAAGTCCTTCTTATCTCTTTTGGCCTTCAGCGCGGACCAATTTTTGGAAGCTTTGCTGCATGTGCCTGCACTTGATTGCATATGGGTGAGATATTTTCCTTTTCTGGTTTTATTTTTTTTTGTGATTAAGCCATGTCCCTCATATCTTCCCCTCCAAGTTTTGTCTTCCTCCTTGCCTTTTTCCCCTGCTTTTGCAACATCTGGGAGCTTAGTTTTGGCATCTTTTGGTCCTTTGCAATGCAACTCATTTCTTCACAGACCATTTCTTGAAGGCTCTAAAACTCCCCAATTTCTGGTTTTTTTCAGTTGCATTTCATTTGATCCTATCTCCTTTCCAGAGTGTTTGTAAGCCTTTCTTTTGGGGGTCGCAAGATTCCCTTTCCCTTCCCGAAAGGAAATTTCATTTCCTTTCGGGAAGGGAAAGGGAATCTTGCGATTTCAATGGGCACCATGAGAGGAATCTTTGGTGCATGTCCCTGCACGTGATGACATGCCATGCCTTTTGATGGCTTTGACTTTGGGAAAGATTTTTTCTTTTTTTTTTCCAGTTTTTTGCAGCATCCATGCCATGACTTTTCTATCTTCCCCTCCAAGGTTTTTCTTCCTCCTTGCCTTTTTCCCCAGCTTTTGCAACATCTGGGAGCTTACTTTTGGCATCTTTTGGTCCTTTGCACTGCTCTGATAGAACCCCGGTGCATTTTCCTCTTCTCACTAAATTGACCAAATTTCCCAATTTTCTTTTTTTTCTCCTCCAATTGCTATTCCTTTGAAGGGATCTCCATTCCAGCCTCTTTCTAAGTCCTTCTTATCTCTTTTGGCCTTCAGCGCGGACCAATTTTTGGAAGCTTTGCTGCATGTGCCTGCACTTGATTGCATATGGGAAAGATATTTTCCTTTTCTGTTGTTTTATTTTTTTTTGTGATTAAGCCATGTCCCTCGTATCTTCCCGTCCAAGTTTTGTCTTCCTCCTTGCCTTTTTCCCCTGCTTTTGCAACATCTGGGAGCTTAGTTTTGGCATCTTTTGGTCCTTTGCAATGCAACTCATTTCTTCACAGACCATTTCTTGAAGGCTCTAAAACTCCCCAATTTCTGTTTTTTTTCAGTTGCATTTCATTTGATCCTATCTCCTTTCCAGAGTGTTTGTAAGCCTTTCTTTTGGGGGTCGCAAGATTCCCTTTCCCTTCCCGAAAGGAAATTTCATTTCCTTTCGGGAAGGGAAAGGGAATCTTGCGATTTCAATGGGCACCATGAGAGGAATCTTTGGTGCATGTCCCTGCACGTGATGACATGCCATGCCTTTTGATGGCTTTGACTTTGGGAAAGATTTTTTCTTTTTTTTTTCCCAGTTTTTTGCAGCATCCATGCCATGACTTTTCTATCTTCCCCTCCAAGGTTTTTCTTCCTCCTTGCCTTTTTCCCCAGCTTTTGCATCATCTGCGAGCTTACTTTTGGCATCTTTTGGTCCTTTGCACTGCTCTGATAGAACCCCGGTGCATTTTCCTCTTCTCACTAAATTGACCAAATTTCCCAATTTTCTTTTTTTTCTCCTCCAATTGCTATTCCTTTGAAGGGATCTCCATTCCAGCCTCTTTCTAAGTCCTTCTTATCTGTTTTGGCCTTCAGCGCGGACCAATTTTTGGAAGCTTTGCTGCATGTGCCTGCACTTGATTGCATATGGGAAAGATATTTTCCTTTTCTGTTGTTTTATTTTTTTTTGTGATTAAGCCATGTCCCTCGTATCTTCCCGTCCAAGTTTTGTCTTCCTCCTTGCCTTTTTCCCCTGCTTTTGCAACATCTGGGAGCTTAGTTTTGGCATCTTTTGGTCCTTTGCAATGCAACTCATTTCTTCACAGACCATTTCTTGAAGGCTCTAAAACTCCCCAATTTCTGGTTTTTTTCAGTTGCATTTCATTTGATCCTATCTCCTTTCCAGAGTGTTTGTAAGCCTTTCTTTTGGGGGTCGCAAGATTCCCTTTCCCTTCCCGAAAGGAAATTTCATTTCCTTTCGGGAAGGGAAAGGGAATCTTGCGATTTCAATGGGCACCATGAGAGGAATCTTTGGTGCATGTCCCTGCACGTGATGACATGCCATGCCTTTTGATGGCTTTGACTTTGGGAAAGATTTTTTCTTTTTTTTTTCCCAGTTTTTTGCAGCATCCATGCCATGACTTTTCTATCTTCCCCTCCAAGGTTTTTCTTCCTCCTTGCCTTTTTCCCCAGCTTTTGCAACATCTGGGAGCTTACTTTTGGCATCTTTTGGTCCTTTGCACTGCTCTGATAGAACCCCGGTGCATTTTCCTCTTCTCACTAAATTGACCAAATTTCCCAATTTTCTTTTTTTTCTCCTCCAATTGCTATTCCTTTGAAGGGATCTCCATTCCAGCCTCTTTCTAAGTCCTTCTTATCTCTTTTGGCCTTCAGCGCGGACCAATTTTTGGAAGCTTTGCTGCATGTGCCTGCACTTGATTGCATATGGGTAAGATATTTTCCTTTTCTGTTTTTTTATTTTTTTTTGTGATTAAGCCATGTCCCTCATATCTTCCCCTCCAAGTTTTGTCTTCCTCCTTGCCTTTTTCCCCTGCTTTTGCAACATCTGGGAGCTTAGTTTTGGCATCTTTTGGTCCTTTGCAATGCAACTCATTTCTTCACAGACCATTTCTTGAAGGCTCTAAAACTCCCCATTTTCTGGGTTTTTTCAGTTGCATTTCATTTGATCCTATCTCCTTTCCAGAGTGTTTGTAAGCCTTTCTTTTGGGGGTCGCAAGATTCCCTTTCCCTTCCCGAAAGGAAATGAAATTTCCTTTCGGGAAGGGAAAGGGAATCTTGCGATTTCAATGGGCACCATGAGAGGAATCTTTGGTGCATGTCCCTGCACGTGATGACATGCCATGCCTTTTGATGGCTTTGACTTTGGGAAAGATTTTTTCTTTTTTTTTTTCCAGTTTTTTGCAGCATCCATGCCATGACTTTTCTATCTTCCCCTCCAAGGTTTTTCTTCCTCCTTGCCTTTTTCCCCAGCTTTTGCAACATCTGGGAGCTTACTTTTGGCATCTTTTGGTCCTTTGCACTGCTCTGATAGAACCCCGGTGCATTTTCCTCTTCTCACTAAATTGACCAAATTTCCCAATTTTCTTTTTTTTCTCCTCCAATTGCTATTCCTTTGAAGGGATCTCCATTCCAGCCTCTTTCTAAGTCCTTCTTATCTCTTTTGGCCTTCAGCGCGGACCAATTTTTGGAAGCTTTGCTGCATGTGCCTGCACTTGATTGCATATGGGTGAGATATTTTCCTCTTCTGGTTTTATTTTTTTTTGTGATTAAGCCATGTCCCTCATATCTTCCCCTCCAAGTTTTGTCTTCCTCCTTGCCTTTTTCCCCTGCTTTTGCAACATCTGGGAGCTTAGTTTTGGCATCTTTTGGTCCTTTGCAATGCAACTCATTTCTTCACAGACCATTTCTTGAAGGCTCTAAAACTCCCCAATTTCTGGTTTTTTTCAGTTGCATTTCATTTGATCCTATCTCCTTTCCAGAGTGTTTGTAAGCCTTTCTTTTGGGGGTCGCAAGATTCCCTTTCCCTTCCCGAAAGGAAATGAAATTTCCTTTCGGGAAGGGAAAGGGAATCTTGCGATTTCAATGGGCACCATGAGAGGAATCTTTGGTGCATGTCCCTGCACGTGATGACATGCCATGCCTTTTGATGGCTTTGACTTTGGGAAAGATTTTTTCTTTTTTTTTTTCCAGTTTTTTGCAGCATCCATGCCATGACTTTTCTATCTTCCCCTCCAAGGTTTTTCTTCCTCCTTGCCTTTTTCCCCAGCTTTTGCAACATCTGGGAGCTTCCTTTTGGCATCTTTTGGTCCTTTGCACTGCTCTGATAGAACCCCGGTGCATTTTCCTCTTCTCACTAAATTGACCAAATTTCCCAATTTTCTTTTTTTTCTCCTCCAATTGCTATTCCTTTGAAGGGATCTCCATTCCAGCCTCTTTCTAAGTCCTTCTTATCTCTTTTGGCCTTCAGCGCGGACCAATTTTTGGAAGCTTTGCTGCATGTGCCTGCACTTGATTGCATATGGGTAAGATATTTTCCTTTTCTGGTTTTATTTTTTTTTGTGATTAAGCCATGTCCCTCATATCTTCCCCTCCAAGTTTTGTCTTCCTCCTTGCCTTTTTCCCCTGCTTTTGCAACATCTGGGAGCTTAGTTTTGGCATCTTTTGGTCCTTTGCAATGCAACTCATTTCTTCACAGACCATTTCTTGAAGGCTCTAAAACTCCCCAATTTCTGTTTTTTTTAGTTGCATTTCATTTGATCCTATCTCCTTTCCAGAGTGTTTGTAAGCCTTTCTTTTGGGGGTCGCAAGATTCCCTTTCCCTTCCCGAAAGGAAATGAAATTTCCTTTCGGGAAGGGAAAGGGAATCTTGCGATTTCAATGGGCACCATGAGAGGAATCTTTGGTGCATGTCCCTGCACGTGATGACATGCCATGCCTTTTGATGGCTTTGACTTTGGGAAAGATTTTTTCTTTTTTTTTTTCCAGTTTTTTGCAGCATCCATGCCATGACTTTTCTATCTTCCCCTCCAAGGTTTTTCTTCCTCCTTGCCTTTTTCCCCAGCTTTTGCAACATCTGGGAGCTTACTTTTGGCATCTTTTGGTCCTTTGCACTGCTCTGATAGAACCCCGGTGCATTTTCCTCTTCTCACTAAATTGACCAAATTTCCCAATTTTCTTTTTTTTCTCCTCCAATTGCTATTCCTTTGAAGGGATCTCCATTCCAGCCTCTTTCTAAGTCCTTCTTATCTCTTTTGGCCTTCAGCGCGGACCAATTTTTGGAAGCTTTGCTGCATGTGCCTGCACTTGATTGCATATGGGTGAGATATTTTCCTTTTCTGGTTTTATTTTTTTTTGTGATTAAGCCATGTCCCTCATATC
Organism: Agelaius tricolor; assembly: GCF_023055355.1. Taxonomy (NCBI): domain Eukaryota; kingdom Metazoa; phylum Chordata; class Aves; order Passeriformes; family Icteridae; genus Agelaius; species Agelaius tricolor. The sequence continues at coordinate 43,327,574 of NW_027269262.1, read as the reverse complement.
TTCCCCTCCAAGTTTTGTCTTCCTCCTTGCCTTTTTCCCCTGCTTTTGCAACATCTGGGAGCTTAGTTTTGGCATCTTTTGGTCCTTTGCAATGCAACTCATTTCTTCACAGACCATTTCTTGAAGGCTCTAAAACTCCCCATTTTCTGGTTTTTTTCAGTTGCATTTCATTTGATCCTATCTCCTTTCCAGAGTGTTTGTAAGCCTTTCTTTTGGGGGTCGCAAGATTCCCTTTCCCTTCCCGAAAGGAAATGAAATTTCCTTTCGGGAAGGGAAAGGGAATCTTGCGATTTCAATGGGCACCATGAGAGGAATCTTTGGTGCATGTCCCTGCACGTGATGACATGCCATGCCTTTTGATGGCTTTGACTTTGGGAAAGATTTTTTTCTTTTTTTTTTCCCAGTTTTTTGCAGCATCCATGCCATGACTTTTCTATCTTCCCCTCCAAGGTTTTTCTTCCTCCTTGCCTTTTTCCCCAGCTTTTGCATCATCTGGGAGCTTACTTTTGGCATCTTTTGGTCCTTTGCACTGCTCTGATAGAACCCCGGTGCATTTTCCTCTTCTCACTAAATTGACCAAATTTCCCAATTTTCTTTTTTTTCTCCTCCAATTGCTATTCCTTTGAAGGGATCTCCATTCCAGCCTCTTTCTAAGTCCTTCTTATCTCTTTTGGCCTTCAGCGCGGACCAATTTTTGGAAGCTTTGCTGCATGTGCCTGCACTTGATTGCATATGGGAAAGATATTTTCCTTTTCTGTTGTTTTATTTTTTTTTGTGATTAAGCCATGTCCCTCATATCTTCCCGTCCAAGTTTTGTCTTCCTCCTTGCCTTTTTCCCCTGCTTTTGCAACATCTGGGAGCTTAGTTTTGGCATCTTTTGGTCCTTTGCAATGCAACTCATTTCTTCACAGACCATTTCTTGAAGGCTCTAAAACTCCCCAATTTCTGTTTTTTTTCAGTTGCATTTCATTTGATCCTATCTCCTTTCCAGAGTGTTTGTAAGCCTTTCTTTTGGGGGTCGCAAGATTCCCTTTCCCTTCCCGAAAGGAAATGAAATTTCCTTTCGGGAAGGGAAAGGGAATCTTGCGATTTCAATGGGCACCATGAGAGGAATCTTTGGTGCATGTCCCTGCACGTGATGACATGCCATGCCTTTTGATGGCTTTGACTTTGGGAAAGATTTTTTCTTTTTTTTTTCCAGTTTTTTGCAGCATCCATGCCATGACTTTTCTATCTTCCCCTCCAAGGTTTTTCTTCCTCCTTGCCTTTTTCCCCAGCTTTTGCATCATCTGGGAGCTTACTTTTGGCATCTTTTGGTCCTTTGCACTGCTCTGATAGAACCCCGGTGCATTTTCCTCTTCTCACTAAATTGACCAAATTTCCCAATTTTCTTTTTTTTCTCCTCCAATTGCTATTCCTTTGAAGGGATCTCCATTCCAGCCTCTTTCTAAGTCCTTCTTATCTCTTTTGGCCTTCAGCGCGGACCAATTTTTGGAAGCTTTGCTGCATGTGCCTGCACTTGATTGCATATGGGTAAGATATTTTCCTTTTCTGGTTTTATTTTTTTTTGTGATTAAACCATGTCCCTCATATCTTCCCCTCCAAGTTTTGTCTTCCTCTTTGCCTTTTTCCCCTGCTTTTGCAACATCTGGGAGCTTAGTTTTGGCATCTTTTGGTCCTTTGCAATGCAACTCATTTCTTCACAGACCATTTCTTGAAGGCTCTAAAACTCCCCATTTTCTGGGTTTTTGCAGTTGCATTTCATTTGATCCTATCTCCTTTCCAGAGTGTTTGTAAGCCTTTCTTTTGGGGGTCGCAAGATTCCCTTTCCCTTCCCGAAAGGAAATGAAATTTCCTTTCGGGAAGGGAAAGGGAATCTTGCGATTTCAATGGGCACCATGAGAGGAATCTTTGGTGCATGTCCCTGCACGTGATGACATGCCATGCCTTTTGATGGCTTTGACTTTGGGAAAGATTTTTTCTTTTTTTTTTTCCAGTTTTTTGCAGCATCCATGCCATGACTTTTCTATCTTCCCCTCCAAGGTTTTTCTTCCTCCTTGCCTTTTTCCCCAGCTTTTGCATCATCTGGGAGCTTTCTTTTGGCATCTTTTGGTCCTTTGCACTGCTCTGATAGAACCCCGGTGCATTTTCCTCTTCTCACTAAATTGACCAAATTTCCCAATTTTCTTTTTTTTCTCCTCCAATTGCTATTCCTTTGAAGGGATCTCCATTCCAGCCTCTTTCTAAGTCCTTCTTATCTCTTTTGGCCTTCAGCGCGGACCAATTTTTGGAAGCTTTGCTGCATGTGCCTGCACTTGATTGCATATGGGTGAGATATTTTCCTTTTCTGGTTTTATTTTTTTTTAGTGATTAAGCCATGTCCCTCATATCTTCCCCTCCAAGTTTTGTCTTCCTCCTTGCCTTTTTCCCCTGCTTTTGCAACATCTGGGAGCTTAGTTTTGGCATCTTTTGGTCCTTTGCAATGCAACTCATTTCTTCACAGACCATTTCTTGAAGGCTCTAAAACTCCCCAATTTCTGGTTTTTTTCAGTTGCATTTCATTTGATCCTATCTCCTTTCCAGAGTGTTTGTAAGCCTTTCTTTTGGGGGTCGCAAGATTCCCTTTCCCTTCCCGAAAGGAAATGAAATTTCCTTTCGGGAAGGGAAAGGGAATCTTGCGATTTCAATGGGCACCATGAGAGGAATCTTTGGTGCATGTCCCTGCACGTGATGACATGCCATGCCTTTTGATGGCTTTGACTTTGGGAAAGATTTTTTCTTTTTTTTTTCCCAGTTTTTTGCAGCATCCATGCCATGACTTTTCTATCTTCCCCTCCAAGGTTTTTCTTCCTCCTTGCCTTTTTCCCCAGCTTTTGCATCATCTGGGAGCTTACTTTTGGCATCTTTTGGTCCTTTGCACTGCTCTGATAGAACCCCGGTGCATTTTCCTCTTCTCACTAAATTGACCAAATTTCCCAATTTTCTTTTTTTTCTCCTCCAATTGCTATTCCTTTGAAGGGATCTCCATTCCAGCCTCTTTCTAAGTCCTTCTTATCTCTTTTGGCCTTCAGCGCGGACCAATTTTTGGAAGCTTTGCTGCATGTGCCTGCACTTGATTGCATATGGGTGAGATATTTTCCTTTTCTGGTTTTATTTTTTTTTAGTGATTAAGCCATGTCCCTCATATCTTCCCCTCCAAGTTTTGTCTTCCTCCTTGCCTTTTTCCCCTGCTTTTGCAACATCTGGGAGCTTAGTTTTGGCATCTTTTGGTCCTTTGCAATGCAACTCATTTCTTCACAGACCATTTCTTGAAGGCTCTAAAACTCCCCATTTTCTGGTTTTTTTCAGTTGCATTTCATTTGATCCTATCTCCTTTCCAGAGTGTTTGTAAGCCTTTCTTTTGGGGGTCGCAAGATTCCCTTTCCCTTCCCGAAAGGAAATGAAATTTCCTTTCGGGAAGGGAAAGGGAATCTTGCGATTTCAATGGGCACCATGAGAGGAATCTTTGGTGCATGTCCCTGCACGTGATGACATGCCATGCCTTTTGATGGCTTTGACTTTGGGAAAGATTTTTTCTTTTTTTTTTTCCAGTTTTTTGCAGCATCCATGCCATGACTTTTCTATCTTCCCCTCCAAGGTTTTTCTTCCTCCTTGCCTTTTTCCCCAGCTTTTGCAACATCTGGGAGCTTCCTTTTGGCATCTTTTGGTCCTTTGCACTGCTCTGATAGAACCCCGGTGCATTTTCCTCTTCTCACTAAATTGACCAAATTTCCCAATTTTCTTTTTTTTCTCCTCCAATTGCTATTCCTTTGAAGGGATCTCCATTCCAGCCTCTTTCTAAGTCCTTCTTATCTCTTTTGGCCTTCAGCGCGGACCAATTTTTGGAAGCTTTGCTGCATGTGCCTGCACTTGATTGCATATGGGTGAGATATTTTCCTTTTCTGGTTTTATTTTTTTTTAGTGATTAAGCCATGTCCCTCATATCTTCCCCTCCAAGTTTTGTCTTCCTCCTTGCCTTTTTCCCCTGCTTTTGCAACATCTGGGAGCTTAGTTTTGGCATCTTTTGGTCCTTTGCAATGCAACTCATTTCTTCACAGACCATTTCTTGAAGGCTCTAAAACTCCCCATTTTCTGGTTTTTTTCAGTTGCATTTCATTTGATCCTATCTCCTTTCCAGAGTGTTTGTAAGCCTTTCTTTTGGGGGTCGCAAGATTCCCTTTCCCTTCCCGAAAGGAAATTTCATTTCCTTTCGGGAAGGGAAAGGGAATCTTGCGATTTCAATGGGCACCATGAGAGGAATCTTTGGTGCATGTCCCTGCACGTGATGACATGCCATGCCTTTTGATGGCTTTGACTTTGGGAAAGATTTTTTCTTTTTTTTTTTCCAGTTTTTTGCAGCATCCATGCCATGACTTTTCTATCTTCCCCTCCAAGGTTTTTCTTCCTCCTTGCCTTTTTCCCCAGCTTTTGCAACATCTGGGAGCTTCCTTTTGGCATCTTTTGGTCCTTTGCACTGCTCTGATAGAACCCCGGTGCATTTTCCTCTTCTCACTAAATTGACCAAATTTCCCAATTTTCTTTTTTTTCTCCTCCAATTGCTATTCCTTTGAAGGGATCTCCATTCCAGCCTCTTTCTAAGTCCTTCTTATCTCTTTTGGCCTTCAGCGCGGACCAATTTTTGGAAGCTTTGCTGCATGTGCCTGCACTTGATTGCATATGGGTGAGATATTTTCCTTTTCTGGTTTTATTTTTTTTTAGTGATTAAGCCATGTCCCTCATATCTTCCCCTCCAAGTTTTGTCTTCCTCCTTGCCTTTTTCCCCTGCTTTTGCAACATCTGGGAGCTTAGTTTTGGCATCTTTTGGTCCTTTGCAATGCAACTCATTTCTTCACAGACCATTTCTTGAAGGCTCTAAAACTCCCCATTTTCTGGTTTTTTTCAGTTGCATTTCATTTGATCCTATCTCCTTTCCAGAGTGTTTGTAAGCCTTTCTTTTGGGGGTCGCAAGATTCCCTTTCCCTTCCCGAAAGGAAATGAAATTTCCTTTCGGGAAGGGAAAGGGAATCTTGCGATTTCAATGGGCACCATGAGAGGAATCTTTGGTGCATGTCCCTGCACGTGATGACATGCCATGCCTTTTGATGGCTTTGACTTTGGGAAAGATTTTTTCTTTTTTTTTTTTCCAGTTTTTTGCAGCATCCATGCCATGACTTTTCTATCTTCCCCTCCAAGGTTTTTCTTCCTCCTTGCCTTTTTCCCCAGCTTTTGCAACATCTGGGAGCTTCCTTTTGGCATCTTTTGGTCCTTTGCACTGCTCTGATAGAACCCCGGTGCATTTTCCTCTTCTCACTAAATTGACCAAATTTCCCAATTTTCTTTTTTTTCTCCTCCAATTGCTATTCCTTTGAAGGGATCTCCATTCCAGCCTCTTTCTAAGTCCTTCTTATCTCTTTTGGCCTTCAGCGCGGACCAATTTTTGGAAGCTTTGCTGCATGTGCCTGCACTTGATTGCATATGGGTGAGATATTTTCCTTTTCTGTTTTTATTTTTTTTTAGTGATTAAGCCATGTCCCTCATATCTTCCCCTCCAAGTTTTGTCTTCCTCCTTGCCTTTTTCCCCTGCTTTTGCAACATCTGGGAGCTTAGTTTTGGCATCTTTTGGTCCTTTGCAATGCAACTCATTTCTTCACAGACCATTTCTTGAAGGCTCTAAAACTCCCCAATTTCTGGTTTTTTTCAGTTGCATTTCATTTGATCCTATCTCCTTTCCAGAGTGTTTGTAAGCCTTTCTTTTGGGGGTCGCAAGATTCCCTTTCCCTTCCCGAAAGGAAATGAAATTTCCTTTCGGGAAGGGAAAGGGAATCTTGCGATTTCAATGGGCACCATGAGAGGAATCTTTGGTGCATGTCCCTGCACGTGATGACATGCCATGCCTTTTGATGGCTTTGACTTTGGGAAAGATTTTTTCTTTTTTTTTTTTCCAGTTTTTTGCAGCATCCATGCCATGACTTTTCTATCTTCCCCTCCAAGGTTTTTCTTCCTCCTTGCCTTTTTCCCCAGCTTTTGCAACATCTGGGAGCTTCCTTTTGGCATCTTTTGGTCCTTTGCACTGCTCTGATAGAACCCCGGTGCATTTTCCTCTTCTCACTAAATTGACCAAATTTCCCAATTTTCTTTTTTTTCTCCTCCAATTGCTATTCCTTTGAAGGGATCTCCATTCCAGCCTCTTTCTAAGTCCTTCTTATCTCTTTTGGCCTTCAGCGCGGACCAATTTTTGGAAGCTTTGCTGCATGTGCCTGCACTTGATTGCATATGGGTGAGATATTTTCCTTTTCTATTTTTTTTTTTTTTTTAGTGATTAAGCCATGTCCCTCATATCTTCCCCTCCAAGTTTTGTCTTCCTCCTTGCCTTTTTCCCCTGCTTTTGCAACATCTGGGAGCTTAGTTTTGGCATCTTTTGGTCCTTTGCAATGCAACTCATTTCTTCACAGACCATTTCTTGAAGGCTCTAAAACTCCCCATTTTCTGGTTTTTTTCAGTTGCATTTCATTTGATCCTATCTCCTTTCCAGAGTGTTTGTAAGCCTTTCTTTTGGGGGTCGCAAGATTCCCTTTCCCTTCCCGAAAGGAAATGAAATTTCCTTTCGGGAAGGGAAAGGGAATCTTGCGATTTCAATGGGCACCATGAGAGGAATCTTTGGTGCATGTCCCTGCACGTGATGACATGCCATGCCTTTTGATGGCTTTGACTTTGGGAAAGATTTTTTCTTTTTTTTTTTCCAGTTTTTTGCAGCATCCATGCCATGACTTTTCTATCTTCCCCTCCAAGGTTTTTCTTCCTCCTTGCCTTTTTCCCCAGCTTTTGCAACATCTGGGAGCTTACTTTTGGCATCTTTTGGTCCTTTGCACTGCTCTGATAGAACCCCGGTGCATTTTCCTCTTCTCACTAAATTGACCAAATTTCCCAATTTTCTTTTTTTTCTCCTCCAATTGCTATTCCTTTGAAGGGATCTCCATTCCAGCCTCTTTCTAAGTCCTTCTTATCTCTTTTGGCCTTCAGCGCGGACCAATTTTTGGAAGCTTTGCTGCATGTGCCTGCACTTGATTGCATATGGGTAAGATATTTTCCTTTTCTGGTTTTATTTTTTTTTGTGATTAAGCCATGTCCCTCATATCTTCCCCTCCAAGTTTTGTCTTCCTCCTTGCCTTTTTCCCCTGCTTTTGCAACATCTGGGAGCTTAGTTTTGGCATCTTTTGGTCCTTTGCAATGCAACTCATTTCTTCACAGACCATTTCTTGAAGGCTCTAAAACTCCCCATTTTCTGGTTTTTTTTAGTTGCATTTCATTTGATCCTATCTCCTTTCCAGAGTGTTTGTAAGCCTTTCTTTTGGGGGTCGCAAGATTCCCTTTCCCTTCCCGAAAGGAAATGAAATTTCCTTTCGGGAAGGGAAAGGGAATCTTGCGATTTCAATGGGCACCATGAGAGGAATCTTTGGTGCATGTCCCTGCACGTGATGACATGCCATGCCTTTTGATGGCTTTGACTTTGGGAAAGATTTTTTCTTTTTTTTTTCCAGTTTTTTGCAGCATCCATGCCATGACTTTTCTATCTTCCCCTCCAAGGTTTTTCTTCCTCCTTGCCTTTTTCCCCAGCTTTTGCAACATCTGGGAGCTTACTTTTGGCATCTTTTGGTCCTTTGCACTGCTCTGATAGAACCCCGGTGCATTTTCCTCTTCTCACTAAATTGACCAAATTTCCCAATTTTCTTTTTTTTCTCCTCCAATTGCTATTCCTTTGAAGGGATCTCCATTCCAGCCTCTTTCTAAGTCCTTCTTATCTCTTTTGGCCTTCAGCGCGGACCAATTTTTGGAAGCTTTGCTGCATGTGCCTGCACTTGATTGCATATGGGAAAGATATTTTCCTTTTCTGTTTTTTTATTTTTTTTAGTGATTAAGCCATGTCCCTCATATCTTCCCCTCCAAGTTTTGTCTTCCTCCTTGCCTTTTTCCCCTGCTTTTGCAACATCTGGGAGCTTAGTTTTGGCATCTTTTGGTCCTTTGCAATGCAACTCATTTCTTCACAGACCATTTCTTGAAGGCTCTAAAACTCCCCAATTTCTGGTTTTTTTCAGTTGCATTTCATTTGATCCTATCTCCTTTCCAGAGTGTTTGTAAGCCTTTCTTTTGGGGGTCGCAAGATTCCCTTTCCCTTCCCGAAAGGAAATGAAATTTCCTTTCGGGAAGGGAAAGGGAATCTTGCGATTTCAATGGGCACCATGAGAGGAATCTTTGGTGCATGTCCCTGCACGTGATGACATGCCATGCCTTTTGATGGCTTTGACTTTGGGAAAGATTTTTTCTTTTTTTTTTTCCAGTTTTTTGCAGCATCCATGCCATGACTTTTCTATCTTCCCCTCCAAGGTTTTTCTTCCTCCTTGCCTTTTTCCCCAGCTTTTGCATCATCTGGGAGCTTACTTTTGGCATCTTTTGGTCCTTTGCACTGCTCTGATAGAACCCCGGTGCATTTTCCTCTTCTCACTAAATTGACCAAATTTCCCAATTTTCTTTTTTTTCTCCTCCAATTGCTATTCCTTTGAAGGGATCTCCATTCCAGCCTCTTTCTAAGTCCTTCTTATCTCTTTTGGCCTTCAGCGCGGACCAATTTTTGGAAGCTTTGCTGCATGTGCCTGCACTTGATTGCATATGGGTAAGATATTTTCCTTTTCTGGTTTTATTTTTTTTTGTGATTAAGCCATGTCCCTCATATCTTCCCCTCCAAGTTTTGTCTTCCTCCTTGCCTTTTTCCCCTGCTTTTGCAACATCTGGGAGCTTAGTTTTGGCATCTTTTGGTCCTTTGCAATGCAACTCATTTCTTCACAGACCATTTCTTGAAGGCTCTAAAACTCCCCATTTTCTGGTTTTTTTCAGTTGCATTTCATTTGATCCTATCTCCTTTCCAGAGTGTTTGTAAGCCTTTCTTTTGGGGGTCGCAAGATTCCCTTTCCCTTCCCGAAAGGAAATTTCATTTCCTTTCGGGAAGGGAAAGGGAATCTTGCGATTTCAATGGGCACCATGAGAGGAATCTTTGGTGCATGTCCCTGCACGTGATGACATGCCATGCCTTTTGATGGCTTTGACTTTGGGAAAGATTTTTTCTTTTTTTTTTTCCAGTTTTTTGCAGCATCCATGCCATGACTTTTCTATCTTCCCCTCCAAGGTTTTTCTTCCTCCTTGCCTTTTTCCCCAGCTTTTGCAACATCTGGGAGCTTCCTTTTGGCATCTTTTGGTCCTTTGCACTGCTCTGATAGAACCCCGGTGCATTTTCCTCTTCTCACTAAATTGACCAAATTTCCCAATTTTCTTTTTTTTCTCCTCCAATTGCTATTCCTTTGAAGGGATCTCCATTCCAGCCTCTTTCTAAGTCCTTCTTATCTCTTTTGGCCTTCAGCGCGGACCAATTTTTGGAAGCTTTGCTGCATGTGCCTGCACTTGATTGCATATGGGTGAGATATTTTCCTTTTCTGTTTTTTTTTTTTTTTAGTGATTAAGCCATGTCCCTCATATCTTCCCCTCCAAGTTTTGTCTTCCTCCTTGCCTTTTTCCCCTGCTTTTGCAACATCTGGGAGCTTAGTTTTGGCATCTTTTGGTCCTTTGCAATGCAACTCATTTCTTCACAGACCATTTCTTGAAGGCTCTAAAACTCCCCATTTTCTGGTTTTTTTCAGTTGCATTTCATTTGATCCTATCTCCTTTCCAGAGTGTTTGTAAGCCTTTCTTTTGGGGGTCGCAAGATTCCCTTTCCCTTCCCGAAAGGAAATTTCATTTCCTTTCGGGAAGGGAAAGGGAATCTTGCGATTTCAATGGGCACCATGAGAGGAATCTTTGGTGCATGTCCCTGCACGTGATGACATGCCATGCCTTTTGATGGCTTTGACTTTGGGAAAGATTTTTTCTTTTTTTTTTTCCAGTTTTTTGCAGCATCCATGCCATGACTTTTCTATCTTCCCCTCCAAGGTTTTTCTTCCTCCTTGCCTTTTTCCCCAGCTTTTGCAACATCTGGGAGCTTCCTTTTGGCATCTTTTGGTCCTTTGCACTGCTCTGATAGAACCCCGGTGCATTTTCCTCTTCTCACTAAATTGACCAAATTTCCCAATTTTCTTTTTTTTCTCCTCCAATTGCTATTCCTTTGAAGGGATCTCCATTCCAGCCTCTTTCTAAGTCCTTCTTATCTCTTTTGGCCTTCAGCGCGGACCAATTTTTGGAAGCTTTGCTGCATGTGCCTGCACTTGATTGCATATGGGTGAGATATTTTCCTTTTCTGGTTTTATTTTTTTTTAGTGATTAAGCCATGTCCCTCATATCTTCCCCTCCAAGTTTTGTCTTCCTCCTTGCCTTTTTCCCCTGCTTTTGCAACATCTGGGAGCTTAGTTTTGGCATCTTTTGGTCCTTTGCAATGCAACTCATTTCTTCACAGACCATTTCTTGAAGGCTCTAAAACTCCCCATTTTCTGGTTTTTTTCAGTTGCATTTCATTTGATCCTATCTCCTTTCCAGAGTGTTTGTAAGCCTTTCTTTTGGGGGTCGCAAGATTCCCTTTCCCTTCCCGAAAGGAAATGAAATTTCCTTTCGGGAAGGGAAAGGGAATCTTGCGATTTCAATGGGCACCATGAGAGGAATCTTTGGTGCATGTCCCTGCACGTGATGACATGCCATGCCTTTTGATGGCTTTGACTTTGGGAAAGATTTTTTCTTTTTTTTTTTTCCAGTTTTTTGCAGCATCCATGCCATGACTTTTCTATCTTCCCCTCCAAGGTTTTTCTTCCTCCTTGCCTTTTTCCCCAGCTTTTGCAACATCTGGGAGCTTCCTTTTGGCATCTTTTGGTCCTTTGCACTGCTCTGATAGAACCCCGGTGCATTTTCCTCTTCTCACTAAATTGACCAAATTTCCCTATTTTCTTTTTTTTCTCCTCCAATTGCTATTCCTTTGAAGGGATCTCCATTCCAGCCTCTTTCTAAGTCCTTCTTATCTCTTTTGGCCTTCAGCGCGGACCAATTTTTGGAAGCTTTGCTGCATGTGCCTGCACTTGATTGCATATGGGTGAGATATTTTCCTTTTCTGTTTTTTTTTTTTTTTTAGTGATTAAGCCATGTCCCTCATATCTTCCCCTCCAAGTTTTGTCTTCCTCCTTGCCTTTTTCCCCTGCTTTTGCAACATCTGGGAGCTTAGTTTTGGCATCTTTTGGTCCTTTGCAATGCAACTCATTTCTTCACAGACCATTTCTTGAAGGCTCTAAAACTCCCCATTTTCTGGTTTTTTTCAGTTGCATTTCATTTGATCCTATCTCCTTTCCAGAGTGTTTGTAAGCCTTTCTTTTGGGGGTCGCAAGATTCCCTTTCCCTTCCCGAAAGGAAATTTCATTTCCTTTCGGGAAGGGAAAGGGAATCTTGCGATTTCAATGGGCACCATGAGAGGAATCTTTGGTGCATGTCCCTGCACGTGATGACATGCCATGCCTTTTGATGGCTTTGACTTTGGGAAAGATTTTTTCTTTTTTTTTTTCCAGTTTTTTGCAGCATCCATGCCATGACTTTTCTATCTTCCCCTCCAAGGTTTTTCTTCCTCCTTGCCTTTTTCCCCAGCTTTTGCAACATCTGGGAGCTTCCTTTTGGCATCTTTTGGTCCTTTGCACTGCTCTGATAGAACCCCGGTGCATTTTCCTCTTCTCACTAAATTGACCAAATTTCCCAATTTTCTTTTTTTTCTCCTCCAATTGCTATTCCTTTGAAGGGATCTCCATTCCAGCCTCTTTCTAAGTCCTTCTTATCTCTTTTGGCCTTCAGCGCGGACCAATTTTTGGAAGCTTTGCTGCATGTGCCTGCACTTGATTGCATATGGGTAAGATATTTTCCTTTTCTGGTTTTATTTTTTTTTGTGATTAAGCCATGTCCCTCATATCTTCCCCTCCAAGTTTTGTCTTCCTCCTTGCCTTTTTCCCCTGCTTTTGCAACATCTGGGAGCTTAGTTTTGGCATCTTTTGGTCCTTTGCAATGCAACTCATTTCTTCACAGACCATTTCTTGAAGGCTCTAAAACTCCCCATTTTCTGGTTTTTTTTAGTTGCATTTCATTTGATCCTATCTCCTTTCCAGAGTGTTTGTAAGCCTTTCTTTTGGGGGTCGCAAGATTCCCTTTCCCTTCCCGAAAGGAAATGAAATTTCCTTTCGGGAAGGGAAAGGGAATCTTGCGATTTCAATGGGCACCATGAGAGGAATCTTTGGTGCATGTCCCTGCACGTGATGACATGCCATGCCTTTTGATGGCTTTGACTTTGGGAAAGATTTTTTCTTTTTTTTTTCCAGTTTTTTGCAGCATCCATGCCATGACTTTTCTATCTTCCCCTCCAAGGTTTTTCTTCCTCCTTGCCTTTTTCCCCAGCTTTTGCAACATCTGGGAGCTTACTTTTGGCATCTTTTGGTCCTTTGCACTGCTCTGATAGAACCCCGGTGCATTTTCCTCTTCTCACTAAATTGACCAAATTTCCCAATTTTCTTTTTTTTCTCCTCCAATTGCTATTCCTTTGAAGGGATCTCCATTCCAGCCTCTTTCTAAGTCCTTCTTATCTCTTTTGGCCTTCAGCGCGGACCAATTTTTGGAAGCTTTGCTGCATGTGCCTGCACTTGATTGCATATGGGAAAGATATTTTCCTTTTCTGTTTTTTTATTTTTTTTTGTGATTAAGCCATGTCCCTCATATCTTCCCCTCCAAGTTTTGTCTTCCTCCTTGCCTTTTTCCCCTGCTTTTGCAACATCTGGGAGCTTAGTTTTGGCATCTTTTGGTCCTTTGCAATGCAACTCATTTCTTCACAGACCATTTCTTGAAGGCTCTAAAACTCCCCATTTTCTGGTTTTTTTCAGTTGCATTTCATTTGATCCTATCTCCTTTCCAGAGTGTTTGTAAGCCTTTCTTTTGGGGGTCGCAAGATTCCCTTTCCCTTCCCGAAAGGAAATGAAATTTCCTTTCGGGAAGGGAAAGGGAATCTTGCGATTTCAATGGGCACCATGAGAGGAATCTTTGGTGCATGTCCCTGCACGTGATGACATGCCATGCCTTTTGATGGCTTTGACTTTGGGAAAGATTTTTTCTTTTTTTTTTCCCAGTTTTTTGCAGCATCCATGCCATGACTTTTCTATCTTCCCCTCCAAGGTTTTTCTTCCTCCTTGCCTTTTTCCCCAGCTTTTGCATCATCTGGGAGCTTACTTTTGGCATCTTTTGGTCCTTTGCACTGCTCTGATAGAACCCCGGTGCATTTTCCTCTTCTCACTAAATTGACCAAATTTCCCAATTTTCTTTTTTTTCTCCTCCAATTGCTATTCCTTTGAAGGGATCTCCATTCCAGCCTCTTTCTAAGTCCTTCTTATCTCTTTTGGCCTTCAGCGCGGACCAATTTTTGGAAGCTTTGCTGCATGTGCCTGCACTTGATTGCATATGGGTGAGATATTTTCCTTTTCTGGTTTTATTTTTTTTTAGTGATTAAGCCATGTCCCTCATATCTTCCCCTCCAAGTTTTGTCTTCCTCCTTGCCTTTTTCCCCTGCTTTTGCAACATCTGGGAGCTTAGTTTTGGCATCTTTTGGTCCTTTGCAATGCAACTCATTTCTTCACAGACCATTTCTTGAAGGCTCTAAAACTCCCCATTTTCTGGTTTTTTTCAGTTGCATTTCATTTGATCCTATCTCCTTTCCAGAGTGTTTGTAAGCCTTTCTTTTGGGGGTCGCAAGATTCCCTTTCCCTTCCCGAAAGGAAATTTCATTTCCTTTCGGGAAGGGAAAGGGAATCTTGCGATTTCAATGGGCACCATGAGAGGAATCTTTGGTGCATGTCCCTGCACGTGATGACATGCCATGCCTTTTGATGGCTTTGACTTTGGGAAAGATTTTTTCTTTTTTTTTTTCCAGTTTTTTGCAGCATCCATGCCATGACTTTTCTATCTTCCCCTCCAAGGTTTTTCTTCCTCCTTGCCTTTTTCCCCAGCTTTTGCAACATCTGGGAGCTTCCTTTTGGCATCTTTTGGTCCTTTGCACTGCTCTGATAGAACCCCGGTGCATTTTCCTCTTCTCACTAAATTGACCAAATTTCCCAATTTTCTTTTTTTTCTCCTCCAATTGCTATTCCTTTGAAGGGATCTCCATTCCAGCCTCTTTCTAAGTCCTTCTTATCTCTTTTGGCCTTCAGCGCGGACCAATTTTTGGAAGCTTTGCTGCATGTGCCTGCACTTGATTGCATATGGGTGAGATATTTTCCTTTTCTGTTTTTTTTTTTTTTTTAGTGATTAAGCCATGTCCCTCATATCTTCCCCTCCAAGTTTTGTCTTCCTCCTTGCCTTTTTCCCCTGCTTTTGCAACATCTGGGAGCTTAGTTTTGGCATCTTTTGGTCCTTTGCAATGCAACTCATTTCTTCACAGACCATTTCTTGAAGGCTCTAAAACTCCCCATTTTCTGGTTTTTTTCAGTTGCATTTCATTTGATCCTATCTCCTTTCCAGAGTGTTTGTAAGCCTTTCTTTTGGGGGTCGCAAGATTCCCTTTCCCTTCCCGAAAGGAAATGAAATTTCCTTTCGGGAAGGGAAAGGGAATCTTGCGATTTCAATGGGCACCATGAGAGGAATCTTTGGTGCATGTCCCTGCACGTGATGACATGCCATGCCTTTTGATGGCTTTGACTTTGGGAAAGATTTTTTCTTTTTTTTTTTCCAGTTTTTTGCAGCATCCATGCCATGACTTTTCTATCTTCCCCTCCAAGGTTTTTCTTCCTCCTTGCCTTTTTCCCCAGCTTTTGCAACATCTGGGAGCTTCCTTTTGGCATCTTTTGGTCCTTTGCACTGCTCTGATAGAACCCCGGTGCATTTTCCTCTTCTCACTAAATTGACCAAATTTCCCAATTTTCTTTTTTTTCTCCTCCAATTGCTATTCCTTTGAAGGGATCTCCATTCCAGCCTCTTTCTAAGTCCTTCTTATCTCTTTTGGCCTTCAGCGCGGACCAATTTTTGGAAGCTTTGCTGCATGTGCCTGCACTTGATTGCATATGGGTGAGATATTTTCCTTTTCTGGTTTTATTTTTTTTTAGTGATTAAGCCATGTCCCTCATATCTTCCCCTCCAAGTTTTGTCTTCCTCCTTGCCTTTTTCCCCTGCTTTTGCAACATCTGGGAGCTTAGTTTTGGCATCTTTTGGTCCTTTGCAATGCAACTCATTTCTTCACAGACCATTTCTTGAAGGCTCTAAAACTCCCCATTTTCTGGTTTTTTTCAGTTGCATTTCATTTGATCCTATCTCCTTTCCAGAGTGTTTGTAAGCCTTTCTTTTGGGGGTCGCAAGATTCCCTTTCCCTTCCCGAAAGGAAATGAAATTTCCTTTCGGGAAGGGAAAGGGAATCTTGCGATTTCAATGGGCACCATGAGAGGAATCTTTGGTGCATGTCCCTGCACGTGATGACATGCCATGCCTTTTGATGGCTTTGACTTTGGGAAAGATTTTTTCTTTTTTTTTTTTCCAGTTTTTTGCAGCATCCATGCCATGACTTTTCTATCTTCCCCTCCAAGGTTTTTCTTCCTCCTTGCCTTTTTCCCCAGCTTTTGCAACATCTGGGAGCTTCCTTTTGGCATCTTTTGGTCCTTTGCACTGCTCTGATAGAACCCCGGTGCATTTTCCTCTTCTCACTAAATTGACCAAATTTCCCTATTTTCTTTTTTTTCTCCTCCAATTGCTATTCCTTTGAAGGGATCTCCATTCCAGCCTCTTTCTAAGTCCTTCTTATCTCTTTTGGCCTTCAGCGCGGACCAATTTTTGGAAGCTTTGCTGCATGTGCCTGCACTTGATTGCATATGGGTGAGATATTTTCCTTTTCTGTTTTTTTTTTTTTTTTAGTGATTAAGCCATGTCCCTCATATCTTCCCCTCCAAGTTTTGTCTTCCTCCTTGCCTTTTTCCCCTGCTTTTGCAACATCTGGGAGCTTAGTTTTGGCATCTTTTGGTCCTTTGCAATGCAACTCATTTCTTCACAGACCATTTCTTGAAGGCTCTAAAACTCCCCATTTTCTGGTTTTTTTCAGTTGCATTTCATTTGATCCTATCTCCTTTCCAGAGTGTTTGTAAGCCTTTCTTTTGGGGGTCGCAAGATTCCCTTTCCCTTCCCGAAAGGAAATGAAATTTCCTTTCGGGAAGGGAAAGGGAATCTTGCGATTTCAATGGGCACCATGAGAGGAATCTTTGGTGCATGTCCCTGCACGTGATGACATGCCATGCCTTTTGATGGCTTTGACTTTGGGAAAGATTTTTTCTTTTTTTTTTTCCAGTTTTTTGCAGCATCCATGCCATGACTTTTCTATCTTCCCCTCCAAGGTTTTTCTTCCTCCTTGCCTTTTTCCCCAGCTTTTGCAACATCTGGGAGCTTACTTTTGGCATCTTTTGGTCCTTTGCACTGCTCTGATAGAACCCCGGTGCATTTTCCTCTTCTCACTAAATTGACCAAATTTCCCAATTTTCTTTTTTTTCTCCTCCAATTGCTATTCCTTTGAAGGGATCTCCATTCCAGCCTCTTTCTAAGTCCTTCTTATCTCTTTTGGCCTTCAGCGCGGACCAATTTTTGGAAGCTTTGCTGCATGTGCCTGCACTTGATTGCATATGGGTGAGATATTTTCCTTTTCTGGTTTTATTTTTTTTTAGTGATTAAGCCATGTCCCTCATATCTTCCCCTCCAAGTTTTGTCTTCCTCCTTGCCTTTTTCCCCTGCTTTTGCAACATCTGGGAGCTTAGTTTTGGCATCTTTTGGTCCTTTGCAATGCAACTCATTTCTTCACAGACCATTTCTTGAAGGCTCTAAAACTCCCCATTTTCTGGTTTTTTTCAGTTGCATTTCATTTGATCCTATCTCCTTTCCAGAGTGTTTGTAAGCCTTTCTTTTGGGGGTCGCAAGATTCCCTTTCCCTTCCCGAAAGGAAATGAAATTTCCTTTCGGGAAGGGAAAGGGAATCTTGCGATTTCAATGGGCACCATGAGAGGAATCTTTGGTGCATGTCCCTGCACGTGATGACATGCCATGCCTTTTGATGGCTTTGACTTTGGGAAAGATTTTTTCTTTTTTTTTTTCCAGTTTTTTGCAGCATCCATGCCATGACTTTTCTATCTTCCCCTCCAAGGTTTTTCTTCCTCCTTGCCTTTTTCCCCAGCTTTTGCAACATCTGGGAGCTTACTTTTGGCATCTTTTGGTCCTTTGCACTGCTCTGATAGAACCCCGGTGCATTTTCCTCTTCTCACTAAATTGACCAAATTTCCCAATTTTCTTTTTTTTCTCCTCCAATTGCTATTCCTTTGAAGGGATCTCCATTCCAGCCTCTTTCTAAGTCCTTCTTATCTCTTTTGGCCTTCAGCGCGGACCAATTTTTGGAAGCTTTGCTGCATGTGCCTGCACTTGATTGCATATGGGTAAGATATTTTCCTTTTCTGGTTTTATTTTTTTTTGTGATTAAGCCATGTCCCTCATATCTTCCCCTCCAAGTTTTGTCTTCCTCCTTGCCTTTTTCCCCTGCTTTTGCAACATCTGGGAGCTTAGTTTTGGCATCTTTTGGTCCTTTGCAATGCAACTCATTTCTTCACAGACCATTTCTTGAAGGCTCTAAAACTCCCCATTTTCTGGTTTTTTTCAGTTGCATTTCATTTGATCCTATCTCCTTTCCAGAGTGTTTGTAAGCCTTTCTTTTGGGGGTCGCAAGATTCCCTTTCCCTTCCCGAAAGGAAATGAAATTTCCTTTCGGGAAGGGAAAGGGAATCTTGCGATTTCAATGGGCACCATGAGAGGAATCTTTGGTGCATGTCCCTGCACGTGATGACATGCCATGCCTTTTGATGGCTTTGACTTTGGGAAAGATTTTTTCTTTTTTTTTTCCAGTTTTTTGCAGCATCCATGCCATGACTTTTCTATCTTCCCCTCCAAGGTTTTTCTTCCTCCTTGCCTTTTTCCCCAGCTTTTGCAACATCTGGGAGCTTACTTTTGGCATCTTTTGGTCCTTTGCACTGCTCTGATAGAACCCCGGTGCATTTTCCTCTTCTCACTAAATTGACCAAATTTCCCAATTTTCTTTTTTTTCTCCTCCAATTGCTATTCCTTTGAAGGGATCTCCATTCCAGCCTCTTTCTAAGTCCTTCTTATCTCTTTTGGCCTTCAGCGCGGACCAATTTTTGGAAGCTTTGCTGCATGTGCCTGCACTTGATTGCATATGGGAAAGATATTTTCCTTTTCTGTTTTTTTATTTTTTTTAGTGATTAAGCCATGTCCCTCATATCTTCCCCTCCAAGTTTTGTCTTCCTCCTTGCCTTTTTCCCCTGCTTTTGCAACATCTGGGAGCTTAGTTTTGGCATCTTTTGGTCCTTTGCAATGCAACTCATTTCTTCACAGACCATTTCTTGAAGGCTCTAAAACTCCCCATTTTCTGGTTTTTTTCAGTTGCATTTCATTTGATCCTATCTCCTTTCCAGAGTGTTTGTAAGCCTTTCTTTTGGGGGTCGCAAGATTCCCTTTCCCTTCCCGAAAGGAAATGAAATTTCCTTTCGGGAAGGGAAAGGGAATCTTGCGATTTCAATGGGCACCATGAGAGGAATCTTTGGTGCATGTCCCTGCACGTGATGACATGCCATGCCTTTTGATGGCTTTGACTTTGGGAAAGATTTTTTCTTTTTTTTTTCCCAGTTTTTTGCAGCATCCATGCCATGACTTTTCTATCTTCCCCTCCAAGGTTTTTCTTCCTCCTTGCCTTTTTCCCCAGCTTTTGCATCATCTGGGAGCTTACTTTTGGCATCTTTTGGTCCTTTGCACTGCTCTGATAGAACCCCGGTGCATTTTCCTCTTCTCACTAAATTGACCAAATTTCCCAATTTTCTTTTTTTTCTCCTCCAATTGCTATTCCTTTGAAGGGATCTCCATTCCAGCCTCTTTCTAAGTCCTTCTTATCTCTTTTGGCCTTCAGCGCGGACCAATTTTTGGAAGCTTTGCTGCATGTGCCTGCACTTGATTGCATATGGGTGAGATATTTTCCTTTTCTGGTTTTATTTTTTTTTAGTGATTAAGCCATGTCCCTCATATCTTCCCCTCCAAGTTTTGTCTTCCTCCTTGCCTTTTTCCCCTGCTTTTGCAACATCTGGGAGCTTAGTTTTGGCATCTTTTGGTCCTTTGCAATGCAACTCATTTCTTCACAGACCATTTCTTGAAGGCTCTAAAACTCCCCATTTTCTGGTTTTTTTCAGTTGCATTTCATTTGATCCTATCTCCTTTCCAGAGTGTTTGTAAGCCTTTCTTTTGGGGGTCGCAAGATTCCCTTTCCCTTCCCGAAAGGAAATTTCATTTCCTTTCGGGAAGGGAAAGGGAATCTTGCGATTTCAATGGGCACCATGAGAGGAATCTTTGGTGCATGTCCCTGCACGTGATGACATGCCATGCCTTTTGATGGCTTTGACTTTGGGAAAGATTTTTTCTTTTTTTTTTTCCAGTTTTTTGCAGCATCCATGCCATGACTTTTCTATCTTCCCCTCCAAGGTTTTTCTTCCTCCTTGCCTTTTTCCCCAGCTTTTGCAACATCTGGGAGCTTCCTTTTGGCATCTTTTGGTCCTTTGCACTGCTCTGATAGAACCCCGGTGCATTTTCCTCTTCTCACTAAATTGACCAAATTTCCCAATTTTCTTTTTTTTCTCCTCCAATTGCTATTCCTTTGAAGGGATCTCCATTCCAGCCTCTTTCTAAGTCCTTCTTATCTCTTTTGGCCTTCAGCGCGGACCAATTTTTGGAAGCTTTGCTGCATGTGCCTGCACTTGATTGCATATGGGTGAGATATTTTCCTTTTCTGTTTTTTTTTTTTTTTTAGTGATTAAGCCATGTCCCTCATATCTTCCCCTCCAAGTTTTGTCTTCCTCCTTGCCTTTTTCCCCTGCTTTTGCAACATCTGGGAGCTTAGTTTTGGCATCTTTTGGTCCTTTGCAATGCAACTCATTTCTTCACAGACCATTTCTTGAAGGCTCTAAAACTCCCCATTTTCTGGTTTTTTTCAGTTGCATTTCATTTGATCCTATCTCCTTTCCAGAGTGTTTGTAAGCCTTTCTTTTGGGGGTCGCAAGATTCCCTTTCCCTTCCCGAAAGGAAATGAAATTTCCTTTCGGGAAGGGAAAGGGAATCTTGCGATTTCAATGGGCACCATGAGAGGAATCTTTGGTGCATGTCCCTGCACGTGATGACATGCCATGCCTTTTGATGGCTTTGACTTTGGGAAAGATTTTTTCTTTTTTTTTTTCCAGTTTTTTGCAGCATCCATGCCATGACTTTTCTATCTTCCCCTCCAAGGTTTTTCTTCCTCCTTGCCTTTTTCCCCAGCTTTTGCAACATCTGGGAGCTTCCTTTTGGCATCTTTTGGTCCTTTGCACTGCTCTGATAGAACCCCGGTGCATTTTCCTCTTCTCACTAAATTGACCAAATTTCCCAATTTTCTTTTTTTTCTCCTCCAATTGCTATTCCTTTGAAGGGATCTCCATTCCAGCCTCTTTCTAAGTCCTTCTTATCTCTTTTGGCCTTCAGCGCGGACCAATTTTTGGAAGCTTTGCTGCATGTGCCTGCACTTGATTGCATATGGGTGAGATATTTTCCTTTTCTGGTTTTATTTTTTTTTAGTGATTAAGCCATGTCCCTCATATCTTCCCCTCCAAGTTTTGTCTTCCTCCTTGCCTTTTTCCCCTGCTTTTGCAACATCTGGGAGCTTAGTTTTGGCATCTTTTGGTCCTTTGCAATGCAACTCATTTCTTCACAGACCATTTCTTGAAGGCTCTAAAACTCCCCATTTTCTGGTTTTTTTCAGTTGCATTTCATTTGATCCTATCTCCTTTCCAGAGTGTTTGTAAGCCTTTCTTTTGGGGGTCGCAAGATTCCCTTTCCCTTCCCGAAAGGAAATGAAATTTCCTTTCGGGAAGGGAAAGGGAATCTTGCGATTTCAATGGGCACCATGAGAGGAATCTTTGGTGCATGTCCCTGCACGTGATGACATGCCATGCCTTTTGATGGCTTTGACTTTGGGAAAGATTTTTTCTTTTTTTTTTTTCCAGTTTTTTGCAGCATCCATGCCATGACTTTTCTATCTTCCCCTCCAAGGTTTTTCTTCCTCCTTGCCTTTTTCCCCAGCTTTTGCAACATCTGGGAGCTTCCTTTTGGCATCTTTTGGTCCTTTGCACTGCTCTGATAGAACCCCGGTGCATTTTCCTCTTCTCACTAAATTGACCAAATTTCCCTATTTTCTTTTTTTTCTCCTCCAATTGCTATTCCTTTGAAGGGATCTCCATTCCAGCCTCTTTCTAAGTCCTTCTTATCTCTTTTGGCCTTCAGCGCGGACCAATTTTTGGAAGCTTTGCTGCATGTGCCTGCACTTGATTGCATATGGGTGAGATATTTTCCTTTTCTGTTTTTTTTTTTTTTTTAGTGATTAAGCCATGTCCCTCATATCTTCCCCTCCAAGTTTTGTCTTCCTCCTTGCCTTTTTCCCCTGCTTTTGCAACATCTGGGAGCTTAGTTTTGGCATCTTTTGGTCCTTTGCAATGCAACTCATTTCTTCACAGACCATTTCTTGAAGGCTCTAAAACTCCCCATTTTCTGGTTTTTTTCAGTTGCATTTCATTTGATCCTATCTCCTTTCCAGAGTGTTTGTAAGCCTTTCTTTTGGGGGTCGCAAGATTCCCTTTCCCTTCCCGAAAGGAAATGAAATTTCCTTTCGGGAAGGGAAAGGGAATCTTGCGATTTCAATGGGCACCATGAGAGGAATCTTTGGTGCATGTCCCTGCACGTGATGACATGCCATGCCTTTTGATGGCTTTGACTTTGGGAAAGATTTTTTCTTTTTTTTTTTCCAGTTTTTTGCAGCATCCATGCCATGACTTTTCTATCTTCCCCTCCAAGGTTTTTCTTCCTCCTTGCCTTTTTCCCCAGCTTTTGCAACATCTGGGAGCTTACTTTTGGCATCTTTTGGTCCTTTGCACTGCTCTGATAGAACCCCGGTGCATTTTCCTCTTCTCACTAAATTGACCAAATTTCCCAATTTTCTTTTTTTTCTCCTCCAATTGCTATTCCTTTGAAGGGATCTCCATTCCAGCCTCTTTCTAAGTCCTTCTTATCTCTTTTGGCCTTCAGCGCGGACCAATTTTTGGAAGCTTTGCTGCATGTGCCTGCACTTGATTGCATATGGGTGAGATATTTTCCTTTTCTGGTTTTATTTTTTTTTAGTGATTAAGCCATGTCCCTCATATCTTCCCCTCCAAGTTTTGTCTTCCTCCTTGCCTTTTTCCCCTGCTTTTGCAACATCTGGGAGCTTAGTTTTGGCATCTTTTGGTCCTTTGCAATGCAACTCATTTCTTCACAGACCATTTCTTGAAGGCTCTAAAACTCCCCATTTTCTGGTTTTTTTCAGTTGCATTTCATTTGATCCTATCTCCTTTCCAGAGTGTTTGTAAGCCTTTCTTTTGGGGGTCGCAAGATTCCCTTTCCCTTCCCGAAAGGAAATGAAATTTCCTTTCGGGAAGGGAAAGGGAATCTTGCGATTTCAATGGGCACCATGAGAGGAATCTTTGGTGCATGTCCCTGCACGTGATGACATGCCATGCCTTTTGATGGCTTTGACTTTGGGAAAGATTTTTTCTTTTTTTTTTTCCAGTTTTTTGCAGCATCCATGCCATGACTTTTCTATCTTCCCCTCCAAGGTTTTTCTTCCTCCTTGCCTTTTTCCCCAGCTTTTGCAACATCTGGGAGCTTCCTTTTGGCATCTTTTGGTCCTTTGCACTGCTCTGATAGAACCCCGGTGCATTTTCCTCTTCTCACTAAATTGACCAAATTTCCCAATTTTCTTTTTTTTCTCCTCCAATTGCTATTCCTTTGAAGGGATCTCCATTCCAGCCTCTTTCTAAGTCCTTCTTATCTCTTTTGGCCTTCAGCGCGGACCAATTTTTGGAAGCTTTGCTGCATGTGCCTGCACTTGATTGCATATGGGTAAGATATTTTCCTTTTCTGGTTTTATTTTTTTTTGTGATTAAGCCATGTCCCTCATATCTTCCCCTCCAAGTTTTGTCTTCCTCCTTGCCTTTTTCCCCTGCTTTTGCAACATCTGGGAGCTTAGTTTTGGCATCTTTTGGTCCTTTGCAATGCAACTCATTTCTTCACAGACCATTTCTTGAAGGCTCTAAAACTCCCCATTTTCTGGTTTTTTTCAGTTGCATTTCATTTGATCCTATCTCCTTTCCAGAGTGTTTGTAAGCCTTTCTTTTGGGGGTCGCAAGATTCCCTTTCCCTTCCCGAAAGGAAATGAAATTTCCTTTCGGGAAGGGAAAGGGAATCTTGCGATTTCAATGGGCACCATGAGAGGAATCTTTGGTGCATGTCCCTGCACGTGATGACATGCCATGCCTTTTGATGGCTTTGACTTTGGGAAAGATTTTTTCTTTTTTTTTTCCAGTTTTTTGCAGCATCCATGCCATGACTTTTCTATCTTCCCCTCCAAGGTTTTTCTTCCTCCTTGCCTTTTTCCCCAGCTTTTGCAACATCTGGGAGCTTACTTTTGGCATCTTTTGGTCCTTTGCACTGCTCTGATAGAACCCCGGTGCATTTTCCTCTTCTCACTAAATTGACCAAATTTCCCAATTTTCTTTTTTTTCTCCTCCAATTGCTATTCCTTTGAAGGGATCTCCATTCCAGCCTCTTTCTAAGTCCTTCTTATCTCTTTTGGCCTTCAGCGCGGACCAATTTTTGGAAGCTTTGCTGCATGTGCCTGCACTTGATTGCATATGGGAAAGATATTTTCCTTTTCTGTTTTTTTATTTTTTTTTGTGATTAAGCCATGTCCCTCATATCTTCCCCTCCAAGTTTTGTCTTCCTCCTTGCCTTTTTCCCCTGCTTTTGCAACATCTGGGAGCTTAGTTTTGGCATCTTTTGGTCCTTTGCAATGCAACTCATTTCTTCACAGACCATTTCTTGAAGGCTCTAAAACTCCCCATTTTCTGGTTTTTTTCAGTTGCATTTCATTTGATCCTATCTCCTTTCCAGAGTGTTTGTAAGCCTTTCTTTTGGGGGTCGCAAGATTCCCTTTCCCTTCCCGAAAGGAAATGAAATTTCCTTTCGGGAAGGGAAAGGGAATCTTGCGATTTCAATGGGCACCATGAGAGGAATCTTTGGTGCATGTCCCTGCACGTGATGACATGCCATGCCTTTTGATGGCTTTGACTTTGGGAAAGATTTTTTCTTTTTTTTTTCCCAGTTTTTTGCAGCATCCATGCCATGACTTTTCTATCTTCCCCTCCAAGGTTTTTCTTCCTCCTTGCCTTTTTCCCCAGCTTTTGCATCATCTGGGAGCTTACTTTTGGCATCTTTTGGTCCTTTGCACTGCTCTGATAGAACCCCGGTGCATTTTCCTCTTCTCACTAAATTGACCAAATTTCCCAATTTTCTTTTTTTTCTCCTCCAATTGCTATTCCTTTGAAGGGATCTCCATTCCAGCCTCTTTCTAAGTCCTTCTTATCTCTTTTGGCCTTCAGCGCGGACCAATTTTTGGAAGCTTTGCTGCATGTGCCTGCACTTGATTGCATATGGGTGAGATATTTTCCTTTTCTGGTTTTATTTTTTTTTAGTGATTAAGCCATGTCCCTCATATCTTCCCCTCCAAGTTTTGTCTTCCTCCTTGCCTTTTTCCCCTGCTTTTGCAACATCTGGGAGCTTAGTTTTGGCATCTTTTGGTCCTTTGCAATGCAACTCATTTCTTCACAGACCATTTCTTGAAGGCTCTAAAACTCCCCATTTTCTGGTTTTTTTCAGTTGCATTTCATTTGATCCTATCTCCTTTCCAGAGTGTTTGTAAGCCTTTCTTTTGGGGGTCGCAAGATTCCCTTTCCCTTCCCGAAAGGAAATTTCATTTCCTTTCGGGAAGGGAAAGGGAATCTTGCGATTTCAATGGGCACCATGAGAGGAATCTTTGGTGCATGTCCCTGCACGTGATGACATGCCATGCCTTTTGATGGCTTTGACTTTGGGAAAGATTTTTTCTTTTTTTTTTTCCAGTTTTTTGCAGCATCCATGCCATGACTTTTCTATCTTCCCCTCCAAGGTTTTTCTTCCTCCTTGCCTTTTTCCCCAGCTTTTGCAACATCTGGGAGCTTCCTTTTGGCATCTTTTGGTCCTTTGCACTGCTCTGATAGAACCCCGGTGCATTTTCCTCTTCTCACTAAATTGACCAAATTTCCCAATTTTCTTTTTTTTCTCCTCCAATTGCTATTCCTTTGAAGGGATCTCCATTCCAGCCTCTTTCTAAGTCCTTCTTATCTCTTTTGGCCTTCAGCGCGGACCAATTTTTGGAAGCTTTGCTGCATGTGCCTGCACTTGATTGCATATGGGTGAGATATTTTCCTTTTCTGGTTTTATTTTTTTTTTTAGTGATTAAGCCATGTCCCTCATATCTTCCCCTCCAAGTTTTGTCTTCCTCCTTGCCTTTTTCCCCTGCTTTTGCAACATCTGGGAGCTTAGTTTTGGCATCTTTTGGTCCTTTGCAATGCAACTCATTTCTTCACAGACCATTTCTTGAAGGCTCTAAAACTCCCCATTTTCTGGTTTTTTTCAGTTGCATTTCATTTGATCCTATCTCCTTTCCAGAGTGTTTGTAAGCCTTTCTTTTGGGGGTCGCAAGATTCCCTTTCCCTTCCCGAAAGGAAATGAAATTTCCTTTCGGGAAGGGAAAGGGAATCTTGCGATTTCAATGGGCACCATGAGAGGAATCTTTGGTGCATGTCCCTGCACGTGATGACATGCCATGCCTTTTGATGGCTTTGACTTTGGGAAAGATTTTTTCTTTTTTTTTTTCCAGTTTTTTGCAGCATCCATGCCATGACTTTTCTATCTTCCCCTCCAAGGTTTTTCTTCCTCCTTGCCTTTTTCCCCAGCTTTTGCAACATCTGGGAGCTTACTTTTGGCATCTTTTGGTCCTTTGCACTGCTCTGATAGAACCCCGGTGCATTTTCCTCTTCTCACTAAATTGACCAAATTTCCCAATTTTCTTTTTTTTCTCCTCCAATTGCTATTCCTTTGAAGGGATCTCCATTCCAGCCTCTTTCTAAGTCCTTCTTATCTCTTTTGGCCTTCAGCGCGGACCAATTTTTGGAAGCTTTGCTGCATGTGCCTGCACTTGATTGCATATGGGTGAGATATTTTCCTTTTCTGGTTTTATTTTTTTTTAGTGATTAAGCCATGTCCCTCATATCTTCCCCTCCAAGTTTTGTCTTCCTCCTTGCCTTTTTCCCCTGCTTTTGCAACATCTGGGAGCTTAGTTTTGGCATCTTTTGGTCCTTTGCAATGCAACTCATTTCTTCACAGACCATTTCTTGAAGGCTCTAAAACTCCCCATTTTCTGGTTTTTTTCAGTTGCATTTCATTTGATCCTATCTCCTTTCCAGAGTGTTTGTAAGCCTTTCTTTTGGGGGTCGCAAGATTCCCTTTCCCTTCCCGAAAGGAAATGAAATTTCCTTTCGGGAAGGGAAAGGGAATCTTGCGATTTCAATGGGCACCATGAGAGGAATCTTTGGTGCATGTCCCTGCACGTGATGACATGCCATGCCTTTTGATGGCTTTGACTTTGGGAAAGATTTTTTCTTTTTTTTTTTCCAGTTTTTTGCAGCATCCATGCCATGACTTTTCTATCTTCCCCTCCAAGGTTTTTCTTCCTCCTTGCCTTTTTCCCCAGCTTTTGCAACATCTGGGAGCTTACTTTTGGCATCTTTTGGTCCTTTGCACTGCTCTGATAGAACCCCGGTGCATTTTCCTCTTCTCACTAAATTGACCAAATTTCCCAATTTTCTTTTTTTTCTCCTCCAATTGCTATTCCTTTGAAGGGATCTCCATTCCAGCCTCTTTCTAAGTCCTTCTTATCTCTTTTGGCCTTCAGCGCGGACCAATTTTTGGAAGCTTTGCTGCATGTGCCTGCACTTGATTGCATATGGGTGAGATATTTTCCTTTTCTGGTTTTATTTTTTTTTTTAGTGATTAAGCCATGTCCCTCATATCTTCCCCTCCAAGTTTTGTCTTCCTCCTTGCCTTTTTCCCCTGCTTTTGCAACATCTGGGAGCTTAGTTTTGGCATCTTTTGGTCCTTTGCAATGCAACTCATTTCTTCACAGACCATTTCTTGAAGGCTCTAAAACTCCCCATTTTCTGGTTTTTTTCAGTTGCATTTCATTTGATCCTATCTCCTTTCCAGAGTGTTTGTAAGCCTTTCTTTTGGGGGTCGCAAGATTCCCTTTCCCTTCCCGAAAGGAAATGAAATTTCCTTTCGGGAAGGGAAAGGGAATCTTGCGATTTCAATGGGCACCATGAGAGGAATCTTTGGTGCATGTCCCTGCACGTGATGACATGCCATGCCTTTTGATGGCTTTGACTTTGGGAAAGATTTTTTCTTTTTTTTTTTCCAGTTTTTTGCAGCATCCATGCCATGACTTTTCTATCTTCCCCTCCAAGGTTTTTCTTCCTCCTTGCCTTTTTCCCCAGCTTTTGCAACATCTGGGAGCTTACTTTTGGCATCTTTTGGTCCTTTGCACTGCTCTGATAGAACCCCGGTGCATTTTCCTCTTCTCACTAAATTGACCAAATTTCCCAATTTTCTTTTTTTTCTCCTCCAATTGCTATTCCTTTGAAGGGATCTCCATTCCAGCCTCTTTCTAAGTCCTTCTTATCTCTTTTGGCCTTCAGCGCGGACCAATTTTTGGAAGCTTTGCTGCATGTGCCTGCACTTGATTGCATATGGGTAAGATATTTTTCTTTTCTGGTTTTATTTTTTTTTGTGATTAAGCCATGTCCCTCATATCTTCCCCTCCAAGTTTTGTCTTCCTCCTTGCCTTTTTCCCCTGCTTTTGCAACATCTGGGAGCTTAGTTTTGGCATCTTTTGGTCCTTTGCAATGCAACTCATTTCTTCACAGACCATTTCTTGAAGGCTCTAAAACTCCCCATTTTCTGGTTTTTTTTAGTTGCATTTCATTTGATCCTATCTCCTTTCCAGAGTGTTTGTAAGCCTTTCTTTTGGGGGTCGCAAGATTCCCTTTCCCTTCCCGAAAGGAAATTTCATTTCCTTTCGGGAAGGGAAAGGGAATCTTGCGATTTCAATGGGCACCATGAGAGGAATCTTTGGTGCATGTCCCTGCACGTGATGACATGCCATGCCTTTTGATGGCTTTGACTTTGGGAAAGATTTTTTCTTTTTTTTTTCCAGTTTTTTGCAGCATCCATGCCATGACTTTTCTATCTTCCCCTCCAAGGTTTTTCTTCCTCCTTGCCTTTTTCCCCAGCTTTTGCAACATCTGGGAGCTTACTTTTGGCATCTTTTGGTCCTTTGCACTGCTCTGATAGAACCCCGGTGCATTTTCCTCTTCTCACTAAATTGACCAAATT
This sequence comes from Agelaius tricolor, assembly GCF_023055355.1. Lineage (NCBI taxonomy): Eukaryota > Metazoa > Chordata > Aves > Passeriformes > Icteridae > Agelaius > Agelaius tricolor. The sequence goes on along the minus strand of NW_027269262.1, from coordinate 43,299,089 downwards.
TCCCAATTTTCTTTTTTTTCTCCTCCAATTGCTATTCCTTTGAAGGGATCTCCATTCCAGCCTCTTTCTAAGTCCTTCTTATCTCTTTTGGCCTTCAGCGCGGACCAATTTTTGGAAGCTTTGCTGCATGTGCCTGCACTTGATTGCATATGGGAAAGATATTTTCCTTTTCTGTTTTTTTATTTTTTTTAGTGATTAAGCCATGTCCCTCATATCTTCCCGTCCAAGTTTTGTCTTCCTCCTTGCCTTTTTCCCCTGCTTTTGCAACATCTGGGAGCTTAGTTTTGGCATCTTTTGGTCCTTTGCAATGCAACTCATTTCTTCACAGACCATTTCTTGAAGGCTCTAAAACTCCCCATTTTCTGGTTTTTTTCAGTTGCATTTCATTTGATCCTATCTCCTTTCCAGAGTGTTTGTAAGCCTTTCTTTTGGGGGTCGCAAGATTCCCTTTCCCTTCCCGAAAGGAAATTTCATTTCCTTTCGGGAAGGGAAAGGGAATCTTGCGATTTCAATGGGCACCATGAGAGGAATCTTTGGTGCATGTCCCTGCACGTGATGACATGCCATGCCTTTTGATGGCTTTGACTTTGGGAAAGATTTTTTCTTTTTTTTTTTCCAGTTTTTTGCAGCATCCATGCCATGACTTTTCTATCTTCCCCTCCAAGGTTTTTCTTCCTCCTTGCCTTTTTCCCCAGCTTTTGCATCATCTGGGAGCTTACTTTTGGCATCTTTTGGTCCTTTGCACTGCTCTGATAGAACCCCGGTGCATTTTCCTCTTCTCACTAAATTGACCAAATTTCCCAATTTTCTTTTTTTTCTCCTCCAATTGCTATTCCTTTGAAGGGATCTCCATTCCAGCCTCTTTCTAAGTCCTTCTTATCTCTTTTGGCCTTCAGCGCGGACCAATTTTTGGAAGCTTTGCTGCATGTGCCTGCACTTGATTGCATATGGGTAAGATATTTTCCTTTTCTGGTTTTATTTTTTTTTGTGATTAAGCCATGTCCCTCATATCTTCCCCTCCAAGTTTTGTCTTCCTCCTTGCCTTTTTCCCCTGCTTTTGCAACATCTGGGAGCTTAGTTTTGGCATCTTTTGGTCCTTTGCAATGCAACTCATTTCTTCACAGACCATTTCTTGAAGGCTCTAAAACTTCCCATTTTCTGGTTTTTTTCAGTTGCATTTCATTTGATCCTATCTCCTTTCCAGAGTGTTTGTAAGCCTTTCTTTTGGGGGTCGCAAGATTCCCTTTCCCTTCCCGAAAGGAAATGAAATTTCCTTTCGGGAAGGGAAAGGGAATCTTGCGATTTCAATGGGCACCATGAGAGGAATCTTTGGTGCATGTCCCTGCACGTGATGACATGCCATGCCTTTTGATGGCTTTGACTTTGGGAAAGATTTTTTCTTTTTTTTTTTCCAGTTTTTTGCAGCATCCATGCCATGACTTTTCTATCTTCCCCTCCAAGGTTTTTCTTCCTCCTTGCCTTTTTCCCCAGCTTTTGCAACATCTGGGAGCTTACTTTTGGCATCTTTTGGTCCTTTGCACTGCTCTGATAGAACCCTGGTGCATTTTCCTCTTCTCACTAAATTGACCAAATTTCCCAATTTTCTTTTTTTTCTCCTCCAATTGCTATTCCTTTGAAGGGATCTCCATTCCAGCCTCTTTCTAAGTCCTTCTTATCTCTTTTGGCCTTCAGCGCGGACCAATTTTTGGAAGCTTTGCTGCATGTGCCTGCACTTGATTGCATATGGGTGAGATATTTTCCTTTTCTGGTTTTATTTTTTTTTAGTGATTAAGCCATGTCCCTCATATCTTCCCCTCCAAGTTTTGTCTTCCTCCTTGCCTTTTTCCCCTGCTTTTGCAACATCTGGGAGCTTAGTTTTGGCATCTTTTGGTCCTTTGCAATGCAACTCATTTCTTCACAGACCATTTCTTGAAGGCTCTAAAACTCCCCAATTTCTGGTTTTTTTCAGTTGCATTTCATTTGATCCTATCTCCTTTCCAGAGTGTTTGTAAGCCTTTCTTTTGGGGGTCGCAAGATTCCCTTTCCCTTCCCGAAAGGAAATGAAATTTCCTTTCAGGAAGGGAAAGGGAATCTTGCGATTTCAATGGGCACCATGAGAGGAATCTTTGGTGCATGTCCCTGCACGTGATGACATGCCATGCCTTTTGATGGCTTTGACTTTGGGAAAGATTTTTTCTTTTTTTTTTCCCAGTTTTTTGCAGCATCCATGCCATGACTTTTCTATCTTCCCCTCCAAGGTTTTTCTTCCTCCTTGCCTTTTTCCCCAGCTTTTGCATCATCTGGGAGCTTACTTTTGGCATCTTTTGGTCCTTTGCACTGCTCTGATAGAACCCCGGTGCATTTTCCTCTTCTCACTAAATTGACCAAATTTCCCAATTTTCTTTTTTTTCTCCTCCAATTGCTATTCCTTTGAAGGGATCTCCATTCCAGCCTCTTTCTAAGTCCTTCTTATCTGTTTTGGCCTTCAGCGCGGACCAATTTTTGGAAGCTTTGCTGCATGTGCCTGCACTTGATTGCATATGGGTGAGATATTTTCCTTTTCTGGTTTTATTTTTTTTTGTGATTAAGCCATGTCCCTCATATCTTCCCCTCCAAGTTTTGTCTTCCTCCTTGCCTTTTTCCCCTGCTTTTGCAACATCTGGGAGCTTAGTTTTGGCATCTTTTGGTCCTTTGCAATGCAACTCATTTCTTCACAGACCATTTCTTGAAGGCTCTAAAACTCCCCATTTTCTGGTTTTTTTCAGTTGCATTTCATTTGATCCTATCTCCTTTCCAGAGTGTTTGTAAGCCTTTCTTTTGGGGGTCGCAAGATTCCCTTTCCCTTCCCGAAAGGAAATGAAATTTCCTTTCGGGAAGGGAAAGGGAATCTTGCGATTTCAATGGGCACCATGAGAGGAATCTTTGGTGCATGTCCCTGCACGTGATGACATGCCATGCCTTTTGATGGCTTTGACTTTGGGAAAGATTTTTTCTTTTTTTTTTTCCAGTTTTTTGCAGCATCCATGCCATGACTTTTCTATCTTCCCCTCCAAGGTTTTTCTTCCTCCTTGCCTTTTTCCCCAGCTTTTGCAACATCTGGGAGCTTACTTTTGGCATCTTTTGGTCCTTTGCACTGCTCTGATAGAACCCTGGTGCATTTTCCTCTTCTCACTAAATTGACCAAATTTCCCAATTTTCTTTTTTTTCTCCTCCAATTGCTATTCCTTTGAAGGGATCTCCATTCCAGCCTCTTTCTAAGTCCTTCTTATCTCTTTTGGCCTTCAGCGCGGACCAATTTTTGGAAGCTTTGCTGCATGTGCCTGCACTTGATTGCATATGGGTGAGATATTTTCCTTTTCTGGTTTTATTTTTTTTTAGTGATTAAGCCATGTCCCTCATATCTTCCCCTCCAAGTTTTGTCTTCCTCCTTGCCTTTTTCCCCTGCTTTTGCAACATCTGGGAGCTTAGTTTTGGCATCTTTTGGTCCTTTGCAATGCAACTCATTTCTTCACAGACCATTTCTTGAAGGCTCTAAAACTCCCCATTTTCTGGTTTTTTTCAGTTGCATTTCATTTGATCCTATCTCCTTTCCAGAGTGTTTGTAAGCCTTTCTTTTGGGGGTCGCAAGATTCCCTTTCCCTTCCCGAAAGGAAATGAAATTTCCTTTCGGGAAGGGAAAGGGAATCTTGCGATTTCAATGGGCACCATGAGAGGAATCTTTGGTGCATGTCCCTGCACGTGATGACATGCCATGCCTTTTGATGGCTTTGACTTTGGGAAAGATTTTTTTCTTTTTTTTTTTTCCAGTTTTTTGCAGCATCCATGCCATGACTTTTCTATCTTCCCCTCCAAGGTTTTTCTTCCTCCTTGCCTTTTTCCCCAGCTTTTGCAACATCTGGGAGCTTCCTTTTGGCATCTTTTGGTCCTTTGCACTGCTCTGATAGAACCCCGGTGCATTTTCCTCTTCTCACTAAATTGACCAAATTTCCCAATTTTCTTTTTTTTCTCCTCCAATTGCTATTCCTTTGAAGGGATCTCCATTCCAGCCTCTTTCTAAGTCCTTCTTATCTCTTTTGGCCTTCAGCGCGGACCAATTTTTGGAAGCTTTGCTGCATGTGCCTGCACTTGATTGCATATGGGTGAGATATTTTCCTTTTCTGTTTTTTTTTTTTTTTGTGATTAAGCCATGTCCCTCATATCTTCCCGTCCAAGTTTTGTCTTCCTCCTTGCCTTTTTCCCCTGCTTTTGCAACATCTGGGAGCTTAGTTTTGGCATCTTTTGGTCCTTTGCAATGCAACTCATTTCTTCACAGACCATTTCTTGAAGGCTCTAAAACTCCCCATTTTCTGGTTTTTTTCAGTTGCATTTCATTTGATCCTATCTCCTTTCCAGAGTGTTTGTAAGCCTTTCTTTTGGGGGTCGCAAGATTCCCTTTCCCTTCCCGAAAGGAAATTTCATTTCCTTTCGGGAAGGGAAAGGGAATCTTGCGATTTCAATGGGCACCATGAGAGGAATCTTTGGTGCATGTCCCTGCACGTGATGACATGCCATGCCTTTTGATGGCTTTGACTTTGGGAAAGATTTTTTCTTTTTTTTTTTCCAGTTTTTTGCAGCATCCATGCCATGACTTTTCTATCTTCCCCTCCAAGGTTTTTCTTCCTCCTTGCCTTTTTCCCCAGCTTTTGCAACATCTGGGAGCTTCCTTTTGGCATCTTTTGGTCCTTTGCACTGCTCTGATAGAACCCCGGTGCATTTTCCTCTTCTCACTAAATTGACCAAATTTCCCAATTTTCTTTTTTTTCTCCTCCAATTGCTATTCCTTTGAAGGGATCTCCATTCCAGCCTCTTTCTAAGTCCTTCTTATCTCTTTTGGCCTTCAGCGCGGACCAATTTTTGGAAGCTTTGCTGCATGTGCCTGCACTTGATTGCATATGGGTGAGATATTTTCCTTTTCTGGTTTTATTTTTTTTTAGTGATTAAGCCATGTCCCTCATATCTTCCCCTCCAAGTTTTGTCTTCCTCCTTGCCTTTTTCCCCTGCTTTTGCAACATCTGGGAGCTTAGTTTTGGCATCTTTTGGTCCTTTGCAATGCAACTCATTTCTTCACAGACCATTTCTTGAAGGCTCTAAAACTCCCCATTTTCTGGTTTTTTTCAGTTGCATTTCATTTGATCCTATCTCCTTTCCAGAGTGTTTGTAAGCCTTTCTTTTGGGGGTCGCAAGATTCCCTTTCCCTTCCCGAAAGGAAATGAAATTTCCTTTCGGGAAGGGAAAGGGAATCTTGCGATTTCAATGGGCACCATGAGAGGAATCTTTGGTGCATGTCCCTGCACGTGATGACATGCCATGCCTTTTGATGGCTTTGACTTTGGGAAAGATTTTTTCTTTTTTTTTTTCCAGTTTTTTGCAGCATCCATGCCATGACTTTTCTATCTTCCCCTCCAAGGTTTTTCTTCCTCCTTGCCTTTTTCCCCAGCTTTTGCAACATCTGGGAGCTTCCTTTTGGCATCTTTTGGTCCTTTGCACTGCTCTGATAGAACCCCGGTGCATTTTCCTCTTCTCACTAAATTGACCAAATTTCCCAATTTTCTTTTTTTTCTCCTCCAATTGCTATTCCTTTGAAGGGATCTCCATTCCAGCCTCTTTCTAAGTCCTTCTTATCTCTTTTGGCCTTCAGCGCGGACCAATTTTTGGAAGCTTTGCTGCATGTGCCTGCACTTGATTGCATATGGGTGAGATATTTTCCTTTTCTGGTTTTATTTTTTTTTAGTGATTAAGCCATGTCCCTCATATCTTCCCCTCCAAGTTTTGTCTTGCTCCTTGCCTTTTTCCCCTGCTTTTGCAACATCTGGGAGCTTAGTTTTGGCATCTTTTGGTCCTTTGCAATGCAACTCATTTCTTCACAGACCATTTCTTGAAGGCTCTAAAACTCCCCATTTTCTGGTTTTTTTCAGTTGCATTTCATTTGATCCTATCTCCTTTCCAGAGTGTTTGTAAGCCTTTCTTTTGGGGGTCGCAAGATTCCCTTTCCCTTCCCGAAAGGAAATGAAATTTCCTTTCGGGAAGGGAAAGGGAATCTTGCGATTTCAATGGGCACCATGAGAGGAATCTTTGGTGCATGTCCCTGCACGTGATGACATGCCATGCCTTTTGATGGCTTTGACTTTGGGAAAGATTTTTTTCTTTTTTTTTTTCCAGTTTTTTGCAGCATCCATGCCATGACTTTTCTATCTTCCCCTCCAAGGTTTTTCTTCCTCCTTGCCTTTTTCCCCAGCTTTTGCAACATCTGGGAGCTTCCTTTTGGCATCTTTTGGTCCTTTGCACTGCTCTGATAGAACCCCGGTGCATTTTCCTCTTCTCACTAAATTGACCAAATTTCCCAATTTTCTTTTTTTTCTCCTCCAATTGCTATTCCTTTGAAGGGATCTCCATTCCAGCCTCTTTCTAAGTCCTTCTTATCTCTTTTGGCCTTCAGCGCGGACCAATTTTTGGAAGCTTTGCTGCATGTGCCTGCACTTGATTGCATATGGGTGAGATATTTTCCTTTTCTGGTTTTATTTTTTTTAGTGATTAAGCCATGTCCCTCATATCTTCCCCTCCAAGTTTTGTCTTCCTCCTTGCCTTTTTCCCCTGCTTTTGCAACATCTGGGAGCTTAGTTTTGGCATCTTTTGGTCCTTTGCAATGCAACTCATTTCTTCACAGACCATTTCTTGAAGGCTCTAAAACTCCCCATTTTCTGGTTTTTTTCAGTTGCATTTCATTTGATCCTATCTCCTTTCCAGAGTGTTTGTAAGCCTTTCTTTTGGGGGTCGCAAGATTCCCTTTCCCTTCCCGAAAGGAAATGAAATTTCCTTTCGGGAAGGGAAAGGGAATCTTGCGATTTCAATGGGCACCATGAGAGGAATCTTTGGTGCATGTCCCTGCACGTGATGACATGCCATGCCTTTTGATGGCTTTGACTTTGGGAAAGATTTTTTCTTTTTTTTTTTCCAGTTTTTTGCAGCATCCATGCCATGACTTTTCTATCTTCCCCTCCAAGGTTTTTCTTCCTCCTTGCCTTTTTCCCCAGCTTTTGCAACATCTGGGAGCTTCCTTTTGGCATCTTTTGGTCCTTTGCACTGCTCTGATAGAACCCCGGTGCATTTTCCTCTTCTCACTAAATTGACCAAATTTCCCAATTTTCTTTTTTTTCTCCTCCAATTGCTATTCCTTTGAAGGGATCTCCATTCCAGCCTCTTTCTAAGTCCTTCTTATCTCTTTTGGCCTTCAGCGCGGACCAATTTTTGGAAGCTTTGCTGCATGTGCCTGCACTTGATTGCATATGGGTGAGATATTTTCCTTTTCTGGTTTTATTTTTTTTTAGTGATTAAGCCATGTCCCTCATATCTTCCCCTCCAAGTTTTGTCTTCCTCCTTGCCTTTTTCCCCTGCTTTTGCAACATCTGGGAGCTTAGTTTTGGCATCTTTTGGTCCTTTGCACTGCTCTGATAGAACCCCGGTGCATTTTCCTCTTCTCACTAAATTGACCAAATTTCCCAATTTTCTTTTTTTTCTCCTCCAATTGCTATTCCTTTGAAGGGATCTCCATTCCAGCCTCTTTCTAAGTCCTTCTTATCTCTTTTGGCCTTCAGCGCGGACCAATTTTTGGAAGCTTTGCTGCATGTGCCTGCACTTGATTGCATATGGGTGAGATATTTTCCTTTTCTGGTTTTTTTTTTTTTGTGATTAAGCCATGTCCCTCATATCTTCCCCTCCAAGTTTTGTCTTCCTCCTTGCCTTTTTCCCCTGCTTTTGCAACATCTGGGAGCTTAGTTTTGGCATCTTTTGGTCCTTTGCAATGCAACTCATTTCTTCACAGACCATTTCTTGAAGGCTCTAAAACTCCCCATTTTCTGGTTTTTTTCAGTTGCATTTCATTTGATCCTATCTCCTTTCCAGAGTGTTTGTAAGCCTTTCTTTTGGGGGTCGCAAGATTCCCTTTCCCTTCCCGAAAGGAAATGAAATTTCCTTTCGGGAAGGGAAAGGGAATCTTGCGATTTCAATGGGCACCATGAGAGGAATCTTTGGTGCATGTCCCTGCACGTGATGACATGCCATGCCTTTTGATGGCTTTGACTTTGGGAAAGATTTTTTCTTTTTTTTTTTCCAGTTTTTTGCAGCATCCATGCCATGACTTTTCTATCTTCCCCTCCAAGGTTTTTCTTCCTCCTTGCCTTTTTCCCCAGCTTTTGCAACATCTGGGAGCTTCCTTTTGGCATCTTTTGGTCCTTTGCACTGCTCTGATAGAACCCCGGTGCATTTTCCTCTTCTCACTAAATTGACCAAATTTCCCAATTTTCTTTTTTTTCTCCTCCAATTGCTATTCCTTTGAAGGGATCTCCATTCCAGCCTCTTTCTAAGTCCTTCTTATCTCTTTTGGCCTTCAGCGCGGACCAATTTTTGGAAGCTTTGCTGCATGTGCCTGCACTTGATTGCATATGGGTGAGATATTTTCCTTTTCTGGTTTTATTTTTTTTTAGTGATTAAGCCATGTCCCTCATATCTTCCCCTCCAAGTTTTGTCTTCCTCCTTGCCTTTTTCCCCTGCTTTTGCAACATCTGGGAGCTTAGTTTTGGCATCTTTTGGTCCTTTGCAATGCAACTCATTTCTTCACAGACCATTTCTTGAAGGCTCTAAAACTCCCCATTTTCTGGTTTTTTTCAGTTGCATTTCATTTGATCCTATCTCCTTTCCAGAGTGTTTGTAAGCCTTTCTTTTGGGGGTCGCAAGATTCCCTTTCCCTTCCCGAAAGGAAATGAAATTTCCTTTCGGGAAGGGAAAGGGAATCTTGCGATTTCAATGGGCACCATGAGAGGAATCTTTGGTGCATGTCCCTGCACGTGATGACATGCCATGCCTTTTGATGGCTTTGACTTTGGGAAAGATTTTTTTCTTTTTTTTTTTCCAGTTTTTTGCAGCATCCATGCCATGACTTTTCTATCTTCCCCTCCAAGGTTTTTCTTCCTCCTTGCCTTTTTCCCCAGCTTTTGCAACATCTGGGAGCTTCCTTTTGGCATCTTTTGGTCCTTTGCACTGCTCTGATAGAACCCCGGTGCATTTTCCTCTTCTCACTAAATTGACCAAATTTCCCAATTTTCTTTTTTTTCTCCTCCAATTGCTATTCCTTTGAAGGGATCTCCATTCCAGCCTCTTTCTAAGTCCTTCTTATCTCTTTTGGCCTTCAGCGCGGACCAATTTTTGGAAGCTTTGCTGCATGTGCCTGCACTTGATTGCATATGGGTGAGATATTTTCCTTTTCTGGTTTTATTTTTTTTAGTGATTAAGCCATGTCCCTCATATCTTCCCCTCCAAGTTTTGTCTTCCTCCTTGCCTTTTTCCCCTGCTTTTGCAACATCTGGGAGCTTAGTTTTGGCATCTTTTGGTCCTTTGCAATGCAACTCATTTCTTCACAGACCATTTCTTGAAGGCTCTAAAACTCCCCATTTTCTGGTTTTTTTCAGTTGCATTTCATTTGATCCTATCTCCTTTCCAGAGTGTTTGTAAGCCTTTCTTTTGGGGGTCGCAAGATTCCCTTTCCCTTCCCGAAAGGAAATGAAATTTCCTTTCGGGAAGGGAAAGGGAATCTTGCGATTTCAATGGGCACCATGAGAGGAATCTTTGGTGCATGTCCCTGCACGTGATGACATGCCATGCCTTTTGATGGCTTTGACTTTGGGAAAGATTTTTTCTTTTTTTTTTTCCAGTTTTTTGCAGCATCCATGCCATGACTTTTCTATCTTCCCCTCCAAGGTTTTTCTTCCTCCTTGCCTTTTTCCCCAGCTTTTGCAACATCTGGGAGCTTCCTTTTGGCATCTTTTGGTCCTTTGCACTGCTCTGATAGAACCCCGGTGCATTTTCCTCTTCTCACTAAATTGACCAAATTTCCCAATTTTCTTTTTTTTCTCCTCCAATTGCTATTCCTTTGAAGGGATCTCCATTCCAGCCTCTTTCTAAGTCCTTCTTATCTCTTTTGGCCTTCAGCGCGGACCAATTTTTGGAAGCTTTGCTGCATGTGCCTGCACTTGATTGCATATGGGTGAGATATTTTCCTTTTCTGGTTTTATTTTTTTTTAGTGATTAAGCCATGTCCCTCATATCTTCCCCTCCAAGTTTTGTCTTCCTCCTTGCCTTTTTCCCCTGCTTTTGCAACATCTGGGAGCTTAGTTTTGGCATCTTTTGGTCCTTTGCACTGCTCTGATAGAACCCCGGTGCATTTTCCTCTTCTCACTAAATTGACCAAATTTCCCAATTTTCTTTTTTTTCTCCTCCAATTGCTATTCCTTTGAAGGGATCTCCATTCCAGCCTCTTTCTAAGTCCTTCTTATCTCTTTTGGCCTTCAGCGCGGACCAATTTTTGGAAGCTTTGCTGCATGTGCCTGCACTTGATTGCATATGGGTGAGATATTTTCCTTTTCTGGTTTTTTTTTTTTTGTGATTAAGCCATGTCCCTCATATCTTCCCCTCCAAGTTTTGTCTTCCTCCTTGCCTTTTTCCCCTGCTTTTGCAACATCTGGGAGCTTAGTTTTGGCATCTTTTGGTCCTTTGCAATGCAACTCATTTCTTCACAGACCATTTCTTGAAGGCTCTAAAACTCCCCATTTTCTGGTTTTTTTCAGTTGCATTTCATTTGATCCTATCTCCTTTCCAGAGTGTTTGTAAGCCTTTCTTTTGGGGGTCGCAAGATTCCCTTTCCCTTCCCGAAAGGAAATGAAATTTCCTTTCGGGAAGGGAAAGGGAATCTTGCGATTTCAATGGGCACCATGAGAGGAATCTTTGGTGCATGTCCCTGCACGTGATGACATGCCATGCCTTTTGATGGCTTTGACTTTGGGAAAGATTTTTTCTTTTTTTTTTTCCAGTTTTTTGCAGCATCCATGCCATGACTTTTCTATCTTCCCCTCCAAGGTTTTTCTTCCTCCTTGCCTTTTTCCCCAGCTTTTGCAACATCTGGGAGCTTCCTTTTGGCATCTTTTGGTCCTTTGCACTGCTCTGATAGAACCCCGGTGCATTTTCCTCTTCTCACTAAATTGACCAAATTTCCCAATTTTCTTTTTTTTCTCCTCCAATTGCTATTCCTTTGAAGGGATCTCCATTCCAGCCTCTTTCTAAGTCCTTCTTATCTCTTTTGGCCTTCAGCGCGGACCAATTTTTGGAAGCTTTGCTGCATGTGCCTGCACTTGATTGCATATGGGTGAGATATTTTCCTTTTCTGGTTTTATTTTTTTTTAGTGATTAAGCCATGTCCCTCATATCTTCCCCTCCAAGTTTTGTCTTCCTCCTTGCCTTTTTCCCCTGCTTTTGCAACATCTGGGAGCTTAGTTTTGGCATCTTTTGGTCCTTTGCAATGCAACTCATTTCTTCACAGACCATTTCTTGAAGGCTCTAAAACTCCCCATTTTCTGGTTTTTTTCAGTTGCATTTCATTTGATCCTATCTCCTTTCCAGAGTGTTTGTAAGCCTTTCTTTTGGGGGTCGCAAGATTCCCTTTCCCTTCCCGAAAGGAAATGAAATTTCCTTTCGGGAAGGGAAAGGGAATCTTGCGATTTCAATGGGCACCATGAGAGGAATCTTTGGTGCATGTCCCTGCACGTGATGACATGCCATGCCTTTTGATGGCTTTGACTTTGGGAAAGATTTTTTCTTTTTTTTTTTCCAGTTTTTTGCAGCATCCATGCCATGACTTTTCTATCTTCCTCTCCAAGGTTTTTCTTCCTCCTTGCCTTTTTCCCCAGCTTTTGCAACATCTGGGAGCTTCCTTTTGGCATCTTTTGGTCCTTTGCACTGCTCTGATAGAACCCCGGTGCATTTTCCTCTTCTCACTAAATTGACCAAATTTCCCAATTTTCTTTTTTTTCTCCTCCAATTGCTATTCCTTTGAAGGGATCTCCATTCCAGCCTCTTTCTAAGTCCTTCTTATCTCTTTTGGCCTTCAGCGCGGACCAATTTTTGGAAGCTTTGCTGCATGTGCCTGCACTTGATTGCATATGGGTGAGATATTTTCCTTTTCTGTTTTTATTTTTTTTTAGTGATTAAGCCATGTCCCTCATATCTTCCCCTCCAAGTTTTGTCTTCCTCCTTGCCTTTTTCCCCTGCTTTTGCAACATCTGGGAGCTTAGTTTTGGCATCTTTTGGTCCTTTGCAATGCAACTCATTTCTTCACAGACCATTTCTTGAAGGCTCTAAAACTCCCCATTTTCTGGTTTTTTTCAGTTGCATTTCATTTGATCCTATCTCCTTTCCAGAGTGTTTGTAAGCCTTTCTTTTGGGGGTCGCAAGATTCCCTTTCCCTTCCCGAAAGGAAATGAAATTTCCTTTCGGGAAGGGAAAGGGAATCTTGCGATTTCAATGGGCACCATGAGAGGAATCTTTGGTGCATGTCCCTGCACGTGATGACATGCCATGCCTTTTGATGGCTTTGACTTTGGGAAAGATTTTTTCTTTTTTTTTTTCCAGTTTTTTGCAGCATCCATGCCATGACTTTTCTATCTTCCCCTCCAAGGTTTTTCTTCCTCCTTGCCTTTTTCCCCAGCTTTTGCAACATCTGGGAGCTTACTTTTGGCATCTTTTGGTCCTTTGCACTGCTCTGATAGAACCCCGGTGCATTTTCCTCTTCTCACTAAATTGACCAAATTTCCCAATTTTCTTTTTTTTCTCCTCCAATTGCTATTCCTTTGAAGGGATCTCCATTCCAGCCTCTTTCTAAGTCCTTCTTATCTCTTTTGGCCTTCAGCGCGGACCAATTTTTGGAAGCTTTGCTGCATGTGCCTGCACTTGATTGCATATGGGTGAGATATTTTCCTTTTCTGGTTTTATTTTTTTTTAGTGATTAAGCCATGTCCCTCATATCTTCCCCTCCAAGTTTTGTCTTCCTCCTTGCCTTTTTCCCCTGCTTTTGCAACATCTGGGAGCTTAGTTTTGGCATCTTTTGGTCCTTTGCAATGCAACTCATTTCTTCACAGACCATTTCTTGAAGGCTCTAAAACTCCCCATTTTCTGGTTTTTTTCAGTTGCATTTCATTTGATCCTATCTCCTTTCCAGAGTGTTTGTAAGCCTTTCTTTTGGGGGTCGCAAGATTCCCTTTCCCTTCCCGAAAGGAAATGAAATTTCCTTTCGGGAAGGGAAAGGGAATCTTGCGATTTCAATGGGCACCATGAGAGGAATCTTTGGTGCATGTCCCTGCACGTGATGACATGCCATGCCTTTTGATGGCTTTGACTTTGGGAAAGATTTTTTCTTTTTTTTTTTCCAGTTTTTTGCAGCATCCATGCCATGACTTTTCTATCTTCCCCTCCAAGGTTTTTCTTCCTCCTTGCCTTTTTCCCCAGCTTTTGCAACATCTGGGAGCTTCCTTTTGGCATCTTTTGGTCCTTTGCACTGCTCTGATAGAACCCCGGTGCATTTTCCTCTTCTCACTAAATTGACCAAATTTCCCAATTTTCTTTTTTTTCTCCTCCAATTGCTATTCCTTTGAAGGGATCTCCATTCCAGCCTCTTTCTAAGTCCTTCTTATCTCTTTTGGCCTTCAGCGCGGACCAATTTTTGGAAGCTTTGCTGCATGTGCCTGCACTTGATTGCATATGGGTGAGATATTTTCCTTTTCTGTTTTTATTTTTTTTTAGTGATTAAGCCATGTCCCTCATATCTTCCCCTCCAAGTTTTGTCTTCCTCCTTGCCTTTTTCCCCTGCTTTTGCAACATCTGGGAGCTTAGTTTTGGCATCTTTTGGTCCTTTGCAATGCAACTCATTTCTTCACAGACCATTTCTTGAAGGCTCTAAAACTCCCCATTTTCTGGTTTTTTTCAGTTGCATTTCATTTGATCCTATCTCCTTTCCAGAGTGTTTGTAAGCCTTTCTTTTGGGGGTCGCAAGATTCCCTTTCCCTTCCCGAAAGGAAATTTCATTTCCTTTCGGGAAGGGAAAGGGAATCTTGCGATTTCAATGGGCACCATGAGAGGAATCTTTGGTGCATGTCCCTGCACGTGATGACATGCCATGCCTTTTGATGGCTTTGACTTTGGGAAAGATTTTTTCTTTTTTTTTTTCCAGTTTTTTGCAGCATCCATGCCATGACTTTTCTATCTTCCCCTCCAAGGTTTTTCTTCCTCCTTGCCTTTTTCCCCAGCTTTTGCAACATCTGGGAGCTTCCTTTTGGCATCTTTTGGTCCTTTGCACTGCTCTGATAGAACCCCGGTGCATTTTCCTCTTCTCACTAAATTGACCAAATTTCCCAATTTTCTTTTTTTTCTCCTCCAATTGCTATTCCTTTGAAGGGATCTCCATTCCAGCCTCTTTCTAAGTCCTTCTTATCTCTTTTGGCCTTCAGCGCGGACCAATTTTTGGAAGCTTTGCTGCATGTGCCTGCACTTGATTGCATATGGGTGAGATATTTTCCTTTTCTGGTTTTATTTTTTTTTAGTGATTAAGCCATGTCCCTCATATCTTCCCCTCCAAGTTTTGTCTTCCTCCTTGCCTTTTTCCCCTGCTTTTGCAACATCTGGGAGCTTAGTTTTGGCATCTTTTGGTCCTTTGCAATGCAACTCATTTCTTCACAGACCATTTCTTGAAGGCTCTAAAACTCCCCATTTTCTGGTTTTTTTCAGTTGCATTTCATTTGATCCTATCTCCTTTCCAGAGTGTTTGTAAGCCTTTCTTTTGGGGGTCGCAAGATTCCCTTTCCCTTCCCGAAAGGAAATGAAATTTCCTTTCGGGAAGGGAAAGGGAATCTTGCGATTTCAATGGGCACCATGAGAGGAATCTTTGGTGCATGTCCCTGCACGTGATGACATGCCATGCCTTTTGATGGCTTTGACTTTGGGAAAGATTTTTTCTTTTTTTTTTTCCAGTTTTTTGCAGCATCCATGCCATGACTTTTCTATCTTCCCCTCCAAGGTTTTTCTTCCTCCTTGCCTTTTTCCCCAGCTTTTGCAACATCTGGGAGCTTACTTTTGGCATCTTTTGGTCCTTTGCACTGCTCTGATAGAACCCCGGTGCATTTTCCTCTTCTCACTAAATTGACCAAATTTCCCAATTTTCTTTTTTTTCTCCTCCAATTGCTATTCCTTTGAAGGGATCTCCATTCCAGCCTCTTTCTAAGTCCTTCTTATCTCTTTTGGCCTTCAGCGCGGACCAATTTTTGGAAGCTTTGCTGCATGTGCCTGCACTTGATTGCATATGGGTGAGATATTTTCCTTTTCTGGTTTTATTTTTTTTTAGTGATTAAGCCATGTCCCTCATATCTTCCCCTCCAAGTTTTGTCTTGCTCCTTGCCTTTTTCCCCTGCTTTTGCAACATCTGGGAGCTTAGTTTTGGCATCTTTTGGTCCTTTGCAATGCAACTCATTTCTTCACAGACCATTTCTTGAAGGCTCTAAAACTCCCCATTTTCTGGTTTTTTTCAGTTGCATTTCATTTGATCCTATCTCCTTTCCAGAGTGTTTGTAAGCCTTTCTTTTGGGGGTCGCAAGATTCCCTTTCCCTTCCCGAAAGGAAATGAAATTTCCTTTCGGGAAGGGAAAGGGAATCTTGCGATTTCAATGGGCACCATGAGAGGAATCTTTGGTGCATGTCCCTGCACGTGATGACATGCCATGCCTTTTGATGGCTTTGACTTTGGGAAAGATTTTTTCTTTTTTTTTTTCCAGTTTTTTGCAGCATCCATGCCATGACTTTTCTATCTTCCCCTCCAAGATTTTTCTTCCTCCTTGCCTTTTTCCCCAGCTTTTGCAACATCTGGGAGCTTCCTTTTGGCATCTTTTGGTCCTTTGCACTGCTCTGATAGAACCCCGGTGCATTTTCCTCTTCTCACTAAATTGACCAAATTTCCCAATTTTCTTTTTTTTCTCCTCCAATTGCTATTCCTTTGAAGGGATCTCCATTCCAGCCTCTTTCTAAGTCCTTCTTATCTCTTTTGGCCTTCAGCGCGGACCAATTTTTGGAAGCTTTGCTGCATGTGCCTGCACTTGATTGCATATGGGTGAGATATTTTCCTTTTCTGGTTTTATTTTTTTTTAGTGATTAAGCCATGTCCCTCATATCTTCCCCTCCAAGTTTTGTCTTGCTCCTTGCCTTTTTCCCCTGCTTTTGCAACATCTGGGAGCTTAGTTTTGGCATCTTTTGGTCCTTTGCAATGCAACTCATTTCTTCACAGACCATTTCTTGAAGGCTCTAAAACTCCCCATTTTCTGGTTTTTTTCAGTTGCATTTCATTTGATCCTATCTCCTTTCCAGAGTGTTTGTAAGCCTTTCTTTTGGGGGTCGCAAGATTCCCTTTCCCTTCCCGAAAGGAAATGAAATTTCCTTTCGGGAAGGGAAAGGGAATCTTGCGATTTCAATGGGCACCATGAGAGGAATCTTTGGTGCATGTCCCTGCACGTGATGACATGCCATGCCTTTTGATGGCTTTGACTTTGGGAAAGATTTTTTCTTTTTTTTTTTCCAGTTTTTTGCAGCATCCATGCCATGACTTTTCTATCTTCCCCTCCAAGGTTTTTCTTCCTCCTTGCCTTTTTCCCCAGCTTTTGCAACATCTGGGAGCTTCCTTTTGGCATCTTTTGGTCCTTTGCACTGCTCTGATAGAACCCCGGTGCATTTTCCTCTTCTCACTAAATTGACCAAATTTCCCAATTTTCTTTTTTTTCTCCTCCAATTGCTATTCCTTTGAAGGTATCTCCATTCCAGCCTCTTTCTAAGTCCTTCTTATCTCTTTTGGCCTTCAGCGCGGACCAATTTTTGGAAGCTTTGCTGCATGTGCCTGCACTTGATTGCATATGGGTGAGATATTTTCCTTTTCTGGTTTTATTTTTTTTTAGTGATTAAGCCATGTCCCTCATATCTTCCCCTCCAAGTTTTGTCTTGCTCCTTGCCTTTTTCCCCTGCTTTTGCAACATCTGGGAGCTTAGTTTTGGCATCTTTTGGTCCTTTGCAATGCAACTCATTTCTTCACAGACCATTTCTTGAAGGCTCTAAAACTCCCCATTTTCTGGTTTTTTTCAGTTGCATTTCATTTGATCCTATCTCCTTTCCAGAGTGTTTGTAAGCCTTTCTTTTGGGGGTCGCAAGATTCCCTTTCCCTTCCCGAAAGGAAATGAAATTTCCTTTCGGGAAGGGAAAGGGAATCTTGCGATTTCAATGGGCACCATGAGAGGAATCTTTGGTGCATGTCCCTGCACGTGATGACATGCCATGCCTTTTGATGGCTTTGACTTTGGGAAAGATTTTTTTCTTTTTTTTTTTCCAGTTTTTTGCAGCATCCATGCCATGACTTTTCTATCTTCCCCTCCAAGGTTTTTCTTCCTCCTTGCCTTTTTCCCCAGCTTTTGCAACATCTGGGAGCTTACTTTTGGCATCTTTTGGTCCTTTGCACTGCTCTGATAGAACCCCGGTGCATTTTCCTCTTCTCACTAAATTGACCAAATTTCCCAATTTTCTTTTTTTTCTCCTCCAATTGCTATTCCTTTGAAGGGATCTCCATTCCAGCCTCTTTCTAAGTCCTTCTTATCTCTTTTGGCCTTCAGCGCGGACCAATTTTTGGAAGCTTTGCTGCATGTGCCTGCACTTGATTGCATATGGGTGAGATATTTTCCTTTTCTGGTTTTATTTTTTTTAGTGATTAAGCCATGTCCCTCATATCTTCCCCTCCAAGTTTTGTCTTCCTCCTTGCCTTTTTCCCCTGCTTTTGCAACATCTGGGAGCTTAGTTTTGGCATCTTTTGGTCCTTTGCAATGCAACTCATTTCTTCACAGACCATTTCTTGAAGGCTCTAAAACTCCCCATTTTCTGGTTTTTTTCAGTTGCATTTCATTTGATCCTATCTCCTTTCCAGAGTGTTTGTAAGCCTTTCTTTTGGGGGTCGCAAGATTCCCTTTCCCTTCCCGAAAGGAAATGAAATTTCCTTTCGGGAAGGGAAAGGGAATCTTGCGATTTCAATGGGCACCATGAGAGGAATCTTTGGTGCATGTCCCTGCACGTGATGACATGCCATGCCTTTTGATGGCTTTGACTTTGGGAAAGATTTTTTCTTTTTTTTTTTCCAGTTTTTTGCAGCATCCATGCCATGACTTTTCTATCTTCCCCTCCAAGGTTTTTCTTCCTCCTTGCCTTTTTCCCCAGCTTTTGCAACATCTGGGAGCTTCCTTTTGGCATCTTTTGGTCCTTTGCACTGCTCTGATAGAACCCCGGTGCATTTTCCTCTTCTCACTAAATTGACCAAATTTCCCAATTTTCTTTTTTTTCTCCTCCAATTGCTATTCCTTTGAAGGGATCTCCATTCCAGCCTCTTTCTAAGTCCTTCTTATCTCTTTTGGCCTTCAGCGCGGACCAATTTTTGGAAGCTTTGCTGCATGTGCCTGCACTTGATTGCATATGGGTGAGATATTTTCCTTTTCTGGTTTTATTTTTTTTTAGTGATTAAGCCATGTCCCTCATATCTTCCCCTCCAAGTTTTGTCTTCCTCCTTGCCTTTTTCCCCTGCTTTTGCAACATCTGGGAGCTTAGTTTTGGCATCTTTTGGTCCTTTGCACTGCTCTGATAGAACCCCGGTGCATTTTCCTCTTCTCACTAAATTGACCAAATTTCCCAATTTTCTTTTTTTTCTCCTCCAATTGCTATTCCTTTGAAGGGATCTCCATTCCAGCCTCTTTCTAAGTCCTTCTTATCTCTTTTGGCCTTCAGCGCGGACCAATTTTTGGAAGCTTTGCTGCATGTGCCTGCACTTGATTGCATATGGGTGAGATATTTTCCTTTTCTGGTTTTTTTTTTTTTGTGATTAAGCCATGTCCCTCATATCTTCCCCTCCAAGTTTTGTCTTCCTCCTTGCCTTTTTCCCCTGCTTTTGCAACATCTGGGAGCTTAGTTTTGGCATCTTTTGGTCCTTTGCAATGCAACTCATTTCTTCACAGACCATTTCTTGAAGGCTCTAAAACTCCCCATTTTCTGGTTTTTTTCAGTTGCATTTCATTTGATCCTATCTCCTTTCCAGAGTGTTTGTAAGCCTTTCTTTTGGGGGTCGCAAGATTCCCTTTCCCTTCCCGAAAGGAAATGAAATTTCCTTTCGGGAAGGGAAAGGGAATCTTGCGATTTCAATGGGCACCATGAGAGGAATCTTTGGTGCATGTCCCTGCACGTGATGACATGCCATGCCTTTTGATGGCTTTGACTTTGGGAAAGATTTTTTCTTTTTTTTTTTCCAGTTTTTTGCAGCATCCATGCCATGACTTTTCTATCTTCCCCTCCAAGGTTTTTCTTCCTCCTTGCCTTTTTCCCCAGCTTTTGCAACATCTGGGAGCTTCCTTTTGGCATCTTTTGGTCCTTTGCACTGCTCTGATAGAACCCCGGTGCATTTTCCTCTTCTCACTAAATTGACCAAATTTCCCAATTTTCTTTTTTTTCTCCTCCAATTGCTATTCCTTTGAAGGGATCTCCATTCCAGCCTCTTTCTAAGTCCTTCTTATCTCTTTTGGCCTTCAGCGCGGACCAATTTTTGGAAGCTTTGCTGCATGTGCCTGCACTTGATTGCATATGGGTGAGATATTTTCCTTTTCTGGTTTTATTTTTTTTTAGTGATTAAGCCATGTCCCTCATATCTTCCCCTCCAAGTTTTGTCTTCCTCCTTGCCTTTTTCCCCTGCTTTTGCAACATCTGGGAGCTTAGTTTTGGCATCTTTTGGTCCTTTGCAATGCAACTCATTTCTTCACAGACCATTTCTTGAAGGCTCTAAAACTCCCCATTTTCTGGTTTTTTTCAGTTGCATTTCATTTGATCCTATCTCCTTTCCAGAGTGTTTGTAAGCCTTTCTTTTGGGGGTCGCAAGATTCCCTTTCCCTTCCCGAAAGGAAATGAAATTTCCTTTCGGGAAGGGAAAGGGAATCTTGCGATTTCAATGGGCACCATGAGAGGAATCTTTGGTGCATGTCCCTGCACGTGATGACATGCCATGCCTTTTGATGGCTTTGACTTTGGGAAAGATTTTTTCTTTTTTTTTTTCCAGTTTTTTGCAGCATCCATGCCATGACTTTTCTATCTTCCCCTCCAAGGTTTTTCTTCCTCCTTGCCTTTTTCCCCAGCTTTTGCAACATCTGGGAGCTTCCTTTTGGCATCTTTTGGTCCTTTGCACTGCTCTGATAGAACCCCGGTGCATTTTCCTCTTCTCACTAAATTGACCAAATTTCCCAATTTTCTTTTTTTTCTCCTCCAATTGCTATTCCTTTGAAGGGATCTCCATTCCAGCCTCTTTCTAAGTCCTTCTTATCTCTTTTGGCCTTCAGCGCGGACCAATTTTTGGAAGCTTTGCTGCATGTGCCTGCACTTGATTGCATATGGGTGAGATATTTTCCTTTTCTGTTTTTATTTTTTTTTAGTGATTAAGCCATGTCCCTCATATCTTCCCCTCCAAGTTTTGTCTTCCTCCTTGCCTTTTTCCCCTGCTTTTGCAACATCTGGGAGCTTAGTTTTGGCATCTTTTGGTCCTTTGCAATGCAACTCATTTCTTCACAGACCATTTCTTGAAGGCTCTAAAACTCCCCATTTTCTGGTTTTTTTCAGTTGCATTTCATTTGATCCTATCTCCTTTCCAGAGTGTTTGTAAGCCTTTCTTTTGGGGGTCGCAAGATTCCCTTTCCCTTCCCGAAAGGAAATGAAATTTCCTTTCGGGAAGGGAAAGGGAATCTTGCGATTTCAATGGGCACCATGAGAGGAATCTTTGGTGCATGTCCCTGCACGTGATGACATGCCATGCCTTTTGATGGCTTTGACTTTGGGAAAGATTTTTTCTTTTTTTTTTTCCAGTTTTTTGCAGCATCCATGCCATGACTTTTCTATCTTCCCCTCCAAGGTTTTTCTTCCTCCTTGCCTTTTTCCCCAGCTTTTGCAACATCTGGGAGCTTACTTTTGGCATCTTTTGGTCCTTTGCACTGCTCTGATAGAACCCCGGTGCATTTTCCTCTTCTCACTAAATTGACCAAATTTCCCAATTTTCTTTTTTTTCTCCTCCAATTGCTATTCCTTTGAAGGGATCTCCATTCCAGCCTCTTTCTAAGTCCTTCTTATCTCTTTTGGCCTTCAGCGCGGACCAATTTTTGGAAGCTTTGCTGCATGTGCCTGCACTTGATTGCATATGGGTGAGATATTTTCCTTTTCTGGTTTTATTTTTTTTTAGTGATTAAGCCATGTCCCTCATATCTTCCCCTCCAAGTTTTGTCTTGCTCCTTGCCTTTTTCCCCTGCTTTTGCAACATCTGGGAGCTTAGTTTTGGCATCTTTTGGTCCTTTGCAATGCAACTCATTTCTTCACAGACCATTTCTTGAAGGCTCTAAAACTCCCCATTTTCTGGTTTTTTTCAGTTGCATTTCATTTGATCCTATCTCCTTTCCAGAGTGTTTGTAAGCCTTTCTTTTGGGGGTCGCAAGATTCCCTTTCCCTTCCCGAAAGGAAATGAAATTTCCTTTCGGGAAGGGAAAGGGAATCTTGCGATTTCAATGGGCACCATGAGAGGAATCTTTGGTGCATGTCCCTGCACGTGATGACATGCCATGCCTTTTGATGGCTTTGACTTTGGGAAAGATTTTTTCTTTTTTTTTTTCCAGTTTTTTGCAGCATCCATGCCATGACTTTTCTATCTTCCCCTCCAAGGTTTTTCTTCCTCCTTGCCTTTTTCCCCAGCTTTTGCAACATCTGGGAGCTTCCTTTTGGCATCTTTTGGTCCTTTGCACTGCTCTGATAGAACCCCGGTGCATTTTCCTCTTCTCACTAAATTGACCAAATTTCCCAATTTTCTTTTTTTTCTCCTCCAATTGCTATTCCTTTGAAGGGATCTCCATTCCAGCCTCTTTCTAAGTCCTTCTTATCTCTTTTGGCCTTCAGCGCGGACCAATTTTTGGAAGCTTTGCTGCATGTGCCTGCACTTGATTGCATATGGGTGAGATATTTTCCTTTTCTGTTTTTATTTTTTTTTAGTGATTAAGCCATGTCCCTCATATCTTCCCCTCCAAGTTTTGTCTTCCTCCTTGCCTTTTTCCCCTGCTTTTGCAACATCTGGGAGCTTAGTTTTGGCATCTTTTGGTCCTTTGCAATGCAACTCATTTCTTCACAGACCATTTCTTGAAGGCTCTAAAACTCCCCATTTTCTGGTTTTTTTCAGTTGCATTTCATTTGATCCTATCTCCTTTCCAGAGTGTTTGTAAGCCTTTCTTTTGGGGGTCGCAAGATTCCCTTTCCCTTCCCGAAAGGAAATTTCATTTCCTTTCGGGAAGGGAAAGGGAATCTTGCGATTTCAATGGGCACCATGAGAGGAATCTTTGGTGCATGTCCCTGCACGTGATGACATGCCATGCCTTTTGATGGCTTTGACTTTGGGAAAGATTTTTTCTTTTTTTTTTTCCAGTTTTTTGCAGCATCCATGCCATGACTTTTCTATCTTCCCCTCCAAGGTTTTTCTTCCTCCTTGCCTTTTTCCCCAGCTTTTGCAACATCTGGGAGCTTCCTTTTGGCATCTTTTGGTCCTTTGCACTGCTCTGATAGAACCCCGGTGCATTTTCCTCTTCTCACTAAATTGACCAAATTTCCCAATTTTCTTTTTTTTCTCCTCCAATTGCTATTCCTTTGAAGGGATCTCCATTCCAGCCTCTTTCTAAGTCCTTCTTATCTCTTTTGGCCTTCAGCGCGGACCAATTTTTGGAAGCTTTGCTGCATGTGCCTGCACTTGATTGCATATGGGTGAGATATTTTCCTTTTCTGGTTTTATTTTTTTTTAGTGATTAAGCCATGTCCCTCATATCTTCCCCTCCAAGTTTTGTCTTCCTCCTTGCCTTTTTCCCCTGCTTTTGCAACATCTGGGAGCTTAGTTTTGGCATCTTTTGGTCCTTTGCAATGCAACTCATTTCTTCACAGACCATTTCTTGAAGGCTCTAAAACTCCCCATTTTCTGGTTTTTTTCAGTTGCATTTCATTTGATCCTATCTCCTTTCCAGAGTGTTTGTAAGCCTTTCTTTTGGGGGTCGCAAGATTCCCTTTCCCTTCCCGAAAGGAAATGAAATTTCCTTTCGGGAAGGGAAAGGGAATCTTGCGATTTCAATGGGCACCATGAGAGGAATCTTTGGTGCATGTCCCTGCACGTGATGACATGCCATGCCTTTTGATGGCTTTGACTTTGGGAAAGATTTTTTCTTTTTTTTTTTCCAGTTTTTTGCAGCATCCATGCCATGACTTTTCTATCTTCCCCTCCAAGGTTTTTCTTCCTCCTTGCCTTTTTCCCCAGCTTTTGCAACATCTGGGAGCTTACTTTTGGCATCTTTTGGTCCTTTGCACTGCTCTGATAGAACCCCGGTGCATTTTCCTCTTCTCACTAAATTGACCAAATTTCCCAATTTTCTTTTTTTTCTCCTCCAATTGCTATTCCTTTGAAGGGATCTCCATTCCAGCCTCTTTCTAAGTCCTTCTTATCTCTTTTGGCCTTCAGCGCGGACCAATTTTTGGAAGCTTTGCTGCATGTGCCTGCACTTGATTGCATATGGGTGAGATATTTTCCTTTTCTGGTTTTATTTTTTTTTAGTGATTAAGCCATGTCCCTCATATCTTCCCCTCCAAGTTTTGTCTTGCTCCTTGCCTTTTTCCCCTGCTTTTGCAACATCTGGGAGCTTAGTTTTGGCATCTTTTGGTCCTTTGCAATGCAACTCATTTCTTCACAGACCATTTCTTGAAGGCTCTAAAACTCCCCATTTTCTGGTTTTTTTCAGTTGCATTTCATTTGATCCTATCTCCTTTCCAGAGTGTTTGTAAGCCTTTCTTTTGGGGGTCGCAAGATTCCCTTTCCCTTCCCGAAAGGAAATGAAATTTCCTTTCGGGAAGGGAAAGGGAATCTTGCGATTTCAATGGGCACCATGAGAGGAATCTTTGGTGCATGTCCCTGCACGTGATGACATGCCATGCCTTTTGATGGCTTTGACTTTGGGAAAGATTTTTTCTTTTTTTTTTTCCAGTTTTTTGCAGCATCCATGCCATGACTTTTCTATCTTCCCCTCCAAGGTTTTTCTTCCTCCTTGCCTTTTTCCCCAGCTTTTGCAACATCTGGGAGCTTCCTTTTGGCATCTTTTGGTCCTTTGCACTGCTCTGATAGAACCCCGGTGCATTTTCCTCTTCTCACTAAATTGACCAAATTTCCCAATTTTCTTTTTTTTCTCCTCCAATTGCTATTCCTTTGAAGGGATCTCCATTCCAGCCTCTTTCTAAGTCCTTCTTATCTCTTTTGGCCTTCAGCGCGGACCAATTTTTGGAAGCTTTGCTGCATGTGCCTGCACTTGATTGCATATGGGTGAGATATTTTCCTTTTCTGTTTTTATTTTTTTTTAGTGATTAAGCCATGTCCCTCATATCTTCCCCTCCAAGTTTTGTCTTGCTCCTTGCCTTTTTCCCCTGCTTTTGCAACATCTGGGAGCTTAGTTTTGGCATCTTTTGGTCCTTTGCAATGCAACTCATTTCTTCACAGACCATTTCTTGAAGGCTCTAAAACTCCCCATTTTCTGGTTTTTTTCAGTTGCATTTCATTTGATCCTATCTCCTTTCCAGAGTGTTTGTAAGCCTTTCTTTTGGGGGTCGCAAGATTCCCTTTCCCTTCCCGAAAGGAAATTTCATTTCCTTTCGGGAAGGGAAAGGGAATCTTGCGATTTCAATGGGCACCATGAGAGGAATCTTTGGTGCATGTCCCTGCACGTGATGACATGCCATGCCTTTTGATGGCTTTGACTTTGGGAAAGATTTTTTTCTTTTTTTTTTTCCAGTTTTTTGCAGCATCCATGCCATGACTTTTCTATCTTCCCCTCCAAGGTTTTTCTTCCTCCTTGCCTTTTTCCCCAGCTTTTGCAACATCTGGGAGCTTAGTTTTGGCATCTTTTGGTCCTTTGCACTGCTCTGATAGAACCCCGGTGCATTTTCCTCTTCTCACTAAATTGACCAAATTTCCCAATTTTCTTTTTTTTCTCCTCCAATTGCTATTCCTTTGAAGGGATCTCCATTCCAGCCTCTTTCTAAGTCCTTCTTATCTCTTTTGGCCTTCAGCGCGGACCAATTTTTGGAAGCTTTGCTGCATGTGCCTGCACTTGATTGCATATGGGTGAGATATTTTCCTTTTCTGGTTTTATTTTTTTTTAGTGATTAAGCCATGTCCCTCATATCTTCCCCTCCAAGTTTTGTCTTCCTCCTTGCCTTTTTCCCCTGCTTTTGCAACATCTGGGAGCTTAGTTTTGGCATCTTTTGGTCCTTTGCAATGCAACTCATTTCTTCACAGACCATTTCTTGAAGGCTCTAAAACTCCCCATTTTCTGGTTTTTTTCAGTTGCATTTCATTTGATCCTATCTCCTTTCCAGAGTGTTTGTAAGCCTTTCTTTTGGGGGTCGCAAGATTCCCTTTCCCTTCCCGAAAGGAAATGAAATTTCCTTTCGGGAAGGGAAAGGGAATCTTGCGATTTCAATGGGCACCATGAGAGGAATCTTTGGTGCATGTCCCTGCACGTGATGACATGCCATGCCTTTTGATGGCTTTGACTTTGGGAAAGATTTTTTCTTTTTTTTTTTCCAGTTTTTTGCAGCATCCATGCCATGACTTTTCTATCTTCCCCTCCAAGGTTTTTCTTCCTCCTTGCCTTTTTCCCCAGCTTTTGCAACATCTGGGAGCTTCCTTTTGGCATCTTTTGGTCCTTTGCACTGCTCTGATAGAACCCCGGTGCATTTTCCTCTTCTCACTAAATTGACCAAATTTCCCAATTTTCTTTTTTTTCTCCTCCAATTGCTATTCCTTTGAAGGGATCTCCATTCCAGCCTCTTTCTAAGTCCTTCTTATCTCTTTTGGCCTTCAGCGCGGACCAATTTTTGGAAGCTTTGCTGCATGTGCCTGCACTTGATTGCATATGGGTGAGATATTTTCCTTTTCTGGTTTTATTTTTTTTTAGTGATTAAGCCATGTCCCTCATATCTTCCCCTCCAAGTTTTGTCTTCCTCCTTGCCTTTTTCCCCTGCTTTTGCAACATCTGGGAGCTTAGTTTTGGCATCTTTTGGTCCTTTGCACTGCTCTGATAGAACCCCGGTGCATTTTCCTCTTCTCACTAAATTGACCAAATTTCCCAATTTTCTTTTTTTTCTCCTCCAATTGCTATTCCTTTGAAGGGATCTCCATTCCAGCCTCTTTCTAAGTCCTTCTTATCTCTTTTGGCCTTCAGCGCGGACCAATTTTTGGAAGCTTTGCTGCATGTGCCTGCACTTGATTGCATATGGGTGAGATATTTTCCTTTTCTGGTTTTATTTTTTTTTAGTGATTAAGCCATGTCCCTCATATCTTCCCCTCCAAGTTTTGTCTTCCTCCTTGCCTTTTTCCCCTGCTTTTGCAACATCTGGGAGCTTAGTTTTGGCATCTTTTGGTCCTTTGCAATGCAACTCATTTCTTCACAGACCATTTCTTGAAGGCTCTAAAACTCCCCATTTTCTGGTTTTTTTCAGTTGCATTTCATTTGATCCTATCTCCTTTCCAGAGTGTTTGTAAGCCTTTCTTTTGGGGGTCGCAAGATTCCCTTTCCCTTCCCGAAAGGAAATGAAATTTCCTTTCGGGAAGGGAAAGGGAATCTTGCGATTTCAATGGGCACCATGAGAGGAATCTTTGGTGCATGTCCCTGCACGTGATGACATGCCATGCCTTTTGATGGCTTTGACTTTGGGAAAGATTTTTTCTTTTTTTTTTTTCCAGTTTTTTGCAGCATCCATGCCATGACTTTTCTATCTTCCCCTCCAAGGTTTTTCTTCCTCCTTGCCTTTTTCCCCAGCTTTTGCAACATCTGGGAGCTTCCTTTTGGCATCTTTTGGTCCTTTGCACTGCTCTGATAGAACCCCGGTGCATTTTCCTCTTCTCACTAAATTGACCAAATTTCCCAATTTTCTTTTTTTTCTCCTCCAATTGCTATTCCTTTGAAGGGATCTCCATTCCAGCCTCTTTCTAAGTCCTTCTTATCTCTTTTGGCCTTCAGCGCGGACCAATTTTTGGAAGCTTTGCTGCATGTGCCTGCACTTGATTGCATATGGGTGAGATATTTTCCTTTTCTGGTTTTATTTTTTTTTAGTGATTAAGCCATGTCCCTCATATCTTCCCCTCCAAGTTTTGTCTTCCTCCTTGCCTTTTTCCCCTGCTTTTGCAACATCTGGGAGCTTAGTTTTGGCATCTTTTGGTCCTTTGCAATGCAACTCATTTCTTCACAGACCATTTCTTGAAGGCTCTAAAACTCCCCATTTTCTGGTTTTTTTCAGTTGCATTTCATTTGATCCTATCTCCTTTCCAGAGTGTTTGTAAGCCTTTCTTTTGGGGGTCGCAAGATTCCCTTTCCCTTCCCGAAAGGAAATGAAATTTCCTTTCGGGAAGGGAAAGGGAATCTTGCGATTTCAATGGGCACCATGAGAGGAATCTTTGGTGCATGTCCCTGCACGTGATGACATGCCATGCCTTTTGATGGCTTTGACTTTGGGAAAGATTTTTTCTTTTTTTTTTTCCAGTTTTTTGCAGCATCCATGCCATGACTTTTCTATCTTCCCCTCCAAGGTTTTTCTTCCTCCTTGCCTTTTTCCCCAGCTTTTGCAACATCTGGGAGCTTCCTTTTGGCATCTTTTGGTCCTTTGCACTGCTCTGATAGAACCCCGGTGCATTTTCCTCTTCTCACTAAATTGACCAAATTTCCCAATTTTCTTTTTTTTCTCCTCCAATTGCTATTCCTTTGAAGGGATCTCCATTCCAGCCTCTTTCTAAGTCCTTCTTATCTCTTTTGGCCTTCAGCGCGGACCAATTTTTGGAAGCTTTGCTGCATGTGCCTGCACTTGATTGCATATGGGTGAGATATTTTCCTTTTCTGGTTTTATTTTTTTTTAGTGATTAAGCCATGTCCCTCATATCTTCCCCTCCAAGTTTTGTCTTCCTCCTTGCCTTTTTCCCCTGCTTTTGCAACATCTGGGAGCTTAGTTTTGGCATCTTTTGGTCCTTTGCAATGCAACTCATTTCTTCACAGACCATTTCTTGAAGGCTCTAAAACTCCCCATTTTCTGGTTTTTTTCAGTTGCATTTCATTTGATCCTATCTCCTTTCCAGAGTGTTTGTAAGCCTTTCTTTTGGGGGTCGCAAGATTCCCTTTCCCTTCCCGAAAGGAAATGAAATTTCCTTTCGGGAAGGGAAAGGGAATCTTGCGATTTCAATGGGCACCATGAGAGGAATCTTTGGTGCATGTCCCTGCACGTGATGACATGCCATGCCTTTTGATGGCTTTGACTTTGGGAAAGATTTTTTCTTTTTTTTTTTCCAGTTTTTTGCAGCATCCATGCCATGACTTTTCTATCTTCCTCTCCAAGGTTTTTCTTCCTCCTTGCCTTTTTCCCCAGCTTTTGCAACATCTGGGAGCTTCCTTTTGGCATCTTTTGGTCCTTTGCACTGCTCTGATAGAACCCCGGTGCATTTTCCTCTTCTCACTAAATTGACCAAATTTCCCAATTTTCTTTTTTTTCTCCTCCAATTGCTATTCCTTTGAAGGGATCTCCATTCCAGCCTCTTTCTAAGTCCTTCTTATCTCTTTTGGCCTTCAGCGCGGACCAATTTTTGGAAGCTTTGCTGCATGTGCCTGCACTTGATTGCATATGGGTGAGATATTTTCCTTTTCTGTTTTTATTTTTTTTTAGTGATTAAGCCATGTCCCTCATATCTTCCCCTCCAAGTTTTGTCTTCCTCCTTGCCTTTTTCCCCTGCTTTTGCAACATCTGGGAGCTTAGTTTTGGCATCTTTTGGTCCTTTGCAATGCAACTCATTTCTTCACAGACCATTTCTTGAAGGCTCTAAAACTCCCCATTTTCTGGTTTTTTTCAGTTGCATTTCATTTGATCCTATCTCCTTTCCAGAGTGTTTGTAAGCCTTTCTTTTGGGGGTCGCAAGATTCCCTTTCCCTTCCCGAAAGGAAATGAAATTTCCTTTCGGGAAGGGAAAGGGAATCTTGCGATTTCAATGGGCACCATGAGAGGAATCTTTGGTGCATGTCCCTGCACGTGATGACATGCCATGCCTTTTGATGGCTTTGACTTTGGGAAAGATTTTTTCTTTTTTTTTTTCCAGTTTTTTGCAGCATCCATGCCATGACTTTTCTATCTTCCCCTCCAAGGTTTTTCTTCCTCCTTGCCTTTTTCCCCAGCTTTTGCAACATCTGGGAGCTTACTTTTGGCATCTTTTGGTCCTTTGCACTGCTCTGATAGAACCCCGGTGCATTTTCCTCTTCTCACTAAATTGACCAAATTTCCCAATTTTCTTTTTTTTCTCCTCCAATTGCTATTCCTTTGAAGGGATCTCCATTCCAGCCTCTTTCTAAGTCCTTCTTATCTCTTTTGGCCTTCAGCGCGGACCAATTTTTGGAAGCTTTGCTGCATGTGCCTGCACTTGATTGCATATGGGTGAGATATTTTCCTTTTCTGGTTTTATTTTTTTTTAGTGATTAAGCCATGTCCCTCATATCTTCCCCTCCAAGTTTTGTCTTCCTCCTTGCCTTTTTCCCCTGCTTTTGCAACATCTGGGAGCTTAGTTTTGGCATCTTTTGGTCCTTTGCAATGCAACTCATTTCTTCACAGACCATTTCTTGAAGGCTCTAAAACTCCCCATTTTCTGGTTTTTTTCAGTTGCATTTCATTTGATCCTATCTCCTTTCCAGAGTGTTTGTAAGCCTTTCTTTTGGGGGTCGCAAGATTCCCTTTCCCTTCCCGAAAGGAAATGAAATTTCCTTTCGGGAAGGGAAAGGGAATCTTGCGATTTCAATGGGCACCATGAGAGGAATCTTTGGTGCATGTCCCTGCACGTGATGACATGCCATGCCTTTTGATGGCTTTGACTTTGGGAAAGATTTTTTCTTTTTTTTTTTCCAGTTTTTTGCAGCATCCATGCCATGACTTTTCTATCTTCCCCTCCAAGGTTTTTCTTCCTCCTTGCCTTTTTCCCCAGCTTTTGCAACATCTGGGAGCTTCCTTTTGGCATCTTTTGGTCCTTTGCACTGCTCTGATAGAACCCCGGTGCATTTTCCTCTTCTCACTAAATTGACCAAATTTCCCAATTTTCTTTTTTTTCTCCTCCAATTGCTATTCCTTTGAAGGGATCTCCATTCCAGCCTCTTTCTAAGTCCTTCTTATCTCTTTTGGCCTTCAGCGCGGACCAATTTTTGGAAGCTTTGCTGCATGTGCCTGCACTTGATTGCATATGGGTGAGATATTTTCCTTTTCTGTTTTTATTTTTTTTTAGTGATTAAGCCATGTCCCTCATATCTTCCCCTCCAAGTTTTGTCTTCCTCCTTGCCTTTTTCCCCTGCTTTTGCAACATCTGGGAGCTTAGTTTTGGCATCTTTTGGTCCTTTGCAATGCAACTCATTTCTTCACAGACCATTTCTTGAAGGCTCTAAAACTCCCCATTTTCTGGTTTTTTTCAGTTGCATTTCATTTGATCCTATCTCCTTTCCAGAGTGTTTGTAAGCCTTTCTTTTGGGGGTCGCAAGATTCCCTTTCCCTTCCCGAAAGGAAATTTCATTTCCTTTCGGGAAGGGAAAGGGAATCTTGCGATTTCAATGGGCACCATGAGAGGAATCTTTGGTGCATGTCCCTGCACGTGATGACATGCCATGCCTTTTGATGGCTTTGACTTTGGGAAAGATTTTTTCTTTTTTTTTTTCCAGTTTTTTGCAGCATCCATGCCATGACTTTTCTATCTTCCCCTCCAAGGTTTTTCTTCCTCCTTGCCTTTTTCCCCAGCTTTTGCAACATCTGGGAGCTTCCTTTTGGCATCTTTTGGTCCTTTGCACTGCTCTGATAGAACCCCGGTGCATTTTCCTCTTCTCACTAAATTGACCAAATTTCCCAATTTTCTTTTTTTTCTCCTCCAATTGCTATTCCTTTGAAGGGATCTCCATTCCAGCCTCTTTCTAAGTCCTTCTTATCTCTTTTGGCCTTCAGCGCGGACCAATTTTTGGAAGCTTTGCTGCATGTGCCTGCACTTGATTGCATATGGGTGAGATATTTTCCTTTTCTGGTTTTATTTTTTTTTAGTGATTAAGCCATGTCCCTCATATCTTCCCCTCCAAGTTTTGTCTTCCTCCTTGCCTTTTTCCCCTGCTTTTGCAACATCTGGGAGCTTAGTTTTGGCATCTTTTGGTCCTTTGCAATGCAACTCATTTCTTCACAGACCATTTCTTGAAGGCTCTAAAACTCCCCATTTTCTGGTTTTTTTCAGTTGCATTTCATTTGATCCTATCTCCTTTCCAGAGTGTTTGTAAGCCTTTCTTTTGGGGGTCGCAAGATTCCCTTTCCCTTCCCGAAAGGAAATGAAATTTCCTTTCGGGAAGGGAAAGGGAATCTTGCGATTTCAATGGGCACCATGAGAGGAATCTTTGGTGCATGTCCCTGCACGTGATGACATGCCATGCCTTTTGATGGCTTTGACTTTGGGAAAGATTTTTTCTTTTTTTTTTTCCAGTTTTTTGCAGCATCCATGCCATGACTTTTCTATCTTCCCCTCCAAGGTTTTTCTTCCTCCTTGCCTTTTTCCCCAGCTTTTGCAACATCTGGGAGCTTACTTTTGGCATCTTTTGGTCCTTTGCACTGCTCTGATAGAACCCCGGTGCATTTTCCTCTTCTCACTAAATTGACCAAATTTCCCAATTTTCTTTTTTTTCTCCTCCAATTGCTATTCCTTTGAAGGGATCTCCATTCCAGCCTCTTTCTAAGTCCTTCTTATCTCTTTTGGCCTTCAGCGCGGACCAATTTTTGGAAGCTTTGCTGCATGTGCCTGCACTTGATTGCATATGGGTGAGATATTTTCCTTTTCTGGTTTTATTTTTTTTTAGTGATTAAGCCATGTCCCTCATATCTTCCCCTCCAAGTTTTGTCTTGCTCCTTGCCTTTTTCCCCTGCTTTTGCAACATCTGGGAGCTTAGTTTTGGCATCTTTTGGTCCTTTGCAATGCAACTCATTTCTTCACAGACCATTTCTTGAAGGCTCTAAAACTCCCCATTTTCTGGTTTTTTTCAGTTGCATTTCATTTGATCCTATCTCCTTTCCAGAGTGTTTGTAAGCCTTTCTTTTGGGGGTCGCAAGATTCCCTTTCCCTTCCCGAAAGGAAATGAAATTTCCTTTCGGGAAGGGAAAGGGAATCTTGCGATTTCAATGGGCACCATGAGAGGAATCTTTGGTGCATGTCCCTGCACGTGATGACATGCCATGCCTTTTGATGGCTTTGACTTTGGGAAAGATTTTTTCTTTTTTTTTTTCCAGTTTTTTGCAGCATCCATGCCATGACTTTTCTATCTTCCCCTCCAAGGTTTTTCTTCCTCCTTGCCTTTTTCCCCAGCTTTTGCAACATCTGGGAGCTTCCTTTTGGCATCTTTTGGTCCTTTGCACTGCTCTGATAGAACCCCGGTGCATTTTCCTCTTCTCACTAAATTGACCAAATTTCCCAATTTTCTTTTTTTTCTCCTCCAATTGCTATTCCTTTGAAGGGATCTCCATTCCAGCCTCTTTCTAAGTCCTTCTTATCTCTTTTGGCCTTCAGCGCGGACCAATTTTTGGAAGCTTTGCTGCATGTGCCTGCACTTGATTGCATATGGGTGAGATATTTTCCTTTTCTGGTTTTATTTTTTTTTAGTGATTAAGCCATGTCCCTCATATCTTCCCCTCCAAGTTTTGTCTTGCTCCTTGCCTTTTTCCCCTGCTTTTGCAACATCTGGGAGCTTAGTTTTGGCATCTTTTGGTCCTTTGCAATGCAACTCATTTCTTCACAGACCATTTCTTGAAGGCTCTAAAACTCCCCATTTTCTGGTTTTTTTCAGTTGCATTTCATTTGATCCTATCTCCTTTCCAGAGTGTTTGTAAGCCTTTCTTTTGGGGGTCGCAAGATTCCCTTTCCCTTCCCGAAAGGAAATGAAATTTCCTTTCGGGAAGGGAAAGGGAATCTTGCGATTTCAATGGGCACCATGAGAGGAATCTTTGGTGCATGTCCCTGCACGTGATGACATGCCATGCCTTTTGATGGCTTTGACTTTGGGAAAGATTTTTTCTTTTTTTTTTTCCAGTTTTTTGCAGCATCCATGCCATGACTTTTCTATCTTCCCCTCCAAGGTTTTTCTTCCTCCTTGCCTTTTTCCCCAGCTTTTGCAACATCTGGGAGCTTCCTTTTGGCATCTTTTGGTCCTTTGCACTGCTCTGATAGAACCCCGGTGCATTTTCCTCTTCTCACTAAATTGACCAAATTTCCCAATTTTCTTTTTTTTCTCCTCCAATTGCTATTCCTTTGAAGGTATCTCCATTCCAGCCTCTTTCTAAGTCCTTCTTATCTCTTTTGGCCTTCAGCGCGGACCAATTTTTGGAAGCTTTGCTGCATGTGCCTGCACTTGATTGCATATGGGTGAGATATTTTCCTTTTCTGGTTTTATTTTTTTTTAGTGATTAAGCCATGTCCCTCATATCTTCCCCTCCAAGTTTTGTCTTGCTCCTTGCCTTTTTCCCCTGCTTTTGCAACATCTGGGAGCTTAGTTTTGGCATCTTTTGGTCCTTTGCAATGCAACTCATTTCTTCACAGACCATTTCTTGAAGGCTCTAAAACTCCCCATTTTCTGGTTTTTTTCAGTTGCATTTCATTTGATCCTATCTCCTTTCCAGAGTGTTTGTAAGCCTTTCTTTTGGGGGTCGCAAGATTCCCTTTCCCTTCCCGAAAGGAAATGAAATTTCCTTTCGGGAAGGGAAAGGGAATCTTGCGATTTCAATGGGCACCATGAGAGGAATCTTTGGTGCATGTCCCTGCACGTGATGACATGCCATGCCTTTTGATGGCTTTGACTTTGGGAAAGATTTTTTTCTTTTTTTTTTTCCAGTTTTTTGCAGCATCCATGCCATGACTTTTCTATCTTCCCCTCCAAGGTTTTTCTTCCTCCTTGCCTTTTTCCCCAGCTTTTGCAACATCTGGGAGCTTACTTTTGGCATCTTTTGGTCCTTTGCACTGCTCTGATAGAACCCCGGTGCATTTTCCTCTTCTCACTAAATTGACCAAATTTCCCAATTTTCTTTTTTTTCTCCTCCAATTGCTATTCCTTTGAAGGGATCTCCATTCCAGCCTCTTTCTAAGTCCTTCTTATCTCTTTTGGCCTTCAGCGCGGACCAATTTTTGGAAGCTTTGCTGCATGTGCCTGCACTTGATTGCATATGGGTGAGATATTTTCCTTTTCTGGTTTTATTTTTTTTAGTGATTAAGCCATGTCCCTCATATCTTCCCCTCCAAGTTTTGTCTTCCTCCTTGCCTTTTTCCCCTGCTTTTGCAACATCTGGGAGCTTAGTTTTGGCATCTTTTGGTCCTTTGCAATGCAACTCATTTCTTCACAGACCATTTCTTGAAGGCTCTAAAACTCCCCATTTTCTGGTTTTTTTCAGTTGCATTTCATTTGATCCTATCTCCTTTCCAGAGTGTTTGTAAGCCTTTCTTTTGGGGGTCGCAAGATTCCCTTTCCCTTCCCGAAAGGAAATGAAATTTCCTTTCGGGAAGGGAAAGGGAATCTTGCGATTTCAATGGGCACCATGAGAGGAATCTTTGGTGCATGTCCCTGCACGTGATGACATGCCATGCCTTTTGATGGCTTTGACTTTGGGAAAGATTTTTTCTTTTTTTTTTTCCAGTTTTTTGCAGCATCCATGCCATGACTTTTCTATCTTCCCCTCCAAGGTTTTTCTTCCTCCTTGCCTTTTTCCCCAGCTTTTGCAACATCTGGGAGCTTCCTTTTGGCATCTTTTGGTCCTTTGCACTGCTCTGATAGAACCCCGGTGCATTTTCCTCTTCTCACTAAATTGACCAAATTTCCCAATTTTCTTTTTTTTCTCCTCCAATTGCTATTCCTTTGAAGGGATCTCCATTCCAGCCTCTTTCTAAGTCCTTCTTATCTCTTTTGGCCTTCAGCGCGGACCAATTTTTGGAAGCTTTGCTGCATGTGCCTGCACTTGATTGCATATGGGTGAGATATTTTCCTTTTCTGGTTTTATTTTTTTTTAGTGATTAAGCCATGTCCCTCATATCTTCCCCTCCAAGTTTTGTCTTCCTCCTTGCCTTTTTCCCCTGCTTTTGCAACATCTGGGAGCTTAGTTTTGGCATCTTTTGGTCCTTTGCACTGCTCTGATAGAACCCCGGTGCATTTTCCTCTTCTCACTAAATTGACCAAATTTCCCAATTTTCTTTTTTTTCTCCTCCAATTGCTATTCCTTTGAAGGGATCTCCATTCCAGCCTCTTTCTAAGTCCTTCTTATCTCTTTTGGCCTTCAGCGCGGACCAATTTTTGGAAGCTTTGCTGCATGTGCCTGCACTTGATTGCATATGGGTGAGATATTTTCCTTTTCTGGTTTTTTTTTTTTTGTGATTAAGCCATGTCCCTCATATCTTCCCCTCCAAGTTTTGTCTTCCTCCTTGCCTTTTTCCCCTGCTTTTGCAACATCTGGGAGCTTAGTTTTGGCATCTTTTGGTCCTTTGCAATGCAACTCATTTCTTCACAGACCATTTCTTGAAGGCTCTAAAACTCCCCATTTTCTGGTTTTTTTCAGTTGCATTTCATTTGATCCTATCTCCTTTCCAGAGTGTTTGTAAGCCTTTCTTTTGGGGGTCGCAAGATTCCCTTTCCCTTCCCGAAAGGAAATGAAATTTCCTTTCGGGAAGGGAAAGGGAATCTTGCGATTTCAATGGGCACCATGAGAGGAATCTTTGGTGCATGTCCCTGCACGTGATGACATGCCATGCCTTTTGATGGCTTTGACTTTGGGAAAGATTTTTTCTTTTTTTTTTTCCAGTTTTTTGCAGCATCCATGCCATGACTTTTCTATCTTCCCCTCCAAGGTTTTTCTTCCTCCTTGCCTTTTTCCCCAGCTTTTGCAACATCTGGGAGCTTCCTTTTGGCATCTTTTGGTCCTTTGCACTGCTCTGATAGAACCCCGGTGCATTTTCCTCTTCTCACTAAATTGACCAAATTTCCCAATTTTCTTTTTTTTCTCCTCCAATTGCTATTCCTTTGAAGGGATCTCCATTCCAGCCTCTTTCTAAGTCCTTCTTATCTCTTTTGGCCTTCAGCGCGGACCAATTTTTGGAAGCTTTGCTGCATGTGCCTGCACTTGATTGCATATGGGTGAGATATTTTCCTTTTCTGGTTTTATTTTTTTTTAGTGATTAAGCCATGTCCCTCATATCTTCCCCTCCAAGTTTTGTCTTCCTCCTTGCCTTTTTCCCCTGCTTTTGCAACATCTGGGAGCTTAGTTTTGGCATCTTTTGGTCCTTTGCAATGCAACTCATTTCTTCACAGACCATTTCTTGAAGGCTCTAAAACTCCCCATTTTCTGGTTTTTTTCAGTTGCATTTCATTTGATCCTATCTCCTTTCCAGAGTGTTTGTAAGCCTTTCTTTTGGGGGTCGCAAGATTCCCTTTCCCTTCCCGAAAGGAAATTTCATTTCCTTTCGGGAAGGGAAAGGGAATCTTGCGATTTCAATGGGCACCATGAGAGGAATCTTTGGTGCATGTCCCTGCACGTGATGACATGCCATGCCTTTTGATGGCTTTGACTTTGGGAAAGATTTTTTCTTTTTTTTTTTCCAGTTTTTTGCAGCATCCATGCCATGACTTTTCTATCTTCCCCTCCAAGGTTTTTCTTCCTCCTTGCCTTTTTCCCCAGCTTTTGCAACATCTGGGAGCTTCCTTTTGGCATCTTTTGGTCCTTTGCACTGCTCTGATAGAACCCCGGTGCATTTTCCTCTTCTCACTAAATTGACCAAATTTCCCAATTTTCTTTTTTTTCTCCTCCAATTGCTATTCCTTTGAAGGGATCTCCATTCCAGCCTCTTTCTAAGTCCTTCTTATCTCTTTTGGCCTTCAGCGCGGACCAATTTTTGGAAGCTTTGCTGCATGTGCCTGCACTTGATTGCATATGGGTGAGATATTTTCCTTTTCTGTTTTTATTTTTTTTTAGTGATTAAGCCATGTCCCTCATATCTTCCCCTCCAAGTTTTGTCTTCCTCCTTGCCTTTTTCCCCTGCTTTTGCAACATCTGGGAGCTTAGTTTTGGCATCTTTTGGTCCTTTGCAATGCAACTCATTTCTTCACAGACCATTTCTTGAAGGCTCTAAAACTCCCCATTTTCTGGTTTTTTTCAGTTGCATTTCATTTGATCCTATCTCCTTTCCAGAGTGTTTGTAAGCCTTTCTTTTGGGGGTCGCAAGATTCCCTTTCCCTTCCCGAAAGGAAATGAAATTTCCTTTCGGGAAGGGAAAGGGAATCTTGCGATTTCAATGGGCACCATGAGAGGAATCTTTGGTGCATGTCCCTGCACGTGATGACATGCCATGCCTTTTGATGGCTTTGACTTTGGGAAAGATTTTTTCTTTTTTTTTTTCCAGTTTTTTGCAGCATCCATGCCATGACTTTTCTATCTTCCCC
Source organism: Agelaius tricolor (assembly GCF_023055355.1). Classification (NCBI taxonomy): domain Eukaryota; kingdom Metazoa; phylum Chordata; class Aves; order Passeriformes; family Icteridae; genus Agelaius; species Agelaius tricolor. Next base: position 43,261,569 of record NW_027269262.1, on the reverse strand, counting down.
TCCAAGGTTTTTCTTCCTCCTTGCCTTTTTCCCCAGCTTTTGCAACATCTGGGAGCTTACTTTTGGCATCTTTTGGTCCTTTGCACTGCTCTGATAGAACCCCGGTGCATTTTCCTCTTCTCACTAAATTGACCAAATTTCCCAATTTTCTTTTTTTTCTCCTCCAATTGCTATTCCTTTGAAGGGATCTCCATTCCAGCCTCTTTCTAAGTCCTTCTTATCTCTTTTGGCCTTCAGCGCGGACCAATTTTTGGAAGCTTTGCTGCATGTGCCTGCACTTGATTGCATATGGGTGAGATATTTTCCTTTTCTGGTTTTATTTTTTTTTAGTGATTAAGCCATGTCCCTCATATCTTCCCCTCCAAGTTTTGTCTTGCTCCTTGCCTTTTTCCCCTGCTTTTGCAACATCTGGGAGCTTAGTTTTGGCATCTTTTGGTCCTTTGCAATGCAACTCATTTCTTCACAGACCATTTCTTGAAGGCTCTAAAACTCCCCATTTTCTGGTTTTTTTCAGTTGCATTTCATTTGATCCTATCTCCTTTCCAGAGTGTTTGTAAGCCTTTCTTTTGGGGGTCGCAAGATTCCCTTTCCCTTCCCGAAAGGAAATGAAATTTCCTTTCGGGAAGGGAAAGGGAATCTTGCGATTTCAATGGGCACCATGAGAGGAATCTTTGGTGCATGTCCCTGCACGTGATGACATGCCATGCCTTTTGATGGCTTTGACTTTGGGAAAGATTTTTTCTTTTTTTTTTTCCAGTTTTTTGCAGCATCCATGCCATGACTTTTCTATCTTCCCCTCCAAGGTTTTTCTTCCTCCTTGCCTTTTTCCCCAGCTTTTGCAACATCTGGGAGCTTCCTTTTGGCATCTTTTGGTCCTTTGCACTGCTCTGATAGAACCCCGGTGCATTTTCCTCTTCTCACTAAATTGACCAAATTTCCCAATTTTCTTTTTTTTCTCCTCCAATTGCTATTCCTTTGAAGGGATCTCCATTCCAGCCTCTTTCTAAGTCCTTCTTATCTCTTTTGGCCTTCAGCGCGGACCAATTTTTGGAAGCTTTGCTGCATGTGCCTGCACTTGATTGCATATGGGTGAGATATTTTCCTTTTCTGTTTTTATTTTTTTTTAGTGATTAAGCCATGTCCCTCATATCTTCCCCTCCAAGTTTTGTCTTCCTCCTTGCCTTTTTCCCCTGCTTTTGCAACATCTGGGAGCTTAGTTTTGGCATCTTTTGGTCCTTTGCAATGCAACTCATTTCTTCACAGACCATTTCTTGAAGGCTCTAAAACTCCCCATTTTCTGGTTTTTTTCAGTTGCATTTCATTTGATCCTATCTCCTTTCCAGAGTGTTTGTAAGCCTTTCTTTTGGGGGTCGCAAGATTCCCTTTCCCTTCCCGAAAGGAAATTTCATTTCCTTTCGGGAAGGGAAAGGGAATCTTGCGATTTCAATGGGCACCATGAGAGGAATCTTTGGTGCATGTCCCTGCACGTGATGACATGCCATGCCTTTTGATGGCTTTGACTTTGGGAAAGATTTTTTCTTTTTTTTTTTCCAGTTTTTTGCAGCATCCATGCCATGACTTTTCTATCTTCCCCTCCAAGGTTTTTCTTCCTCCTTGCCTTTTTCCCCAGCTTTTGCAACATCTGGGAGCTTCCTTTTGGCATCTTTTGGTCCTTTGCACTGCTCTGATAGAACCCCGGTGCATTTTCCTCTTCTCACTAAATTGACCAAATTTCCCAATTTTCTTTTTTTTCTCCTCCAATTGCTATTCCTTTGAAGGGATCTCCATTCCAGCCTCTTTCTAAGTCCTTCTTATCTCTTTTGGCCTTCAGCGCGGACCAATTTTTGGAAGCTTTGCTGCATGTGCCTGCACTTGATTGCATATGGGTGAGATATTTTCCTTTTCTGGTTTTATTTTTTTTTAGTGATTAAGCCATGTCCCTCATATCTTCCCCTCCAAGTTTTGTCTTCCTCCTTGCCTTTTTCCCCTGCTTTTGCAACATCTGGGAGCTTAGTTTTGGCATCTTTTGGTCCTTTGCAATGCAACTCATTTCTTCACAGACCATTTCTTGAAGGCTCTAAAACTCCCCATTTTCTGGTTTTTTTCAGTTGCATTTCATTTGATCCTATCTCCTTTCCAGAGTGTTTGTAAGCCTTTCTTTTGGGGGTCGCAAGATTCCCTTTCCCTTCCCGAAAGGAAATGAAATTTCCTTTCGGGAAGGGAAAGGGAATCTTGCGATTTCAATGGGCACCATGAGAGGAATCTTTGGTGCATGTCCCTGCACGTGATGACATGCCATGCCTTTTGATGGCTTTGACTTTGGGAAAGATTTTTTCTTTTTTTTTTTCCAGTTTTTTGCAGCATCCATGCCATGACTTTTCTATCTTCCCCTCCAAGGTTTTTCTTCCTCCTTGCCTTTTTCCCCAGCTTTTGCAACATCTGGGAGCTTACTTTTGGCATCTTTTGGTCCTTTGCACTGCTCTGATAGAACCCCGGTGCATTTTCCTCTTCTCACTAAATTGACCAAATTTCCCAATTTTCTTTTTTTTCTCCTCCAATTGCTATTCCTTTGAAGGGATCTCCATTCCAGCCTCTTTCTAAGTCCTTCTTATCTCTTTTGGCCTTCAGCGCGGACCAATTTTTGGAAGCTTTGCTGCATGTGCCTGCACTTGATTGCATATGGGTGAGATATTTTCCTTTTCTGGTTTTATTTTTTTTTAGTGATTAAGCCATGTCCCTCATATCTTCCCCTCCAAGTTTTGTCTTCCTCCTTGCCTTTTTCCCCTGCTTTTGCAACATCTGGGAGCTTAGTTTTGGCATCTTTTGGTCCTTTGCAATGCAACTCATTTCTTCACAGACCATTTCTTGAAGGCTCTAAAACTCCCCATTTTCTGGTTTTTTTCAGTTGCATTTCATTTGATCCTATCTCCTTTCCAGAGTGTTTGTAAGCCTTTCTTTTGGGGGTCGCAAGATTCCCTTTCCCTTCCCGAAAGGAAATGAAATTTCCTTTCGGGAAGGGAAAGGGAATCTTGCGATTTCAATGGGCACCATGAGAGGAATCTTTGGTGCATGTCCCTGCACGTGATGACATGCCATGCCTTTTGATGGCTTTGACTTTGGGAAAGATTTTTTCTTTTTTTTTTTCCAGTTTTTTGCAGCATCCATGCCATGACTTTTCTATCTTCCCCTCCAAGGTTTTTCTTCCTCCTTGCCTTTTTCCCCAGCTTTTGCAACATCTGGGAGCTTCCTTTTGGCATCTTTTGGTCCTTTGCACTGCTCTGATAGAACCCCGGTGCATTTTCCTCTTCTCACTAAATTGACCAAATTTCCCAATTTTCTTTTTTTTCTCCTCCAATTGCTATTCCTTTGAAGGGATCTCCATTCCAGCCTCTTTCTAAGTCCTTCTTATCTCTTTTGGCCTTCAGCGCGGACCAATTTTTGGAAGCTTTGCTGCATGTGCCTGCACTTGATTGCATATGGGTGAGATATTTTCCTTTTCTGTTTTTATTTTTTTTTAGTGATTAAGCCATGTCCCTCATATCTTCCCCTCCAAGTTTTGTCTTGCTCCTTGCCTTTTTCCCCTGCTTTTGCAACATCTGGGAGCTTAGTTTTGGCATCTTTTGGTCCTTTGCAATGCAACTCATTTCTTCACAGACCATTTCTTGAAGGCTCTAAAACTCCCCATTTTCTGGTTTTTTTCAGTTGCATTTCATTTGATCCTATCTCCTTTCCAGAGTGTTTGTAAGCCTTTCTTTTGGGGGTCGCAAGATTCCCTTTCCCTTCCCGAAAGGAAATTTCATTTCCTTTCGGGAAGGGAAAGGGAATCTTGCGATTTCAATGGGCACCATGAGAGGAATCTTTGGTGCATGTCCCTGCACGTGATGACATGCCATGCCTTTTGATGGCTTTGACTTTGGGAAAGATTTTTTTCTTTTTTTTTTTCCAGTTTTTTGCAGCATCCATGCCATGACTTTTCTATCTTCCCCTCCAAGGTTTTTCTTCCTCCTTGCCTTTTTCCCCAGCTTTTGCAACATCTGGGAGCTTAGTTTTGGCATCTTTTGGTCCTTTGCACTGCTCTGATAGAACCCCGGTGCATTTTCCTCTTCTCACTAAATTGACCAAATTTCCCAATTTTCTTTTTTTTCTCCTCCAATTGCTATTCCTTTGAAGGGATCTCCATTCCAGCCTCTTTCTAAGTCCTTCTTATCTCTTTTGGCCTTCAGCGCGGACCAATTTTTGGAAGCTTTGCTGCATGTGCCTGCACTTGATTGCATATGGGTGAGATATTTTCCTTTTCTGGTTTTATTTTTTTTTAGTGATTAAGCCATGTCCCTCATATCTTCCCCTCCAAGTTTTGTCTTCCTCCTTGCCTTTTTCCCCTGCTTTTGCAACATCTGGGAGCTTAGTTTTGGCATCTTTTGGTCCTTTGCAATGCAACTCATTTCTTCACAGACCATTTCTTGAAGGCTCTAAAACTCCCCATTTTCTGGTTTTTTTCAGTTGCATTTCATTTGATCCTATCTCCTTTCCAGAGTGTTTGTAAGCCTTTCTTTTGGGGGTCGCAAGATTCCCTTTCCCTTCCCGAAAGGAAATGAAATTTCCTTTCGGGAAGGGAAAGGGAATCTTGCGATTTCAATGGGCACCATGAGAGGAATCTTTGGTGCATGTCCCTGCACGTGATGACATGCCATGCCTTTTGATGGCTTTGACTTTGGGAAAGATTTTTTCTTTTTTTTTTTCCAGTTTTTTGCAGCATCCATGCCATGACTTTTCTATCTTCCCCTCCAAGGTTTTTCTTCCTCCTTGCCTTTTTCCCCAGCTTTTGCAACATCTGGGAGCTTCCTTTTGGCATCTTTTGGTCCTTTGCACTGCTCTGATAGAACCCCGGTGCATTTTCCTCTTCTCACTAAATTGACCAAATTTCCCAATTTTCTTTTTTTTCTCCTCCAATTGCTATTCCTTTGAAGGGATCTCCATTCCAGCCTCTTTCTAAGTCCTTCTTATCTCTTTTGGCCTTCAGCGCGGACCAATTTTTGGAAGCTTTGCTGCATGTGCCTGCACTTGATTGCATATGGGTGAGATATTTTCCTTTTCTGGTTTTATTTTTTTTTAGTGATTAAGCCATGTCCCTCATATCTTCCCCTCCAAGTTTTGTCTTCCTCCTTGCCTTTTTCCCCTGCTTTTGCAACATCTGGGAGCTTAGTTTTGGCATCTTTTGGTCCTTTGCACTGCTCTGATAGAACCCCGGTGCATTTTCCTCTTCTCACTAAATTGACCAAATTTCCCAATTTTCTTTTTTTTCTCCTCCAATTGCTATTCCTTTGAAGGGATCTCCATTCCAGCCTCTTTCTAAGTCCTTCTTATCTCTTTTGGCCTTCAGCGCGGACCAATTTTTGGAAGCTTTGCTGCATGTGCCTGCACTTGATTGCATATGGGTGAGATATTTTCCTTTTCTGGTTTTATTTTTTTTTAGTGATTAAGCCATGTCCCTCATATCTTCCCCTCCAAGTTTTGTCTTCCTCCTTGCCTTTTTCCCCTGCTTTTGCAACATCTGGGAGCTTAGTTTTGGCATCTTTTGGTCCTTTGCAATGCAACTCATTTCTTCACAGACCATTTCTTGAAGGCTCTAAAACTCCCCATTTTCTGGTTTTTTTCAGTTGCATTTCATTTGATCCTATCTCCTTTCCAGAGTGTTTGTAAGCCTTTCTTTTGGGGGTCGCAAGATTCCCTTTCCCTTCCCGAAAGGAAATGAAATTTCCTTTCGGGAAGGGAAAGGGAATCTTGCGATTTCAATGGGCACCATGAGAGGAATCTTTGGTGCATGTCCCTGCACGTGATGACATGCCATGCCTTTTGATGGCTTTGACTTTGGGAAAGATTTTTTCTTTTTTTTTTTTCCAGTTTTTTGCAGCATCCATGCCATGACTTTTCTATCTTCCCCTCCAAGGTTTTTCTTCCTCCTTGCCTTTTTCCCCAGCTTTTGCAACATCTGGGAGCTTCCTTTTGGCATCTTTTGGTCCTTTGCACTGCTCTGATAGAACCCCGGTGCATTTTCCTCTTCTCACTAAATTGACCAAATTTCCCAATTTTCTTTTTTTTCTCCTCCAATTGCTATTCCTTTGAAGGGATCTCCATTCCAGCCTCTTTCTAAGTCCTTCTTATCTCTTTTGGCCTTCAGCGCGGACCAATTTTTGGAAGCTTTGCTGCATGTGCCTGCACTTGATTGCATATGGGTGAGATATTTTCCTTTTCTGGTTTTATTTTTTTTTAGTGATTAAGCCATGTCCCTCATATCTTCCCCTCCAAGTTTTGTCTTCCTCCTTGCCTTTTTCCCCTGCTTTTGCAACATCTGGGAGCTTAGTTTTGGCATCTTTTGGTCCTTTGCAATGCAACTCATTTCTTCACAGACCATTTCTTGAAGGCTCTAAAACTCCCCATTTTCTGGTTTTTTTCAGTTGCATTTCATTTGATCCTATCTCCTTTCCAGAGTGTTTGTAAGCCTTTCTTTTGGGGGTCGCAAGATTCCCTTTCCCTTCCCGAAAGGAAATGAAATTTCCTTTCGGGAAGGGAAAGGGAATCTTGCGATTTCAATGGGCACCATGAGAGGAATCTTTGGTGCATGTCCCTGCACGTGATGACATGCCATGCCTTTTGATGGCTTTGACTTTGGGAAAGATTTTTTCTTTTTTTTTTCCCAGTTTTTTGCAGCATCCATGCCATGACTTTTCTATCTTCCCCTCCAAGGTTTTTCTTCCTCCTTGCCTTTTTCCCCAGCTTTTGCAACATCTGGGAGCTTACTTTTGGCATCTTTTGGTCCTTTGCACTGCTCTGATAGAACCCCGGTGCATTTTCCTCTTCTCACTAAATTGACCAAATTTCCCAATTTTCTTTTTTTTCTCCTCCAATTGCTATTCCTTTGAAGGGATCTCCATTCCAGCCTCTTTCTAAGTCCTTCTTATCTCTTTTGGCCTTCAGCGCGGACCAATTTTTGGAAGCTTTGCTGCATGTGCCTGCACTTGATTGCATATGGGTGAGATATTTTCCTTTTCTGGTTTTATTTTTTTTTAGTGATTAAGCCATGTCCCTCATATCTTCCCCTCCAAGTTTTGTCTTCCTCCTTGCCTTTTTCCCCTGCTTTTGCAACATCTGGGAGCTTAGTTTTGGCATCTTTTGGTCCTTTGCAATGCAACTCATTTCTTCACAGACCATTTCTTGAAGGCTCTAAAACTCCCCATTTTCTGGTTTTTTTCAGTTGCATTTCATTTGATCCTATCTCCTTTCCAGAGTGTTTGTAAGCCTTTCTTTTGGGGGTCGCAAGATTCCCTTTCCCTTCCCGAAAGGAAATGAAATTTCCTTTCGGGAAGGGAAAGGGAATCTTGCGATTTCAATGGGCACCATGAGAGGAATCTTTGGTGCATGTCCCTGCACGTGATGACATGCCATGCCTTTTGATGGCTTTGACTTTGGGAAAGATTTTTTCTTTTTTTTTTTCCAGTTTTTTGCAGCATCCATGCCATGACTTTTCTATCTTCCCCTCCAAGGTTTTTCTTCCTCCTTGCCTTTTTCCCCAGCTTTTGCAACATCTGGGAGCTTCCTTTTGGCATCTTTTGGTCCTTTGCACTGCTCTGATAGAACCCCGGTGCATTTTCCTCTTCTCACTAAATTGACCAAATTTCCCAATTTTCTTTTTTTTCTCCTCCAATTGCTATTCCTTTGAAGGGATCTCCATTCCAGCCTCTTTCTAAGTCCTTCTTATCTCTTTTGGCCTTCAGCGCGGACCAATTTTTGGAAGCTTTGCTGCATGTGCCTGCACTTGATTGCATATGGGTGAGATATTTTCCTTTTCTGGTTTTATTTTTTTTTAGTGATTAAGCCATGTCCCTCATATCTTCCCCTCCAAGTTTTGTCTTCCTCCTTGCCTTTTTCCCCTGCTTTTGCAACATCTGGGAGCTTAGTTTTGGCATCTTTTGGTCCTTTGCAATGCAACTCATTTCTTCACAGACCATTTCTTGAAGGCTCTAAAACTCCCCATTTTCTGGTTTTTTTCAGTTGCATTTCATTTGATCCTATCTCCTTTCCAGAGTGTTTGTAAGCCTTTCTTTTGGGGGTCGCAAGATTCCCTTTCCCTTCCCGAAAGGAAATGAAATTTCCTTTCGGGAAGGGAAAGGGAATCTTGCGATTTCAATGGGCACCATGAGAGGAATCTTTGGTGCATGTCCCTGCACGTGATGACATGCCATGCCTTTTGATGGCTTTGACTTTGGGAAAGATTTTTTCTTTTTTTTTTTCCAGTTTTTTGCAGCATCCATGCCATGACTTTTCTATCTTCCCCTCCAAGGTTTTTCTTCCTCCTTGCCTTTTTCCCCAGCTTTTGCAACATCTGGGAGCTTCCTTTTGGCATCTTTTGGTCCTTTGCACTGCTCTGATAGAACCCCGGTGCATTTTCCTCTTCTCACTAAATTGACCAAATTTCCCAATTTTCTTTTTTTTCTCCTCCAATTGCTATTCCTTTGAAGGGATCTCCATTCCAGCCTCTTTCTAAGTCCTTCTTATCTCTTTTGGCCTTCAGCGCGGACCAATTTTTGGAAGCTTTGCTGCATGTGCCTGCACTTGATTGCATATGGGTGAGATATTTTCCTTTTCTGGTTTTATTTTTTTTTAGTGATTAAGCCATGTCCCTCATATCTTCCCCTCCAAGTTTTGTCTTCCTCCTTGCCTTTTTCCCCTGCTTTTGCAACATCTGGGAGCTTAGTTTTGGCATCTTTTGGTCCTTTGCAATGCAACTCATTTCTTCACAGACCATTTCTTGAAGGCTCTAAAACTCCCCATTTTCTGGTTTTTTTCAGTTGCATTTCATTTGATCCTATCTCCTTTCCAGAGTGTTTGTAAGCCTTTCTTTTGGGGGTCGCAAGATTCCCTTTCCCTTCCCGAAAGGAAATGAAATTTCCTTTCGGGAAGGGAAAGGGAATCTTGCGATTTCAATGGGCACCATGAGAGGAATCTTTGGTGCATGTCCCTGCACGTGATGACATGCCATGCCTTTTGATGGCTTTGACTTTGGGAAAGATTTTTTCTTTTTTTTTTTCCAGTTTTTTGCAGCATCCATGCCATGACTTTTCTATCTTCCCCTCCAAGGTTTTTCTTCCTCCTTGCCTTTTTCCCCAGCTTTTGCAACATCTGGGAGCTTCCTTTTGGCATCTTTTGGTCCTTTGCACTGCTCTGATAGAACCCCGGTGCATTTTCCTCTTCTCACTAAATTGACCAAATTTCCCAATTTTCTTTTTTTTCTCCTCCAATTGCTATTCCTTTGAAGGGATCTCCATTCCAGCCTCTTTCTAAGTCCTTCTTATCTCTTTTGGCCTTCAGCGCGGACCAATTTTTGGAAGCTTTGCTGCATGTGCCTGCACTTGATTGCATATGGGTGAGATATTTTCCTTTTCTGGTTTTATTTTTTTTTAGTGATTAAGCCATGTCCCTCATATCTTCCCCTCCAAGTTTTGTCTTCCTCCTTGCCTTTTTCCCCTGCTTTTGCAACATCTGGGAGCTTAGTTTTGGCATCTTTTGGTCCTTTGCAATGCAACTCATTTCTTCACAGACCATTTCTTGAAGGCTCTAAAACTCCCCATTTTCTGGTTTTTTTCAGTTGCATTTCATTTGATCCTATCTCCTTTCCAGAGTGTTTGTAAGCCTTTCTTTTGGGGGTCGCAAGATTCCCTTTCCCTTCCCGAAAGGAAATTTCATTTCCTTTCGGGAAGGGAAAGGGAATCTTGCGATTTCAATGGGCACCATGAGAGGAATCTTTGGTGCATGTCCCTGCACGTGATGACATGCCATGCCTTTTGATGGCTTTGACTTTGGGAAAGATTTTTTCTTTTTTTTTTTCCAGTTTTTTGCAGCATCCATGCCATGACTTTTCTATCTTCCCCTCCAAGGTTTTTCTTCCTCCTTGCCTTTTTCCCCAGCTTTTGCAACATCTGGGAGCTTCCTTTTGGCATCTTTTGGTCCTTTGCACTGCTCTGATAGAACCCCGGTGCATTTTCCTCTTCTCACTAAATTGACCAAATTTCCCAATTTTCTTTTTTTTCTCCTCCAATTGCTATTCCTTTGAAGGGATCTCCATTCCAGCCTCTTTCTAAGTCCTTCTTATCTCTTTTGGCCTTCAGCGCGGACCAATTTTTGGAAGCTTTGCTGCATGTGCCTGCACTTGATTGCATATGGGTGAGATATTTTCCTTTTCTGGTTTTTTTTTTTTTTAGTGATTAAGCCATGTCCCTCATATCTTCCCCTCCAAGTTTTGTCTTCCTCCTTGCCTTTTTCCCCTGCTTTTGCAACATCTGGGAGCTTAGTTTTGGCATCTTTTGGTCCTTTGCAATGCAACTCATTTCTTCACAGACCATTTCTTGAAGGCTCTAAAACTCCCCATTTTCTGGTTTTTTTCAGTTGCATTTCATTTGATCCTATCTCCTTTCCAGAGTGTTTGTAAGCCTTTCTTTTGGGGGTCGCAAGATTCCCTTTCCCTTCCCGAAAGGAAATTTCATTTCCTTTCGGGAAGGGAAAGGGAATCTTGCGATTTCAATGGGCACCATGAGAGGAATCTTTGGTGCATGTCCCTGCACGTGATGACATGCCATGCCTTTTGATGGCTTTGACTTTGGGAAAGATTTTTTTCTTTTTTTTTTTCCAGTTTTTTGCAGCATCCATGCCATGACTTTTCTATCTTCCCCTCCAAGGTTTTTCTTCCTCCTTGCCTTTTTCCCCAGCTTTTGCAACATCTGGGAGCTTCCTTTTGGCATCTTTTGGTCCTTTGCACTGCTCTGATAGAACCCCGGTGCATTTTCCTCTTCTCACTAAATTGACCAAATTTCCCAATTTTCTTTTTTTTCTCCTCCAATTGCTATTCCTTTGAAGGGATCTCCATTCCAGCCTCTTTCTAAGTCCTTCTTATCTCTTTTGGCCTTCAGCGCGGACCAATTTTTGGAAGCTTTGCTGCATGTGCCTGCACTTGATTGCATATGGGTGAGATATTTTCCTTTTCTGGTTTTATTTTTTTTTAGTGATTAAGCCATGTCCCTCATATCTTCCCCTCCAAGTTTTGTCTTCCTCCTTGCCTTTTTCCCCTGCTTTTGCAACATCTGGGAGCTTAGTTTTGGCATCTTTTGGTCCTTTGCAATGCAACTCATTTCTTCACAGACCATTTCTTGAAGGCTCTAAAACTCCCCATTTTCTGGTTTTTTTCAGTTGCATTTCATTTGATCCTATCTCCTTTCCAGAGTGTTTGTAAGCCTTTCTTTTGGGGGTCGCAAGATTCCCTTTCCCTTCCCGAAAGGAAATTTCATTTCCTTTCGGGAAGGGAAAGGGAATCTTGCGATTTCAATGGGCACCATGAGAGGAATCTTTGGTGCATGTCCCTGCACGTGATGACATGCCATGCCTTTTGATGGCTTTGACTTTGGGAAAGATTTTTTCTTTTTTTTTTTCCAGTTTTTTGCAGCATCCATGCCATGACTTTTCTATCTTCCCCTCCAAGGTTTTTCTTCCTCCTTGCCTTTTTCCCCAGCTTTTGCAACATCTGGGAGCTTCCTTTTGGCATCTTTTGGTCCTTTGCACTGCTCTGATAGAACCCCGGTGCATTTTCCTCTTCTCACTAAATTGACCAAATTTCCCAATTTTCTTTTTTTTCTCCTCCAATTGCTATTCCTTTGAAGGGATCTCCATTCCAGCCTCTTTCTAAGTCCTTCTTATCTCTTTTGGCCTTCAGCGCGGACCAATTTTTGGAAGCTTTGCTGCATGTGCCTGCACTTGATTGCATATGGGTGAGATATTTTCCTTTTCTGGTTTTATTTTTTTTTAGTGATTAAGCCATGTCCCTCATATCTTCCCCTCCAAGTTTTGTCTTCCTCCTTGCCTTTTTCCCCTGCTTTTGCAACATCTGGGAGCTTAGTTTTGGCATCTTTTGGTCCTTTGCAATGCAACTCATTTCTTCACAGACCATTTCTTGAAGGCTCTAAAACTCCCCATTTTCTGGTTTTTTTCAGTTGCATTTCATTTGATCCTATCTCCTTTCCAGAGTGTTTGTAAGCCTTTCTTTTGGGGGTCGCAAGATTCCCTTTCCCTTCCCGAAAGGAAATTTCATTTCCTTTCGGGAAGGGAAAGGGAATCTTGCGATTTCAATGGGCACCATGAGAGGAATCTTTGGTGCATGTCCCTGCACGTGATGACATGCCATGCCTTTTGATGGCTTTGACTTTGGGAAAGATTTTTTCTTTTTTTTTTTCCAGTTTTTTGCAGCATCCATGCCATGACTTTTCTATCTTCCCCTCCAAGGTTTTTCTTCCTCCTTGCCTTTTTCCCCAGCTTTTGCAACATCTGGGAGCTTCCTTTTGGCATCTTTTGGTCCTTTGCACTGCTCTGATAGAACCCCGGTGCATTTTCCTCTTCTCACTAAATTGACCAAATTTCCCAATTTTCTTTTTTTTCTCCTCCAATTGCTATTCCTTTGAAGGGATCTCCATTCCAGCCTCTTTCTAAGTCCTTCTTATCTCTTTTGGCCTTCAGCGCGGACCAATTTTTGGAAGCTTTGCTGCATGTGCCTGCACTTGATTGCATATGGGTGAGATATTTTCCTTTTCTGGTTTTTTTTTTTTTTAGTGATTAAGCCATGTCCCTCATATCTTCCCCTCCAAGTTTTGTCTTCCTCCTTGCCTTTTTCCCCTGCTTTTGCAACATCTGGGAGCTTAGTTTTGGCATCTTTTGGTCCTTTGCAATGCAACTCATTTCTTCACAGACCATTTCTTGAAGGCTCTAAAACTCCCCATTTTCTGGTTTTTTTCAGTTGCATTTCATTTGATCCTATCTCCTTTCCAGAGTGTTTGTAAGCCTTTCTTTTGGGGGTCGCAAGATTCCCTTTCCCTTCCCGAAAGGAAATTTCATTTCCTTTCGGGAAGGGAAAGGGAATCTTGCGATTTCAATGGGCACCATGAGAGGAATCTTTGGTGCATGTCCCTGCACGTGATGACATGCCATGCCTTTTGATGGCTTTGACTTTGGGAAAGATTTTTTTCTTTTTTTTTTTCCAGTTTTTTGCAGCATCCATGCCATGACTTTTCTATCTTCCCCTCCAAGGTTTTTCTTCCTCCTTGCCTTTTTCCCCAGCTTTTGCAACATCTGGGAGCTTCCTTTTGGCATCTTTTGGTCCTTTGCACTGCTCTGATAGAACCCCGGTGCATTTTCCTCTTCTCACTAAATTGACCAAATTTCCCAATTTTCTTTTTTTTCTCCTCCAATTGCTATTCCTTTGAAGGGATCTCCATTCCAGCCTCTTTCTAAGTCCTTCTTATCTCTTTTGGCCTTCAGCGCGGACCAATTTTTGGAAGCTTTGCTGCATGTGCCTGCACTTGATTGCATATGGGTGAGATATTTTCCTTTTCTGGTTTTATTTTTTTTTAGTGATTAAGCCATGTCCCTCATATCTTCCCCTCCAAGTTTTGTCTTCCTCCTTGCCTTTTTCCCCTGCTTTTGCAACATCTGGGAGCTTAGTTTTGGCATCTTTTGGTCCTTTGCAATGCAACTCATTTCTTCACAGACCATTTCTTGAAGGCTCTAAAACTCCCCATTTTCTGGTTTTTTTCAGTTGCATTTCATTTGATCCTATCTCCTTTCCAGAGTGTTTGTAAGCCTTTCTTTTGGGGGTCGCAAGATTCCCTTTCCCTTCCCGAAAGGAAATGAAATTTCCTTTCGGGAAGGGAAAGGGAATCTTGCGATTTCAATGGGCACCATGAGAGGAATCTTTGGTGCATGTCCCTGCACGTGATGACATGCCATGCCTTTTGATGGCTTTGACTTTGGGAAAGATTTTTTCTTTTTTTTTTTCCAGTTTTTTGCAGCATCCATGCCATGACTTTTCTATCTTCCCCTCCAAGGTTTTTCTTCCTCCTTGCCTTTTTCCCCAGCTTTTGCAACATCTGGGAGCTTCCTTTTGGCATCTTTTGGTCCTTTGCACTGCTCTGATAGAACCCCGGTGCATTTTCCTCTTCTCACTAAATTGACCAAATTTCCCAATTTTCTTTTTTTTCTCCTCCAATTGCTATTCCTTTGAAGGGATCTCCATTCCAGCCTCTTTCTAAGTCCTTCTTATCTCTTTTGGCCTTCAGCGCGGACCAATTTTTGGAAGCTTTGCTGCATGTGCCTGCACTTGATTGCATATGGGTGAGATATTTTCCTTTTCTGGTTTTATTTTTTTTTAGTGATTAAGCCATGTCCCTCATATCTTCCCCTCCAAGTTTTGTCTTGCTCCTTGCCTTTTTCCCCTGCTTTTGCAACATCTGGGAGCTTAGTTTTGGCATCTTTTGGTCCTTTGCAATGCAACTCATTTCTTCACAGACCATTTCTTGAAGGCTCTAAAACTCCCCATTTTCTGGTTTTTTTCAGTTGCATTTCATTTGATCCTATCTCCTTTCCAGAGTGTTTGTAAGCCTTTCTTTTGGGGGTCGCAAGATTCCCTTTCCCTTCCCGAAAGGAAATGAAATTTCCTTTCGGGAAGGGAAAGGGAATCTTGCGATTTCAATGGGCACCATGAGAGGAATCTTTGGTGCATGTCCCTGCACGTGATGACATGCCATGCCTTTTGATGGCTTTGACTTTGGGAAAGATTTTTTCTTTTTTTTTTTCCAGTTTTTTGCACCATCCATGCCATGACTTTTCTATCTTCCCCTCCAAGGTTTTTCTTCCTCCTTGCCTTTTTCCCCAGCTTTTGCAACATCTGGGAGCTTCCTTTTGGCATCTTTTGGTCCTTTGCACTGCTCTGATAGAACCCCGGTGCATTTTCCTCTTCTCACTAAATTGACCAAATTTCCCAATTTTCTTTTTTTTCTCCTCCAATTGCTATTCCTTTGAAGGGATCTCCATTCCAGCCTCTTTCTAAGTCCTTCTTATCTCTTTTGGCCTTCAGCGCGGACCAATTTTTGGAAGCTTTGCTGCATGTGCCTGCACTTGATTGCATATGGGTGAGATATTTTCCTTTTCTGGTTTTATTTTTTTTTAGTGATTAAGCCATGTCCCTCATATCTTCCCCTCCAAGTTTTGTCTTGCTCCTTGCCTTTTTCCCCTGCTTTTGCAACATCTGGGAGCTTAGTTTTGGCATCTTTTGGTCCTTTGCAATGCAACTCATTTCTTCACAGACCATTTCTTGAAGGCTCTAAAACTCCCCATTTTCTGGTTTTTTTCAGTTGCATTTCATTTGATCCTATCTCCTTTCCAGAGTGTTTGTAAGCCTTTCTTTTGGGGGTCGCAAGATTCCCTTTCCCTTCCCGAAAGGAAATGAAATTTCCTTTCGGGAAGGGAAAGGGAATCTTGCGATTTCAATGGGCACCATGAGAGGAATCTTTGGTGCATGTCCCTGCACGTGATGACATGCCATGCCTTTTGATGGCTTTGACTTTGGGAAAGATTTTTTCTTTTTTTTTTTCCAGTTTTTTGCAGCATCCATGCCATGACTTTTCTATCTTCCCCTCCAAGGTTTTTCTTCCTCCTTGCCTTTTTCCCCAGCTTTTGCAACATCTGGGAGCTTCCTTTTGGCATCTTTTGGTCCTTTGCACTGCTCTGATAGAACCCCGGTGCATTTTCCTCTTCTCACTAAATTGACCAAATTTCCCAATTTTCTTTTTTTTCTCCTCCAATTGCTATTCCTTTGAAGGGATCTCCATTCCAGCCTCTTTCTAAGTCCTTCTTATCTCTTTTGGCCTTCAGCGCGGACCAATTTTTGGAAGCTTTGCTGCATGTGCCTGCACTTGATTGCATATGGGTGAGATATTTTCCTTTTCTGGTTTTATTTTTTTTTAGTGATTAAGCCATGTCCCTCATATCTTCCCCTCCAAGTTTTGTCTTCCTCCTTGCCTTTTTCCCCTGCTTTTGCAACATCTGGGAGCTTAGTTTTGGCATCTTTTGGTCCTTTGCAATGCAACTCATTTCTTCACAGACCATTTCTTGAAGGCTCTAAAACTCCCCATTTTCTGGTTTTTTTCAGTTGCATTTCATTTGATCCTATCTCCTTTCCAGAGTGTTTGTAAGCCTTTCTTTTGGGGGTCGCAAGATTCCCTTTCCCTTCCCGAAAGGAAATGAAATTTCCTTTCGGGAAGGGAAAGGGAATCTTGCGATTTCAATGGGCACCATGAGAGGAATCTTTGGTGCATGTCCCTGCACGTGATGACATGCCATGCCTTTTGATGGCTTTGACTTTGGGAAAGATTTTTTCTTTTTTTTTTCCCAGTTTTTTGCAGCATCCATGCCATGACTTTTCTATCTTCCCCTCCAAGGTTTTTCTTCCTCCTTGCCTTTTTCCCCAGCTTTTGCAACATCTGGGAGCTTCCTTTTGGCATCTTTTGGTCCTTTGCACTGCTCTGATAGAACCCCGGTGCATTTTCCTCTTCTCACTAAATTGACCAAATTTCCCAATTTTCTTTTTTTTCTCCTCCAATTGCTATTCCTTTGAAGGGATCTCCATTCCAGCCTCTTTCTAAGTCCTTCTTATCTCTTTTGGCCTTCAGCGCGGACCAATTTTTGGAAGCTTTGCTGCATGTGCCTGCACTTGATTGCATATGGGTGAGATATTTTCCTTTTCTGGTTTTATTTTTTTTTAATGATTAAGCCATGTCCCTCATATCTTCCCCTCCAAGTTTTGTCTTCCTCCTTGCCTTTTTCCCCTGCTTTTGCAACATCTGGGAGCTTAGTTTTGGCATCTTTTGGTCCTTTGCAATGCAACTCATTTCTTCACAGACCATTTCTTGAAGGCTCTAAAACTCCCCATTTTCTGGTTTTTTTCAGTTGCATTTCATTTGATCCTATCTCCTTTCCAGAGTGTTTGTAAGCCTTTCTTTTGGGGGTCGCAAGATTCCCTTTCCCTTCCCGAAAGGAAATGAAATTTCCTTTCGGGAAGGGAAAGGGAATCTTGCGATTTCAATGGGCACCATGAGAGGAATCTTTGGTGCATGTCCCTGCACGTGATGACATGCCATGCCTTTTGATGGCTTTGACTTTGGGAAAGATTTTTTCTTTTTTTTTTTCCAGTTTTTTGCAGCATCCATGCCATGACTTTTCTATCTTCCCCTCCAAGGTTTTTCTTCCTCCTTGCCTTTTTCCCCAGCTTTTGCAACATCTGGGAGCTTCCTTTTGGCATCTTTTGGTCCTTTGCACTGCTCTGATAGAACCCCGGTGCATTTTCCTCTTCTCACTAAATTGACCAAATTTCCCAATTTTCTTTTTTTTCTCCTCCAATTGCTATTCCTTTGAAGGGATCTCCATTCCAGCCTCTTTCTAAGTCCTTCTTATCTCTTTTGGCCTTCAGCGCGGACCAATTTTTGGAAGCTTTGCTGCATGTGCCTGCACTTGATTGCATATGGGTGAGATATTTTCCTTTTCTGTTTTTTTTTTTTTTTTAGTGATTAAGCCATGTCCCTCATATCTTCCCCTCCAAGTTTTGTCTTCCTCCTTGCCTTTTTCCCCTGCTTTTGCAACATCTGGGAGCTTAGTTTTGGCATCTTTTGGTCCTTTGCAATGCAACTCATTTCTTCACAGACCATTTCTTGAAGGCTCTAAAACTCCCCATTTTCTGGTTTTTTTCAGTTGCATTTCATTTGATCCTATCTCCTTTCCAGAGTGTTTGTAAGCCTTTCTTTTGGGGGTCGCAAGATTCCCTTTCCCTTCCCGAAAGGAAATGAAATTTCCTTTCGGGAAGGGAAAGGGAATCTTGCGATTTCAATGGGCACCATGAGAGGAATCTTTGGTGCATGTCCCTGCACGTGATGACATGCCATGCCTTTTGATGGCTTTGACTTTGGGAAAGATTTTTTCTTTTTTTTTTTCCAGTTTTTTGCAGCATCCATGCCATGACTTTTCTATCTTCCCCTCCAAGGTTTTTCTTCCTCCTTGCCTTTTTCCCCAGCTTTTGCAACATCTGGGAGCTTCCTTTTGGCATCTTTTGGTCCTTTGCACTGCTCTGATAGAACCCCGGTGCATTTTCCTCTTCTCACTAAATTGACCAAATTTCCCAATTTTCTTTTTTTTCTCCTCCAATTGCTATTCCTTTGAAGGGATCTCCATTCCAGCCTCTTTCTAAGTCCTTCTTATCTCTTTTGGCCTTCAGCGCGGACCAATTTTTGGAAGCTTTGCTGCATGTGCCTGCACTTGATTGCATATGGGTGAGATATTTTCCTTTTCTGGTTTTATTTTTTTTTAGTGATTAAGCCATGTCCCTCATATCTTCCCCTCCAAGTTTTGTCTTCCTCCTTGCCTTTTTCCCCTGCTTTTGCAACATCTGGGAGCTTAGTTTTGGCATCTTTTGGTCCTTTGCAATGCAACTCATTTCTTCACAGACCATTTCTTGAAGGCTCTAAAACTCCCCATTTTCTGGTTTTTTTCAGTTGCATTTCATTTGATCCTATCTCCTTTCCAGAGTGTTTGTAAGCCTTTCTTTTGGGGGTCGCAAGATTCCCTTTCCCTTCCCGAAAGGAAATTTCATTTCCTTTCGGGAAGGGAAAGGGAATCTTGCGATTTCAATGGGCACCATGAGAGGAATCTTTGGTGCATGTCCCTGCACGTGATGACATGCCATGCCTTTTGATGGCTTTGACTTTGGGAAAGATTTTTTCTTTTTTTTTTTCCAGTTTTTTGCAGCATCCATGCCATGACTTTTCTATCTTCCCCTCCAAGGTTTTTCTTCCTCCTTGCCTTTTTCCCCAGCTTTTGCAACATCTGGGAGCTTCCTTTTGGCATCTTTTGGTCCTTTGCACTGCTCTGATAGAACCCCGGTGCATTTTCCTCTTCTCACTAAATTGACCAAATTTCCCAATTTTCTTTTTTTTCTCCTCCAATTGCTATTCCTTTGAAGGGATCTCCATTCCAGCCTCTTTCTAAGTCCTTCTTATCTCTTTTGGCCTTCAGCGCGGACCAATTTTTGGAAGCTTTGCTGCATGTGCCTGCACTTGATTGCATATGGGTGAGATATTTTCCTTTTCTGGTTTTATTTTTTTTTAGTGATTAAGCCATGTCCCTCATATCTTCCCCTCCAAGTTTTGTCTTCCTCCTTGCCTTTTTCCCCTGCTTTTGCAACATCTGGGAGCTTAGTTTTGGCATCTTTTGGTCCTTTGCAATGCAACTCATTTCTTCACAGACCATTTCTTGAAGGCTCTAAAACTCCCCATTTTCTGGTTTTTTTCAGTTGCATTTCATTTGATCCTATCTCCTTTCCAGAGTGTTTGTAAGCCTTTCTTTTGGGGGTCGCAAGATTCCCTTTCCCTTCCCGAAAGGAAATGAAATTTCCTTTCGGGAAGGGAAAGGGAATCTTGCGATTTCAATGGGCACCATGAGAGGAATCTTTGGTGCATGTCCCTGCACGTGATGACATGCCATGCCTTTTGATGGCTTTGACTTTGGGAAAGATTTTTTCTTTTTTTTTTTCCAGTTTTTTGCAGCATCCATGCCATGACTTTTCTATCTTCCCCTCCAAGGTTTTTCTTCCTCCTTGCCTTTTTCCCCAGCTTTTGCAACATCTGGGAGCTTCCTTTTGGCATCTTTTGGTCCTTTGCACTGCTCTGATAGAACCCCGGTGCATTTTCCTCTTCTCACTAAATTGACCAAATTTCCCAATTTTCTTTTTTTTCTCCTCCAATTGCTATTCCTTTGAAGGGATCTCCATTCCAGCCTCTTTCTAAGTCCTTCTTATCTCTTTTGGCCTTCAGCGCGGACCAATTTTTGGAAGCTTTGCTGCATGTGCCTGCACTTGATTGCATATGGGTGAGATATTTTCCTTTTCTGGTTTTATTTTTTTTTAGTGATTAAGCCATGTCCCTCATATCTTCCCCTCCAAGTTTTGTCTTCCTCCTTGCCTTTTTCCCCTGCTTTTGCAACATCTGGGAGCTTAGTTTTGGCATCTTTTGGTCCTTTGCAATGCAACTCATTTCTTCACAGACCATTTCTTGAAGGCTCTAAAACTCCCCATTTTCTGGTTTTTTTCAGTTGCATTTCATTTGATCCTATCTCCTTTCCAGAGTGTTTGTAAGCCTTTCTTTTGGGGGTCGCAAGATTCCCTTTCCCTTCCCGAAAGGAAATGAAATTTCCTTTCGGGAAGGGAAAGGGAATCTTGCGATTTCAATGGGCACCATGAGAGGAATCTTTGGTGCATGTCCCTGCACGTGATGACATGCCATGCCTTTTGATGGCTTTGACTTTGGGAAAGATTTTTTCTTTTTTTTTTCCCAGTTTTTTGCAGCATCCATGCCATGACTTTTCTATCTTCCCCTCCAAGGTTTTTCTTCCTCCTTGCCTTTTTCCCCAGCTTTTGCAACATCTGGGAGCTTCCTTTTGGCATCTTTTGGTCCTTTGCACTGCTCTGATAGAACCCCGGTGCATTTTCCTCTTCTCACTAAATTGACCAAATTTCCCAATTTTCTTTTTTTTCTCCTCCAATTGCTATTCCTTTGAAGGGATCTCCATTCCAGCCTCTTTCTAAGTCCTTCTTATCTCTTTTGGCCTTCAGCGCGGACCAATTTTTGGAAGCTTTGCTGCATGTGCCTGCACTTGATTGCATATGGGTGAGATATTTTCCTTTTCTGGTTTTATTTTTTTTTAATGATTAAGCCATGTCCCTCATATCTTCCCCTCCAAGTTTTGTCTTCCTCCTTGCCTTTTTCCCCTGCTTTTGCAACATCTGGGAGCTTAGTTTTGGCATCTTTTGGTCCTTTGCAATGCAACTCATTTCTTCACAGACCATTTCTTGAAGGCTCTAAAACTCCCCATTTTCTGGTTTTTTTCAGTTGCATTTCATTTGATCCTATCTCCTTTCCAGAGTGTTTGTAAGCCTTTCTTTTGGGGGTCGCAAGATTCCCTTTCCCTTCCCGAAAGGAAATGAAATTTCCTTTCGGGAAGGGAAAGGGAATCTTGCGATTTCAATGGGCACCATGAGAGGAATCTTTGGTGCATGTCCCTGCACGTGATGACATGCCATGCCTTTTGATGGCTTTGACTTTGGGAAAGATTTTTTCTTTTTTTTTTTCCAGTTTTTTGCAGCATCCATGCCATGACTTTTCTATCTTCCCCTCCAAGGTTTTTCTTCCTCCTTGCCTTTTTCCCCAGCTTTTGCAACATCTGGGAGCTTCCTTTTGGCATCTTTTGGTCCTTTGCACTGCTCTGATAGAACCCCGGTGCATTTTCCTCTTCTCACTAAATTGACCAAATTTCCCAATTTTCTTTTTTTTCTCCTCCAATTGCTATTCCTTTGAAGGGATCTCCATTCCAGCCTCTTTCTAAGTCCTTCTTATCTCTTTTGGCCTTCAGCGCGGACCAATTTTTGGAAGCTTTGCTGCATGTGCCTGCACTTGATTGCATATGGGTGAGATATTTTCCTTTTCTGGTTTTATTTTTTTTTAGTGATTAAGCCATGTCCCTCATATCTTCCCCTCCAAGTTTTGTCTTCCTCCTTGCCTTTTTCCCCTGCTTTTGCAACATCTGGGAGCTTAGTTTTGGCATCTTTTGGTCCTTTGCAATGCAACTCATTTCTTCACAGACCATTTCTTGAAGGCTCTAAAACTCCCCATTTTCTGGTTTTTTTCAGTTGCATTTCATTTGATCCTATCTCCTTTCCAGAGTGTTTGTAAGCCTTTCTTTTGGGGGTCGCAAGATTCCCTTTCCCTTCCCGAAAGGAAATGAAATTTCCTTTCGGGAAGGGAAAGGGAATCTTGCGATTTCAATGGGCACCATGAGAGGAATCTTTGGTGCATGTCCCTGCACGTGATGACATGCCATGCCTTTTGATGGCTTTGACTTTGGGAAAGATTTTTTCTTTTTTTTTTTCCAGTTTTTTGCACCATCCATGCCATGACTTTTCTATCTTCCCCTCCAAGGTTTTTCTTCCTCCTTGCCTTTTTCCCCAGCTTTTGCAACATCTGGGAGCTTACTTTTGGCATCTTTTGGTCCTTTGCACTGCTCTGATAGAACCCCGGTGCATTTTCCTCTTCTCACTAAATTGACCAAATTTCCCAATTTTCTTTTTTTTCTCCTCCAATTGCTATTCCTTTGAAGGTATCTCCATTCCAGCCTCTTTCTAAGTCCTTCTTATCTCTTTTGGCCTTCAGCGCGGACCAATTTTTGGAAGCTTTGCTGCATGTGCCTGCACTTGATTGCATATGGGTGAGATATTTTCCTTTTCTGGTTTTTTTTTTTTTTAGTGATTAAGCCATGTCCCTCATATCTTCCCCTCCAAGTTTTGTCTTCCTCCTTGCCTTTTTCCCCTGCTTTTGCAACATCTGGGAGCTTAGTTTTGGCATCTTTTGGTCCTTTGCAATGCAACTCATTTCTTCACAGACCATTTCTTGAAGGCTCTAAAACTCCCCATTTTCTGGTTTTTTTCAGTTGCATTTCATTTGATCCTATCTCCTTTCCAGAGTGTTTGTAAGCCTTTCTTTTGGGGGTCGCAAGATTCCCTTTCCCTTCCCGAAAGGAAATTTCATTTCCTTTCGGGAAGGGAAAGGGAATCTTGCGATTTCAATGGGCACCATGAGAGGAATCTTTGGTGCATGTCCCTGCACGTGATGACATGCCATGCCTTTTGATGGCTTTGACTTTGGGAAAGATTTTTTTCTTTTTTTTTTTCCAGTTTTTTGCAGCATCCATGCCATGACTTTTCTATCTTCCCCTCCAAGGTTTTTCTTCCTCCTTGCCTTTTTCCCCAGCTTTTGCAACATCTGGGAGCTTCCTTTTGGCATCTTTTGGTCCTTTGCACTGCTCTGATAGAACCCCGGTGCATTTTCCTCTTCTCACTAAATTGACCAAATTTCCCAATTTTCTTTTTTTTCTCCTCCAATTGCTATTCCTTTGAAGGGATCTCCATTCCAGCCTCTTTCTAAGTCCTTCTTATCTCTTTTGGCCTTCAGCGCGGACCAATTTTTGGAAGCTTTGCTGCATGTGCCTGCACTTGATTGCATATGGGTGAGATATTTTCCTTTTCTGGTTTTATTTTTTTTTAGTGATTAAGCCATGTCCCTCATATCTTCCCCTCCAAGTTTTGTCTTGCTCCTTGCCTTTTTCCCCTGCTTTTGCAACATCTGGGAGCTTAGTTTTGGCATCTTTTGGTCCTTTGCAATGCAACTCATTTCTTCACAGACCATTTCTTGAAGGCTCTAAAACTCCCCATTTTCTGGTTTTTTTCAGTTGCATTTCATTTGATCCTATCTCCTTTCCAGAGTGTTTGTAAGCCTTTCTTTTGGGGGTCGCAAGATTCCCTTTCCCTTCCCGAAAGGAAATGAAATTTCCTTTCGGGAAGGGAAAGGGAATCTTGCGATTTCAATGGGCACCATGAGAGGAATCTTTGGTGCATGTCCCTGCACGTGATGACATGCCATGCCTTTTGATGGCTTTGACTTTGGGAAAGATTTTTTCTTTTTTTTTTTCCAGTTTTTTGCAGCATCCATGCCATGACTTTTCTATCTTCCCCTCCAAGGTTTTTCTTCCTCCTTGCCTTTTTCCCCAGCTTTTGCAACATCTGGGAGCTTCCTTTTGGCATCTTTTGGTCCTTTGCACTGCTCTGATAGAACCCCGGTGCATTTTCCTCTTCTCACTAAATTGACCAAATTTCCCAATTTTCTTTTTTTTCTCCTCCAATTGCTATTCCTTTGAAGGGATCTCCATTCCAGCCTCTTTCTAAGTCCTTCTTATCTCTTTTGGCCTTCAGCGCGGACCAATTTTTGGAAGCTTTGCTGCATGTGCCTGCACTTGATTGCATATGGGTGAGATATTTTCCTTTTCTGGTTTTATTTTTTTTTAGTGATTAAGCCATGTCCCTCATATCTTCCCCTCCAAGTTTTGTCTTCCTCCTTGCCTTTTTCCCCTGCTTTTGCAACATCTGGGAGCTTAGTTTTGGCATCTTTTGGTCCTTTGCAATGCAACTCATTTCTTCACAGACCATTTCTTGAAGGCTCTAAAACTCCCCATTTTCTGGTTTTTTTCAGTTGCATTTCATTTGATCCTATCTCCTTTCCAGAGTGTTTGTAAGCCTTTCTTTTGGGGGTCGCAAGATTCCCTTTCCCTTCCCGAAAGGAAATGAAATTTCCTTTCGGGAAGGGAAAGGGAATCTTGCGATTTCAATGGGCACCATGAGAGGAATCTTTGGTGCATGTCCCTGCACGTGATGACATGCCATGCCTTTTGATGGCTTTGACTTTGGGAAAGATTTTTTTCTTTTTTTTTTTCCAGTTTTTTGCACCATCCATGCCATGACTTTTCTATCTTCCCCTCCAAGGTTTTTCTTCCTCCTTGCCTTTTTCCCCAGCTTTTGCAACATCTGGGAGCTTCCTTTTGGCATCTTTTGGTCCTTTGCACTGCTCTGATAGAACCCCGGTGCATTTTCCTCTTCTCACTAAATTGACCAAATTTCCCAATTTTCTTTTTTTTCTCCTCCAATTGCTATTCCTTTGAAGGGATCTCCATTCCAGCCTCTTTCTAAGTCCTTCTTATCTCTTTTGGCCTTCAGCGCGGACCAATTTTTGGAAGCTTTGCTGCATGTGCCTGCACTTGATTGCATATGGGTGAGATATTTTCCTTTTCTGGTTTTTTTTTTTTTTAGTGATTAAGCCATGTCCCTCATATCTTCCCCTCCAAGTTTTGTCTTCCTCCTTGCCTTTTTCCCCTGCTTTTGCAACATCTGGGAGCTTAGTTTTGGCATCTTTTGGTCCTTTGCAATGCAACTCATTTCTTCGCAGACCATTTCTTGAAGGCTCTAAAACTCCCCATTTTCTGGTTTTTTTCAGTTGCATTTCATTTGATCCTATCTCCTTTCCAGAGTGTTTGTAAGCCTTTCTTTTGGGGGTCGCAAGATTCCCTTTCCCTTCCCGAAAGGAAATTTCATTTCCTTTCGGGAAGGGAAAGGGAATCTTGCGATTTCAATGGGCACCATGAGAGGAATCTTTGGTGCATGTCCCTGCACGTGATGACATGCCATGCCTTTTGATGGCTTTGACTTTGGGAAAGATTTTTTCTTTTTTTTTTTCCAGTTTTTTGCAGCATCCATGCCATGACTTTTCTATCTTCCCCTCCAAGGTTTTTCTTCCTCCTTGCCTTTTTCCCCAGCTTTTGCAACATCTGGGAGCTTCCTTTTGGCATCTTTTGGTCCTTTGCACTGCTCTGATAGAACCCCGGTGCATTTTCCTCTTCTCACTAAATTGACCAAATTTCCCAATTTTCTTTTTTTTCTCCTCCAATTGCTATTCCTTTGAAGGGATCTCCATTCCAGCCTCTTTCTAAGTCCTTCTTATCTCTTTTGGCCTTCAGCGCGGACCAATTTTTGGAAGCTTTGCTGCATGTGCCTGCACTTGATTGCATATGGGTGAGATATTTTCCTTTTCTGGTTTTATTTTTTTTTAGTGATTAAGCCATGTCCCTCATATCTTCCCCTCCAAGTTTTGTCTTCCTCCTTGCCTTTTTCCCCTGCTTTTGCAACATCTGGGAGCTTAGTTTTGGCATCTTTTGGTCCTTTGCAATGCAACTCATTTCTTCGCAGACCATTTCTTGAAGGCTCTAAAACTCCCCATTTTCTGGTTTTTTTCAGTTGCATTTCATTTGATCCTATCTCCTTTCCAGAGTGTTTGTAAGCCTTTCTTTTGGGGGTCGCAAGATTCCCTTTCCCTTCCCGAAAGGAAATTTCATTTCCTTTCGGGAAGGGAAAGGGAATCTTGCGATTTCAATGGGCACCATGAGAGGAATCTTTGGTGCATGTCCCTGCACGTGATGACATGCCATGCCTTTTGATGGCTTTGACTTTGGGAAAGATTTTTTCTTTTTTTTTTTCCAGTTTTTTGCAGCATCCATGCCATGACTTTTCTATCTTCCCCTCCAAGGTTTTTCTTCCTCCTTGCCTTTTTCCCCAGCTTTTGCAACATCTGGGAGCTTCCTTTTGGCATCTTTTGGTCCTTTGCACTGCTCTGATAGAACCCCGGTGCATTTTCCTCTTCTCACTAAATTGACCAAATTTCCCAATTTTCTTTTTTTTCTCCTCCAATTGCTATTCCTTTGAAGGGATCTCCATTCCAGCCTCTTTCTAAGTCCTTCTTATCTCTTTTGGCCTTCAGCGCGGACCAATTTTTGGAAGCTTTGCTGCATGTGCCTGCACTTGATTGCATATGGGTGAGATATTTTCCTTTTCTGGTTTTATTTTTTTTTAGTGATTAAGCCATGTCCCTCATATCTTCCCCTCCAAGTTTTGTCTTCCTCCTTGCCTTTTTCCCCTGCTTTTGCAACATCTGGGAGCTTAGTTTTGGCATCTTTTGGTCCTTTGCAATGCAACTCATTTCTTCACAGACCATTTCTTGAAGGCTCTAAAACTCCCCATTTTCTGGTTTTTTTCAGTTGCATTTCATTTGATCCTATCTCCTTTCCAGAGTGTTTGTAAGCCTTTCTTTTGGGGGTCGCAAGATTCCCTTTCCCTTCCCGAAAGGAAATTTCATTTCCTTTCGGGAAGGGAAAGGGAATCTTGCGATTTCAATGGGCACCATGAGAGGAATCTTTGGTGCATGTCCCTGCACGTGATGACATGCCATGCCTTTTGATGGCTTTGACTTTGGGAAAGATTTTTTCTTTTTTTTTTTCCAGTTTTTTGCAGCATCCATGCCATGACTTTTCTATCTTCCCCTCCAAGGTTTTTCTTCCTCCTTGCCTTTTTCCCCAGCTTTTGCAACATCTGGGAGCTTCCTTTTGGCATCTTTTGGTCCTTTGCACTGCTCTGATAGAACCCCGGTGCATTTTCCTCTTCTCACTAAATTGACCAAATTTCCCAATTTTCTTTTTTTTCTCCTCCAATTGCTATTCCTTTGAAGGGATCTCCATTCCAGCCTCTTTCTAAGTCCTTCTTATCTCTTTTGGCCTTCAGCGCGGACCAATTTTTGGAAGCTTTGCTGCATGTGCCTGCACTTGATTGCATATGGGTGAGATATTTTCCTTTTCTGGTTTTATTTTTTTTTAGTGATTAAGCCATGTCCCTCATATCTTCCCCTCCAAGTTTTGTCTTCCTCCTTGCCTTTTTCCCCTGCTTTTGCAACATCTGGGAGCTTAGTTTTGGCATCTTTTGGTCCTTTGCAATGCAACTCATTTCTTCACAGACCATTTCTTGAAGGCTCTAAAACTCCCCATTTTCTGGTTTTTTTCAGTTGCATTTCATTTGATCCTATCTCCTTTCCAGAGTGTTTGTAAGCCTTTCTTTTGGGGGTCGCAAGATTCCCTTTCCCTTCCCGAAAGGAAATGAAATTTCCTTTCGGGAAGGGAAAGGGAATCTTGCGATTTCAATGGGCACCATGAGAGGAATCTTTGGTGCATGTCCCTGCACGTGATGACATGCCATGCCTTTTGATGGCTTTGACTTTGGGAAAGATTTTTTCTTTTTTTTTTTCCAGTTTTTTGCAGCATCCATGCCATGACTTTTCTATCTTCCCCTCCAAGGTTTTTCTTCCTCCTTGCCTTTTTCCCCAGCTTTTGCAACATCTGGGAGCTTCCTTTTGGCATCTTTTGGTCCTTTGCACTGCTCTGATAGAACCCCGGTGCATTTTCCTCTTCTCACTAAATTGACCAAATTTCCCAATTTTCTTTTTTTTCTCCTCCAATTGCTATTCCTTTGAAGGGATCTCCATTCCAGCCTCTTTCTAAGTCCTTCTTATCTCTTTTGGCCTTCAGCGCGGACCAATTTTTGGAAGCTTTGCTGCATGTGCCTGCACTTGATTGCATATGGGTGAGATATTTTCCTTTTCTGGTTTTATTTTTTTTTAGTGATTAAGCCATGTCCCTCATATCTTCCCCTCCAAGTTTTGTCTTCCTCCTTGCCTTTTTCCCCTGCTTTTGCAACATCTGGGAGCTTAGTTTTGGCATCTTTTGGTCCTTTGCAATGCAACTCATTTCTTCACAGACCATTTCTTGAAGGCTCTAAAACTCCCCATTTTCTGGTTTTTTTCAGTTGCATTTCATTTGATCCTATCTCCTTTCCAGAGTGTTTGTAAGCCTTTCTTTTGGGGGTCGCAAGATTCCCTTTCCCTTCCCGAAAGGAAATGAAATTTCCTTTCGGGAAGGGAAAGGGAATCTTGCGATTTCAATGGGCACCATGAGAGGAATCTTTGGTGCATGTCCCTGCACGTGATGACATGCCATGCCTTTTGATGGCTTTGACTTTGGGAAAGATTTTTTCTTTTTTTTTTCCCAGTTTTTTGCAGCATCCATGCCATGACTTTTCTATCTTCCCCTCCAAGGTTTTTCTTCCTCCTTGCCTTTTTCCCCAGCTTTTGCAACATCTGGGAGCTTACTTTTGGCATCTTTTGGTCCTTTGCACTGCTCTGATAGAACCCCGGTGCATTTTCCTCTTCTCACTAAATTGACCAAATTTCCCAATTTTCTTTTTTTTCTCCTCCAATTGCTATTCCTTTGAAGGGATCTCCATTCCAGCCTCTTTCTAAGTCCTTCTTATCTCTTTTGGCCTTCAGCGCGGACCAATTTTTGGAAGCTTTGCTGCATGTGCCTGCACTTGATTGCATATGGGTGAGATATTTTCCTTTTCTGGTTTTATTTTTTTTTAATGATTAAGCCATGTCCCTCATATCTTCCCCTCCAAGTTTTGTCTTCCTCCTTGCCTTTTTCCCCTGCTTTTGCAACATCTGGGAGCTTAGTTTTGGCATCTTTTGGTCCTTTGCAATGCAACTCATTTCTTCACAGACCATTTCTTGAAGGCTCTAAAACTCCCCATTTTCTGGTTTTTTTCAGTTGCATTTCATTTGATCCTATCTCCTTTCCAGAGTGTTTGTAAGCCTTTCTTTTGGGGGTCGCAAGATTCCCTTTCCCTTCCCGAAAGGAAATGAAATTTCCTTTCGGGAAGGGAAAGGGAATCTTGCGATTTCAATGGGCACCATGAGAGGAATCTTTGGTGCATGTCCCTGCACGTGATGACATGCCATGCCTTTTGATGGCTTTGACTTTGGGAAAGATTTTTTCTTTTTTTTTTTCCAGTTTTTTGCAGCATCCATGCCATGACTTTTCTATCTTCCCCTCCAAGGTTTTTCTTCCTCCTTGCCTTTTTCCCCAGCTTTTGCAACATCTGGGAGCTTCCTTTTGGCATCTTTTGGTCCTTTGCACTGCTCTGATAGAACCCCGGTGCATTTTCCTCTTCTCACTAAATTGACCAAATTTCCCAATTTTCTTTTTTTTCTCCTCCAATTGCTATTCCTTTGAAGGGATCTCCATTCCAGCCTCTTTCTAAGTCCTTCTTATCTCTTTTGGCCTTCAGCGCGGACCAATTTTTGGAAGCTTTGCTGCATGTGCCTGCACTTGATTGCATATGGGTGAGATATTTTCCTTTTCTGTTTTTATTTTTTTTTAGTGATTAAGCCATGTCCCTCATATCTTCCCCTCCAAGTTTTGTCTTCCTCCTTGCCTTTTTCCCCTGCTTTTGCAACATCTGGGAGCTTAGTTTTGGCATCTTTTGGTCCTTTGCAATGCAACTCATTTCTTCACAGACCATTTCTTGAAGGCTCTAAAACTCCCCATTTTCTGGTTTTTTTCAGTTGCATTTCATTTGATCCTATCTCCTTTCCAGAGTGTTTGTAAGCCTTTCTTTTGGGGGTCGCAAGATTCCCTTTCCCTTCCCGAAAGGAAATGAAATTTCCTTTCGGGAAGGGAAAGGGAATCTTGCGATTTCAATGGGCACCATGAGAGGAATCTTTGGTGCATGTCCCTGCACGTGATGACATGCCATGCCTTTTGATGGCTTTGACTTTGGGAAAGATTTTTTCTTTTTTTTTTTCCAGTTTTTTGCACCATCCATGCCATGACTTTTCTATCTTCCCCTCCAAGGTTTTTCTTCCTCCTTGCCTTTTTCCCCAGCTTTTGCAACATCTGGGAGCTTACTTTTGGCATCTTTTGGTCCTTTGCACTGCTCTGATAGAACCCCGGTGCATTTTCCTCTTCTCACTAAATTGACCAAATTTCCCAATTTTCTTTTTTTTCTCCTCCAATTGCTATTCCTTTGAAGGGATCTCCATTCCAGCCTCTTTCTAAGTCCTTCTTATCTCTTTTGGCCTTCAGCGCGGACCAATTTTTGGAAGCTTTGCTGCATGTGCCTGCACTTGATTGCATATGGGTGAGATATTTTCCTTTTCTGGTTTTTTTTTTTTTTAGTGATTAAGCCATGTCCCTCATATCTTCCCCTCCAAGTTTTGTCTTCCTCCTTGCCTTTTTCCCCTGCTTTTGCAACATCTGGGAGCTTAGTTTTGGCATCTTTTGGTCCTTTGCAATGCAACTCATTTCTTCACAGACCATTTCTTGAAGGCTCTAAAACTCCCCATTTTCTGGTTTTTTTCAGTTGCATTTCATTTGATCCTATCTCCTTTCCAGAGTGTTTGTAAGCCTTTCTTTTGGGGGTCGCAAGATTCCCTTTCCCTTCCCGAAAGGAAATGAAATTTCCTTTCGGGAAGGGAAAGGGAATCTTGCGATTTCAATGGGCACCATGAGAGGAATCTTTGGTGCATGTCCCTGCACGTGATGACATGCCATGCCTTTTGATGGCTTTGACTTTGGGAAAGATTTTTTTCTTTTTTTTTTTCCAGTTTTTTGCAGCATCCATGCCATGACTTTTCTATCTTCCCCTCCAAGGTTTTTCTTCCTCCTTGCCTTTTTCCCCAGCTTTTGCAACATCTGGGAGCTTCCTTTTGGCATCTTTTGGTCCTTTGCACTGCTCTGATAGAACCCCGGTGCATTTTCCTCTTCTCACTAAATTGACCAAATTTCCCAATTTTCTTTTTTTTCTCCTCCAATTGCTATTCCTTTGAAGGGATCTCCATTCCAGCCTCTTTCTAAGTCCTTCTTATCTCTTTTGGCCTTCAGCGCGGACCAATTTTTGGAAGCTTTGCTGCATGTGCCTGCACTTGATTGCATATGGGTGAGATATTTTCCTTTTCTGGTTTTATTTTTTTTTAGTGATTAAGCCATGTCCCTCATATCTTCCCCTCCAAGTTTTGTCTTCCTCCTTGCCTTTTTCCCCTGCTTTTGCAACATCTGGGAGCTTAGTTTTGGCATCTTTTGGTCCTTTGCAATGCAACTCATTTCTTCACAGACCATTTCTTGAAGGCTCTAAAACTCCCCATTTTCTGGTTTTTTTCAGTTGCATTTCATTTGATCCTATCTCCTTTCCAGAGTGTTTGTAAGCCTTTCTTTTGGGGGTCGCAAGATTCCCTTTCCCTTCCCGAAAGGAAATGAAATTTCCTTTCGGGAAGGGAAAGGGAATCTTGCGATTTCAATGGGCACCATGAGAGGAATCTTTGGTGCATGTCCCTGCACGTGATGACATGCCATGCCTTTTGATGGCTTTGACTTTGGGAAAGATTTTTTCTTTTTTTTTTTCCAGTTTTTTGCAGCATCCATGCCATGACTTTTCTATCTTCCCCTCCAAGGTTTTTCTTCCTCCTTGCCTTTTTCCCCAGCTTTTGCAACATCTGGGAGCTTCCTTTTGGCATCTTTTGGTCCTTTGCACTGCTCTGATAGAACCCCGGTGCATTTTCCTCTTCTCACTAAATTGACCAAATTTCCCAATTTTCTTTTTTTTCTCCTCCAATTGCTATTCCTTTGAAGGGATCTCCATTCCAGCCTCTTTCTAAGTCCTTCTTATCTCTTTTGGCCTTCAGCGCGGACCAATTTTTGGAAGCTTTGCTGCATGTGCCTGCACTTGATTGCATATGGGTGAGATATTTTCCTTTTCTGGTTTTATTTTTTTTTAGTGATTAAGCCATGTCCCTCATATCTTCCCCTCCAAGTTTTGTCTTCCTCCTTGCCTTTTTCCCCTGCTTTTGCAACATCTGGGAGCTTAGTTTTGGCATCTTTTGGTCCTTTGCAATGCAACTCATTTCTTCACAGACCATTTCTTGAAGGCTCTAAAACTCCCCATTTTCTGGTTTTTTTCAGTTGCATTTCATTTGATCCTATCTCCTTTCCAGAGTGTTTGTAAGCCTTTCTTTTGGGGGTCGCAAGATTCCCTTTCCCTTCCCGAAAGGAAATGAAATTTCCTTTCGGGAAGGGAAAGGGAATCTTGCGATTTCAATGGGCACCATGAGAGGAATCTTTGGTGCATGTCCCTGCACGTGATGACATGCCATGCCTTTTGATGGCTTTGACTTTGGGAAAGATTTTTTTCTTTTTTTTTTTCCAGTTTTTTGCACCATCCATGCCATGACTTTTCTATCTTCCCCTCCAAGGTTTTTCTTCCTCCTTGCCTTTTTCCCCAGCTTTTGCAACATCTGGGAGCTTACTTTTGGCATCTTTTGGTCCTTTGCACTGCTCTGATAGAACCCCGGTGCATTTTCCTCTTCTCACTAAATTGACCAAATTTCCCAATTTTCTTTTTTTTCTCCTCCAATTGCTATTCCTTTGAAGGTATCTCCATTCCAGCCTCTTTCTAAGTCCTTCTTATCTCTTTTGGCCTTCAGCGCGGACCAATTTTTGGAAGCTTTGCTGCATGTGCCTGCACTTGATTGCATATGGGTGAGATATTTTCCTTTTCTGGTTTTATTTTTTTTTAGTGATTAAGCCATGTCCCTCATATCTTCCCCTCCAAGTTTTGTCTTCCTCCTTGCCTTTTTCCCCTGCTTTTGCAACATCTGGGAGCTTAGTTTTGGCATCTTTTGGTCCTTTGCAATGCAACTCATTTCTTCGCAGACCATTTCTTGAAGGCTCTAAAACTCCCCATTTTCTGGTTTTTTTCAGTTGCATTTCATTTGATCCTATCTCCTTTCCAGAGTGTTTGTAAGCCTTTCTTTTGGGGGTCGCAAGATTCCCTTTCCCTTCCCGAAAGGAAATTTCATTTCCTTTCGGGAAGGGAAAGGGAATCTTGCGATTTCAATGGGCACCATGAGAGGAATCTTTGGTGCATGTCCCTGCACGTGATGACATGCCATGCCTTTTGATGGCTTTGACTTTGGGAAAGATTTTTTCTTTTTTTTTTTCCAGTTTTTTGCAGCATCCATGCCATGACTTTTCTATCTTCCCCTCCAAGGTTTTTCTTCCTCCTTGCCTTTTTCCCCAGCTTTTGCAACATCTGGGAGCTTCCTTTTGGCATCTTTTGGTCCTTTGCACTGCTCTGATAGAACCCCGGTGCATTTTCCTCTTCTCACTAAATTGACCAAATTTCCCAATTTTCTTTTTTTTCTCCTCCAATTGCTATTCCTTTGAAGGGATCTCCATTCCAGCCTCTTTCTAAGTCCTTCTTATCTCTTTTGGCCTTCAGCGCGGACCAATTTTTGGAAGCTTTGCTGCATGTGCCTGCACTTGATTGCATATGGGTGAGATATTTTCCTTTTCTGGTTTTATTTTTTTTTAGTGATTAAGCCATGTCCCTCATATCTTCCCCTCCAAGTTTTGTCTTCCTCCTTGCCTTTTTCCCCTGCTTTTGCAACATCTGGGAGCTTAGTTTTGGCATCTTTTGGTCCTTTGCAATGCAACTCATTTCTTCACAGACCATTTCTTGAAGGCTCTAAAACTCCCCATTTTCTGGTTTTTTTCAGTTGCATTTCATTTGATCCTATCTCCTTTCCAGAGTGTTTGTAAGCCTTTCTTTTGGGGGTCGCAAGATTCCCTTTCCCTTCCCGAAAGGAAATGAAATTTCCTTTCGGGAAGGGAAAGGGAATCTTGCGATTTCAATGGGCACCATGAGAGGAATCTTTGGTGCATGTCCCTGCACGTGATGACATGCCATGCCTTTTGATGGCTTTGACTTTGGGAAAGATTTTTTCTTTTTTTTTTCCCAGTTTTTTGCAGCATCCATGCCATGACTTTTCTATCTTCCCCTCCAAGGTTTTTCTTCCTCCTTGCCTTTTTCCCCAGCTTTTGCAACATCTGGGAGCTTCCTTTTGGCATCTTTTGGTCCTTTGCACTGCTCTGATAGAACCCCGGTGCATTTTCCTCTTCTCACTAAATTGACCAAATTTCCCAATTTTCTTTTTTTTCTCCTCCAATTGCTATTCCTTTGAAGGGATCTCCATTCCAGCCTCTTTCTAAGTCCTTCTTATCTCTTTTGGCCTTCAGCGCGGACCAATTTTTGGAAGCTTTGCTGCATGTGCCTGCACTTGATTGCATATGGGTGAGATATTTTCCTTTTCTGGTTTTATTTTTTTTTAGTGATTAAGCCATGTCCCTCATATCTTCCCCTCCAAGTTTTGTCTTCCTCCTTGCCTTTTTCCCCTGCTTTTGCAACATCTGGGAGCTTAGTTTTGGCATCTTTTGGTCCTTTGCAATGCAACTCATTTCTTCACAGACCATTTCTTGAAGGCTCTAAAACTCCCCATTTTCTGGTTTTTTTCAGTTGCATTTCATTTGATCCTATCTCCTTTCCAGAGTGTTTGTAAGCCTTTCTTTTGGGGGTCGCAAGATTCCCTTTCCCTTCCCGAAAGGAAATGAAATTTCCTTTCGGGAAGGGAAAGGGAATCTTGCGATTTCAATGGGCACCATGAGAGGAATCTTTGGTGCATGTCCCTGCACGTGATGACATGCCATGCCTTTTGATGGCTTTGACTTTGGGAAAGATTTTTTCTTTTTTTTTTCCCAGTTTTTTGCAGCATCCATGCCATGACTTTTCTATCTTCCCCTCCAAGGTTTTTCTTCCTCCTTGCCTTTTTCCCCAGCTTTTGCAACATCTGGGAGCTTCCTTTTGGCATCTTTTGGTCCTTTGCACTGCTCTGATAGAACCCCGGTGCATTTTCCTCTTCTCACTAAATTGACCAAATTTCCCAATTTTCTTTTTTTTCTCCTCCAATTGCTATTCCTTTGAAGGGATCTCCATTCCAGCCTCTTTCTAAGTCCTTCTTATCTCTTTTGGCCTTCAGCGCGGACCAATTTTTGGAAGCTTTGCTGCATGTGCCTGCACTTGATTGCATATGGGTGAGATATTTTCCTTTTCTGTTTTTATTTTTTTTTAGTGATTAAGCCATGTCCCTCATATCTTCCCCTCCAAGTTTTGTCTTGCTCCTTGCCTTTTTCCCCTGCTTTTGCAACATCTGGGAGCTTAGTTTTGGCATCTTTTGGTCCTTTGCAATGCAACTCATTTCTTCACAGACCATTTCTTGAAGGCTCTAAAACTCCCCATTTTCTGGTTTTTTTCAGTTGCATTTCATTTGATCCTATCTCCTTTCCAGAGTGTTTGTAAGCCTTTCTTTTGGGGGTCGCAAGATTCCCTTTCCCTTCCCGAAAGGAAATGAAATTTCCTTTCGGGAAGGGAAAGGGAATCTTGCGATTTCAATGGGCACCATGAGAGGAATCTTTGGTGCATGTCCCTGCACGTGATGACATGCCATGCCTTTTGATGGCTTTGACTTTGGGAAAGATTTTTTCTTTTTTTTTTTCCAGTTTTTTGCAGCATCCATGCCATGACTTTTCTATCTTCCCCTCCAAGGTTTTTCTTCCTCCTTGCCTTTTTCCCCAGCTTTTGCAACATCTGGGAGCTTACTTTTGGCATCTTTTGGTCCTTTGCACTGCTCTGATAGAACCCCGGTGCATTTTCCTCTTCTCACTAAATTGACCAAATTTCCCAATTTTCTTTTTTTTCTCCTCCAATTGCTATTCCTTTGAAGGGATCTCCATTCCAGCCTCTTTCTAAGTCCTTCTTATCTCTTTTGGCCTTCAGCGCGGACCAATTTTTGGAAGCTTTGCTGCATGTGCCTGCACTTGATTGCATATGGGTGAGATATTTTCCTTTTCTGGTTTTATTTTTTTTTAGTGATTAAGCCATGTCCCTCATATCTTCCCCTCCAAGTTTTGTCTTCCTCCTTGCCTTTTTCCCCTGCTTTTGCAACATCTGGGAGCTTAGTTTTGGCATCTTTTGGTCCTTTGCAATGCAACTCATTTCTTCACAGACCATTTCTTGAAGGCTCTAAAACTCCCCATTTTCTGGTTTTTTTCAGTTGCATTTCATTTGATCCTATCTCCTTTCCAGAGTGTTTGTAAGCCTTTCTTTTGGGGGTCGCAAGATTCCCTTTCCCTTCCCGAAAGGAAATGAAATTTCCTTTCGGGAAGGGAAAGGGAATCTTGCGATTTCAATGGGCACCATGAGAGGAATCTTTGGTGCATGTCCCTGCACGTGATGACATGCCATGCCTTTTGATGGCTTTGACTTTGGGAAAGATTTTTTCTTTTTTTTTTTCCAGTTTTTTGCAGCATCCATGCCATGACTTTTCTATCTTCCCCTCCAAGGTTTTTCTTCCTCCTTGCCTTTTTCCCCAGCTTTTGCAACATCTGGGAGCTTACTTTTGGCATCTTTTGGTCCTTTGCACTGCTCTGATAGAACCCCGGTGCATTTTCCTCTTCTCACTAAATTGACCAAATTTCCCAATTTTCTTTTTTTTCTCCTCCAATTGCTATTCCTTTGAAGGGATCTCCATTCCAGCCTCTTTCTAAGTCCTTCTTATCTCTTTTGGCCTTCAGCGCGGACCAATTTTTGGAAGCTTTGCTGCATGTGCCTGCACTTGATTGCATATGGGTGAGATATTTTCCTTTTCTGGTTTTATTTTTTTTTAATGATTAAGCCATGTCCCTCATATCTTCCCCTCCAAGTTTTGTCTTCCTCCTTGCCTTTTTCCCCTGCTTTTGCAACATCTGGGAGCTTAGTTTTGGCATCTTTTGGTCCTTTGCAATGCAACTCATTTCTTCACAGACCATTTCTTGAAGGCTCTAAAACTCCCCATTTTCTGGTTTTTTTCAGTTGCATTTCATTTGATCCTATCTCCTTTCCAGAGTGTTTGTAAGCCTTTCTTTTGGGGGTCGCAAGATTCCCTTTCCCTTCCCGAAAGGAAATGAAATTTCCTTTCGGGAAGGGAAAGGGAGTCTTGCGATTTCAATGGGCACCATGAGAGGAATCTTTGGTGCATGTCCCTGCACGTGATGACATGCCATGCCTTTTGATGGCTTTGACTTTGGGAAAGATTTTTTCTTTTTTTTTTTCCAGTTTTTTGCAGCATCCATGCCATGACTTTTCTATCTTCCCCTCCAAGGTTTTTCTTCCTCCTTGCCTTTTTCCCCAGCTTTTGCAACATCTGGGAGCTTCCTTTTGGCATCTTTTGGTCCTTTGCACTGCTCTGATAGAACCCCGGTGCATTTTCCTCTTCTCACTAAATTGACCAAATTTCCCAATTTTCTTTTTTTTCTCCTCCAATTGCTATTCCTTTGAAGGGATCTCCATTCCAGCCTCTTTCTAAGTCCTTCTTATCTCTTTTGGCCTTCAGCGCGGACCAATTTTTGGAAGCTTTGCTGCATGTGCCTGCACTTGATTGCATATGGGTGAGATATTTTCCTTTTCTGTTTTTTTTTTTTTTTTAGTGATTAAGCCATGTCCCTCATATCTTCCCCTCCAAGTTTTGTCTTCCTCCTTGCCTTTTTCCCCTGCTTTTGCAACATCTGGGAGCT
Source organism: Agelaius tricolor (assembly GCF_023055355.1). NCBI lineage: Eukaryota > Metazoa > Chordata > Aves > Passeriformes > Icteridae > Agelaius > Agelaius tricolor. The sequence goes on along the minus strand of NW_027269262.1, from coordinate 43,224,120 downwards.
TAGTTTTGGCATCTTTTGGTCCTTTGCAATGCAACTCATTTCTTCACAGACCATTTCTTGAAGGCTCTAAAACTCCCCATTTTCTGGTTTTTTTCAGTTGCATTTCATTTGATCCTATCTCCTTTCCAGAGTGTTTGTAAGCCTTTCTTTTGGGGGTCGCAAGATTCCCTTTCCCTTCCCGAAAGGAAATGAAATTTCCTTTCGGGAAGGGAAAGGGAATCTTGCGATTTCAATGGGCACCATGAGAGGAATCTTTGGTGCATGTCCCTGCACGTGATGACATGCCATGCCTTTTGATGGCTTTGACTTTGGGAAAGATTTTTTCTTTTTTTTTTCCCAGTTTTTTGCAGCATCCATGCCATGACTTTTCTATCTTCCCCTCCAAGGTTTTTCTTCCTCCTTGCCTTTTTCCCCAGCTTTTGCAACATCTGGGAGCTTCCTTTTGGCATCTTTTGGTCCTTTGCACTGCTCTGATAGAACCCCGGTGCATTTTCCTCTTCTCACTAAATTGACCAAATTTCCCAATTTTCTTTTTTTTCTCCTCCAATTGCTATTCCTTTGAAGGGATCTCCATTCCAGCCTCTTTCTAAGTCCTTCTTATCTCTTTTGGCCTTCAGCGCGGACCAATTTTTGGAAGCTTTGCTGCATGTGCCTGCACTTGATTGCATATGGGTGAGATATTTTCCTTTTCTGGTTTTATTTTTTTTTAGTGATTAAGCCATGTCCCTCATATCTTCCCCTCCAAGTTTTGTCTTCCTCCTTGCCTTTTTCCCCTGCTTTTGCAACATCTGGGAGCTTAGTTTTGGCATCTTTTGGTCCTTTGCAATGCAACTCATTTCTTCACAGACCATTTCTTGAAGGCTCTAAAACTCCCCATTTTCTGGTTTTTTTCAGTTGCATTTCATTTGATCCTATCTCCTTTCCAGAGTGTTTGTAAGCCTTTCTTTAGGGGGTCGCAAGATTCCCTTTCCCTTCCCGAAAGGAAATTTCATTTCCTTTCGGGAAGGGAAAGGGAATCTTGCGATTTCAATGGGCACCATGAGAGGAATCTTTGGTGCATGTCCCTGCACGTGATGACATGCCATGCCTTTTGATGGCTTTGACTTTGGGAAAGATTTTTTCTTTTTTTTTTTCCAGTTTTTTGCAGCATCCATGCCATGACTTTTCTATCTTCCCCTCCAAGGTTTTTCTTCCTCCTTGCCTTTTTCCCCAGCTTTTGCAACATCTGGGAGCTTACTTTTGGCATCTTTTGGTCCTTTGCACTGCTCTGATAGAACCCCGGTGCATTTTCCTCTTCTCACTAAATTGACCAAATTTCCCAATTTTCTTTTTTTTCTCCTCCAATTGCTATTCCTTTGAAGGGATCTCCATTCCAGCCTCTTTCTAAGTCCTTCTTATCTCTTTTGGCCTTCAGCGCGGACCAATTTTTGGAAGCTTTGCTGCATGTGCCTGCACTTGATTGCATATGGGTGAGATATTTTCCTTTTCTGGTTTTATTTTTTTTTAGTGATTAAGCCATGTCCCTCATATCTTCCCCTCCAAGTTTTGTCTTCCTCCTTGCCTTTTTCCCCTGCTTTTGCAACATCTGGGAGCTTAGTTTTGGCATCTTTTGGTCCTTTGCAATGCAACTCATTTCTTCACAGACCATTTCTTGAAGGCTCTAAAACTCCCCATTTTCTGGTTTTTTTCAGTTGCATTTCATTTGATCCTATCTCCTTTCCAGAGTGTTTGTAAGCCTTTCTTTTGGGGGTCGCAAGATTCCCTTTCCCTTCCCGAAAGGAAATTTCATTTCCTTTCGGGAAGGGAAAGGGAATCTTGCGATTTCAATGGGCACCATGAGAGGAATCTTTGGTGCATGTCCCTGCACGTGATGACATGCCATGCCTTTTGATGGCTTTGACTTTGGGAAAGATTTTTTCTTTTTTTTTTTCCAGTTTTTTGCAGCATCCATGCCATGACTTTTCTATCTTCCCCTCCAAGGTTTTTCTTCCTCCTTGCCTTTTTCCCCAGCTTTTGCAACATCTGGGAGCTTCCTTTTGGCATCTTTTGGTCCTTTGCACTGCTCTGATAGAACCCCGGTGCATTTTCCTCTTCTCACTAAATTGACCAAATTTCCCAATTTTCTTTTTTTTCTCCTCCAATTGCTATTCCTTTGAAGGGATCTCCATTCCAGCCTCTTTCTAAGTCCTTCTTATCTCTTTTGGCCTTCAGCGCGGACCAATTTTTGGAAGCTTTGCTGCATGTGCCTGCACTTGATTGCATATGGGTGAGATATTTTCCTTTTCTGGTTTTATTTTTTTTTAGTGATTAAGCCATGTCCCTCATATCTTCCCCTCCAAGTTTTGTCTTCCTCCTTGCCTTTTTCCCCTGCTTTTGCAACATCTGGGAGCTTAGTTTTGGCATCTTTTGGTCCTTTGCAATGCAACTCATTTCTTCACAGACCATTTCTTGAAGGCTCTAAAACTCCCCATTTTCTGGTTTTTTTCAGTTGCATTTCATTTGATCCTATCTCCTTTCCAGAGTGTTTGTAAGCCTTTCTTTTGGGGGTCGCAAGATTCCCTTTCCCTTCCCGAAAGGAAATGAAATTTCCTTTCGGGAAGGGAAAGGGAATCTTGCGATTTCAATGGGCACCATGAGAGGAATCTTTGGTGCATGTCCCTGCACGTGATGACATGCCATGCCTTTTGATGGCTTTGACTTTGGGAAAGATTTTTTCTTTTTTTTTTCCCAGTTTTTTGCAGCATCCATGCCATGACTTTTCTATCTTCCCCTCCAAGGTTTTTCTTCCTCCTTGCCTTTTTCCCCAGCTTTTGCAACATCTGGGAGCTTCCTTTTGGCATCTTTTGGTCCTTTGCACTGCTCTGATAGAACCCCGGTGCATTTTCCTCTTCTCACTAAATTGACCAAATTTCCCAATTTTCTTTTTTTTCTCCTCCAATTGCTATTCCTTTGAAGGGATCTCCATTCCAGCCTCTTTCTAAGTCCTTCTTATCTCTTTTGGCCTTCAGCGCGGACCAATTTTTGGAAGCTTTGCTGCATGTGCCTGCACTTGATTGCATATGGGTGAGATATTTTCCTTTTCTGGTTTTATTTTTTTTTAGTGATTAAGCCATGTCCCTCATATCTTCCCCTCCAAGTTTTGTCTTCCTCCTTGCCTTTTTCCCCTGCTTTTGCAACATCTGGGAGCTTACTTTTGGCATCTTTTGGTCCTTTGCACTGCTCTGATAGAACCCTGGTGCATTTTCCTCTTCTCACTAAATTGACCAAATTTCCCAATTTTCTTTTTTTTCTCCTCCAATTGCTATTCCTTTGAAGGGATCTCCATTCCAGCCTCTTTCTAAGTCCTTCTTATCTCTTTTGGCCTTCAGCGCGGACCAATTTTTGGAAGCTTTGCTGCATGTGCCTGCACTTGATTGCATATGGGTGAGATATTTTCCTTTTCTGGTTTTATTTTTTTTTAGTGATTAAGCCATGTCCCTCATATCTTCCCCTCCAAGTTTTGTCTTCCTCCTTGCCTTTTTCCCCTGCTTTTGCAACATCTGGGAGCTTAGTTTTGGCATCTTTTGGTCCTTTGCACTGCTCTGATAGAACCCCGGTGCATTTTCCTCTTCTCACTAAATTGACCAAATTTCCCAATTTTCTTTTTTTTCTCCTCCAATTGCTATTCCTTTGAAGGGATCTCCATTCCAGCCTCTTTCTAAGTCCTTCTTATCTCTTTTGGCCTTCAGCGCGGACCAATTTTTGGAAGCTTTGCTGCATGTGCCTGCACTTGATTGCATATGGGTGAGATATTTTCCTTTTCTGGTTTTTTTTTTTTTTGTGATTAAGCCATGTCCCTCATATCTTCCCCTCCAAGTTTTGTCTTCCTCCTTGCCTTTTTCCCCTGCTTTTGCAACATCTGGGAGCTTAGTTTTGGCATCTTTTGGTCCTTTGCAATGCAACTCATTTCTTCACAGACCATTTCTTGAAGGCTCTAAAACTCCCCATTTTCTGGTTTTTTTCAGTTGCATTTCATTTGATCCTATCTCCTTTCCAGAGTGTTTGTAAGCCTTTCTTTTGGGGGTCGCAAGATTCCCTTTCCCTTCCCGAAAGGAAATGAAATTTCCTTTCGGGAAGGGAAAGGGAATCTTGCGATTTCAATGGGCACCATGAGAGGAATCTTTGGTGCATGTCCCTGCACGTGATGACATGCCATGCCTTTTGATGGCTTTGACTTTGGGAAAGATTTTTTCTTTTTTTTTTTCCAGTTTTTTGCAGCATCCATGCCATGACTTTTCTATCTTCCCCTCCAAGGTTTTTCTTCCTCCTTGCCTTTTTCCCCAGCTTTTGCAACATCTGGGAGCTTCCTTTTGGCATCTTTTGGTCCTTTGCACTGCTCTGATAGAACCCCGGTGCATTTTCCTCTTCTCACTAAATTGACCAAATTTCCCAATTTTCTTTTTTTTCTCCTCCAATTGCTATTCCTTTGAAGGGATCTCCATTCCAGCCTCTTTCTAAGTCCTTCTTATCTCTTTTGGCCTTCAGCGCGGACCAATTTTTGGAAGCTTTGCTGCATGTGCCTGCACTTGATTGCATATGGGTGAGATATTTTCCTTTTCTGTTTTTATTTTTTTTTAGTGATTAAGCCATGTCCCTCATATCTTCCCCTCCAAGTTTTGTCTTCCTCCTTGCCTTTTTCCCCAGCTTTTGCATCATCTGGGAGCTTACTTTTGGCATCTTTTGGTCCTTTGCACTGCTCTGATAGAACCCCGGTGCATTTTCCTCTTCTCACTAAATTGACCAAATTTCCCAATTTTCTTTTTTTTCTCCTCCAATTGCTATTCCTTTGAAGGGATCTCCATTCCAGCTTCTTTCTAAGTCCTTCTTATCTCTTTTGGCCTTCAGCGCGGACCAATTTTTGGAAGCTTTGCTGCATGTGCCTGCACTTGATTGCATATGGGTGAGATATTTTCCTTTTCTGGTTTTATTTTTTTTTAGTGATTAAGCCATGTCCCTCATATCTTCCCCTCCAAGTTTTGTCTTCCTCCTTGCCTTTTTCCCCTGCTTTTGCAACATCTGGGAGCTTACTTTTGGCATCTTTTGGTCCTTTGCACTGCTCTGATAGAACCCCGGTGCATTTTCCTCTTCTCACTAAATTGACCAAATTTCCCAATTTTCTTTTTTTTCTCCTCCAATTGCTATTCCTTTGAAGGGATCTCCATTCCAGCCTCTTTCTAAGTCCTTCTTATCTCTTTTGGCCTTCAGCGCGGACCAATTTTTGGAAGCTTTGCTGCATGTGCCTGCACTTGATTGCATATGGGTGAGATATTTTCCTTTTCTGGTTTTATTTTTTTTTAGTGATTAAGCCATGTCCCTCATATCTTCCCCTCCAAGTTTTGTCTTCCTCCTTGCCTTTTTCCCCTGCTTTTGCAACATCTGGGAGCTTAGTTTTGGCATCTTTTGGTCCTTTGCACTGCTCTGATAGAACCCCGGTGCATTTTCCTCTTCTCACTAAATTGACCAAATTTCCCAATTTTCTTTTTTTTCTCCTCCAATTGCTATTCCTTTGAAGGTATCTCCATTCCAGCCTCTTTCTAAGTCCTTCTTATCTCTTTTGGCCTTCAGCGCGGACCAATTTTTGGAAGCTTTGCTGCATGTGCCTGCACTTGATTGCATATGGGTGAGATATTTTCCTTTTCTGGTTTTTTTTTTTTTTAGTGATTAAGCCATGTCCCTCATATCTTCCCCTCCAAGTTTTGTCTTCCTCCTTGCCTTTTTCCCCTGCTTTTGCAACATCTGGGAGCTTAGTTTTGGCATCTTTTGGTCCTTTGCAATGCAACTCATTTCTTCACAGACCATTTCTTGAAGGCTCTAAAACTCCCCATTTTCTGGTTTTTTTCAGTTGCATTTCATTTGATCCTATCTCCTTTCCAGAGTGTTTGTAAGCCTTTCTTTTGGGGGTCGCAAGATTCCCTTTCCCTTCCCGAAAGGAAATGAAATTTCCTTTCGGGAAGGGAAAGGGAATCTTGCGATTTCAATGGGCACCATGAGAGGAATCTTTGGTGCATGTCCCTGCACGTGATGACATGCCATGCCTTTTGATGGCTTTGACTTTGGGAAAGATTTTTTCTTTTTTTTTTTCCAGTTTTTTGCAGCATCCATGCCATGACTTTTCTATCTTCCCCTCCAAGGTTTTTCTTCCTCCTTGCCTTTTTCCCCAGCTTTTGCAACATCTGGGAGCTTCCTTTTGGCATCTTTTGGTCCTTTGCACTGCTCTGATAGAACCCCGGTGCATTTTCCTCTTCTCACTAAATTGACCAAATTTCCCAATTTTCTTTTTTTTCTCCTCCAATTGCTATTCCTTTGAAGGGATCTCCATTCCAGCCTCTTTCTAAGTCCTTCTTATCTCTTTTGGCCTTCAGCGCGGACCAATTTTTGGAAGCTTTGCTGCATGTGCCTGCACTTGATTGCATATGGGTGAGATATTTTCCTTTTCTGGTTTTATTTTTTTTTAGTGATTAAGCCATGTCCCTCATATCTTCCCCTCCAAGTTTTGTCTTCCTCCTTGCCTTTTTCCCCTGCTTTTGCAACATCTGGGAGCTTAGTTTTGGCATCTTTTGGTCCTTTGCAATGCAACTCATTTCTTCACAGACCATTTCTTGAAGGCTCTAAAACTCCCCATTTTCTGGTTTTTTTCAGTTGCATTTCATTTGATCCTATCTCCTTTCCAGAGTGTTTGTAAGCCTTTCTTTTGGGGGTCGCAAGATTCCCTTTCCCTTCCCGAAAGGAAATGAAATTTCCTTTCGGGAAGGGAAAGGGAATCTTGCGATTTCAATGGGCACCATGAGAGGAATCTTTGGTGCATGTCCCTGCACGTGATGACATGCCATGCCTTTTGATGGCTTTGACTTTGGGAAAGATTTTTTCTTTTTTTTTTTCCAGTTTTTTGCAGCATCCATGCCATGACTTTTCTATCTTCCCCTCCAAGGTTTTTCTTCCTCCTTGCCTTTTTCCCCAGCTTTTGCAACATCTGGGAGCTTCCTTTTGGCATCTTTTGGTCCTTTGCACTGCTCTGATAGAACCCCGGTGCATTTTCCTCTTCTCACTAAATTGACCAAATTTCCCAATTTTCTTTTTTTTCTCCTCCAATTGCTATTCCTTTGAAGGGATCTCCATTCCAGCCTCTTTCTAAGTCCTTCTTATCTCTTTTGGCCTTCAGCGCGGACCAATTTTTGGAAGCTTTGCTGCATGTGCCTGCACTTGATTGCATATGGGTGAGATATTTTCCTTTTCTGGTTTTATTTTTTTTTAGTGATTAAGCCATGTCCCTCATATCTTCCCCTCCAAGTTTTGTCTTCCTCCTTGCCTTTTTCCCCTGCTTTTGCAACATCTGGGAGCTTAGTTTTGGCATCTTTTGGTCCTTTGCAATGCAACTCATTTCTTCACAGACCATTTCTTGAAGGCTCTAAAACTCCCCATTTTCTGGTTTTTTTCAGTTGCATTTCATTTGATCCTATCTCCTTTCCAGAGTGTTTGTAAGCCTTTCTTTTGGGGGTCGCAAGATTCCCTTTCCCTTCCCGAAAGGAAATGAAATTTCCTTTCGGGAAGGGAAAGGGAATCTTGCGATTTCAATGGGCACCATGAGAGGAATCTTTGGTGCATGTCCCTGCACGTGATGACATGCCATGCCTTTTGATGGCTTTGACTTTGGGAAAGATTTTTTCTTTTTTTTTTTCCAGTTTTTTGCAGCATCCATGCCATGACTTTTCTATCTTCCCCTCCAAGGTTTTTCTTCCTCCTTGCCTTTTTCCCCAGCTTTTGCAACATCTGGGAGCTTCCTTTTGGCATCTTTTGGTCCTTTGCACTGCTCTGATAGAACCCCGGTGCATTTTCCTCTTCTCACTAAATTGACCAAATTTCCCAATTTTCTTTTTTTTCTCCTCCAATTGCTATTCCTTTGAAGGGATCTCCATTCCAGCCTCTTTCTAAGTCCTTCTTATCTCTTTTGGCCTTCAGCGCGGACCAATTTTTGGAAGCTTTGCTGCATGTGCCTGCACTTGATTGCATATGGGTGAGATATTTTCCTTTTCTGGTTTTATTTTTTTTTAGTGATTAAGCCATGTCCCTCATATCTTCCCCTCCAAGGTTTTTCTTCCTCCTTGCCTTTTTCCCCAGCTTTTGCAACATCTGGGAGCTTCCTTTTGGCATCTTTTGGTCCTTTGCACTGCTCTGATAGAACCCCGGTGCATTTTCCTCTTCTCACTAAATTGACCAAATTTCCCAATTTTCTTTTTTTTCTCCTCCAATTGCTATTCCTTTGAAGGGATCTCCATTCCAGCCTCTTTCTAAGTCCTTCTTATCTCTTTTGGCCTTCAGCGCGGACCAATTTTTGGAAGCTTTGCTGCATGTGCCTGCACTTGATTGCATATGGGTGAGATATTTTCCTTTTCTGGTTTTATTTTTTTTTAGTGATTAAGCCATGTCCCTCATATCTTCCCCTCCAAGTTTTGTCTTCCTCCTTGCCTTTTTCCCCTGCTTTTGCAACATCTGGGAGCTTAGTTTTGGCATCTTTTGGTCCTTTGCAATGCAACTCATTTCTTCACAGACCATTTCTTGAAGGCTCTAAAACTCCCCATTTTCTGGTTTTTTTCAGTTGCATTTCATTTGATCCTATCTCCTTTCCAGAGTGTTTGTAAGCCTTTCTTTTGGGGGTCGCAAGATTCCCTTTCCCTTCCCGAAAGGAAATGAAATTTCCTTTCGGGAAGGGAAAGGGAATCTTGCGATTTCAATGGGCACCATGAGAGGAATCTTTGGTGCATGTCCCTGCACGTGATGACATGCCATGCCTTTTGATGGCTTTGACTTTGGGAAAGATTTTTTCTTTTTTTTTTTCCAGTTTTTTGCAGCATCCATGCCATGACTTTTCTATCTTCCCCTCCAAGGTTTTTCTTCCTCCTTGCCTTTTTCCCCAGCTTTTGCAACATCTGGGAGCTTCCTTTTGGCATCTTTTGGTCCTTTGCACTGCTCTGATAGAACCCCGGTGCATTTTCCTCTTCTCACTAAATTGACCAAATTTCCCAATTTTCTTTTTTTTCTCCTCCAATTGCTATTCCTTTGAAGGGATCTCCATTCCAGCCTCTTTCTAAGTCCTTCTTATCTCTTTTGGCCTTCAGCGCGGACCAATTTTTGGAAGCTTTGCTGCATGTGCCTGCACTTGATTGCATATGGGTGAGATATTTTCCTTTTCTGGTTTTATTTTTTTTTAGTGATTAAGCCATGTCCCTCATATCTTCCCCTCCAAGTTTTGTCTTCCTCCTTGCCTTTTTCCCCTGCTTTTGCAACATCTGGGAGCTTAGTTTTGGCATCTTTTGGTCCTTTGCAATGCAACTCATTTCTTCACAGACCATTTCTTGAAGGCTCTAAAACTCCCCATTTTCTGGTTTTTTTCAGTTGCATTTCATTTGATCCTATCTCCTTTCCAGAGTGTTTGTAAGCCTTTCTTTTGGGGGTCGCAAGATTCCCTTTCCCTTCCCGAAAGGAAATGAAATTTCCTTTCGGGAAGGGAAAGGGAATCTTGCGATTTCAATGGGCACCATGAGAGGAATCTTTGGTGCATGTCCCTGCACGTGATGACATGCCATGCCTTTTGATGGCTTTGACTTTGGGAAAGATTTTTTCTTTTTTTTTTTCCAGTTTTTTGCAGCATCCATGCCATGACTTTTCTATCTTCCCCTCCAAGGTTTTTCTTCCTCCTTGCCTTTTTCCCCAGCTTTTGCAACATCTGGGAGCTTACTTTTGGCATCTTTTGGTCCTTTGCACTGCTCTGATAGAACCCCGGTGCATTTTCCTCTTCTCACTAAATTGACCAAATTTCCCAATTTTCTTTTTTTTCTCCTCCAATTGCTATTCCTTTGAAGGTATCTCCATTCCAGCCTCTTTCTAAGTCCTTCTTATCTCTTTTGGCCTTCAGCGCGGACCAATTTTTGGAAGCTTTGCTGCATGTGCCTGCACTTGATTGCATATGGGTGAGATATTTTCCTTTTCTGGTTTTTTTTTTTTTTAGTGATTAAGCCATGTCCCTCATATCTTCCCCTCCAAGTTTTGTCTTCCTCCTTGCCTTTTTCCCCTGCTTTTGCAACATCTGGGAGCTTAGTTTTGGCATCTTTTGGTCCTTTGCAATGCAACTCATTTCTTCACAGACCATTTCTTGAAGGCTCTAAAACTCCCCATTTTCTGGTTTTTTTCAGTTGCATTTCATTTGATCCTATCTCCTTTCCAGAGTGTTTGTAAGCCTTTCTTTTGGGGGTCGCAAGATTCCCTTTCCCTTCCCGAAAGGAAATTTCATTTCCTTTCGGGAAGGGAAAGGGAATCTTGCGATTTCAATGGGCACCATGAGAGGAATCTTTGGTGCATGTCCCTGCACGTGATGACATGCCATGCCTTTTGATGGCTTTGACTTTGGGAAAGATTTTTTTCTTTTTTTTTTTCCAGTTTTTTGCAGCATCCATGCCATGACTTTTCTATCTTCCCCTCCAAGGTTTTTCTTCCTCCTTGCCTTTTTCCCCAGCTTTTGCAACATCTGGGAGCTTCCTTTTGGCATCTTTTGGTCCTTTGCACTGCTCTGATAGAACCCCGGTGCATTTTCCTCTTCTCACTAAATTGACCAAATTTCCCAATTTTCTTTTTTTTCTCCTCCAATTGCTATTCCTTTGAAGGGATCTCCATTCCAGCCTCTTTCTAAGTCCTTCTTATCTCTTTTGGCCTTCAGCGCGGACCAATTTTTGGAAGCTTTGCTGCATGTGCCTGCACTTGATTGCATATGGGTGAGATATTTTCCTTTTCTGGTTTTATTTTTTTTTAGTGATTAAGCCATGTCCCTCATATCTTCCCCTCCAAGTTTTGTCTTCCTCCTTGCCTTTTTCCCCTGCTTTTGCAACATCTGGGAGCTTAGTTTTGGCATCTTTTGGTCCTTTGCAATGCAACTCATTTCTTCACAGACCATTTCTTGAAGGCTCTAAAACTCCCCATTTTCTGGTTTTTTTCAGTTGCATTTCATTTGATCCTATCTCCTTTCCAGAGTGTTTGTAAGCCTTTCTTTTGGGGGTCGCAAGATTCCCTTTCCCTTCCCGAAAGGAAATGAAATTTCCTTTCGGGAAGGGAAAGGGAATCTTGCGATTTCAATGGGCACCATGAGAGGAATCTTTGGTGCATGTCCCTGCACGTGATGACATGCCATGCCTTTTGATGGCTTTGACTTTGGGAAAGATTTTTTCTTTTTTTTTTTCCAGTTTTTTGCAGCATCCATGCCATGACTTTTCTATCTTCCCCTCCAAGGTTTTTCTTCCTCCTTGCCTTTTTCCCCAGCTTTTGCAACATCTGGGAGCTTCCTTTTGGCATCTTTTGGTCCTTTGCACTGCTCTGATAGAACCCCGGTGCATTTTCCTCTTCTCACTAAATTGACCAAATTTCCCAATTTTCTTTTTTTTCTCCTCCAATTGCTATTCCTTTGAAGGTATCTCCATTCCAGCCTCTTTCTAAGTCCTTCTTATCTCTTTTGGCCTTCAGCGCGGACCAATTTTTGGAAGCTTTGCTGCATGTGCCTGCACTTGATTGCATATGGGTGAGATATTTTCCTTTTCTGGTTTTTTTTTTTTTTAGTGATTAAGCCATGTCCCTCATATCTTCCCCTCCAAGTTTTGTCTTCCTCCTTGCCTTTTTCCCCTGCTTTTGCAACATCTGGGAGCTTAGTTTTGGCATCTTTTGGTCCTTTGCAATGCAACTCATTTCTTCACAGACCATTTCTTGAAGGCTCTAAAACTCCCCATTTTCTGGTTTTTTTCAGTTGCATTTCATTTGATCCTATCTCCTTTCCAGAGTGTTTGTAAGCCTTTCTTTTGGGGGTCGCAAGATTCCCTTTCCCTTCCCGAAAGGAAATTTCATTTCCTTTCGGGAAGGGAAAGGGAATCTTGCGATTTCAATGGGCACCATGAGAGGAATCTTTGGTGCATGTCCCTGCACGTGATGACATGCCATGCCTTTTGATGGCTTTGACTTTGGGAAAGATTTTTTTCTTTTTTTTTTTCCAGTTTTTTGCAGCATCCATGCCATGACTTTTCTATCTTCCCCTCCAAGGTTTTTCTTCCTCCTTGCCTTTTTCCCCAGCTTTTGCAACATCTGGGAGCTTCCTTTTGGCATCTTTTGGTCCTTTGCACTGCTCTGATAGAACCCCGGTGCATTTTCCTCTTCTCACTAAATTGACCAAATTTCCCAATTTTCTTTTTTTTCTCCTCCAATTGCTATTCCTTTGAAGGGATCTCCATTCCAGCCTCTTTCTAAGTCCTTCTTATCTCTTTTGGCCTTCAGCGCGGACCAATTTTTGGAAGCTTTGCTGCATGTGCCTGCACTTGATTGCATATGGGTGAGATATTTTCCTTTTCTGGTTTTATTTTTTTTTAGTGATTAAGCCATGTCCCTCATATCTTCCCCTCCAAGTTTTGTCTTCCTCCTTGCCTTTTTCCCCTGCTTTTGCAACATCTGGGAGCTTAGTTTTGGCATCTTTTGGTCCTTTGCAATGCAACTCATTTCTTCACAGACCATTTCTTGAAGGCTCTAAAACTCCCCAATTTCTGGTTTTTTTCAGTTGCATTTCATTTGATCCTATCTCCTTTCCAGAGTGTTTGTAAGCCTTTCTTTTGGGGGTCGCAAGATTCCCTTTCCCTTCCCGAAAGGAAATGAAATTTCCTTTCGGGAAGGGAAAGGGAATCTTGCGATTTCAATGGGCACCATGAGAGGAATCTTTGGTGCATGTCCCTGCACGTGATGACATGCCATGCCTTTTGATGGCTTTGACTTTGGGAAAGATTTTTTCTTTTTTTTTTCCCAGTTTTTTGCAGCATCCATGCCATGACTTTTCTATCTTCCCCTCCAAGGTTTTTCTTCCTCCTTGCCTTTTTCCCCAGCTTTTGCAACATCTGGGAGCTTACTTTTGGCATCTTTTGGTCCTTTGCACTGCTCTGATAGAACCCCGGTGCATTTTCCTCTTCTCACTAAATTGACCAAATTTCCCAATTTTCTTTTTTTTCTCCTCCAATTGCTATTCCTTTGAAGGGATCTCCATTCCAGCCTCTTTCTAAGTCCTTCTTATCTCTTTTGGCCTTCAGCGCGGACCAATTTTTGGAAGCTTTGCTGCATGTGCCTGCACTTGATTGCATATGGGTGAGATATTTTCCTTTTCTGGTTTTATTTTTTTTTAATGATTAAGCCATGTCCCTCATATCTTCCCCTCCAAGTTTTGTCTTCCTCCTTGCCTTTTTCCCCTGCTTTTGCAACATCTGGGAGCTTAGTTTTGGCATCTTTTGGTCCTTTGCAATGCAACTCATTTCTTCACAGACCATTTCTTGAAGGCTCTAAAACTCCCCATTTTCTGGTTTTTTTCAGTTGCATTTCATTTGATCCTATCTCCTTTCCAGAGTGTTTGTAAGCCTTTCTTTTGGGGGTCGCAAGATTCCCTTTCCCTTCCCGAAAGGAAATGAAATTTCCTTTCGGGAAGGGAAAGGGAATCTTGCGATTTCAATGGGCACCATGAGAGGAATCTTTGGTGCATGTCCCTGCACGTGATGACATGCCATGCCTTTTGATGGCTTTGACTTTGGGAAAGATTTTTTCTTTTTTTTTTTCCAGTTTTTTGCAGCATCCATGCCATGACTTTTCTATCTTCCCCTCCAAGGTTTTTCTTCCTCCTTGCCTTTTTCCCCAGCTTTTGCAACATCTGGGAGCTTCCTTTTGGCATCTTTTGGTCCTTTGCACTGCTCTGATAGAACCCCGGTGCATTTTCCTCTTCTCACTAAATTGACCAAATTTCCCAATTTTCTTTTTTTTCTCCTCCAATTGCTATTCCTTTGAAGGGATCTCCATTCCAGCCTCTTTCTAAGTCCTTCTTATCTCTTTTGGCCTTCAGCGCGGACCAATTTTTGGAAGCTTTGCTGCATGTGCCTGCACTTGATTGCATATGGGTGAGATATTTTCCTTTTCTGGTTTTATTTTTTTTTAGTGATTAAGCCATGTCCCTCATATCTTCCCCTCCAAGGTTTTTCTTCCTCCTTGCCTTTTTCCCCAGCTTTTGCAACATCTGGGAGCTTCCTTTTGGCATCTTTTGGTCCTTTGCACTGCTCTGATAGAACCCCGGTGCATTTTCCTCTTCTCACTAAATTGACCAAATTTCCCAATTTTCTTTTTTTTCTCCTCCAATTGCTATTCCTTTGAAGGGATCTCCATTCCAGCCTCTTTCTAAGTCCTTCTTATCTCTTTTGGCCTTCAGCGCGGACCAATTTTTGGAAGCTTTGCTGCATGTGCCTGCACTTGATTGCATATGGGTGAGATATTTTCCTTTTCTGGTTTTATTTTTTTTTAGTGATTAAGCCATGTCCCTCATATCTTCCCCTCCAAGTTTTGTCTTCCTCCTTGCCTTTTTCCCCTGCTTTTGCAACATCTGGGAGCTTAGTTTTGGCATCTTTTGGTCCTTTGCAATGCAACTCATTTCTTCACAGACCATTTCTTGAAGGCTCTAAAACTCCCCATTTTCTGGTTTTTTTCAGTTGCATTTCATTTGATCCTATCTCCTTTCCAGAGTGTTTGTAAGCCTTTCTTTTGGGGGTCGCAAGATTCCCTTTCCCTTCCCGAAAGGAAATGAAATTTCCTTTCGGGAAGGGAAAGGGAATCTTGCGATTTCAATGGGCACCATGAGAGGAATCTTTGGTGCATGTCCCTGCACGTGATGACATGCCATGCCTTTTGATGGCTTTGACTTTGGGAAAGATTTTTTCTTTTTTTTTTTCCAGTTTTTTGCAGCATCCATGCCATGACTTTTCTATCTTCCCCTCCAAGGTTTTTCTTCCTCCTTGCCTTTTTCCCCAGCTTTTGCAACATCTGGGAGCTTCCTTTTGGCATCTTTTGGTCCTTTGCACTGCTCTGATAGAACCCCGGTGCATTTTCCTCTTCTCACTAAATTGACCAAATTTCCCAATTTTCTTTTTTTTCTCCTCCAATTGCTATTCCTTTGAAGGGATCTCCATTCCAGCCTCTTTCTAAGTCCTTCTTATCTCTTTTGGCCTTCAGCGCGGACCAATTTTTGGAAGCTTTGCTGCATGTGCCTGCACTTGATTGCATATGGGTGAGATATTTTCCTTTTCTGTTTTTATTTTTTTTTAGTGATTAAGCCATGTCCCTCATATCTTCCCCTCCAAGTTTTGTCTTCCTCCTTGCCTTTTTCCCCTGCTTTTGCAACATCTGGGAGCTTAGTTTTGGCATCTTTTGGTCCTTTGCAATGCAACTCATTTCTTCACAGACCATTTCTTGAAGGCTCTAAAACTCCCCATTTTCTGGTTTTTTTCAGTTGCATTTCATTTGATCCTATCTCCTTTCCAGAGTGTTTGTAAGCCTTTCTTTTGGGGGTCGCAAGATTCCCTTTCCCTTCCCGAAAGGAAATTTCATTTCCTTTCGGGAAGGGAAAGGGAATCTTGCGATTTCAATGGGCACCATGAGAGGAATCTTTGGTGCATGTCCCTGCACGTGATGACATGCCATGCCTTTTGATGGCTTTGACTTTGGGAAAGATTTTTTCTTTTTTTTTTTCCAGTTTTTTGCAGCATCCATGCCATGACTTTTCTATCTTCCCCTCCAAGGTTTTTCTTCCTCCTTGCCTTTTTCCCCAGCTTTTGCAACATCTGGGAGCTTACTTTTGGCATCTTTTGGTCCTTTGCACTGCTCTGATAGAACCCCGGTGCATTTTCCTCTTCTCACTAAATTGACCAAATTTCCCAATTTTCTTTTTTTTCTCCTCCAATTGCTATTCCTTTGAAGGGATCTCCATTCCAGCCTCTTTCTAAGTCCTTCTTATCTCTTTTGGCCTTCAGCGCGGACCAATTTTTGGAAGCTTTGCTGCATGTGCCTGCACTTGATTGCATATGGGTGAGATATTTTCCTTTTCTGTTTTTATTTTTTTTTAGTGATTAAGCCATGTCCCTCATATCTTCCCCTCCAAGTTTTGTCTTCCTCCTTGCCTTTTTCCCCTGCTTTTGCAACATCTGGGAGCTTACTTTTGGCATCTTTTGGTCCTTTGCAATGCAACTCATTTCTTCACAGACCATTTCTTGAAGGCTCTAAAACTCCCCATTTTCTGGTTTTTTTCAGTTGCATTTCATTTGATCCTATCTCCTTTCCAGAGTGTTTGTAAGCCTTTCTTTTGGGGGTCGCAAGATTCCCTTTCCCTTCCCGAAAGGAAATGAAATTTCCTTTCGGGAAGGGAAAGGGAATCTTGCGATTTCAATGGGCACCATGAGAGGAATCTTTGGTGCATGTCCCTGCACGTGATGACATGCCATGCCTTTTGATGGCTTTGACTTTGGGAAAGATTTTTTCTTTTTTTTTTTCCAGTTTTTTGCAGCATCCATGCCATGACTTTTCTATCTTCCCCTCCAAGGTTTTTCTTCCTCCTTGCCTTTTTCCCCAGCTTTTGCAACATCTGGGAGCTTACTTTTGGCATCTTTTGGTCCTTTGCACTGCTCTGATAGAACCCCGGTGCATTTTCCTCTTCTCACTAAATTGACCAAATTTCCCAATTTTCTTTTTTTTCTCCTCCAATTGCTATTCCTTTGAAGGTATCTCCATTCCAGCCTCTTTCTAAGTCCTTCTTATCTCTTTTGGCCTTCAGCGCGGACCAATTTTTGGAAGCTTTGCTGCATGTGCCTGCACTTGATTGCATATGGGTGAGATATTTTCCTTTTCTGGTTTTTTTTTTTTTTAGTGATTAAGCCATGTCCCTCATATCTTCCCCTCCAAGTTTTGTCTTCCTCCTTGCCTTTTTCCCCTGCTTTTGCAACATCTGGGAGCTTAGTTTTGGCATCTTTTGGTCCTTTGCAATGCAACTCATTTCTTCACAGACCATTTCTTGAAGGCTCTAAAACTCCCCATTTTCTGGTTTTTTTCAGTTGCATTTCATTTGATCCTATCTCCTTTCCAGAGTGTTTGTAAGCCTTTCTTTTGGGGGTCGCAAGATTCCCTTTCCCTTCCCGAAAGGAAATTTCATTTCCTTTCGGGAAGGGAAAGGGAATCTTGCGATTTCAATGGGCACCATGAGAGGAATCTTTGGTGCATGTCCCTGCACGTGATGACATGCCATGCCTTTTGATGGCTTTGACTTTGGGAAAGATTTTTTTCTTTTTTTTTTTCCAGTTTTTTGCAGCATCCATGCCATGACTTTTCTATCTTCCCCTCCAAGGTTTTTCTTCCTCCTTGCCTTTTTCCCCAGCTTTTGCAACATCTGGGAGCTTCCTTTTGGCATCTTTTGGTCCTTTGCACTGCTCTGATAGAACCCCGGTGCATTTTCCTCTTCTCACTAAATTGACCAAATTTCCCAATTTTCTTTTTTTTCTCCTCCAATTGCTATTCCTTTGAAGGGATCTCCATTCCAGCCTCTTTCTAAGTCCTTCTTATCTCTTTTGGCCTTCAGCGCGGACCAATTTTTGGAAGCTTTGCTGCATGTGCCTGCACTTGATTGCATATGGGTGAGATATTTTCCTTTTCTGGTTTTATTTTTTTTTAGTGATTAAGCCATGTCCCTCATATCTTCCCCTCCAAGTTTTGTCTTCCTCCTTGCCTTTTTCCCCTGCTTTTGCAACATCTGGGAGCTTAGTTTTGGCATCTTTTGGTCCTTTGCAATGCAACTCATTTCTTCACAGACCATTTCTTGAAGGCTCTAAAACTCCCCATTTTCTGGTTTTTTTCAGTTGCATTTCATTTGATCCTATCTCCTTTCCAGAGTGTTTGTAAGCCTTTCTTTTGGGGGTCGCAAGATTCCCTTTCCCTTCCCGAAAGGAAATGAAATTTCCTTTCGGGAAGGGAAAGGGAATCTTGCGATTTCAATGGGCACCATGAGAGGAATCTTTGGTGCATGTCCCTGCACGTGATGACATGCCATGCCTTTTGATGGCTTTGACTTTGGGAAAGATTTTTTCTTTTTTTTTTTCCAGTTTTTTGCAGCATCCATGCCATGACTTTTCTATCTTCCCCTCCAAGGTTTTTCTTCCTCCTTGCCTTTTTCCCCAGCTTTTGCAACATCTGGGAGCTTCCTTTTGGCATCTTTTGGTCCTTTGCACTGCTCTGATAGAACCCCGGTGCATTTTCCTCTTCTCACTAAATTGACCAAATTTCCCAATTTTCTTTTTTTTCTCCTCCAATTGCTATTCCTTTGAAGGGATCTCCATTCCAGCCTCTTTCTAAGTCCTTCTTATCTCTTTTGGCCTTCAGCGCGGACCAATTTTTGGAAGCTTTGCTGCATGTGCCTGCACTTGATTGCATATGGGTGAGATATTTTCCTTTTCTGGTTTTATTTTTTTTTAGTGATTAAGCCATGTCCCTCATATCTTCCCCTCCAAGTTTTGTCTTCCTCCTTGCCTTTTTCCCCTGCTTTTGCAACATCTGGGAGCTTAGTTTTGGCATCTTTTGGTCCTTTGCAATGCAACTCATTTCTTCACAGACCATTTCTTGAAGGCTCTAAAACTCCCCATTTTCTGGTTTTTTTCAGTTGCATTTCATTTGATCCTATCTCCTTTCCAGAGTGTTTGTAAGCCTTTCTTTTGGGGGTCGCAAGATTCCCTTTCCCTTCCCGAAAGGAAATTTCATTTCCTTTCGGGAAGGGAAAGGGAATCTTGCGATTTCAATGGGCACCATGAGAGGAATCTTTGGTGCATGTCCCTGCACGTGATGACATGCCATGCCTTTTGATGGCTTTGACTTTGGGAAAGATTTTTTCTTTTTTTTTTTCCAGTTTTTTGCAGCATCCATGCCATGACTTTTCTATCTTCCCCTCCAAGGTTTTTCTTCCTCCTTGCCTTTTTCCCCAGCTTTTGCAACATCTGGGAGCTTACTTTTGGCATCTTTTGGTCCTTTGCACTGCTCTGATAGAACCCCGGTGCATTTTCCTCTTCTCACTAAATTGACCAAATTTCCCAATTTTCTTTTTTTTCTCCTCCAATTGCTATTCCTTTGAAGGGATCTCCATTCCAGCCTCTTTCTAAGTCCTTCTTATCTCTTTTGGCCTTCAGCGCGGACCAATTTTTGGAAGCTTTGCTGCATGTGCCTGCACTTGATTGCATATGGGTGAGATATTTTCCTTTTCTGTTTTTATTTTTTTTTAGTGATTAAGCCATGTCCCTCATATCTTCCCCTCCAAGTTTTGTCTTCCTCCTTGCCTTTTTCCCCTGCTTTTGCAACATCTGGGAGCTTAGTTTTGGCATCTTTTGGTCCTTTGCAATGCAACTCATTTCTTCACAGACCATTTCTTGAAGGCTCTAAAACTCCCCATTTTCTGGTTTTTTTCAGTTGCATTTCATTTGATCCTATCTCCTTTCCAGAGTGTTTGTAAGCCTTTCTTTTGGGGGTCGCAAGATTCCCTTTCCCTTCCCGAAAGGAAATTTCATTTCCTTTCGGGAAGGGAAAGGGAATCTTGCGATTTCAATGGGCACCATGAGAGGAATCTTTGGTGCATGTCCCTGCACGTGATGACATGCCATGCCTTTTGATGGCTTTGACTTTGGGAAAGATTTTTTCTTTTTTTTTTTCCAGTTTTTTGCAGCATCCATGCCATGACTTTTCTATCTTCCCCTCCAAGGTTTTTCTTCCTCCTTGCCTTTTTCCCCAGCTTTTGCAACATCTGGGAGCTTCCTTTTGGCATCTTTTGGTCCTTTGCACTGCTCTGATAGAACCCCGGTGCATTTTCCTCTTCTCACTAAATTGACCAAATTTCCCAATTTTCTTTTTTTTCTCCTCCAATTGCTATTCCTTTGAAGGTATCTCCATTCCAGCCTCTTTCTAAGTCCTTCTTATCTCTTTTGGCCTTCAGCGCGGACCAATTTTTGGAAGCTTTGCTGCATGTGCCTGCACTTGATTGCATATGGGTGAGATATTTTCCTTTTCTGGTTTTTTTTTTTTTTAGTGATTAAGCCATGTCCCTCATATCTTCCCCTCCAAGTTTTGTCTTCCTCCTTGCCTTTTTCCCCTGCTTTTGCAACATCTGGGAGCTTAGTTTTGGCATCTTTTGGTCCTTTGCAATGCAACTCATTTCTTCACAGACCATTTCTTGAAGGCTCTAAAACTCCCCATTTTCTGGTTTTTTTCAGTTGCATTTCATTTGATCCTATCTCCTTTCCAGAGTGTTTGTAAGCCTTTCTTTTGGGGGTCGCAAGATTCCCTTTCCCTTCCCGAAAGGAAATTTCATTTCCTTTCGGGAAGGGAAAGGGAATCTTGCGATTTCAATGGGCACCATGAGAGGAATCTTTGGTGCATGTCCCTGCACGTGATGACATGCCATGCCTTTTGATGGCTTTGACTTTGGGAAAGATTTTTTTCTTTTTTTTTTTCCAGTTTTTTGCAGCATCCATGCCATGACTTTTCTATCTTCCCCTCCAAGGTTTTTCTTCCTCCTTGCCTTTTTCCCCAGCTTTTGCAACATCTGGGAGCTTCCTTTTGGCATCTTTTGGTCCTTTGCACTGCTCTGATAGAACCCCGGTGCATTTTCCTCTTCTCACTAAATTGACCAAATTTCCCAATTTTCTTTTCTTTCTCCTCCAATTGCTATTCCTTTGAAGGGATCTCCATTCCAGCCTCTTTCTAAGTCCTTCTTATCTCTTTTGGCCTTCAGCGCGGACCAATTTTTGGAAGCTTTGCTGCATGTGCCTGCACTTGATTGCATATGGGTGAGATATTTTCCTTTTCTGTTTTTATTTTTTTTTAGTGATTAAGCCATGTCCCTCATATCTTCCCCTCCAAGTTTTGTCTTCCTCCTTGCCTTTTTCCCCTGCTTTTGCAACATCTGGGAGCTTACTTTTGGCATCTTTTGGTCCTTTGCAATGCAACTCATTTCTTCACAGACCATTTCTTGAAGGCTCTAAAACTCCCCATTTTCTGGTTTTTTTCAGTTGCATTTCATTTGATCCTATCTCCTTTCCAGAGTGTTTGTAAGCCTTTCTTTTGGGGGTCGCAAGATTCCCTTTCCCTTCCCGAAAGGAAATTTCATTTCCTTTCGGGAAGGGAAAGGGAATCTTGCGATTTCAATGGGCACCATGAGAGGAATCTTTGGTGCATGTCCCTGCACGTGATGACATGCCATGCCTTTTGATGGCTTTGACTTTGGGAAAGATTTTTTCTTTTTTTTTTTCCAGTTTTTTGCAGCATCCATGCCATGACTTTTCTATCTTCCCCTCCAAGGTTTTTCTTCCTCCTTGCCTTTTTCCCCAGCTTTTGCAACATCTGGGAGCTTCCTTTTGGCATCTTTTGGTCCTTTGCACTGCTCTGATAGAACCCCGGTGCATTTTCCTCTTCTCACTAAATTGACCAAATTTCCCAATTTTCTTTTTTTTCTCCTCCAATTGCTATTCCTTTGAAGGGATCTCCATTCCAGCCTCTTTCTAAGTCCTTCTTATCTCTTTTGGCCTTCAGCGCGGACCAATTTTTGGAAGCTTTGCTGCATGTGCCTGCACTTGATTGCATATGGGTGAGATATTTTCCTTTTCTGGTTTTATTTTTTTTTAGTGATTAAGCCATGTCCCTCATATCTTCCCCTCCAAGTTTTGTCTTCCTCCTTGCCTTTTTCCCCTGCTTTTGCAACATCTGGGAGCTTAGTTTTGGCATCTTTTGGTCCTTTGCAATGCAACTCATTTCTTCACAGACCATTTCTTGAAGGCTCTAAAACTCCCCATTTTCTGGTTTTTTTCAGTTGCATTTCATTTGATCCTATCTCCTTTCCAGAGTGTTTGTAAGCCTTTCTTTTGGGGGTCGCAAGATTCCCTTTCCCTTCCCGAAAGGAAATGAAATTTCCTTTCGGGAAGGGAAAGGGAATCTTGCGATTTCAATGGGCACCATGAGAGGAATCTTTGGTGCATGTCCCTGCACGTGATGACATGCCATGCCTTTTGATGGCTTTGACTTTGGGAAAGATTTTTTCTTTTTTTTTTTCCAGTTTTTTGCAGCATCCATGCCATGACTTTTCTATCTTCCCCTCCAAGGTTTTTCTTCCTCCTTGCCTTTTTCCCCAGCTTTTGCAACATCTGGGAGCTTCCTTTTGGCATCTTTTGGTCCTTTGCACTGCTCTGATAGAACCCCGGTGCATTTTCCTCTTCTCACTAAATTGACCAAATTTCCCAATTTTCTTTTTTTTCTCCTCCAATTGCTATTCCTTTGAAGGGATCTCCATTCCAGCCTCTTTCTAAGTCCTTCTTATCTCTTTTGGCCTTCAGCGCGGACCAATTTTTGGAAGCTTTGCTGCATGTGCCTGCACTTGATTGCATATGGGTGAGATATTTTCCTTTTCTGGTTTTATTTTTTTTTAGTGATTAAGCCATGTCCCTCATATCTTCCCCTCCAAGTTTTGTCTTCCTCCTTGCCTTTTTCCCCTGCTTTTGCAACATCTGGGAGCTTAGTTTTGGCATCTTTTGGTCCTTTGCAATGCAACTCATTTCTTCACAGACCATTTCTTGAAGGCTCTAAAACTCCCCATTTTCTGGTTTTTTTCAGTTGCATTTCATTTGATCCTATCTCCTTTCCAGAGTGTTTGTAAGCCTTTCTTTTGGGGGTCGCAAGATTCCCTTTCCCTTCCCGAAAGGAAATGAAATTTCCTTTCGGGAAGGGAAAGGGAATCTTGCGATTTCAATGGGCACCATGAGAGGAATCTTTGGTGCATGTCCCTGCACGTGATGACATGCCATGCCTTTTGATGGCTTTGACTTTGGGAAAGATTTTTTCTTTTTTTTTTTCCAGTTTTTTGCAGCATCCATGCCATGACTTTTCTATCTTCCCCTCCAAGGTTTTTCTTCCTCCTTGCCTTTTTCCCCAGCTTTTGCAACATCTGGGAGCTTCCTTTTGGCATCTTTTGGTCCTTTGCACTGCTCTGATAGAACCCCGGTGCATTTTCCTCTTCTCACTAAATTGACCAAATTTCCCAATTTTCTTTTTTTTCTCCTCCAATTGCTATTCCTTTGAAGGGATCTCCATTCCAGCCTCTTTCTAAGTCCTTCTTATCTCTTTTGGCCTTCAGCGCGGACCAATTTTTGGAAGCTTTGCTGCATGTGCCTGCACTTGATTGCATATGGGTGAGATATTTTCCTTTTCTGTTTTTATTTTTTTTTAGTGATTAAGCCATGTCCCTCATATCTTCCCCTCCAAGTTTTGTCTTCCTCCTTGCCTTTTTCCCCTGCTTTTGCAACATCTGGGAGCTTAGTTTTGGCATCTTTTGGTCCTTTGCAATGCAACTCATTTCTTCACAGACCATTTCTTGAAGGCTCTAAAACTCCCCATTTTCTGGTTTTTTTCAGTTGCATTTCATTTGATCCTATCTCCTTTCCAGAGTGTTTGTAAGCCTTTCTTTTGGGGGTCGCAAGATTCCCTTTCCCTTCCCGAAAGGAAATGAAATTTCCTTTCGGGAAGGGAAAGGGAATCTTGCGATTTCAATGGGCACCATGAGAGGAATCTTTGGTGCATGTCCCTGCACGTGATGACATGCCATGCCTTTTGATGGCTTTGACTTTGGGAAAGATTTTTTCTTTTTTTTTTTCCAGTTTTTTGCAGCATCCATGCCATGACTTTTCTATCTTCCCCTCCAAGGTTTTTCTTCCTCCTTGCCTTTTTCCCCAGCTTTTGCAACATCTGGGAGCTTCCTTTTGGCATCTTTTGGTCCTTTGCACTGCTCTGATAGAACCCCGGTGCATTTTCCTCTTCTCACTAAATTGACCAAATTTCCCAATTTTCTTTTTTTTCTCCTCCAATTGCTATTCCTTTGAAGGTATCTCCATTCCAGCCTCTTTCTAAGTCCTTCTTATCTCTTTTGGCCTTCAGCGCGGACCAATTTTTGGAAGCTTTGCTGCATGTGCCTGCACTTGATTGCATATGGGTGAGATATTTTCCTTTTCTGGTTTTTTTTTTTTTTAGTGATTAAGCCATGTCCCTCATATCTTCCCCTCCAAGTTTTGTCTTCCTCCTTGCCTTTTTCCCCTGCTTTTGCAACATCTGGGAGCTTAGTTTTGGCATCTTTTGGTCCTTTGCAATGCAACTCATTTCTTCACAGACCATTTCTTGAAGGCTCTAAAACTCCCCATTTTCTGGTTTTTTTCAGTTGCATTTCATTTGATCCTATCTCCTTTCCAGAGTGTTTGTAAGCCTTTCTTTTGGGGGTCGCAAGATTCCCTTTCCCTTCCCGAAAGGAAATGAAATTTCCTTTCGGGAAGGGAAAGGGAATCTTGCGATTTCAATGGGCACCATGAGAGGAATCTTTGGTGCATGTCCCTGCACGTGATGACATGCCATGCCTTTTGATGGCTTTGACTTTGGGAAAGATTTTTTCTTTTTTTTTTTCCAGTTTTTTGCAGCATCCATGCCATGACTTTTCTATCTTCCCCTCCAAGGTTTTTCTTCCTCCTTGCCTTTTTCCCCAGCTTTTGCAACATCTGGGAGCTTCCTTTTGGCATCTTTTGGTCCTTTGCACTGCTCTGATAGAACCCCGGTGCATTTTCCTCTTCTCACTAAATTGACCAAATTTCCCAATTTTCTTTTTTTTCTCCTCCAATTGCTATTCCTTTGAAGGGATCTCCATTCCAGCCTCTTTCTAAGTCCTTCTTATCTCTTTTGGCCTTCAGCGCGGACCAATTTTTGGAAGCTTTGCTGCATGTGCCTGCACTTGATTGCATATGGGTGAGATATTTTCCTTTTCTGGTTTTATTTTTTTTTAGTGATTAAGCCATGTCCCTCATATCTTCCCCTCCAAGTTTTGTCTTCCTCCTTGCCTTTTTCCCCTGCTTTTGCAACATCTGGGAGCTTAGTTTTGGCATCTTTTGGTCCTTTGCAATGCAACTCATTTCTTCACAGACCATTTCTTGAAGGCTCTAAAACTCCCCATTTTCTGGTTTTTTTCAGTTGCATTTCATTTGATCCTATCTCCTTTCCAGAGTGTTTGTAAGCCTTTCTTTTGGGGGTCGCAAGATTCCCTTTCCCTTCCCGAAAGGAAATGAAATTTCCTTTCGGGAAGGGAAAGGGAATCTTGCGATTTCAATGGGCACCATGAGAGGAATCTTTGGTGCATGTCCCTGCACGTGATGACATGCCATGCCTTTTGATGGCTTTGACTTTGGGAAAGATTTTTTCTTTTTTTTTTTCCAGTTTTTTGCAGCATCCATGCCATGACTTTTCTATCTTCCCCTCCAAGGTTTTTCTTCCTCCTTGCCTTTTTCCCCAGCTTTTGCAACATCTGGGAGCTTACTTTTGGCATCTTTTGGTCCTTTGCACTGCTCTGATAGAACCCCGGTGCATTTTCCTCTTCTCACTAAATTGACCAAATTTCCCAATTTTCTTTTTTTTCTCCTCCAATTGCTATTCCTTTGAAGGTATCTCCATTCCAGCCTCTTTCTAAGTCCTTCTTATCTCTTTTGGCCTTCAGCGCGGACCAATTTTTGGAAGCTTTGCTGCATGTGCCTGCACTTGATTGCATATGGGTGAGATATTTTCCTTTTCTGGTTTTTTTTTTTTTTAGTGATTAAGCCATGTCCCTCATATCTTCCCCTCCAAGTTTTGTCTTCCTCCTTGCCTTTTTCCCCTGCTTTTGCAACATCTGGGAGCTTAGTTTTGGCATCTTTTGGTCCTTTGCAATGCAACTCATTTCTTCACAGACCATTTCTTGAAGGCTCTAAAACTCCCCATTTTCTGGTTTTTTTCAGTTGCATTTCATTTGATCCTATCTCCTTTCCAGAGTGTTTGTAAGCCTTTCTTTTGGGGGTCGCAAGATTCCCTTTCCCTTCCCGAAAGGAAATTTCATTTCCTTTCGGGAAGGGAAAGGGAATCTTGCGATTTCAATGGGCACCATGAGAGGAATCTTTGGTGCATGTCCCTGCACGTGATGACATGCCATGCCTTTTGATGGCTTTGACTTTGGGAAAGATTTTTTTCTTTTTTTTTTTCCAGTTTTTTGCAGCATCCATGCCATGACTTTTCTATCTTCCCCTCCAAGGTTTTTCTTCCTCCTTGCCTTTTTCCCCAGCTTTTGCAACATCTGGGAGCTTCCTTTTGGCATCTTTTGGTCCTTTGCACTGCTCTGATAGAACCCCGGTGCATTTTCCTCTTCTCACTAAATTGACCAAATTTCCCAATTTTCTTTTTTTTCTCCTCCAATTGCTATTCCTTTGAAGGGATCTCCATTCCAGCCTCTTTCTAAGTCCTTCTTATCTCTTTTGGCCTTCAGCGCGGACCAATTTTTGGAAGCTTTGCTGCATGTGCCTGCACTTGATTGCATATGGGTGAGATATTTTCCTTTTCTGGTTTTATTTTTTTTTAGTGATTAAGCCATGTCCCTCATATCTTCCCCTCCAAGTTTTGTCTTCCTCCTTGCCTTTTTCCCCTGCTTTTGCAACATCTGGGAGCTTAGTTTTGGCATCTTTTGGTCCTTTGCAATGCAACTCATTTCTTCACAGACCATTTCTTGAAGGCTCTAAAACTCCCCATTTTCTGGTTTTTTTCAGTTGCATTTCATTTGATCCTATCTCCTTTCCAGAGTGTTTGTAAGCCTTTCTTTTGGGGGTCGCAAGATTCCCTTTCCCTTCCCGAAAGGAAATGAAATTTCCTTTCGGGAAGGGAAAGGGAATCTTGCGATTTCAATGGGCACCATGAGAGGAATCTTTGGTGCATGTCCCTGCACGTGATGACATGCCATGCCTTTTGATGGCTTTGACTTTGGGAAAGATTTTTTCTTTTTTTTTTTCCAGTTTTTTGCAGCATCCATGCCATGACTTTTCTATCTTCCCCTCCAAGGTTTTTCTTCCTCCTTGCCTTTTTCCCCAGCTTTTGCAACATCTGGGAGCTTCCTTTTGGCATCTTTTGGTCCTTTGCACTGCTCTGATAGAACCCCGGTGCATTTTCCTCTTCTCACTAAATTGACCAAATTTCCCAATTTTCTTTTTTTTCTCCTCCAATTGCTATTCCTTTGAAGGGATCTCCATTCCAGCCTCTTTCTAAGTCCTTCTTATCTCTTTTGGCCTTCAGCGCGGACCAATTTTTGGAAGCTTTGCTGCATGTGCCTGCACTTGATTGCATATGGGTGAGATATTTTCCTTTTCTGGTTTTATTTTTTTTTAGTGATTAAGCCATGTCCCTCATATCTTCCCCTCCAAGTTTTGTCTTCCTCCTTGCCTTTTTCCCCTGCTTTTGCAACATCTGGGAGCTTAGTTTTGGCATCTTTTGGTCCTTTGCAATGCAACTCATTTCTTCACAGACCATTTCTTGAAGGCTCTAAAACTCCCCATTTTCTGGTTTTTTTCAGTTGCATTTCATTTGATCCTATCTCCTTTCCAGAGTGTTTGTAAGCCTTTCTTTTGGGGGTCGCAAGATTCCCTTTCCCTTCCCGAAAGGAAATGAAATTTCCTTTCGGGAAGGGAAAGGGAATCTTGCGATTTCAATGGGCACCATGAGAGGAATCTTTGGTGCATGTCCCTGCACGTGATGACATGCCATGCCTTTTGATGGCTTTGACTTTGGGAAAGATTTTTTCTTTTTTTTTTCCCAGTTTTTTGCAGCATCCATGCCATGACTTTTCTATCTTCCCCTCCAAGGTTTTTCTTCCTCCTTGCCTTTTTCCCCAGCTTTTGCAACATCTGGGAGCTTCCTTTTGGCATCTTTTGGTCCTTTGCACTGCTCTGATAGAACCCCGGTGCATTTTCCTCTTCTCACTAAATTGACCAAATTTCCCAATTTTCTTTTTTTTCTCCTCCAATTGCTATTCCTTTGAAGGGATCTCCATTCCAGCCTCTTTCTAAGTCCTTCTTATCTCTTTTGGCCTTCAGCGCGGACCAATTTTTGGAAGCTTTGCTGCATGTGCCTGCACTTGATTGCATATGGGTGAGATATTTTCCTTTTCTGGTTTTATTTTTTTTTAGTGATTAAGCCATGTCCCTCATATCTTCCCCTCCAAGTTTTGTCTTCCTCCTTGCCTTTTTCCCCTGCTTTTGCAACATCTGGGAGCTTAGTTTTGGCATCTTTTGGTCCTTTGCAATGCAACTCATTTCTTCACAGACCATTTCTTGAAGGCTCTAAAACTCCCCATTTTCTGGTTTTTTTCAGTTGCATTTCATTTGATCCTATCTCCTTTCCAGAGTGTTTGTAAGCCTTTCTTTTGGGGGTCGCAAGATTCCCTTTCCCTTCCCGAAAGGAAATTTCATTTCCTTTCGGGAAGGGAAAGGGAATCTTGCGATTTCAATGGGCACCATGAGAGGAATCTTTGGTGCATGTCCCTGCACGTGATGACATGCCATGCCTTTTGATGGCTTTGACTTTGGGAAAGATTTTTTCTTTTTTTTTTTCCAGTTTTTTGCAGCATCCATGCCATGACTTTTCTATCTTCCCCTCCAAGGTTTTTCTTCCTCCTTGCCTTTTTCCCCAGCTTTTGCAACATCTGGGAGCTTCCTTTTGGCATCTTTTGGTCCTTTGCACTGCTCTGATAGAACCCCGGTGCATTTTCCTCTTCTCACTAAATTGACCAAATTTCCCAATTTTCTTTTTTTTCTCCTCCAATTGCTATTCCTTTGAAGGGATCTCCATTCCAGCCTCTTTCTAAGTCCTTCTTATCTCTTTTGGCCTTCAGCGCGGACCAATTTTTGGAAGCTTTGCTGCATGTGCCTGCACTTGATTGCATATGGGTGAGATATTTTCCTTTTCTGGTTTTATTTTTTTTTAGTGATTAAGCCATGTCCCTCATATCTTCCCCTCCAAGTTTTGTCTTCCTCCTTGCCTTTTTCCCCTGCTTTTGCAACATCTGGGAGCTTAGTTTTGGCATCTTTTGGTCCTTTGCAATGCAACTCATTTCTTCACAGACCATTTCTTGAAGGCTCTAAAACTCCCCATTTTCTGGTTTTTTTCAGTTGCATTTCATTTGATCCTATCTCCTTTCCAGAGTGTTTGTAAGCCTTTCTTTTGGGGGTCGCAAGATTCCCTTTCCCTTCCCGAAAGGAAATGAAATTTCCTTTCGGGAAGGGAAAGGGAATCTTGCGATTTCAATGGGCACCATGAGAGGAATCTTTGGTGCATGTCCCTGCACGTGATGACATGCCATGCCTTTTGATGGCTTTGACTTTGGGAAAGATTTTTTCTTTTTTTTTTTCCAGTTTTTTGCAGCATCCATGCCATGACTTTTCTATCTTCCCCTCCAAGGTTTTTCTTCCTCCTTGCCTTTTTCCCCAGCTTTTGCAACATCTGGGAGCTTCCTTTTGGCATCTTTTGGTCCTTTGCACTGCTCTGATAGAACCCCGGTGCATTTTCCTCTTCTCACTAAATTGACCAAATTTCCCAATTTTCTTTTTTTTCTCCTCCAATTGCTATTCCTTTGAAGGGATCTCCATTCCAGCCTCTTTCTAAGTCCTTCTTATCTCTTTTGGCCTTCAGCGCGGACCAATTTTTGGAAGCTTTGCTGCATGTGCCTGCACTTGATTGCATATGGGTGAGATATTTTCCTTTTCTGGTTTTATTTTTTTTTAGTGATTAAGCCATGTCCCTCATATCTTCCCCTCCAAGTTTTGTCTTCCTCCTTGCCTTTTTCCCCTGCTTTTGCAACATCTGGGAGCTTAGTTTTGGCATCTTTTGGTCCTTTGCAATGCAACTCATTTCTTCACAGACCATTTCTTGAAGGCTCTAAAACTCCCCATTTTCTGGTTTTTTTCAGTTGCATTTCATTTGATCCTATCTCCTTTCCAGAGTGTTTGTAAGCCTTTCTTTTGGGGGTCGCAAGATTCCCTTTCCCTTCCCGAAAGGAAATGAAATTTCCTTTCGGGAAGGGAAAGGGAATCTTGCGATTTCAATGGGCACCATGAGAGGAATCTTTGGTGCATGTCCCTGCACGTGATGACATGCCATGCCTTTTGATGGCTTTGACTTTGGGAAAGATTTTTTCTTTTTTTTTTTCCAGTTTTTTGCAGCATCCATGCCATGACTTTTCTATCTTCCCCTCCAAGGTTTTTCTTCCTCCTTGCCTTTTTCCCCAGCTTTTGCAACATCTGGGAGCTTCCTTTTGGCATCTTTTGGTCCTTTGCACTGCTCTGATAGAACCCCGGTGCATTTTCCTCTTCTCACTAAATTGACCAAATTTCCCAATTTTCTTTTTTTTCTCCTCCAATTGCTATTCCTTTGAAGGGATCTCCATTCCAGCCTCTTTCTAAGTCCTTCTTATCTCTTTTGGCCTTCAGCGCGGACCAATTTTTGGAAGCTTTGCTGCATGTGCCTGCACTTGATTGCATATGGGTGAGATATTTTCCTTTTCTGTTTTTATTTTTTTTTAGTGATTAAGCCATGTCCCTCATATCTTCCCCTCCAAGTTTTGTCTTCCTCCTTGCCTTTTTCCCCTGCTTTTGCAACATCTGGGAGCTTAGTTTTGGCATCTTTTGGTCCTTTGCAATGCAACTCATTTCTTCACAGACCATTTCTTGAAGGCTCTAAAACTCCCCATTTTCTGGTTTTTTTCAGTTGCATTTCATTTGATCCTATCTCCTTTCCAGAGTGTTTGTAAGCCTTTCTTTTGGGGGTCGCAAGATTCCCTTTCCCTTCCCGAAAGGAAATGAAATTTCCTTTCGGGAAGGGAAAGGGAATCTTGCGATTTCAATGGGCACCATGAGAGGAATCTTTGGTGCATGTCCCTGCACGTGATGACATGCCATGCCTTTTGATGGCTTTGACTTTGGGAAAGATTTTTTCTTTTTTTTTTTCCAGTTTTTTGCAGCATCCATGCCATGACTTTTCTATCTTCCCCTCCAAGGTTTTTCTTCCTCCTTGCCTTTTTCCCCAGCTTTTGCAACATCTGGGAGCTTCCTTTTGGCATCTTTTGGTCCTTTGCACTGCTCTGATAGAACCCCGGTGCATTTTCCTCTTCTCACTAAATTGACCAAATTTCCCAATTTTCTTTTTTTTCTCCTCCAATTGCTATTCCTTTGAAGGTATCTCCATTCCAGCCTCTTTCTAAGTCCTTCTTATCTCTTTTGGCCTTCAGCGCGGACCAATTTTTGGAAGCTTTGCTGCATGTGCCTGCACTTGATTGCATATGGGTGAGATATTTTCCTTTTCTGGTTTTTTTTTTTTTTAGTGATTAAGCCATGTCCCTCATATCTTCCCCTCCAAGTTTTGTCTTCCTCCTTGCCTTTTTCCCCTGCTTTTGCAACATCTGGGAGCTTAGTTTTGGCATCTTTTGGTCCTTTGCAATGCAACTCATTTCTTCACAGACCATTTCTTGAAGGCTCTAAAACTCCCCATTTTCTGGTTTTTTTCAGTTGCATTTCATTTGATCCTATCTCCTTTCCAGAGTGTTTGTAAGCCTTTCTTTTGGGGGTCGCAAGATTCCCTTTCCCTTCCCGAAAGGAAATGAAATTTCCTTTCGGGAAGGGAAAGGGAATCTTGCGATTTCAATGGGCACCATGAGAGGAATCTTTGGTGCATGTCCCTGCACGTGATGACATGCCATGCCTTTTGATGGCTTTGACTTTGGGAAAGATTTTTTCTTTTTTTTTTTCCAGTTTTTTGCAGCATCCATGCCATGACTTTTCTATCTTCCCCTCCAAGGTTTTTCTTCCTCCTTGCCTTTTTCCCCAGCTTTTGCAACATCTGGGAGCTTCCTTTTGGCATCTTTTGGTCCTTTGCACTGCTCTGATAGAACCCCGGTGCATTTTCCTCTTCTCACTAAATTGACCAAATTTCCCAATTTTCTTTTTTTTCTCCTCCAATTGCTATTCCTTTGAAGGGATCTCCATTCCAGCCTCTTTCTAAGTCCTTCTTATCTCTTTTGGCCTTCAGCGCGGACCAATTTTTGGAAGCTTTGCTGCATGTGCCTGCACTTGATTGCATATGGGTGAGATATTTTCCTTTTCTGGTTTTATTTTTTTTTAGTGATTAAGCCATGTCCCTCATATCTTCCCCTCCAAGTTTTGTCTTCCTCCTTGCCTTTTTCCCCTGCTTTTGCAACATCTGGGAGCTTAGTTTTGGCATCTTTTGGTCCTTTGCAATGCAACTCATTTCTTCACAGACCATTTCTTGAAGGCTCTAAAACTCCCCATTTTCTGGTTTTTTTCAGTTGCATTTCATTTGATCCTATCTCCTTTCCAGAGTGTTTGTAAGCCTTTCTTTTGGGGGTCGCAAGATTCCCTTTCCCTTCCCGAAAGGAAATGAAATTTCCTTTCGGGAAGGGAAAGGGAATCTTGCGATTTCAATGGGCACCATGAGAGGAATCTTTGGTGCATGTCCCTGCACGTGATGACATGCCATGCCTTTTGATGGCTTTGACTTTGGGAAAGATTTTTTCTTTTTTTTTTTCCAGTTTTTTGCAGCATCCATGCCATGACTTTTCTATCTTCCCCTCCAAGGTTTTTCTTCCTCCTTGCCTTTTTCCCCAGCTTTTGCAACATCTGGGAGCTTACTTTTGGCATCTTTTGGTCCTTTGCACTGCTCTGATAGAACCCCGGTGCATTTTCCTCTTCTCACTAAATTGACCAAATTTCCCAATTTTCTTTTTTTTCTCCTCCAATTGCTATTCCTTTGAAGGTATCTCCATTCCAGCCTCTTTCTAAGTCCTTCTTATCTCTTTTGGCCTTCAGCGCGGACCAATTTTTGGAAGCTTTGCTGCATGTGCCTGCACTTGATTGCATATGGGTGAGATATTTTCCTTTTCTGGTTTTTTTTTTTTTTTAGTGATTAAGCCATGTCCCTCATATCTTCCCCTCCAAGTTTTGTCTTCCTCCTTGCCTTTTTCCCCTGCTTTTGCAACATCTGGGAGCTTAGTTTTGGCATCTTTTGGTCCTTTGCAATGCAACTCATTTCTTCACAGACCATTTCTTGAAGGCTCTAAAACTCCCCATTTTCTGGTTTTTTTCAGTTGCATTTCATTTGATCCTATCTCCTTTCCAGAGTGTTTGTAAGCCTTTCTTTTGGGGGTCGCAAGATTCCCTTTCCCTTCCCGAAAGGAAATTTCATTTCCTTTCGGGAAGGGAAAGGGAATCTTGCGATTTCAATGGGCACCATGAGAGGAATCTTTGGTGCATGTCCCTGCACGTGATGACATGCCATGCCTTTTGATGGCTTTGACTTTGGGAAAGATTTTTTTCTTTTTTTTTTTCCAGTTTTTTGCAGCATCCATGCCATGACTTTTCTATCTTCCCCTCCAAGGTTTTTCTTCCTCCTTGCCTTTTTCCCCAGCTTTTGCAACATCTGGGAGCTTCCTTTTGGCATCTTTTGGTCCTTTGCACTGCTCTGATAGAACCCCGGTGCATTTTCCTCTTCTCACTAAATTGACCAAATTTCCCAATTTTCTTTTTTTTCTCCTCCAATTGCTATTCCTTTGAAGGGATCTCCATTCCAGCCTCTTTCTAAGTCCTTCTTATCTCTTTTGGCCTTCAGCGCGGACCAATTTTTGGAAGCTTTGCTGCATGTGCCTGCACTTGATTGCATATGGGTGAGATATTTTCCTTTTCTGGTTTTATTTTTTTTTAGTGATTAAGCCATGTCCCTCATATCTTCCCCTCCAAGTTTTGTCTTCCTCCTTGCCTTTTTCCCCTGCTTTTGCAACATCTGGGAGCTTAGTTTTGGCATCTTTTGGTCCTTTGCAATGCAACTCATTTCTTCACAGACCATTTCTTGAAGGCTCTAAAACTCCCCATTTTCTGGTTTTTTTCAGTTGCATTTCATTTGATCCTATCTCCTTTCCAGAGTGTTTGTAAGCCTTTCTTTTGGGGGTCGCAAGATTCCCTTTCCCTTCCCGAAAGGAAATGAAATTTCCTTTCGGGAAGGGAAAGGGAATCTTGCGATTTCAATGGGCACCATGAGAGGAATCTTTGGTGCATGTCCCTGCACGTGATGACATGCCATGCCTTTTGATGGCTTTGACTTTGGGAAAGATTTTTTCTTTTTTTTTTTCCAGTTTTTTGCAGCATCCATGCCATGACTTTTCTATCTTCCCCTCCAAGGTTTTTCTTCCTCCTTGCCTTTTTCCCCAGCTTTTGCAACATCTGGGAGCTTCCTTTTGGCATCTTTTGGTCCTTTGCACTGCTCTGATAGAACCCCGGTGCATTTTCCTCTTCTCACTAAATTGACCAAATTTCCCAATTTTCTTTTTTTTCTCCTCCAATTGCTATTCCTTTGAAGGGATCTCCATTCCAGCCTCTTTCTAAGTCCTTCTTATCTCTTTTGGCCTTCAGCGCGGACCAATTTTTGGAAGCTTTGCTGCATGTGCCTGCACTTGATTGCATATGGGTGAGATATTTTCCTTTTCTGGTTTTATTTTTTTTTAGTGATTAAGCCATGTCCCTCATATCTTCCCCTCCAAGTTTTGTCTTCCTCCTTGCCTTTTTCCCCTGCTTTTGCAACATCTGGGAGCTTAGTTTTGGCATCTTTTGGTCCTTTGCAATGCAACTCATTTCTTCACAGACCATTTCTTGAAGGCTCTAAAACTCCCCATTTTCTGGTTTTTTTCAGTTGCATTTCATTTGATCCTATCTCCTTTCCAGAGTGTTTGTAAGCCTTTCTTTTGGGGGTCGCAAGATTCCCTTTCCCTTCCCGAAAGGAAATGAAATTTCCTTTCGGGAAGGGAAAGGGAATCTTGCGATTTCAATGGGCACCATGAGAGGAATCTTTGGTGCATGTCCCTGCACGTGATGACATGCCATGCCTTTTGATGGCTTTGACTTTGGGAAAGATTTTTTCTTTTTTTTTTCCCAGTTTTTTGCAGCATCCATGCCATGACTTTTCTATCTTCCCCTCCAAGGTTTTTCTTCCTCCTTGCCTTTTTCCCCAGCTTTTGCAACATCTGGGAGCTTACTTTTGGCATCTTTTGGTCCTTTGCACTGCTCTGATAGAACCCCGGTGCATTTTCCTCTTCTCACTAAATTGACCAAATTTCCCAATTTTCTTTTTTTTCTCCTCCAATTGCTATTCCTTTGAAGGGATCTCCATTCCAGCCTCTTTCTAAGTCCTTCTTATCTCTTTTGGCCTTCAGCGCGGACCAATTTTTGGAAGCTTTGCTGCATGTGCCTGCACTTGATTGCATATGGGTGAGATATTTTCCTTTTCTGGTTTTATTTTTTTTTAATGATTAAGCCATGTCCCTCATATCTTCCCCTCCAAGTTTTGTCTTCCTCCTTGCCTTTTTCCCCTGCTTTTGCAACATCTGGGAGCTTAGTTTTGGCATCTTTTGGTCCTTTGCAATGCAACTCATTTCTTCACAGACCATTTCTTGAAGGCTCTAAAACTCCCCATTTTCTGTTTTTTTTCAGTTGCATTTCATTTGATCCTATCTCCTTTCCAGAGTGTTTGTAAGCCTTTCTTTTGGGGGTCGCAAGATTCCCTTTCCCTTCCCGAAAGGAAATGAAATTTCCTTTCGGGAAGGGAAAGGGAATCTTGCGATTTCAATGGGCACCATGAGAGGAATCTTTGGTGCATGTCCCTGCACGTGATGACATGCCATGCCTTTTGATGGCTTTGACTTTGGGAAAGATTTTTTCTTTTTTTTTTTCCAGTTTTTTGCAGCATCCATGCCATGACTTTTCTATCTTCCCCTCCAAGGTTTTTCTTCCTCCTTGCCTTTTTCCCCAGCTTTTGCAACATCTGGGAGCTTCCTTTTGGCATCTTTTGGTCCTTTGCACTGCTCTGATAGAACCCCGGTGCATTTTCCTCTTCTCACTAAATTGACCAAATTTCCCAATTTTCTTTTTTTTCTCCTCCAATTGCTATTCCTTTGAAGGGATCTCCATTCCAGCCTCTTTCTAAGTCCTTCTTATCTCTTTTGGCCTTCAGCGCGGACCAATTTTTGGAAGCTTTGCTGCATGTGCCTGCACTTGATTGCATATGGGTGAGATATTTTCCTTTTCTGGTTTTATTTTTTTTTAGTGATTAAGCCATGTCCCTCATATCTTCCCCTCCAAGTTTTGTCTTCCTCCTTGCCTTTTTCCCCTGCTTTTGCAACATCTGGGAGCTTAGTTTTGGCATCTTTTGGTCCTTTGCAATGCAACTCATTTCTTCACAGACCATTTCTTGAAGGCTCTAAAACTCCCCATTTTCTGGTTTTTTTCAGTTGCATTTCATTTGATCCTATCTCCTTTCCAGAGTGTTTGTAAGCCTTTCTTTTGGGGGTCGCAAGATTCCCTTTCCCTTCCCGAAAGGAAATTTCATTTCCTTTCGGGAAGGGAAAGGGAATCTTGCGATTTCAATGGGCACCATGAGAGGAATCTTTGGTGCATGTCCCTGCACGTGATGACATGCCATGCCTTTTGATGGCTTTGACTTTGGGAAAGATTTTTTCTTTTTTTTTTTCCAGTTTTTTGCAGCATCCATGCCATGACTTTTCTATCTTCCCCTCCAAGGTTTTTCTTCCTCCTTGCCTTTTTCCCCAGCTTTTGCAACATCTGGGAGCTTACTTTTGGCATCTTTTGGTCCTTTGCACTGCTCTGATAGAACCCCGGTGCATTTTCCTCTTCTCACTAAATTGACCAAATTTCCCAATTTTCTTTTTTTTCTCCTCCAATTGCTATTCCTTTGAAGGGATCTCCATTCCAGCCTCTTTCTAAGTCCTTCTTATCTCTTTTGGCCTTCAGCGCGGACCAATTTTTGGAAGCTTTGCTGCATGTGCCTGCACTTGATTGCATATGGGTGAGATATTTTCCTTTTCTGGTTTTATTTTTTTTTAGTGATTAAGCCATGTCCCTCATATCTTCCCCTCCAAGTTTTGTCTTCCTCCTTGCCTTTTTCCCCTGCTTTTGCAACATCTGGGAGCTTAGTTTTGGCATCTTTTGGTCCTTTGCAATGCAACTCATTTCTTCACAGACCATTTCTTGAAGGCTCTAAAACTCCCCATTTTCTGGTTTTTTTCAGTTGCATTTCATTTGATCCTATCTCCTTTCCAGAGTGTTTGTAAGCCTTTCTTTTGGGGGTCGCAAGATTCCCTTTCCCTTCCCGAAAGGAAATTTCATTTCCTTTCGGGAAGGGAAAGGGAATCTTGCGATTTCAATGGGCACCATGAGAGGAATCTTTGGTGCATGTCCCTGCACGTGATGACATGCCATGCCTTTTGATGGCTTTGACTTTGGGAAAGATTTTTTCTTTTTTTTTTTCCAGTTTTTTGCAGCATCCATGCCATGACTTTTCTATCTTCCCCTCCAAGGTTTTTCTTCCTCCTTGCCTTTTTCCCCAGCTTTTGCAACATCTGGGAGCTTCCTTTTGGCATCTTTTGGTCCTTTGCACTGCTCTGATAGAACCCCGGTGCATTTTCCTCTTCTCACTAAATTGACCAAATTTCCCAATTTTCTTTTTTTTCTCCTCCAATTGCTATTCCTTTGAAGGGATCTCCATTCCAGCCTCTTTCTAAGTCCTTCTTATCTCTTTTGGCCTTCAGCGCGGACCAATTTTTGGAAGCTTTGCTGCATGTGCCTGCACTTGATTGCATATGGGTGAGATATTTTCCTTTTCTGGTTTTATTTTTTTTTAGTGATTAAGCCATGTCCCTCATATCTTCCCCTCCAAGTTTTGTCTTCCTCCTTGCCTTTTTCCCCTGCTTTTGCAACATCTGGGAGCTTAGTTTTGGCATCTTTTGGTCCTTTGCAATGCAACTCATTTCTTCACAGACCATTTCTTGAAGGCTCTAAAACTCCCCATTTTCTGGTTTTTTTCAGTTGCATTTCATTTGATCCTATCTCCTTTCCAGAGTGTTTGTAAGCCTTTCTTTTGGGGGTCGCAAGATTCCCTTTCCCTTCCCGAAAGGAAATGAAATTTCCTTTCGGGAAGGGAAAGGGAATCTTGCGATTTCAATGGGCACCATGAGAGGAATCTTTGGTGCATGTCCCTGCACGTGATGACATGCCATGCCTTTTGATGGCTTTGACTTTGGGAAAGATTTTTTCTTTTTTTTTTTCCAGTTTTTTGCAGCATCCATGCCATGACTTTTCTATCTTCCCCTCCAAGGTTTTTCTTCCTCCTTGCCTTTTTCCCCAGCTTTTGCAACATCTGGGAGCTTCCTTTTGGCATCTTTTGGTCCTTTGCACTGCTCTGATAGAACCCCGGTGCATTTTCCTCTTCTCACTAAATTGACCAAATTTCCCAATTTTCTTTTTTTTCTCCTCCAATTGCTATTCCTTTGAAGGGATCTCCATTCCAGCCTCTTTCTAAGTCCTTCTTATCTCTTTTGGCCTTCAGCGCGGACCAATTTTTGGAAGCTTTGCTGCATGTGCCTGCACTTGATTGCATATGGGTGAGATATTTTCCTTTTCTGGTTTTATTTTTTTTTAGTGATTAAGCCATGTCCCTCATATCTTCCCCTCCAAGTTTTGTCTTGCTCCTTGCCTTTTTCCCCTGCTTTTGCAACATCTGGGAGCTTAGTTTTGGCATCTTTTGGTCCTTTGCAATGCAACTCATTTCTTCACAGACCATTTCTTGAAGGCTCTAAAACTCCCCATTTTCTGGTTTTTTTCAGTTGCATTTCATTTGATCCTATCTCCTTTCCAGAGTGTTTGTAAGCCTTTCTTTTGGGGGTCGCAAGATTCCCTTTCCCTTCCCGAAAGGAAATGAAATTTCCTTTCGGGAAGGGAAAGGGAATCTTGCGATTTCAATGGGCACCATGAGAGGAATCTTTGGTGCATGTCCCTGCACGTGATGACATGCCATGCCTTTTGATGGCTTTGACTTTGGGAAAGATTTTTTCTTTTTTTTTTTCCAGTTTTTTGCAGCATCCATGCCATGACTTTTCTATCTTCCCCTCCAAGGTTTTTCTTCCTCCTTGCCTTTTTCCCCAGCTTTTGCAACATCTGGGAGCTTCCTTTTGGCATCTTTTGGTCCTTTGCACTGCTCTGATAGAACCCCGGTGCATTTTCCTCTTCTCACTAAATTGACCAAATTTCCCAATTTTCTTTTTTTTCTCCTCCAATTGCTATTCCTTTGAAGGGATCTCCATTCCAGCCTCTTTCTAAGTCCTTCTTATCTCTTTTGGCCTTCAGCGCGGACCAATTTTTGGAAGCTTTGCTGCATGTGCCTGCACTTGATTGCATATGGGTAAGATATTTTCCTTTTCTGGTTTTATTTTTTTTTAGTGATTAAGCCATGTCCCTCATATCTTCCCCTCCAAGTTTTGTCTTCCTCCTTGCCTTTTTCCCCTGCTTTTGCAACATCTGGGAGCTTAGTTTTGGCATCTTTTGGTCCTTTGCAATGCAACTCATTTCTTCACAGACCATTTCTTGAAGGCTCTAAAACTCCCCAATTTCTGGTTTTTTTCAGTTGCATTTCATTTGATCCTATCTCCTTTCCAGAGTGTTTGTAAGCCTTTCTTTTGGGGGTCGCAAGATTCCCTTTCCCTTCCCGAAAGGAAATGAAATTTCCTTTCGGGAAGGGAAAGGGAATCTTGCGATTTCAATGGGCACCATGAGAGGAATCTTTGGTGCATGTCCCTGCACGTGATGACATGCCATGCCTTTTGATGGCTTTGACTTTGGGAAAGATTTTTTCTTTTTTTTTTTCCAGTTTTTTGCAGCATCCATGCCATGACTTTTCTATCTTCCCCTCCAAGGTTTTTCTTCCTCCTTGCCTTTTTCCCCAGCTTTTGCAACATCTGGGAGCTTCCTTTTGGCATCTTTTGGTCCTTTGCACTGCTCTGATAGAACCCCGGTGCATTTTCCTCTTCTCACTAAATTGACCAAATTTCCCAATTTTCTTTTTTTTCTCCTCCAATTGCTATTCCTTTGAAGGGATCTCCATTCCAGCCTCTTTCTAAGTCCTTCTTATCTCTTTTGGCCTTCAGCGCGGACCAATTTTTGGAAGCTTTGCTGCATGTGCCTGCACTTGATTGCATATGGGTGAGATATTTTCCTTTTCTGGTTTTATTTTTTTTTAGTGATTAAGCCATGTCCCTCATATCTTCCCCTCCAACTTTTGTCTTCCTCCTTGCCTTTTTCCCCTGCTTTTGCAACATCTGGGAGCTTCCTTTTGGCATCTTTTGGTCCTTTGCACTGCTCTGATAGAACCCCGGTGCATTTTCCTCTTCTCACTAAATTGACCAAATTTCCCAATTTTCTTTTTTTTCTCCTCCAATTGCTATTCCTTTGAAGGGATCTCCATTCCAGCCTCTTTCTAAGTCCTTCTTATCTCTTTTGGCCTTCAGCGCGGACCAATTTTTGGAAGCTTTGCTGCATGTGCCTGCACTTGATTGCATATGGGTGAGATATTTTCCTTTTCTGGTTTTTTTTTTTTTTGTGATTAAGCCATGTCCCTCATATCTTCCCCTCCAAGTTTTGTCTTCCTCCTTGCCTTTTTCCCCTGCTTTTGCAACATCTGGGAGCTTAGTTTTGGCATCTTTTGGTCCTTTGCAATGCAACTCATTTCTTCACAGACCATTTCTTGAAGGCTCTAAAACTCCCCATTTTCTGGTTTTTTTCAGTTGCATTTCATTTGATCCTATCTCCTTTCCAGAGTGTTTGTAAGCCTTTCTTTTGGGGGTCGCAAGATTCCCTTTCCCTTCCCGAAAGGAAATGAAATTTCCTTTCGGGAAGGGAAAGGGAATCTTGCGATTTCAATGGGCACCATGAGAGGAATCTTTGGTGCATGTCCCTGCACGTGATGACATGCCATGCCTTTTGATGGCTTTGACTTTGGGAAAGATTTTTTCTTTTTTTTTTTCCAGTTTTTTGCAGCATCCATGCCATGACTTTTCTATCTTCCCCTCCAAGGTTTTTCTTCCTCCTTGCCTTTTTCCCCAGCTTTTGCAACATCTGGGAGCTTACTTTTGGCATCTTTTGGTCCTTTGCACTGCTCTGATAGAACCCCGGTGCATTTTCCTCTTCTCACTAAATTGACCAAATTTCCCAATTTTCTTTTTTTTCTCCTCCAATTGCTATTCCTTTGAAGGGATCTCCATTCCAGCCTCTTTCTAAGTCCTTCTTATCTCTTTTGGCCTTCAGCGCGGACCAATTTTTGGAAGCTTTGCTGCATGTGCCTGCACTTGATTGCATATGGGTGAGATATTTTCCTTTTCTGTTTTTATTTTTTTTTAGTGATTAAGCCATGTCCCTCATATCTTCCCCTCCAAGTTTTGTCTTGCTCCTTGCCTTTTTCCCCTGCTTTTGCAACATCTGGGAGCTTAGTTTTGGCATCTTTTGGTCCTTTGCAATGCAACTCATTTCTTCACAGACCATTTCTTGAAGGCTCTAAAACTCCCCATTTTCTGGTTTTTTTCAGTTGCATTTCATTTGATCCTATCTCCTTTCCAGAGTGTTTGTAAGCCTTTCTTTTGGGGGTCGCAAGATTCCCTTTCCCTTCCCGAAAGGAAATTTCATTTCCTTTCGGGAAGGGAAAGGGAATCTTGCGATTTCAATGGGCACCATGAGAGGAATCTTTGGTGCATGTCCCTGCACGTGATGACATGCCATGCCTTTTGATGGCTTTGACTTTGGGAAAGATTTTTTCTTTTTTTTTTTCCAGTTTTTTGCAGCATCCATGCCATGACTTTTCTATCTTCCCCTCCAAGGTTTTTCTTCCTCCTTGCCTTTTTCCCCAGCTTTTGCAACATCTGGGAGCTTCCTTTTGGCATCTTTTGGTCCTTTGCACTGCTCTGATAGAACCCCGGTGCATTTTCCTCTTCTCACTAAATTGACCAAATTTCCCAATTTTCTTTTTTTTCTCCTCCAATTGCTATTCCTTTGAAGGGATCTCCATTCCAGCCTCTTTCTAAGTCCTTCTTATCTCTTTTGGCCTTCAGCGCGGACCAATTTTTGGAAGCTTTGCTGCATGTGCCTGCACTTGATTGCATATGGGTAAGATATTTTCCTTTTCTGGTTTTATTTTTTTTTAGTGATTAAGCCATGTCCCTCATATCTTCCCCTCCAAGTTTTGTCTTCCTCCTTGCCTTTTTCCCCTGCTTTTGCAACATCTGGGAGCTTAGTTTTGGCATCTTTTGGTCCTTTGCAATGCAACTCATTTCTTCACAGACCATTTCTTGAAGGCTCTAAAACTCCCCATTTTCTGGTTTTTTTCAGTTGCATTTCATTTGATCCTATCTCCTTTCCAGAGTGTTTGTAAGCCTTTCTTTTGGGGGTCGCAAGATTCCCTTTCCCTTCCCGAAAGGAAATGAAATTTCCTTTCGGGAAGGGAAAGGGAATCTTGCGATTTCAATGGGCACCATGAGAGGAATCTTTGGTGCATGTCCCTGCACGTGATGACATGCCATGCCTTTTCATGGCTTTGACTTTGGGAAAGATTTTTTCTTTTTTTTTTTCCAGTTTTTTGCAGCATCCATGCCATGACTTTTCTATCTTCCCCTCCAAGGTTTTTCTTCCTCCTTGCCTTTTTCCCCAGCTTTTGCAACATCTGGGAGCTTCCTTTTGGCATCTTTTGGTCCTTTGCACTGCTCTGATAGAACCCCGGTGCATTTTCCTCTTCTCACTAAATTGACCAAATTTCCCAATTTTCTTTTTTTTCTCCTCCAATTGCTATTCCTTTGAAGGGATCTCCATTCCAGCCTCTTTCTAAGTCCTTCTTATCTCTTTTGGCCTTCAGCGCGGACCAATTTTTGGAAGCTTTGCTGCATGTGCCTGCACTTGATTGCATATGGGTGAGATATTTTCCTTTTCTGTTTTTATTTTTTTTTAGTGATTAAGCCATGTCCCTCATATCTTCCCCTCCAAGTTTTGTCTTCCTCCTTGCCTTTTTCCCCTGCTTTTGCAACATCTGGGAGCTTACTTTTGGCATCTTTTGGTCCTTTGCACTGCTCTGATAGAACCCCGGTGCATTTTCCTCTTCTCACTAAATTGACCAAATTTCCCAATTTTCTTTTTTTTCTCCTCCAATTGCTATTCCTTTGAAGGGATCTCCATTCCAGCCTCTTTCTAAGTCCTTCTTATCTCTTTTGGCCTTCAGCGCGGACCAATTTTTGGAAGCTTTGCTGCATGTGCCTGCACTTGATTGCATATGGGTGAGATATTTTCCTTTTCTGTTTTTATTTTTTTTTAGTGATTAAGCCATGTCCCTCATATCTTCCCCTCCAAGTTTTGTCTTGCTCCTTGCCTTTTTCCCCTGCTTTTGCAACATCTGGGAGCTTAGTTTTGGCATCTTTTGGTCCTTTGCAATGCAACTCATTTCTTCACAGACCATTTCTTGAAGGCTCTAAAACTCCCCATTTTCTGGTTTTTTTCAGTTGCATTTCATTTGATCCTATCTCCTTTCCAGAGTGTTTGTAAGCCTTTCTTTTGGGGGTCGCAAGATTCCCTTTCCCTTCCCGAAAGGAAATGAAATTTCCTTTCGGGAAGGGAAAGGGAATCTTGCGATTTCAATGGGCACCATGAGAGGAATCTTTGGTGCATGTCCCTGCACGTGATGACATGCCATGCCTTTTGATGGCTTTGACTTTGGGAAAGATTTTTTCTTTTTTTTTTTCCAGTTTTTTGCAGCATCCATGCCATGACTTTTCTATCTTCCCCTCCAAGGTTTTTCTTCCTCCTTGCCTTTTTCCCCAGCTTTTGCAACATCTGGGAGCTTCCTTTTGGCATCTTTTGGTCCTTTGCACTGCTCTGATAGAACCCCGGTGCATTTTCCTCTTCTCACTAAATTGACCAAATTTCCCAATTTTCTTTTTTTTCTCCTCCAATTGCTATTCCTTTGAAGGGATCTCCATTCCAGCCTCTTTCTAAGTCCTTCTTATCTCTTTTGGCCTTCAGCGCGGACCAATTTTTGGAAGCTTTGCTGCATGTGCCTGCACTTGATTGCATATGGGTGAGATATTTTCCTTTTCTGGTTTTATTTTTTTTTAGTGATTAAGCCATGTCCCTCATATCTTCCCCTCCAAGTTTTGTCTTCCTCCTTGCCTTTTTCCCCTGCTTTTGCAACATCTGGGAGCTTAGTTTTGGCATCTTTTGGTCCTTTGCAATGCAACTCATTTCTTCACAGACCATTTCTTGAAGGCTCTAAAACTCCCCATTTTCTGGTTTTTTTCAGTTGCATTTCATTTGATCCTATCTCCTTTCCAGAGTGTTTGTAAGCCTTTCTTTTGGGGGTCGCAAGATTCCCTTTCCCTTCCCGAAAGGAAATGAAATTTCCTTTCGGGAAGGGAAAGGGAATCTTGCGATTTCAATGGGCACCATGAGAGGAATCTTTGGTGCATGTCCCTGCACGTGATGACATGCCATGCCTTTTGATGGCTTTGACTTTGGGAAAGATTTTTTCTTTTTTTTTTTCCAGTTTTTTGCAGCATCCATGCCATGACTTTTCTATCTTCCCCTCCAAGGTTTTTCTTCCTCCTTGCCTTTTTCCCCAGCTTTTGCAACATCTGGGAGCTTCCTTTTGGCATCTTTTGGTCCTTTGCACTGCTCTGATAGAACCCCGGTGCATTTTCCTCTTCTCACTAAATTGACCAAATTTCCCAATTTTCTTTTTTTTCTCCTCCAATTGCTATTCCTTTGA
The DNA here is from genome assembly GCF_023055355.1 of Agelaius tricolor. NCBI lineage: Eukaryota > Metazoa > Chordata > Aves > Passeriformes > Icteridae > Agelaius > Agelaius tricolor. The sequence goes on along the minus strand of NW_027269262.1, from coordinate 43,179,666 downwards.
AGGGATCTCCATTCCAGCCTCTTTCTAAGTCCTTCTTATCTCTTTTGGCCTTCAGCGCGGACCAATTTTTGGAAGCTTTGCTGCATGTGCCTGCACTTGATTGCATATGGGTGAGATATTTTCCTTTTCTGTTTTTTTTTTTTTTTTAGTGATTAAGCCATGTCCCTCATATCTTCCCCTCCAAGTTTTGTCTTCCTCCTTGCCTTTTTCCCCTGCTTTTGCAACATCTGGGAGCTTAGTTTTGGCATCTTTTGGTCCTTTGCAATGCAACTCATTTCTTCACAGACCATTTCTTGAAGGCTCTAAAACTCCCCATTTTCTGGTTTTTTTCAGTTGCATTTCATTTGATCCTATCTCCTTTCCAGAGTGTTTGTAAGCCTTTCTTTTGGGGGTCGCAAGATTCCCTTTCCCTTCCCGAAAGGAAATTTCATTTCCTTTCGGGAAGGGAAAGGGAATCTTGCGATTTCAATGGGCACCATGAGAGGAATCTTTGGTGCATGTCCCTGCACGTGATGACATGCCATGCCTTTTGATGGCTTTGACTTTGGGAAAGATTTTTTCTTTTTTTTTTTCCAGTTTTTTGCAGCATCCATGCCATGACTTTTCTATCTTCCCCTCCAAGGTTTTTCTTCCTCCTTGCCTTTTTCCCCAGCTTTTGCAACATCTGGGAGCTTCCTTTTGGCATCTTTTGGTCCTTTGCACTGCTCTGATAGAACCCCGGTGCATTTTCCTCTTCTCACTAAATTGACCAAATTTCCCAATTTTCTTTTTTTTCTCCTCCAATTGCTATTCCTTTGAAGGGATCTCCATTCCAGCCTCTTTCTAAGTCCTTCTTATCTCTTTTGGCCTTCAGCGCGGACCAATTTTTGGAAGCTTTGCTGCATGTGCCTGCACTTGATTGCATATGGGTGAGATATTTTCCTTTTCTGGTTTTATTTTTTTTTAGTGATTAAGCCATGTCCCTCATATCTTCCCCTCCAAGTTTTGTCTTCCTCCTTGCCTTTTTCCCCTGCTTTTGCAACATCTGGGAGCTTAGTTTTGGCATCTTTTGGTCCTTTGCAATGCAACTCATTTCTTCACAGACCATTTCTTGAAGGCTCTAAAACTCCCCATTTTCTGGTTTTTTTCAGTTGCATTTCATTTGATCCTATCTCCTTTCCAGAGTGTTTGTAAGCCTTTCTTTTGGGGGTCGCAAGATTCCCTTTCCCTTCCCGAAAGGAAATGAAATTTCCTTTCGGGAAGGGAAAGGGAATCTTGCGATTTCAATGGGCACCATGAGAGGAATCTTTGGTGCATGTCCCTGCACGTGATGACATGCCATGCCTTTTGATGGCTTTGACTTTGGGAAAGATTTTTTCTTTTTTTTTTTCCAGTTTTTTGCAGCATCCATGCCATGACTTTTCTATCTTCCCCTCCAAGGTTTTTCTTCCTCCTTGCCTTTTTCCCCAGCTTTTGCAACATCTGGGAGCTTCCTTTTGGCATCTTTTGGTCCTTTGCACTGCTCTGATAGAACCCCGGTGCATTTTCCTCTTCTCACTAAATTGACCAAATTTCCCAATTTTCTTTTTTTTCTCCTCCAATTGCTATTCCTTTGAAGGGATCTCCATTCCAGCCTCTTTCTAAGTCCTTCTTATCTCTTTTGGCCTTCAGCGCGGACCAATTTTTGGAAGCTTTGCTGCATGTGCCTGCACTTGATTGCATATGGGTGAGATATTTTCCTTTTCTGGTTTTATTTTTTTTTAGTGATTAAGCCATGTCCCTCATATCTTCCCCTCCAAGTTTTGTCTTGCTCCTTGCCTTTTTCCCCTGCTTTTGCAACATCTGGGAGCTTAGTTTTGGCATCTTTTGGTCCTTTGCAATGCAACTCATTTCTTCACAGACCATTTCTTGAAGGCTCTAAAACTCCCCATTTTCTGGTTTTTTTCAGTTGCATTTCATTTGATCCTATCTCCTTTCCAGAGTGTTTGTAAGCCTTTCTTTTGGGGGTCGCAAGATTCCCTTTCCCTTCCCGAAAGGAAATGAAATTTCCTTTCGGGAAGGGAAAGGGAATCTTGCGATTTCAATGGGCACCATGAGAGGAATCTTTGGTGCATGTCCCTGCACGTGATGACATGCCATGCCTTTTGATGGCTTTGACTTTGGGAAAGATTTTTTCTTTTTTTTTTTCCAGTTTTTTGCAGCATCCATGCCATGACTTTTCTATCTTCCCCTCCAAGGTTTTTCTTCCTCCTTGCCTTTTTCCCCAGCTTTTGCAACATCTGGGAGCTTCCTTTTGGCATCTTTTGGTCCTTTGCACTGCTCTGATAGAACCCCGGTGCATTTTCCTCTTCTCACTAAATTGACCAAATTTCCCAATTTTCTTTTTTTTCTCCTCCAATTGCTATTCCTTTGAAGGGATCTCCATTCCAGCCTCTTTCTAAGTCCTTCTTATCTCTTTTGGCCTTCAGCGCGGACCAATTTTTGGAAGCTTTGCTGCATGTGCCTGCACTTGATTGCATATGGGTAAGATATTTTCCTTTTCTGGTTTTATTTTTTTTTAGTGATTAAGCCATGTCCCTCATATCTTCCCCTCCAAGTTTTGTCTTCCTCCTTGCCTTTTTCCCCTGCTTTTGCAACATCTGGGAGCTTAGTTTTGGCATCTTTTGGTCCTTTGCAATGCAACTCATTTCTTCACAGACCATTTCTTGAAGGCTCTAAAACTCCCCATTTTCTGGTTTTTTTCAGTTGCATTTCATTTGATCCTATCTCCTTTCCAGAGTGTTTGTAAGCCTTTCTTTTGGGGGTCGCAAGATTCCCTTTCCCTTCCCGAAAGGAAATTTCATTTCCTTTCGGGAAGGGAAAGGGAATCTTGCGATTTCAATGGGCACCATGAGAGGAATCTTTGGTGCATGTCCCTGCACGTGATGACATGCCATGCCTTTTGATGGCTTTGACTTTGGGAAAGATTTTTTCTTTTTTTTTTTCCAGTTTTTTGCAGCATCCATGCCATGACTTTTCTATCTTCCCCTCCAAGGTTTTTCTTCCTCCTTGCCTTTTTCCCCAGCTTTTGCAACATCTGGGAGCTTCCTTTTGGCATCTTTTGGTCCTTTGCACTGCTCTGATAGAACCCCGGTGCATTTTCCTCTTCTCACTAAATTGACCAAATTTCCCAATTTTCTTTTTTTTCTCCTCCAATTGCTATTCCTTTGAAGGGATCTCCATTCCAGCCTCTTTCTAAGTCCTTCTTATCTCTTTTGGCCTTCAGCGCGGACCAATTTTTGGAAGCTTTGCTGCATGTGCCTGCACTTGATTGCATATGGGTGAGATATTTTCCTTTTCTGGTTTTATTTTTTTTTAGTGATTAAGCCATGTCCCTCATATCTTCCCCTCCAAGTTTTGTCTTCCTCCTTGCCTTTTTCCCCTGCTTTTGCAACATCTGGGAGCTTAGTTTTGGCATCTTTTGGTCCTTTGCAATGCAACTCATTTCTTCACAGACCATTTCTTGAAGGCTCTAAAACTCCCCATTTTCTGGTTTTTTTCAGTTGCATTTCATTTGATCCTATCTCCTTTCCAGAGTGTTTGTAAGCCTTTCTTTTGGGGGTCGCAAGATTCCCTTTCCCTTCCCGAAAGGAAATGAAATTTCCTTTCGGGAAGGGAAAGGGAATCTTGCGATTTCAATGGGCACCATGAGAGGAATCTTTGGTGCATGTCCCTGCACGTGATGACATGCCATGCCTTTTGATGGCTTTGACTTTGGGAAAGATTTTTTCTTTTTTTTTTTCCAGTTTTTTGCAGCATCCATGCCATGACTTTTCTATCTTCCCCTCCAAGGTTTTTCTTCCTCCTTGCCTTTTTCCCCAGCTTTTGCAACATCTGGGAGCTTCCTTTTGGCATCTTTTGGTCCTTTGCACTGCTCTGATAGAACCCCGGTGCATTTTCCTCTTCTCACTAAATTGACCAAATTTCCCAATTTTCTTTTTTTTCTCCTCCAATTGCTATTCCTTTGAAGGGATCTCCATTCCAGCCTCTTTCTAAGTCCTTCTTATCTCTTTTGGCCTTCAGCGCGGACCAATTTTTGGAAGCTTTGCTGCATGTGCCTGCACTTGATTGCATATGGGTGAGATATTTTCCTTTTCTGGTTTTATTTTTTTTTAGTGATTAAGCCATGTCCCTCATATCTTCCCCTCCAAGTTTTGTCTTCCTCCTTGCCTTTTTCCCCTGCTTTTGCAACATCTGGGAGCTTAGTTTTGGCATCTTTTGGTCCTTTGCAATGCAACTCATTTCTTCACAGACCATTTCTTGAAGGCTCTAAAACTCCCCATTTTCTGGTTTTTTTCAGTTGCATTTCATTTGATCCTATCTCCTTTCCAGAGTGTTTGTAAGCCTTTCTTTTGGGGGTCGCAAGATTCCCTTTCCCTTCCCGAAAGGAAATTTCATTTCCTTTCGGGAAGGGAAAGGGAATCTTGCGATTTCAATGGGCACCATGAGAGGAATCTTTGGTGCATGTCCCTGCACGTGATGACATGCCATGCCTTTTGATGGCTTTGACTTTGGGAAAGATTTTTTCTTTTTTTTTTTCCAGTTTTTTGCAGCATCCATGCCATGACTTTTCTATCTTCCCCTCCAAGGTTTTTCTTCCTCCTTGCCTTTTTCCCCAGCTTTTGCAACATCTGGGAGCTTCCTTTTGGCATCTTTTGGTCCTTTGCACTGCTCTGATAGAACCCCGGTGCATTTTCCTCTTCTCACTAAATTGACCAAATTTCCCAATTTTCTTTTTTTTCTCCTCCAATTGCTATTCCTTTGAAGGGATCTCCATTCCAGCCTCTTTCTAAGTCCTTCTTATCTCTTTTGGCCTTCAGCGCGGACCAATTTTTGGAAGCTTTGCTGCATGTGCCTGCACTTGATTGCATATGGGTGAGATATTTTCCTTTTCTGTTTTTTTTTTTTTTTTAGTGATTAAGCCATGTCCCTCATATCTTCCCCTCCAAGTTTTGTCTTCCTCCTTGCCTTTTTCCCCTGCTTTTGCAACATCTGGGAGCTTAGTTTTGGCATCTTTTGGTCCTTTGCAATGCAACTCATTTCTTCACAGACCATTTCTTGAAGGCTCTAAAACTCCCCATTTTCTGGTTTTTTTCAGTTGCATTTCATTTGATCCTATCTCCTTTCCAGAGTGTTTGTAAGCCTTTCTTTTGGGGGTCGCAAGATTCCCTTTCCCTTCCCGAAAGGAAATTTCATTTCCTTTCGGGAAGGGAAAGGGAATCTTGCGATTTCAATGGGCACCATGAGAGGAATCTTTGGTGCATGTCCCTGCACGTGATGACATGCCATGCCTTTTGATGGCTTTGACTTTGGGAAAGATTTTTTCTTTTTTTTTTTCCAGTTTTTTGCAGCATCCATGCCATGACTTTTCTATCTTCCCCTCCAAGGTTTTTCTTCCTCCTTGCCTTTTTCCCCAGCTTTTGCAACATCTGGGAGCTTCCTTTTGGCATCTTTTGGTCCTTTGCACTGCTCTGATAGAACCCCGGTGCATTTTCCTCTTCTCACTAAATTGACCAAATTTCCCAATTTTCTTTTTTTTCTCCTCCAATTGCTATTCCTTTGAAGGGATCTCCATTCCAGCCTCTTTCTAAGTCCTTCTTATCTCTTTTGGCCTTCAGCGCGGACCAATTTTTGGAAGCTTTGCTGCATGTGCCTGCACTTGATTGCATATGGGTGAGATATTTTCCTTTTCTGGTTTTATTTTTTTTTAGTGATTAAGCCATGTCCCTCATATCTTCCCCTCCAAGTTTTGTCTTCCTCCTTGCCTTTTTCCCCTGCTTTTGCAACATCTGGGAGCTTAGTTTTGGCATCTTTTGGTCCTTTGCAATGCAACTCATTTCTTCACAGACCATTTCTTGAAGGCTCTAAAACTCCCCATTTTCTGGTTTTTTTCAGTTGCATTTCATTTGATCCTATCTCCTTTCCAGAGTGTTTGTAAGCCTTTCTTTTGGGGGTCGCAAGATTCCCTTTCCCTTCCCGAAAGGAAATGAAATTTCCTTTCGGGAAGGGAAAGGGAATCTTGCGATTTCAATGGGCACCATGAGAGGAATCTTTGGTGCATGTCCCTGCACGTGATGACATGCCATGCCTTTTGATGGCTTTGACTTTGGGAAAGATTTTTTCTTTTTTTTTTTCCAGTTTTTTGCAGCATCCATGCCATGACTTTTCTATCTTCCCCTCCAAGGTTTTTCTTCCTCCTTGCCTTTTTCCCCAGCTTTTGCAACATCTGGGAGCTTCCTTTTGGCATCTTTTGGTCCTTTGCACTGCTCTGATAGAACCCCGGTGCATTTTCCTCTTCTCACTAAATTGACCAAATTTCCCAATTTTCTTTTTTTTCTCCTCCAATTGCTATTCCTTTGAAGGGATCTCCATTCCAGCCTCTTTCTAAGTCCTTCTTATCTCTTTTGGCCTTCAGCGCGGACCAATTTTTGGAAGCTTTGCTGCATGTGCCTGCACTTGATTGCATATGGGTGAGATATTTTCCTTTTCTGTTTTTATTTTTTTTTAGTGATTAAGCCATGTCCCTCATATCTTCCCCTCCAAGTTTTGTCTTGCTCCTTGCCTTTTTCCCCTGCTTTTGCAACATCTGGGAGCTTAGTTTTGGCATCTTTTGGTCCTTTGCAATGCAACTCATTTCTTCACAGACCATTTCTTGAAGGCTCTAAAACTCCCCATTTTCTGGTTTTTTTCAGTTGCATTTCATTTGATCCTATCTCCTTTCCAGAGTGTTTGTAAGCCTTTCTTTTGGGGGTCGCAAGATTCCCTTTCCCTTCCCGAAAGGAAATGAAATTTCCTTTCGGGAAGGGAAAGGGAATCTTGCGATTTCAATGGGCACCATGAGAGGAATCTTTGGTGCATGTCCCTGCACGTGATGACATGCCATGCCTTTTGATGGCTTTGACTTTGGGAAAGATTTTTTCTTTTTTTTTTTCCAGTTTTTTGCAGCATCCATGCCATGACTTTTCTATCTTCCCCTCCAAGGTTTTTCTTCCTCCTTGCCTTTTTCCCCAGCTTTTGCAACATCTGGGAGCTTCCTTTTGGCATCTTTTGGTCCTTTGCACTGCTCTGATAGAACCCCGGTGCATTTTCCTCTTCTCACTAAATTGACCAAATTTCCCAATTTTCTTTTTTTTCTCCTCCAATTGCTATTCCTTTGAAGGGATCTCCATTCCAGCCTCTTTCTAAGTCCTTCTTATCTCTTTTGGCCTTCAGCGCGGACCAATTTTTGGAAGCTTTGCTGCATGTGCCTGCACTTGATTGCATATGGGTGAGATATTTTCCTTTTCTGGTTTTATTTTTTTTTAGTGATTAAGCCATGTCCCTCATATCTTCCCCTCCAAGTTTTGTCTTCCTCCTTGCCTTTTTCCCCTGCTTTTGCAACATCTGGGAGCTTAGTTTTGGCATCTTTTGGTCCTTTGCAATGCAACTCATTTCTTCACAGACCATTTCTTGAAGGCTCTAAAACTCCCCATTTTCTGGTTTTTTTCAGTTGCATTTCATTTGATCCTATCTCCTTTCCAGAGTGTTTGTAAGCCTTTCTTTTGGGGGTCGCAAGATTCCCTTTCCCTTCCCGAAAGGAAATGAAATTTCCTTTCGGGAAGGGAAAGGGAATCTTGCGATTTCAATGGGCACCATGAGAGGAATCTTTGGTGCATGTCCCTGCACGTGATGACATGCCATGCCTTTTGATGGCTTTGACTTTGGGAAAGATTTTTTCTTTTTTTTTTTCCAGTTTTTTGCAGCATCCATGCCATGACTTTTCTATCTTCCCCTCCAAGGTTTTTCTTCCTCCTTGCCTTTTTCCCCAGCTTTTGCAACATCTGGGAGCTTCCTTTTGGCATCTTTTGGTCCTTTGCACTGCTCTGATAGAACCCCGGTGCATTTTCCTCTTCTCACTAAATTGACCAAATTTCCCAATTTTCTTTTTTTTCTCCTCCAATTGCTATTCCTTTGAAGGGATCTCCATTCCAGCCTCTTTCTAAGTCCTTCTTATCTCTTTTGGCCTTCAGCGCGGACCAATTTTTGGAAGCTTTGCTGCATGTGCCTGCACTTGATTGCATATGGGTGAGATATTTTCCTTTTCTGGTTTTATTTTTTTTTAGTGATTAAGCCATGTCCCTCATATCTTCCCCTCCAAGTTTTGTCTTCCTCCTTGCCTTTTTCCCCTGCTTTTGCAACATCTGGGAGCTTAGTTTTGGCATCTTTTGGTCCTTTGCACTGCTCTGATAGAACCCCGGTGCATTTTCCTCTTCTCACTAAATTGACCAAATTTCCCAATTTTCTTTTTTTTCTCCTCCAATTGCTATTCCTTTGAAGGGATCTCCATTCCAGCCTCTTTCTAAGTCCTTCTTATCTCTTTTGGCCTTCAGCGCGGACCAATTTTTGGAAGCTTTGCTGCATGTGCCTGCACTTGATTGCATATGGGTGAGATATTTTCCTTTTCTGGTTTTATTTTTTTTTAGTGATTAAGCCATGTCCCTCATATCTTCCCCTCCAAGTTTTGTCTTCCTCCTTGCCTTTTTCCCCTGCTTTTGCAACATCTGGGAGCTTAGTTTTGGCATCTTTTGGTCCTTTGCAATGCAACTCATTTCTTCACAGACCATTTCTTGAAGGCTCTAAAACTCCCCATTTTCTGGTTTTTTTCAGTTGCATTTCATTTGATCCTATCTCCTTTCCAGAGTGTTTGTAAGCCTTTCTTTTGGGGGTCGCAAGATTCCCTTTCCCTTCCCGAAAGGAAATGAAATTTCCTTTCGGGAAGGGAAAGGGAATCTTGCGATTTCAATGGGCACCATGAGAGGAATCTTTGGTGCATGTCCCTGCACGTGATGACATGCCATGCCTTTTGATGGCTTTGACTTTGGGAAAGATTTTTTCTTTTTTTTTTTCCAGTTTTTTGCAGCATCCATGCCATGACTTTTCTATCTTCCCCTCCAAGGTTTTTCTTCCTCCTTGCCTTTTTCCCCAGCTTTTGCAACATCTGGGAGCTTACTTTTGGCATCTTTTGGTCCTTTGCACTGCTCTGATAGAACCCCGGTGCATTTTCCTCTTCTCACTAAATTGACCAAATTTCCCAATTTTCTTTTTTTTCTCCTCCAATTGCTATTCCTTTGAAGGGATCTCCATTCCAGCCTCTTTCTAAGTCCTTCTTATCTCTTTTGGCCTTCAGCGCGGACCAATTTTTGGAAGCTTTGCTGCATGTGCCTGCACTTGATTGCATATGGGTGAGATATTTTCCTTTTCTGGTTTTATTTTTTTTTAGTGATTAAGCCATGTCCCTCATATCTTCCCCTCCAAGTTTTGTCTTCCTCCTTGCCTTTTTCCCCTGCTTTTGCAACATCTGGGAGCTTAGTTTTGGCATCTTTTGGTCCTTTGCAATGCAACTCATTTCTTCACAGACCATTTCTTGAAGGCTCTAAAACTCCCCATTTTCTGGTTTTTTTCAGTTGCATTTCATTTGATCCTATCTCCTTTCCAGAGTGTTTGTAAGCCTTTCTTTTGGGGGTCGCAAGATTCCCTTTCCCTTCCTGAAAGGAAATGAAATTTCCTTTCGGGAAGGGAAAGGGAATCTTGCGATTTCAATGGGCACCATGAGAGGAATCTTTGGTGCATGTCCCTGCACGTGATGACATGCCATGCCTTTTGATGGCTTTGACTTTGGGAAAGATTTTTTCTTTTTTTTTTTCCAGTTTTTTGCAGCATCCATGCCATGACTTTTCTATCTTCCCCTCCAAGGTTTTTCTTCCTCCTTGCCTTTTTCCCCAGCTTTTGCAACATCTGGGAGCTTCCTTTTGGCATCTTTTGGTCCTTTGCACTGCTCTGATAGAACCCCGGTGCATTTTCCTCTTCTCACTAAATTGACCAAATTTCCCAATTTTCTTTTTTTTCTCCTCCAATTGCTATTCCTTTGAAGGGATCTCCATTCCAGCCTCTTTCTAAGTCCTTCTTATCTCTTTTGGCCTTCAGCGCGGACCAATTTTTGGAAGCTTTGCTGCATGTGCCTGCACTTGATTGCATATGGGTGAGATATTTTCCTTTTCTGTTTTTTTTTTTTTTTTAGTGATTAAGCCATGTCCCTCATATCTTCCCCTCCAAGTTTTGTCTTCCTCCTTGCCTTTTTCCCCTGCTTTTGCAACATCTGGGAGCTTAGTTTTGGCATCTTTTGGTCCTTTGCAATGCAACTCATTTCTTCACAGACCATTTCTTGAAGGCTCTAAAACTCCCCATTTTCTGGTTTTTTTCAGTTGCATTTCATTTGATCCTATCTCCTTTCCAGAGTGTTTGTAAGCCTTTCTTTTGGGGGTCGCAAGATTCCCTTTCCCTTCCCGAAAGGAAATTTCATTTCCTTTCGGGAAGGGAAAGGGAATCTTGCGATTTCAATGGGCACCATGAGAGGAATCTTTGGTGCATGTCCCTGCACGTGATGACATGCCATGCCTTTTGATGGCTTTGACTTTGGGAAAGATTTTTTCTTTTTTTTTTTCCAGTTTTTTGCAGCATCCATGCCATGACTTTTCTATCTTCCCCTCCAAGGTTTTTCTTCCTCCTTGCCTTTTTCCCCAGCTTTTGCAACATCTGGGAGCTTCCTTTTGGCATCTTTTGGTCCTTTGCACTGCTCTGATAGAACCCCGGTGCATTTTCCTCTTCTCACTAAATTGACCAAATTTCCCAATTTTCTTTTTTTTCTCCTCCAATTGCTATTCCTTTGAAGGGATCTCCATTCCAGCCTCTTTCTAAGTCCTTCTTATCTCTTTTGGCCTTCAGCGCGGACCAATTTTTGGAAGCTTTGCTGCATGTGCCTGCACTTGATTGCATATGGGTGAGATATTTTCCTTTTCTGGTTTTATTTTTTTTTAGTGATTAAGCCATGTCCCTCATATCTTCCCCTCCAAGTTTTGTCTTCCTCCTTGCCTTTTTCCCCTGCTTTTGCAACATCTGGGAGCTTAGTTTTGGCATCTTTTGGTCCTTTGCAATGCAACTCATTTCTTCACAGACCATTTCTTGAAGGCTCTAAAACTCCCCATTTTCTGGTTTTTTTCAGTTGCATTTCATTTGATCCTATCTCCTTTCCAGAGTGTTTGTAAGCCTTTCTTTTGGGGGTCGCAAGATTCCCTTTCCCTTCCCGAAAGGAAATGAAATTTCCTTTCGGGAAGGGAAAGGGAATCTTGCGATTTCAATGGGCACCATGAGAGGAATCTTTGGTGCATGTCCCTGCACGTGATGACATGCCATGCCTTTTCATGGCTTTGACTTTGGGAAAGATTTTTTCTTTTTTTTTTTCCAGTTTTTTGCAGCATCCATGCCATGACTTTTCTATCTTCCCCTCCAAGGTTTTTCTTCCTCCTTGCCTTTTTCCCCAGCTTTTGCAACATCTGGGAGCTTCCTTTTGGCATCTTTTGGTCCTTTGCACTGCTCTGATAGAACCCCGGTGCATTTTCCTCTTCTCACTAAATTGACCAAATTTCCCAATTTTCTTTTTTTTCTCCTCCAATTGCTATTCCTTTGAAGGGATCTCCATTCCAGCCTCTTTCTAAGTCCTTCTTATCTCTTTTGGCCTTCAGCACGGACCAATTTTTGGAAGCTTTGCTGCATGTGCCTGCACTTGATTGCATATGGGTGAGATATTTTCCTTTTCTGTTTTTTTTTTTTTTTTTAGTGATTAAGCCATGTCCCTCATATCTTCCCCTCCAAGTTTTGTCTTCCTCCTTGCCTTTTTCCCCTGCTTTTGCAACATCTGGGAGCTTAGTTTTGGCATCTTTTGGTCCTTTGCAATGCAACTCATTTCTTCACAGACCATTTCTTGAAGGCTCTAAAACTCCCCATTTTCTGGTTTTTTTCAGTTGCATTTCATTTGATCCTATCTCCTTTCCAGAGTGTTTGTAAGCCTTTCTTTTGGGGGTCGCAAGATTCCCTTTCCCTTCCCGAAAGGAAATTTCATTTCCTTTCGGGAAGGGAAAGGGAATCTTGCGATTTCAATGGGCACCATGAGAGGAATCTTTGGTGCATGTCCCTGCACGTGATGACATGCCATGCCTTTTGATGGCTTTGACTTTGGGAAAGATTTTTTCTTTTTTTTTTTCCAGTTTTTTGCAGCATCCATGCCATGACTTTTCTATCTTCCCCTCCAAGGTTTTTCTTCCTCCTTGCCTTTTTCCCCAGCTTTTGCAACATCTGGGAGCTTCCTTTTGGCATCTTTTGGTCCTTTGCACTGCTCTGATAGAACCCCGGTGCATTTTCCTCTTCTCACTAAATTGACCAAATTTCCCAATTTTCTTTTTTTTCTCCTCCAATTGCTATTCCTTTGAAGGGATCTCCATTCCAGCCTCTTTCTAAGTCCTTCTTATCTCTTTTGGCCTTCAGCGCGGACCAATTTTTGGAAGCTTTGCTGCATGTGCCTGCACTTGATTGCATATGGGTGAGATATTTTCCTTTTCTGGTTTTATTTTTTTTTAGTGATTAAGCCATGTCCCTCATATCTTCCCCTCCAAGTTTTGTCTTCCTCCTTGCCTTTTTCCCCTGCTTTTGCAACATCTGGGAGCTTAGTTTTGGCATCTTTTGGTCCTTTGCAATGCAACTCATTTCTTCACAGACCATTTCTTGAAGGCTCTAAAACTCCCCATTTTCTGGTTTTTTTCAGTTGCATTTCATTTGATCCTATCTCCTTTCCAGAGTGTTTGTAAGCCTTTCTTTTGGGGGTCGCAAGATTCCCTTTCCCTTCCCGAAAGGAAATGAAATTTCCTTTCGGGAAGGGAAAGGGAATCTTGCGATTTCAATGGGCACCATGAGAGGAATCTTTGGTGCATGTCCCTGCACGTGATGACATGCCATGCCTTTTGATGGCTTTGACTTTGGGAAAGATTTTTTCTTTTTTTTTTTCCAGTTTTTTGCAGCATCCATGCCATGACTTTTCTATCTTCCCCTCCAAGGTTTTTCTTCCTCCTTGCCTTTTTCCCCAGCTTTTGCAACATCTGGGAGCTTCCTTTTGGCATCTTTTGGTCCTTTGCACTGCTCTGATAGAACCCCGGTGCATTTTCCTCTTCTCACTAAATTGACCAAATTTCCCAATTTTCTTTTTTTTCTCCTCCAATTGCTATTCCTTTGAAGGGATCTCCATTCCAGCCTCTTTCTAAGTCCTTCTTATCTCTTTTGGCCTTCAGCGCGGACCAATTTTTGGAAGCTTTGCTGCATGTGCCTGCACTTGATTGCATATGGGTGAGATATTTTCCTTTTCTGTTTTTATTTTTTTTTAGTGATTAAGCCATGTCCCTCATATCTTCCCCTCCAAGTTTTGTCTTGCTCCTTGCCTTTTTCCCCTGCTTTTGCAACATCTGGGAGCTTAGTTTTGGCATCTTTTGGTCCTTTGCAATGCAACTCATTTCTTCACAGACCATTTCTTGAAGGCTCTAAAACTCCCCATTTTCTGGTTTTTTTCAGTTGCATTTCATTTGATCCTATCTCCTTTCCAGAGTGTTTGTAAGCCTTTCTTTTGGGGGTCGCAAGATTCCCTTTCCCTTCCCGAAAGGAAATTTCATTTCCTTTCGGGAAGGGAAAGGGAATCTTGCGATTTCAATGGGCACCATGAGAGGAATCTTTGGTGCATGTCCCTGCACGTGATGACATGCCATGCCTTTTGATGGCTTTGACTTTGGGAAAGATTTTTTCTTTTTTTTTTTCCAGTTTTTTGCAGCATCCATGCCATGACTTTTCTATCTTCCCCTCCAAGGTTTTTCTTCCTCCTTGCCTTTTTCCCCAGCTTTTGCAACATCTGGGAGCTTCCTTTTGGCATCTTTTGGTCCTTTGCACTGCTCTGATAGAACCCCGGTGCATTTTCCTCTTCTCACTAAATTGACCAAATTTCCCAATTTTCTTTTTTTTCTCCTCCAATTGCTATTCCTTTGAAGGGATCTCCATTCCAGCCTCTTTCTAAGTCCTTCTTATCTCTTTTGGCCTTCAGCGCGGACCAATTTTTGGAAGCTTTGCTGCATGTGCCTGCACTTGATTGCATATGGGTGAGATATTTTCCTTTTCTGGTTTTATTTTTTTTTAGTGATTAAGCCATGTCCCTCATATCTTCCCCTCCAAGTTTTGTCTTCCTCCTTGCCTTTTTCCCCTGCTTTTGCAACATCTGGGAGCTTAGTTTTGGCATCTTTTGGTCCTTTGCAATGCAACTCATTTCTTCACAGACCATTTCTTGAAGGCTCTAAAACTCCCCATTTTCTGGTTTTTTTCAGTTGCATTTCATTTGATCCTATCTCCTTTCCAGAGTGTTTGTAAGCCTTTCTTTTGGGGGTCGCAAGATTCCCTTTCCCTTCCCGAAAGGAAATGAAATTTCCTTTCGGGAAGGGAAAGGGAATCTTGCGATTTCAATGGGCACCATGAGAGGAATCTTTGGTGCATGTCCCTGCACGTGATGACATGCCATGCCTTTTGATGGCTTTGACTTTGGGAAAGATTTTTTCTTTTTTTTTTTCCAGTTTTTTGCAGCATCCATGCCATGACTTTTCTATCTTCCCCTCCAAGGTTTTTCTTCCTCCTTGCCTTTTTCCCCAGCTTTTGCAACATCTGGGAGCTTCCTTTTGGCATCTTTTGGTCCTTTGCACTGCTCTGATAGAACCCCGGTGCATTTTCCTCTTCTCACTAAATTGACCAAATTTCCCAATTTTCTTTTTTTTCTCCTCCAATTGCTATTCCTTTGAAGGGATCTCCATTCCAGCCTCTTTCTAAGTCCTTCTTATCTCTTTTGGCCTTCAGCGCGGACCAATTTTTGGAAGCTTTGCTGCATGTGCCTGCACTTGATTGCATATGGGTGAGATATTTTCCTTTTCTGTTTTTTTTTTTTTTTTAGTGATTAAGCCATGTCCCTCATATCTTCCCCTCCAAGTTTTGTCTTCCTCCTTGCCTTTTTCCCCTGCTTTTGCAACATCTGGGAGCTTAGTTTTGGCATCTTTTGGTCCTTTGCAATGCAACTCATTTCTTCACAGACCATTTCTTGAAGGCTCTAAAACTCCCCATTTTCTGGTTTTTTTCAGTTGCATTTCATTTGATCCTATCTCCTTTCCAGAGTGTTTGTAAGCCTTTCTTTTGGGGGTCGCAAGATTCCCTTTCCCTTCCCGAAAGGAAATTTCATTTCCTTTCGGGAAGGGAAAGGGAATCTTGCGATTTCAATGGGCACCATGAGAGGAATCTTTGGTGCATGTCCCTGCACGTGATGACATGCCATGCCTTTTGATGGCTTTGACTTTGGGAAAGATTTTTTCTTTTTTTTTTTCCAGTTTTTTGCAGCATCCATGCCATGACTTTTCTATCTTCCCCTCCAAGGTTTTTCTTCCTCCTTGCCTTTTTCCCCAGCTTTTGCAACATCTGGGAGCTTCCTTTTGGCATCTTTTGGTCCTTTGCACTGCTCTGATAGAACCCCGGTGCATTTTCCTCTTCTCACTAAATTGACCAAATTTCCCAATTTTCTTTTTTTTCTCCTCCAATTGCTATTCCTTTGAAGGGATCTCCATTCCAGCCTCTTTCTAAGTCCTTCTTATCTCTTTTGGCCTTCAGCGCGGACCAATTTTTGGAAGCTTTGCTGCATGTGCCTGCACTTGATTGCATATGGGTGAGATATTTTCCTTTTCTGGTTTTATTTTTTTTTAGTGATTAAGCCATGTCCCTCATATCTTCCCCTCCAAGTTTTGTCTTCCTCCTTGCCTTTTTCCCCTGCTTTTGCAACATCTGGGAGCTTAGTTTTGGCATCTTTTGGTCCTTTGCAATGCAACTCATTTCTTCACAGACCATTTCTTGAAGGCTCTAAAACTCCCCATTTTCTGGTTTTTTTCAGTTGCATTTCATTTGATCCTATCTCCTTTCCAGAGTGTTTGTAAGCCTTTCTTTTGGGGGTCGCAAGATTCCCTTTCCCTTCCCGAAAGGAAATGAAATTTCCTTTCGGGAAGGGAAAGGGAATCTTGCGATTTCAATGGGCACCATGAGAGGAATCTTTGGTGCATGTCCCTGCACGTGATGACATGCCATGCCTTTTCATGGCTTTGACTTTGGGAAAGATTTTTTCTTTTTTTTTTTCCAGTTTTTTGCAGCATCCATGCCATGACTTTTCTATCTTCCCCTCCAAGGTTTTTCTTCCTCCTTGCCTTTTTCCCCAGCTTTTGCAACATCTGGGAGCTTCCTTTTGGCATCTTTTGGTCCTTTGCACTGCTCTGATAGAACCCCGGTGCATTTTCCTCTTCTCACTAAATTGACCAAATTTCCCAATTTTCTTTTTTTTCTCCTCCAATTGCTATTCCTTTGAAGGGATCTCCATTCCAGCCTCTTTCTAAGTCCTTCTTATCTCTTTTGGCCTTCAGCACGGACCAATTTTTGGAAGCTTTGCTGCATGTGCCTGCACTTGATTGCATATGGGTGAGATATTTTCCTTTTCTGTTTTTTTTTTTTTTTTTAGTGATTAAGCCATGTCCCTCATATCTTCCCCTCCAAGTTTTGTCTTCCTCCTTGCCTTTTTCCCCTGCTTTTGCAACATCTGGGAGCTTAGTTTTGGCATCTTTTGGTCCTTTGCAATGCAACTCATTTCTTCACAGACCATTTCTTGAAGGCTCTAAAACTCCCCATTTTCTGGTTTTTTTCAGTTGCATTTCATTTGATCCTATCTCCTTTCCAGAGTGTTTGTAAGCCTTTCTTTTGGGGGTCGCAAGATTCCCTTTCCCTTCCCGAAAGGAAATTTCATTTCCTTTCGGGAAGGGAAAGGGAATCTTGCGATTTCAATGGGCACCATGAGAGGAATCTTTGGTGCATGTCCCTGCACGTGATGACATGCCATGCCTTTTGATGGCTTTGACTTTGGGAAAGATTTTTTCTTTTTTTTTTTCCAGTTTTTTGCAGCATCCATGCCATGACTTTTCTATCTTCCCCTCCAAGGTTTTTCTTCCTCCTTGCCTTTTTCCCCAGCTTTTGCAACATCTGGGAGCTTCCTTTTGGCATCTTTTGGTCCTTTGCACTGCTCTGATAGAACCCCGGTGCATTTTCCTCTTCTCACTAAATTGACCAAATTTCCCAATTTTCTTTTTTTTCTCCTCCAATTGCTATTCCTTTGAAGGGATCTCCATTCCAGCCTCTTTCTAAGTCCTTCTTATCTCTTTTGGCCTTCAGCGCGGACCAATTTTTGGAAGCTTTGCTGCATGTGCCTGCACTTGATTGCATATGGGTGAGATATTTTCCTTTTCTGGTTTTATTTTTTTTTAGTGATTAAGCCATGTCCCTCATATCTTCCCCTCCAAGTTTTGTCTTCCTCCTTGCCTTTTTCCCCTGCTTTTGCAACATCTGGGAGCTTAGTTTTGGCATCTTTTGGTCCTTTGCAATGCAACTCATTTCTTCACAGACCATTTCTTGAAGGCTCTAAAACTCCCCATTTTCTGGTTTTTTTCAGTTGCATTTCATTTGATCCTATCTCCTTTCCAGAGTGTTTGTAAGCCTTTCTTTTGGGGGTCGCAAGATTCCCTTTCCCTTCCCGAAAGGAAATTTCATTTCCTTTCGGGAAGGGAAAGGGAATCTTGCGATTTCAATGGGCACCATGAGAGGAATCTTTGGTGCATGTCCCTGCACGTGATGACATGCCATGCCTTTTGATGGCTTTGACTTTGGGAAAGATTTTTTCTTTTTTTTTTTCCAGTTTTTTGCAGCATCCATGCCATGACTTTTCTATCTTCCCCTCCAAGGTTTTTCTTCCTCCTTGCCTTTTTCCCCAGCTTTTGCAACATCTGGGAGCTTCCTTTTGGCATCTTTTGGTCCTTTGCACTGCTCTGATAGAACCCCGGTGCATTTTCCTCTTCTCACTAAATTGACCAAATTTCCCAATTTTCTTTTTTTTCTCCTCCAATTGCTATTCCTTTGAAGGGATCTCCATTCCAGCCTCTTTCTAAGTCCTTCTTATCTCTTTTGGCCTTCAGCGCGGACCAATTTTTGGAAGCTTTGCTGCATGTGCCTGCACTTGATTGCATATGGGTGAGATATTTTCCTTTTCTGGTTTTATTTTTTTTTAGTGATTAAGCCATGTCCCTCATATCTTCCCCTCCAAGTTTTGTCTTCCTCCTTGCCTTTTTCCCCTGCTTTTGCAACATCTGGGAGCTTAGTTTTGGCATCTTTTGGTCCTTTGCAATGCAACTCATTTCTTCACAGACCATTTCTTGAAGGCTCTAAAACTCCCCATTTTCTGGTTTTTTTCAGTTGCATTTCATTTGATCCTATCTCCTTTCCAGAGTGTTTGTAAGCCTTTCTTTTGGGGGTCACAAGATTCCCTTTCCCTTCCCGAAAGGAAATGAAATTTCCTTTCGGGAAGGGAAAGGGAATCTTGCGATTTCAATGGGCACCATGAGAGGAATCTTTGGTGCATGTCCCTGCACGTGATGACATGCCATGCCTTTTGATGGCTTTGACTTTGGGAAAGATTTTTTCTTTTTTTTTTTCCAGTTTTTTGCAGCATCCATGCCATGACTTTTCTATCTTCCCCTCCAAGGTTTTTCTTCCTCCTTGCCTTTTTCCCCAGCTTTTGCAACATCTGGGAGCTTCCTTTTGGCATCTTTTGGTCCTTTGCACTGCTCTGATAGAACCCCGGTGCATTTTCCTCTTCTCACTAAATTGACCAAATTTCCCAATTTTCTTTTTTTTCTCCTCCAATTGCTATTCCTTTGAAGGGATCTCCATTCCAGCCTCTTTCTAAGTCCTTCTTATCTCTTTTGGCCTTCAGCGCGGACCAATTTTTGGAAGCTTTGCTGCATGTGCCTGCACTTGATTGCATATGGGTGAGATATTTTCCTTTTCTGGTTTTATTTTTTTTTAGTGATTAAGCCATGTCCCTCATATCTTCCCCTCCAAGTTTTGTCTTCCTCCTTGCCTTTTTCCCCTGCTTTTGCAACATCTGGGAGCTTAGTTTTGGCATCTTTTGGTCCTTTGCAATGCAACTCATTTCTTCACAGACCATTTCTTGAAGGCTCTAAAACTCCCCATTTTCTGGTTTTTTTCAGTTGCATTTCATTTGATCCTATCTCCTTTCCAGAGTGTTTGTAAGCCTTTCTTTTGGGGGTCGCAAGATTCCCTTTCCCTTCCCGAAAGGAAATGAAATTTCCTTTCGGGAAGGGAAAGGGAATCTTGCGATTTCAATGGGCACCATGAGAGGAATCTTTGGTGCATGTCCCTGCACGTGATGACATGCCATGCCTTTTGATGGCTTTGACTTTGGGAAAGATTTTTTCTTTTTTTTTTTCCAGTTTTTTGCAGCATCCATGCCATGACTTTTCTATCTTCCCCTCCAAGGTTTTTCTTCCTCCTTGCCTTTTTCCCCAGCTTTTGCAACATCTGGGAGCTTCCTTTTGGCATCTTTTGGTCCTTTGCACTGCTCTGATAGAACCCCGGTGCATTTTCCTCTTCTCACTAAATTGACCAAATTTCCCAATTTTCTTTTTTTTCTCCTCCAATTGCTATTCCTTTGAAGGGATCTCCATTCCAGCCTCTTTCTAAGTCCTTCTTATCTCTTTTGGCCTTCAGCGCGGACCAATTTTTGGAAGCTTTGCTGCATGTGCCTGCACTTGATTGCATATGGGTGAGATATTTTCCTTTTCTGGTTTTATTTTTTTTTAGTGATTAAGCCATGTCCCTCATATCTTCCCCTCCAAGTTTTGTCTTCCTCCTTGCCTTTTTCCCCTGCTTTTGCAACATCTGGGAGCTTAGTTTTGGCATCTTTTGGTCCTTTGCAATGCAACTCATTTCTTCACAGACCATTTCTTGAAGGCTCTAAAACTCCCCATTTTCTGGTTTTTTTCAGTTGCATTTCATTTGATCCTATCTCCTTTCCAGAGTGTTTGTAAGCCTTTCTTTTGGGGGTCGCAAGATTCCCTTTCCCTTCCCGAAAGGAAATGAAATTTCCTTTCGGGAAGGGAAAGGGAATCTTGCGATTTCAATGGGCACCATGAGAGGAATCTTTGGTGCATGTCCCTGCACGTGATGACATGCCATGCCTTTTGATGGCTTTGACTTTGGGAAAGATTTTTTCTTTTTTTTTTTCCAGTTTTTTGCAGCATCCATGCCATGACTTTTCTATCTTCCCCTCCAAGGTTTTTCTTCCTCCTTGCCTTTTTCCCCAGCTTTTGCAACATCTGGGAGCTTCCTTTTGGCATCTTTTGGTCCTTTGCACTGCTCTGATAGAACCCCGGTGCATTTTCCTCTTCTCACTAAATTGACCAAATTTCCCAATTTTCTTTTTTTTCTCCTCCAATTGCTATTCCTTTGAAGGGATCTCCATTCCAGCCTCTTTCTAAGTCCTTCTTATCTCTTTTGGCCTTCAGCGCGGACCAATTTTTGGAAGCTTTGCTGCATGTGCCTGCACTTGATTGCATATGGGTGAGATATTTTCCTTTTCTGTTTTTTTTTTTTTTTTAGTGATTAAGCCATGTCCCTCATATCTTCCCCTCCAAGTTTTGTCTTCCTCCTTGCCTTTTTCCCCTGCTTTTGCAACATCTGGGAGCTTAGTTTTGGCATCTTTTGGTCCTTTGCAATGCAACTCATTTCTTCACAGACCATTTCTTGAAGGCTCTAAAACTCCCCATTTTCTGGTTTTTTTCAGTTGCATTTCATTTGATCCTATCTCCTTTCCAGAGTGTTTGTAAGCCTTTCTTTTGGGGGTCGCAAGATTCCCTTTCCCTTCCCGAAAGGAAATTTCATTTCCTTTCGGGAAGGGAAAGGGAATCTTGCGATTTCAATGGGCACCATGAGAGGAATCTTTGGTGCATGTCCCTGCACGTGATGACATGCCATGCCTTTTGATGGCTTTGACTTTGGGAAAGATTTTTTCTTTTTTTTTTTCCAGTTTTTTGCAGCATCCATGCCATGACTTTTCTATCTTCCCCTCCAAGGTTTTTCTTCCTCCTTGCCTTTTTCCCCAGCTTTTGCAACATCTGGGAGCTTCCTTTTGGCATCTTTTGGTCCTTTGCACTGCTCTGATAGAACCCCGGTGCATTTTCCTCTTCTCACTAAATTGACCAAATTTCCCAATTTTCTTTTTTTTCTCCTCCAATTGCTATTCCTTTGAAGGGATCTCCATTCCAGCCTCTTTCTAAGTCCTTCTTATCTCTTTTGGCCTTCAGCGCGGACCAATTTTTGGAAGCTTTGCTGCATGTGCCTGCACTTGATTGCATATGGGTGAGATATTTTCCTTTTCTGGTTTTATTTTTTTTTAGTGATTAAGCCATGTCCCTCATATCTTCCCCTCCAAGTTTTGTCTTCCTCCTTGCCTTTTTCCCCTGCTTTTGCAACATCTGGGAGCTTAGTTTTGGCATCTTTTGGTCCTTTGCAATGCAACTCATTTCTTCACAGACCATTTCTTGAAGGCTCTAAAACTCCCCATTTTCTGGTTTTTTTCAGTTGCATTTCATTTGATCCTATCTCCTTTCCAGAGTGTTTGTAAGCCTTTCTTTTGGGGGTCGCAAGATTCCCTTTCCCTTCCCGAAAGGAAATGAAATTTCCTTTCGGGAAGGGAAAGGGAATCTTGCGATTTCAATGGGCACCATGAGAGGAATCTTTGGTGCATGTCCCTGCACGTGATGACATGCCATGCCTTTTCATGGCTTTGACTTTGGGAAAGATTTTTTCTTTTTTTTTTTCCAGTTTTTTGCAGCATCCATGCCATGACTTTTCTATCTTCCCCTCCAAGGTTTTTCTTCCTCCTTGCCTTTTTCCCCAGCTTTTGCAACATCTGGGAGCTTCCTTTTGGCATCTTTTGGTCCTTTGCACTGCTCTGATAGAACCCCGGTGCATTTTCCTCTTCTCACTAAATTGACCAAATTTCCCAATTTTCTTTTTTTTCTCCTCCAATTGCTATTCCTTTGAAGGGATCTCCATTCCAGCCTCTTTCTAAGTCCTTCTTATCTCTTTTGGCCTTCAGCACGGACCAATTTTTGGAAGCTTTGCTGCATGTGCCTGCACTTGATTGCATATGGGTGAGATATTTTCCTTTTCTGTTTTTTTTTTTTTTTTTAGTGATTAAGCCATGTCCCTCATATCTTCCCCTCCAAGTTTTGTCTTCCTCCTTGCCTTTTTCCCCTGCTTTTGCAACATCTGGGAGCTTAGTTTTGGCATCTTTTGGTCCTTTGCAATGCAACTCATTTCTTCACAGACCATTTCTTGAAGGCTCTAAAACTCCCCATTTTCTGGTTTTTTTCAGTTGCATTTCATTTGATCCTATCTCCTTTCCAGAGTGTTTGTAAGCCTTTCTTTTGGGGGTCGCAAGATTCCCTTTCCCTTCCCGAAAGGAAATTTCATTTCCTTTCGGGAAGGGAAAGGGAATCTTGCGATTTCAATGGGCACCATGAGAGGAATCTTTGGTGCATGTCCCTGCACGTGATGACATGCCATGCCTTTTGATGGCTTTGACTTTGGGAAAGATTTTTTCTTTTTTTTTTTCCAGTTTTTTGCAGCATCCATGCCATGACTTTTCTATCTTCCCCTCCAAGGTTTTTCTTCCTCCTTGCCTTTTTCCCCAGCTTTTGCAACATCTGGGAGCTTCCTTTTGGCATCTTTTGGTCCTTTGCACTGCTCTGATAGAACCCCGGTGCATTTTCCTCTTCTCACTAAATTGACCAAATTTCCCAATTTTCTTTTTTTTCTCCTCCAATTGCTATTCCTTTGAAGGGATCTCCATTCCAGCCTCTTTCTAAGTCCTTCTTATCTCTTTTGGCCTTCAGCGCGGACCAATTTTTGGAAGCTTTGCTGCATGTGCCTGCACTTGATTGCATATGGGTGAGATATTTTCCTTTTCTGGTTTTATTTTTTTTTAGTGATTAAGCCATGTCCCTCATATCTTCCCCTCCAAGTTTTGTCTTCCTCCTTGCCTTTTTCCCCTGCTTTTGCAACATCTGGGAGCTTAGTTTTGGCATCTTTTGGTCCTTTGCAATGCAACTCATTTCTTCACAGACCATTTCTTGAAGGCTCTAAAACTCCCCATTTTCTGGTTTTTTTCAGTTGCATTTCATTTGATCCTATCTCCTTTCCAGAGTGTTTGTAAGCCTTTCTTTTGGGGGTCGCAAGATTCCCTTTCCCTTCCCGAAAGGAAATGAAATTTCCTTTCGGGAAGGGAAAGGGAATCTTGCGATTTCAATGGGCACCATGAGAGGAATCTTTGGTGCATGTCCCTGCACGTGATGACATGCCATGCCTTTTGATGGCTTTGACTTTGGGAAAGATTTTTTCTTTTTTTTTTTCCAGTTTTTTGCAGCATCCATGCCATGACTTTTCTATCTTCCCCTCCAAGGTTTTTCTTCCTCCTTGCCTTTTTCCCCAGCTTTTGCAACATCTGGGAGCTTCCTTTTGGCATCTTTTGGTCCTTTGCACTGCTCTGATAGAACCCCGGTGCATTTTCCTCTTCTCACTAAATTGACCAAATTTCCCAATTTTCTTTTTTTTCTCCTCCAATTGCTATTCCTTTGAAGGGATCTCCATTCCAGCCTCTTTCTAAGTCCTTCTTATCTCTTTTGGCCTTCAGCGCGGACCAATTTTTGGAAGCTTTGCTGCATGTGCCTGCACTTGATTGCATATGGGTGAGATATTTTCCTTTTCTGGTTTTATTTTTTTTTAGTGATTAAGCCATGTCCCTCATATCTTCCCCTCCAAGTTTTGTCTTCCTCCTTGCCTTTTTCCCCTGCTTTTGCAACATCTGGGAGCTTAGTTTTGGCATCTTTTGGTCCTTTGCAATGCAACTCATTTCTTCACAGACCATTTCTTGAAGGCTCTAAAACTCCCCATTTTCTGGTTTTTTTCAGTTGCATTTCATTTGATCCTATCTCCTTTCCAGAGTGTTTGTAAGCCTTTCTTTTGGGGGTCACAAGATTCCCTTTCCCTTCCCGAAAGGAAATGAAATTTCCTTTCGGGAAGGGAAAGGGAATCTTGCGATTTCAATGGGCACCATGAGAGGAATCTTTGGTGCATGTCCCTGCACGTGATGACATGCCATGCCTTTTGATGGCTTTGACTTTGGGAAAGATTTTTTCTTTTTTTTTTTCCAGTTTTTTGCAGCATCCATGCCATGACTTTTCTATCTTCCCCTCCAAGGTTTTTCTTCCTCCTTGCCTTTTTCCCCAGCTTTTGCAACATCTGGGAGCTTCCTTTTGGCATCTTTTGGTCCTTTGCACTGCTCTGATAGAACCCCGGTGCATTTTCCTCTTCTCACTAAATTGACCAAATTTCCCAATTTTCTTTTTTTTCTCCTCCAATTGCTATTCCTTTGAAGGGATCTCCATTCCAGCCTCTTTCTAAGTCCTTCTTATCTCTTTTGGCCTTCAGCGCGGACCAATTTTTGGAAGCTTTGCTGCATGTGCCTGCACTTGATTGCATATGGGTGAGATATTTTCCTTTTCTGGTTTTATTTTTTTTTAGTGATTAAGCCATGTCCCTCATATCTTCCCCTCCAAGTTTTGTCTTCCTCCTTGCCTTTTTCCCCTGCTTTTGCAACATCTGGGAGCTTAGTTTTGGCATCTTTTGGTCCTTTGCAATGCAACTCATTTCTTCACAGACCATTTCTTGAAGGCTCTAAAACTCCCCATTTTCTGGTTTTTTTCAGTTGCATTTCATTTGATCCTATCTCCTTTCCAGAGTGTTTGTAAGCCTTTCTTTTGGGGGTCGCAAGATTCCCTTTCCCTTCCCGAAAGGAAATGAAATTTCCTTTCGGGAAGGGAAAGGGAATCTTGCGATTTCAATGGGCACCATGAGAGGAATCTTTGGTGCATGTCCCTGCACGTGATGACATGCCATGCCTTTTGATGGCTTTGACTTTGGGAAAGATTTTTTCTTTTTTTTTTTCCAGTTTTTTGCAGCATCCATGCCATGACTTTTCTATCTTCCCCTCCAAGGTTTTTCTTCCTCCTTGCCTTTTTCCCCAGCTTTTGCAACATCTGGGAGCTTCCTTTTGGCATCTTTTGGTCCTTTGCACTGCTCTGATAGAACCCCGGTGCATTTTCCTCTTCTCACTAAATTGACCAAATTTCCCAATTTTCTTTTTTTTCTCCTCCAATTGCTATTCCTTTGAAGGGATCTCCATTCCAGCCTCTTTCTAAGTCCTTCTTATCTCTTTTGGCCTTCAGCGCGGACCAATTTTTGGAAGCTTTGCTGCATGTGCCTGCACTTGATTGCATATGGGTGAGATATTTTCCTTTTCTGGTTTTATTTTTTTTTAGTGATTAAGCCATGTCCCTCATATCTTCCCCTCCAAGTTTTGTCTTCCTCCTTGCCTTTTTCCCCTGCTTTTGCAACATCTGGGAGCTTAGTTTTGGCATCTTTTGGTCCTTTGCAATGCAACTCATTTCTTCACAGACCATTTCTTGAAGGCTCTAAAACTCCCCATTTTCTGGTTTTTTTCAGTTGCATTTCATTTGATCCTATCTCCTTTCCAGAGTGTTTGTAAGCCTTTCTTTTGGGGGTCGCAAGATTCCCTTTCCCTTCCCGAAAGGAAATGAAATTTCCTTTCGGGAAGGGAAAGGGAATCTTGCGATTTCAATGGGCACCATGAGAGGAATCTTTGGTGCATGTCCCTGCACGTGATGACATGCCATGCCTTTTCATGGCTTTGACTTTGGGAAAGATTTTTTCTTTTTTTTTTTCCAGTTTTTTGCAGCATCCATGCCATGACTTTTCTATCTTCCCCTCCAAGGTTTTTCTTCCTCCTTGCCTTTTTCCCCAGCTTTTGCAACATCTGGGAGCTTCCTTTTGGCATCTTTTGGTCCTTTGCACTGCTCTGATAGAACCCCGGTGCATTTTCCTCTTCTCACTAAATTGACCAAATTTCCCAATTTTCTTTTTTTTCTCCTCCAATTGCTATTCCTTTGAAGGGATCTCCATTCCAGCCTCTTTCTAAGTCCTTCTTATCTCTTTTGGCCTTCAGCGCGGACCAATTTTTGGAAGCTTTGCTGCATGTGCCTGCACTTGATTGCATATGGGTGAGATATTTTCCTTTTCTGGTTTTATTTTTTTTTAGTGATTAAGCCATGTCCCTCATATCTTCCCCTCCAAGTTTTGTCTTCCTCCTTGCCTTTTTCCCCTGCTTTTGCAACATCTGGGAGCTTACTTTTGGCATCTTTTGGTCCTTTGCACTGCTCTGATAGAACCCCGGTGCATTTTCCTCTTCTCACTAAATTGACCAAATTTCCCAATTTTCTTTTTTTTCTCCTCCAATTGCTATTCCTTTGAAGGGATCTCCATTCCAGCCTCTTTCTAAGTCCTTCTTATCTCTTTTGGCCTTCAGCGCGGACCAATTTTTGGAAGCTTTGCTGCATGTGCCTGCACTTGATTGCATATGGGTGAGATATTTTCCTTTTCTGGTTTTATTTTTTTTTAGTGATTAAGCCATGTCCCTCATATCTTCCCCTCCAAGTTTTGTCTTCCTCCTTGCCTTTTTCCCCTGCTTTTGCAACATCTGGGAGCTTAGTTTTGGCATCTTTTGGTCCTTTGCAATGCAACTCATTTCTTCACAGACCATTTCTTGAAGGCTCTAAAACTCCCCATTTTCTGGTTTTTTTCAGTTGCATTTCATTTGATCCTATCTCCTTTCCAGAGTGTTTGTAAGCCTTTCTTTTGGGGGTCGCAAGATTCCCTTTCCCTTCCCGAAAGGAAATGAAATTTCCTTTCGGGAAGGGAAAGGGAATCTTGCGATTTCAATGGGCACCATGAGAGGAATCTTTGGTGCATGTCCCTGCACGTGATGACATGCCATGCCTTTTGATGGCTTTGACTTTGGGAAAGATTTTTTCTTTTTTTTTTTCCAGTTTTTTGCAGCATCCATGCCATGACTTTTCTATCTTCCCCTCCAAGGTTTTTCTTCCTCCTTGCCTTTTTCCCCAGCTTTTGCAACATCTGGGAGCTTCCTTTTGGCATCTTTTGGTCCTTTGCACTGCTCTGATAGAACCCCGGTGCATTTTCCTCTTCTCACTAAATTGACCAAATTTCCCAATTTTCTTTTTTTTCTCCTCCAATTGCTATTCCTTTGAAGGGATCTCCATTCCAGCCTCTTTCTAAGTCCTTCTTATCTCTTTTGGCCTTCAGCGCGGACCAATTTTTGGAAGCTTTGCTGCATGTGCCTGCACTTGATTGCATATGGGTGAGATATTTTCCTTTTCTGGTTTTATTTTTTTTTAGTGATTAAGCCATGTCCCTCATATCTTCCCCTCCAAGTTTTGTCTTCCTCCTTGCCTTTTTCCCCTGCTTTTGCAACATCTGGGAGCTTAGTTTTGGCATCTTTTGGTCCTTTGCAATGCAACTCATTTCTTCACAGACCATTTCTTGAAGGCTCTAAAACTCCCCATTTTCTGGTTTTTTTCAGTTGCATTTCATTTGATCCTATCTCCTTTCCAGAGTGTTTGTAAGCCTTTCTTTTGGGGGTCGCAAGATTCCCTTTCCCTTCCCGAAAGCAAATGAAATTTCCTTTCGGGAAGGGAAAGGGAATCTTGCGATTTCAATGGGCACCATGAGAGGAATCTTTGGTGCATGTCCCTGCACGTGATGACATGCCATGCCTTTTGATGGCTTTGACTTTGGGAAAGATTTTTTCTTTTTTTTTTTCCAGTTTTTTGCAGCATCCATGCCATGACTTTTCTATCTTCCCCTCCAAGGTTTTTCTTCCTCCTTGCCTTTTTCCCCAGCTTTTGCAACATCTGGGAGCTTCCTTTTGGCATCTTTTGGTCCTTTGCACTGCTCTGATAGAACCCCGGTGCATTTTCCTCTTCTCACTAAATTGACCAAATTTCCCAATTTTCTTTTTTTTCTCCTCCAATTGCTATTCCTTTGAAGGGATCTCCATTCCAGCCTCTTTCTAAGTCCTTCTTATCTCTTTTGGCCTTCAGCGCGGACCAATTTTTGGAAGCTTTGCTGCATGTGCCTGCACTTGATTGCATATGGGTGAGATATTTTCCTTTTCTGGTTTTATTTTTTTTTAGTGATTAAGCCATGTCCCTCATATCTTCCCCTCCAAGTTTTGTCTTGCTCCTTGCCTTTTTCCCCTGCTTTTGCAACATCTGGGAGCTTAGTTTTGGCATCTTTTGGTCCTTTGCAATGCAACTCATTTCTTCACAGACCATTTCTTGAAGGCTCTAAAACTCCCCATTTTCTGGTTTTTTTCAGTTGCATTTCATTTGATCCTATCTCCTTTCCAGAGTGTTTGTAAGCCTTTCTTTTGGGGGTCGCAAGATTCCCTTTCCCTTCCCGAAAGGAAATGAAATTTCCTTTCGGGAAGGGAAAGGGAA
Source organism: Agelaius tricolor (assembly GCF_023055355.1). Lineage (NCBI taxonomy): Eukaryota > Metazoa > Chordata > Aves > Passeriformes > Icteridae > Agelaius > Agelaius tricolor. Next base: position 43,151,383 of record NW_027269262.1, on the reverse strand, counting down.
TCTTGCGATTTCAATGGGCACCATGAGAGGAATCTTTGGTGCATGTCCCTGCACGTGATGACATGCCATGCCTTTTGATGGCTTTGACTTTGGGAAAGATTTTTTCTTTTTTTTTTTCCAGTTTTTTGCAGCATCCATGCCATGACTTTTCTATCTTCCCCTCCAAGGTTTTTCTTCCTCCTTGCCTTTTTCCCCAGCTTTTGCAACATCTGGGAGCTTACTTTTGGCATCTTTTGGTCCTTTGCACTGCTCTGATAGAACCCCGGTGCATTTTCCTCTTCTCACTAAATTGACCAAATTTCCCAATTTTCTTTTTTTTCTCCTCCAATTGCTATTCCTTTGAAGGGATCTCCATTCCAGCCTCTTTCTAAGTCCTTCTTATCTCTTTTGGCCTTCAGCGCGGACCAATTTTTGGAAGCTTTGCTGCATGTGCCTGCACTTGATTGCATATGGGTGAGATATTTTCCTTTTCTGGTTTTATTTTTTTTTAGTGATTAAGCCATGTCCCTCATATCTTCCCCTCCAAGTTTTGTCTTCCTCCTTGCCTTTTTCCCCTGCTTTTGCAACATCTGGGAGCTTAGTTTTGGCATCTTTTGGTCCTTTGCAATGCAACTCATTTCTTCACAGACCATTTCTTGAAGGCTCTAAAACTCCCCATTTTCTGGTTTTTTTCAGTTGCATTTCATTTGATCCTATCTCCTTTCCAGAGTGTTTGTAAGCCTTTCTTTTGGGGGTCGCAAGATTCCCTTTCCCTTCCCGAAAGGAAATGAAATTTCCTTTCGGGAAGGGAAAGGGAATCTTGCGATTTCAATGGGCACCATGAGAGGAATCTTTGGTGCATGTCCCTGCACGTGATGACATGCCATGCCTTTTGATGGCTTTGACTTTGGGAAAGATTTTTTCTTTTTTTTTTTCCAGTTTTTTGCAGCATCCATGCCATGACTTTTCTATCTTCCCCTCCAAGGTTTTTCTTCCTCCTTGCCTTTTTCCCCAGCTTTTGCAACATCTGGGAGCTTCCTTTTGGCATCTTTTGGTCCTTTGCACTGCTCTGATAGAACCCCGGTGCATTTTCCTCTTCTCACTAAATTGACCAAATTTCCCAATTTTCTTTTTTTTCTCCTCCAATTGCTATTCCTTTGAAGGGATCTCCATTCCAGCCTCTTTCTAAGTCCTTCTTATCTGTTTTGGCCTTCAGCGCGGACCAATTTTTGGAAGCTTTGCTGCATGTGCCTGCACTTGATTGCATATGGGTGAGATATTTTCCTTTTCTGTTTTTATTTTTTTTTAGTGATTAAGCCATGTCCCTCATATCTTCCCCTCCAAGTTTTGTCTTGCTCCTTGCCTTTTTCCCCTGCTTTTGCAACATCTGGGAGCTTAGTTTTGGCATCTTTTGGTCCTTTGCAATGCAACTCATTTCTTCACAGACCATTTCTTGAAGGCTCTAAAACTCCCCAATTTCTGGTTTTTTTCAGTTGCATTTCATTTGATCCTATCTCCTTTCCAGAGTGTTTGTAAGCCTTTCTTTTGGGGGTCGCAAGATTCCCTTTCCCTTCCCGAAAGGAAATGAAATTTCCTTTCGGGAAGGGAAAGGGAATCTTGCGATTTCAATGGGCACCATGAGAGGAATCTTTGGTGCATGTCCCTGCACGTGATGACATGCCATGCCTTTTGATGGCTTTGACTTTGGGAAAGATTTTTTCTTTTTTTTTTTCCAGTTTTTTGCAGCATCCATGCCATGACTTTTCTATCTTCCCCTCCAAGGTTTTTCTTCCTCCTTGCCTTTTTCCCCAGCTTTTGCAACATCTGGGAGCTTCCTTTTGGCATCTTTTGGTCCTTTGCACTGCTCTGATAGAACCCCGGTGCATTTTCCTCTTCTCACTAAATTGACCAAATTTCCCAATTTTCTTTTTTTTCTCCTCCAATTGCTATTCCTTTGAAGGGATCTCCATTCCAGCCTCTTTCTAAGTCCTTCTTATCTCTTTTGGCCTTCAGCGCGGACCAATTTTTGGAAGCTTTGCTGCATGTGCCTGCACTTGATTGCATATGGGTAAGATATTTTCCTTTTCTGGTTTTATTTTTTTTTAGTGATTAAGCCATGTCCCTCATATCTTCCCCTCCAAGTTTTGTCTTCCTCCTTGCCTTTTTCCCCTGCTTTTGCAACATCTGGGAGCTTAGTTTTGGCATCTTTTGGTCCTTTGCAATGCAACTCATTTCTTCACAGACCATTTCTTGAAGGCTCTAAAACTCCCCATTTTCTGGTTTTTTTCAGTTGCATTTCATTTGATCCTATCTCCTTTCCAGAGTGTTTGTAAGCCTTTCTTTTGGGGGTCGCAAGATTCCCTTTCCCTTCCCGAAAGGAAATGAAATTTCCTTTCGGGAAGGGAAAGGGAATCTTGCGATTTCAATGGGCACCATGAGAGGAATCTTTGGTGCATGTCCCTGCACGTGATGACATGCCATGCCTTTTCATGGCTTTGACTTTGGGAAAGATTTTTTCTTTTTTTTTTTCCAGTTTTTTGCAGCATCCATGCCATGACTTTTCTATCTTCCCCTCCAAGGTTTTTCTTCCTCCTTGCCTTTTTCCCCAGCTTTTGCAACATCTGGGAGCTTCCTTTTGGCATCTTTTGGTCCTTTGCACTGCTCTGATAGAACCCCGGTGCATTTTCCTCTTCTCACTAAATTGACCAAATTTCCCAATTTTCTTTTTTTTCTCCTCCAATTGCTATTCCTTTGAAGGGATCTCCATTCCAGCCTCTTTCTAAGTCCTTCTTATCTCTTTTGGCCTTCAGCGCGGACCAATTTTTGGAAGCTTTGCTGCATGTGCCTGCACTTGATTGCATATGGGTGAGATATTTTCCTTTTCTGGTTTTATTTTTTTTTAGTGATTAAGCCATGTCCCTCATATCTTCCCCTCCAAGTTTTGTCTTCCTCCTTGCCTTTTTCCCCTGCTTTTGCAACATCTGGGAGCTTACTTTTGGCATCTTTTGGTCCTTTGCACTGCTCTGATAGAACCCCGGTGCATTTTCCTCTTCTCACTAAATTGACCAAATTTCCCAATTTTCTTTTTTTTCTCCTCCAATTGCTATTCCTTTGAAGGGATCTCCATTCCAGCCTCTTTCTAAGTCCTTCTTATCTCTTTTGGCCTTCAGCGCGGACCAATTTTTGGAAGCTTTGCTGCATGTGCCTGCACTTGATTGCATATGGGTGAGATATTTTCCTTTTCTGGTTTTATTTTTTTTTAGTGATTAAGCCATGTCCCTCATATCTTCCCCTCCAAGTTTTGTCTTCCTCCTTGCCTTTTTCCCCTGCTTTTGCAACATCTGGGAGCTTAGTTTTGGCATCTTTTGGTCCTTTGCAATGCAACTCATTTCTTCACAGACCATTTCTTGAAGGCTCTAAAACTCCCCATTTTCTGGTTTTTTTCAGTTGCATTTCATTTGATCCTATCTCCTTTCCAGAGTGTTTGTAAGCCTTTCTTTTGGGGGTCGCAAGATTCCCTTTCCCTTCCCGAAAGGAAATGAAATTTCCTTTCGGGAAGGGAAAGGGAATCTTGCGATTTCAATGGGCACCATGAGAGGAATCTTTGGTGCATGTCCCTGCACGTGATGACATGCCATGCCTTTTGATGGCTTTGACTTTGGGAAAGATTTTTTCTTTTTTTTTTTCCAGTTTTTTGCAGCATCCATGCCATGACTTTTCTATCTTCCCCTCCAAGGTTTTTCTTCCTCCTTGCCTTTTTCCCCAGCTTTTGCAACATCTGGGAGCTTCCTTTTGGCATCTTTTGGTCCTTTGCACTGCTCTGATAGAACCCCGGTGCATTTTCCTCTTCTCACTAAATTGACCAAATTTCCCAATTTTCTTTTTTTTCTCCTCCAATTGCTATTCCTTTGAAGGGATCTCCATTCCAGCCTCTTTCTAAGTCCTTCTTATCTCTTTTGGCCTTCAGCGCGGACCAATTTTTGGAAGCTTTGCTGCATGTGCCTGCACTTGATTGCATATGGGTGAGATATTTTCCTTTTCTGGTTTTATTTTTTTTTAGTGATTAAGCCATGTCCCTCATATCTTCCCCTCCAAGTTTTGTCTTCCTCCTTGCCTTTTTCCCCTGCTTTTGCAACATCTGGGAGCTTAGTTTTGGCATCTTTTGGTCCTTTGCAATGCAACTCATTTCTTCACAGACCATTTCTTGAAGGCTCTAAAACTCCCCATTTTCTGGTTTTTTTCAGTTGCATTTCATTTGATCCTATCTCCTTTCCAGAGTGTTTGTAAGCCTTTCTTTTGGGGGTCGCAAGATTCCCTTTCCCTTCCCGAAAGCAAATGAAATTTCCTTTCGGGAAGGGAAAGGGAATCTTGCGATTTCAATGGGCACCATGAGAGGAATCTTTGGTGCATGTCCCTGCACGTGATGACATGCCATGCCTTTTGATGGCTTTGACTTTGGGAAAGATTTTTTCTTTTTTTTTTTCCAGTTTTTTGCAGCATCCATGCCATGACTTTTCTATCTTCCCCTCCAAGGTTTTTCTTCCTCCTTGCCTTTTTCCCCAGCTTTTGCAACATCTGGGAGCTTACTTTTGGCATCTTTTGGTCCTTTGCACTGCTCTGATAGAACCCCGGTGCATTTTCCTCTTCTCACTAAATTGACCAAATTTCCCAATTTTCTTTTTTTTCTCCTCCAATTGCTATTCCTTTGAAGGGATCTCCATTCCAGCCTCTTTCTAAGTCCTTCTTATCTCTTTTGGCCTTCAGCGCGGACCAATTTTTGGAAGCTTTGCTGCATGTGCCTGCACTTGATTGCATATGGGTGAGATATTTTCCTTTTCTGGTTTTATTTTTTTTTAGTGATTAAGCCATGTCCCTCATATCTTCCCCTCCAAGTTTTGTCTTGCTCCTTGCCTTTTTCCCCTGCTTTTGCAACATCTGGGAGCTTAGTTTTGGCATCTTTTGGTCCTTTGCAATGCAACTCATTTCTTCACAGACCATTTCTTGAAGGCTCTAAAACTCCCCATTTTCTGGTTTTTTTCAGTTGCATTTCATTTGATCCTATCTCCTTTCCAGAGTGTTTGTAAGCCTTTCTTTTGGGGGTCGCAAGATTCCCTTTCCCTTCCCGAAAGGAAATGAAATTTCCTTTCGGGAAGGGAAAGGGAATCTTGCGATTTCAATGGGCACCATGAGAGGAATCTTTGGTGCATGTCCCTGCACGTGATGACATGCCATGCCTTTTGATGGCTTTGACTTTGGGAAAGATTTTTTCTTTTTTTTTTTCCAGTTTTTTGCAGCATCCATGCCATGACTTTTCTATCTTCCCCTCCAAGGTTTTTCTTCCTCCTTGCCTTTTTCCCCAGCTTTTGCAACATCTGGGAGCTTACTTTTGGCATCTTTTGGTCCTTTGCACTGCTCTGATAGAACCCCGGTGCATTTTCCTCTTCTCACTAAATTGACCAAATTTCCCAATTTTCTTTTTTTTCTCCTCCAATTGCTATTCCTTTGAAGGGATCTCCATTCCAGCCTCTTTCTAAGTCCTTCTTATCTCTTTTGGCCTTCAGCGCGGACCAATTTTTGGAAGCTTTGCTGCATGTGCCTGCACTTGATTGCATATGGGTGAGATATTTTCCTTTTCTGGTTTTATTTTTTTTTAGTGATTAAGCCATGTCCCTCATATCTTCCCCTCCAAGTTTTGTCTTCCTCCTTGCCTTTTTCCCCTGCTTTTGCAACATCTGGGAGCTTAGTTTTGGCATCTTTTGGTCCTTTGCAATGCAACTCATTTCTTCACAGACCATTTCTTGAAGGCTCTAAAACTCCCCATTTTCTGGTTTTTTTCAGTTGCATTTCATTTGATCCTATCTCCTTTCCAGAGTGTTTGTAAGCCTTTCTTTTGGGGGTCGCAAGATTCCCTTTCCCTTCCCGAAAGGAAATTTCATTTCCTTTCGGGAAGGGAAAGGGAATCTTGCGATTTCAATGGGCACCATGAGAGGAATCTTTGGTGCATGTCCCTGCACGTGATGACATGCCATGCCTTTTCATGGCTTTGACTTTGGGAAAGATTTTTTCTTTTTTTTTTTCCAGTTTTTTGCAGCATCCATGCCATGACTTTTCTATCTTCCCCTCCAAGGTTTTTCTTCCTCCTTGCCTTTTTCCCCAGCTTTTGCAACATCTGGGAGCTTCCTTTTGGCATCTTTTGGTCCTTTGCACTGCTCTGATAGAACCCCGGTGCATTTTCCTCTTCTCACTAAATTGACCAAATTTCCCAATTTTCTTTTTTTTCTCCTCCAATTGCTATTCCTTTGAAGGGATCTCCATTCCAGCCTCTTTCTAAGTCCTTCTTATCTCTTTTGGCCTTCAGCGCGGACCAATTTTTGGAAGCTTTGCTGCATGTGCCTGCACTTGATTGCATATGGGTGAGATATTTTCCTTTTCTGGTTTTATTTTTTTTTAGTGATTAAGCCATGTCCCTCATATCTTCCCCTCCAAGTTTTGTCTTCCTCCTTGCCTTTTTCCCCTGCTTTTGCAACATCTGGGAGCTTAGTTTTGGCATCTTTTGGTCCTTTGCACTGCTCTGATAGAACCCCGGTGCATTTTCCTCTTCTCACTAAATTGACCAAATTTCCCAATTTTCTTTTTTTTCTCCTCCAATTGCTATTCCTTTGAAGGGATCTCCATTCCAGCCTCTTTCTAAGTCCTTCTTATCTCTTTTGGCCTTCAGCGCGGACCAATTTTTGGAAGCTTTGCTGCATGTGCCTGCACTTGATTGCGTATGGGTGAGATATTTTCCTTTTCTGTTTTTATTTTTTTTTAGTGATTAAGCCATGTCCCTCATATCTTCCCCTCCAAGTTTTGTCTTGCTCCTTGCCTTTTTCCCCTGCTTTTGCAACATCTGGGAGCTTAGTTTTGGCATCTTTTGGTCCTTTGCAATGCAACTCATTTCTTCACAGACCATTTCTTGAAGGCTCTAAAACTCCCCATTTTCTGGTTTTTTTCAGTTGCATTTCATTTGATCCTATCTCCTTTCCAGAGTGTTTGTAAGCCTTTCTTTTGGGGGTCGCAAGATTCCCTTTCCCTTCCCGAAAGGAAATGAAATTTCCTTTCGGGAAGGGAAAGGGAATCTTGCGATTTCAATGGGCACCATGAGAGGAATCTTTGGTGCATGTCCCTGCACGTGATGACATGCCATGCCTTTTGATGGCTTTGACTTTGGGAAAGATTTTTTCTTTTTTTTTTTCCAGTTTTTTGCAGCATCCATGCCATGACTTTTCTATCTTCCCCTCCAAGGTTTTTCTTCCTCCTTGCCTTTTTCCCCAGCTTTTGCAACATCTGGGAGCTTCCTTTTGGCATCTTTTGGTCCTTTGCACTGCTCTGATAGAACCCCGGTGCATTTTCCTCTTCTCACTAAATTGACCAAATTTCCCAATTTTCTTTTTTTTCTCCTCCAATTGCTATTCCTTTGAAGGGATCTCCATTCCAGCCTCTTTCTAAGTCCTTCTTATCTCTTTTGGCCTTCAGCGCGGACCAATTTTTGGAAGCTTTGCTGCATGTGCCTGCACTTGATTGCGTATGGGTGAGATATTTTCCTTTTCTGTTTTTATTTTTTTTTAGTGATTAAGCCATGTCCCTCATATCTTCCCCTCCAAGTTTTGTCTTCCTCCTTGCCTTTTTCCCCTGCTTTTGCAACATCTGGGAGCTTAGTTTTGGCATCTTTTGGTCCTTTGCAATGCAACTCATTTCTTCACAGACCATTTCTTGAAGGCTCTAAAACTCCCCATTTTCTGGTTTTTTTCAGTTGCATTTCATTTGATCCTATCTCCTTTCCAGAGTGTTTGTAAGCCTTTCTTTTGGGGGTCGCAAGATTCCCTTTCCCTTCCCGAAAGGAAATGAAATTTCCTTTCGGGAAGGGAAAGGGAATCTTGCGATTTCAATGGGCACCATGAGAGGAATCTTTGGTGCATGTCCCTGCACGTGATGACATGCCATGCCTTTTGATGGCTTTGACTTTGGGAAAGATTTTTTCTTTTTTTTTTTTCCAGTTTTTTGCAGCATCCATGCCATGACTTTTCTATCTTCCCCTCCAAGGTTTTTCTTCCTCCTTGCCTTTTTCCCCAGCTTTTGCAACATCTGGGAGCTTCCTTTTGGCATCTTTTGGTCCTTTGCACTGCTCTGATAGAACCCCGGTGCATTTTCCTCTTCTCACTAAATTGACCAAATTTCCCAATTTTCTTTTTTTTCTCCTCCAATTGCTATTCCTTTGAAGGGATCTCCATTCCAGCCTCTTTCTAAGTCCTTCTTATCTCTTTTGGCCTTCAGCGCGGACCAATTTTTGGAAGCTTTGCTGCATGTGCCTGCACTTGATTGCATATGGGTGAGATATTTTCCTTTTCTGGTTTTATTTTTTTTTAGTGATTAAGCCATGTCCCTCATATCTTCCCCTCCAAGTTTTGTCTTCCTCCTTGCCTTTTTCCCCTGCTTTTGCAACATCTGGGAGCTTCCTTTTGGCATCTTTTGGTCCTTTGCACTGCTCTGATAGAACCCCGGTGCATTTTCCTCTTCTCACTAAATTGACCAAATTTCCCAATTTTCTTTTTTTTCTCCTCCAATTGCTATTCCTTTGAAGGGATCTCCATTCCAGCCTCTTTCTAAGTCCTTCTTATCTCTTTTGGCCTTCAGCGCGGACCAATTTTTGGAAGCTTTGCTGCATGTGCCTGCACTTGATTGCGTATGGGTGAGATATTTTCCTTTTCTGTTTTTATTTTTTTTTAGTGATTAAGCCATGTCCCTCATATCTTCCCCTCCAAGTTTTGTCTTCCTCCTTGCCTTTTTCCCCTGCTTTTGCAACATCTGGGAGCTTAGTTTTGGCATCTTTTGGTCCTTTGCAATGCAACTCATTTCTTCACAGACCATTTCTTGAAGGCTCTAAAACTCCCCATTTTCTGGTTTTTTTCAGTTGCATTTCATTTGATCCTATCTCCTTTCCAGAGTGTTTGTAAGCCTTTCTTTTGGGGGTCGCAAGATTCCCTTTCCCTTCCCGAAAGGAAATGAAATTTCCTTTCGGGAAGGGAAAGGGAATCTTGCGATTTCAATGGGCACCATGAGAGGAATCTTTGGTGCATGTCCCTGCACGTGATGACATGCCATGCCTTTTGATGGCTTTGACTTTGGGAAAGATTTTTTCTTTTTTTTTTCCCAGTTTTTTGCAGCATCCATGCCATGACTTTTCTATCTTCCCCTCCAAGGTTTTTCTTCCTCCTTGCCTTTTTCCCCAGCTTTTGCAACATCTGGGAGCTTACTTTTGGCATCTTTTGGTCCTTTGCACTGCTCTGATAGAACCCCGGTGCATTTTCCTCTTCTCACTAAATTGACCAAATTTCCCAATTTTCTTTTTTTTCTCCTCCAATTGCTATTCCTTTGAAGGGATCTCCATTCCAGCCTCTTTCTAAGTCCTTCTTATCTCTTTTGGCCTTCAGCGCGGACCAATTTTTGGAAGCTTTGCTGCATGTGCCTGCACTTGATTGCATATGGGTGAGATATTTTCCTTTTCTGGTTTTATTTTTTTTTAGTGATTAAGCCATGTCCCTCATATCTTCCCCTCCAAGTTTTGTCTTCCTCCTTGCCTTTTTCCCCAGCTTTTGCAACATCTGGGAGCTTACTTTTGGCATCTTTTGGTCCTTTGCACTGCTCTGATAGAACCCCGGTGCATTTTCCTCTTCTCACTAAATTGACCAAATTTCCCAATTTTCTTTTTTTTCTCCTCCAATTGCTATTCCTTTGAAGGGATCTCCATTCCAGCCTCTTTCTAAGTCCTTCTTATCTCTTTTGGCCTTCAGCGCGGACCAATTTTTGGAAGCTTTGCTGCATGTGCCTGCACTTGATTGCATATGGGTGAGATATTTTCCTTTTCTGGTTTTATTTTTTTTTAGTGATTAAGCCATGTCCCTCATATCTTCCCCTCCAAGTTTTGTCTTCCTCCTTGCCTTTTTCCCCTGCTTTTGCAACATCTGGGAGCTTAGTTTTGGCATCTTTTGGTCCTTTGCACTGCTCTGATAGAACCCCGGTGCATTTTCCTCTTCTCACTAAATTGACCAAATTTCCCAATTTTCTTTTTTTTCTCCTCCAATTGCTATTCCTTTGAAGGGATCTCCATTCCAGCCTCTTTCTAAGTCCTTCTTATCTCTTTTGGCCTTCAGCGCGGACCAATTTTTGGAAGCTTTGCTGCATGTGCCTGCACTTGATTGCATATGGGTGAGATATTTTCCTTTTCTGGTTTTTTTTTTTTTTGTGATTAAGCCATGTCCCTCATATCTTCCCCTCCAAGTTTTGTCTTCCTCCTTGCCTTTTTCCCCTGCTTTTGCAACATCTGGGAGCTTAGTTTTGGCATCTTTTGGTCCTTTGCAATGCAACTCATTTCTTCACAGACCATTTCTTGAAGGCTCTAAAACTCCCCATTTTCTGGTTTTTTTCAGTTGCATTTCATTTGATCCTATCTCCTTTCCAGAGTGTTTGTAAGCCTTTCTTTTGGGGGTCGCAAGATTCCCTTTCCCTTCCCGAAAGGAAATGAAATTTCCTTTCGGGAAGGGAAAGGGAATCTTGCGATTTCAATGGGCACCATGAGAGGAATCTTTGGTGCATGTCCCTGCACGTGATGACATGCCATGCCTTTTGATGGCTTTGACTTTGGGAAAGATTTTTTCTTTTTTTTTTTCCAGTTTTTTGCAGCATCCATGCCATGACTTTTCTATCTTCCCCTCCAAGGTTTTTCTTCCTCCTTGCCTTTTTCCCCAGCTTTTGCAACATCTGGGAGCTTCCTTTTGGCATCTTTTGGTCCTTTGCACTGCTCTGATAGAACCCCGGTGCATTTTCCTCTTCTCACTAAATTGACCAAATTTCCCAATTTTCTTTTTTTTCTCCTCCAATTGCTATTCCTTTGAAGGGATCTCCATTCCAGCCTCTTTCTAAGTCCTTCTTATCTCTTTTGGCCTTCAGCGCGGACCAATTTTTGGAAGCTTTGCTGCATGTGCCTGCACTTGATTGCATATGGGTGAGATATTTTCCTTTTCTGTTTTTATTTTTTTTTAGTGATTAAGCCATGTCCCTCATATCTTCCCCTCCAAGTTTTGTCTTCCTCCTTGCCTTTTTCCCCTGCTTTTGCAACATCTGGGAGCTTAGTTTTGGCATCTTTTGGTCCTTTGCAATGCAACTCATTTCTTCACAGACCATTTCTTGAAGGCTCTAAAACTCCCCATTTTCTGGTTTTTTTCAGTTGCATTTCATTTGATCCTATCTCCTTTCCAGAGTGTTTGTAAGCCTTTCTTTTGGGGGTCGCAAGATTCCCTTTCCCTTCCCGAAAGGAAATGAAATTTCCTTTCGGGAAGGGAAAGGGAATCTTGCGATTTCAATGGGCACCATGAGAGGAATCTTTGGTGCATGTCCCTGCACGTGATGACATGCCATGCCTTTTGATGGCTTTGACTTTGGGAAAGATTTTTTCTTTTTTTTTTTCCAGTTTTTTGCAGCATCCATGCCATGACTTTTCTATCTTCCCCTCCAAGGTTTTTCTTCCTCCTTGCCTTTTTCCCCAGCTTTTGCAACATCTGGGAGCTTCCTTTTGGCATCTTTTGGTCCTTTGCACTGCTCTGATAGAACCCCGGTGCATTTTCCTCTTCTCACTAAATTGACCAAATTTCCCAATTTTCTTTTTTTTCTCCTCCAATTGCTATTCCTTTGAAGGGATCTCCATTCCAGCCTCTTTCTAAGTCCTTCTTATCTCTTTTGGCCTTCAGCGCGGACCAATTTTTGGAAGCTTTGCTGCATGTGCCTGCACTTGATTGCATATGGGTGAGATATTTTCCTTTTCTGGTTTTATTTTTTTTTAGTGATTAAGCCATGTCCCTCATATCTTCCCCTCCAAGTTTTGTCTTCCTCCTTGCCTTTTTCCCCAGCTTTTGCAACATCTGGGAGCTTAGTTTTGGCATCTTTTGGTCCTTTGCACTGCTCTGATAGAACCCCGGTGCATTTTCCTCTTCTCACTAAATTGACCAAATTTCCCAATTTTCTTTTTTTTCTCCTCCAATTGCTATTCCTTTGAAGGGATCTCCATTCCAGCCTCTTTCTAAGTCCTTCTTATCTCTTTTGGCCTTCAGCGCGGACCAATTTTTGGAAGCTTTGCTGCATGTGCCTGCACTTGATTGCATATGGGTGAGATATTTTCCTTTTCTGGTTTTATTTTTTTTTAGTGATTAAGCCATGTCCCTCATATCTTCCCCTCCAAGTTTTGTCTTCCTCCTTGCCTTTTTCCCCTGCTTTTGCAACATCTGGGAGCTTAGTTTTGGCATCTTTTGGTCCTTTGCAATGCAACTCATTTCTTCACAGACCATTTCTTGAAGGCTCTAAAACTCCCCATTTTCTGGTTTTTTTCAGTTGCATTTCATTTGATCCTATCTCCTTTCCAGAGTGTTTGTAAGCCTTTCTTTTGGGGGTCGCAAGATTCCCTTTCCCTTCCCGAAAGGAAATGAAATTTCCTTTCGGGAAGGGAAAGGGAATCTTGCGATTTCAATGGGCACCATGAGAGGAATCTTTGGTGCATGTCCCTGCACGTGATGACATGCCATGCCTTTTGATGGCTTTGACTTTGGGAAAGATTTTTTCTTTTTTTTTTCCCAGTTTTTTGCAGCATCCATGCCATGACTTTTCTATCTTCCCCTCCAAGGTTTTTCTTCCTCCTTGCCTTTTTCCCCAGCTTTTGCAACATCTGGGAGCTTCCTTTTGGCATCTTTTGGTCCTTTGCACTGCTCTGATAGAACCCCGGTGCATTTTCCTCTTCTCACTAAATTGACCAAATTTCCCAATTTTCTTTTTTTTCTCCTCCAATTGCTATTCCTTTGAAGGGATCTCCATTCCAGCCTCTTTCTAAGTCCTTCTTATCTCTTTTGGCCTTCAGCGCGGACCAATTTTTGGAAGCTTTGCTGCATGTGCCTGCACTTGATTGCATATGGGTGAGATATTTTCCTTTTCTGGTTTTATTTTTTTTTAGTGATTAAGCCATGTCCCTCATATCTTCCCCTCCAAGTTTTGTCTTCCTCCTTGCCTTTTTCCCCTGCTTTTGCAACATCTGGGAGCTTAGTTTTGGCATCTTTTGGTCCTTTGCAATGCAACTCATTTCTTCACAGACCATTTCTTGAAGGCTCTAAAACTCCCCATTTTCTGGTTTTTTTCAGTTGCATTTCATTTGATCCTATCTCCTTTCCAGAGTGTTTGTAAGCCTTTCTTTTGGGGGTCGCAAGATTCCCTTTCCCTTCCCGAAAGGAAATTTCATTTCCTTTCGGGAAGGGAAAGGGAATCTTGCGATTTCAATGGGCACCATGAGAGGAATCTTTGGTGCATGTCCCTGCACGTGATGACATGCCATGCCTTTTGATGGCTTTGACTTTGGGAAAGATTTTTTCTTTTTTTTTTTCCAGTTTTTTGCAGCATCCATGCCATGACTTTTCTATCTTCCCCTCCAAGGTTTTTCTTCCTCCTTGCCTTTTTCCCCAGCTTTTGCAACATCTGGGAGCTTACTTTTGGCATCTTTTGGTCCTTTGCACTGCTCTGATAGAACCCCGGTGCATTTTCCTCTTCTCACTAAATTGACCAAATTTCCCAATTTTCTTTTTTTTCTCCTCCAATTGCTATTCCTTTGAAGGGATCTCCATTCCAGCCTCTTTCTAAGTCCTTCTTATCTCTTTTGGCCTTCAGCGCGGACCAATTTTTGGAAGCTTTGCTGCATGTGCCTGCACTTGATTGCATATGGGTGAGATATTTTCCTTTTCTGTTTTTATTTTTTTTTAGTGATTAAGCCATGTCCCTCATATCTTCCCCTCCAAGTTTTGTCTTCCTCCTTGCCTTTTTCCCCTGCTTTTGCAACATCTGGGAGCTTAGTTTTGGCATCTTTTGGTCCTTTGCACTGCTCTGATAGAACCCCGGTGCATTTTCCTCTTCTCACTAAATTGACCAAATTTCCCAATTTTCTTTTTTTTCTCCTCCAATTGCTATTCCTTTGAAGGGATCTCCATTCCAGCCTCTTTCTAAGTCCTTCTTATCTCTTTTGGCCTTCAGCGCGGACCAATTTTTGGAAGCTTTGCTGCATGTGCCTGCACTTGATTGCATATGGGTGAGATATTTTCCTTTTCTGGTTTTATTTTTTTTTAGTGATTAAGCCATGTCCCTCATATCTTCCCCTCCAAGTTTTGTCTTCCTCCTTGCCTTTTTCCCCTGCTTTTGCAACATCTGGGAGCTTAGTTTTGGCATCTTTTGGTCCTTTGCAATGCAACTCATTTCTTCACAGACCATTTCTTGAAGGCTCTAAAACTCCCCATTTTCTGGTTTTTTTCAGTTGCATTTCATTTGATCCTATCTCCTTTCCAGAGTGTTTGTAAGCCTTTCTTTTGGGGGTCGCAAGATTCCCTTTCCCTTCCCGAAAGGAAATGAAATTTCCTTTCGGGAAGGGAAAGGGAATCTTGCGATTTCAATGGGCACCATGAGAGGAATCTTTGGTGCATGTCCCTGCACGTGATGACATGCCATGCCTTTTGATGGCTTTGACTTTGGGAAAGATTTTTTCTTTTTTTTTTTCCAGTTTTTTGCAGCATCCATGCCATGACTTTTCTATCTTCCCCTCCAAGGTTTTTCTTCCTCCTTGCCTTTTTCCCCAGCTTTTGCAACATCTGGGAGCTTCCTTTTGGCATCTTTTGGTCCTTTGCACTGCTCTGATAGAACCCCGGTGCATTTTCCTCTTCTCACTAAATTGACCAAATTTCCCAATTTTCTTTTTTTTCTCCTCCAATTGCTATTCCTTTGAAGGGATCTCCATTCCAGCCTCTTTCTAAGTCCTTCTTATCTCTTTTGGCCTTCAGCGCGGACCAATTTTTGGAAGCTTTGCTGCATGTGCCTGCACTTGATTGCATATGGGTGAGATATTTTCCTTTTCTGGTTTTTTTTTTTTTTGTGATTAAGCCATGTCCCTCATATCTTCCCCTCCAAGTTTTGTCTTCCTCCTTGCCTTTTTCCCCTGCTTTTGCAACATCTGGGAGCTTAGTTTTGGCATCTTTTGGTCCTTTGCAATGCAACTCATTTCTTCACAGACCATTTCTTGAAGGCTCTAAAACTCCCCATTTTCTGGTCTTTTTCAGTTGCATTTCATTTGATCCTATCTCCTTTCCAGAGTGTTTGTAAGCCTTTCTTTTGGGGGTCGCAAGATTCCCTTTCCCTTCCCGAAAGGAAATGAAATTTCCTTTCGGGAAGGGAAAGGGAATCTTGCGATTTCAATGGGCACCATGAGAGGAATCTTTGGTGCATGTCCCTGCACGTGATGACATGCCATGCCTTTTGATGGCTTTGACTTTGGGAAAGATTTTTTCTTTTTTTTTTTCCAGTTTTTTGCAGCATCCATGCCATGACTTTTCTATCTTCCCCTCCAAGGTTTTTCTTCCTCCTTGCCTTTTTCCCCGGCTTTTGCAACATCTGGGAGCTTCCTTTTGGCATCTTTTGGTCCTTTGCACTGCTCTGATAGAACCCCGGTGCATTTTCCTCTTCTCACTAAATTGACCAAATTTCCCAATTTTCTTTTTTTTCTCCTCCAATTGCTATTCCTTTGAAGGGATCTCCATTCCAGCCTCTTTCTAAGTCCTTCTTATCTCTTTTGGCCTTCAGCGCGGACCAATTTTTGGAAGCTTTGCTGCATGTGCCTGCACTTGATTGCATATGGGTGAGATATTTTCCTTTTCTGGTTTTATTTTTTTTTAGTGATTAAGCCATGTCCCTCATATCTTCCCCTCCAAGTTTTGTCTTCCTCCTTGCCTTTTTCCCCTGCTTTTGCAACATCTGGGAGCTTAGTTTTGGCATCTTTTGGTCCTTTGCAATGCAACTCATTTCTTCACAGACCATTTCTTGAAGGCTCTAAAACTCCCCATTTTCTGGTTTTTTTCAGTTGCATTTCATTTGATCCTATCTCCTTTCCAGAGTGTTTGTAAGCCTTTCTTTTGGGGGTCGCAAGATTCCCTTTCCCTTCCCGAAAGGAAATGAAATTTCCTTTCGGGAAGGGAAAGGGAATCTTGCGATTTCAATGGGCACCATGAGAGGAATCTTTGGTGCATGTCCCTGCACGTGATGACATGCCATGCCTTTTGATGGCTTTGACTTTGGGAAAGATTTTTTCTTTTTTTTTTTCCAGTTTTTTGCAGCATCCATGCCATGACTTTTCTATCTTCCCCTCCAAGGTTTTTCTTCCTCCTTGCCTTTTTCCCCAGCTTTTGCAACATCTGGGAGCTTCCTTTTGGCATCTTTTGGTCCTTTGCACTGCTCTGATAGAACCCCGGTGCATTTTCCTCTTCTCACTAAATTGACCAAATTTCCCAATTTTCTTTTTTTTCTCCTCCAATTGCTATTCCTTTGAAGGGATCTCCATTCCAGCCTCTTTCTAAGTCCTTCTTATCTCTTTTGGCCTTCAGCGCGGACCAATTTTTGGAAGCTTTGCTGCATGTGCCTGCACTTGATTGCATATGGGTGAGATATTTTCCTTTTCTGGTTTTATTTTTTTTTAGTGATTAAGCCATGTCCCTCATATCTTCCCCTCCAAGTTTTGTCTTCCTCCTTGCCTTTTTCCCCTGCTTTTGCAACATCTGGGAGCTTAGTTTTGGCATCTTTTGGTCCTTTGCAATGCAACTCATTTCTTCACAGACCATTTCTTGAAGGCTCTAAAACTCCCCATTTTCTGGTTTTTTTCAGTTGCATTTCATTTGATCCTATCTCCTTTCCAGAGTGTTTGTAAGCCTTTCTTTTGGGGGTCGCAAGATTCCCTTTCCCTTCCCGAAAGGAAATGAAATTTCCTTTCGGGAAGGGAAAGGGAATCTTGCGATTTCAATGGGCACCATGAGAGGAATCTTTGGTGCATGTCCCTGCACGTGATGACATGCCATGCCTTTTGATGGCTTTGACTTTGGGAAAGATTTTTTCTTTTTTTTTTTCCAGTTTTTTGCAGCATCCATGCCATGACTTTTCTATCTTCCCCTCCAAGGTTTTTCTTCCTCCTTGCCTTTTTCCCCAGCTTTTGCAACATCTGGGAGCTTACTTTTGGCATCTTTTGGTCCTTTGCACTGCTCTGATAGAACCCCGGTGCATTTTCCTCTTCTCACTAAATTGACCAAATTTCCCAATTTTCTTTTTTTTCTCCTCCAATTGCTATTCCTTTGAAGGGATCTCCATTCCAGCCTCTTTCTAAGTCCTTCTTATCTCTTTTGGCCTTCAGCGCGGACCAATTTTTGGAAGCTTTGCTGCATGTGCCTGCACTTGATTGCATATGGGTGAGATATTTTCCTTTTCTGTTTTTATTTTTTTTTAGTGATTAAGCCATGTCCCTCATATCTTCCCCTCCAAGTTTTGTCTTCCTCCTTGCCTTTTTCCCCTGCTTTTGCAACATCTGGGAGCTTAGTTTTGGCATCTTTTGGTCCTTTGCACTGCTCTGATAGAACCCCGGTGCATTTTCCTCTTCTCACTAAATTGACCAAATTTCCCAATTTTCTTTTTTTTCTCCTCCAATTGCTATTCCTTTGAAGGGATCTCCATTCCAGCCTCTTTCTAAGTCCTTCTTATCTCTTTTGGCCTTCAGCGCGGACCAATTTTTGGAAGCTTTGCTGCATGTGCCTGCACTTGATTGCATATGGGTGAGATATTTTCCTTTTCTGGTTTTATTTTTTTTTAGTGATTAAGCCATGTCCCTCATATCTTCCCCTCCAAGTTTTGTCTTCCTCCTTGCCTTTTTCCCCTGCTTTTGCAACATCTGGGAGCTTAGTTTTGGCATCTTTTGGTCCTTTGCAATGCAACTCATTTCTTCACAGACCATTTCTTGAAGGCTCTAAAACTCCCCATTTTCTGGTTTTTTTCAGTTGCATTTCATTTGATCCTATCTCCTTTCCAGAGTGTTTGTAAGCCTTTCTTTTGGGGGTCGCAAGATTCCCTTTCCCTTCCCGAAAGGAAATGAAATTTCCTTTCGGGAAGGGAAAGGGAATCTTGCGATTTCAATGGGCACCATGAGAGGAATCTTTGGTGCATGTCCCTGCACGTGATGACATGCCATGCCTTTTGATGGCTTTGACTTTGGGAAAGATTTTTTCTTTTTTTTTTTCCAGTTTTTTGCAGCATCCATGCCATGACTTTTCTATCTTCCCCTCCAAGGTTTTTCTTCCTCCTTGCCTTTTTCCCCAGCTTTTGCAACATCTGGGAGCTTCCTTTTGGCATCTTTTGGTCCTTTGCACTGCTCTGATAGAACCCCGGTGCATTTTCCTCTTCTCACTAAATTGACCAAATTTCCCAATTTTCTTTTTTTTCTCCTCCAATTGCTATTCCTTTGAAGGGATCTCCATTCCAGCCTCTTTCTAAGTCCTTCTTATCTCTTTTGGCCTTCAGCGCGGACCAATTTTTGGAAGCTTTGCTGCATGTGCCTGCACTTGATTGCATATGGGTGAGATATTTTCCTTTTCTGGTTTTTTTTTTTTTTGTGATTAAGCCATGTCCCTCATATCTTCCCCTCCAAGTTTTGTCTTCCTCCTTGCCTTTTTCCCCTGCTTTTGCAACATCTGGGAGCTTAGTTTTGGCATCTTTTGGTCCTTTGCAATGCAACTCATTTCTTCACAGACCATTTCTTGAAGGCTCTAAAACTCCCCATTTTCTGGTCTTTTTCAGTTGCATTTCATTTGATCCTATCTCCTTTCCAGAGTGTTTGTAAGCCTTTCTTTTGGGGGTCGCAAGATTCCCTTTCCCTTCCCGAAAGGAAATTTCATTTCCTTTCGGGAAGGGAAAGGGAATCTTGCGATTTCAATGGGCACCATGAGAGGAATCTTTGGTGCATGTCCCTGCACGTGATGACATGCCATGCCTTTTGATGGCTTTGACTTTGGGAAAGATTTTTTCTTTTTTTTTTTCCAGTTTTTTGCAGCATCCATGCCATGACTTTTCTATCTTCCCCTCCAAGGTTTTTCTTCCTCCTTGCCTTTTTCCCCGGCTTTTGCAACATCTGGGAGCTTCCTTTTGGCATCTTTTGGTCCTTTGCACTGCTCTGATAGAACCCCGGTGCATTTTCCTCTTCTCACTAAATTGACCAAATTTCCCAATTTTCTTTTTTTTCTCCTCCAATTGCTATTCCTTTGAAGGGATCTCCATTCCAGCCTCTTTCTAAGTCCTTCTTATCTCTTTTGGCCTTCAGCGCGGACCAATTTTTGGAAGCTTTGCTGCATGTGCCTGCACTTGATTGCATATGGGTGAGATATTTTCCTTTTCTGTTTTTATTTTTTTTTAGTGATTAAGCCATGTCCCTCATATCTTCCCCTCCAAGTTTTGTCTTCCTCCTTGCCTTTTTCCCCTGCTTTTGCAACATCTGGGAGCTTAGTTTTGGCATCTTTTGGTCCTTTGCAATGCAACTCATTTCTTCACAGACCATTTCTTGAAGGCTCTAAAACTCCCCATTTTCTGGTTTTTTTCAGTTGCATTTCATTTGATCCTATCTCCTTTCCAGAGTGTTTGTAAGCCTTTCTTTTGGGGGTCGCAAGATTCCCTTTCCCTTCCCGAAAGGAAATGAAATTTCCTTTCGGGAAGGGAAAGGGAATCTTGCGATTTCAATGGGCACCATGAGAGGAATCTTTGGTGCATGTCCCTGCACGTGATGACATGCCATGCCTTTTGATGGCTTTGACTTTGGGAAAGATTTTTTCTTTTTTTTTTTCCAGTTTTTTGCAGCATCCATGCCATGACTTTTCTATCTTCCCCTCCAAGGTTTTTCTTCCTCCTTGCCTTTTTCCCCAGCTTTTGCAACATCTGGGAGCTTCCTTTTGGCATCTTTTGGTCCTTTGCACTGCTCTGATAGAACCCCGGTGCATTTTCCTCTTCTCACTAAATTGACCAAATTTCCCAATTTTCTTTTTTTTCTCCTCCAATTGCTATTCCTTTGAAGGGATCTCCATTCCAGCCTCTTTCTAAGTCCTTCTTATCTCTTTTGGCCTTCAGCGCGGACCAATTTTTGGAAGCTTTGCTGCATGTGCCTGCACTTGATTGCATATGGGTGAGATATTTTCCTTTTCTGTTTTTATTTTTTTTTAGTGATTAAGCCATGTCCCTCATATCTTCCCCTCCAAGTTTTGTCTTCCTCCTTGCCTTTTTCCCCTGCTTTTGCAACATCTGGGAGCTTAGTTTTGGCATCTTTTGGTCCTTTGCAATGCAACTCATTTCTTCACAGACCATTTCTTGAAGGCTCTAAAACTCCCCAATTTCTGGTTTTTTTCAGTTGCATTTCATTTGATCCTATCTCCTTTCCAGAGTGTTTGTAAGCCTTTCTTTTGGGGGTCGCAAGATTCCCTTTCCCTTCCCGAAAGGAAATGAAATTTCCTTTCGGGAAGGGAAAGGGAATCTTGCGATTTCAATGGGCACCATGAGAGGAATCTTTGGTGCATGTCCCTGCACGTGATGACATGCCATGCCTTTTCATGGCTTTGACTTTCGGAAAGATTTTTTCTTTTTTTTTTTCCAGTTTTTTGCAGCATCCATGCCATGACTTTTCTATCTTCCCCTCCAAGGTTTTTCTTCCTCCTTGCCTTTTTCCCCAGCTTTTGCAACATCTGGGAGCTTACTTTTGGCATCTTTTGGTCCTTTGCACTGCTCTGATAGAACCCCGGTGCATTTTCCTCTTCTCACTAAATTGACCAAATTTCCCAATTTTCTTTTTTTTCTCCTCCAATTGCTATTCCTTTGAAGGGATCTCCATTCCAGCCTCTTTCTAAGTCCTTCTTATCTCTTTTGGCCTTCAGCGCGGACCAATTTTTGGAAGCTTTGCTGCATGTGCCTGCACTTGATTGCATATGGGTGAGATATTTTCCTTTTCTGGTTTTATTTTTTTTTAGTGATTAAGCCATGTCCCTCATATCTTCCCCTCCAAGTTTTGTCTTCCTCCTTGCCTTTTTCCCCTGCTTTTGCAACATCTGGGAGCTTAGTTTTGGCATCTTTTGGTCCTTTGCAATGCAACTCATTTCTTCACAGACCATTTCTTGAAGGCTCTAAAACTCCCCATTTTCTGGTTTTTTTCAGTTGCATTTCATTTGATCCTATCTCCTTTCCAGAGTGTTTGTAAGCCTTTCTTTTGGGGGTCGCAAGATTCCCTTTCCCTTCCCGAAAGGAAATGAAATTTCCTTTCGGGAAGGGAAAGGGAATCTTGCGATTTCAATGGGCACCATGAGAGGAATCTTTGGTGCATGTCCCTGCACGTGATGACATGCCATGCCTTTTGATGGCTTTGACTTTGGGAAAGATTTTTTCTTTTTTTTTTTCCAGTTTTTTGCAGCATCCATGCCATGACTTTTCTATCTTCCCCTCCAAGGTTTTTCTTCCTCCTTGCCTTTTTCCCCAGCTTTTGCAACATCTGGGAGCTTCCTTTTGGCATCTTTTGGTCCTTTGCACTGCTCTGATAGAACCCCGGTGCATTTTCCTCTTCTCACTAAATTGACCAAATTTCCCAATTTTCTTTTTTTTCTCCTCCAATTGCTATTCCTTTGAAGGGATCTCCATTCCAGCCTCTTTCTAAGTCCTTCTTATCTCTTTTGGCCTTCAGCGCGGACCAATTTTTGGAAGCTTTGCTGCATGTGCCTGCACTTGATTGCATATGGGTGAGATATTTTCCTTTTCTGGTTTTATTTTTTTTTAGTGATTAAGCCATGTCCCTCATATCTTCCCCTCCAAGTTTTGTCTTCCTCCTTGCCTTTTTCCCCTGCTTTTGCAACATCTGGGAGCTTAGTTTTGGCATCTTTTGGTCCTTTGCAATGCAACTCATTTCTTCACAGACCATTTCTTGAAGGCTCTAAAACTCCCCATTTTCTGGTTTTTTTCAGTTGCATTTCATTTGATCCTATCTCCTTTCCAGAGTGTTTGTAAGCCTTTCTTTTGGGGGTCGCAAGATTCCCTTTCCCTTCCCGAAAGGAAATGAAATTTCCTTTCGGGAAGGGAAAGGGAATCTTGCGATTTCAATGGGCACCATGAGAGGAATCTTTGGTGCATGTCCCTGCACGTGATGACATGCCATGCCTTTTGATGGCTTTGACTTTGGGAAAGATTTTTTCTTTTTTTTTTTCCAGTTTTTTGCAGCATCCATGCCATGACTTTTCTATCTTCCCCTCCAAGGTTTTTCTTCCTCCTTGCCTTTTTCCCCAGCTTTTGCAACATCTGGGAGCTTCCTTTTGGCATCTTTTGGTCCTTTGCACTGCTCTGATAGAACCCCGGTGCATTTTCCTCTTCTCACTAAATTGACCAAATTTCCCAATTTTCTTTTTTTTCTCCTCCAATTGCTATTCCTTTGAAGGGATCTCCATTCCAGCCTCTTTCTAAGTCCTTCTTATCTCTTTTGGCCTTCAGCGCGGACCAATTTTTGGAAGCTTTGCTGCATGTGCCTGCACTTGATTGCATATGGGTGAGATATTTTCCTTTTCTGGTTTTTTTTTTTTTTGTGATTAAGCCATGTCCCTCATATCTTCCCCTCCAAGTTTTGTCTTCCTCCTTGCCTTTTTCCCCTGCTTTTGCAACATCTGGGAGCTTAGTTTTGGCATCTTTTGGTCCTTTGCAATGCAACTCATTTCTTCACAGACCATTTCTTGAAGGCTCTAAAACTCCCCATTTTCTGGTCTTTTTCAGTTGCATTTCATTTGATCCTATCTCCTTTCCAGAGTGTTTGTAAGCCTTTCTTTTGGGGGTCGCAAGATTCCCTTTCCCTTCCCGAAAGGAAATTTCATTTCCTTTCGGGAAGGGAAAGGGAATCTTGCGATTTCAATGGGCACCATGAGAGGAATCTTTGGTGCATGTCCCTGCACGTGATGACATGCCATGCCTTTTGATGGCTTTGACTTTGGGAAAGATTTTTTCTTTTTTTTTTTCCAGTTTTTTGCAGCATCCATGCCATGACTTTTCTATCTTCCCCTCCAAGGTTTTTCTTCCTCCTTGCCTTTTTCCCCGGCTTTTGCAACATCTGGGAGCTTCCTTTTGGCATCTTTTGGTCCTTTGCACTGCTCTGATAGAACCCCGGTGCATTTTCCTCTTCTCACTAAATTGACCAAATTTCCCAATTTTCTTTTTTTTCTCCTCCAATTGCTATTCCTTTGAAGGGATCTCCATTCCAGCCTCTTTCTAAGTCCTTCTTATCTCTTTTGGCCTTCAGCGCGGACCAATTTTTGGAAGCTTTGCTGCATGTGCCTGCACTTGATTGCATATGGGTGAGATATTTTCCTTTTCTGTTTTTATTTTTTTTTAGTGATTAAGCCATGTCCCTCATATCTTCCCCTCCAAGTTTTGTCTTCCTCCTTGCCTTTTTCCCCTGCTTTTGCAACATCTGGGAGCTTAGTTTTGGCATCTTTTGGTCCTTTGCAATGCAACTCATTTCTTCACAGACCATTTCTTGAAGGCTCTAAAACTCCCCATTTTCTGGTTTTTTTCAGTTGCATTTCATTTGATCCTATCTCCTTTCCAGAGTGTTTGTAAGCCTTTCTTTTGGGGGTCGCAAGATTCCCTTTCCCTTCCCGAAAGGAAATGAAATTTCCTTTCGGGAAGGGAAAGGGAATCTTGCGATTTCAATGGGCACCATGAGAGGAATCTTTGGTGCATGTCCCTGCACGTGATGACATGCCATGCCTTTTGATGGCTTTGACTTTGGGAAAGATTTTTTCTTTTTTTTTTTCCAGTTTTTTGCAGCATCCATGCCATGACTTTTCTATCTTCCCCTCCAAGGTTTTTCTTCCTCCTTGCCTTTTTCCCCAGCTTTTGCAACATCTGGGAGCTTCCTTTTGGCATCTTTTGGTCCTTTGCACTGCTCTGATAGAACCCCGGTGCATTTTCCTCTTCTCACTAAATTGACCAAATTTCCCAATTTTCTTTTTTTTCTCCTCCAATTGCTATTCCTTTGAAGGGATCTCCATTCCAGCCTCTTTCTAAGTCCTTCTTATCTCTTTTGGCCTTCAGCGCGGACCAATTTTTGGAAGCTTTGCTGCATGTGCCTGCACTTGATTGCATATGGGTGAGATATTTTCCTTTTCTGGTTTTATTTTTTTTTAGTGATTAAGCCATGTCCCTCATATCTTCCCCTCCAAGTTTTGTCTTCCTCCTTGCCTTTTTCCCCTGCTTTTGCAACATCTGGGAGCTTAGTTTTGGCATCTTTTGGTCCTTTGCAATGCAACTCATTTCTTCACAGACCATTTCTTGAAGGCTCTAAAACTCCCCAATTTCTGGTTTTTTTCAGTTGCATTTCATTTGATCCTATCTCCTTTCCAGAGTGTTTGTAAGCCTTTCTTTTGGGGGTCGCAAGATTCCCTTTCCCTTCCCGAAAGGAAATGAAATTTCCTTTCGGGAAGGGAAAGGGAATCTTGCGATTTCAATGGGCACCATGAGAGGAATCTTTGGTGCATGTCCCTGCACGTGATGACATGCCATGCCTTTTCATGGCTTTGACTTTCGGAAAGATTTTTTCTTTTTTTTTTTCCAGTTTTTTGCAGCATCCATGCCATGACTTTTCTATCTTCCCCTCCAAGGTTTTTCTTCCTCCTTGCCTTTTTCCCCAGCTTTTGCAACATCTGGGAGCTTACTTTTGGCATCTTTTGGTCCTTTGCACTGCTCTGATAGAACCCCGGTGCATTTTCCTCTTCTCACTAAATTGACCAAATTTCCCAATTTTCTTTTTTTTCTCCTCCAATTGCTATTCCTTTGAAGGGATCTCCATTCCAGCCTCTTTCTAAGTCCTTCTTATCTCTTTTGGCCTTCAGCGCGGACCAATTTTTGGAAGCTTTGCTGCATGTGCCTGCACTTGATTGCATATGGGTGAGATATTTTCCTTTTCTGGTTTTATTTTTTTTTAGTGATTAAGCCATGTCCCTCATATCTTCCCCTCCAAGTTTTGTCTTCCTCCTTGCCTTTTTCCCCTGCTTTTGCAACATCTGGGAGCTTAGTTTTGGCATCTTTTGGTCCTTTGCAATGCAACTCATTTCTTCACAGACCATTTCTTGAAGGCTCTAAAACTCCCCATTTTCTGGTTTTTTTCAGTTGCATTTCATTTGATCCTATCTCCTTTCCAGAGTGTTTGTAAGCCTTTCTTTTGGGGGTCGCAAGATTCCCTTTCCCTTCCCGAAAGGAAATGAAATTTCCTTTCGGGAAGGGAAAGGGAATCTTGCGATTTCAATGGGCACCATGAGAGGAATCTTTGGTGCATGTCCCTGCACGTGATGACATGCCATGCCTTTTGATGGCTTTGACTTTGGGAAAGATTTTTTCTTTTTTTTTTTCCAGTTTTTTGCAGCATCCATGCCATGACTTTTCTATCTTCCCCTCCAAGGTTTTTCTTCCTCCTTGCCTTTTTCCCCAGCTTTTGCAACATCTGGGAGCTTCCTTTTGGCATCTTTTGGTCCTTTGCACTGCTCTGATAGAACCCCGGTGCATTTTCCTCTTCTCACTAAATTGACCAAATTTCCCAATTTTCTTTTTTTTCTCCTCCAATTGCTATTCCTTTGAAGGGATCTCCATTCCAGCCTCTTTCTAAGTCCTTCTTATCTCTTTTGGCCTTCAGCGCGGACCAATTTTTGGAAGCTTTGCTGCATGTGCCTGCACTTGATTGCATATGGGTGAGATATTTTCCTTTTCTGGTTTTATTTTTTTTTAGTGATTAAGCCATGTCCCTCATATCTTCCCCTCCAAGTTTTGTCTTCCTCCTTGCCTTTTTCCCCTGCTTTTGCAACATCTGGGAGCTTAGTTTTGGCATCTTTTGGTCCTTTGCAATGCAACTCATTTCTTCACAGACCATTTCTTGAAGGCTCTAAAACTCCCCATTTTCTGGTTTTTTTCAGTTGCATTTCATTTGATCCTATCTCCTTTCCAGAGTGTTTGTAAGCCTTTCTTTTGGGGGTCGCAAGATTCCCTTTCCCTTCCCGAAAGGAAATGAAATTTCCTTTCGGGAAGGGAAAGGGAATCTTGCGATTTCAATGGGCACCATGAGAGGAATCTTTGGTGCATGTCCCTGCACGTGATGACATGCCATGCCTTTTCATGGCTTTGACTTTCGGAAAGATTTTTTCTTTTTTTTTTTCCAGTTTTTTGCAGCATCCATGCCATGACTTTTCTATCTTCCCCTCCAAGGTTTTTCTTCCTCCTTGCCTTTTTCCCCAGCTTTTGCAACATCTGGGAGCTTCCTTTTGGCATCTTTTGGTCCTTTGCACTGCTCTGATAGAACCCCGGTGCATTTTCCTCTTCTCACTAAATTGACCAAATTTCCCAATTTTCTTTTTTTTCTCCTCCAATTGCTATTCCTTTGAAGGGATCTCCATTCCAGCCTCTTTCTAAGTCCTTCTTATCTCTTTTGGCCTTCAGCGCGGACCAATTTTTGGAAGCTTTGCTGCATGTGCCTGCACTTGATTGCATATGGGTGAGATATTTTCCTTTTCTGTTTTTATTTTTTTTTAGTGATTAAGCCATGTCCCTCATATCTTCCCCTCCAAGTTTTGTCTTACTCCTTGCCTTTTTCCCCTGCTTTTGCAACATCTGGGAGCTTAGTTTTGGCATCTTTTGGTCCTTTGCACTGCTCTGATAGAACCCCGGTGCATTTTCCTCTTCTCACTAAATTGACCAAATTTCCCAATTTTCTTTTTTTTCTCCTCCAATTGCTATTCCTTTGAAGGGATCTCCATTCCAGCCTCTTTCTAAGTCCTTCTTATCTCTTTTGGCCTTCAGCGCGGACCAATTTTTGGAAGCTTTGCTGCATGTGCCTGCACTTGATTGCATATGGGTGAGATATTTTCCTTTTCTGGTTTTATTTTTTTTTAGTGATTAAGCCATGTCCCTCATATCTTCCCCTCCAAGTTTTGTCTTCCTCCTTGCCTTTTTCCCCTGCTTTTGCAACATCTGGGAGCTTAGTTTTGGCATCTTTTGGTCCTTTGCACTGCTCTGATAGAACCCCGGTGCATTTTCCTCTTCTCACTAAATTGACCAAATTTCCCAATTTTCTTTTTTTTCTCCTCCAATTGCTATTCCTTTGAAGGGATCTCCATTCCAGCCTCTTTCTAAGTCCTTCTTATCTCTTTTGGCCTTCAGCGCGGACCAATTTTTGGAAGCTTTGCTGCATGTGCCTGCACTTGATTGCATATGGGTGAGATATTTTCCTTTTCTGGTTTTTTTTTTTTTTGTGATTAAGCCATGTCCCTCATATCTTCCCCTCCAAGTTTTGTCTTCCTCCTTGCCTTTTTCCCCTGCTTTTGCAACATCTGGGAGCTTAGTTTTGGCATCTTTTGGTCCTTTGCAATGCAACTCATTTCTTCACAGACCATTTCTTGAAGGCTCTAAAACTCCCCATTTTCTGGTTTTTTTCAGTTGCATTTCATTTGATCCTATCTCCTTTCCAGAGTGTTTGTAAGCCTTTCTTTTGGGGGTCGCAAGATTCTCTTTCCCTTCCCGAAAGGAAATGAAATTTCCTTTCGGGAAGGGAAAGGGAATCTTGCGATTTCAATGGGCACCATGAGAGGAATCTTTGGTGCATGTCCCTGCACGTGATGACATGCCATGCCTTTTGATGGCTTTGACTTTGGGAAAGATTTTTTCTTTTTTTTTTTCCAGTTTTTTGCAGCATCCATGCCATGACTTTTCTATCTTCCCCTCCAAGGTTTTTCTTCCTCCTTGCCTTTTTCCCCAGCTTTTGCAACATCTGGGAGCTTACTTTTGGCATCTTTTGGTCCTTTGCACTGCTCTGATAGAACCCCGGTGCATTTTCCTCTTCTCACTAAATTGACCAAATTTCCCAATTTTCTTTTTTTTCTCCTCCAATTGCTATTCCTTTGAAGGGATCTCCATTCCAGCCTCTTTCTAAGTCCTTCTTATCTCTTTTGGCCTTCAGCGCGGACCAATTTTTGGAAGCTTTGCTGCATGTGCCTGCACTTGATTGCATATGGGTGAGATATTTTCCTTTTCTGGTTTTATTTTTTTTTAGTGATTAAGCCATGTCCCTCATATCTTCCCCTCCAAGTTTTGTCTTCCTCCTTGCCTTTTTCCCCTGCTTTTGCAACATCTGGGAGCTTAGTTTTGGCATCTTTTGGTCCTTTGCAATGCAACTCATTTCTTCACAGACCATTTCTTGAAGGCTCTAAAACTCCCCATTTTCTGGTTTTTTTCAGTTGCATTTCATTTGATCCTATCTCCTTTCCAGAGTGTTTGTAAGCCTTTCTTTTGGGGGTCGCAAGATTCCCTTTCCCTTCCCGAAAGGAAATGAAATTTCCTTTCGGGAAGGGAAAGGGAATCTTGCGATTTCAATGGGCACCATGAGAGGAATCTTTGGTGCATGTCCCTGCACGTGATGACATGCCATGCCTTTTGATGGCTTTGACTTTGGGAAAGATTTTTTCTTTTTTTTTTTCCAGTTTTTTGCAGCATCCATGCCATGACTTTTCTATCTTCCCCTCCAAGGTTTTTCTTCCTCCTTGCCTTTTTCCCCAGCTTTTGCAACATCTGGGAGCTTCCTTTTGGCATCTTTTGGTCCTTTGCACTGCTCTGATAGAACCCCGGTGCATTTTCCTCTTCTCACTAAATTGACCAAATTTCCCAATTTTCTTTTTTTTCTCCTCCAATTGCTATTCCTTTGAAGGGATCTCCATTCCAGCCTCTTTCTAAGTCCTTCTTATCTCTTTTGGCCTTCAGCGCGGACCAATTTTTGGAAGCTTTGCTGCATGTGCCTGCACTTGATTGCATATGGGTGAGATATTTTCCTTTTCTGGTTTTATTTTTTTTTAGTGATTAAGCCATGTCCCTCATATCTTCCCCTCCAAGTTTTGTCTTCCTCCTTGCCTTTTTCCCCTGCTTTTGCAACATCTGGGAGCTTAGTTTTGGCATCTTTTGGTCCTTTGCAATGCAACTCATTTCTTCACAGACCATTTCTTGAAGGCTCTAAAACTCCCCATTTTCTGGTTTTTTTCAGTTGCATTTCATTTGATCCTATCTCCTTTCCAGAGTGTTTGTAAGCCTTTCTTTTGGGGGTCGCAAGATTCCCTTTCCCTTCCCGAAAGGAAATGAAATTTCCTTTCGGGAAGGGAAAGGGAATCTTGCGATTTCAATGGGCACCATGAGAGGAATCTTTGGTGCATGTCCCTGCACGTGATGACATGCCATGCCTTTTGATGGCTTTGACTTTGGGAAAGATTTTTTCTTTTTTTTTTTCCAGTTTTTTGCAGCATCCATGCCATGACTTTTCTATCTTCCCCTCCAAGGTTTTTCTTCCTCCTTGCCTTTTTCCCCAGCTTTTGCAACATCTGGGAGCTTCCTTTTGGCATCTTTTGGTCCTTTGCACTGCTCTGATAGAACCCCGGTGCATTTTCCTCTTCTCACTAAATTGACCAAATTTCCCAATTTTCTTTTTTTTCTCCTCCAATTGCTATTCCTTTGAAGGGATCTCCATTCCAGCCTCTTTCTAAGTCCTTCTTATCTCTTTTGGCCTTCAGCGCGGACCAATTTTTGGAAGCTTTGCTGCATGTGCCTGCACTTGATTGCATATGGGTGAGATATTTTCCTTTTCTGGTTTTATTTTTTTTTAGTGATTAAGCCATGTCCCTCATATCTTCCCCTCCAAGTTTTGTCTTGCTCCTTGCCTTTTTCCCCTGCTTTTGCAACATCTGGGAGCTTAGTTTTGGCATCTTTTGGTCCTTTGCAATGCAACTCATTTCTTCACAGACCATTTCTTGAAGGCTCTAAAACTCCCCATTTTCTGGTTTTTTTCAGTTGCATTTCATTTGATCCTATCTCCTTTCCAGAGTGTTTGTAAGCCTTTCTTTTGGGGGTCGCAAGATTCCCTTTCCCTTCCCGAAAGGAAATTTCATTTCCTTTCGGGAAGGGAAAGGGAATCTTGCGATTTCAATGGGCACCATGAGAGGAATCTTTGGTGCATGTCCCTGCACGTGATGACATGCCATGCCTTTTGATGGCTTTGACTTTGGGAAAGATTTTTTCTTTTTTTTTTTCCAGTTTTTTGCAGCATCCATGCCATGACTTTTCTATCTTCCCCTCCAAGGTTTTTCTTCCTCCTTGCCTTTTTCCCCAGCTTTTGCAACATCTGGGAGCTTCCTTTTGGCATCTTTTGGTCCTTTGCACTGCTCTGATAGAACCCCGGTGCATTTTCCTCTTCTCACTAAATTGACCAAATTTCCCAATTTTCTTTTTTTTCTCCTCCAATTGCTATTCCTTTGAAGGGATCTCCATTCCAGCCTCTTTCTAAGTCCTTCTTATCTCTTTTGGCCTTCAGCGCGGACCAATTTTTGGAAGCTTTGCTGCATGTGCCTGCACTTGATTGCATATGGGTGAGATATTTTCCTTTTCTGGTTTTATTTTTTTTTAGTGATTAAGCCATGTCCCTCATATCTTCCCCTCCAAGTTTTGTCTTCCTCCTTGCCTTTTTCCCCTGCTTTTGCAACATCTGGGAGCTTAGTTTTGGCATCTTTTGGTCCTTTGCAATGCAACTCATTTCTTCACAGACCATTTCTTGAAGGCTCTAAAACTCCCCATTTTCTGGTTTTTTTCAGTTGCATTTCATTTGATCCTATCTCCTTTCCAGAGTGTTTGTAAGCCTTTCTTTTGGGGGTCGCAAGATTCCCTTTCCCTTCCCGAAAGGAAATGAAATTTCCTTTCGGGAAGGGAAAGGGAATCTTGCGATTTCAATGGGCACCATGAGAGGAATCTTTGGTGCATGTCCCTGCACGTGATGACATGCCATGCCTTTTGATGGCTTTGACTTTCGGAAAGATTTTTTCTTTTTTTTTTTCCAGTTTTTTGCAGCATCCATGCCATGACTTTTCTATCTTCCCCTCCAAGGTTTTTCTTCCTCCTTGCCTTTTTCCCCAGCTTTTGCAACATCTGGGAGCTTACTTTTGGCATCTTTTGGTCCTTTGCACTGCTCTGATAGAACCCCGGTGCATTTTCCTCTTCTCACTAAATTGACCAAATTTCCCAATTTTCTTTTTTTTCTCCTCCAATTGCTATTCCTTTGAAGGGATCTCCATTCCAGCCTCTTTCTAAGTCCTTCTTATCTCTTTTGGCCTTCAGCGCGGACCAATTTTTGGAAGCTTTGCTGCATGTGCCTGCACTTGATTGCATATGGGTGAGATATTTTCCTTTTCTGGTTTTATTTTTTTTTTGTGATTAAGCCATGTCCCTCATATCTTCCCCTCCAAGTTTTGTCTTCCTCCTTGCCTTTTTCCCCTGCTTTTGCAACATCTGGGAGCTTAGTTTTGGCATCTTTTGGTCCTTTGCAATGCAACTCATTTCTTCACAGACCATTTCTTGAAGGCTCTAAAACTCCCCATTTTCTGGTCTTTTTCAGTTGCATTTCATTTGATCCTATCTCCTTTCCAGAGTGTTTGTAAGCCTTTCTTTTGGGGGTCGCAAGATTCCCTTTCCCTTCCCGAAAGGAAATTTCATTTCCTTTCGGGAAGGGAAAGGGAATCTTGCGAT
The DNA here is from genome assembly GCF_023055355.1 of Agelaius tricolor. Lineage (NCBI taxonomy): Eukaryota > Metazoa > Chordata > Aves > Passeriformes > Icteridae > Agelaius > Agelaius tricolor. The sequence goes on along the minus strand of NW_027269262.1, from coordinate 43,119,883 downwards.
TTCAATGGGCACCATGAGAGGAATCTTTGGTGCATGTCCCTGCACGTGATGACATGCCATGCCTTTTGATGGCTTTGACTTTGGGAAAGATTTTTTCTTTTTTTTTTTCCAGTTTTTTGCAGCATCCATGCCATGACTTTTCTATCTTCCCCTCCAAGGTTTTTCTTCCTCCTTGCCTTTTTCCCCGGCTTTTGCAACATCTGGGAGCTTCCTTTTGGCATCTTTTGGTCCTTTGCACTGCTCTGATAGAACCCCGGTGCATTTTCCTCTTCTCACTAAATTGACCAAATTTCCCAATTTTCTTTTTTTTCTCCTCCAATTGCTATTCCTTTGAAGGGATCTCCATTCCAGCCTCTTTCTAAGTCCTTCTTATCTCTTTTGGCCTTCAGCGCGGACCAATTTTTGGAAGCTTTGCTGCATGTGCCTGCACTTGATTGCATATGGGTGAGATATTTTCCTTTTCTGTTTTTATTTTTTTTTAGTGATTAAGCCATGTCCCTCATATCTTCCCCTCCAAGTTTTGTCTTCCTCCTTGCCTTTTTCCCCTGCTTTTGCAACATCTGGGAGCTTAGTTTTGGCATCTTTTGGTCCTTTGCAATGCAACTCATTTCTTCACAGACCATTTCTTGAAGGCTCTAAAACTCCCCATTTTCTGGTTTTTTTCAGTTGCATTTCATTTGATCCTATCTCCTTTCCAGAGTGTTTGTAAGCCTTTCTTTTGGGGGTCGCAAGATTCCCTTTCCCTTCCCGAAAGGAAATGAAATTTCCTTTCGGGAAGGGAAAGGGAATCTTGCGATTTCAATGGGCACCATGAGAGGAATCTTTGGTGCATGTCCCTGCACGTGATGACATGCCATGCCTTTTGATGGCTTTGACTTTGGGAAAGATTTTTTCTTTTTTTTTTTCCAGTTTTTTGCAGCATCCATGCCATGACTTTTCTATCTTCCCCTCCAAGGTTTTTCTTCCTCCTTGCCTTTTTCCCCAGCTTTTGCAACATCTGGGAGCTTCCTTTTGGCATCTTTTGGTCCTTTGCACTGCTCTGATAGAACCCCGGTGCATTTTCCTCTTCTCACTAAATTGACCAAATTTCCCAATTTTCTTTTTTTTCTCCTCCAATTGCTATTCCTTTGAAGGGATCTCCATTCCAGCCTCTTTCTAAGTCCTTCTTATCTCTTTTGGCCTTCAGCGCGGACCAATTTTTGGAAGCTTTGCTGCATGTGCCTGCACTTGATTGCATATGGGTGAGATATTTTCCTTTTCTGGTTTTATTTTTTTTTAGTGATTAAGCCATGTCCCTCATATCTTCCCCTCCAAGTTTTGTCTTCCTCCTTGCCTTTTTCCCCTGCTTTTGCAACATCTGGGAGCTTAGTTTTGGCATCTTTTGGTCCTTTGCAATGCAACTCATTTCTTCACAGACCATTTCTTGAAGGCTCTAAAACTCCCCAATTTCTGGTTTTTTTCAGTTGCATTTCATTTGATCCTATCTCCTTTCCAGAGTGTTTGTAAGCCTTTCTTTTGGGGGTCGCAAGATTCCCTTTCCCTTCCCGAAAGGAAATGAAATTTCCTTTCGGGAAGGGAAAGGGAATCTTGCGATTTCAATGGGCACCATGAGAGGAATCTTTGGTGCATGTCCCTGCACGTGATGACATGCCATGCCTTTTCATGGCTTTGACTTTCGGAAAGATTTTTTCTTTTTTTTTTTCCAGTTTTTTGCAGCATCCATGCCATGACTTTTCTATCTTCCCCTCCAAGGTTTTTCTTCCTCCTTGCCTTTTTCCCCAGCTTTTGCAACATCTGGGAGCTTACTTTTGGCATCTTTTGGTCCTTTGCACTGCTCTGATAGAACCCCGGTGCATTTTCCTCTTCTCACTAAATTGACCAAATTTCCCAATTTTCTTTTTTTTCTCCTCCAATTGCTATTCCTTTGAAGGGATCTCCATTCCAGCCTCTTTCTAAGTCCTTCTTATCTCTTTTGGCCTTCAGCGCGGACCAATTTTTGGAAGCTTTGCTGCATGTGCCTGCACTTGATTGCATATGGGTGAGATATTTTCCTTTTCTGGTTTTATTTTTTTTTAGTGATTAAGCCATGTCCCTCATATCTTCCCCTCCAAGTTTTGTCTTCCTCCTTGCCTTTTTCCCCTGCTTTTGCAACATCTGGGAGCTTAGTTTTGGCATCTTTTGGTCCTTTGCAATGCAACTCATTTCTTCACAGACCATTTCTTGAAGGCTCTAAAACTCCCCATTTTCTGGTTTTTTTCAGTTGCATTTCATTTGATCCTATCTCCTTTCCAGAGTGTTTGTAAGCCTTTCTTTTGGGGGTCGCAAGATTCCCTTTCCCTTCCCGAAAGGAAATGAAATTTCCTTTCGGGAAGGGAAAGGGAATCTTGCGATTTCAATGGGCACCATGAGAGGAATCTTTGGTGCATGTCCCTGCACGTGATGACATGCCATGCCTTTTGATGGCTTTGACTTTGGGAAAGATTTTTTCTTTTTTTTTTTCCAGTTTTTTGCAGCATCCATGCCATGACTTTTCTATCTTCCCCTCCAAGGTTTTTCTTCCTCCTTGCCTTTTTCCCCAGCTTTTGCAACATCTGGGAGCTTCCTTTTGGCATCTTTTGGTCCTTTGCACTGCTCTGATAGAACCCCGGTGCATTTTCCTCTTCTCACTAAATTGACCAAATTTCCCAATTTTCTTTTTTTTCTCCTCCAATTGCTATTCCTTTGAAGGGATCTCCATTCCAGCCTCTTTCTAAGTCCTTCTTATCTCTTTTGGCCTTCAGCGCGGACCAATTTTTGGAAGCTTTGCTGCATGTGCCTGCACTTGATTGCATATGGGTGAGATATTTTCCTTTTCTGGTTTTATTTTTTTTTAGTGATTAAGCCATGTCCCTCATATCTTCCCCTCCAAGTTTTGTCTTCCTCCTTGCCTTTTTCCCCTGCTTTTGCAACATCTGGGAGCTTAGTTTTGGCATCTTTTGGTCCTTTGCAATGCAACTCATTTCTTCACAGACCATTTCTTGAAGGCTCTAAAACTCCCCATTTTCTGGTTTTTTTCAGTTGCATTTCATTTGATCCTATCTCCTTTCCAGAGTGTTTGTAAGCCTTTCTTTTGGGGGTCGCAAGATTCCCTTTCCCTTCCCGAAAGGAAATGAAATTTCCTTTCGGGAAGGGAAAGGGAATCTTGCGATTTCAATGGGCACCATGAGAGGAATCTTTGGTGCATGTCCCTGCACGTGATGACATGCCATGCCTTTTCATGGCTTTGACTTTCGGAAAGATTTTTTCTTTTTTTTTTTCCAGTTTTTTGCAGCATCCATGCCATGACTTTTCTATCTTCCCCTCCAAGGTTTTTCTTCCTCCTTGCCTTTTTCCCCAGCTTTTGCAACATCTGGGAGCTTCCTTTTGGCATCTTTTGGTCCTTTGCACTGCTCTGATAGAACCCCGGTGCATTTTCCTCTTCTCACTAAATTGACCAAATTTCCCAATTTTCTTTTTTTTCTCCTCCAATTGCTATTCCTTTGAAGGGATCTCCATTCCAGCCTCTTTCTAAGTCCTTCTTATCTCTTTTGGCCTTCAGCGCGGACCAATTTTTGGAAGCTTTGCTGCATGTGCCTGCACTTGATTGCATATGGGTGAGATATTTTCCTTTTCTGTTTTTATTTTTTTTTAGTGATTAAGCCATGTCCCTCATATCTTCCCCTCCAAGTTTTGTCTTACTCCTTGCCTTTTTCCCCTGCTTTTGCAACATCTGGGAGCTTAGTTTTGGCATCTTTTGGTCCTTTGCACTGCTCTGATAGAACCCCGGTGCATTTTCCTCTTCTCACTAAATTGACCAAATTTCCCAATTTTCTTTTTTTTCTCCTCCAATTGCTATTCCTTTGAAGGGATCTCCATTCCAGCCTCTTTCTAAGTCCTTCTTATCTCTTTTGGCCTTCAGCGCGGACCAATTTTTGGAAGCTTTGCTGCATGTGCCTGCACTTGATTGCATATGGGTGAGATATTTTCCTTTTCTGGTTTTATTTTTTTTTAGTGATTAAGCCATGTCCCTCATATCTTCCCCTCCAAGTTTTGTCTTCCTCCTTGCCTTTTTCCCCTGCTTTTGCAACATCTGGGAGCTTAGTTTTGGCATCTTTTGGTCCTTTGCACTGCTCTGATAGAACCCCGGTGCATTTTCCTCTTCTCACTAAATTGACCAAATTTCCCAATTTTCTTTTTTTTCTCCTCCAATTGCTATTCCTTTGAAGGGATCTCCATTCCAGCCTCTTTCTAAGTCCTTCTTATCTCTTTTGGCCTTCAGCGCGGACCAATTTTTGGAAGCTTTGCTGCATGTGCCTGCACTTGATTGCATATGGGTGAGATATTTTCCTTTTCTGGTTTTTTTTTTTTTTGTGATTAAGCCATGTCCCTCATATCTTCCCCTCCAAGTTTTGTCTTCCTCCTTGCCTTTTTCCCCTGCTTTTGCAACATCTGGGAGCTTAGTTTTGGCATCTTTTGGTCCTTTGCAATGCAACTCATTTCTTCACAGACCATTTCTTGAAGGCTCTAAAACTCCCCATTTTCTGGTTTTTTTCAGTTGCATTTCATTTGATCCTATCTCCTTTCCAGAGTGTTTGTAAGCCTTTCTTTTGGGGGTCGCAAGATTCTCTTTCCCTTCCCGAAAGGAAATGAAATTTCCTTTCGGGAAGGGAAAGGGAATCTTGCGATTTCAATGGGCACCATGAGAGGAATCTTTGGTGCATGTCCCTGCACGTGATGACATGCCATGCCTTTTGATGGCTTTGACTTTGGGAAAGATTTTTTCTTTTTTTTTTTCCAGTTTTTTGCAGCATCCATGCCATGACTTTTCTATCTTCCCCTCCAAGGTTTTTCTTCCTCCTTGCCTTTTTCCCCAGCTTTTGCAACATCTGGGAGCTTACTTTTGGCATCTTTTGGTCCTTTGCACTGCTCTGATAGAACCCCGGTGCATTTTCCTCTTCTCACTAAATTGACCAAATTTCCCAATTTTCTTTTTTTTCTCCTCCAATTGCTATTCCTTTGAAGGGATCTCCATTCCAGCCTCTTTCTAAGTCCTTCTTATCTCTTTTGGCCTTCAGCGCGGACCAATTTTTGGAAGCTTTGCTGCATGTGCCTGCACTTGATTGCATATGGGTGAGATATTTTCCTTTTCTGGTTTTATTTTTTTTTAGTGATTAAGCCATGTCCCTCATATCTTCCCCTCCAAGTTTTGTCTTCCTCCTTGCCTTTTTCCCCTGCTTTTGCAACATCTGGGAGCTTAGTTTTGGCATCTTTTGGTCCTTTGCAATGCAACTCATTTCTTCACAGACCATTTCTTGAAGGCTCTAAAACTCCCCATTTTCTGGTTTTTTTCAGTTGCATTTCATTTGATCCTATCTCCTTTCCAGAGTGTTTGTAAGCCTTTCTTTTGGGGGTCGCAAGATTCCCTTTCCCTTCCCGAAAGGAAATGAAATTTCCTTTCGGGAAGGGAAAGGGAATCTTGCGATTTCAATGGGCACCATGAGAGGAATCTTTGGTGCATGTCCCTGCACGTGATGACATGCCATGCCTTTTGATGGCTTTGACTTTGGGAAAGATTTTTTCTTTTTTTTTTTCCAGTTTTTTGCAGCATCCATGCCATGACTTTTCTATCTTCCCCTCCAAGGTTTTTCTTCCTCCTTGCCTTTTTCCCCAGCTTTTGCAACATCTGGGAGCTTCCTTTTGGCATCTTTTGGTCCTTTGCACTGCTCTGATAGAACCCCGGTGCATTTTCCTCTTCTCACTAAATTGACCAAATTTCCCAATTTTCTTTTTTTTCTCCTCCAATTGCTATTCCTTTGAAGGGATCTCCATTCCAGCCTCTTTCTAAGTCCTTCTTATCTCTTTTGGCCTTCAGCGCGGACCAATTTTTGGAAGCTTTGCTGCATGTGCCTGCACTTGATTGCATATGGGTGAGATATTTTCCTTTTCTGGTTTTATTTTTTTTTAGTGATTAAGCCATGTCCCTCATATCTTCCCCTCCAAGTTTTGTCTTCCTCCTTGCCTTTTTCCCCTGCTTTTGCAACATCTGGGAGCTTAGTTTTGGCATCTTTTGGTCCTTTGCAATGCAACTCATTTCTTCACAGACCATTTCTTGAAGGCTCTAAAACTCCCCATTTTCTGGTTTTTTTCAGTTGCATTTCATTTGATCCTATCTCCTTTCCAGAGTGTTTGTAAGCCTTTCTTTTGGGGGTCGCAAGATTCCCTTTCCCTTCCCGAAAGGAAATGAAATTTCCTTTCGGGAAGGGAAAGGGAATCTTGCGATTTCAATGGGCACCATGAGAGGAATCTTTGGTGCATGTCCCTGCACGTGATGACATGCCATGCCTTTTGATGGCTTTGACTTTGGGAAAGATTTTTTCTTTTTTTTTTTCCAGTTTTTTGCAGCATCCATGCCATGACTTTTCTATCTTCCCCTCCAAGGTTTTTCTTCCTCCTTGCCTTTTTCCCCAGCTTTTGCAACATCTGGGAGCTTCCTTTTGGCATCTTTTGGTCCTTTGCACTGCTCTGATAGAACCCCGGTGCATTTTCCTCTTCTCACTAAATTGACCAAATTTCCCAATTTTCTTTTTTTTCTCCTCCAATTGCTATTCCTTTGAAGGGATCTCCATTCCAGCCTCTTTCTAAGTCCTTCTTATCTCTTTTGGCCTTCAGCGCGGACCAATTTTTGGAAGCTTTGCTGCATGTGCCTGCACTTGATTGCATATGGGTGAGATATTTTCCTTTTCTGGTTTTATTTTTTTTTAGTGATTAAGCCATGTCCCTCATATCTTCCCCTCCAAGTTTTGTCTTGCTCCTTGCCTTTTTCCCCTGCTTTTGCAACATCTGGGAGCTTAGTTTTGGCATCTTTTGGTCCTTTGCAATGCAACTCATTTCTTCACAGACCATTTCTTGAAGGCTCTAAAACTCCCCATTTTCTGGTTTTTTTCAGTTGCATTTCATTTGATCCTATCTCCTTTCCAGAGTGTTTGTAAGCCTTTCTTTTGGGGGTCGCAAGATTCCCTTTCCCTTCCCGAAAGGAAATTTCATTTCCTTTCGGGAAGGGAAAGGGAATCTTGCGATTTCAATGGGCACCATGAGAGGAATCTTTGGTGCATGTCCCTGCACGTGATGACATGCCATGCCTTTTGATGGCTTTGACTTTGGGAAAGATTTTTTCTTTTTTTTTTTCCAGTTTTTTGCAGCATCCATGCCATGACTTTTCTATCTTCCCCTCCAAGGTTTTTCTTCCTCCTTGCCTTTTTCCCCAGCTTTTGCAACATCTGGGAGCTTCCTTTTGGCATCTTTTGGTCCTTTGCACTGCTCTGATAGAACCCCGGTGCATTTTCCTCTTCTCACTAAATTGACCAAATTTCCCAATTTTCTTTTTTTTCTCCTCCAATTGCTATTCCTTTGAAGGGATCTCCATTCCAGCCTCTTTCTAAGTCCTTCTTATCTCTTTTGGCCTTCAGCGCGGACCAATTTTTGGAAGCTTTGCTGCATGTGCCTGCACTTGATTGCATATGGGTGAGATATTTTCCTTTTCTGGTTTTATTTTTTTTTAGTGATTAAGCCATGTCCCTCATATCTTCCCCTCCAAGTTTTGTCTTCCTCCTTGCCTTTTTCCCCTGCTTTTGCAACATCTGGGAGCTTAGTTTTGGCATCTTTTGGTCCTTTGCAATGCAACTCATTTCTTCACAGACCATTTCTTGAAGGCTCTAAAACTCCCCATTTTCTGGTTTTTTTCAGTTGCATTTCATTTGATCCTATCTCCTTTCCAGAGTGTTTGTAAGCCTTTCTTTTGGGGGTCGCAAGATTCCCTTTCCCTTCCCGAAAGGAAATGAAATTTCCTTTCGGGAAGGGAAAGGGAATCTTGCGATTTCAATGGGCACCATGAGAGGAATCTTTGGTGCATGTCCCTGCACGTGATGACATGCCATGCCTTTTGATGGCTTTGACTTTCGGAAAGATTTTTTCTTTTTTTTTTTCCAGTTTTTTGCAGCATCCATGCCATGACTTTTCTATCTTCCCCTCCAAGGTTTTTCTTCCTCCTTGCCTTTTTCCCCAGCTTTTGCAACATCTGGGAGCTTACTTTTGGCATCTTTTGGTCCTTTGCACTGCTCTGATAGAACCCCGGTGCATTTTCCTCTTCTCACTAAATTGACCAAATTTCCCAATTTTCTTTTTTTTCTCCTCCAATTGCTATTCCTTTGAAGGGATCTCCATTCCAGCCTCTTTCTAAGTCCTTCTTATCTCTTTTGGCCTTCAGCGCGGACCAATTTTTGGAAGCTTTGCTGCATGTGCCTGCACTTGATTGCATATGGGTGAGATATTTTCCTTTTCTGGTTTTATTTTTTTTTAGTGATTAAGCCATGTCCCTCATATCTTCCCCTCCAAGTTTTGTCTTCCTCCTTGCCTTTTTCCCCTGCTTTTGCAACATCTGGGAGCTTAGTTTTGGCATCTTTTGGTCCTTTGCAATGCAACTCATTTCTTCACAGACCATTTCTTGAAGGCTCTAAAACTCCCCATTTTCTGGTTTTTTTCAGTTGCATTTCATTTGATCCTATCTCCTTTCCAGAGTGTTTGTAAGCCTTTCTTTTGGGGGTCGCAAGATTCCCTTTCCCTTCCCGAAAGGAAATGAAATTTCCTTTCGGGAAGGGAAAGGGAATCTTGCGATTTCAATGGGCACCATGAGAGGAATCTTTGGTGCATGTCCCTGCACGTGATGACATGCCATGCCTTTTGATGGCTTTGACTTTGGGAAAGATTTTTTCTTTTTTTTTTTCCAGTTTTTTGCAGCATCCATGCCATGACTTTTCTATCTTCCCCTCCAAGGTTTTTCTTCCTCCTTGCCTTTTTCCCCAGCTTTTGCAACATCTGGGAGCTTACTTTTGGCATCTTTTGGTCCTTTGCACTGCTCTGATAGAACCCCGGTGCATTTTCCTCTTCTCACTAAATTGACCAAATTTCCCAATTTTCTTTTTTTTCTCCTCCAATTGCTATTCCTTTGAAGGGATCTCCATTCCAGCCTCTTTCTAAGTCCTTCTTATCTCTTTTGGCCTTCAGCGCGGACCAATTTTTGGAAGCTTTGCTGCATGTGCCTGCACTTGATTGCATATGGGTAAGATATTTTCCTTTTCTGTTTTTATTTTTTTTTAGTGATTAAGCCATGTCCCTCATATCTTCCCCTCCAAGTTTTGTCTTCCTCCTTGCCTTTTTCCCCTGCTTTTGCAACATCTGGGAGCTTAGTTTTGGCATCTTTTGGTCCTTTGCAATGCAACTCATTTCTTCACAGACCATTTCTTGAAGGCTCTAAAACTCCCCATTTTCTGGTTTTTTTCAGTTGCATTTCATTTGATCCTATCTCCTTTCCAGAGTGTTTGTAAGCCTTTCTTTTGGGGGTCGCAAGATTCCCTTTCCCTTCCCGAAAGGAAATGAAATTTCCTTTCGGGAAGGGAAAGGGAATCTTGCGATTTCAATGGGCACCATGAGAGGAATCTTTGGTGCATGTCCCTGCACGTGATGACATGCCATGCCTTTTGATGGCTTTGACTTTGGGAAAGATTTTTTCTTTTTTTTTTTCCAGTTTTTTGCAGCATCCATGCCATGACTTTTCTATCTTCCCCTCCAAGGTTTTTCTTCCTCCTTGCCTTTTTCCCCAGCTTTTGCAACATCTGGGAGCTTCCTTTTGGCATCTTTTGGTCCTTTGCACTGCTCTGATAGAACCCCGGTGCATTTTCCTCTTCTCACTAAATTGACCAAATTTCCCAATTTTCTTTTTTTTCTCCTCCAATTGCTATTCCTTTGAAGGGATCTCCATTCCAGCCTCTTTCTAAGTCCTTCTTATCTCTTTTGGCCTTCAGCGCGGACCAATTTTTGGAAGCTTTGCTGCATGTGCCTGCACTTGATTGCATATGGGTGAGATATTTTCCTTTTCTGGTTTTATTTTTTTTTAGTGATTAAGCCATGTCCCTCATATCTTCCCCTCCAAGTTTTGTCTTCCTCCTTGCCTTTTTCCCCTGCTTTTGCAACATCTGGGAGCTTAGTTTTGGCATCTTTTGGTCCTTTGCAATGCAACTCATTTCTTCACAGACCATTTCTTGAAGGCTCTAAAACTCCCCATTTTCTGGTTTTTTTCAGTTGCATTTCATTTGATCCTATCTCCTTTCCAGAGTGTTTGTAAGCCTTTCTTTTGGGGGTCGCAAGATTCCCTTTCCCTTCCCGAAAGGAAATGAAATTTCCTTTCGGGAAGGGAAAGGGAATCTTGCGATTTCAATGGGCACCATGAGAGGAATCTTTGGTGCATGTCCCTGCACGTGATGACATGCCATGCCTTTTGATGGCTTTGACTTTGGGAAAGATTTTTTCTTTTTTTTTTTCCAGTTTTTTGCAGCATCCATGCCATGACTTTTCTATCTTCCCCTCCAAGGTTTTTCTTCCTCCTTGCCTTTTTCCCCAGCTTTTGCAACATCTGGGAGCTTCCTTTTGGCATCTTTTGGTCCTTTGCACTGCTCTGATAGAACCCCGGTGCATTTTCCTCTTCTCACTAAATTGACCAAATTTCCCAATTTTCTTTTTTTTCTCCTCCAATTGCTATTCCTTTGAAGGGATCTCCATTCCAGCCTCTTTCTAAGTCCTTCTTATCTCTTTTGGCCTTCAGCGCGGACCAATTTTTGGAAGCTTTGCTGCATGTGCCTGCACTTGATTGCATATGGGTGAGATATTTTCCTTTTCTGTTTTTATTTTTTTTTAGTGATTAAGCCATGTCCCTCATATCTTCCCCTCCAAGTTTTGTCTTCCTCCTTGCCTTTTTCCCCTGCTTTTGCAACATCTGGGAGCTTAGTTTTGGCATCTTTTGGTCCTTTGCAATGCAACTCATTTCTTCACAGACCATTTCTTGAAGGCTCTAAAACTCCCCATTTTCTGGTTTTTTTCAGTTGCATTTCATTTGATCCTATCTCCTTTCCAGAGTGTTTGTAAGCCTTTCTTTTGGGGGTCGCAAGATTCCCTTTCCCTTCCCGAAAGGAAATGAAATTTCCTTTCGGGAAGGGAAAGGGAATCTTGCGATTTCAATGGGCACCATGAGAGGAATCTTTGGTGCATGTCCCTGCACGTGATGACATGCCATGCCTTTTGATGGCTTTGACTTTGGGAAAGATTTTTTCTTTTTTTTTTTCCAGTTTTTTGCAGCATCCATGCCATGACTTTTCTATCTTCCCCTCCAAGGTTTTTCTTCCTCCTTGCCTTTTTCCCCAGCTTTTGCAACATCTGGGAGCTTACTTTTGGCATCTTTTGGTCCTTTGCACTGCTCTGATAGAACCCCGGTGCATTTTCCTCTTCTCACTAAATTGACCAAATTTCCCAATTTTCTTTTTTTTCTCCTCCAATTGCTATTCCTTTGAAGGGATCTCCATTCCAGCCTCTTTCTAAGTCCTTCTTATCTCTTTTGGCCTTCAGCGCGGACCAATTTTTGGAAGCTTTGCTGCATGTGCCTGCACTTGATTGCATATGGGTGAGATATTTTCCTTTTCTGTTTTTATTTTTTTTTAGTGATTAAGCCATGTCCCTCATATCTTCCCCTCCAAGTTTTGTCTTCCTCCTTGCCTTTTTCCCCTGCTTTTGCAACATCTGGGAGCTTACTTTTGGCATCTTTTGGTCCTTTGCACTGCTCTGATAGAACCCCGGTGCATTTTCCTCTTCTCACTAAATTGACCAAATTTCCCAATTTTCTTTTTTTTCTCCTCCAATTGCTATTCCTTTGAAGGGATCTCCATTCCAGCCTCTTTCTAAGTCCTTCTTATCTCTTTTGGCCTTCAGCGCGGACCAATTTTTGGAAGCTTTGCTGCATGTGCCTGCACTTGATTGCATATGGGTGAGATATTTTCCTTTTCTGGTTTTATTTTTTTTTAGTGATTAAGCCATGTCCCTCATATCTTCCCCTCCAAGTTTTGTCTTCCTCCTTGCCTTTTTCCCCTGCTTTTGCAACATCTGGGAGCTTAGTTTTGGCATCTTTTGGTCCTTTGCACTGCTCTGATAGAACCCCGGTGCATTTTCCTCTTCTCACTAAATTGACCAAATTTCCCAATTTTCTTTTTTTTCTCCTCCAATTGCTATTCCTTTGAAGGGATCTCCATTCCAGCCTCTTTCTAAGTCCTTCTTATCTCTTTTGGCCTTCAGCGCGGACCAATTTTTGGAAGCTTTGCTGCATGTGCCTGCACTTGATTGCATATGGGTGAGATATTTTCCTTTTCTGGTTTTATTTTTTTTTAGTGATTAAGCCATGTCCCTCATATCTTCCCCTCCAAGTTTTGTCTTCCTCCTTGCCTTTTTCCCCTGCTTTTGCAACATCTGGGAGCTTAGTTTTGGCATCTTTTGGTCCTTTGCAATGCAACTCATTTCTTCACAGACCATTTCTTGAAGGCTCTAAAACTCCCCATTTTCTGGTTTTTTTCAGTTGCATTTCATTTGATCCTATCTCCTTTCCAGAGTGTTTGTAAGCCTTTCTTTTGGGGGTCGCAAGATTCCCTTTCCCTTCCCGAAAGGAAATTTCATTTCCTTTCGGGAAGGGAAAGGGAATCTTGCGATTTCAATGGGCACCATGAGAGGAATCTTTGGTGCATGTCCCTGCACGTGATGACATGCCATGCCTTTTGATGGCTTTGACTTTGGGAAAGATTTTTTCTTTTTTTTTTTCCAGTTTTTTGCAGCATCCATGCCATGACTTTTCTATCTTCCCCTCCAAGGTTTTTCTTCCTCCTTGCCTTTTTCCCCAGCTTTTGCAACATCTGGGAGCTTCCTTTTGGCATCTTTTGGTCCTTTGCACTGCTCTGATAGAACCCCGGTGCATTTTCCTCTTCTCACTAAATTGACCAAATTTCCCAATTTTCTTTTTTTTCTCCTCCAATTGCTATTCCTTTGAAGGGATCTCCATTCCAGCCTCTTTCTAAGTCCTTCTTATCTCTTTTGGCCTTCAGCGCGGACCAATTTTTGGAAGCTTTGCTGCATGTGCCTGCACTTGATTGCATATGGGTGAGATATTTTCCTTTTCTGGTTTTATTTTTTTTTAGTGATTAAGCCATGTCCCTCATATCTTCCCCTCCAAGTTTTGTCTTCCTCCTTGCCTTTTTCCCCTGCTTTTGCAACATCTGGGAGCTTAGTTTTGGCATCTTTTGGTCCTTTGCACTGCTCTGATAGAACCCCGGTGCATTTTCCTCTTCTCACTAAATTGACCAAATTTCCCAATTTTCTTTTTTTTCTCCTCCAATTGCTATTCCTTTGAAGGGATCTCCATTCCAGCCTCTTTCTAAGTCCTTCTTATCTCTTTTGGCCTTCAGCGCGGACCAATTTTTGGAAGCTTTGCTGCATGTGCCTGCACTTGATTGCATATGGGTGAGATATTTTCCTTTTCTGGTTTTTTTTTTTTTTGTGATTAAGCCATGTCCCTCATATCTTCCCCTCCAAGTTTTGTCTTCCTCCTTGCCTTTTTCCCCTGCTTTTGCAACATCTGGGAGCTTAGTTTTGGCATCTTTTGGTCCTTTGCAATGCAACTCATTTCTTCACAGACCATTTCTTGAAGGCTCTAAAACTCCCCATTTTCTGGTTTTTTTCAGTTGCATTTCATTTGATCCTATCTCCTTTCCAGAGTGTTTGTAAGCCTTTCTTTTGGGGGTCGCAAGATTCCCTTTCCCTTCCCGAAAGGAAATGAAATTTCCTTTCGGGAAGGGAAAGGGAATCTTGCGATTTCAATGGGCACCATGAGAGGAATCTTTGGTGCATGTCCCTGCACGTGATGACATGCCATGCCTTTTGATGGCTTTGACTTTGGGAAAGATTTTTTCTTTTTTTTTTTCCAGTTTTTTGCAGCATCCATGCCATGACTTTTCTATCTTCCCCTCCAAGGTTTTTCTTCCTCCTTGCCTTTTTCCCCAGCTTTTGCAACATCTGGGAGCTTCCTTTTGGCATCTTTTGGTCCTTTGCACTGCTCTGATAGAACCCCGGTGCATTTTCCTCTTCTCACTAAATTGACCAAATTTCCCAATTTTCTTTTTTTTCTCCTCCAATTGCTATTCCTTTGAAGGGATCTCCATTCCAGCCTCTTTCTAAGTCCTTCTTATCTCTTTTGGCCTTCAGCGCGGACCAATTTTTGGAAGCTTTGCTGCATGTGCCTGCACTTGATTGCATATGGGTGAGATATTTTCCTTTTCTGGTTTTATTTTTTTTTAGTGATTAAGCCATGTCCCTCATATCTTCCCCTCCAAGTTTTGTCTTCCTCCTTGCCTTTTTCCCCTGCTTTTGCAACATCTGGGAGCTTAGTTTTGGCATCTTTTGGTCCTTTGCAATGCAACTCATTTCTTCACAGACCATTTCTTGAAGGCTCTAAAACTCCCCATTTTCTGGTTTTTTTCAGTTGCATTTCATTTGATCCTATCTCCTTTCCAGAGTGTTTGTAAGCCTTTCTTTTGGGGGTCGCAAGATTCCCTTTCCCTTCCCGAAAGGAAATGAAATTTCCTTTCGGGAAGGGAAAGGGAATCTTGCGATTTCAATGGGCACCATGAGAGGAATCTTTGGTGCATGTCCCTGCACGTGATGACATGCCATGCCTTTTGATGGCTTTGACTTTGGGAAAGATTTTTTCTTTTTTTTTTTCCAGTTTTTTGCAGCATCCATGCCATGACTTTTCTATCTTCCCCTCCAAGGTTTTTCTTCCTCCTTGCCTTTTTCCCCAGCTTTTGCAACATCTGGGAGCTTCCTTTTGGCATCTTTTGGTCCTTTGCACTGCTCTGATAGAACCCCGGTGCATTTTCCTCTTCTCACTAAATTGACCAAATTTCCCAATTTTCTTTTTTTTCTCCTCCAATTGCTATTCCTTTGAAGGGATCTCCATTCCAGCCTCTTTCTAAGTCCTTCTTATCTCTTTTGGCCTTCAGCGCGGACCAATTTTTGGAAGCTTTGCTGCATGTGCCTGCACTTGATTGCATATGGGTGAGATATTTTCCTTTTCTGGTTTTATTTTTTTTTAGTGATTAAGCCATGTCCCTCATATCTTCCCCTCCAAGTTTTGTCTTCCTCCTTGCCTTTTTCCCCTGCTTTTGCAACATCTGGGAGCTTAGTTTTGGCATCTTTTGGTCCTTTGCAATGCAACTCATTTCTTCACAGACCATTTCTTGAAGGCTCTAAAACTCCCCATTTTCTGGTTTTTTTCAGTTGCATTTCATTTGATCCTATCTCCTTTCCAGAGTGTTTGTAAGCCTTTCTTTTGGGGGTCGCAAGATTCCCTTTCCCTTCCCGAAAGGAAATTTCATTTCCTTTCGGGAAGGGAAAGGGAATCTTGCGATTTCAATGGGCACCATGAGAGGAATCTTTGGTGCATGTCCCTGCACGTGATGACATGCCATGCCTTTTGATGGCTTTGACTTTGGGAAAGATTTTTTCTTTTTTTTTTTCCAGTTTTTTGCAGCATCCATGCCATGACTTTTCTATCTTCCCCTCCAAGGTTTTTCTTCCTCCTTGCCTTTTTCCCCAGCTTTTGCAACATCTGGGAGCTTCCTTTTGGCATCTTTTGGTCCTTTGCACTGCTCTGATAGAACCCCGGTGCATTTTCCTCTTCTCACTAAATTGACCAAATTTCCCAATTTTCTTTTTTTTCTCCTCCAATTGCTATTCCTTTGAAGGGATCTCCATTCCAGCCTCTTTCTAAGTCCTTCTTATCTCTTTTGGCCTTCAGCGCGGACCAATTTTTGGAAGCTTTGCTGCATGTGCCTGCACTTGATTGCATATGGGTGAGATATTTTCCTTTTCTGGTTTTATTTTTTTTTAGTGATTAAGCCATGTCCCTCATATCTTCCCCTCCAAGTTTTGTCTTCCTCCTTGCCTTTTTCCCCTGCTTTTGCAACATCTGGGAGCTTAGTTTTGGCATCTTTTGGTCCTTTGCAATGCAACTCATTTCTTCACAGACCATTTCTTGAAGGCTCTAAAACTCCCCATTTTCTGGTTTTTTTCAGTTGCATTTCATTTGATCCTATCTCCTTTCCAGAGTGTTTGTAAGCCTTTCTTTTGGGGGTCGCAAGATTCCCTTTCCCTTCCCGAAAGGAAATGAAATTTCCTTTCGGGAAGGGAAAGGGAATCTTGCGATTTCAATGGGCACCATGAGAGGAATCTTTGGTGCATGTCCCTGCACGTGATGACATGCCATGCCTTTTGATGGCTTTGACTTTGGGAAAGATTTTTTCTTTTTTTTTTTCCAGTTTTTTGCAGCATCCATGCCATGACTTTTCTATCTTCCCCTCCAAGGTTTTTCTTCCTCCTTGCCTTTTTCCCCAGCTTTTGCAACATCTGGGAGCTTCCTTTTGGCATCTTTTGGTCCTTTGCACTGCTCTGATAGAACCCCGGTGCATTTTCCTCTTCTCACTAAATTGACCAAATTTCCCAATTTTCTTTTTTTTCTCCTCCAATTGCTATTCCTTTGAAGGGATCTCCATTCCAGCCTCTTTCTAAGTCCTTCTTATCTCTTTTGGCCTTCAGCGCGGACCAATTTTTGGAAGCTTTGCTGCATGTGCCTGCACTTGATTGCATATGGGTGAGATATTTTCCTTTTCTGTTTTTATTTTTTTTTTGTGATTAAGCCATGTCCCTCATATCTTCCCCTCCAAGTTTTGTCTTCCTCCTTGCCTTTTTCCCCTGCTTTTGCAACATCTGGGAGCTTAGTTTTGGCATCTTTTGGTCCTTTGCAATGCAACTCATTTCTTCACAGACCATTTCTTGAAGGCTCTAAAACTCCCCATTTTCTGGTTTTTTTCAGTTGCATTTCATTTGATCCTATCTCCTTTCCAGAGTGTTTGTAAGCCTTTCTTTTGGGGGTCGCAAGATTCCCTTTCCCTTCCCGAAAGGAAATGAAATTTCCTTTCGGGAAGGGAAAGGGAATCTTGCGATTTCAATGGGCACCATGAGAGGAATCTTTGGTGCATGTCCCTGCACGTGATGACATGCCATGCCTTTTGATGGCTTTGACTTTGGGAAAGATTTTTTCTTTTTTTTTTTCCAGTTTTTTGCAGCATCCATGCCATGACTTTTCTATCTTCCCCTCCAAGGTTTTTCTTCCTCCTTGCCTTTTTCCCCAGCTTTTGCAACATCTGGGAGCTTACTTTTGGCATCTTTTGGTCCTTTGCACTGCTCTGATAGAACCCCGGTGCATTTTCCTCTTCTCACTAAATTGACCAAATTTCCCAATTTTCTTTTTTTTCTCCTCCAATTGCTATTCCTTTGAAGGGATCTCCATTCCAGCCTCTTTCTAAGTCCTTCTTATCTCTTTTGGCCTTCAGCGCGGACCAATTTTTGGAAGCTTTGCTGCATGTGCCTGCACTTGATTGCATATGGGTGAGATATTTTCCTTTTCTGTTTTTATTTTTTTTTAGTGATTAAGCCATGTCCCTCATATCTTCCCCTCCAAGTTTTGTCTTCCTCCTTGCCTTTTTCCCCTGCTTTTGCAACATCTGGGAGCTTACTTTTGGCATCTTTTGGTCCTTTGCACTGCTCTGATAGAACCCCGGTGCATTTTCCTCTTCTCACTAAATTGACCAAATTTCCCAATTTTCTTTTTTTTCTCCTCCAATTGCTATTCCTTTGAAGGGATCTCCATTCCAGCCTCTTTCTAAGTCCTTCTTATCTCTTTTGGCCTTCAGCGCGGACCAATTTTTGGAAGCTTTGCTGCATGTGCCTGCACTTGATTGCATATGGGTGAGATATTTTCCTTTTCTGGTTTTATTTTTTTTTAGTGATTAAGCCATGTCCCTCATATCTTCCCCTCCAAGTTTTGTCTTCCTCCTTGCCTTTTTCCCCTGCTTTTGCAACATCTGGGAGCTTAGTTTTGGCATCTTTTGGTCCTTTGCACTGCTCTGATAGAACCCCGGTGCATTTTCCTCTTCTCACTAAATTGACCAAATTTCCCAATTTTCTTTTTTTTCTCCTCCAATTGCTATTCCTTTGAAGGGATCTCCATTCCAGCCTCTTTCTAAGTCCTTCTTATCTCTTTTGGCCTTCAGCGCGGACCAATTTTTGGAAGCTTTGCTGCATGTGCCTGCACTTGATTGCATATGGGTGAGATATTTTCCTTTTCTGGTTTTATTTTTTTTTAGTGATTAAGCCATGTCCCTCATATCTTCCCCTCCAAGTTTTGTCTTCCTCCTTGCCTTTTTCCCCTGCTTTTGCAACATCTGGGAGCTTAGTTTTGGCATCTTTTGGTCCTTTGCAATGCAACTCATTTCTTCACAGACCATTTCTTGAAGGCTCTAAAACTCCCCATTTTCTGGTTTTTTTCAGTTGCATTTCATTTGATCCTATCTCCTTTCCAGAGTGTTTGTAAGCCTTTCTTTTGGGGGTCGCAAGATTCCCTTTCCCTTCCCGAAAGGAAATTTCATTTCCTTTCGGGAAGGGAAAGGGAATCTTGCGATTTCAATGGGCACCATGAGAGGAATCTTTGGTGCATGTCCCTGCACGTGATGACATGCCATGCCTTTTGATGGCTTTGACTTTGGGAAAGATTTTTTCTTTTTTTTTTTCCAGTTTTTTGCAGCATCCATGCCATGACTTTTCTATCTTCCCCTCCAAGGTTTTTCTTCCTCCTTGCCTTTTTCCCCAGCTTTTGCAACATCTGGGAGCTTCCTTTTGGCATCTTTTGGTCCTTTGCACTGCTCTGATAGAACCCCGGTGCATTTTCCTCTTCTCACTAAATTGACCAAATTTCCCAATTTTCTTTTTTTTCTCCTCCAATTGCTATTCCTTTGAAGGGATCTCCATTCCAGCCTCTTTCTAAGTCCTTCTTATCTCTTTTGGCCTTCAGCGCGGACCAATTTTTGGAAGCTTTGCTGCATGTGCCTGCACTTGATTGCATATGGGTGAGATATTTTCCTTTTCTGGTTTTATTTTTTTTTAGTGATTAAGCCATGTCCCTCATATCTTCCCCTCCAAGTTTTGTCTTCCTCCTTGCCTTTTTCCCCTGCTTTTGCAACATCTGGGAGCTTAGTTTTGGCATCTTTTGGTCCTTTGCACTGCTCTGATAGAACCCCGGTGCATTTTCCTCTTCTCACTAAATTGACCAAATTTCCCAATTTTCTTTTTTTTCTCCTCCAATTGCTATTCCTTTGAAGGGATCTCCATTCCAGCCTCTTTCTAAGTCCTTCTTATCTCTTTTGGCCTTCAGCGCGGACCAATTTTTGGAAGCTTTGCTGCATGTGCCTGCACTTGATTGCATATGGGTGAGATATTTTCCTTTTCTGGTTTTTTTTTTTTTTGTGATTAAGCCATGTCCCTCATATCTTCCCCTCCAAGTTTTGTCTTCCTCCTTGCCTTTTTCCCCTGCTTTTGCAACATCTGGGAGCTTAGTTTTGGCATCTTTTGGTCCTTTGCAATGCAACTCATTTCTTCACAGACCATTTCTTGAAGGCTCTAAAACTCCCCATTTTCTGGTTTTTTTCAGTTGCATTTCATTTGATCCTATCTCCTTTCCAGAGTGTTTGTAAGCCTTTCTTTTGGGGGTCGCAAGATTCCCTTTCCCTTCCCGAAAGGAAATGAAATTTCCTTTCGGGAAGGGAAAGGGAATCTTGCGATTTCAATGGGCACCATGAGAGGAATCTTTGGTGCATGTCCCTGCACGTGATGACATGCCATGCCTTTTGATGGCTTTGACTTTGGGAAAGATTTTTTCTTTTTTTTTTTCCAGTTTTTTGCAGCATCCATGCCATGACTTTTCTATCTTCCCCTCCAAGGTTTTTCTTCCTCCTTGCCTTTTTCCCCAGCTTTTGCAACATCTGGGAGCTTCCTTTTGGCATCTTTTGGTCCTTTGCACTGCTCTGATAGAACCCCGGTGCATTTTCCTCTTCTCACTAAATTGACCAAATTTCCCAATTTTCTTTTTTTTCTCCTCCAATTGCTATTCCTTTGAAGGGATCTCCATTCCAGCCTCTTTCTAAGTCCTTCTTATCTCTTTTGGCCTTCAGCGCGGACCAATTTTTGGAAGCTTTGCTGCATGTGCCTGCACTTGATTGCATATGGGTGAGATATTTTCCTTTTCTGGTTTTATTTTTTTTTAGTGATTAAGCCATGTCCCTCATATCTTCCCCTCCAAGTTTTGTCTTCCTCCTTGCCTTTTTCCCCTGCTTTTGCAACATCTGGGAGCTTAGTTTTGGCATCTTTTGGTCCTTTGCAATGCAACTCATTTCTTCACAGACCATTTCTTGAAGGCTCTAAAACTCCCCATTTTCTGGTTTTTTTCAGTTGCATTTCATTTGATCCTATCTCCTTTCCAGAGTGTTTGTAAGCCTTTCTTTTGGGGGTCGCAAGATTCCCTTTCCCTTCCCGAAAGGAAATGAAATTTCCTTTCGGGAAGGGAAAGGGAATCTTGCGATTTCAATGGGCACCATGAGAGGAATCTTTGGTGCATGTCCCTGCACGTGATGACATGCCATGCCTTTTGATGGCTTTGACTTTGGGAAAGATTTTTTCTTTTTTTTTTTCCAGTTTTTTGCAGCATCCATGCCATGACTTTTCTATCTTCCCCTCCAAGGTTTTTCTTCCTCCTTGCCTTTTTCCCCAGCTTTTGCAACATCTGGGAGCTTCCTTTTGGCATCTTTTGGTCCTTTGCACTGCTCTGATAGAACCCCGGTGCATTTTCCTCTTCTCACTAAATTGACCAAATTTCCCAATTTTCTTTTTTTTCTCCTCCAATTGCTATTCCTTTGAAGGGATCTCCATTCCAGCCTCTTTCTAAGTCCTTCTTATCTCTTTTGGCCTTCAGCGCGGACCAATTTTTGGAAGCTTTGCTGCATGTGCCTGCACTTGATTGCATATGGGTGAGATATTTTCCTTTTCTGGTTTTATTTTTTTTTAGTGATTAAGCCATGTCCCTCATATCTTCCCCTCCAAGTTTTGTCTTCCTCCTTGCCTTTTTCCCCTGCTTTTGCAACATCTGGGAGCTTAGTTTTGGCATCTTTTGGTCCTTTGCAATGCAACTCATTTCTTCACAGACCATTTCTTGAAGGCTCTAAAACTCCCCATTTTCTGGTTTTTTTCAGTTGCATTTCATTTGATCCTATCTCCTTTCCAGAGTGTTTGTAAGCCTTTCTTTTGGGGGTCGCAAGATTCCCTTTCCCTTCCCGAAAGGAAATTTCATTTCCTTTCGGGAAGGGAAAGGGAATCTTGCGATTTCAATGGGCACCATGAGAGGAATCTTTGGTGCATGTCCCTGCACGTGATGACATGCCATGCCTTTTGATGGCTTTGACTTTGGGAAAGATTTTTTCTTTTTTTTTTTCCAGTTTTTTGCAGCATCCATGCCATGACTTTTCTATCTTCCCCTCCAAGGTTTTTCTTCCTCCTTGCCTTTTTCCCCAGCTTTTGCAACATCTGGGAGCTTCCTTTTGGCATCTTTTGGTCCTTTGCACTGCTCTGATAGAACCCCGGTGCATTTTCCTCTTCTCACTAAATTGACCAAATTTCCCAATTTTCTTTTTTTTCTCCTCCAATTGCTATTCCTTTGAAGGGATCTCCATTCCAGCCTCTTTCTAAGTCCTTCTTATCTCTTTTGGCCTTCAGCGCGGACCAATTTTTGGAAGCTTTGCTGCATGTGCCTGCACTTGATTGCATATGGGTGAGATATTTTCCTTTTCTGTTTTTATTTTTTTTTAGTGATTAAGCCATGTCCCTCATATCTTCCCCTCCAAGTTTTGTCTTGCTCCTTGCCTTTTTCCCCTGCTTTTGCAACATCTGGGAGCTTAGTTTTGGCATCTTTTGGTCCTTTGCAATGCAACTCATTTCTTCACAGACCATTTCTTGAAGGCTCTAAAACTCCCCATTTTCTGGTTTTTTTCAGTTGCATTTCATTTGATCCTATCTCCTTTCCAGAGTGTTTGTAAGCCTTTCTTTTGGGGGTCGCAAGATTCCCTTTCCCTTCCCGAAAGGAAATGAAATTTCCTTTCGGGAAGGGAAAGGGAATCTTGCGATTTCAATGGGCACCATGAGAGGAATCTTTGGTGCATGTCCCTGCACGTGATGACATGCCATGCCTTTTGATGGCTTTGACTTTGGGAAAGATTTTTTCTTTTTTTTTTTCCAGTTTTTTGCAGCATCCATGCCATGACTTTTCTATCTTCCCCTCCAAGGTTTTTCTTCCTCCTTGCCTTTTTCCCCAGCTTTTGCAACATCTGGGAGCTTCCTTTTGGCATCTTTTGGTCCTTTGCACTGCTCTGATAGAACCCCGGTGCATTTTCCTCTTCTCACTAAATTGACCAAATTTCCCAATTTTCTTTTTTTTCTCCTCCAATTGCTATTCCTTTGAAGGGATCTCCATTCCAGCCTCTTTCTAAGTCCTTCTTATCTCTTTTGGCCTTCAGCGCGGACCAATTTTTGGAAGCTTTGCTGCATGTGCCTGCACTTGATTGCATATGGGTGAGATATTTTCCTTTTCTGGTTTTATTTTTTTTTAGTGATTAAGCCATGTCCCTCATATCTTCCCCTCCAAGTTTTGTCTTCCTCCTTGCCTTTTTCCCCTGCTTTTGCAACATCTGGGAGCTTAGTTTTGGCATCTTTTGGTCCTTTGCAATGCAACTCATTTCTTCACAGACCATTTCTTGAAGGCTCTAAAACTCCCCATTTTCTGGTTTTTTTCAGTTGCATTTCATTTGATCCTATCTCCTTTCCAGAGTGTTTGTAAGCCTTTCTTTTGGGGGTCGCAAGATTCCCTTTCCCTTCCCGAAAGGAAATTTCATTTCCTTTCGGGAAGGGAAAGGGAATCTTGCGATTTCAATGGGCACCATGAGAGGAATCTTTGGTGCATGTCCCTGCACGTGATGACATGCCATGCCTTTTGATGGCTTTGACTTTGGGAAAGATTTTTTCTTTTTTTTTTCCCAGTTTTTTGCAGCATCCATGCCATGACTTTTCTATCTTCCCCTCCAAGGTTTTTCTTCCTCCTTGCCTTTTTCCCCAGCTTTTGCAACATCTGGGAGCTTCCTTTTGGCATCTTTTGGTCCTTTGCACTGCTCTGATAGAACCCCGGTGCATTTTCCTCTTCTCACTAAATTGACCAAATTTCCCAATTTTCTTTTTTTTCTCCTCCAATTGCTATTCCTTTGAAGGGATCTCCATTCCAGCCTCTTTCTAAGTCCTTCTTATCTCTTTTGGCCTTCAGCGCGGACCAATTTTTGGAAGCTTTGCTGCATGTGCCTGCACTTGATTGCATATGGGTGAGATATTTTCCTTTTCTGTTTTTATTTTTTTTTTGTGATTAAGCCATGTCCCTCATATCTTCCCCTCCAAGTTTTGTCTTCCTCCTTGCCTTTTTCCCCTGCTTTTGCAACATCTGGGAGCTTAGTTTTGGCATCTTTTGGTCCTTTGCAATGCAACTCATTTCTTCACAGACCATTTCTTGAAGGCTCTAAAACTCCCCATTTTCTGGTTTTTTTCAGTTGCATTTCATTTGATCCTATCTCCTTTCCAGAGTGTTTGTAAGCCTTTCTTTTGGGGGTCGCAAGATTCCCTTTCCCTTCCCGAAAGGAAATGAAATTTCCTTTCGGGAAGGGAAAGGGAATCTTGCGATTTCAATGGGCACCATGAGAGGAATCTTTGGTGCATGTCCCTGCACGTGATGACATGCCATGCCTTTTGATGGCTTTGACTTTGGGAAAGATTTTTTCTTTTTTTTTTTCCAGTTTTTTGCAGCATCCATGCCATGACTTTTCTATCTTCCCCTCCAAGGTTTTTCTTCCTCCTTGCCTTTTTCCCCAGCTTTTGCAACATCTGGGAGCTTCCTTTTGGCATCTTTTGGTCCTTTGCACTGCTCTGATAGAACCCCGGTGCATTTTCCTCTTCTCACTAAATTGACCAAATTTCCCAATTTTCTTTTTTTTCTCCTCCAATTGCTATTCCTTTGAAGGGATCTCCATTCCAGCCTCTTTCTAAGTCCTTCTTATCTCTTTTGGCCTTCAGCGCGGACCAATTTTTGGAAGCTTTGCTGCATGTGCCTGCACTTGATTGCATATGGGTGAGATATTTTCCTTTTCTGTTTTTATTTTTTTTTAGTGATTAAGCCATGTCCCTCATATCTTCCCCTCCAAGTTTTGTCTTGCTCCTTGCCTTTTTCCCCTGCTTTTGCAACATCTGGGAGCTTAGTTTTGGCATCTTTTGGTCCTTTGCAATGCAACTCATTTCTTCACAGACCATTTCTTGAAGGCTCTAAAACTCCCCATTTTCTGGTTTTTTTCAGTTGCATTTCATTTGATCCTATCTCCTTTCCAGAGTGTTTGTAAGCCTTTCTTTTGGGGGTCGCAAGATTCCCTTTCCCTTCCCGAAAGGAAATGAAATTTCCTTTCGGGAAGGGAAAGGGAATCTTGCGATTTCAATGGGCACCATGAGAGGAATCTTTGGTGCATGTCCCTGCACGTGATGACATGCCATGCCTTTTGATGGCTTTGACTTTGGGAAAGATTTTTTCTTTTTTTTTTTCCAGTTTTTTGCAGCATCCATGCCATGACTTTTCTATCTTCCCCTCCAAGGTTTTTCTTCCTCCTTGCCTTTTTCCCCAGCTTTTGCAACATCTGGGAGCTTCCTTTTGGCATCTTTTGGTCCTTTGCACTGCTCTGATAGAACCCCGGTGCATTTTCCTCTTCTCACTAAATTGACCAAATTTCCCAATTTTCTTTTTTTTCTCCTCCAATTGCTATTCCTTTGAAGGGATCTCCATTCCAGCCTCTTTCTAAGTCCTTCTTATCTCTTTTGGCCTTCAGCGCGGACCAATTTTTGGAAGCTTTGCTGCATGTGCCTGCACTTGATTGCATATGGGTGAGATATTTTCCTTTTCTGTTTTTATTTTTTTTTAGTGATTAAGCCATGTCCCTCATATCTTCCCCTCCAAGTTTTGTCTTCCTCCTTGCCTTTTTCCCCTGCTTTTGCAACATCTGGGAGCTTACTTTTGGCATCTTTTGGTCCTTTGCAATGCAACTCATTTCTTCACAGACCATTTCTTGAAGGCTCTAAAACTCCCCATTTTCTGTTTTTTTTCAGTTGCATTTCATTTGATCCTATCTCCTTTCCAGAGTGTTTGTAAGCCTTTCTTTTGGGGGTCGCAAGATTCCCTTTCCCTTCCCGAAAGGAAATTTCATTTCCTTTCGGGAAGGGAAAGGGAATCTTGCGATTTCAATGGGCACCATGAGAGGAATCTTTGGTGCATGTCCCTGCACGTGATGACATGCCATGCCTTTTGATGGCTTTGACTTTGGGAAAGATTTTTTCTTTTTTTTTTTCCAGTTTTTTGCAGCATCCATGCCATGACTTTTCTATCTTCCCCTCCAAGGTTTTTCTTCCTCCTTGCCTTTTTCCCCAGCTTTTGCAACATCTGGGAGCTTCCTTTTGGCATCTTTTGGTCCTTTGCACTGCTCTGATAGAACCCCGGTGCATTTTCCTCTTCTCACTAAATTGACCAAATTTCCCAATTTTCTTTTTTTTCTCCTCCAATTGCTATTCCTTTGAAGGGATCTCCATTCCAGCCTCTTTCTAAGTCCTTCTTATCTCTTTTGGCCTTCAGCGCGGACCAATTTTTGGAAGCTTTGCTGCATGTGCCTGCACTTGATTGCATATGGGTGAGATATTTTCCTTTTCTGTTTTTATTTTTTTTTAGTGATTAAGCCATGTCCCTCATATCTTCCCCTCCAAGTTTTGTCTTCCTCCTTGCCTTTTTCCCCTGCTTTTGCAACATCTGGGAGCTTACTTTTGGCATCTTTTGGTCCTTTGCACTGCTCTGATAGAACCCCGGTGCATTTTCCTCTTCTCACTAAATTGACCAAATTTCCCAATTTTCTTTTTTTTCTCCTCCAATTGCTATTCCTTTGAAGGGATCTCCATTCCAGCCTCTTTCTAAGTCCTTCTTATCTCTTTTGGCCTTCAGCGCGGACCAATTTTTGGAAGCTTTGCTGCATGTGCCTGCACTTGATTGCATATGGGTGAGATATTTTCCTTTTCTGGTTTTATTTTTTTTTAGTGATTAAGCCATGTCCCTCATATCTTCCCCTCCAAGTTTTGTCTTCCTCCTTGCCTTTTTCCCCTGCTTTTGCAACATCTGGGAGCTTAGTTTTGGCATCTTTTGGTCCTTTGCACTGCTCTGATAGAACCCCGGTGCATTTTCCTCTTCTCACTAAATTGACCAAATTTCCCAATTTTCTTTTTTTTCTCCTCCAATTGCTATTCCTTTGAAGGGATCTCCATTCCAGCCTCTTTCTAAGTCCTTCTTATCTCTTTTGGCCTTCAGCGCGGACCAATTTTTGGAAGCTTTGCTGCATGTGCCTGCACTTGATTGCATATGGGTGAGATATTTTCCTTTTCTGGTTTTATTTTTTTTTAGTGATTAAGCCATGTCCCTCATATCTTCCCCTCCAAGTTTTGTCTTCCTCCTTGCCTTTTTCCCCTGCTTTTGCAACATCTGGGAGCTTAGTTTTGGCATCTTTTGGTCCTTTGCAATGCAACTCATTTCTTCACAGACCATTTCTTGAAGGCTCTAAAACTCCCCATTTTCTGGTTTTTTTCAGTTGCATTTCATTTGATCCTATCTCCTTTCCAGAGTGTTTGTAAGCCTTTCTTTTGGGGGTCGCAAGATTCCCTTTCCCTTCCCGAAAGGAAATGAAATTTCCTTTCGGGAAGGGAAAGGGAATCTTGCGATTTCAATGGGCACCATGAGAGGAATCTTTGGTGCATGTCCCTGCACGTGATGACATGCCATGCCTTTTGATGGCTTTGACTTTGGGAAAGATTTTTTCTTTTTTTTTTTCCAGTTTTTTGCAGCATCCATGCCATGACTTTTCTATCTTCCCCTCCAAGGTTTTTCTTCCTCCTTGCCTTTTTCCCCAGCTTTTGCAACATCTGGGAGCTTCCTTTTGGCATCTTTTGGTCCTTTGCACTGCTCTGATAGAACCCCGGTGCATTTTCCTCTTCTCACTAAATTGACCAAATTTCCCAATTTTCTTTTTTTTCTCCTCCAATTGCTATTCCTTTGAAGGGATCTCCATTCCAGCCTCTTTCTAAGTCCTTCTTATCTCTTTTGGCCTTCAGCGCGGACCAATTTTTGGAAGCTTTGCTGCATGTGCCTGCACTTGATTGCATATGGGTGAGATATTTTCCTTTTCTGTTTTTATTTTTTTTTAGTGATTAAGCCATGTCCCTCATATCTTCCCCTCCAAGTTTTGTCTTGCTCCTTGCCTTTTTCCCCTGCTTTTGCAACATCTGGGAGCTTAGTTTTGGCATCTTTTGGTCCTTTGCAATGCAACTCATTTCTTCACAGACCATTTCTTGAAGGCTCTAAAACTCCCCATTTTCTGGTTTTTTTCAGTTGCATTTCATTTGATCCTATCTCCTTTCCAGAGTGTTTGTAAGCCTTTCTTTTGGGGGTCGCAAGATTCCCTTTCCCTTCCCGAAAGGAAATTTCATTTCCTTTCGGGAAGGGAAAGGGAATCTTGCGATTTCAATGGGCACCATGAGAGGAATCTTTGGTGCATGTCCCTGCACGTGATGACATGCCATGCCTTTTGATGGCTTTGACTTTGGGAAAGATTTTTTCTTTTTTTTTTTCCAGTTTTTTGCAGCATCCATGCCATGACTTTTCTATCTTCCCCTCCAAGGTTTTTCTTCCTCCTTGCCTTTTTCCCCAGCTTTTGCAACATCTGGGAGCTTCCTTTTGGCATCTTTTGGTCCTTTGCACTGCTCTGATAGAACCCCGGTGCATTTTCCTCTTCTCACTAAATTGACCAAATTTCCCAATTTTCTTTTTTTTCTCCTCCAATTGCTATTCCTTTGAAGGGATCTCCATTCCAGCCTCTTTCTAAGTCCTTCTTATCTCTTTTGGCCTTCAGCGCGGACCAATTTTTGGAAGCTTTGCTGCATGTGCCTGCACTTGATTGCATATGGGTGAGATATTTTCCTTTTCTGGTTTTATTTTTTTTTAGTGATTAAGCCATGTCCCTCATATCTTCCCCTCCAAGTTTTGTCTTCCTCCTTGCCTTTTTCCCCTGCTTTTGCAACATCTGGGAGCTTAGTTTTGGCATCTTTTGGTCCTTTGCAATGCAACTCATTTCTTCACAGACCATTTCTTGAAGGCTCTAAAACTCCCCATTTTCTGGTTTTTTTCAGTTGCATTTCATTTGATCCTATCTCCTTTCCAGAGTGTTTGTAAGCCTTTCTTTTGGGGGTCGCAAGATTCCCTTTCCCTTCCCGAAAGGAAATTTCATTTCCTTTCGGGAAGGGAAAGGGAATCTTGCGATTTCAATGGGCACCATGAGAGGAATCTTTGGTGCATGTCCCTGCACGTGATGACATGCCATGCCTTTTGATGGCTTTGACTTTGGGAAAGATTTTTTCTTTTTTTTTTTCCAGTTTTTTGCAGCATCCATGCCATGACTTTTCTATCTTCCCCTCCAAGGTTTTTCTTCCTCCTTGCCTTTTTCCCCAGCTTTTGCAACATCTGGGAGCTTCCTTTTGGCATCTTTTGGTCCTTTGCACTGCTCTGATAGAACCCCGGTGCATTTTCCTCTTCTCACTAAATTGACCAAATTTCCCAATTTTCTTTTTTTTCTCCTCCAATTGCTATTCCTTTGAAGGGATCTCCATTCCAGCCTCTTTCTAAGTCCTTCTTATCTCTTTTGGCCTTCAGCGCGGACCAATTTTTGGAAGCTTTGCTGCATGTGCCTGCACTTGATTGCATATGGGTGAGATATTTTCCTTTTCTGGTTTTATTTTTTTTTAGTGATTAAGCCATGTCCCTCATATCTTCCCCTCCAAGTTTTGTCTTCCTCCTTGCCTTTTTCCCCTGCTTTTGCAACATCTGGGAGCTTAGTTTTGGCATCTTTTGGTCCTTTGCAATGCAACTCATTTCTTCACAGACCATTTCTTGAAGGCTCTAAAACTCCCCATTTTCTGGTTTTTTTCAGTTGCATTTCATTTGATCCTATCTCCTTTCCAGAGTGTTTGTAAGCCTTTCTTTTGGGGGTCGCAAGATTCCCTTTCCCTTCCCGAAAGGAAATGAAATTTCCTTTCGGGAAGGGAAAGGGAATCTTGCGATTTCAATGGGCACCATGAGAGGAATCTTTGGTGCATGTCCCTGCACGTGATGACATGCCATGCCTTTTGATGGCTTTGACTTTGGGAAAGATTTTTTCTTTTTTTTTTTCCAGTTTTTTGCAGCATCCATGCCATGACTTTTCTATCTTCCCCTCCAAGGTTTTTCTTCCTCCTTGCCTTTTTCCCCAGCTTTTGCAACATCTGGGAGCTTACTTTTGGCATCTTTTGGTCCTTTGCACTGCTCTGATAGAACCCCGGTGCATTTTCCTCTTCTCACTAAATTGACCAAATTTCCCAATTTTCTTTTTTTTCTCCTCCAATTGCTATTCCTTTGAAGGGATCTCCATTCCAGCCTCTTTCTAAGTCCTTCTTATCTCTTTTGGCCTTCAGCGCGGACCAATTTTTGGAAGCTTTGCTGCATGTGCCTGCACTTGATTGCATATGGGTGAGATATTTTCCTTTTCTGTTTTTATTTTTTTTTAGTGATTAAGCCATGTCCCTCATATCTTCCCCTCCAAGTTTTGTCTTCCTCCTTGCCTTTTTCCCCTGCTTTTGCAACATCTGGGAGCTTACTTTTGGCATCTTTTGGTCCTTTGCAATGCAACTCATTTCTTCACAGACCATTTCTTGAAGGCTCTAAAACTCCCCATTTTCTGGTTTTTTTCAGTTGCATTTCATTTGATCCTATCTCCTTTCCAGAGTGTTTGTAAGCCTTTCTTTTGGGGGTCGCAAGATTCCCTTTCCCTTCCCGAAAGGAAATGAAATTTCCTTTCGGGAAGGGAAAGGGAATCTTGCGATTTCAATGGGCACCATGAGAGGAATCTTTGGTGCATGTCCCTGCACGTGATGACATGCCATGCCTTTTGATGGCTTTGACTTTGGGAAAGATTTTTTCTTTTTTTTTTTCCAGTTTTTTGCAGCATCCATGCCATGACTTTTCTATCTTCCCCTCCAAGGTTTTTCTTCCTCCTTGCCTTTTTCCCCAGCTTTTGCAACATCTGGGAGCTTCCTTTTGGCATCTTTTGGTCCTTTGCACTGCTCTGATAGAACCCCGGTGCATTTTCCTCTTCTCACTAAATTGACCAAATTTCCCAATTTTCTTTTTTTTCTCCTCCAATTGCTATTCCTTTGAAGGGATCTCCATTCCAGCCTCTTTCTAAGTCCTTCTTATCTCTTTTGGCCTTCAGCGCGGACCAATTTTTGGAAGCTTTGCTGCATGTGCCTGCACTTGATTGCATATGGGTGAGATATTTTCCTTTTCTGTTTTTATTTTTTTTTAGTGATTAAGCCATGTCCCTCATATCTTCCCCTCCAAGTTTTGTCTTCCTCCTTGCCTTTTTCCCCTGCTTTTGCAACATCTGGGAGCTTACTTTTGGCATCTTTTGGTCCTTTGCACTGCTCTGATAGAACCCCGGTGCATTTTCCTCTTCTCACTAAATTGACCAAATTTCCCAATTTTCTTTTTTTTCTCCTCCAATTGCTATTCCTTTGAAGGGATCTCCATTCCAGCCTCTTTCTAAGTCCTTCTTATCTCTTTTGGCCTTCAGCGCGGACCAATTTTTGGAAGCTTTGCTGCATGTGCCTGCACTTGATTGCATATGGGTGAGATATTTTCCTTTTCTGTTTTTATTTTTTTTTAGTGATTAAGCCATGTCCCTCATATCTTCCCCTCCAAGTTTTGTCTTCCTCCTTGCCTTTTTCCCCTGCTTTTGCAACATCTGGGAGCTTAGTTTTGGCATCTTTTGGTCCTTTGCACTGCTCTGATAGAACCCCGGTGCATTTTCCTCTTCTCACTAAATTGACCAAATTTCCCAATTTTCTTTTTTTTCTCCTCCAATTGCTATTCCTTTGAAGGGATCTCCATTCCAGCCTCTTTCTAAGTCCTTCTTATCTCTTTTGGCCTTCAGCGCGGACCAATTTTTGGAAGCTTTGCTGCATGTGCCTGCACTTGATTGCATATGGGTGAGATATTTTCCTTTTCTGGTTTTATTTTTTTTTAGTGATTAAGCCATGTCCCTCATATCTTCCCCTCCAAGTTTTGTCTTCCTCCTTGCCTTTTTCCCCTGCTTTTGCAACATCTGGGAGCTTAGTTTTGGCATCTTTTGGTCCTTTGCAATGCAACTCATTTCTTCACAGACCATTTCTTGAAGGCTCTAAAACTCCCCATTTTCTGGTTTTTTTCAGTTGCATTTCATTTGATCCTATCTCCTTTCCAGAGTGTTTGTAAGCCTTTCTTTTGGGGGTCGCAAGATTCCCTTTCCCTTCCCGAAAGGAAATTTCATTTCCTTTCGGGAAGGGAAAGGGAATCTTGCGATTTCAATGGGCACCATGAGAGGAATCTTTGGTGCATGTCCCTGCACGTGATGACATGCCATGCCTTTTGATGGCTTTGACTTTGGGAAAGATTTTTTCTTTTTTTTTTTCCAGTTTTTTGCAGCATCCATGCCATGACTTTTCTATCTTCCCCTCCAAGGTTTTTCTTCCTCCTTGCCTTTTTCCCCAGCTTTTGCAACATCTGGGAGCTTCCTTTTGGCATCTTTTGGTCCTTTGCACTGCTCTGATAGAACCCCGGTGCATTTTCCTCTTCTCACTAAATTGACCAAATTTCCCAATTTTCTTTTTTTTCTCCTCCAATTGCTATTCCTTTGAAGGGATCTCCATTCCAGCCTCTTTCTAAGTCCTTCTTATCTCTTTTGGCCTTCAGCGCGGACCAATTTTTGGAAGCTTTGCTGCATGTGCCTGCACTTGATTGCATATGGGTGAGATATTTTCCTTTTCTGGTTTTATTTTTTTTTAGTGATTAAGCCATGTCCCTCATATCTTCCCCTCCAAGTTTTGTCTTCCTCCTTGCCTTTTTCCCCTGCTTTTGCAACATCTGGGAGCTTAGTTTTGGCATCTTTTGGTCCTTTGCACTGCTCTGATAGAACCCCGGTGCATTTTCCTCTTCTCACTAAATTGACCAAATTTCCCAATTTTCTTTTTTTTCTCCTCCAATTGCTATTCCTTTGAAGGGATCTCCATTCCAGCCTCTTTCTAAGTCCTTCTTATCTCTTTTGGCCTTCAGCGCGGACCAATTTTTGGAAGCTTTGCTGCATGTGCCTGCACTTGATTGCATATGGGTGAGATATTTTCCTTTTCTGGTTTTTTTTTTTTTTGTGATTAAGCCATGTCCCTCATATCTTCCCCTCCAAGTTTTGTCTTCCTCCTTGCCTTTTTCCCCTGCTTTTGCAACATCTGGGAGCTTAGTTTTGGCATCTTTTGGTCCTTTGCAATGCAACTCATTTCTTCACAGACCATTTCTTGAAGGCTCTAAAACTCCCCATTTTCTGGTTTTTTTCAGTTGCATTTCATTTGATCCTATCTCCTTTCCAGAGTGTTTGTAAGCCTTTCTTTTGGGGGTCGCAAGATTCTCTTTCCCTTCCCGAAAGGAAATGAAATTTCCTTTCGGGAAGGGAAAGGGAATCTTGCGATTTCAATGGGCACCATGAGAGGAATCTTTGGTGCATGTCCCTGCACGTGATGACATGCCATGCCTTTTGATGGCTTTGACTTTGGGAAAGATTTTTTCTTTTTTTTTTTCCAGTTTTTTGCAGCATCCATGCCATGACTTTTCTATCTTCCCCTCCAAGGTTTTTCTTCCTCCTTGCCTTTTTCCCCAGCTTTTGCAACATCTGGGAGCTTCCTTTTGGCATCTTTTGGTCCTTTGCACTGCTCTGATAGAACCCCGGTGCATTTTCCTCTTCTCACTAAATTGACCAAATTTCCCAATTTTCTTTTTTTTCTCCTCCAATTGCTATTCCTTTGAAGGGATCTCCATTCCAGCCTCTTTCTAAGTCCTTCTTATCTCTTTTGGCCTTCAGCGCGGACCAATTTTTGGAAGCTTTGCTGCATGTGCCTGCACTTGATTGCATATGGGTGAGATATTTTCCTTTTCTGGTTTTATTTTTTTTTAGTGATTAAGCCATGTCCCTCATATCTTCCCCTCCAAGTTTTGTCTTCCTCCTTGCCTTTTTCCCCTGCTTTTGCAACATCTGGGAGCTTAGTTTTGGCATCTTTTGGTCCTTTGCACTGCTCTGATAGAACCCCGGTGCATTTTCCTCTTCTCACTAAATTGACCAAATTTCCCAATTTTCTTTTTTTTCTCCTCCAATTGCTATTCCTTTGAAGGGATCTCCATTCCAGCCTCTTTCTAAGTCCTTCTTATCTCTTTTGGCCTTCAGCGCGGACCAATTTTTGGAAGCTTTGCTGCATGTGCCTGCACTTGATTGCATATGGGTGAGATATTTTCCTTTTCTGGTTTTTTTTTTTTTTGTGATTAAGCCATGTCCCTCATATCTTCCCCTCCAAGTTTTGTCTTCCTCCTTGCCTTTTTCCCCTGCTTTTGCAACATCTGGGAGCTTAGTTTTGGCATCTTTTGGTCCTTTGCAATGCAACTCATTTCTTCACAGACCATTTCTTGAAGGCTCTAAAACTCCCCATTTTCTGGTTTTTTTCAGTTGCATTTCATTTGATCCTATCTCCTTTCCAGAGTGTTTGTAAGCCTTTCTTTTGGGGGTCGCAAGATTCTCTTTCCCTTCCCGAAAGGAAATGAAATTTCCTTTCGGGAAGGGAAAGGGAATCTTGCGATTTCAATGGGCACCATGAGAGGAATCTTTGGTGCATGTCCCTGCACGTGATGACATGCCATGCCTTTTGATGGCTTTGACTTTGGGAAAGATTTTTTCTTTTTTTTTTTCCAGTTTTTTGCAGCATCCATGCCATGACTTTTCTATCTTCCCCTCCAAGGTTTTTCTTCCTCCTTGCCTTTTTCCCCTGCTTTTGCAACATCTGGGAGCTTAGTTTTGGCATCTTTTGGTCCTTTGCACTGCTCTGATAGAACCCCGGTGCATTTTCCTCTTCTCACTAAATTGACCAAATTTCCCAATTTTCTTTTTTTTCTCCTCCAATTGCTATTCCTTTGAAGGGATCTCCATTCCAGCCTCTTTCTAAGTCCTTCTTATCTCTTTTGGCCTTCAGCGCGGACCAATTTTTGGAAGCTTTGCTGCATGTGCCTGCACTTGATTGCATATGGGTGAGATATTTTCCTTTTCTGGTTTTATTTTTTTTTAGTGATTAAGCCATGTCCCTCATATCTTCCCCTCCAAGTTTTGTCTTCCTCCTTGCCTTTTTCCCCTGCTTTTGCAACATCTGGGAGCTTAGTTTTGGCATCTTTTGGTCCTTTGCAATGCAACTCATTTCTTCACAGACCATTTCTTGAAGGCTCTAAAACTCCCCATTTTCTGGTTTTTTTCAGTTGCATTTCATTTGATCCTATCTCCTTTCCAGAGTGTTTGTAAGCCTTTCTTTTGGGGGTCGCAAGATTCCCTTTCCCTTCCCGAAAGGAAATGAAATTTCCTTTCGGGAAGGGAAAGGGAATCTTGCGATTTCAATGGGCACCATGAGAGGAATCTTTGGTGCATGTCCCTGCACGTGATGACATGCCATGCCTTTTGATGGCTTTGACTTTGGGAAAGATTTTTTCTTTTTTTTTTTCCAGTTTTTTGCAGCATCCATGCCATGACTTTTCTATCTTCCCCTCCAAGGTTTTTCTTCCTCCTTGCCTTTTTCCCCAGCTTTTGCAACATCTGGGAGCTTCCTTTTGGCATCTTTTGGTCCTTTGCACTGCTCTGATAGAACCCCGGTGCATTTTCCTCTTCTCACTAAATTGACCAAATTTCCCAATTTTCTTTTTTTTCTCCTCCAATTGCTATTCCTTTGAAGGGATCTCCATTCCAGCCTCTTTCTAAGTCCTTCTTATCTCTTTTGGCCTTCAGCGCGGACCAATTTTTGGAAGCTTTGCTGCATGTGCCTGCACTTGATTGCATATGGGTGAGATATTTTCCTTTTCTGGTTTTATTTTTTTTTAGTGATTAAGCCATGTCCCTCATATCTTCCCCTCCAAGTTTTGTCTTCCTCCTTGCCTTTTTCCCCTGCTTTTGCAACATCTGGGAGCTTAGTTTTGGCATCTTTTGGTCCTTTGCAATGCAACTCATTTCTTCACAGACCATTTCTTGAAGGCTCTAAAACTCCCCATTTTCTGGTTTTTTTCAGTTGCATTTCATTTGATCCTATCTCCTTTCCAGAGTGTTTGTAAGCCTTTCTTTTGGGGGTCGCAAGATTCCCTTTCCCTTCCCGAAAGGAAATGAAATTTCCTTTCGGGAAGGGAAAGGGAATCTTGCGATTTCAATGGGCACCATGAGAGGAATCTTTGGTGCATGTCCCTGCACGTGATGACATGCCATGCCTTTTGATGGCTTTGACTTTGGGAAAGATTTTTTCTTTTTTTTTTTCCAGTTTTTTGCAGCATCCATGCCATGACTTTTCTATCTTCCCCTCCAAGGTTTTTCTTCCTCCTTGCCTTTTTCCCCAGCTTTTGCAACATCTGGGAGCTTCCATTTGGCATCTTTTGGTCCTTTGCACTGCTCTGATAGAACCCCGGTGCATTTTCCTCTTCTCACTAAATTGACCAAATTTCCCAATTTTCTTTTTTTTCTCCTCCAATTGCTATTCCTTTGAAGGGATCTCCATTCCAGCCTCTTTCTAAGTCCTTCTTATCTCTTTTGGCCTTCAGCGCGGACCAATTTTTGGAAGCTTTGCTGCATGTGCCTGCACTTGATTGCATATGGGTGAGATATTTTCCTTTTCTGTTTTTATTTTTTTTTAGTGATTAAGCCATGTCCCTCATATCTTCCCCTCCAAGTTTTGTCTTGCTCCTTGCCTTTTTCCCCTGCTTTTGCAACATCTGGGAGCTTAGTTTTGGCATCTTTTGGTCCTTTGCAATGCAACTCATTTCTTCACAGACCATTTCTTGAAGGCTCTAAAACTCCCCATTTTCTGGTTTTTTTCAGTTGCATTTCATTTGATCCTATCTCCTTTCCAGAGTGTTTGTAAGCCTTTCTTTTGGGGGTCGCAAGATTCCCTTTCCCTTCCCGAAAGGAAATTTCATTTCCTTTCGGGAAGGGAAAGGGAATCTTGCGATTTCAATGGGCACCATGAGAGGAATCTTTGGTGCATGTCCCTGCACGTGATGACATGCCATGCCTTTTGATGGCTTTGACTTTGGGAAAGATTTTTTCTTTTTTTTTTTCCAGTTTTTTGCAGCATCCATGCCATGACTTTTCTATCTTCCCCTCCAAGGTTTTTCTTCCTCCTTGCCTTTTTCCCCAGCTTTTGCAACATCTGGGAGCTTACTTTTGGCATCTTTTGGTCCTTTGCACTGCTCTGATAGAACCCCGGTGCATTTTCCTCTTCTCACTAAATTGACCAAATTTCCCAATTTTCTTTTTTTTCTCCTCCAATTGCTATTCCTTTGAAGGGATCTCCATTCCAGCCTCTTTCTAAGTCCTTCTTATCTCTTTTGGCCTTCAGCGCGGACCAATTTTTGGAAGCTTTGCTGCATGTGCCTGCACTTGATTGCATATGGGTGAGATATTTTCCTTTTCTGGTTTTATTTTTTTTTAGTGATTAAGCCATGTCCCTCATATCTTCCCCTCCAAGTTTTGTCTTCCTCCTTGCCTTTTTCCCCTGCTTTTGCAACATCTGGGAGCTTAGTTTTGGCATCTTTTGGTCCTTTGCAATGCAACTCATTTCTTCACAGACCATTTCTTGAAGGCTCTAAAACTCCCCATTTTCTGGTTTTTTTCAGTTGCATTTCATTTGATCCTATCTCCTTTCCAGAGTGTTTGTAAGCCTTTCTTTTGGGGGTCGCAAGATTCCCTTTCCCTTCCCGAAAGGAAATGAAATTTCCTTTCGGGAAGGGAAAGGGAATCTTGCGATTTCAATGGGCACCATGAGAGGAATCTTTGGTGCATGTCCCTGCACGTGATGACATGCCATGCCTTTTGATGGCTTTGACTTTCGGAAAGATTTTTTCTTTTTTTTTTTCCAGTTTTTTGCAGCATCCATGCCATGACTTTTCTATCTTCCCCTCCAAGGTTTTTCTTCCTCCTTGCCTTTTTCCCCAGCTTTTGCAACATCTGGGAGCTTACTTTTGGCATCTTTTGGTCCTTTGCACTGCTCTGATAGAACCCCGGTGCATTTTCCTCTTCTCACTAAATTGACCAAATTTCCCAATTTTCTTTTTTTTCTCCTCCAATTGCTATTCCTTTGACGGGATCTCCATTCCAGCCTCTTTCTAAGTCCTTCTTATCTCTTTTGGCCTTCAGCGCGGACCAATTTTTGGAAGCTTTGCTGCATGTGCCTGCACTTGATTGCATATGGGTGAGATATTTTCCTTTTCTGGTTTTATTTTTTTTTAGTGATTAAGCCATGTCCCTCATATCTTCCCCTCCAAGTTTTGTCTTCCTCCTTGCCTTTTTCCCCTGCTTTTGCAACATCTGGGAGCTTAGTTTTGGCATCTTTTGGTCCTTTGCAATGCAACTCATTTCTTCACAGACCATTTCTTGAAGGCTCTAAAACTCCCCATTTTCTGGTTTTTTTCAGTTGCATTTCATTTGATCCTATCTCCTTTCCAGAGTGTTTGTAAGCCTTTCTTTTGGGGGTCGCAAGATTCCCTTTCCCTTCCCGAAAGGAAATGAAATTTCCTTTCGGGAAGGGAAAGGGAATCTTGCGATTTCAATGGGCACCATGAGAGGAATCTTTGGTGCATGTCCCTGCACGTGATGACATGCCATGCCTTTTGATGGCTTTGACTTTGGGAAAGATTTTTTCTTTTTTTTTTTCCAGTTTTTTGCAGCATCCATGCCATGACTTTTCTATCTTCCCCTCCAAGGTTTTTCTTCCTCCTTGCCTTTTTCCCCAGCTTTTGCAACATCTGGGAGCTTACTTTTGGCATCTTTTGGTCCTTTGCACTGCTCTGATAGAACCCCGGTGCATTTTCCTCTTCTCACTAAATTGACCAAATTTCCCAATTTTCTTTTTTTTCTCCTCCAATTGCTATTCCTTTGAAGGGATCTCCATTCCAGCCTCTTTCTAAGTCCTTCTTATCTCTTTTGGCCTTCAGCGCGGACCAATTTTTGGAAGCTTTGCTGCATGTGCCTGCACTTGATTGCATATGGGTGAGATATTTTCCTTTTCTGGTTTTATTTTTTTTTAGTGATTAAGCCATGTCCCTCATATCTTCCCCTCCAAGTTTTGTCTTCCTCCTTGCCTTTTTCCCCTGCTTTTGCAACATCTGGGAGCTTAGTTTTGGCATCTTTTGGTCCTTTGCAATGCAACTCATTTCTTCACAGACCATTTCTTGAAGGCTCTAAAACTCCCCATTTTCTGGTTTTTTTCAGTTGCATTTCATTTGATCCTATCTCCTTTCCAGAGTGTTTGTAAGCCTTTCTTTTGGGGGTCGCAAGATTCCCTTTCCCTTCCCGAAAGGAAATGAAATTTCCTTTCGGGAAGGGAAAGGGAATCTTGCGATTTCAATGGGCACCATGAGAGGAATCTTTGGTGCATGTCCCTGCACGTGATGACATGCCATGCCTTTTGATGGCTTTGACTTTGGGAAAGATTTTTTCTTTTTTTTTTTCCAGTTTTTTGCAGCATCCATGCCATGACTTTTCTATCTTCCCCTCCAAGGTTTTTCTTCCTCCTTGCCTTTTTCCCCAGCTTTTGCAACATCTGGGAGCTTACTTTTGGCATCTTTTGGTCCTTTGCACTGCTCTGATAGAACCCCGGTGCATTTTCCTCTTCTCACTAAATTGACCAAATTTCCCAATTTTCTTTTTTTTCTCCTCCAATTGCTATTCCTTTGAAGGGATCTCCATTCCAGCCTCTTTCTAAGTCCTTCTTATCTCTTTTGGCCTTCAGCGCGGACCAATTTTTGGAAGCTTTGCTGCATGTGCCTGCACTTGATTGCATATGGGTGAGATATTTTCCTTTTCTGTTTTTATTTTTTTTTAGTGATTAAGCCATGTCCCTCATATCTTCCCCTCCAAGTTTTGTCTTCCTCCTTGCCTTTTTCCCCTGCTTTTGCAACATCTGGGAGCTTAGTTTTGGCATCTTTTGGTCCTTTGCAATGCAACTCATTTCTTCACAGACCATTTCTTGAAGGCTCTAAAACTCCCCATTTTCTGGTTTTTTTCAGTTGCATTTCATTTGATCCTATCTCCTTTCCAGAGTGTTTGTAAGCCTTTCTTTTGGGGGTCGCAAGATTCCCTTTCCCTTCCCGAAAGGAAATTTCATTTCCTTTCGGGAAGGGAAAGGGAATCTTGCGATTT
Organism: Agelaius tricolor; assembly: GCF_023055355.1. Taxonomy (NCBI): domain Eukaryota; kingdom Metazoa; phylum Chordata; class Aves; order Passeriformes; family Icteridae; genus Agelaius; species Agelaius tricolor. The sequence continues at coordinate 43,080,575 of NW_027269262.1, read as the reverse complement.
CAATGGGCACCATGAGAGGAATCTTTGGTGCATGTCCCTGCACGTGATGACATGCCATGCCTTTTCATGGCTTTGACTTTGGGAAAGATTTTTTCTTTTTTTTTTTCCAGTTTTTTGCAGCATCCATGCCATGACTTTTCTATCTTCCCCTCCAAGGTTTTTCTTCCTCCTTGCCTTTTTCCCCAGCTTTTGCAACATCTGGGAGCTTCCTTTTGGCATCTTTTGGTCCTTTGCACTGCTCTGATAGAACCCCGGTGCATTTTCCTCTTCTCACTAAATTGACCAAATTTCCCAATTTTCTTTTTTTTCTCCTCCAATTGCTATTCCTTTGAAGGGATCTCCATTCCAGCCTCTTTCTAAGTCTTTCTTATCTCTTTTGGCCTTCAGCGCGGACCAATTTTTGGAAGCTTTGCTGCATGTGCCTGCACTTGATTGCATATGGGTGAGATATTTTCCTTTTCTGGTTTTATTTTTTTTTAGTGATTAAGCCATGTCCCTCATATCTTCCCCTCCAAGTTTTGTCTTCCTCCTTGCCTTTTTCCCCTGCTTTTGCAACATCTGGGAGCTTACTTTTGGCATCTTTTGGTCCTTTGCAATGCAACTCATTTCTTCACAGACCATTTCTTGAAGGCTCTAAAACTCCCCATTTTCTGGTTTTTTTCAGTTGCATTTCATTTGATCCTATCTCCTTTCCAGAGTGTTTGTAAGCCTTTCTTTTGGGGGTCGCAAGATTCCCTTTCCCTTCCCGAAAGCAAATGAAATTTCCTTTCGGGAAGGGAAAGGGAATCTTGCGATTTCAATGGGCACCATGAGAGGAATCTTTGGTGCATGTCCCTGCACGTGATGACATGCCATGCCTTTTGATGGCTTTGACTTTGGGAAAGATTTTTTCTTTTTTTTTTTCCAGTTTTTTGCAGCATCCATGCCATGACTTTTCTATCTTCCCCTCCAAGGTTTTTCTTCCTCCTTGCCTTTTTCCCCAGCTTTTGCAACATCTGGGAGCTTACTTTTGGCATCTTTTGGTCCTTTGCACTGCTCTGATAGAACCCCGGTGCATTTTCCTCTTCTCACTAAATTGACCAAATTTCCCAATTTTCTTTTTTTTCTCCTCCAATTGCTATTCCTTTGAAGGGATCTCCATTCCAGCCTCTTTCTAAGTCCTTCTTATCTCTTTTGGCCTTCAGCGCGGACCAATTTTTGGAAGCTTTGCTGCATGTGCCTGCACTTGATTGCATATGGGTGAGATATTTTCCTTTTCTGGTTTTATTTTTTTTTAGTGATTAAGCCATGTCCCTCATATCTTCCCCTCCAAGTTTTGTCTTCCTCCTTGCCTTTTTCCCCTGCTTTTGCAACATCTGGGAGCTTACTTTTGGCATCTTTTGGTCCTTTGCACTGCTCTGATAGAACCCCGGTGCATTTTCCTCTTCTCACTAAATTGACCAAATTTCCCAATTTTCTTTTTTTTCTCCTCCAATTGCTATTCCTTTGAAGGGATCTCCATTCCAGCCTCTTTCTAAGTCCTTCTTATCTCTTTTGGCCTTCAGCGCGGACCAATTTTTGGAAGCTTTGCTGCATGTGCCTGCACTTGATTGCATATGGGTGAGATATTTTCCTTTTCTGGTTTTATTTTTTTTTAGTGATTAAGCCATGTCCCTCATATCTTCCCCTCCAAGTTTTGTCTTCCTCCTTGCCTTTTTCCCCTGCTTTTGCAACATCTGGGAGCTTAGTTTTGGCATCTTTTGGTCCTTTGCAATGCAACTCATTTCTTCACAGACCATTTCTTGAAGGCTCTAAAACTCCCCATTTTCTGGTTTTTTTCAGTTGCATTTCATTTGATCCTATCTCCTTTCCAGAGTGTTTGTAAGCCTTTCTTTTGGGGGTCGCAAGATTCCCTTTCCCTTCCCGAAAGGAAATGAAATTTCCTTTCGGGAAGGGAAAGGGAATCTTGCGATTTCAATGGGCACCATGAGAGGAATCTTTGGTGCATGTCCCTGCACGTGATGACATGCCATGCCTTTTGATGGCTTTGACTTTGGGAAAGATTTTTTCTTTTTTTTTTTCCAGTTTTTTGCAGCATCCATGCCATGACTTTTCTATCTTCCCCTCCAAGGTTTTTCTTCCTCCTTGCCTTTTTCCCCAGCTTTTGCAACATCTGGGAGCTTCCTTTTGGCATCTTTTGGTCCTTTGCACTGCTCTGATAGAACCCCGGTGCATTTTCCTCTTCTCACTAAATTGACCAAATTTCCCAATTTTCTTTTTTTTCTCCTCCAATTGCTATTCCTTTGAAGGGATCTCCATTCCAGCCTCTTTCTAAGTCCTTCTTATCTCTTTTGGCCTTCAGCGCGGACCAATTTTTGGAAGCTTTGCTGCATGTGCCTGCACTTGATTGCATATGGGTGAGATATTTTCCTTTTCTGGTTTTATTTTTTTTTAGTGATTAAGCCATGTCCCTCATATCTTCCCCTCCAAGTTTTGTCTTCCTCCTTGCCTTTTTCCCCTGCTTTTGCAACATCTGGGAGCTTAGTTTTGGCATCTTTTGGTCCTTTGCAATGCAACTCATTTCTTCACAGACCATTTCTTGAAGGCTCTAAAACTCCCCATTTTCTGGTTTTTTTCAGTTGCATTTCATTTGATCCTATCTCCTTTCCAGAGTGTTTGTAAGCCTTTCTTTTGGGGGTCGCAAGATTCCCTTTCCCTTCCCGAAAGGAAATGAAATTTCCTTTCGGGAAGGGAAAGGGAATCTTGCGATTTCAATGGGCACCATGAGAGGAATCTTTGGTGCATGTCCCTGCACGTGATGACATGCCATGCCTTTTGATGGCTTTGACTTTGGGAAAGATTTTTTCTTTTTTTTTTTCCAGTTTTTTGCAGCATCCATGCCATGACTTTTCTATCTTCCCCTCCAAGGTTTTTCTTCCTCCTTGCCTTTTTCCCCAGCTTTTGCAACATCTGGGAGCTTCCTTTTGGCATCTTTTGGTCCTTTGCACTGCTCTGATAGAACCCCGGTGCATTTTCCTCTTCTCACTAAATTGACCAAATTTCCCAATTTTCTTTTTTTTCTCCTCCAATTGCTATTCCTTTGAAGGGATCTCCATTCCAGCCTCTTTCTAAGTCCTTCTTATCTCTTTTGGCCTTCAGCGCGGACCAATTTTTGGAAGCTTTGCTGCATGTGCCTGCACTTGATTGCATATGGGTGAGATATTTTCCTTTTCTGTTTTTATTTTTTTTTTGTGATTAAGCCATGTCCCTCATATCTTCCCCTCCAAGTTTTGTCTTCCTCCTTGCCTTTTTCCCCTGCTTTTGCAACATCTGGGAGCTTAGTTTTGGCATCTTTTGGTCCTTTGCAATGCAACTCATTTCTTCACAGACCATTTCTTGAAGGCTCTAAAACTCCCCATTTTCTGGTTTTTTTCAGTTGCATTTCATTTGATCCTATCTCCTTTCCAGAGTGTTTGTAAGCCTTTCTTTTGGGGGTCGCAAGATTCCCTTTCCCTTCCCGAAAGGAAATGAAATTTCCTTTCGGGAAGGGAAAGGGAATCTTGCGATTTCAATGGGCACCATGAGAGGAATCTTTGGTGCATGTCCCTGCACGTGATGACATGCCATGCCTTTTGATGGCTTTGACTTTGGGAAAGATTTTTTCTTTTTTTTTTTCCAGTTTTTTGCAGCATCCATGCCATGACTTTTCTATCTTCCCCTCCAAGGTTTTTCTTCCTCCTTGCCTTTTTCCCCAGCTTTTGCAACATCTGGGAGCTTCCTTTTGGCATCTTTTGGTCCTTTGCACTGCTCTGATAGAACCCCGGTGCATTTTCCTCTTCTCACTAAATTGACCAAATTTCCCAATTTTCTTTTTTTTCTCCTCCAATTGCTATTCCTTTGAAGGGATCTCCATTCCAGCCTCTTTCTAAGTCCTTCTTATCTCTTTTGGCCTTCAGCGCGGACCAATTTTTGGAAGCTTTGCTGCATGTGCCTGCACTTGATTGCATATGGGTGAGATATTTTCCTTTTCTGTTTTTATTTTTTTTTAGTGATTAAGCCATGTCCCTCATATCTTCCCCTCCAAGTTTTGTCTTGCTCCTTGCCTTTTTCCCCTGCTTTTGCAACATCTGGGAGCTTAGTTTTGGCATCTTTTGGTCCTTTGCAATGCAACTCATTTCTTCACAGACCATTTCTTGAAGGCTCTAAAACTCCCCATTTTCTGGTTTTTTTCAGTTGCATTTCATTTGATCCTATCTCCTTTCCAGAGTGTTTGTAAGCCTTTCTTTTGGGGGTCGCAAGATTCCCTTTCCCTTCCCGAAAGGAAATGAAATTTCCTTTCGGGAAGGGAAAGGGAATCTTGCGATTTCAATGGGCACCATGAGAGGAATCTTTGGTGCATGTCCCTGCACGTGATGACATGCCATGCCTTTTGATGGCTTTGACTTTGGGAAAGATTTTTTCTTTTTTTTTTTCCAGTTTTTTGCAGCATCCATGCCATGACTTTTCTATCTTCCCCTCCAAGGTTTTTCTTCCTCCTTGCCTTTTTCCCCAGCTTTTGCAACATCTGGGAGCTTCCTTTTGGCATCTTTTGGTCCTTTGCACTGCTCTGATAGAACCCCGGTGCATTTTCCTCTTCTCACTAAATTGACCAAATTTCCCAATTTTCTTTTTTTTCTCCTCCAATTGCTATTCCTTTGAAGGGATCTCCATTCCAGCCTCTTTCTAAGTCCTTCTTATCTCTTTTGGCCTTCAGCGCGGACCAATTTTTGGAAGCTTTGCTGCATGTGCCTGCACTTGATTGCATATGGGTGAGATATTTTCCTTTTCTGGTTTTATTTTTTTTTAGTGATTAAGCCATGTCCCTCATATCTTCCCCTCCAAGTTTTGTCTTCCTCCTTGCCTTTTTCCCCTGCTTTTGCAACATCTGGGAGCTTAGTTTTGGCATCTTTTGGTCCTTTGCAATGCAACTCATTTCTTCACAGACCATTTCTTGAAGGCTCTAAAACTCCCCATTTTCTGGTTTTTTTCAGTTGCATTTCATTTGATCCTATCTCCTTTCCAGAGTGTTTGTAAGCCTTTCTTTTGGGGGTCGCAAGATTCCCTTTCCCTTCCCGAAAGGAAATTTCATTTCCTTTCGGGAAGGGAAAGGGAATCTTGCGATTTCAATGGGCACCATGAGAGGAATCTTTGGTGCATGTCCCTGCACGTGATGACATGCCATGCCTTTTGATGGCTTTGACTTTGGGAAAGATTTTTTCTTTTTTTTTTTCCAGTTTTTTGCAGCATCCATGCCATGACTTTTCTATCTTCCCCTCCAAGGTTTTTCTTCCTCCTTGCCTTTTTCCCCAGCTTTTGCAACATCTGGGAGCTTCCTTTTGGCATCTTTTGGTCCTTTGCACTGCTCTGATAGAACCCCGGTGCATTTTCCTCTTCTCACTAAATTGACCAAATTTCCCAATTTTCTTTTTTTTCTCCTCCAATTGCTATTCCTTTGAAGGGATCTCCATTCCAGCCTCTTTCTAAGTCCTTCTTATCTCTTTTGGCCTTCAGCGCGGACCAATTTTTGGAAGCTTTGCTGCATGTGCCTGCACTTGATTGCATATGGGTGAGATATTTTCCTTTTCTGGTTTTATTTTTTTTTAGTGATTAAGCCATGTCCCTCATATCTTCCCCTCCAAGTTTTGTCTTCCTCCTTGCCTTTTTCCCCTGCTTTTGCAACATCTGGGAGCTTACTTTTGGCATCTTTTGGTCCTTTGCAATGCAACTCATTTCTTCACAGACCATTTCTTGAAGGCTCTAAAACTCCCCATTTTCTGGTTTTTTTCAGTTGCATTTCATTTGATCCTATCTCCTTTCCAGAGTGTTTGTAAGCCTTTCTTTTGGGGGTCGCAAGATTCCCTTTCCCTTCCCGAAAGGAAATTTCATTTCCTTTCGGGAAGGGAAAGGGAATCTTGCGATTTCAATGGGCACCATGAGAGGAATCTTTGGTGCATGTCCCTGCACGTGATGACATGCCATGCCTTTTGATGGCTTTGACTTTGGGAAAGATTTTTTCTTTTTTTTTTTCCAGTTTTTTGCAGCATCCATGCCATGACTTTTCTATCTTCCCCTCCAAGGTTTTTCTTCCTCCTTGCCTTTTTCCCCAGCTTTTGCAACATCTGGGAGCTTCCTTTTGGCATCTTTTGGTCCTTTGCACTGCTCTGATAGAACCCCGGTGCATTTTCCTCTTCTCACTAAATTGACCAAATTTCCCAATTTTCTTTTTTTTCTCCTCCAATTGCTATTCCTTTGAAGGGATCTCCATTCCAGCCTCTTTCTAAGTCCTTCTTATCTCTTTTGGCCTTCAGCGCGGACCAATTTTTGGAAGCTTTGCTGCATGTGCCTGCACTTGATTGCATATGGGTGAGATATTTTCCTTTTCTGTTTTTATTTTTTTTTAGTGATTAAGCCATGTCCCTCATATCTTCCCCTCCAAGTTTTGTCTTCCTCCTTGCCTTTTTCCCCTGCTTTTGCAACATCTGGGAGCTTACTTTTGGCATCTTTTGGTCCTTTGCACTGCTCTGATAGAACCCCGGTGCATTTTCCTCTTCTCACTAAATTGACCAAATTTCCCAATTTTCTTTTTTTTCTCCTCCAATTGCTATTCCTTTGAAGGGATCTCCATTCCAGCCTCTTTCTAAGTCCTTCTTATCTCTTTTGGCCTTCAGCGCGGACCAATTTTTGGAAGCTTTGCTGCATGTGCCTGCACTTGATTGCATATGGGTGAGATATTTTCCTTTTCTGGTTTTATTTTTTTTTAGTGATTAAGCCATGTCCCTCATATCTTCCCCTCCAAGTTTTGTCTTCCTCCTTGCCTTTTTCCCCTGCTTTTGCAACATCTGGGAGCTTAGTTTTGGCATCTTTTGGTCCTTTGCACTGCTCTGATAGAACCCCGGTGCATTTTCCTCTTCTCACTAAATTGACCAAATTTCCCAATTTTCTTTTTTTTCTCCTCCAATTGCTATTCCTTTGAAGGGATCTCCATTCCAGCCTCTTTCTAAGTCCTTCTTATCTCTTTTGGCCTTCAGCGCGGACCAATTTTTGGAAGCTTTGCTGCATGTGCCTGCACTTGATTGCATATGGGTGAGATATTTTCCTTTTCTGGTTTTATTTTTTTTTAGTGATTAAGCCATGTCCCTCATATCTTCCCCTCCAAGTTTTGTCTTCCTCCTTGCCTTTTTCCCCTGCTTTTGCAACATCTGGGAGCTTAGTTTTGGCATCTTTTGGTCCTTTGCAATGCAACTCATTTCTTCACAGACCATTTCTTGAAGGCTCTAAAACTCCCCAATTTCTGGTTTTTTTCAGTTGCATTTCATTTGATCCTATCTCCTTTCCAGAGTGTTTGTAAGCCTTTCTTTTGGGGGTCGCAAGATTCCCTTTCCCTTCCCGAAAGGAAATGAAATTTCCTTTCGGGAAGGGAAAGGGAATCTTGCGATTTCAATGGGCACCATGAGAGGAATCTTTGGTGCATGTCCCTGCACGTGATGACATGCCATGCCTTTTGATGGCTTTGACTTTGGGAAAGATTTTTTCTTTTTTTTTTTCCAGTTTTTTGCAGCATCCATGCCATGACTTTTCTATCTTCCCCTCCAAGGTTTTTCTTCCTCCTTGCCTTTTTCCCCAGCTTTTGCAACATCTGGGAGCTTCCTTTTGGCATCTTTTGGTCCTTTGCACTGCTCTGATAGAACCCCGGTGCATTTTCCTCTTCTCACTAAATTGACCAAATTTCCCAATTTTCTTTTTTTTCTCCTCCAATTGCTATTCCTTTGAAGGTATCTCCATTCCAGCCTCTTTCTAAGTCCTTCTTATCTCTTTTGGCCTTCAGCGCGGACCAATTTTTGGAAGCTTTGCTGCATGTGCCTGCACTTGATTGCATATGGGTGAGATATTTTCCTTTTCTGGTTTTATTTTTTTTTAGTGATTAAGCCATGTCCCTCATATCTTCCCCTCCAAGTTTTGTCTTCCTCCTTGCCTTTTTCCCCTGCTTTTGCAACATCTGGGAGCTTAGTTTTGGCATCTTTTGGTCCTTTGCACTGCTCTGATAGAACCCCGGTGCATTTTCCTCTTCTCACTAAATTGACCAAATTTCCCAATTTTCTTTTTTTTCTCCTCCAATTGCTATTCCTTTGAAGGGATCTCCATTCCAGCCTCTTTCTAAGTCCTTCTTATCTCTTTTGGCCTTCAGCGCGGACCAATTTTTGGAAGCTTTGCTGCATGTGCCTGCACTTGATTGCATATGGGTGAGATATTTTCCTTTTCTGGTTTTATTTTTTTTTAGTGATTAAGCCATGTCCCTCATATCTTCCCCTCCAAGTTTTGTCTTCCTCCTTGCCTTTTTCCCCTGCTTTTGCAACATCTGGGAGCTTAGTTTTGGCATCTTTTGGTCCTTTGCACTGCTCTGATAGAACCCCGGTGCATTTTCCTCTTCTCACTAAATTGACCAAATTTCCCAATTTTCTTTTTTTTCTCCTCCAATTGCTATTCCTTTGAAGGGATCTCCATTCCAGCCTCTTTCTAAGTCCTTCTTATCTCTTTTGGCCTTCAGCGCGGACCAATTTTTGGAAGCTTTGCTGCATGTGCCTGCACTTGATTGCATATGGGTGAGATATTTTCCTTTTCTGGTTTTTTTTTTTTTTGTGATTAAGCCATGTCCCTCATATCTTCCCCTCCAAGTTTTGTCTTCCTCCTTGCCTTTTTCCCCTGCTTTTGCAACATCTGGGAGCTTAGTTTTGGCATCTTTTGGTCCTTTGCAATGCAACTCATTTCTTCACAGACCATTTCTTGAAGGCTCTAAAACTCCCCATTTTCTGGTTTTTTTCAGTTGCATTTCATTTGATCCTATCTCCTTTCCAGAGTGTTTGTAAGCCTTTCTTTTGGGGGTCGCAAGATTCCCTTTCCCTTCCCGAAAGGAAATGAAATTTCCTTTCGGGAAGGGAAAGGGAATCTTGCGATTTCAATGGGCACCATGAGAGGAATCTTTGGTGCATGTCCCTGCACGTGATGACATGCCATGCCTTTTGATGGCTTTGACTTTGGGAAAGATTTTTTCTTTTTTTTTTTCCAGTTTTTTGCAGCATCCATGCCATGACTTTTCTATCTTCCCCTCCAAGGTTTTTCTTCCTCCTTGCCTTTTTCCCCAGCTTTTGCAACATCTGGGAGCTTCCTTTTGGCATCTTTTGGTCCTTTGCACTGCTCTGATAGAACCCCGGTGCATTTTCCTCTTCTCACTAAATTGACCAAATTTCCCAATTTTCTTTTTTTTCTCCTCCAATTGCTATTCCTTTGAAGGGATCTCCATTCCAGCCTCTTTCTAAGTCCTTCTTATCTCTTTTGGCCTTCAGCGCGGACCAATTTTTGGAAGCTTTGCTGCATGTGCCTGCACTTGATTGCATATGGGTGAGATATTTTCCTTTTCTGGTTTTATTTTTTTTTAGTGATTAAGCCATGTCCCTCATATCTTCCCCTCCAAGTTTTGTCTTCCTCCTTGCCTTTTTCCCCTGCTTTTGCAACATCTGGGAGCTTACTTTTGGCATCTTTTGGTCCTTTGCACTGCTCTGATAGAACCCCGGTGCATTTTCCTCTTCTCACTAAATTGACCAAATTTCCCAATTTTCTTTTTTTTCTCCTCCAATTGCTATTCCTTTGAAGGGATCTCCATTCCAGCCTCTTTCTAAGTCCTTCTTATCTCTTTTGGCCTTCAGCGCGGACCAATTTTTGGAAGCTTTGCTGCATGTGCCTGCACTTGATTGCATATGGGTGAGATATTTTCCTTTTCTGGTTTTTTTTTTTTTTGTGATTAAGCCATGTCCCTCATATCTTCCCCTCCAAGTTTTGTCTTCCTCCTTGCCTTTTTCCCCTGCTTTTGCAACATCTGGGAGCTTAGTTTTGGCATCTTTTGGTCCTTTGCAATGCAACTCATTTCTTCACAGACCATTTCTTGAAGGCTCTAAAACTCCCCATTTTCTGGTTTTTTTCAGTTGCATTTCATTTGATCCTATCTCCTTTCCAGAGTGTTTGTAAGCCTTTCTTTTGGGGGTCGCAAGATTCCCTTTCCCTTCCCGAAAGGAAATGAAATTTCCTTTCGGGAAGGGAAAGGGAATCTTGCGATTTCAATGGGCACCATGAGAGGAATCTTTGGTGCATGTCCCTGCACGTGATGACATGCCATGCCTTTTGATGGCTTTGACTTTGGGAAAGATTTTTTCTTTTTTTTTTTCCAGTTTTTTGCAGCATCCATGCCATGACTTTTCTATCTTCCCCTCCAAGGTTTTTCTTCCTCCTTGCCTTTTTCCCCAGCTTTTGCAACATCTGGGAGCTTCCTTTTGGCATCTTTTGGTCCTTTGCACTGCTCTGATAGAACCCCGGTGCATTTTCCTCTTCTCACTAAATTGACCAAATTTCCCAATTTTCTTTTTTTTCTCCTCCAATTGCTATTCCTTTGAAGGGATCTCCATTCCAGCCTCTTTCTAAGTCCTTCTTATCTCTTTTGGCCTTCAGCGCGGACCAATTTTTGGAAGCTTTGCTGCATGTGCCTGCACTTGATTGCATATGGGTGAGATATTTTCCTTTTCTGGTTTTATTTTTTTTTAGTGATTAAGCCATGTCCCTCATATCTTCCCCTCCAAGTTTTGTCTTCCTCCTTGCCTTTTTCCCCTGCTTTTGCAACATCTGGGAGCTTAGTTTTGGCATCTTTTGGTCCTTTGCAATGCAACTCATTTCTTCACAGACCATTTCTTGAAGGCTCTAAAACTCCCCATTTTCTGGTTTTTTTCAGTTGCATTTCATTTGATCCTATCTCCTTTCCAGAGTGTTTGTAAGCCTTTCTTTTGGGGGTCGCAAGATTCCCTTTCCCTTCCCGAAAGGAAATGAAATTTCCTTTCGGGAAGGGAAAGGGAATCTTGCGATTTCAATGGGCACCATGAGAGGAATCTTTGGTGCATGTCCCTGCACGTGATGACATGCCATGCCTTTTGATGGCTTTGACTTTGGGAAAGATTTTTTCTTTTTTTTTTTCCAGTTTTTTGCAGCATCCATGCCATGACTTTTCTATCTTCCCCTCCAAGGTTTTTCTTCCTCCTTGCCTTTTTCCCCAGCTTTTGCAACATCTGGGAGCTTCCTTTTGGCATCTTTTGGTCCTTTGCACTGCTCTGATAGAACCCCGGTGCATTTTCCTCTTCTCACTAAATTGACCAAATTTCCCAATTTTCTTTTTTTTCTCCTCCAATTGCTATTCCTTTGAAGGGATCTCCATTCCAGCCTCTTTCTAAGTCCTTCTTATCTCTTTTGGCCTTCAGCGCGGACCAATTTTTGGAAGCTTTGCTGCATGTGCCTGCACTTGATTGCATATGGGTGAGATATTTTCCTTTTCTGGTTTTATTTTTTTTTAGTGATTAAGCCATGTCCCTCATATCTTCCCCTCCAAGTTTTGTCTTCCTCCTTGCCTTTTTCCCCTGCTTTTGCAACATCTGGGAGCTTACTTTTGGCATCTTTTGGTCCTTTGCACTGCTCTGATAGAACCCCGGTGCATTTTCCTCTTCTCACTAAATTGACCAAATTTCCCAATTTTCTTTTTTTTCTCCTCCAATTGCTATTCCTTTGAAGGGATCTCCATTCCAGCCTCTTTCTAAGTCCTTCTTATCTCTTTTGGCCTTCAGCGCGGACCAATTTTTGGAAGCTTTGCTGCATGTGCCTGCACTTGATTGCATATGGGTGAGATATTTTCCTTTTCTGGTTTTATTTTTTTTTAGTGATTAAGCCATGTCCCTCATATCTTCCCCTCCAAGTTTTGTCTTCCTCCTTGCCTTTTTCCCCTGCTTTTGCAACATCTGGGAGCTTAGTTTTGGCATCTTTTGGTCCTTTGCACTGCTCTGATAGAACCCCGGTGCATTTTCCTCTTCTCACTAAATTGACCAAATTTCCCAATTTTCTTTTTTTTCTCCTCCAATTGCTATTCCTTTGAAGGGATCTCCATTCCAGCCTCTTTCTAAGTCCTTCTTATCTCTTTTGGCCTTCAGCGCGGACCAATTTTTGGAAGCTTTGCTGCATGTGCCTGCACTTGATTGCATATGGGTGAGATATTTTCCTTTTCTGGTTTTTTTTTTTTTTTGTGATTAAGCCATGTCCCTCATATCTTCCCCTCCAAGTTTTGTCTTCCTCCTTGCCTTTTTCCCCTGCTTTTGCAACATCTGGGAGCTTAGTTTTGGCATCTTTTGGTCCTTTGCAATGCAACTCATTTCTTCACAGACCATTTCTTGAAGGCTCTAAAACTCCCCATTTTCTGGTTTTTTTCAGTTGCATTTCATTTGATCCTATCTCCTTTCCAGAGTGTTTGTAAGCCTTTCTTTTGGGGGTCGCAAGATTCCCTTTCCCTTCCCGAAAGGAAATTTCATTTCCTTTCGGGAAGGGAAAGGGAATCTTGCGATTTCAATGGGCACCATGAGAGGAATCTTTGGTGCATGTCCCTGCACGTGATGACATGCCATGCCTTTTGATGGCTTTGACTTTGGGAAAGATTTTTTCCTTTTTTTTTTTTTCCAGTTTTTTGCAGCATCCATGCCATGACTTTTCTATCTTCCCCTCCAAGGTTTTTCTTCCTCCTTGCCTTTTTCCCCAGCTTTTGCAACATCTGGGAGCTTCCTTTTGGCATCTTTTGGTCCTTTGCACTGCTCTGATAGAACCCCGGTGCATTTTCCTCTTCTCACTAAATTGACCAAATTTCCCAATTTTCTTTTTTTTCTCCTCCAATTGCTATTCCTTTGAAGGGATCTCCATTCCAGCCTCTTTCTAAGTCCTTCTTATCTCTTTTGGCCTTCAGCGCGGACCAATTTTTGGAAGCTTTGCTGCATGTGCCTGCACTTGATTGCATATGGGTGAGATATTTTCCTTTTCTGGTTTTATTTTTTTTTAGTGATTAAGCCATGTCCCTCATATCTTCCCCTCCAAGTTTTGTCTTCCTCCTTGCCTTTTTCCCCTGCTTTTGCAACATCTGGGAGCTTAGTTTTGGCATCTTTTGGTCCTTTGCACTGCTCTGATAGAACCCCGGTGCATTTTCCTCTTCTCACTAAATTGACCAAATTTCCCAATTTTCTTTTTTTTCTCCTCCAATTGCTATTCCTTTGAAGGGATCTCCATTCCAGCCTCTTTCTAAGTCCTTCTTATCTCTTTTGGCCTTCAGCGCGGACCAATTTTTGGAAGCTTTGCTGCATGTGCCTGCACTTGATTGCATATGGGTGAGATATTTTCCTTTTCTGGTTTTATTTTTTTTTAGTGATTAAGCCATGTCCCTCATATCTTCCCCTCCAAGTTTTGTCTTCCTCCTTGCCTTTTTCCCCTGCTTTTGCAACATCTGGGAGCTTAGTTTTGGCATCTTTTGGTCCTTTGCACTGCTCTGATAGAACCCCGGTGCATTTTCCTCTTCTCACTAAATTGACCAAATTTCCCAATTTTCTTTTTTTTCTCCTCCAATTGCTATTCCTTTGAAGGGATCTCCATTCCAGCCTCTTTCTAAGTCCTTCTTATCTCTTTTGGCCTTCAGCGCGGACCAATTTTTGGAAGCTTTGCTGCATGTGCCTGCACTTGATTGCATATGGGTGAGATATTTTCCTTTTCTGGTTTTTTTTTTTTTTGTGATTAAGCCATGTCCCTCATATCTTCCCCTCCAAGTTTTGTCTTCCTCCTTGCCTTTTTCCCCTGCTTTTGCAACATCTGGGAGCTTAGTTTTGGCATCTTTTGGTCCTTTGCAATGCAACTCATTTCTTCACAGACCATTTCTTGAAGGCTCTAAAACTCCCCATTTTCTGGTTTTTTTCAGTTGCATTTCATTTGATCCTATCTCCTTTCCAGAGTGTTTGTAAGCCTTTCTTTTGGGGGTCGCAAGATTCCCTTTCCCTTCCCGAAAGGAAATGAAATTTCCTTTCGGGAAGGGAAAGGGAATCTTGCGATTTCAATGGGCACCATGAGAGGAATCTTTGGTGCATGTCCCTGCACGTGATGACATGCCATGCCTTTTGATGGCTTTGACTTTGGGAAAGATTTTTTCTTTTTTTTTTTCCAGTTTTTTGCAGCATCCATGCCATGACTTTTCTATCTTCCCCTCCAAGGTTTTTCTTCCTCCTTGCCTTTTTCCCCAGCTTTTGCAACATCTGGGAGCTTCCTTTTGGCATCTTTTGGTCCTTTGCACTGCTCTGATAGAACCCCGGTGCATTTTCCTCTTCTCACTAAATTGACCAAATTTCCCAATTTTCTTTTTTTTCTCCTCCAATTGCTATTCCTTTGAAGGGATCTCCATTCCAGCCTCTTTCTAAGTCCTTCTTATCTCTTTTGGCCTTCAGCGCGGACCAATTTTTGGAAGCTTTGCTGCATGTGCCTGCACTTGATTGCATATGGGTGAGATATTTTCCTTTTCTGGTTTTATTTTTTTTTAGTGATTAAGCCATGTCCCTCATATCTTCCCCTCCAAGTTTTGTCTTCCTCCTTGCCTTTTTCCCCTGCTTTTGCAACATCTGGGAGCTTAGTTTTGGCATCTTTTGGTCCTTTGCAATGCAACTCATTTCTTCACAGACCATTTCTTGAAGGCTCTAAAACTCCCCATTTTCTGGTTTTTTTCAGTTGCATTTCATTTGATCCTATCTCCTTTCCAGAGTGTTTGTAAGCCTTTCTTTTGGGGGTCGCAAGATTCCCTTTCCCTTCCCGAAAGGAAATGAAATTTCCTTTCGGGAAGGGAAAGGGAATCTTGCGATTTCAATGGGCACCATGAGAGGAATCTTTGGTGCATGTCCCTGCACGTGATGACATGCCATGCCTTTTGATGGCTTTGACTTTGGGAAAGATTTTTTCTTTTTTTTTTTCCAGTTTTTTGCAGCATCCATGCCATGACTTTTCTATCTTCCCCTCCAAGGTTTTTCTTCCTCCTTGCCTTTTTCCCCAGCTTTTGCAACATCTGGGAGCTTACTTTTGGCATCTTTTGGTCCTTTGCACTGCTCTGATAGAACCCCGGTGCATTTTCCTCTTCTCACTAAATTGACCAAATTTCCCAATTTTCTTTTTTTTCTCCTCCAATTGCTATTCCTTTGAAGGGATCTCCATTCCAGCCTCTTTCTAAGTCCTTCTTATCTCTTTTGGCCTTCAGCGCGGACCAATTTTTGGAAGCTTTGCTGCATGTGCCTGCACTTGATTGCATATGGGTGAGATATTTTCCTTTTCTGTTTTTATTTTTTTTTAGTGATTAAGCCATGTCCCTCATATCTTCCCCTCCAAGTTTTGTCTTCCTCCTTGCCTTTTTCCCCTGCTTTTGCAACATCTGGGAGCTTACTTTTGGCATCTTTTGGTCCTTTGCACTGCTCTGATAGAACCCCGGTGCATTTTCCTCTTCTCACTAAATTGACCAAATTTCCCAATTTTCTTTTTTTTCTCCTCCAATTGCTATTCCTTTGACGGGATCTCCATTCCAGCCTCTTTCTAAGTCCTTCTTATCTCTTTTGGCCTTCAGCGCGGACCAATTTTTGGAAGCTTTGCTGCATGTGCCTGCACTTGATTGCATATGGGTGAGATATTTTCCTTTTCTGGTTTTTTTTTTTTTTTGTGATTAAGCCATGTCCCTCATATCTTCCCCTCCAAGTTTTGTCTTCCTCCTTGCCTTTTTCCCCTGCTTTTGCAACATCTGGGAGCTTAGTTTTGGCATCTTTTGGTCCTTTGCAATGCAACTCATTTCTTCACAGACCATTTCTTGAAGGCTCTAAAACTCCCCAATTTCTGGTTTTTTTCAGTTGCATTTCATTTGATCCTATCTCCTTTCCAGAGTGTTTGTAAGCCTTTCTTTTGGGGGTCGCAAGATTCCCTTTCCCTTCCCGAAAGGAAATGAAATTTCCTTTCGGGAAGGGAAAGGGAATCTTGCGATTTCAATGGGCACCATGAGAGGAATCTTTGGTGCATGTCCCTGCACGTGATGACATGCCATGCCTTTTGATGGCTTTGACTTTGGGAAAGATTTTTTCTTTTTTTTTTTCCAGTTTTTTGCAGCATCCATGCCATGACTTTTCTATCTTCCTCTCCAAGGTTTTTCTTCCTCCTTGCCTTTTTCCCCAGCTTTTGCAACATCTGGGAGCTTACTTTTGGCATCTTTTGGTCCTTTGCACTGCTCTGATAGAACCCCGGTGCATTTTCCTCTTCTCACTAAATTGACCAAATTTCCCAATTTTCTTTTTTTTCTCCTCCAATTGCTATTCCTTTGAAGGGATCTCCATTCCAGCCTCTTTCTAAGTCCTTCTTATCTCTTTTGGCCTTCAGCGCGGACCAATTTTTGGAAGCTTTGCTGCATGTGCCTGCACTTGATTGCATATGGGTGAGATATTTTCCTTTTCTGTTTTTATTTTTTTTTAGTGATTAAGCCATGTCCCTCATATCTTCCCCTCCAAGTTTTGTCTTCCTCCTTGCCTTTTTCCCCTGCTTTTGCAACATCTGGGAGCTTACTTTTGGCATCTTTTGGTCCTTTGCACTGCTCTGATAGAACCCCGGTGCATTTTCCTCTTCTCACTAAATTGACCAAATTTCCCAATTTTCTTTTTTTTCTCCTCCAATTGCTATTCCTTTGAAGGGATCTCCATTCCAGCCTCTTTCTAAGTCCTTCTTATCTCTTTTGGCCTTCAGCGCGGACCAATTTTTGGAAGCTTTGCTGCATGTGCCTGCACTTGATTGCATATGGGTGAGATATTTTCCTTTTCTGGTTTTTTTTTTTTTTTGTGATTAAGCCATGTCCCTCATATCTTCCCCTCCAAGTTTTGTCTTCCTCCTTGCCTTTTTCCCCTGCTTTTGCAACATCTGGGAGCTTAGTTTTGGCATCTTTTGGTCCTTTGCAATGCAACTCATTTCTTCACAGACCATTTCTTGAAGGCTCTAAAACTCCCCATTTTCTGGTTTTTTTCAGTTGCATTTCATTTGATCCTATCTCCTTTCCAGAGTGTTTGTAAGCCTTTCTTTTGGGGGTCGCAAGATTCCCTTTCCCTTCCCGAAAGGAAATTTCATTTCCTTTCGGGAAGGGAAAGGGAATCTTGCGATTTCAATGGGCACCATGAGAGGAATCTTTGGTGCATGTCCCTGCACGTGATGACATGCCATGCCTTTTGATGGCTTTGACTTTGGGAAAGATTTTTTCCTTTTTTTTTTTTTCCAGTTTTTTGCAGCATCCATGCCATGACTTTTCTATCTTCCCCTCCAAGGTTTTTCTTCCTCCTTGCCTTTTTCCCCAGCTTTTGCAACATCTGGGAGCTTCCTTTTGGCATCTTTTGGTCCTTTGCACTGCTCTGATAGAACCCCGGTGCATTTTCCTCTTCTCACTAAATTGACCAAATTTCCCAATTTTCTTTTTTTTCTCCTCCAATTGCTATTCCTTTGAAGGGATCTCCATTCCAGCCTCTTTCTAAGTCCTTCTTATCTCTTTTGGCCTTCAGCGCGGACCAATTTTTGGAAGCTTTGCTGCATGTGCCTGCACTTGATTGCATATGGGTGAGATATTTTCCTTTTCTGGTTTTATTTTTTTTTAGTGATTAAGCCATGTCCCTCATATCTTCCCCTCCAAGTTTTGTCTTCCTCCTTGCCTTTTTCCCCTGCTTTTGCAACATCTGGGAGCTTAGTTTTGGCATCTTTTGGTCCTTTGCAATGCAACTCATTTCTTCACAGACCATTTCTTGAAGGCTCTAAAACTCCCCATTTTCTGGTTTTTTTCAGTTGCATTTCATTTGATCCTATCTCCTTTCCAGAGTGTTTGTAAGCCTTTCTTTTGGGGGTCGCAAGATTCCCTTTCCCTTCCCGAAAGGAAATGAAATTTCCTTTCGGGAAGGGAAAGGGAATCTTGCGATTTCAATGGGCACCATGAGAGGAATCTTTGGTGCATGTCCCTGCACGTGATGACATGCCATGCCTTTTGATGGCTTTGACTTTGGGAAAGATTTTTTCTTTTTTTTTTTCCAGTTTTTTGCAGCATCCATGCCATGACTTTTCTATCTTCCCCTCCAAGGTTTTTCTTCCTCCTTGCCTTTTTCCCCAGCTTTTGCAACATCTGGGAGCTTACTTTTGGCATCTTTTGGTCCTTTGCACTGCTCTGATAGAACCCCGGTGCATTTTCCTCTTCTCACTAAATTGACCAAATTTCCCAATTTTCTTTTTTTTCTCCTCCAATTGCTATTCCTTTGAAGGGATCTCCATTCCAGCCTCTTTCTAAGTCCTTCTTATCTCTTTTGGCCTTCAGCGCGGACCAATTTTTGGAAGCTTTGCTGCATGTGCCTGCACTTGATTGCATATGGGTGAGATATTTTCCTTTTCTGTTTTTATTTTTTTTTAGTGATTAAGCCATGTCCCTCATATCTTCCCCTCCAAGTTTTGTCTTCCTCCTTGCCTTTTTCCCCTGCTTTTGCAACATCTGGGAGCTTACTTTTGGCATCTTTTGGTCCTTTGCACTGCTCTGATAGAACCCCGGTGCATTTTCCTCTTCTCACTAAATTGACCAAATTTCCCAATTTTCTTTTTTTTCTCCTCCAATTGCTATTCCTTTGAAGGGATCTCCATTCCAGCCTCTTTCTAAGTCCTTCTTATCTCTTTTGGCCTTCAGCGCGGACCAATTTTTGGAAGCTTTGCTGCATGTGCCTGCACTTGATTGCATATGGGTGAGATATTTTCCTTTTCTGGTTTTTTTTTTTTTTGTGATTAAGCCATGTCCCTCATATCTTCCCCTCCAAGTTTTGTCTTCCTCCTTGCCTTTTTCCCCTGCTTTTGCAACATCTGGGAGCTTACTTTTGGCATCTTTTTGTCCTTTGCAATGCAACTCATTTCTTCACAGACCATTTCTTGAAGGCTCTAAAACTCCCCATTTTCTGGTTTTTTTCAGTTGCATTTCATTTGATCCTATCTCCTTTCCAGAGTGTTTGTAAGCCTTTCTTTTGGGGGTCGCAAGATTCCCTTTCCCTTCCCGAAAGGAAATTTCATTTCCTTTCGGGAAGGGAAAGGGAATCTTGCGATTTCAATGGGCACCATGAGAGGAATCTTTGGTGCATGTCCCTGCACGTGATGACATGCCATGCCTTTTGATGGCTTTGACTTTGGGAAAGATTTTTTCCTTTTTTTTTTTTTCCAGTTTTTTGCAGCATCCATGCCATGACTTTTCTATCTTCCCCTCCAAGGTTTTTCTTCCTCCTTGCCTTTTTCCCCAGCTTTTGCAACATCTGGGAGCTTCCTTTTGGCATCTTTTGGTCCTTTGCACTGCTCTGATAGAACCCCGGTGCATTTTCCTCTTCTCACTAAATTGACCAAATTTCCCAATTTTCTTTTTTTTCTCCTCCAATTGCTATTCCTTTGACGGGATCTCCATTCCAGCCTCTTTCTAAGTCCTTCTTATCTCTTTTGGCCTTCAGCGCGGACCAATTTTTGGAAGCTTTGCTGCATGTGCCTGCACTTGATTGCATATGGGTGAGATATTTTCCTTTTCTGGTTTTTTTTTTTTTTTGTGATTAAGCCATGTCCCTCATATCTTCCCCTCCAAGTTTTGTCTTCCTCCTTGCCTTTTTCCCCTGCTTTTGCAACATCTGGGAGCTTAGTTTTGGCATCTTTTGGTCCTTTGCAATGCAACTCATTTCTTCACAGACCATTTCTTGAAGGCTCTAAAACTCCCCAATTTCTGGTTTTTTTCAGTTGCATTTCATTTGATCCTATCTCCTTTCCAGAGTGTTTGTAAGCCTTTCTTTTGGGGGTCGCAAGATTCCCTTTCCCTTCCCGAAAGGAAATGAAATTTCCTTTCGGGAAGGGAAAGGGAATCTTGCGATTTCAATGGGCACCATGAGAGGAATCTTTGGTGCATGTCCCTGCACGTGATGACATGCCATGCCTTTTGATGGCTTTGACTTTGGGAAAGATTTTTTCTTTTTTTTTTTCCAGTTTTTTGCAGCATCCATGCCATGACTTTTCTATCTTCCTCTCCAAGGTTTTTCTTCCTCCTTGCCTTTTTCCCCAGCTTTTGCAACATCTGGGAGCTTACTTTTGGCATCTTTTGGTCCTTTGCACTGCTCTGATAGAACCCCGGTGCATTTTCCTCTTCTCACTAAATTGACCAAATTTCCCAATTTTCTTTTTTTTCTCCTCCAATTGCTATTCCTTTGAAGGGATCTCCATTCCAGCCTCTTTCTAAGTCCTTCTTATCTCTTTTGGCCTTCAGCGCGGACCAATTTTTGGAAGCTTTGCTGCATGTGCCTGCACTTGATTGCATATGGGTGAGATATTTTCCTTTTCTGTTTTTATTTTTTTTTAGTGATTAAGCCATGTCCCTCATATCTTCCCCTCCAAGTTTTGTCTTCCTCCTTGCCTTTTTCCCCTGCTTTTGCAACATCTGGGAGCTTACTTTTGGCATCTTTTGGTCCTTTGCACTGCTCTGATAGAACCCCGGTGCATTTTCCTCTTCTCACTAAATTGACCAAATTTCCCAATTTTCTTTTTTTTCTCCTCCAATTGCTATTCCTTTGAAGGGATCTCCATTCCAGCCTCTTTCTAAGTCCTTCTTATCTCTTTTGGCCTTCAGCGCGGACCAATTTTTGGAAGCTTTGCTGCATGTGCCTGCACTTGATTGCATATGGGTGAGATATTTTCCTTTTCTGGTTTTTTTTTTTTTTGTGATTAAGCCATGTCCCTCATATCTTCCCCTCCAAGTTTTGTCTTCCTCCTTGCCTTTTTCCCCTGCTTTTGCAACATCTGGGAGCTTAGTTTTGGCATCTTTTGGTCCTTTGCAATGCAACTCATTTCTTCACAGACCATTTCTTGAAGGCTCTAAAACTCCCCATTTTCTGGTTTTTTTCAGTTGCATTTCATTTGATCCTATCTCCTTTCCAGAGTGTTTGTAAGCCTTTCTTTTGGGGGTCGCAAGATTCCCTTTCCCTTCCCGAAAGGAAATGAAATTTCCTTTCGGGAAGGGAAAGGGAATCTTGCGATTTCAATGGGCACCATGAGAGGAATCTTTGGTGCATGTCCCTGCACGTGATGACATGCCATGCCTTTTGATGGCTTTGACTTTGGGAAAGATTTTTTCTTTTTTTTTTTCCAGTTTTTTGCAGCATCCATGCCATGACTTTTCTATCTTCCCCTCCAAGGTTTTTCTTCCTCCTTGCCTTTTTCCCCAGCTTTTGCAACATCTGGGAGCTTCCTTTTGGCATCTTTTGGTCCTTTGCACTGCTCTGATAGAACCCCGGTGCATTTTCCTCTTCTCACTAAATTGACCAAATTTCCCAATTTTCTTTTTTTTCTCCTCCAATTGCTATTCCTTTGAAGGGATCTCCATTCCAGCCTCTTTCTAAGTCCTTCTTATCTCTTTTGGCCTTCAGCGCGGACCAATTTTTGGAAGCTTTGCTGCATGTGCCTGCACTTGATTGCATATGGGTGAGATATTTTCCTTTTCTGTTTTTTTTTTTTTTGTGATTAAGCCATGTCCCTCATATCTTCCACTCCAAGTTTTGTCTTCCTCCTTGCCTTTTTCCCCTGCTTTTGCAACATCTGGGAGCTTAGTTTTGGCATCTTTTTGTCCTTTGCAATGCAACTCATTTCTTCACAGACCATTTCTTGAAGGCTCTAAAACTCCCCAATTTCTGGTTTTTTTCAGTTGCATTTCATTTGATCCTATCTCCTTTCCAGAGTGTTTGTAAGCCTTTCTTTTGGGGGTCGCAAGATTCCCTTTCCCTTCCCGAAAGGAAATGAAATTTCCTTTCGGGAAGGGAAAGGGAATCTTGCGATTTCAATGGGCACCATGAGAGGAATCTTTGGTGCATGTCCCTGCACGTGATGACATGCCATGCCTTTTGATGGCTTTGACTTTGGGAAAGATTTTTTCCTTTTTTTTTTTTTCCAGTTTTTTGCAGCATCCATGCCATGACTTTTCTATCTTCCCCTCCAAGGTTTTTCTTCCTCCTTGCCTTTTTCCCCAGCTTTTGCAACATCTGGGAGCTTACTTTTGGCATCTTTTGGTCCTTTGCACTGCTCTGATAGAACCCCGGTGCATTTTCCTCTTCTCACTAAATTGACCAAATTTCCCAATTTTCTTTTTTTTCTCCTCCAATTGCTATTCCTTTGACGGGATCTCCATTCCAGCCTCTTTCTAAGTCCTTCTTATCTCTTTTGGCCTTCAGCCGCGGACCAATTTTTGGAAGCTTTGCTGCATGTGCCTGCACTTGATTGCATATGGGTGAGATATTTTCCTTTTCTGGTTTTTTTTTTTTTTTGTGATTAAGCCATGTCCCTCATATCTTCCCCTCCAAGTTTTGTCTTCCTCCTTGCCTTTTTCCCCTGCTTTTGCAACATCTGGGAGCTTAGTTTTGGCATCTTTTGGTCCTTTGCAATGCAACTCATTTCTTCACAGACCATTTCTTGAAGGCTCTAAAACTCCCCATTTTCTGGTTTTTTTCAGTTGCATTTCATTTGATCCTATCTCCTTTCCAGAGTGTTTGTAAGCCTTTCTTTTGGGGGTCGCAAGATTCCCTTTCCCTTCCCGAAAGGAAATTTCATTTCCTTTCGGGAAGGGAAAGGGAATCTTGCGATTTCAATGGGCACCATGAGAGGAATCTTTGGTGCATGTCCCTGCACGTGATGACATGCCATGCCTTTTGATGGCTTTGACTTTGGGAAAGATTTTTTCCTTTTTTTTTTTTTCCAGTTTTTTGCAGCATCCATGCCATGACTTTTCTATCTTCCCCTCCAAGGTTTTTCTTCCTCCTTGCCTTTTTCCCCAGCTTTTGCAACATCTGGGAGCTTACTTTTGGCATCTTTTGGTCCTTTGCACTGCTCTGATAGAACCCCGGTGCATTTTCCTCTTCTCACTAAATTGACCAAATTTCCCAATTTTCTTTTTTTTCTCCTCCAATTGCTATTCCTTTGACGGGATCTCCATTCCAGCCTCTTTCTAAGTCCTTCTTATCTCTTTTGGCCTTCAGCGCGGACCAATTTTTGGAAGCTTTGCTGCATGTGCCTGCACTTGATTGCATATGGGTGAGATATTTTCCTTTTCTGGTTTTTTTTTTTTTTTGTGATTAAGCCATGTCCCTCATATCTTCCCCTCCAAGTTTTGTCTTCCTCCTTGCCTTTTTCCCCTGCTTTTGCAACATCTGGGAGCTTAGTTTTGGCATCTTTTGGTCCTTTGCAATGCAACTCATTTCTTCACAGACCATTTCTTGAAGGCTCTAAAACTCCCCAATTTCTGGTTTTTTTCAGTTGCATTTCATTTGATCCTATCTCCTTTCCAGAGTGTTTGTAAGCCTTTCTTTTGGGGGTCGCAAGATTCCCTTTCCCTTCCCGAAAGGAAATGAAATTTCCTTTCGGGAAGGGAAAGGGAATCTTGCGATTTCAATGGGCACCATGAGAGGAATCTTTGGTGCATGTCCCTGCACGTGATGACATGCCATGCCTTTTGATGGCTTTGACTTTGGGAAAGATTTTTTCTTTTTTTTTTTCCAGTTTTTTGCAGCATCCATGCCATGACTTTTCTATCTTCCCCTCCAAGGTTTTTCTTCCTCCTTGCCTTTTTCCCCAGCTTTTGCAACATCTGGGAGCTTCCTTTTGGCATCTTTTGGTCCTTTGCACTGCTCTGATAGAACCCCGGTGCATTTTCCTCTTCTCACTAAATTGACCAAATTTCCCAATTTTCTTTTTTTTCTCCTCCAATTGCTATTCCTTTGAAGGGATCTCCATTCCAGCCTCTTTCTAAGTCCTTCTTATCTCTTTTGGCCTTCAGCGCGGACCAATTTTTGGAAGCTTTGCTGCATGTGCCTGCACTTGATTGCATATGGGTGAGATATTTTCCTTTTCTGTTTTTTTTTTTTTTTTAGTGATTAAGCCATGTCCCTCATATCTTCCACTCCAAGTTTTGTCTTCCTCCTTGCCTTTTTCCCCTGCTTTTGCAACATCTGGGAGCTTAGTTTTGGCATCTTTTTGTCCTTTGCAATGCAACTCATTTCTTCACAGACCATTTCTTGAAGGCTCTAAAACTCCCCAATTTCTGGTTTTTTTCAGTTGCATTTCATTTGATCCTATCTCCTTTCCAGAGTGTTTGTAAGCCTTTCTTTTGGGGGTCGCAAGATTCCCTTTCCCTTCCCGAAAGGAAATGAAATTTCCTTTCGGGAAGGGAAAGGGAATCTTGCGATTTCAATGGGCACCATGAGAGGAATCTTTGGTGCATGTCCCTGCACGTGATGACATGCCATGCCTTTTGATGGCTTTGACTTTGGGAAAGATTTTTTTTCTCTTTTAAATAAGATGGGGCAGTGATTAATCTTATGTTCTTTCATGTTTAAAACTTTTAACGATGCATTCTGATACCCAGAGATTTAGTTTCAGGCAAGAGGAATATTTGGTTATCTCTAAGCCAATCTTAGATGAATATTCACAGATATTTAATTTAATAAGCTGAGTAAAACACAAGCGACAATTTTTATCAAATCTTTTTGTAGGAAAAATCCAGCCAATAATAAAGCTTTAGAATTATTGAAAATTGAGTTTGAATCGGAATGTGAGGGTTATCCTTTGAGTTCCTAGTATCATGGAACCATGGAATTGTTTGAGTTGGAAGGGACCCTAAAAGTAATCTAATCCTAGCTACCCTGCTGTGGGTAGGGACACCTTCCACTAGACCAGGATTCTCAGAGCTCCTTCTAACCTAACCTTGAACACTTCCAGGGATGGGGCATCCACAACTTTTCTGGGTAACCTGTTCCAGTAAAAATCCCTTCCCAATAGCCAATATTAATCTGCCCCCTTTCAGTTTAAAACTCCTACTCCTCAACAAATCCCTGCACTCCCTGACAAAGCGTCTTGCAGGATCTCTAGAACAGCCCCTCATTCAGATAAAATAGTAGAAGTTATCCTCCTAAATAGGCGTTAAGCCAAACATTTCCAACATTTAGACCTTTTGTAGGTGGAATTGATCCCAGCACCATAAAAAACACCCTTTACCCCATATAAATCCTGCAAGCCCAAGAGTTAATAACTTTCTTTATTGCTCAAAGCTTGGAAGAGGGAGAGAAGGGAATCAGACACATTTCTTGATGACTAAATAAAAGGTTTTAAAGAAACCTAACTTTTTACCCATATTTGGTGTTATTTTTAGATTTACAAGAATAAAAAACTCTTTTCACACAGCCCAGAACTCAAGACTATAGTTAAATAAGCATAGTTATACACATACATATCTTTTAAATAAGTTAGCTCTGCTCCTAACAACTGAAGTCTCCTGGGGGTTCTTTTTCAGGTCTCAGGGACCATGGATGCGTTAATGACACTCTCATGTAGCTTGGCTGTATTTCCCTTTATTAAAGTTGTATCATCCATTTTAGGCACAATTCATTCTAAATCCCAAACTTAAACCTCTACAAAAGGTTAAAAATATATATTTAGAATTAATGAAATTCAAATTACACAGTTTCTCAAAGCCAGTGTACTTGTAAAATGAACCCTCTCACTGCAGCAGGGATAAGTGAAGCTTAAAATGACATTATAAAAAAAAAAGGCATTTTTGCCCTGTATGGATCAACTATTTTATAAAATATTGCCTCTCTTCTGAGGAGAAGTGAAAACCTGCTGTTCCTGCAAAAAACATGAGTGATTTCATCTAGGAGAGCACAAGATGGGGGCAGTGAGGGAAATACCATATGAAACACCAGTATGGCACCATCTGGGTGATTCCCAAGTCACAAGAACACTGACTGCAAGGAAAGGAGATTAAATGAGACACAATAATTACAGAAATTAATCCTGCATAAATGAAAATCAATGGAAGAATGCCTTAAGTTTCCCTTTTTTTTTTTTTTTTTTAATTTCTTATTAGTAATTGTTTGTGCTACCTTTGTCTTATGAAACTCTCCTTCATGTTTAGGTTGGCCAGTCACCAGGCTCTCATTTTGATGACCCTCCAACTGGAGACTGGGTTCCTGTTTGAGATCCTAATCATCTCCGCCACATTTTGAACAGAATCAGAGATCTTTCTGTCTTCTGATGCGTTTTTAGAGCAGTTACCATTAACTTTTAGTTAGAACTTTCTGATGTGTTTCCTTAAAGTGCATGAGAGAGGTGGGGTCTGTATAAATTTTGCGCAGGGTAGAACAAGCAAAGAAAAATTTTAACATGGAAACATGCAAATAGATGCATGCAACATTATCAGAGGAAAATAACTTTACCTGAAACAAAGGTAATAAATGAAGAAAGAAATGTAAAAAATCTACAAAACAGTTCTAGAGGAATCAACAAACCAGTAAATTAGACATGAATTTGTAGTGAAATAAGGGAAGAGAAAATTAGTTCAGTCTTCCCTGTATAAAGGATTCTTGTGATCTACACATTTAATCTTTGCCTCTCTCTGTCATGCTCTCTTTCTGTCTCTGGAAAATAATTCTCAAATTGTCAGAACTAAATAGCTTTTTAATTAAAAAAAAAGAAACCACACCAGAAATTTGTGCAGAAACACAGAAATTTTTAAAAGGTAAAGGATAGAATTTTTTAACATTTGAAAACAAAATCAAGTAGAAAGGTTTAGAGAATATGACTAAAGAAGAACACAGCAAAGAAAAACAGATACAAGTAGGTTTTCTGAGTGCAAATTGCTAGGATGTAAAAATAATAATGATGGTCTTTGAGGAGAACCATTTATTCAGTGAAGTGTAAGTAAGAATAATTAAAAATCAGGATGGAGAAAAATATGGGGGCAATGCTCTTGACAAGAAGCTCTCCAAAGGTGGGAAAGCCTCTCCAAGGCAACTCTGGCATCTCAACCCCTTATCCTGTGCATTTGCCCAGGACAAAGCAATTTAAATGGAAAGAACAGCCTTGCAGTTTCAGGGGAAAAGTAACTAAGGGGTTACTAAGGAAAGGGTTGAAACATCAACTTCTTAACCTCAGTAGTCCAATCACAGGAAGACTGTGCACAGACTAGGAAATCCATATCCAGGGCAGCAGAAGGCCATGCACATTGAAAGAAGAACTAATGAGGCAGATCTAACACCTTCCATGCCTGATATTCCAGCACTGTGAGACTGAAACCCCTTTACTAGACCAAGAACTGTGGATTGACTTTCCCTTCTGGTCTGGGCAATGCACATTCTTGTCATTGGTCTAGATAGAAATTTAAATTTGTATGAAATATATCTTTCGATAAGATTTTGAAAACATTGTTCTGAGGAGTGAATCAATGGTTAAGAAGTACCTTGCAGTTAACATTTTCAGCAGCATAACATAATTTGTTTAACCTATTGTTTAAGTCAAGGGGAGCAGGGATAGGTTCTACATCTGGTTTTTTATCAGATACATGCTTATTGGAAGTTTTAAAGTAAGCCTTTTTGGCTTTGGCTAATGGGTTTTAAATAACTACCAATGCTAGCTTGAAGCAAAGCACCTTTCTTGAAATACACATTTATTGTTTTTTGAATGACTAACACTGACTTAAACAGTGATATCAAAATAAAAATCTAACACTCAGTATGAATTTATAGCAGTGAAACAATGTTAGCTGAAATTCATCACAGCAGCTCAGCAAGAGGCCTGTGATGACTACAGAACAAGTATACAATCAATTACAGCCTGACTGGCAAGTTGTGGCACTCATATTTTCTGGAAAAATCCCTTCACCCAGGATTTTGCTCCTGAGAAGCTGAGAAGCCTCAGAGAAAAAGGAAAACAATAATTATTTGATTTGCTTCTCCTGTGTTTTGCTCCTTTGGGATGTGTTTGGAGATTGTTTACCAACAGGTGGTTGTTTCATTGGTTTCACGTCAATTGTTTTGACTTACTGGACAATCAGGTCAAGCTGTGTCGGGGCTCAGTAAAGAGTCACCAGTTTTTATTATCTTTTTAGCCTTCTGTGAGTATCCTTTCTGTATTCTTTAGTAAAGTTTAGTATAGTATTCTTTAATATAATATAGTATCATAAAATAATAAATTAGCCTTCTGAGAATATGGAGTCAGATTCGTCATTCCTTCCTGCCATGGGGCACCCTGCAAATACAATAGCAAATCACCTGGCAGTGAATTTGTTTTCATGTAAGTTTTCATAGTTAGTTCCCCTCCATTAAAAACAAAAAATATAGAGTGAACAAATTATGGGTGATAGAGCACTCCAGAGCAGAATGAATGTTATAACACCACAAGCAAATTTTATCTAAATGTCATAATTTCTCAAAGTGATTTCAGTAAAACTACTTCATTCCTCTGTTTGTATTTCCATATGCTCACAAGTTAATGGAGGAGTTATAAGCACAATATCCTTTGGTTTAGTGCATCTTCCAAAAAGCTTTAATTGCGAGGGCGCCAGTCCTTGAAAGCAATTTGAACATTTATTCCCTTCCAGTCTCCTTCATTCCATTATATTTTAAGTACATATGTGATTTTCATGAATGGTCATTGCACAGGTCAGGTCAATCAAAGACTACCATATTAATGATTAGGTCAAGCATTATTACTGGCAGGTATTCTCCTCTTTTTCTAATTGCTTTTAACTGGTGAATGACAAGCCTACTCAAAGAGCTTTTATACTTTATTGCTATGATTTTTATCCAACTCTGCTGTCTTTCCAAGTGTCATTGACTATTAACAATGGTCTCTACACAGAGAACTGTAAAGGGCAAGTAGTGATTCACTTTAAAATATTTTCTTTTCTTTTACCAAGAAGAGATGTAATCATCCAAATAATTGTATTTATATTGCCTCTAAATCTGCTATTTATGAAATAAGTCTATGTTAAGGGACTTTAACAGGGATTTCATCCATTTTAAAAGAGGTAAAAGCTGAATTAATTCATAGATCTGGCTTTAGTTCAGTAGTAAAAGAAGCCAAAAGAGTCCAGTTACAGAGTACTTATCCAGCTCATTGGAGAAAGTGACTGAAGGCAGAAGAAAAAAGTCTAACTCTTTCCAACATTTGGTGCAATTTCATTTTTGAGAATTGAAAGCAGAAGCCAGGCTGCAGTGATATATATTTTTATACCATATAAATATAATTGTCCTGCAGTAAAATTCTGTAGATAATAATTTGGCTTATTCATAAATACAACCTCATGTTGTAAAGCTGCATTCATAGGCCTGACACCACTTTAAAAGCACACCAGGTGCTTTCATCAAGACATTTTTATACATTAGATAATGGCACAGCCTTCATGAGGAATGAAGAACAGCTTTAACTAAACAGTAAATTAAAAAAAATACAGAGCATTAAAAAAATCCGTTCATATATTCATGATATGAACCTGCCTCAGAGGGCTCTTTGACAAATAATTGAAAAAAGTTGAAATACAAACACACTAACAAAAGCTCAATTTCATACAAATGGTGTTTCTTAAGTGGCTGATTCATTGACCCTGTACAATAGGCAGTCTCACAAGTAATCTTTTCCTTCTCTCTCTCTATTTGCCATTTTTGCAGTTTGGTTATCTTATAACAATGTTGCAAGCTATCATCCTCTTAAGAGCCATGAAGGTCTCTAGAAAGAATTAAAATATTCAAGTAAATGTACTGAAAAAGAAAAGAAAGCTGGTATAATTTCAACAGAAGACCTGCTAGTGGGACATAATATGTAGGCAGAAAAGAAGTGCAATAAAAATATGGAAAAAAGAGAAATAGAGTGATCTGCAACTGTAAAACTAGTGAGATAACTGCACTTGATAAGACAGACAAAATTCAGTCTGCATGGAGAGCTAAAAACAATAGAAAATGGAAGAGTTAATAACTCTTGGAATGCATTTGAAACTAATTAAAGGGAAAAGAGTAATGAACTGTGCTGAAAGCAAAAACTATTAAAATGTGAGGACATTATGAACAGCCTTCTGGACCTGGTTATTTCATATTTGCAGTAATCACTCTGGCCAAAAAAAAATTTTAAAAGCTAGTTAAATGCACTCATTAGAAAGTTAATCTTTAGTGCAAACATAGGGCAGGACTGCAAAATTACATTAAAATACAGATTTGAGATATTAAGCTAGAGAAATCCAATAAAATTTAGTAAACAATGGCAAACATTTGTGTTATGAAATAATATCTCATAACCAGGAACAAACACAGTAATGAAGATAAGTGCTCATTGGATCCACTAAGTATCCAACCTCAGGATAGCTTTTGGAATATAGAAAGACATGTTAGGGAAATCAGGGATTGTGGTACACCAGAATAACACCTACAAAAAGAGCCTGGTTTGCTTAGCCCAGAAAAATAAAGGCTGGCAGCAAGTGCAAAATGACAAAGGTGGTTTGAAGTATGTTAAATAGAGAACATAGATGTTAAAGAGAGATCATGTAAAGAAGATCATGTAAAGAAGAATTTTGTCTTAGAGAAAACAGATAAAATAAACAATCCATAAAAATAGAGACTACTAGGTTCTTTTCATCAAAATGAAATCTTCCAGCAGGAGAAATGAGGAAAAGCAAAACACAAATTCTGTTAGAGTCACCACCAAAACTTATATCTAAATTATGGGGGGTTTGTCCCTACCTTGATGTTTAGATGTTTACCAGGAAAGGTGAGTGTTAGCATATTAATTCCTATAACCCTGTTGAAATTCATAGAATAAGACTTTATTGTACCTAATTTTAAACCTCTGTAGTAGAAGTTTCCTTATCAGCTAGTTGTCTATTTTCATCATTAATGAAGAGAAATAAAAAATCCTGGGACAAGATATATCTGGTCAATTTGAGTGTTTGTGTGAGATAACTTTGCTCCTCAAAATTATTATTCCTTTTTCTTCTCTGAAAAGAGTCTGGGTAAATAGATAAGCTATTGTCTAGAGCATAGAAATGTATATTTGATACACAGCAGGTACTGTAAGGATCTAAGGACTAAAATGGAAGAACTGTCTAGCAATTTACAGGGCACCACAACAAAATTCAGGAAGATAAAAAGAGAAAAAAAGTAATTCCTTGTATAGAATCTGTTTCTCTCTTTGTCAAGGTATCTGCTTTTACAGCAGAAAAAGGACACATATTGTTGTCATTTTACCCACTAAGGTAATATTGAACTTGGAAGTACATTGTGCCACCTCTATGACAGGGTGCAAGCGAAAGATGTGAACAAGTGACTGAAGGCTGGTTTCCACATGTCTCACAAATTTGTTTTTCTTGCTGTATTTCCAGACTCGATGTCTTTCTCACTGGAGCAAAGACTTCATCATTACTTTAATAGCAAATTTTTACCACTAACTTTTAAGAAGCTTGAAACAAACCTTTCTGTACCAGAAACTGCTCAGTTTATTTAATTTCAAAGAATTCAGAAAAAACACAGCACCACATCTTCAACATGCAAGGTGCTGTCACTTGTTCACCTTTTAAGTGAGAAAAAATATTTTAAATGTACAGTCTCTTTAGCTTGACAATTCCTATTTCTTGGGATAGTTCTAGGGACTAGAATCCTCACATGGAAAATTCATTTGCCCCCAAAAGATTTTCCTAGGAAAAATGATCTCCCAAGTGTATGTGTGAAGATTCCAAAAGCACATTTGCAAATGTTAGCCTAAAAAGTCAAAGTAAAAGAAATTAAAGCAATGTGGTTAAAACTTCCTCTTCAACTAGTTTGAGACAACCCCAGTAGACTGCAAAAGATTCCATGGGCAGTGTTAAAGCAATCAGGGTTAAAACAAACCCAGAAACTATTTAGTTTGACAGTATTTCCTAAGCAGCTTAATGGGTTTGTGTAGAAAGGATATTGGCTTTTGACATGCAAGCATTTGCTGAGCTGGTTTGTCATCCTGCTGCTTTGTGCTGGCAGATTCCACCTGGCTCTGCTGCTCCAGCACTGCCAGCTCCCACTGCTCAGTGGCAGCCATGGGTTTAAAGACAATCAGCTCAAAGAGGACCAGTGACCCTGATATATTTGAAACTATTGTGACACAGTGCTACAAAGCACTGTCCCACAGGGTACTGGGAGAGGAGAAATGCTCACACAACAGAGCTACATTAAGTTAATCATCTGCTCCAAGACTCTGAGTCAATTTGCTGAAATAAAGGCTTACCATGCTTCTTCAGGAACACCTTGAGATTATTTTAGTGCACAGAAATGCCTGAGGACACACCTACTTTTTGTCTGTGCACTACGCTAGAGAGCCTTGATCCTGTCAATGGCCTCTGGTACAACTGCTATAGGAGTGTCACATAAATCATCACAACCTGGACCTCTTACAGGTGAAATATCAATTAGTGGCAAAGAAAGAGGGAATTGAGTTCAAAGCCTGCTTGTGAGACACCCTTTGGAGTCTCTGCATAAAAGACCACCAGCACACTAGGTCACACAAGTCTTGGTGGTAAACGAAGGGCTTCCTTTGGTACTTTTCAAATTCTGAGTTAATTCAAAGCTTATTAATTCAAAGGCAAATGCAGGAAGGAAGTACAGACACTGATAAGCAGTACTGTTGGAAAAAAATACATCCTAAAATGGAATTTGAAGCAAAGGACTTTTTTCTTCACTCAGCTGCTGGGAAGAAACTTAGAATGAAGTATATGCAAACTAATGGGCTTTGCAGGGATCTAGAACAACCAAAACAGCAAGCTCTAGAGGTATGAATCCATCAGAAACAAAAAGATTTTCTGCATGTCCTCTCCCCCTGTTTTCCATTTCCATTTTCAAGGTTATACTACATCCTTATTGACACATACATATGCATAAAGGTAATATTTCAGCCATTTTCTAAGAAAGCTTGGATTCTATTCCATCTCACATCCTACACTTTTGACAGTCAGAGCAAAGCACCTCCAAAAGCACAAGACATAATAAGAAAGTTTACTTTCTTTTAGTTTTCTGATGCCTGAACAGGTAACTAGGATGCATTTCTTTCAATCAGCATATCAAATCTTAGGTGCTGCTAATTGCAGAATAGCATGGAACAGAAAGTACAAAGAGATCACGATGATTCTCAGTGTAGCCTCCAGGGGATTTTTTTCTTGTATTATTTTCCTGGATGTAACCTTGTAAATTCTGTCCAGGGGGTTCTTAGGGTTTCTTTACATTTCACAGCCTAATGGGATCAGTGGGTAAGCACAGTAACTCCTGCCTGTTACCACATTCTGGCATGCCTGGGGTTATAGCGCGCAGACCCCATAAATGCAATTTCTTCAGGAAAACCTCAGGCTGCACACCATGTACTCTCTTGGAAGCACGGGACCTACTGTGCTCCCGCTGCCTGAGCATGAGCTACGTGTCACTGCAGGATCAGATTTACCACAGCTGCAGGCCACCTGTGCTGTGCACACAATGAGCTAAAAAGAAATCACAGAAAGCTTATTTCTTAGCCATTTAACCCATGCTTGTGATGCTGATATGCACAAAATTATGCTTGGCAAATGTTTTCAATGTACTGGGAAGTAGGGGGGAAGCTTTAGGTGATAACACACCTTCTCCTGAGGATAGTATAATGTATTGACAGAGGGTAAAAAAAGAGTTAAGGCCTCATTAACACTCCTCAAATGAAGGGCCTTTGTTTTTCATTAAAACCTGCCATCTCAAAGTGTGTCACACAGATGAAGTTACAGCATGGGGAAAATACAAGAAGGTTCACAAGATTTTGAAGACAAGTTCATAAGCACAAGTTATCTGTGGTTAGGAATTGAATTGCAAACAGCAGTTGTACCCTGGCACCTCTGCAGGTTGAAATGAGAGCAGAGATGCCAGTGCTGCCAGTCCTGCCCCGTGTGGCTCCTGGGGAACAGTGCCTCGGGCTGCTGCCCAGAGGTGGCAGTGAGGAAACCAAGCCACCCTCCTCCTCCTCAGGGAGGACTGATACCTCCAAAACTGGAGCTGCTGTGCTTCAAAATACTCCTTGGCTAAATCATTTACCCACACCCTTCCTTAAATATCTCATCTTTCATAACTGTTAGCGTATTTTTCTCTCTATTATAGCATTGATCTCTATTTCTTTTCACTACAGCACAACCACTACCAGAAGTTATGACTTTTATGCACTCCCTGTGGTTAGGGAGACTGTCCTGAGGAGCAACTGAAGCCTCAGATCAGTTGCCATTTGTGCAGTGGCACATAATGAAAGAATGGTCCCTGACAGTTAAGCCTAGCAGACCTGAGTATCACTTTGAAATCTTGCTGCTAATAGGAATTCCTGTATTAAAATATGCAAAAGAATGGCCTAAATTAGAAAATATTTCTATTAATCACGTTTCTGAAAAATTGTGTCAATTATTTAGACTTCAACTAATTTAATAAAATTCTTCTTAATTGAATCTTCTGTTCTTTGTTAAGCATTAAGGCCATTATGTAATTTTGTCCCACGCAAAAATAATATTTTTTTTTTAAAGTAACATTTCAGCTTTACTATTTTACTCCTTACTTTCAGCTGAGGCAGCCAAGCCTATTAGTAGAGAACATGTTCATATTGCCAAAGGTAGTTCAGGAGTTCACTAGCAGATAGGCACAGGTGTAGACCATACGACAGCTAAAATTACATTTTTAAAGGGCAACATAGAGCAATTTTTTAGACTTTCTGAGGCTCCCTCATCTTCTAAAAGTTCAAGTTTAAGGGACTGAATAAATGGTCTGGTAATTTTTTTGAGAAGATTGCAAAAGCAACTATGACTAAATTTCCAGGAGCTGTTACATGTGAAAAGCCAGATTTGACAATACCTGAGTTCACAGTAACTCTTTATTTATCTGAAAGTCAAACCACCACTGCATCAATGAGCAAATGCTGCACATTTTTCAATATTTAAAAGAACAACAAGGCAAAATAGAAAACAGGATTCATTGCGTTACTTCTCAAGAGGTTTCTATGGTACAGTGAGAAAAAACTTCAAAGTGTGGGCAAAACTTCTATTTCTTGTGAAAGCTGCATTATAACTTCCCAGTCTACATCTATGCTGTACTTGATCGGTAGCTGAAGGGGAGGAACCTAAAAAAAAATCTTTCCCAAAACCCTGCTTCCAAGTTCTTATTTGCCCTGCAGCCAGCCTGGATCGATGCGCTCGCTGGGTGTTTATTTTCCTTTCCTGAAGACAACAGCACAGCCTTTCAAGAAATGCTGCTGGGTTTTTGTCTGCCTGGCATCTGTTTTCTGCTCCTGTCAGACACCAGCACAAAGGTATGCAAGAAAACAGCTCACCAGGCATGGAAAGCCACGGCCCAACCAGACTGGAAATAATCTGGCTTGAGCAAACTGCAGGCATGCTGGAGGCTTTACCCCAAAGTGCAGCAGTTTGCTGAGAGATACCCCAACAGATAAGCAGTGCAGATAGTCTGCAGGTTAGTTAGTTATAAATCTTGTCCTCAGTCCTAAAAACACTACTAAAAAGACACTGCAGACCTCAGCATACTCCATTACACACATCTTTCTTAGATGTTATCTCCATTCAAAGAACATGTGGACACAATTTGGAAATTGTCCTAAATCTAGAAAATCCTGAGAGGCTTATGATGTAGGAGGCATTTTGTTTCCAAAAATTACTATACCTTATTTCAGTCATATCCTGAGACATAATAGCAGTCATGTTGAAATGAAATTGTCTTAGCTCCAAAGGACAAAGGTGTATTTTTTGTATGAAAAGTGTGAGGCATGTTGACAGTGCTGTTGAAAGCAACTAAAAGAGATTGAGCCCTGAAGTCTCTGCTCACGTGAAGTTCTCCTGGATTCCATTATGTACTGTGATACAGTAGTTCTATAACATTTATTCACTTATTCCCAGTTTTCTTTAATATTATGTATTTGAATGCATTTTTTTATGTTAACTGCATTTTCTAATTTTGATTTTGACCAATTCTATACAGCCCCTGAACTATAGCTTGGGGATTTCCAATATTACACATTTGAGGAGGACAAGAAAAATGAGAATTTAACACAATTTCATCAAAAGTACTTCAGATAATGGTATAAAAGAAAGCTGAGACTGGTCATATACCTATCAATGAAACAGGGGTAGAACTGAGTTAGAATAGATTTTTTTATAACCAATTTTTACAAGACTCTTTTTGAACCCCCCCTCCACTCAATCAAATAAAACAGAAAAATATTTTCCAATTCAAACTACCTGGAACGTGTCCTGCAGAAGGCAGGGTATAATTATTCAAATACACATTTGGCCAGTTTACAGAGTTAACACCCAGTGCCATGAAAAGAGCCATGGAATTCTGCTGAAGCTGTGAGACCTTGGTTTTAACACACCTCCTGACACACACAGCACCTCCCACGGCAGCATGCTGCTCACTGCAGAGCTGGGTGGGCTCTGAGGGAAGAAATCTGCCCCCCAAACCCACATGGATCACCCTCCTAGCATCATGCCTCATGGTGATTTGTCTTCATATTGGTATATTCAGGGGTTTTTTACAGCAATATCATAAAAGAAGCTTCAAAACCTACCAGGCTAATGTTTTTGTTTTCTGCTCACAGTAAATGACAAAAATCACAAATTGTTCATTCTCTTTCCTCATAAAATTATGCCACATGAGGATCTCAACAGGACACCCCACTGAAAGCATATCCAGATCCCCCTGGCAATATTGCAGTTTAACAATAAAAAATTCAATCAAATAAGCTCAGTTTTCCACTTCTCATTATTCTGCTTATTTCTTTTTTTTTTTTTTCCTGGCTTCCCTACCAGCCTTTCCTAATGCTGACCCCTGAGTGCTCCCTCCTCCCCAAGCTTCCTTTCCTCTGCAGATGAGGTGGCAACCTTCTTCACCCTCTCTACACACCACTGGGGGCTTTTCTTGGAATTAGCTCTGTTTGCTTTCCTCACACTCCTGCACTGCCTTCCTGAAGTTTAGAATCATCTCCTCTATTTAGAGAACAAAATTCTAGCAGCTTTTATGTTCAGCTAGGGCCAAGAGCTAGAGGAAGGCTCAATTGCTTCTCCTTCCCCTTCCTTTTTTTTGCTCTTTGTGAGTCAGAAGCACAGAGCAGGCAGCTGTAAAACTGGCTGAGGGACTACTGAGGGTTTGAAGTCAAAAATGTTAATAAATGAGACTTATTCAATCAAAGCAACTTTAAGAAAAACAATTATTTTTATTTGAAAACAGTACTGAACATTCTTAATGATAGAGCAATAATAGTCTATCTCTTTCTGTTTCCTGAAAGTAGGTATAAATATGTCAAATTAATCCACAAATTAGATAATTAAATAAATATTTTTCATTATGTATGGAGGCTATCTTTCTTTTAATGGAGAAAATAATTCCATTAACTACTCATCTACAGGACTCCTTGTTTTCATATTGCTGAATTTTTTACACATTATTCAGAATATTGTCAGACTAAAAATTCAGTAAGAGGCCTACTTCCATTTAAAAAATTATAATTACAACATGAAATTACTTTCACACCAATAAAGCTTTGTTTTAATGATGTGCAGCCCTTCAGCATAGTATCCTTAGTTCAACACACATTAAGCAATAAGAAAAAATATTTTTGTCTATTAATTTCAAGAAGCTTTGGCTAGCCCTGCCTATTTTTGTAATTTCTGTAGTACAAAACAAGTATAACAAACACTATTTTTTCAGTGTTATTCCTTTATTGTTACTGTTTGTTTTTTATCTATATTTATATTTTATTTTCTCAGCTATTTTTTACCACCATGGTAGCATCATTTTAGTTTGATGAAACCAAATGTTTCTTGAGAACAGACATGGCAGTTTTTTAATAGAGTCAAACATAGGGGGTTTTTGTTAAACAGTTGTAGCGACTTCATCCAAATGTTTGCTTTACCTGCATAACAGTGTGGAAGAAAAGGAAAAAAATAAAGATTGTTTGTTTGTTTGTTTTTGTCTGCTTCTTAGAAGGAATGCTAGCATTTAATAGTGGAAATGTTTATATCTCATTGAATCCTGAATTGAATTGGAAATTATAAGGCATAGAAAGTGTGACCTAATAGCTGCTATAAATTTCAAATATTTCTTCCTAGATGATTTCATATTTCTGATAGAAATGTGAATTTTATAAAAGCTATGTGATGTGAAAGTTATGACACTCCTTGGGCTGGAATCAGGATCAAGAATCGAGTAGGCATCACCTGATAATCTCACATCTTTAGTTAAGTAAATTGATGGAAAGTAACCCGTCCTGTGAGACAGCTCTGTGAAAAAGCAGTTCTCAGCTCTATATGAAATCATTGTTACTTCTAGCTCAGGTATGGCATTTGGACTGGAGGCAAGAGAAAAATTCTCTTTCTAAGGCCAGCATTGCCCCCTTGTGCTGTAAAGGAGCCAAGACATGTAACTTTCTGATTCTGAAGTTTGGAATGGGTTATCCACACACTAAGGTGTAGTTCATTTTAGCAATCTTTTTTTTTTTTTTGGCGTTCTTTGAATGTAGAAATTTTAGAACAAAGTTTCCTTCTCATAAATATTTATTCCCTTTCCTCTTCAGAGACTACTTGTACAGAAAAAGTTTTCTCCACCTACACATTTCTATATATCTCTAAGGTCCACTATTAAATGGCCATTGTTAAGATATTGGAGAAACAACAGTGGAAATTCACAAAGATTTTATATGAAAGTGAAAAGAACTCATAAAACTTTTTGAGATTTCACAGTTGAAAAAGAAAGGGTTGAATATTTTAGATACAATATTTTAATACTAGAAAATAATAGATAAAGCTATGCTACCACTTAGAAGAGAAATCTTGATTTTGTGGCTCTTTCAGTTTAACAAATTAAGAAATTGGTCTGGGCTCAAACTCTCAAATATCAAGTATCACTCCACTGGAAAAAGTCAATAAATATTTCAAAATAATAAAAAAAAAAAGTAGCTAGAGCTATTCTTAATAATAGTAGCTATTAAATGTCAACTTTCCTGACCACTTTTCTCTACTTTCTTCTTACAGAAGCCAGGAAATCTGTCCATAAACTTCCTAGAGAAAGGGACCCTTTCTCTTTTAACACTAGAAATAAAACACAAAAAGCCCAAGGTTCCTCTAGATTAACTAGACTGCAAAGGCAAATTAATAGAGTGAAAATTCAATGAACCATAGAAAGCCATTTGCTTTCTTCTAAGAAGTTGATGGAGTCATCAACCCAATGTTGTTGACCTATTTTTAATAAAACTTGATCATCCTGCTTGTGTGGGTTTAATTTAACTAGCAACAGTAGGCTTCTCCAGATCTGGTCATAATTGCTTTAAACCTTCTCCACCTCAGATATTTTCAGTTGGTGTATTTTCATCTGCATAAGTAGGAAAACTAGGATCAAAATATTTTGCACAGCCCAAACCCAGATGGAGAATTTTATATTATAATACCTAGGAGAAATATGAATCTTTATAATACATTTAAAAACTGGGGCATTCTCCTAGGCGTACAAAGATAAAGTTGACTTGCAGTCACTTTTGTAAATAAAAAAAATCTAGCAACTCACCTAGAGTTCAATAGCAAATATTTTTCCTAAATCCACAAAGGGAAAGGAAGGGTTGAATTTGCTTTTGCTGCAAATGTACTGATATTTTCTTTTCCTTGTCCATATTTGGTCATCCTCAAAGACATGTAACATTCACAGCATATTAATATTGACAATTTGGATGGAAAAAGTTGATCCAGTGAATAAGTATACAAAAACTTTTGGGAGTATGGCTTAATCCTGTTGCCTGAGCCACATGACTAGAAAAGTACACCTAAATAATTACTTCTCCCCACTTGTTCTTTAATAATAACAGCTGCCAGTCCACTCTACCAGTATTGCTCCTGTTTAGTTTCTCCTCTTTTGCTGTTTAGACCCCCCATAACATTATTGAAGCTTCTAAAAGCAGACGTTGGATCTCAGAGGCTATTTTTAAATCACTTGGACATCACCAAGAAACTCTGAAAATCTTGCAATTAGTTCATACAGAAGACTGCCATCACGAAGCTGTCATTTACGTGAGCATGAAATTCAAGCTAAACTGGGTATTCCATAACTGAAACACATTAGCTAATCACCTAATTTTAAATGTGGGTTCTGAATTTTGCACATGTATCTAGTAGGTTCTGGTGGTTCTCACTCACATAACTTGCTCCAGCATGATTGCTATTTTTTAGCATACCTTATCAGAGAGCGAGAGAACACCAATACATGGAGATGAATGTTTCCTACCTGAGCACAGCACAGAGCACTAAGTTAACAAAGCCCAGTGTTTTGTAAATTTGCACATTTTATTCTTAGACCTGGGGTTAGGTCAGAGTATCAGCTACATTCCTTGTAAATAACCATATCACTGAAGCTACAAAGCACCAAGTAAAAAACACCATTTTAAAACAGAAGCAGATCCAAATGCTGAGCGTGATCTAATCAATGAGTTGTAAAAAATAAACACATGTGAAAAATGGAAATTGATTCTTTCAGTCAATTAAGAAGCAACAGGGGTAATGACGTACACACTTAACCCTGTTCTTTCACTGCAATAACAGAGTGATTACCAAGATAAGATGCTGTGATATGGCATATTATGTTACAATACAATCCCTTAGTTTTGCCCTGTGACAGCACTAAGTAGTGCACCTCAATAGCTGAGGTGGACAGACCTGCACCAGTAAATTGACAATTCCACAAAGATTACATAACCCAAGCTGGAAGAAAGCTGGGATAGAGAAATGTCCTGAACAGTACTCACAGCCAGCCATGGGGGGTGGCCAAACAGCACATCCCAAAACAGATTTTTGGCTTCTCTGACTCAAACCTCCCATTTTGGGTGGAACAGAGAGGCAAGAGAGCAAGACTAAAACAATCCCCAGCAGAATTCCAGCAGTTTTTTTCCATGTAGGATCGTACCCCCGACTTTGGAACCCTGCTGCTGCTCCAGAAAGACTGCAGGGTGCTTGCCGCTCCATCAAAGCTGAGACAGGCAAAGTGCCAAAGCACAACAGGGAGCCTTTTTTTTTAAATTTCCTCTCTGAAATAAAAATAAACACATTTTCTGACACCAGCTTTCAGCATGTACAAGGTTTGAAAACTTGCAGCTATCCAACTCTTGTTCTGTTTGCAGTATATGTTGGTGTGCCTTGTCCTTGCAGATCTGTTTGAATTTGAAGAAATTAAATCCCAGGTTAATGGTTGCTTCTTGCACACCATAACAAAAACAGTGTTATGGTACTGTGTCCTGACAATGTCTAAATAGCTGAGCTAAGTTGCTGCAACCAAGAAAAAAGGGCAAAAAAAAGCACTATCCCTATTTTCATTTTGTGGTACTCCAAACGGGATGAATTGAGAATGGGGCCCAAATTCCTCATGGTGTCCCCAGGTGCCATATGCATATTTTTATCACAAATATGCTGTATACAAAATGACATTTGTTCTTAGCAGGTTTTCTACTCTTTATTGAAATCTTCTCCAGAAGCTTTGCATAAATTACAAGCTACAATAATTTTCTCTGAAGCTGATCAAAGACAGCCCAGAGAATATAGAGCATGTTTCCTGTGTCTTATTTGAGTACAGGAACGGCCAAAACCAATCCCATCACTGTTGTAACACCTCTCCAGAGCAGAGGTTTGTAATCTGACACTGCTGTAAAGCAGAGGTTTCTAATCATTCCAGCAGAATTTGGCACCTCAGAGGCTCTGGTCACTCACACCCATGGCACAGCTGCACAATGAACATCCAGAGAAAAGATTTGTTCTTGGGCAGTGACCAGAGGCCAAGTAGCCACCTTGCTGGCACAGGAACACAGACATACATTCTATAGCTCTCTGTGGCAGCCTCGTGCCCCACAACAACTTAATCCACAAGAACAGAAGAAAAAAACTGTCTTGTGTACTCTACCTCAGTAGAGGTGGATGGTAGAGTTTTATTTATCAGAGGCTGCATCCAAAAAATAACATATTATGTCTAATGAGATATGGGTGATGGCTTTTGTCTTCTCTAGCAAGGTTCTCTCACAAGCTTTCTCTGTACTTGGAATGTTTAGCTGTACTCATTCTGCTGCCCACATGAGGTGCCTCCAGAGGTATCATACAATGGTTTTTTAAGTCACCAATACAAAATGACCCCCAGAGCTTAGAAGACACCTCCCTTCCCCTGAGGAGACTTTTCAATACAAAGTAAATGGTGTGGTTCAGAAGGTTTACAATAAGTGAGTTTGACAGAAAAGACCAGCTACACTTACACCTCCACCTGTCACTCTCAGCTTTCTCTTGTCCTTCAAATTCAGCTGCCACTGGCTGGATCTGCCTGGCTATTGGACCCTGCTTCCCGTGCCCTTCTACATCATTAGCTAGCCTTCATAAAAGGAAAGCCAGCACCAAATGCATCCTCTTGATTTTGTGGTCCAGATCAACCTTCATCAGTCATTCAGGTTCAGCTCCCTCCTTATTACATTTAACCTAACCCATCAATTCAGCTCCTTCTCTGGAGATAGTAAAACTCACTTGGCCTTGTCCAAGTGACATTTAGCACACAGGAACTTAATTTTTTGTACTGGATTTAACCAGTATGAAATAATATTAAGTCCTCAAGTGCCATGGTGCTTTTAGTCTTGAACTTGAAAAATATTCACACTTTGTTGTGGACTTCCTGTATTTCATATGAACGTGGCTGAAAGGACACAGTACAACAATACTACTTTACACAGACATATGAATAGGATTAACAGATATCAGATTTCTGACAACAAACAGTCATTTCAGAGCAACAGTAGAATCTAGATAAACGGACCTCTTCCCCCTTATTTTAGAGATATTGTGATAGATTCAAAGAAACTGTTTCTCTTTACTTATATCTCAATAATGCTTCAGAAAAAACATCCTATGCAGAATCTCCTGTTATTCCAAGACTTACCTTGTAAATGCACTTGTCAAGAAGAGATACTTGCTGAGAAATTAAGCAGCCCATTAATCCATCTAAACAGACTAAATTCTAATTAGCACAACTGAAAAGTGCAATATGACATTACATTTACATAGTATGCATGGGCATATTTCTGGAAAAGGCTGTGTATTTGTGTTGTGCAACATGCTGCATAAGATATGTGATCAAAATTAGAGAAAAGTGTGAACATGAAGGGCCATTCTGTACATGTTTTTGAAAATTATCTCACAGATGGCACTTTCACTCCATAATGTAATTTTTTAATGCATCAAAAGAAACGAGAGATAAGGACAGCTTGGTAGTTTAGAAGTAAAGGGACTCATTGCCTCTGACAAAAGATAATCTCCAGTTAAGAGTACAGTCTTCAAGTAGGAACATACAACCCTTGTAAAGAAATTACTTTCCTTGCCATTCACAGCTTGCAATGACTGCCACCGGGCTAGCTTTTGTCACCACCCCACTGCAGAGAAATGCACATGTATAATCCTACGTCCTTCATTCTACACAGGCCTCTCTCAAAACTGGCCTTATTTAGAAGAAGAATACACCACTACCAGTATAGAAAGTTGCCACTATCAGTTAGAAAGATACAGTTTTAGAGAGTTTGTTTGCTTGTTTGTTGGCTTGTTTGTTTGATTGGGGTTTTTTTCCCAGCAAAAAATCTCACATGATATGGTGTCATGGAATTACACCTGGCTTTTACAATCAGGATTGAAATGATATCCAATAACCTTTACAACAGCCCAATACAAAGGAAAAAAAATGGGATTTTTTTTTAAGTTCTGATTTTGAGCTCTCTCCTAAT
This sequence comes from Agelaius tricolor, assembly GCF_023055355.1. Lineage (NCBI taxonomy): Eukaryota > Metazoa > Chordata > Aves > Passeriformes > Icteridae > Agelaius > Agelaius tricolor. Next base: position 43,037,012 of record NW_027269262.1, on the reverse strand, counting down.
TCTCACTATGGAAACAATCCATAGGTATGAAAGCACTGCAAGTTTATGGTAAGGAATGTAATTTTAGTCTTGAGACCTACACAAATTTTATGGCTTTCAAAGCCTTCACATCTATTCCAGCCTCCCATATCACTGTACCCACACAACCTTCCAGAGCACTTTTACTTTCCATGTACTATTTTTCTACAGTAAACAAGACAAGGACACTGACTTCAGTATCCAAAATCCAATGAGCAGTACTCAGTTCCCCATACTGAGAACTTGCATATATTTCTGTTTCATCAAAGGCCCAACCGTTTGCAGGATGAAAAAAATGGATAATTCAATGAAGGCCAGAGAAACTATATTATAAAACAACTGGAAAAAAAATAAGCCTGTCTTTCACAAAAGAGAAGGGAAACACAGAGTTTTCCCATGCTATCAAGTTTCCCTTACAGATCTGGAACCTCACAGAAATAGTATCAGCTGCTCTCTTCCTACAAGCATCACCAGGCTCCCAAAATGATGGAGAAAGAAAGCAAAAGATCTCTGACTATCCCCTTTGGAGTCTATGACCATCTGTTTTTCCCAGAAGCAGGAGAGATAGTGAAATAGAGAGCTTTTCCAACATCAACACTTCTAAAACTCTTGATGCCTGTAGTTTCAAGTTCCAAAGAGACCAACATAATTCTAATCAAAGTTGCTGACTACAGTGATTGGCAAGTGCACAGAGTCTTCAGCTGCACAAAGAAGTCTATCACTGCCACAGAGGCACAGAAAAACAACTTCCCTTAGATAACTCAGACAAACTTTAATTTGCAACCAAAACCAACACCAAAACAAACAAGAAGGATACCAATGATATGTAACAAGTTAGCAGTTTGGTATGCCAGTTGGAATATTGTGATTCCATGGACACAAAACAGATGATCCAAAGCATGCACACAGTCACTCACACACAAGGTGGGTGGTCACTCACTTGGGGTACCCAGAAGTTCACTTTGCCTCACCCAGAGGGTTAAAGAATCACTCAGGGGTATCCAGCAGTAAAACAGACTCTCAGGAAGGAGAGGCATGGTATGGGTGAGGGCATTCAGTCCCAGGAAGTTTCCTTGGGTAGCATCCCATCCCAAGGGGAGAGCTTCCCCTCACAGACCCACTGATCCCATGAAAACCACACCCAGGGCATTTCTGGCAGGTCCCTGTTTGCATGTCCAGAGAAGGGCTGTGAAGCTGGTGAAGTCTAATGAGGAGCAGCTGAGGGAGCTGAGGGTTTTTAACCTGGAGAAAAGGAGGCTCAGGGAGCTGGGGTTTTTTAACCTGGAGAAAAACAGGCTCAGGGAAGACCTTATTGCCCTCCACAGCAACCCAAAAGGTTGTAGCAAGCTGGGAGACTGGATTACTTGTCCCAGGTAACAAGTTATAGGACAAGAGGGTATGGACAAGTTGCACGAGGAAAGGGTTAAATCCTTTGCTGAAAGGATGGTCAGGCTTTGAAATAGGCTGCTCAAGGAAGTAGTTGAGTCACCAATCTTGGAAGCATTAAAAAAATGCATAGATGTGGCATTTGAGGACAAGGCTTAGTGGTGAACATGACAGTGTTGGGTTAATGGTTGGATTTGATGACCTTAGAAGTCTCTTCCAACCTTAATGATCCTGTAGTTCCATAACCTGGCTGTGTCAAGGCTCATGGTCATGGTAATGGTCCAGAAATTTCTCTGGACCGAGACTTCTCATGGGGACCCTGTCTGCTCACCAAGAGGTCATGCCTTCTCCATTCCTGCTGCTGGGAGGGTTCAGGGCAAGGAAGTGGAGGTTCTGGTGTGTGTGCCACAGCCATGGAGTGGTGCTGTAAGGGCAGAAATACTGGCACCAAAGGCTGGCAGCACCACATATTGGCTGGGGGGAAATGTTGGGGGGGGGAGGTGCACCTGCCACAATCACAGGTATGAGGCCCTGTCCCAAGGTTGCCTCTGAGCCCTGAGGGCTCTGTGAAGAGTTACAAACTTGTTCAAACTTCAGATCTGGCCATCATGCCCAAGCACAGCCATGAAGAGAAATCAAACAAGCCTGTCCAATCCATGCTATCTATTCAAGCAGCTGGGCAGCTTCAGAAATGTATCCTAGAGGCAGGAGGGGCAGAAAAGCCCTAGAACCCCTTTCTGCCTACATAATCCAGGCAGCAGTTCAGCAGATGGTGGACCCTTTGCTCCCTAGTTGTGTTTTTAACAGCCAGATTTTACCTTGCTACCAGGAAAAATAAGGTAATAATCATAACCTATTTTTTCAACCCATATTAATAATTAATAAAGAAAATAAGTGTGTTTGACAAGTAGAATACTGTCTACCTGAAACCGATACATGCAATATCTCCTCTAACATCTCAAGAAACTCTCTTGGGTTTTTTGTAGTTTTTTTCACAGTTGAATGCTGGCTTGGCCACTTGTGACCATTATAGAAAAGAAAATTCTTGTGATAGCACACTACGGCTGTGAGAGCCACAATGCAAGAAATAAAACAGTGAGTCCTGCCCATGCAAGTACCACACTTTCCACCCACCTCTTCCTCCCTTTTCCTCCCAGGCACACCGTGGTTTCAGGGTGTTGACAGCCTCATGACCTGCATGATCCTGGAGAAGAGAACAGTGCTGAAAGCTGTGCACTCTGCACTAAGAACAAAACCAGATCCCTTTAAGAGAAGAACAGCTGAATTCTACATTTGCATTTAAATAACATTAAGGCCGTCACTAAGGCCATTTATGCGTGAATAATGGAATAACTTTTTGCAGTTCACTACTGCAAGACCCAACCTAAATAATGGTTAATAAATTCATCTCAAGCTGGACCTGAAGTTTCTCATAACGGCCACTAGAGGAAAACTAATATACAGAGAGCAGAAGGCCTTTGCTATACAATTGAGAGGTTCTGTTTGTCACTGCACTGTGTTTTAACATACCTTAAATGAAATCAAATGGCAGTCACCTGACACTGTCAAGTAAAGCAGAGTGAAATTCAGGTATAACTTTTGTGTTCTTGAAATCTGCCTGGTATTTCTACTCAAAGAAGAGAATATAGGCTAAAAGGAGAGAAAAACAGAGGATGAAGAAAGCAGATGATCCTCTCTGTTTACATTTTGTGAGGAGAGGAAAGCTTGTGTCACTCTAGATTTTGGGATTGGCATAAAGCTGCTTGAAAGGGACAGTCTCTCCCTAGCAAAGAGAAATCTCGAGGTATTTAAAATTCTCTGCTGTGTCAGGCCTGAGAAGTGTGGAAAGGCTGATGAGAATTCAGGTTCCAAATTTATTTCCTTGATAATGAATAAAAAAATGAATAAGAGTAAAACAAGGGAAGAAAGGAATGGGAAAGTTTCCTCCATGTTAATTAAATTAAATTAGTCTTGGGGATCTAGAAAACACAGGATCAAGAAATTACTATTATAATTATAAAAATTGCTCTGAGGTTTCCACCATTGAATGGATTTCTCAGTAAAAATAAATAATAATTAATTTCACTAGTCATAAAAATCCAAGAAGGTTTTTCTCATCTTCTGTTAAAACTACTTCAATATTTTTAACCTAAGACAAACATCATGTCAACATATTTTTATAAAGTCTGCTCTTAATTTAATATTCTTTCCTGCTTTTTCTCTTTGATTTCTACAATAAGCACTGATTAATTCTTTCCTATTTTCATTGCTTTCCCGAGTGTTAGCTATTTCAGTCCTGTTAAGTGGCTAGTCTTGGAAGGAACTGTCAATCCCGATGCAGCCTAATTTAATTTTTTGATTGAGTATTCTGATTTTAACAATTCTGTCAATTTTCACCAAAAACTGCACTGCAGAAAATAATTATTTTATGAGCCAAATTTTGTCATCGATTCCTGCTTATATTGTTGTTCTCTCCTTGTATTAGCTTCCAAAATTCACATTTGAACTACGATACCCAGAATTACCTTCCAAACAGCACTTTTCCATTATTTTATAATTCAGTATATTTTTTACATGGATTCTCAGTTGAAATAGAAAGCATAATTTGCTTACTATTAAAATGAAAGTTAAAGTTTGTATGATAATATACATGTGGGCCTCAGCTCATCTGTTTTCTATTCTCTAGCCTTAATTTAGTTTTTTCATTTAATCAATAATCTAAAAGGATCTTCTAAAATAAAACAAATTTTCCAGTTATTCAGAAGGTTCTAGAAATCCCTTTCGCTTGCTAAGACTTTTTTTACAGATCTGCTGGCTGTTCACATCAAGAGCTGAGAGTCTCCAAAACAAACAGCTTAGTCTGGAGAAGTTGTTTGTGTGAAGTTGAAGACTGCATCATGATGAATATTTATATGGAAATGAATTGAGGTTGCACAGATAAAGCATGCTTCCCTGACTTAAAAGAAATTCGGTATGCGATTGATACATACATTATTCACATGCAAAATAGGACCAGAATCTTTTAATAGCAGTGTTCCCAAAGCCATATCCTTTCTCTCTACCTAGATCAGGTCTGTAGCAAGTAGGACTGTTCCTTGCTGTAAAAGCAAGCTGTGGTGGCTTTTTGCTCTGTATTTCAGATTGTGCAAGTCACATTTTAAAAGTGTCACAATTTAGTCAGATTCGATCAGATTTTATCAAAGCAAAAACCCCTGTTCAGAGTGCAAAAAAATATTACAAATCCCTGATTCAACACCATGGGTCAGCAGTTTTTAAAGAAATCTTTACAAAGATATTTTAAAGAGATCATTAGGAGCCTTGTAAATTTATTGTTCAAATTCCTTTAGAAGTAGCAACAAACTAAATGCTGCAGAGACAGCAGTAGTTATGCCTGCACAACAGTGCACTATGTTATCTGGTAGCACTGCTAGGTATACATAGACCTCAATTTTATTTGTTTTCCTATCACTCTTTCCTTCCCTGCTTTATGCAGTACCACAGAAAATTAGCTTATCCCACAGTTTGCATTATAAATCTCTTTCTAAATGTTTTCTTACTTCATTTGCTCAGAACCTAGTTTTCCAGCAAGCTGACCTACTTTATCTTATTTTTGGTACTTGCAGTAAATTCCCTTAAGCTTGTCTACTCTGACATTGCTTAAAATGTCTTCTATATCCTGGTAATCACTTCTCTTAAAGCAAAAAGATCCACCATGACTGATACAAGAGCTATAATCTGTTGGTCCTTCTGAAATCCAGTAAGATGCTTTTACATTGCAACAGTATTTTTCTCATTAAACTCTTTGTGAAAATGGCTGAGGTATTTTGGAAGGTAAACCAAACAAAAATATTCATCCTGAGACAGATTTCAGCATGTGCTGCAATTTAGCTGAAATCTCATTTTTGCACAGTTTTAAGCAAGGAAAAAATAATGTCTAATAATGGGAGATACAAGGCAACTTTACTACTGGTGTCACTAATGGCCTGACTTTTAATAAACTTATATCAGTTTTTTCAGCAGGACATTTTATGGAGGATGCTTTAAGAGCTGCTAAATTGTTTACAGTATTTACATGGAAGGAGCTTTCCAAAAAGAAGTGGTAGATGGTTTTACTGCTATCATGCTCAGATATGACAAGGTGCAAAAAATACCATGGTGATGAGTGAGAGATGATTTGATAAAATTAGGTTTGAATTACTGTTGCTCTACAACTATTACAGTTGTAGCTGAATTCCCACTATAAGGCTTGTTTTTTTTCCCCCTTTAAAAATCTTCAAGCAACCAGTAAAAGTGGCATGTAAAATCTGCGGGGAAGGTTAAAGTTCTGTGAAAACAGAGTGGGCGGCAGGGAGAGAGTTTGTATCTGTGTCTCTGTGTGTCTTGTGTCTAGGATGGATGGGTTATAAATCCTGCAATGTCCTGTAAAGAAGACCAAGGGAAAATACACAGTTTTCTGTCTTTTCAGTGGTCTTCTGTCTTTGGACAAATTGAGGCTGGGAGGAGATCAGGACACTCATCTAATCTCTGGACATTTCACGTAGAGATTTGTTATTGTAGCTGTGCTTACCAGCAAGTTTTCTATCAGCAGCAAAGGTTTCAGCTTTTAGAGAGAAAAGCATACATCAAGGATTATTTTCCTCTTCCTGTATACCTGCAATGACAGTAGGGCAGCACAGGCACACTAGTGTTTATTGTAAACTGTAAGAACAAGGATAATAGTACTTATCCCACAAGAAGCAAGTAGATTTTTGACAAGTGTCTATCAAAGAAGATAAGAGATGTTCATTATCTGATGGCATCTGGGTAAATCCTAGACCCTTTATCCATGAGGGATATTAATCTCAACAGGAGTTTTGCAAATATCTAGTGGTTGTCATGGCACATGACTTTCTACTTTCTTTTTTTCCTTCTAGCATATTGCTTTCCTCTTTAATAAACCTAAAAATCTTGCAGCATTTTTCACTAATCATCACCGAGGCTCTGAAAAATCTCAAGGAAAATATGTCAAACCCGTTTAGAAATAATATCCCACTGCAGGTTCTGAATTTATAGTTTCTGAATTCATAGCAATATTCTAAGATACAGAAAAACAATATGGCAAAGCTGTAGTCAGAATATGGACAAACTCATTCACCACTACAGTGATTTATCAGAGGAAAAAGAACATAAGCAAATGTCCAGCCCCAGAACAGCTTCTCCTTGCCTTTAAGATCCTTGCCTGATCAAAATTCTTACAGATTCATTTAGCTGGTGTCCCTTCAATTACCACATAGTTATATTTTCAAGGCAACTGCATTTACTATATTTGTTTTGGTTTGATGGCAAACACTCATTTCTTGGTTAAAACTTGTTACATTGTATAAATCCCAAAAAGTTATATTGTGTTGATAAATATTGTTAAATCAAAATTATTATAAAACTAGGAAAAGAACACAAACTATTTTCATATGAGTTTTCAAGAAACGCATATCTTGCACTTCTTTTTAATAAATAGTAAAGATACATCTTCTTAGGAATAATATTTATAGATTTTCTTATTTGACTTGTATTACTCCTTGGAGTAAATAAAGCCATCTCATGGTCATACCCAGCTCCAGCATATGACTGGATACAATCTCTTACTAGTTATTTCTTCGGTAGAACTATACACTGAAAGCAAAAACAAAGAAGAAACAGTTTAAAGTGGTTGACTAGAAGTTCATATCCAAAGGTATTTATTTATTAACCATCCCCACAATTAAAAAAAATGTGGATGGACTGGAGAAGGTCCCAAGAAAGGCCAAAAAGATAATCCAAAGGCTGCAGAACCTACCCTGTGAGCAGATTGAGAGAAGGAGAAGGCTCAGGAGTGACCTTCTCTTCTCCTTGGAAAATAGAATGCTCAAGTAAAAACCTCATCACAGTATTCCTGTATTTAAAGGGTGGTCACAAAGACAAAAGAGAAATTTGTAGCCACAAGAAGCTATGGGGTGAAGACAAGAGGCCATGAGTGCAAGTTGCACCAGGAAATGTTTTATTTCAATGCAAGAAATAATTTTTTACAGTGGGAGCAACCATTCACTAGAACAACCTTGCCAGGGGCATGGCAGAGTCTCCATTGCTGGAGATTTTTCAAGATGCAGCTAGACAGAGTACTAGGTGATCCCATCTAGGCTGCCTTTCCCATGAAAGGTCAGACCAGATGAAATTCTGAGGATCCCTTCTCCAGAGAACAGTCCTGGACTGTTTTATGATCCTATGATTCTAATTTCAGTTAACACAATGAAACTTGTGGCTAATTAGTGCTACTGAAAAACTGAGCCTGACATTAAGTCCTGGTTTGGATGACAAACCTTTGAAAATTCCATGAAAGATTCTTCAAAGAGTTCAGATCAGAAAACTGCACCGTACTGACTTTTTCACTTTAAATTCTTGAAAATCTCAGTCCATGGTAATCCGGAAGTAGTGATGATCACTATTCCTCTGGGGAAGAGAGAAGACAGGCTGCTTATTGTTCTTTATTAGAAGTTCTAAGAAAATAATTATGGAAGACTCTCAAGACACAGTTTACTCTTGTAGGTCACTGAAGGATCTTTCAGTGAACATACTTTATGTGCCACTTCATAAGGTAGAGCATTTATTTCAGTGTTTGGCACAGTGGTCAGTTCTTTTAAGGATCCTAACTATACATAGTTGTTAATACACAGGCTGCTATTTCAAAATTACTTACAAAGCATGGGATTTTACAGTGCCTTTTTTTTTCTGCCAGGTCTCCTCTAATTTCAAATATGTCATTCACCTTCCCTGTTACTCACTGAGCACACACTGTACATGCCCAGAAGCACTTTAAGAGAAATTTTACCTGATCTGAACTCATTTGGCCAGGTTATGGCATTTCTTCTGCTATTTAGAAAGCAGTTCATGGTTCTGCAAATGCTGTTGTATGCATTGAGCTCTAAGGATCACCTTCACAAAACTAAGTAAGTCCATCAACATTTGGACCCCAAATATTAAATCCCTAACTTTCACCATTACTTTTGCTTTTGCTTGTTATTGGGTTTTTCTCAGGTTTTATTTTATCATTGGATGAGTAGCAAATTCTCCAACGTGATCCAATTACACCAGAAAGCGTACAGCTACTAGGATCCCAGCTAGCCAGTCCATTTAGATTCCTCTTATCCAAATTCCTGTTTGTTTTCAGCCAAAAGCTGAAATCTTTCACTCCCAACCTAAGAAATATTGTATCCTTATGGTCCGTAAAGATTTTGAGCCGAGGCAGAGAAGCTCTGCAAAAGTGGTGAAACATCCTCTGCTGTGATGTAACTGCTTACATGTTTCGCAAGAAGATTGCAACCAGCACACTGTAGGGTCAGGTATTAAAATATACAATAGAAGCAAAAGCTATGGGGTGGTTTCTTGGAGCCACAGCATCAGCCAAAGCTCAGTTGGTGAGCATTTTGAAGGGTATAAGAGAACAACATCTAGAGTGTGCTGGATCCTCCTAATATTTTCAGTAGCAAAATTTCCTTTGTGTGGTGAAATTACAGACACTTGATACTTTCAGTTAAAAGGAATCTATTTATTTTATGCCTGTGTAGGGTGTTGGGGATTTTTTTTCGGTGGATGTTAACACACAACTCACTGCTTTGTAAATACATATTTTATAAGATATTTGTCAAATCATTTGACACAAATAAATCTGTCACAAAACCAATTCTGTTTCCCATATCCAGGAACTAAAAACTGAATCCAATTTGCTCTAATTCATTAATTGTAAAGAAGTCTGGGAACTTTATCTCCCTCCATTTCTACACACCACATTATATAAACAGTGGCATCTATTAACAGAGTACTGGTCACTGCAAAAAAATAGGAGACAAAAATCAATGACCTAATACAACAGGTCATTGCAGAATCCAAAGAGATGCAGCATGAATAAAGATGTTTTTGAACACAGTCAAGGTTACTGAAGTTAAAAGCCTCTAAATTATGCTAAGGTACATGTCAGTCATAATAGTGAACACATGACATGATTGATCTTTGCTTTAAGATTCAGAGACCCACTTTCATCCACTAGCCACGTGTTCCTGAAAACACGCTGAGATTTCGAAGAACACGGAGATGCATGAAGCGGAAGGAGAGCCTATTTGAGACACATTCCAAGTAACTTGAATTTTTCCAGGTCTTCTCTTGAGAAGGGCTGCCACCCCCTTGGAACTGGGTTTCTAGCACCAGCCTTTCCTCCACAGCCCACAGCAGCACGCTGCTGGAGTACTACTACTGCTGCCAACACTGACTGAGACAGCGAGCAAACCCCAACATTGCCTATTATTTTCTCCTACCGTCGCACCCAAAGCCTTCCTCCCACGGCATCCTTAGTCAGCGCGTGGGCGCGGAGCCGCATGTGTGTGCACAGGGCTCAGAACTGCGTTGTAGCTGTGAGGAGGATGCCAGGCTGCCGGGGGCTGCCTCGGCCTCTCCGGGGCCGCTGTCACCATGCGGGGTGCCCCTCAGTGAGAGGCCTCCGCCTTGGCCTCTCCCCCTGGGATGCCGGGGGAGACGGTGTCTGTCAGGGGCATAGCCCTGCAGGGGTAGGGCTGCGTGCAGCTCTCGGGGCTTGCACGGGCGGCACGGCGGCCCTTCCAGGCAGGGAGGAAACAAGGAGTACGGGAGGAAGCAAGGAGGGCGGGGGGCTTGGGGGGCGAGGGTCTCCGGGCAGGGCGCGGAGCGGGAGTTCTGGAGACCCCGGCCCCGTCGGGCGGGCCGGGCGGGGGGCGGGGGGCTGCGCTCCGTGTGCGCCTGTGTGCCGGCGCGGCGCCCCCGCCCTTCCCCCGGCGGCGCTGCGCGGTGGGCTGGCGCTGGGGTATTTACGGTAACGTGGACCCGGCGGTGGCAGCTCGGTCGGTGTCAGGTGATCGGCGCCGAGGAGCCGCCGCCACAGCCCGGGAGGAAGATGCAAGATGGCCCAGCGGGGCCGTGAGGGGCTCCGCGGCGCCCCTTCCCCGCCCGCCGCCGCCGCCTGCCCGGCCGGCGGGAAGCGCTGAGGCCAGCGCCGCCGCGCCACAGCCCGTCCCCGGCGGGGGCACCGAGCCATGGGGCTCTGCTACAGCCTGCGCCCGCGGCTCTTCGGCGACGCCGGCGGCGGCGGCTCCATCTCCAGCGCCGGCGCCGCCTCGGAGCCCGAAGCGCCGGCGGAGCCTCACGCCGCCCCGCAGCCGCAGCCTCTCGGCGTCCCGCTCCGGCCCGGCGGTAAGCCCGGCGGGGAGACGGACGGGCCGCCGCTGCTGCTGCTGCAGAACGGCGGCGGCGGCAATGGGGCGGCCCCCGAGCGGCAGCTGGCGCTGCCCAAGGCCGGCGGCCCCGGCCTTGGCGGCGGGGGGAAGGCGGCGCGGCAGCAGGCGCTGCACCAGCCGCCGGCGCTCCAGCGGACCTGGGAGAAGCTGCGCCTGGAGGAGCGGGAGGCGGAGAAGGAGGCGAGGAAAGTCAGTAAGAGCATCGACCGGGCGCTCAAGGAGCAGAAGCGGGAGTACAAGCAGACGCACCGCCTGCTGCTGCTCGGTACGTATGTGTGTGTGTCTGTCTGTCTGTGCGGGGGTGTGCCGGGGCGGGCAGGTGCCCCGCGGGACTCCCCGGCAGCGCCCCCTCCCCGGCTTCCCCTGTTTTCCTTGGGCACCCTCCATCCCTCCTTTGTCTCCCCGTGCCCCCCCCCCCCCCCGGCCCTGCCCTGCCCTCCCGCCCCCCGGCCGTGTCCGTGCCCGGGCTCTCCCCCAGACAGGTTTACACCTTCTTTTCCCTTCCTCCTCCCCGCGGTCTCTCCTCCCAGCTTCTGGCCTTGGCAGTGGTTTTGCAATGGAGATCGGCGCTCGTCGGGCGAGGGCGAGCGGCTCCACCCAGGCGGGCGGGCGGGAGCGATGCGGATGGGGGAGCAGCGGGGTCTTCCCGGCTGGAGGAGCCGTGCCCGGGCCGGGGCTGCCCCATTGCCCGCGGCAGGAACTTCGCTCGGCGCCCTCGCGACTCGGAAACGTTAATGGAAAAAAATGAAAATAATAACAATTTTTTTAAAGCACGGTAGAAAAGGAGGAAAAATGGCAATGCGTGCATGAGGTGTGTGTAGCCTGTGGATAGTCCTCCTGTGCCGCGTGTAAGCAGGGATGGTTTAATGAGCAGCGGCTTGAGGCTCCTAAATGAGAGGAGTGGTGATGAGCAATAGGCTCCTTATTTAAAGAAGCAGTGAGCGGAGTAAGGGGAAATAAGACGGTGTACATTCCTCAGACATCGCCTCTACTACAAGATGTGTTCTTCAGCTGCAGGCTCTCAGATTTTTTAGGGACGATTTGCCAGCTTTTGTCCCCTATTCTCTGAGGTGCTACGTGCGGTCTGCTGTTGCCACTGCTCTTTCTAAGCATTAGTTAATAGTCCTCTCCGGAGGATTTGTACCAGCTGATACATTTACAGTATGAAAACCACAGGGGTATCTAATACAAGCATCTCATTTCCTGCAGGAAACAGAACAGTCATACTGCAGGGCTTTTTTTTTATGGTCTGAGCAGAGGGCTTATTTGGCCTCTTAGCTGTAGTCATAAATATCTGTTTTCTGTTAGCATGAAAATACTGATTTGCTTTTGCATTAGCTTCTTTGCCTGTTCTCGTAAAGTTGCGTGGCACAGAGTTTTGGTGCTTATCTAAGTGCATTCCAGATTTGGGGTAGTCTTTACATCCTTCTTTATAAAACTCTGTTTCTGTTTTACTGGATTCCTTCATTCCTGTTGGTGGGTAAGGGGAGGAGAAAATATGAAATACAGCAGTGGACAAAAGATATACCAGAACTGTAGTGTTCAATTTCCAAAAAACAAAGAATGGGCTTTATTATTACCCATAAAGTACCAGCTTGTAGGATAACAGTGCAGCTGGTAGAAAGAAAGGAGGAAGAAGATGTAATTCATACTCCATGGAATTATTATTATTATTAGTAGTAGTAGTAGTGGTGGTGGTAAAATGTCTCTTCTGATTCTTGAACTGTTGCAGTAATTAACTCTTTGATACACCTTTTTTAATGGTATATTAATTTTTTTTTTTTTTCTTCCTGAAGCATCTGTACATGTATTCTGGCTAGTATGGCTGCAAGAAGGCAGAGACCCCGTCTTTTGGCCTTCCTCTGGAGAGCATTGTCATTGAACAAAAGAATTCTAACAAGTAGATACTGTGTGTAGTGTATAACATAGGTGGTTGTCATAGTAAACCAGAGCAGTAAACACCTGTTCAGAAACAATGACATTTGAAAAATAAATCATCTCTGACCTTTGGCTCCCTAAAAGAAATTCAACACTCCTAAGACTCCCTGTGTTGATTTTTTTTTTTTTTTTTAATCCTTGTCAAAATCAAAAAATATTTTCTTGATCTCTGTATTGCTGGGAGGAAATGTTGGATTATTGTCTCAGGCCTTGCAGATCAGGGCCTGACTTAAATGTTTCATTTGGATGTAGGGAGAGCTGCAGATGCTTTGTATTGTTTTTGAAAGTAGTGAAAATGCTGCTTTAGATAAGAGGAAATTATTTAGAATTGGGAAGGGTTTATTTGTCAGAGAAGGAGTAAGGCAAAATTGCATTGCACAAGGTAGTAGGTTTCAGTCTTGCACAGAGGAAAAGACTTTAAATATACACAAAGGTCTTTTAGAATAAAGAATATTACCAGCCTGATATTTTATAGCATTTCAAGTTGTAAATAACTGGATCCCTCCCCCTAAGGTCTTCCTGGCAGAGTGAACCTGAAAAGTGTACCTTTGCTAGAGAGAGGAGGAATATTTTTGTACATCAACATGGAGGAAATGCACAGCAGAGGCGAAATGGTGAATGCAGTGACAGCAGAGCACCATCACAGAACAAACAAAGTTGAGCAACAGCGTTGGTGTGGGCTTCGTGTTTCTTTTTTTAAACACAAGTTTGTAAATAATAGCCTTATTTTGGCTTGTTCTTGTATATGTCATATATTTACTGGGGCAAGTTTAGAGGATATTATTGACATTTGATAGAAAAATACAGTGTATATTTTAAGGAGCTACTATTAGATATCAAAAGGGTATGCAAATAAATGCACTAATGTAAGAATACTAAGAATCCTTAGAATCTAAGTAAGTAGTATATTAGAAGAGAAGCTTATAAATGCTTGAAAACGACCTTTCCTTAAAAGCACACTTACTCTTTTATTATGTCAAATGAAAACAATCAGCTTTGTGATGAGCTGTGCATATCAGTTACCAAGATATTATGAAGTCTCAAAGGCTTTTCATATGTATGTTGGTAAATACCTCTCAAAGAGCCTGTTCTTGCCTGTTACAGCTTACCCCAACTAATGTCTCATGGTGCATGTGATGTTTTGACACTCTCCCCTAACCTACATTCGGGAGCACTTAATGTGTTTTGTCATAACCAGTGATTGTGAAAGGGAGGGTGTGCAGTAAGTGCTCAGGATCAGCTCTCAGTCTGTGCTTCCCCCATAAATAGGTGTGTAAGTATCAGGTGGCTGTAGCTGAGATGCTGAGGCTTTACTGGTGTACTGGAGTAACAGCAGACATGGTTTGGGTCTATTTGTTTGTCTTCTTCTGAAAGAAGAGCTGACATAAAATAGAAACTGGCTTTCCATCACAGCTGGCTGTTTCTTGCTTAACATCCACTTTAAAAAATACAGTAAATTGATTGATTATTGAATTGATTATTGGGTTATGTATTATTTGTAGAGGGGTTTATTTCCTTTTCATTTTGTAAGTGAAGTGTTCATCTGTGCAGAATTCTTCGGGTGCTTTTACTAACCCTGAGATGAGGTGGTGTTTTTTCTAAGCATACGTATTTATTGAGCATATTTGCAGAGCTTGGTCAGAGTTTTGTAGCTTTGGTTTCTGTCTTGTTTTCTGTTTGGTCTTTTTTTTCGCAGAATTGCAGCCATCTCTTCTGCAAGACTGTTTTAGCTGCTGATTTCCTAGAAACTGTAGAAACATTACAAATCACTTTATAGAAGCAATTTGCATTCTCATTTGCAGTCTCATATTTTAAACTATTTTGTGAGTAAGTGAGGTGAAGGGGAATTGGCTCTAAACAGATTGTTAGTGATTGTGGTATAATTAAGGCTCATGTAATGTTGAAATAAGCTGTATAAACTTGATTTTTTTTCCCAGATAGCTGTTGTCTTCTAACCTCTGACTCCTATTTTTCCCATTTACCCTCACTCCTGGTTGCTATCTTAACTTTGGATGACTTTCTCAAGCAGAACACATTCTTTTACACTTCCCTGCTAAATTGAAACTGAAAGTGGTCTGAGTAAAAGCTTTTCTGTTCAGCAGAAACTGAAAGTAATGATATAGGGATGAAGGGAGGGGGAAAAGAAATATTAATTTCTTCACTTAAAAGGTACTGGAACTACTTATGTGATATTTAAGTACTGACTTGATAGAGAAATTTAGATATGTTGGGTGATGTTCATGTACAAAAGTATAGAAAATGTACCAAAAAACATAGTTCCTCTGAATTGATGGAAATCTAACACAAAGATGCCTTGTCAAGCTTGGGAAACTCCTACACAGGAGAGCCCAGAAAGCTCAGAAGTGTGTAACAAGAGTAATGGGTTTTTTTCTTTTCTTAACTATGCACCAAATGACTGTTGTCAGAAATGAACTTTTTGTGCAAAGAGAGTTTCTGGTCTGACAGCGGTTTTTAGACTGAAATTGCAGTCTCGTATATGGTTCTGCATCAGAACATACATCATACATCATCATACATCCTCAAGCCAATTTTAAATCTTAAACCTAATGAATTTTATTTTGAAAATAATTTTAATTTTTGTGTGGTGTCAACTCCTGCTTTTTGATAAATACCTGAATATAGTTGAGCTTGATGCGGTGATACTTTCCTCCTATCTGCATAAGATTGAATGCTTGAGGTGTTTTTCTGTTACCACCAGAGAGGACTCCTTCCCTGGTCTGTAAGGAAGCTTGGCATATTTAGGATCCTTACAGCCAGCTGTTTCTAATATGGAGATAATGCACAGATAATTGGTAGGAAAAGAGATCTTCAGGACTTTGAAATCCTGGGCTGCGAATACTGATCAATGTAATAATGCAAAAGCGTTTTATAATCCCTAATACTTTGCGTAATTTGCAATGTCTTTGCAAAAGCTCTTCTGCTTCTGTTGTAACTTCACAGGAAGTGGGATATTCACTCCTTGCACAGGAGGAAACCAGTAGGCAGGAGTCATCAGGACATTTGGGATCAGTGCTTGACTTCAGGGGAGTTTTAAGTGTACTGAAAACAATCCCTGACTTACAATCCTTAGCTTTTCTTTCTCTGTAAAATAAAAGCTAATTAGATTTAGCCCATATTTATGTGTTTTAACTTATTTCCATTCTTTGATTGATTTTGCTTATCTTGAATCACTTGATATTTAAGAAAAAACAACTAAATCATTTTTCCCACTGTTAAGTGTAGTAATACTGAGAGGCTTTAAGTGCTGTGGAAGGGTGGATTCTGCAGCTCTTAACTAGAACTTTTGGTCATTAGGCAAGTTTTGTGTATCAGTGTGTATTCCATGAATCTTCTTGGAATGCAGTGTCTTAGCTAAGCAAACTTTGCAGGTATGTTATATCATGTTAAGGTCCCATTACCACTGCAACTTTTGACTGCTGAAAATTCGAGGAGTAGGTAAAACTCCTAGATTTTAATCTTAGTTTTCCCTTCTCCCCCCAAACAGTTTAGAAGAAGTATATTGCTACTATGTTCATCCCTTTCCGCTGCCCAACCCACACACCCAATTGCTTTTTCTTTCGATTTTGACACAGTGTGACTACAAATTTGGGGAAACACATAATGGTAGGGGTTTTTCCTACAGTCATGGCTTCCCTTAACTTTTTCAAGTCAGGTACCATTTGAGCTTGTAAAGTGTAATTAAATTTTTTTAAAAGTCTTTTTTGTTTGTTTGTTTGTTCTTTGGTTTTTGCTTTTTATAAACAGCAGTCTGTCCAAGCTGTGGCAGAAACCTGGCCTGCCTTCTGCTTACCAAGTGTAACTTTTTTGGTAGTTATGTTCTAGAAATGTTCTAGAAACATTTTGCCTTTGCTGAGTGATGTGGAAATGATTCTTTTCTGTGAATGCTTGAATAGCAGTAGAGAAACAAAATGGTGTAAATAAGATAACAGAGGTATTGCTTATTCTCACGTAAAAGGGATAGAATCTTATGACTCTTATGCAGGATCTGGAGGAAATGCAGCCTTGTATCTGGCTTGTGCACATCATATTTATGCTTTTTCCAAGAGTGGATGAGCATGTTAAGTACACTGACTAGTATATTTCGTATTATCCCTGCAGCAGTGTTTGAATGCATGTTTGAAACTCCTGTGTCTTGCGATTTCTCTGCACATGAATATTAAATAATAGTTTAATAACTTAAAGCCTTGTGGAATAAGCTCTATGAGGAAAGAAATGTGTGCTGTTGTGTTGACCAGAATAGGTAAAAACTCCTTAAGAAAGGATTTATTATTTTCTTTTTCTGTGTTCTTGTGCAGAAGATGAAAAAATCAGAGAAAAAAGCTGCCAATTAATGTCTGTAACATAAGACATAACATCAATCACCTGTAGTGGAACATCTTAGCTGATAAGGTCTCTTTGCTGATAAGGTGAAACTGGAATTGCATCCTCAGAATCTGGTATTTTGTTTCTTTGGTTTTAAACTTAAGTTTGAATATTTATAAATTCCACTTATGTTTAAGGTAGTGTTAGGTTTCAAGAGTAATAAATTTGTCCTTTTGAAAATACCATTACTGTAGTAAGTCAGGTCCAGGTAGAATTATAAATTCTATGCTGTTATCTTTATTTTAGAGAATTTACATCCTGTGGGAACAACATGAATTTTGCGGCTTAAAGCTGTTTAAAAATAGAAGGTGTTTTTTTTTTTTTTCCCCAAGTATTTAAAATAAAAATTTTAAAAAATGGAAAAGTTTTGCATTTTTTCTATGATGCACAATACACTTTTACCAGTTTCTTTTAAGATGGCTTCATTCCTTTAAAGGACAAAAAGAAAGTTCTTCTCAGCAGTCAATTCAAGCATATTATCTAGTTGATCTTCAGAAAATGAGACTATTCCTTCTGTGATTTGGGTTAGTGCATGCAATGGAGAGAAGTAGCAGGCTGAAAAACATCTGTAATAAAAATGCAACAATAAATTGAGTCCTCATTCTCTGTGGGTATACTTTCCTTACCCCCAGCCTCTTTTCATAATTTGAAAGTCTATACTTTTTGATACATGTAAAATAATCTGTGTTTAATTTGTATCTGTAGATTAAAATGGATAAGGAAAAGCTGTATTTTTCCATCATGAAGAATGAAGGCTATGTTAACCTGCCAAAAGTGTGAACATAGGTCCTTAGTATTGTGTGCAAGTGTAATTTATATTAAGCAACTTAATCTTTTATTGAAAACTGTTGTGAGTGTTGTTGAGACATTGCCAACTCTGCTATGCTGCAACTCAGTGAACTACGGGGAGTTAATTCGGTATCTTGGAGTAAATGCAGAATGCACTTCACGGTGTTAGGCAGTGCCTTCTCCAGAATCATCTTGATTTTCACATGTGGAGGACAAAACTAGAGCAAAAGCAAGTTGGTTTTTTTCCTTAAGTGAAAGAACTCTTTCAGGTTCATGTTTGAATTGATTTTTTGTGTTGATTGTAGAATCATTTTCTATTCCAAATGATATTTTTTCAGATAGAGGTGCACTCATTTGTCTGTGTGTGCATGTGGCCACTCAAGTTCTTGTAAAACTGAGGTGATTGCTCTGGAGTCCAGGTGAGATAAACCAACCATCAAGTATATGTGGTTGGATTATGTCCTGGCATATCTCATAGCCTTCAGTCTTCATAGGCATAGGGCAAATGTAATGGTTTCTGTAACAAGATTGCTTTTTTTCATCCTTTGACTCACTGGACATCTGAATTACAAAACAGACTTATGGTGTTATCTTCTGCCTGTTCTGAGCTTCCTGTGTTTGTCTAATTCACTGTCTAGCAGAGATAGGAACATGATATTAAGCACTTCTAACGTGTCAGCCATTGCAAAGATGTATATAATTTTTTATGTTCCTTTTTTAACTATGAACCTAAAATGCAGAAGAATATAATAATTTGTATAAAGGACATACAGAATTAAGCACTTCATAATCTGAAAAGATATGATTAAAGAGTTTGGGGGAGGTTTTGGGGTTTTATTATTTTTCTAAGGTTTTGGTAGGGTTTGGTTTGTGTGCCTTTTTTTTTTTAACCTAATTTTTAGATAGGCAAAAGGACTGTCTAAGTGGCAAGGTGCTGTGGAAGGTATTTACATCTCATAATGTGTCTGCTTTAATTTAATTTAGTCATTTCATCACCTAATACTAAAACCTGAATAAATACATAAATTTTAAATAATAATAAATAATAACTGAAATAATAATTTAAATAATAACTGAATAAATAAATAAATATTAAAATTCCTTGACGTGTGGGAGACATTCTTCTGCTTCAGCTGTGCTTAAGAGCCTCATCGTACATTGTCAGTCTGGTACTGTTACGTGTGGTGCTGTGCAACCTGGTCACGTATAAACAACCAGGAAAATGGCATGAAGGACAGGCTATAACTTAAGAGGACTTTCAGATCCTTTTATTCATTGGGTCTGCTAACTTGTGAGCATGGCTGAAGACAGAAGAGTAGCTGTTCACTGTTTTTGCTTTTATCCCTTGAAAATATTTCCATGAATGAATACAGATGGGCACTACAGGACAATAATTCTGGTTTAGTTTGAGTAGTTGATCTTCCTTGGATTTAACATTTTGAAAGATGAACAGAAATCTCAAATTCTTTAGAGTATTTTCTCACGCTCGGGATGGGGTGAGTGGAACAAAAATACCCAACCAACCCAGAAACCACCCATGTGTCTTGTAAATTCTGATAGCTTTGTTTTGTTTAACAGAGCTGTACTTCAAATTCATATTAATCTGGACTGTCCCTGCAGGTGAAATAGCACTGAGAGGGGAACATAAGCTTCTGACACTTCGAGAAAGACTGGATAACCTGCTGTATTTAAGTAACTGTCATGCATCATTCCTTTTGGAAATACATTTTTCTTCTTAATTTTGGGAATATCTTTACTCTTTGATTCTTCAGTGTTGTAAATTATTTATTTTTTTAATGGAAGACTGATAAACACTAGAGTTGAGTTTGATATTGTGCTTCCTGACATCTTGCTTCTAGATCAGGAATCATATCAGTCCCTCTTCCTTGAAGTTCCTCGTGCGCTCTGAGTTCATAAATCTGTTGTTCCAAATTCCATTGCTGCTCCCTCAGGTTTTCTTATTCTGTTCAGTGTGACATCTGAGTTCATGAGCTTGTTTGTTCAGTAGTGTCTTTCCAACTTGGTTACGATTGAAACAGTACTGTTGGTGTCTTGTTCATTTTAGATTTGTTTTTTTTTTTAAATGGGGAAACTACAATTATATTTTAGAGGGCTACATATTCACTCTGAGGGCCTTCTACTTCTTAACTCTGTGTACAGAGGTGAAAATGTTTGGTCAGCAGAGATGGGGGAAAAGAACAAAAAAACTGCAGTTGTGTCTGGCTTGTGATATGCAGAACTCTCCTCTGTCAGGCAATCCTGGCTTCAGGTGTATGTCAGCTATGTCTTTGAACTACCAGAGGTAGGAAAAAAAACCCGTTTCACAGAAAAGCTGAAGTGGAGAGAGTAGTTTTTTGATACTTGAAGTTGCTCATAATTTAATGCAGAAAGGATCACCTGAAGAGCACTCGACTCCCTATCAACTGCCATTTGGCAGTAGTCCTTGTCTAATTAAAGCAGATTCACAGATATGTGATCTATCTGCCAGAGACTGAATTAATGCTTTCTAATATGTCAGGAAAAGTTAAAGCAGTGCAGTAAAAGGTCAAACAGCCTTTCAGACATGCTGGAGAGGTATTTGGAGGGTGGGCAGGGAAATTGGGACTATTTTTTCACGCTGCTTCATGCCAAGTACCACTGCTTTTTCTCCTGGTCCAGCTGTTTCAGGAAAAACAGATAGGAGCTCTGATGCTCTGAAAGAGAATGAGCAGTTGTTCCACACTTGGTCTGATTCCCTGTACAATGCTGAAGAGCAGGTACATGTTTATACCTTGTTCTGCTCTAGGGGGAGGCCATTCATCTTAATACCACAGTTTCTCTGGGTTTCTGTGCATTGGTTGTGTGAGCAGTGTCACAGTCTGCCAGGGTTCTGCAGCACCTCCTGTTCTAGTACATGTAGATTGTGTGCAGGACAAAACAAATACATAACCTTCTCAAGCTGAAACAGCATAAGATCAGTACATCCTACTGTGCTGACTGCCACTGAAATGTAACCTTTTCTTAGTGATGGTATTTCCCTTAAGATAAAGATGGCTGGCCAAGTATGGGAGGAAAAGTTTTCTTTTTGTTTTTCTGTTCCTACCCTTACTCTTAAAAGTAAGAACTTCTGCTGTTTTGAGATTGTTGGTGGGGTTTTTTTAATATGTATTCTGTATCTTGATACTCTGATAAAAGATAATTAGATAACCTGATGAAAGAGTAATTAGAAACTTGAATTAATTGGCTGTTCACATAAAGTGCAAAGAAATGTTGAATTAATGTTTCTTAATCTTGTGTCAGACAAAAATAGTTCAAAGATATTACGGAGTCCCACATAAATAAATAGCTTGTTTTGAGTTCAGTCCTTTATTCCCTAACACAGTTCTCTCTCTGAATTTAGGCTGATAAAGACTTTGGTATTGGTAGCTGCTTAATCAGCTTGAGGTAAGCAATCAGACAATGGATCAGACTTCAGGAGTTTATGAATAATTAGACTAAAGTCCAGAAGTGACTAGTAAGATTTTTTTCATTTGACTATATATGTAACCAAGACATCATTTCATTTCCTCATAGTCTCTGTGCTCTAAACTCATAGTTGCTTGAATTTTAACATGAATATTACACTATTACTTCATACAAAGTGTTCAAGCAGTGTTACTGTTTTGAACCCTAGTTCAGAGATACACTGCTCCACCCAGCCACTTCAGCTTCTACTGAGAGCTGGAATTCATACTATGCTTGCTTTCTCCATCTTGTTTTCTATCTGTACCTCACATAGTTGCTCCATTCCTTGAAAGAAAGCAGTCTGGAATATATTCTTTAAAAGCTAAATGTGCTTATCACCTATAGCTCTTGTCTGACTGTTTTTTCCAATGTGTCTGAAGTGGGCCGTGCCTGCCTTAATGGTGTTGGTATTTCTATTCTGCAGGAAGCATTGGTTTTATTTTTTGAATTTGTTTATCTGACAATTCATAATTAGTATATATCCAAGGGTTTCTGAAACTGGCCTATAAAAATCTTTGTACTCTGCTTCTAGAGATATGACCTTGCAGTGGCTCATGGAAGAATATTACTTGATTGTACCAGTTTTATCATAGTTGCTGTTCTCCTGCTTGTCCACACTTGACTCTTTTGATAAGCTGGCCTTATTCACAGTGATGTCTTTAATTAGTGGATAAAAGTTTACTGTAGCTAGTTGATGGTTCACACTACATTCTTGAAATCCATGTATTATCTGATTCCTGATTCAACTTAAAATGTGTTGTATCAATTGTTTGCAGAGCAACATCAGACATATGTGTGCTGCTTATTTATAATATCAAATTATATTGACATAAGCCTTCAACCTAATCAACTGTGTTTGCTATCAATATCCCTCAGATAGTTATTATTAATTAGGCAAATAACTTATTACTGATTCATTGGCATTAGTTAGTAGATACAAGTCCTGTGCTTGATGGAATGGGATTTTTCTCAAACTGTGTGTAATCTAAATAATGAGATCTTGTCTCTGGAAAAACCTTGATTTTCTGATGCCTTCAGGTTATCTCATAGAGTAGCAGCAAATGTGATTGACATTCCTTACACCATTATCTGCTGTAATTTGCAGGGCATGCTCAGATCCTTCTTGTAGAGAGTTATCCTGTAAATATTGATAAAACAACTGTTTAGATCACGTTGTGAAGACCGAGGGCAAGAATCTCTGTTTAAAGAATTAATTGTGTTGACACACAGGGCAATTTGCTGTTACTGTTTTAAGGTAAAGAAGCTAACTTGACATTTCTGAGTGAGTATGAATGTTTTTGTTAAACAGTGAAGCTGATGAACCACATCTTGGTCTAGCATGGTGCAGAAGAGGATGCTGCTATTATGATTTCTTGTAAAACAAATAATTTTGTTAACTTGAGATACTTTAGAAACAGCAGTACTTTGCTCGGACCTTTTCATCTCTGTTATGTAGTCTGGTTTTAGGGCATTTGAAACTGTTCTGTGTCCTTTTCTTAACAAAGAAACCAGATGCTTATTTAAATTTATATTTTCAACAACCTGAAAATGCTTTATCAAGATGAAGTACTAGGCCAGTTAAATACTTACTGCTACTACAGACCCACACAGGAGAAAAAAGATAATCTCATGATGCTGTGTTTTTTGTTTTCTTCTTTTATTTGTTACTGGCTGTGGTCCAGAAGTGTCTTCTGTACTATGTTAGATCTTGCAGGCAATTGCTTGGACCTTTTATGAACGCTGTCTTTCAAATCAGCTGACTCTTGTTACTTTTTGCCTTCTTTGTTTATGGTTGAAAAGTTTCTTACTCAGATTTTAAAACAATCTTTACCATAAAGGAGGCTAAGTCAAAATGTAAAGCTCTTAAATTCAAGCATTTAGTAAACTAATACTTTCATTTTAGGTCAGGTTTTTGGTGGCATTTTTTATAATAGTTAGGAAGGGTAACATCTGTTACAAAACCTGCTTATTGCCAGAATTCTGATATGTGATGCATGTAGGAAATCAATTCTTACTCTAACCTTTTGCTAAAATAAAGGAAGCATTCTTACCCTCATTATCCTCTTCTTTATTGATAGGTATTTGACTGATGAATTAAGTCTCTCTGAGCACATCGGGGTAGTCTCGTTTTTTAACTCATCCTAAACATGCACTAACAATTATCTCAGTTCATAAAATACCTGGCCATCATAGACAGTATGGGATGATTCTGAGGTGTACACATTTTTTTCAGAGCATCAGATGGCTTGAAAACCTTTCTTGACCCCCATCCCTGACTGACAATGTATTTAACATTTCAAAGGGTAGCCCGTCCTCTGTGGGTGTTCTGATAAATATGACTCTGACTGGAGCCTGGTCTTCAAGCATTTTAATTAACCCTCCACACAGGGACCCTTCCTGTGGAGAAAACATGCATTTTCTTTTAAAAGAATTTCCAAAATAGATTGTGAGCATAAACTGTGGAGGAGGAAAATTTACTTGCAAGTATAGGAGCAGTTGTGTTTCTGATTTTGCTGTAGTATATAAAGATCTGAAATCCTAAGTCAGTGTAATGTGAAAGTACGTAAAACACATGCTTTTACGCTAAAGCATAGTAAGTTTTGCTGTGACTGCAGGAATCCCAAATGTGAACTTAATTTTGTGGTGTCATCAGTCTAGAATTTACTGCTTAATTTGGAGGAGGAAGCAGAGATCCAGAAGCATGGCAGAAAATTTTCTTGAGGGCCTGATTTCCCAGTTTGGTTTTGGCACATGTCATCAAAAGTGCATCAGGAGTACTGAGTTGTTCTGTCTTCTACCAACTTCACTTGGTGTCAAATGCTCAGCACTGATGAAGACTTACAAAAGTGTTTTGTTTCACAGTCTGAATGTATCAATTCCTTCAAGGAGAATATTCTTAATTTTTGTTTTAGTGGTATTTTTGACACTTTGTACTTGGCTCAGTCCTTGAATATGTATTTAAGTGATGTCAATAAATTAATTCATTCTTTTATTTTGAGTTGAATTTCTAAGGGTACTCTTATTCTTAGCCCTAAAACTGCAATATCTTTCATGAAGCCTATAGAATGCAGCATGTAACTTATGGCTCAACAGCAGGATGCTGAAAAAATGAGGGTAGATTTCAGAACAACAGATATATTAAAATATTGACAGAAACACTTTGTTTGTTTTCCTAATTTTCCCTTCAGGTCATAAGTATCCATTGGTATTCATGATGGAAAACTTTAACCTGAGAGGTTAAAACATAATAGAATCAGCTGGATAGTGTCATATAATGAATATCATTAGGAAGACTCAACTATAAGGATCTGTTGGGTTTGACTGAAGTCAGACTGTCAAATATACATGCAAAAGTTGGGCATTCCATCATGAAGGATATCTGCCCAAACTTTGGTACATGTGCCTTATTTCAACATGTGTTTTGTTGTCTTGGATTAAATAGCTGCTTCCTTTCTGTGTTCCTCATTTTATACTCATTCCTTACAGCATAGAATAAATAATAGTAAATGTGTGATATGTTGACTGTATGTGATTTTTTTCTTTTTTTATGTGGAATAATTCTTGTACTGTATACAGAAGTCTTTAGTGTCTAGTGTGGATTTTTCCAAGGAGTGGACCATTGATGATATATTTCCTCTTGTTCAGATGGAAAATCGAAGTAGAGGTGGATCGTGTTCAAATTTACGTATGATCTAATTTTCAACTATTAGTTTAGATGTCTACAGCCTGGCCTACTTCTAAAACTGTTTTAGAGAGCTATTAAAATAAGCTGCTACCTTTGGTGTCCGAATTATTATGTTGATATTTACTCTAATTTCTGAAAACTGCTTCTCAAATTAAATAAATTACATCTTGAGAGTGGAGAAACATAGCAATAATGCTGCAGCTGCATGACCTTCTCTGATGGTTACACATCCAAGATGTGAAAGCCCAGCTGTGAAGAAACTGAACTTTCTGGTACTGTTTTTATGTCCCCATGCCACCATAATGGACTGGGCCTCTCAGATACTTGTCAGACAGGTTCCCTGTCTTGACAGCATGGGAATGTCTTCAAGTCTTAAAAGTAAACAGTTCCTGGCTTTCCTGTGTGCAATCTTCACTTCTAGTCCAGTGGAAATTGCTGACTGGTAGCAACTGTTGGTATCCTCCTGTCTCACTTCAGATAAGCATGAGAGGCAGTGTACTGGAGGGTGTCTTGGCAGCAGCATTCCAGCTTGGGAAAACTGCCCCATGTTGCAAAGATTATCAGACTGCATTGCTGCTGCAGATTTCCATGACTGAAAAGTCTCCATCTGACCAGCTTTGGCAGCCAGAGGCCAAGCAAAGAATGAGTCCTTTACTGCACCAAGTAAAAGGTCTCTGAGCCTAGGCAGAGGGGATAGCTACACTCCTATGAGGGAAAACTTTGTCCCTGCCCCTTGCTGCTAATGCATGACAAGAGTGCATGGGAAAAAATTTAGGCAGAAGCTCGTTGTTGCGGTCAGTAATCTGATTTACCCCAAGATGCAGCAAATTCTTAGTTAATGAATTGGAGGTTACCAGGATTTTCTTGTATGGTCAAGTTGCTGTATCGTGCTCACTGCTTAGGTTTACCTGCTCTGGTCATAGAACTGCTTACGTAGTGGTAAAATTTTTATTACAAAGCTTCTGTGTAATTATTAGATTTACCTTTTTTCCTTAGAAAATGTGTGCAACTGTAAAAGTAACACTTCACAAATATTTCTGTATGCAGTAGAAGTTATTGAACGTGTCATCGGTGAGCTTGATAACAGTTTAGATTGGAAATCCTGTATTCCTTTATTGGAACAAAATGGGATCCAAATCCCATTCAAAATATGATGCAATTTTATCTTATTATTTTAGATCACACATCTGTTCTGTTCCTCAATGCTTGTCTTCTACCTGTGGTACTATGCCAGAACTAATGAATTCTTTGGGATCTTATCTAATCTGAGGTCAGTGTTGGATAAACCATGTCAGTAATTCAGAAGAAACTGAGTCAAAGGGTATTGTAACTTCCAGCTATTGCTGGTTGCTCTAAAAAAGCCAGTGAAATTACAAAGAAAGTTCAATAACGTGTTTACAAATACAGAGTAAATTAGTAAATTTAAATTTAGAATTTGAATGACTGTCTAAGCAGATACTGTGTTCTCAAAATGAAGCTGTGATACTCAAAGCTGTCTCCACCTGTGTTCCCAGTTACCTGCTGGTTCAGGTGTGAAGAATGGTGCTGCTGCACAGGAAGGGATTTGTGTGTGTGACCTGCCATGCAGTGAAGCAAGCTTCTCTGTGGCAAAAAGAGGCATACAGTTCTTTTTTCTCAAAGAAAACTGTATCAGCCTCTTAGCTGAGCCAAATGTCTTACACCAGTTACCCCAGTTTTATAGGTACCATGGTATCACCTCTGTTTGCTCTTTACTCACCATTTGCTTTGCCCTGAATGAAGCAGAATTCTATAGCTAAACTGCCATGGCTTATCCCACTGCATGATTAGAACTGTTAGTGCTGTCTTTGCAATTTTGCAAATTGGGAGTAAACTGGGAAAGAAAACTTGTGGTAATTTCATTATGAAGGCAGCATGGATTTTAATTTTTTTAAACTTGGGGGCTGCATGATGGTTAATTTCAAGATCAGCTCATGAAATACCATATTCTGATGAAACTTCTGTAAAAGACAGAGGGTAGTCTAGCATTTTTATAATGGTAACTGCAGACTGAAGTAAATTCTCAGATTCCTGATGGCTCTTTATTAAAGAGTTGCAAACTTCACGTGGTTTAGTAGATGTTCTTTATCAGTTTCTGCATCTTGCCTATGAATGAGAATATGCAAAAGTCAGATTTTGCTTATGGTTGTTTATTTTTCAAGCCCATATATTTTCAGTCCTCTTCTCCCAGATGTAAGTTAAAACTTCTGCAAGATGTTCTCCCCGCTAATGGTAGGAAATAGGTCCTTTTGGAAAGCCAGGTGGTCTTTAAGAGTACTTTGATGGAGTGAGGTGCACTGGATTGGCACTCATCACACCCTGTTACAGTAGATGCAGATGATGGAGCACTGTGACTTTGCCCCAAAAAGGCAGGTGCAGTTTTCATAGATACAGGGATGTGAAGGCAAGTGCCAAGGACCTTATGTTAGATGGTATCTCACTGTGTAATACTCACAAGTTATACTCACAACACTGTTAACTCCTTTAAATATTTCTTAAGCTATTTTGTGACGTTATATGAAAAAGACTTTCTTGCATCTCAAGTCACAGATAAACCCATTGCCACCAGAACAGTAATTGCAAAGGTCACTGTGAATAGTCTTAAGTGGAGATATATTCTACAGGCTGCATTCAGGCTTTGTAGTTAAAGAGCGATAACTGGTTAACTGTAGACATGGCAACAGCAACTCTGAAGATATTTGTCAAAGTTTATTAAAGCTTGTGCTTTAATTTTCTGCTTTTTCCCACTCCCACCATGCCCTGCTCCAGTTTACAACACATTTGGGATGAAATGCATACATTTCCATGTTGATGCTTGGGTGGCAGATAACAGACATGCAATTCATTTATTTCCTTCCTGTCTCACAGTTTCTCCAACTTGGCCATTTTACTGGAACCTCTTATATGGAGAATCTTCTCTGGTTGAAGGTAGATACTGAAGACATTGAGAGCTTTAAAACCAGTTCATGTACCCTTCATGTTTTCCACAACTGCTGTTCCTGAAGCCCTGTGGGAAGGAAGGATGATTGGTGACTACCCTTGACTTAGTGTAAATGGTTTGAGTGGTGGCAGTATCCAGTGTCACTCAGGGTTACCCTATTAGGTCAGCCTCACCCTATTTTTCTTGTAAACCAGTAAGTCTCACCAACTTTGTCTTAGATAAGACTGGTGTTGATTCAAGGTGCATCTGATTCTTCTTTTGCCAGTTGTTCACCTTTCATCTCTTGAGCTTTCCTCCTATTTTTGGGTTGCCAAATGCATCAGACATAGGTGAGATCACCTTTACTCATCCAGAAACTTAGTTACTTAAACAAACAGACCCTCCTGCTAACTGGTGCCTATGCTGCCCTTCTGATACCCTGGTTTGAATGTCATACAAGTGATGGGATTCACTGAAGGAATTATCCAGTCTTTAGAGATGGAGAGATTCTCATCTATTAAACTTTGTGTCACAATAAATCTTAGCCAAGATGTGGTAGATGTAGATGTGATTCTAAGATCACATCACTTTTCAAGACACTCAAGACTTTACTCTTCTGCACACACCAGTGTGTTGAGCTTGAGGAAAGCTTGAGTAGAAAGTGTTCCTATAGGTTCATCCTCTTTATTTTTGAGCAATGTGATGTGCACATTTACAGTACTGATGTGCATATTAACTGCAGACATCAGTCATTTGAAACTCATTCATAATGAGCAAATAATAAACTTTGGGTGGGTGTTCCTAACTTCATGAAATCTCCCTAAATAGTTTTCATTAAATGCTCTTTTGCCTTGAATTTTGAGATAGAACTGATTCAAACTCAAAAAGGGATGTCAAGTTTTGAGAGAAAAAGCAAAACTGAGAAACCTTGCCATTTTCTGATGCAGAAGGGATAGCATATTATAACTGATACCTGGATTAGGAAAGTTTAAATACAAATATTTTAGGGAACGTCATGTTTCCTTAAAGATGTTGGAAAGCAGCAGTCTGCCTTGGGACTATGAGGGAATGAATATTGTCATTACAAGTTCTTGTCTTCTCAGGGCATCACACATCCTTGACTACTACAGTTTTGTGTATATCAACTTACCAACATTAAAAATATAAATGTTCTGATGCAGGTTTGTTCTGCTACCAAAAGAGGTAGCTGAAGAATTTAAGAAAAGTCTGTCCACCCTGATAATCTATAAAATTACCAGTGCTTTGTTCTTATGATTTAAAAGAAGTAAGATGTGCTTGTCCTGTTACATTTTGAGAAAACTAATGACTAATTGACTGCTTGAGACTTTGTTGTTGTTGTAAATTTGTGAACAGATTTGTTTATCAAAACAATATGCATGACATTTTAATGGTGATGTTAATAAAGTAGTGCTACTGTCACCAGGAATACTGGTCTCTTTTCCAAAATTTTTATGGTTGTGTGGACCACTAAGATGATTAGGAGGAAGCCTTCTTGTTCAATAAAACTTGGATGCATAAATTGTGTGTAAACATGGCAGGAGGAGTGAGAATGGTCTGGATTCTCAGCTGTAGACTCTCAGCTTAGGACATCTTAGCCAGTTTGGAGAGTCTCCCTGCTTGATTTGCCCCTGAATTCTTCCTACTTTCACCCTTTCATGGCTTTCAGAGGGGGTTAAGAGTGATAGGCTGGAATGGGATAAAAAACCCCGAAGTGAGACTGACCAGAGAAAGGTTTGCAGTTGAGTGTTGCTCTTCACCAGGTGATCCTGAGGAATTCCTGCGTTCTTTGCATTTTGTCTTTAATCCTCGTGGTGGCAGCACACACCAAGAGAAAGGGAGCCAGCCGAGTGCTGCTGACCTTAATTACAGTTAAAGTGAGCGTGCTCGTACTTACACTTTTAGCTTTTGTTTCCAGTGAGGCAACTCAAAAACAGAGGGTCAAAACTTCATCATCTGCAATGTCAGTTTTTATGAATTTCTGAGAGACATTTAGTTGGCAGAAATATTTCCTCTCCTCCTCTCCATCCCCACACCAGCAGGTAAAGGCAGCATTTGTGAACATCGTGAGCTGCTGAGAAAACTTACATGGCAGGGTTGACATTTCAGTTGTCCAAAATGTTATCCAAAGGCTATTGCAGTTTTTGAATGGTGAGGGTTTTTTTTAACACCAGCACTAGTGTCAGAACTCTTGTTGTTCAAGGCACTACCTTGCTGTAGTCTTTCCTAAATTTGCACACAAAGTCAGGGTCTGTCTGATGGATTCCAGCTGGAAACAGAGAGACAGTGTCAGGCATCTAGTGAAACCTATTGACACAAGGCAAAGAAAGAAATACCAAATGTGTTAGTAATGAGGTACTGGTAACCAAATAACTGAAAAGTCACTAATACACTGAAAAGTTTGCTGTAGATTTGACACTGTGCTAATTAAAGATGGTAGATAGAACTAACTTTTGGTAGCTGAAACAGCCTTTTCCAAAATAGCATCATAGGCAATTCTTTTACTGTAGACTGACTTGATAATGTGAGTGGACAGTTATTTCAGGGTAGAAGTGTTCGTTTGTAAACCACACAGGGATGGATTCATTTTATGTCATCTGCCTCAGAATCACACATCAGTTTCTTGAGATCTTTTTTCACCTCACCAAAAGTGTCAGTATTTGTTCTGTCTTCAGTGTTTCCTTGCCATACTGTGAAGCTCTCATCATATATATCAATCTTGTGGAACTGAAGCCAGTATTACTGAAATTCATAAAGCACCTAGAAGAAGGAAATAAGATAGGAAAACAAACAGCAGTTTATATGGAAAACAGGTAAATGTAGTCTGTACACACTTTTTGCAGGACTGCTTCTGGTATCTGACCTGAAATTGTTTAACTTTGGGAACAATTTAGGTGTTTCTTACTCAAGTAAGGATGAAAATATGCTCTGTCTGCACTGTATTCCAGTTAGAAGATTCAAGAACTGGAAAATGGGTAATAAATATTTCAGTGAGGGCATTTTCAGTATCTCAGAAGTGGGCTAAAAGGCCAATTTAATGGTTCTACCTTCCTGAGCTGTTTAGATACAATGAATTTTAAAAGGAATACAAATTGAAGGGATAGACCATTGTGCCTATAGACATCTGCTTCTTTACCTTTGCATCTTTATTTTAGTTAATTGAAGTCTTTTTTCACTTAAATTTGAGAGCTCAAGATGGAAGTCTCTGCAGAACTAGTTATAGGACTAGAATAAATTGTTACTGTATGAGAATCAAGAAGATTCTTTGCTTCTCATTCCATAAAGGGGATTAAAATACTACCAGGAAGAAGAACTGTATGTTCTCTGTATTCGTATTGGTCTTACAGGGAGCATGCATCAAGCCCAACACAGCTGAAACAGGAGCATACTTTCTAATATGAGAACTTGTATATGAGCCTAAGCTGCATCCAGAAGAGGACAAGCTCATGTGTGCAGCTTTTCATTTTCAGTCATGCAAATTTAAGAGCTATACCAGAAATTATCCAGAAAATCACAGTGTTAGATCTTAAAACTACAGTGTTACTCAACAACTGGCAGATCACATTACCTTTTTCATAATACTTATTTTGCCTTCTTGCCACTATCTCATTCAAGGAAATTTTTGAAGCTCAGTAGCCTTGTTTTATGTTGTTAAATGTGGTAGATTTATGAACTTCCATTACCCAAATCACTACTTGTATTGTAAGTGTTAATGATGGGATTGCTCTTTCATGTAAATATAAATATAATACAGTCTACTGACCTTCACTGCTGAAAAAGCACTATTTGATGCAGTGTGGTTATGGAACAGAGTACAAATAAAGTACTCTTTCTTTCTTGGTGACTGAGATGGATATTCTTTTCCTTTGTTCATCCTGTTAATTACACAGTGTAAAGCAAATTTGTGGGAAGAGAACTTACATTAGACCAATCAGGATAGTTGGAAGTGGGCAAACTGTTGTGTACATAAGTATTTGTGTGTTTTATGGTCAGAGCATTGCTTTTATTCTACAACCCAATGTATTGCAAAAGCTGAGCCACCTTTGAAGGAATGCAATGTGGTTGTTTTTTTCTGTATGATCAGAAAATGACTGATGAGTGACTTGATACTGGGATTTTTAATTTTTTTTTTTCTTTGAGCATGTTGTTTAGTTTGCTTTTTTTGCTGAGAGTTTTGAAAAACCTTTGAAGAACTCCGCAGGGTTCTACCTGCAGGGCAACCTAAGACTGCATTCAGGAACAGATATGGTAATAGAAAATGCCCTGTCCAAGGACAGTCTGACATGCAGTGTCCTAGACTGAAAATTCAGAGGGAAAATTACAAGATGTAGGAGTTCAGAAAAGTAATTTGTAACATGAATTTTGGGAGAATTGATTTCTCTGTGAAGCACCTTGGTGCATACACTGGGTTACTTGTTTTGTAGAAGGAGCTGCTGCTTTCACTTGAGAGGTGGGAAGGGGAGTGGTGGACACTTGTGGATGCAGTAAAACTAGGCCAGCAGTTGGTTCATTTATCGAATAGTGGGGGTTTTAATGAATGTTTGGTGTTCCATGCAAAATTGAAAGGTGCAGAAAATAAGGCATAATTGCTGCAGTCATTTATAGGTACTTGTGTCTATATAGTCTTTGGAAACTGTATGGTTTCTGTAGATGGGCCATAGCACTTCAGCCTTTTGTATGAAATTACATACTTTCTTCTACTAGCATCAAAACATGACTTTATTGCCCTGTGATGTTTTTATTTTAAGACTGTGCAACGTATGTAACCTCTAATTGTTGAACAGCACCGATTCATAGTATATGTAACATGGATCAGATAAGAAACAATTCCCAAATACAGTATATACTACACAAAGAGTAATTGCTTAAGAAACAGGCTGCTTGCTTCATCTGTTATGTATTCTGCATTTAAAACTTTGTGGTTTTCAAACCACAATGTTTCAGTGGTATTGGCAACATTCAAAGACTGATATTGCTTATGGGTGGAGTCAAAAAGATTTCTGTATAAAATATTGGCAGCTGAGTCTGGCATGATTCACTTTCCAGACTAAGTAAGCAAATCCATTTTAATTGGCGTATAGTGTTATGTCTTTCATCACTTACAGAGTGTTACCAAAGAGTTAAGGGCAAATACAATGATTCCCCACTTTGTTACTGTACAATAAAGTGAACATGGGCACTTTTTACTTTATGGGGCCTTGCTGGGCCCAGAAATAAGTTTTTTAATATATTATCCTTTCTTGTGTGGTGTTGCATGCTGAAGAAATCTTTTCAGCTTTTGAGAGCTTTGGGGAATAAAGGTCTAAACTACATCCTTCTGCAGCATGTCTGTCACTAAGTCAAAAATGCTTTTATATACAGCCATTTGACAGCATCTATTAAGATCTCCATCACTTTCTTAGGCTATTCCTTTGGAGAGGATGAGTTGGAGTAAGTAAACAAAGATTTTGGGTCTATTTTGAGATCTCTGTATAAACATATGGTCTTCTGTGTCTTTAAGATTCTTTTAGGCATGAGTCAGGATTTTAGTGTAAGAAGTGAAAATATTTTTATTAGGTGGGAGTGGTCTTGATTTAGAGTTGGAGTATTCTTTTGCCTATGCTACTGATAAATTCAGTTTGTATGTCTGTAAAAGATATATATGTGGAAGTGTATTGGATATAGTAAACTAATTTCTGTTTAAAAATGTAATGAAATCCTTAAAAGGCCATCTAGCTGCATCATTTTTGAAGGACAAAAAAAATACTGACTAACATTAAAAAATCTGGTTTAGGTTATCTGTGTCACAGTCACTGAGCTCATGTCCTTTCCCCTTCCTTTTGTTAATCATTCCCTCATGAACTCCAGTCATCCATTTGGTTCCAGGAGGGGATCGGTCAATTCTCCATGAGTTAAAATGCGGGATCTATAAACTGCAGCTCTTAACGTCTGTCTTGTGTCCAGATTTTTGAGACTATGTTCCTTGTAGAAAAAAGAGGATTCCTAACCCCTGACTGAAGAGTCTTTGTAAGGCACAGCATTGTCTGTTACAAAGAAAAAAAAATCCTGGAGAATGTCTTTTTAAAACCGTGAACATACCTACGAGTCTGCTCGTCTCTCTTCTGCTTCCCTTTGCAGCCCTCTTCTTCTATGATAAATCTGTTGGGGTTTTTTACAATCAACACACATCATCCTGTTTTCTTTTCTTTTTTTTAAATTTTATTTCAGTTTTCCTGCAGAGGAACTTCTCAGCTCCAGACTCTGCTTTCGAATCTTTTTTTTGGAAGAGTGCCTTTTGCAAATCCACGTGTCCCTTTGCTGGAAGCAGAGCAAGGGTTTACTGAGCTCTACAGCTTCCTTGGCACTCCTTTGGCTGTGTTTGAATATTTGTATTTGGTAAACCATTTTGGTAGTCTTGTGAGCAGGCTAGAGCATTAGAGCATAAGAGGCTGTAAGAATTAGCTACACAGGATGATTTGAGTAATTAATCAAAATTTACAGAACCTTTACCTTTTAGGGGATTATATGCAGTGTTCCTAAAAATGCTGTGGTTTTGTGTTTTTCAGTTATGACAGTACTAAAGCAGTCAGTCTGGTTGTATTTCTCATTAATGTTGAGTCATACATTTTAATAATAGCTGTATGTTTAGAATTTCCTAGGATTTTGTACTTTCTAAAGTAAGAGTGAGGTAGGCGAATTAATCTTTAATTTGATTATGTGGCTATAGACCTCAGATAAATTTGTTAGATAAACTGCGTGTTACGAGAGTGCTGTATTTGTCTTATGTAATCATGAAGTTGCTATTATTGCTTGTTACAAAAAAGGTAGTTTAAAGACTTGATGTTTGTAGAATGAACATTCAAATAAATACATGATAAACACTGCAGGTGCGGTTCAGCAAAATGTGAAAGTCGATGAAGAAATGGTACCATTTTAATTTTTCTAGGTAAAAATTTTTCATTAAATGCCTTCCTTTTTTTCCCTTTTTTATGACACCTCCACTTTCTTCCCCTCTCCCCAATATTATAACACATGCATTTAAACTTTTTTTGGATCCTTATAATTTGTGAACACTTGCACTATTCACACTTCCCACACTTGTCAATCTTCAGTAAAAACGCCTTCGTAAGGTAGATATTATACAATTTAAAACATAAAATCCCCTTTACAATTATTTGTTATAGCTGTCTTCAGCTTCACTTGTGTAGCAGCAGTGAAATAGTTCCCACTTACTGATTTTTCATCATGCAGCTCTAGCAGTATCCTCAGGTCCATATTTAGCATGAGTGGCTGAGACTGGGGGGGAAGTGGGGGAAAGGAAGATGTCCAAGGAGCACCTGGGGTTGTAGGAGACAGCAGTGCTTCTTAATTTGGTCGAGGGCGTGCTTCTTTTTTTGGTCTTGGAAAGACACAAAATTCACAGTAAATAAAATGATAGTAGAGGAGTGAAATAAGAGCCACGTAGGTAATGTTAAAAGCAGGAAAAGCCAGTCTTGGCTTTTTCACAGGATATTGCTATGTGCTTTGTTCCTATTTCTTCACATAATGAGAAGGAGGTGAACTGTAAGCAGAAAAGTCTCTTCTGCCTAAAAATGGTATTTTAAAAATCCTGGTTGGCAACCCTTGAATTCATTGCAGTTGAGAGGAAATCTTCACTGGTATTGGTAAAGTGAACTCTTTTTTCTACTGCAGCCTGGGCCTTTCCTTGTGCTCACTAGAAATGTGACACTCATTGTAATGACTAAGTGAACTAATCTCTTTAATCGACCAGTCAGATGAAATCCTGACTACTTAGGACCCTTGGGAGAATGGCATGTGCTGAAGCCTGTTTGTGAACGTGCAAAAAGGTGCAGTTTATATGCTTTTCTTCATTTCAATCCATGCCAGTGATGCAGGTGGTGTCACCCAGCTTCTTTCTCCTGTCATATGCAGCTGAGCAGCATGGTTTAAGCAACAAGGGTAGCGCTGTAACCAGCACTGTGGGAATTCAGACTGTGGATCAGTTTTCTCTTCCAGCCTCAATGACAGACAAATGTATTTTCCTGAAATCTTAGCAGCATCTTCTTATCATAGCTGTAGGCTGTTGTTCTTTTTTTTTTTCTCTTTTTTTTTTTTTTTGTGTTTGAATGTACACCCCCTTATTTTAAATACACTCCCATAGCATTTTACTTCCCTTTTTCTGCCATAACAGCCCACCTCAGGGGTATAAAAAGGGATTTCCAGAACCAGGTTTTCTATCTCGAGGATCTTCTGGCATTCACTGCTGCAAGAGAAGTAGTGTGATTGATTCTTAGGAAGCTTAAAGACGGTCTTGGAGCTGAAGGGGAAGTAGGTCTGTTGCAATAATAGCTTAAATACTGCAAGAAGGCCCTGAAATTGTTTTATGTTCCTGAGAGCTTGGCACCAATGATGCAAAACTGAAGGCTTAAGGATTGCAACAGCCTTGGAGGGAATGGTGTATGTGTATGAGAAGTTAGTAAGAGGATTTTTAAAAGGTCATGGGAAACCCAAGACAGCCCGTCAAACACCAGTGACTAAGGACTGCCAGGAACCCCTCTGTGGAACTCATGCCTTAGATGGCTCTTCTTAACTGCTCTGCCTTCTACCCAAAGTTCCCTGAGACAGCTCAAGATGGGCTGTTAGCAATAAAGTTATTCCCATGCTTTGATAATTAATAACTCTTGTATAGAAGTGTCTGGGGTGTGGGGATAACAACCAAAAATAGCAGTAAGCCATCTGTATCAGGATTTCATAGCTGTTTTTTTGTGAGGTGCTCCACTCTGTGGAGGGCAGGCCATCCAAACCACCCCTTAGGAAAGGCACTGGCCTGTGGTGAGCCATGTACCAGCTGAAAACGGGCTTCCATTGTGCCACGTGACACGCGCCCTGATTTGGGTGTACTGGTCTGTGATTAAGCTTTCATGTTTCACTGAAAAAAATACTTTCTGACCACCCAAAAATGTTCAATTCTGCCACAAATTAGTGTTGTAACTTTTAATGAATGGCTGTGCATTTGCACAGTATGTGAAACTGGGGTGGTATCCTACCATGAATTCCATGAGAAAGATATTATTGGTACTGTTACTGACTTTGAGTTTTGAAAATAAATCTAGGAGCTATGTCCAGTTATCAGCACAATGGTACATTTTCTGTTTATGAAGGACTCTTCTCAGGTGCCAGTCCTTTATAACATTTGGAGAAAGTGGCTCAAAATGTCTCATGGAAGTAGTATGAAAATTAATATTATTAACGCTAGGGTTTGTTTTTTTGTGAAACAGTGTGTGTTTGCAGGCCTTGCATAAATATGTGATATGTCAAGTGCTGTGGTTTTGTCAGTTTTTAAAAGTGTGGTATCAGTTGCAGCTAATATTCCTGTTCAATAGAAAATAAAATCATCTTTGGTACACATTTCTATTCTGACAGGTTCATCTTCATAGTGTTACAGATGTCACTTAGAAAAGCAATAATTTATAAAAAGACTGAGTAATTACAAAAAAAAGTTATGGTCATATTTTGCAAAGAAGAAGTTGCTAATAGTCCTCCAAGTTAATAGCTGGGGTTAATGTGTATTTTTTAATGGGACAGATTTATTTTCATGAGAGCCAAAGTTCTTTCTTGCTTAGATTGTGAATTCCATAAGGGAATAGTAAGGAGTTAAGAAGGAAACATGATGAAATGTTGGTCTTTGCATCCAAAAGAGGATTTGAGTCATGAACTCCTGACCTCGTGATCCTCAATTACTTATCCCGGGTGAGGGAAATCTGCTCTACTTTAATGTTTTTATTATTAATGTGACTTGGAATGAATGCAAGCATTCTTTTCTCTTAGAACGTGTTTAAAGAAAGTACCTCTGGATTAAAAAATACTAGATCTTTTAATTTTTAGTCCAAGTTTTTTTTTGCATAGCCAGTTTCTAACCAAAAAAAAAAAAGTTTTTAGAGAGGATTGGTTGTTGTTTTACAGGGCACACTGAACCTTGACAGTGGTACACTGAGAGCTGATGGCCAAGTATATTAGAATGTTACCTAATAAATAATATATTTACGTCACTGTTATGACTTGGCTTCCACGAAGAGCCCTGTAAAGGCTCAGTGCAAGGGCTAGCCAGTGGTTGGTTGCATTAACCCATCTTCTGCAGGTATTGCAAACCATCCAAACACACCACCAATTTTTACCAGATTTCCTATGAAAAGTACGTCTTGTCTTTATTTCCAATGTATCTTCTCTTTTACCAAAAAACCAGAGACAAATCAGCCCCATGTTTTATTTTCCTAAGTGTCTCGCTGCTAACCATTTCTGAACATCAGGGCTGTTTCCGTGTACTGTGCCATGTTTGTCTTTATTATTTGAAACACGGCAAATTTCTGTGAAGTGTAGGAAAAGCAGTGCAGATATGTTTATGCAACTGCAAATTAGTCCCCACTTTAGAGAACTTATTTGTAGGTCTCAGAGTTCAGAGCTTCTTTAGTAAAATGTGAACTCACAGGAGGATGAAGAAGGCAAATGGAAATGAGTGCTAGAGCAATATACGTTAGTATGACTGAAAATTAACTCCTGACCTATCAAAGCACCCAGTTTTTAAATCTTGTTTTTCAAATGATAAATCATGCTGTTGTAAAAGCCAAATATATTTTTTGGTGTGCTGTAGCTCAAGGTCTGCTTTAAGTTAAGGTTACTTAACTTGTCATTCTGGATGCTTGTGTAATGTTTCATTAAGTGTTTAGAATTCACAAAGCATTGCATGTATTTGCTTTACAGAGCTGTGGAAATCTCTGCAGGAAAATAAGTGAAGAGAGAAAAGGAAATAAAATTGTCAGATTCTGGAATCTGACCTGATGTGACCAATTGCTAGTTCCATCAATTAGGTTGCAGATAGTGTTTGCAAGGCAGACTATTGGATTTTTGCTGGGGACTGGGAATCTCATATTTTTGTGTCTAAGATAGCAAAGAATTCTTGAGTTTGGATTCTTTGTTTCATAATATTAATGTGGTAGATCTGCATGTATTTTAGCAAATATCACTGGTCTGAAAGCTATTTTTGTCAAATGTTGGAAATGTGTTTTAACAATTCCCAAAGACTGCTTTGGGAGAAGTTTATATAGGCTGTCATAACTCACATGTCAGTTAACAACTTAACATCCTTGAAGTCTTTCTTTAATAATTTGTGCATGAAAAACTTAACTTTCATGAACAGAAATAAGTACAATTATTCTCATCTGAAAAGTCAAGTGAACATAAGAATGAGAAACAGCTCCCTGAGAGGCAGCACATCTCTAACAGAGTGCCAGTATGCTGCTGTGAATACTCAGGGCAGTGATAAACCCTTCCTAACTCATTTTCCCATTCATAAATTGAAGTTAATGACATTTTCTCACTTTCTTTTTAAAAGAAAGTGCTAGGTCATTCATGACCATTAATATTGTGAGCAGGGAGCTAGTGCTCACTTAAAACACATGAGGACTGTTCTTCATGATCCTGGCTGATGCCTGCAAGGACACTTGTTTTTATGCATTGGCATAAGCAGCCTGTGGCCTGCAGGCCTACTGCTGAATCCACTCTTGGCTGCCCTTTGAATAGGAAACTCCTTACAAGCTCCCTATATTGCTGTAATTCTGGCAGTCTGATCCTCAGGCATCTTTTGTGGGGGATCTTTGGCAGGAGCCAGGGCTGACTTGGTTAGGATAAGCTCCTGTCTGACTTTGGACACCACTGTTTGCACAAGTGAAAGGTGATGAACATGTGCAGTGATCCTACTTACACAGTAAGGAAAGGTGGTACATGGCCTGCATGACTGGAAGGCTGGGATGTAGTGCTAGGAACCTTTTGACAGTGCTTTGAAAACTGGAAGTTCTGAGGCTTCTTAGAGCACTTGCCTCCACCATGTATGTGAATTTCACAAATACCAATAAACTGATGTGCATAGCAGCTAACTGAGAGGAGATTTTAGTAGCATAGGCACCTGGAAACTGAATCTCATAGACTCTAATGATCAACTGTTTGTTAAACTGTGGTATGGGTTGAGTTGTTTGGGGGTTTTTCGAGGTGGGTTATATTTATCTAGTTTAGAGCTCCTAAGACTTTCCATGCTTTCTGGTAAGCACTTTGAATTACATGTATTGAGCTTATGATACCTATATATAAGTGGCATGGCCACCAAGTCCAGCATCTGGGACACAAAGCAAACAAAACAAAAAAAACCCAAAACAAAACAAAACAAAAAAAACCAACACAAAAAACCCCACAACCAAACACAAAAACCAAATCCACAAAACAAGAAAAAAAGCCACATCCCAAAAAGTTGAGATGAAGGCTTGATTTAAAATAATTGCTTAAATTCACACTGAAATCCTGTGAAATTAGGAGAGAGAGTATATTTCATGCTCTGTTTTGTCTTGAAGAAATGTTCAATTGTTTTAATGACTTTTGCAGTTCATAAACTTATTCACGACAGCTTTGCAGGAGAGGAGTAAAGAGCCCTAAAACAAGTATCCCTTACAGCATAACACTTGTTCATTCCCAGAGGAAGTCAGTTTTGTGCTTAGCATGAGGAAGGAATCCTGATGGGAAAAATAGGACATTGTCATTTAATTGGACATTGCATCATAAAGCAGATTCATCAGGGAGAATGGTGTGGAGGGAATTAGAGCCACACAGGTATTCTTACTTTAGAAGAGTCTATGTCTTGCTAGTTTTCGTATTTGTATAAAAATAAAATTATGAGACATGCTAGATCTTACATCACCTTGACATGAGCCACCAGAATGGTTCTTGATATATAGCACAGTAATGTCAGTGTGACCAAAATGCTTTCTGTTTCCATTCCTCTAACCTCCTCTTGCACTGTGGTGTCTGTGGTTGCCACAAATAAATTCCATCTCACAGGACCTCTCTGAACTGATGTTCACTGCTTAACAAGATACTTGTCAGTCTCAGGTCCACAGTTTATCAGATTCAGTTCCACTCACTTTTCCATTAGTCTCTCCTTCCAGAAATAGCCTGTCTTTTTCTTTGACCAAGTTCTGGCTGACATCACTCCTGCCCAATCTGTCCTCCACAGTTATCAGTTCTAGGTTTTCTCTACCTTTTTCAACTAATCTACATTCCCAGTTTTTGGTTGTTTTTTTTTCCTTTTAGCAGCCACTGTTCTGCCTATGGCTGATACCACTTCTAAG
Source organism: Agelaius tricolor (assembly GCF_023055355.1). Taxonomy (NCBI): domain Eukaryota; kingdom Metazoa; phylum Chordata; class Aves; order Passeriformes; family Icteridae; genus Agelaius; species Agelaius tricolor. The sequence goes on along the minus strand of NW_027269262.1, from coordinate 42,995,951 downwards.
TCCATGACATTTGAACCTTGCACAGAAGACATGAGGAGCATATGTTTTTTCCAGAGTATCCTGGTCCCAAATCAACTGCAGTTTTGGGAATACAGAATTTCTCATGGGTTGAAGCATTCCACCTAGGGAAAGCAAGCATGTACCAAGCAGGTGCAACATTCTTCTTCTTGACACCACTTCAAAAAGAAAAGGCTTGGAAAATTGACTGATTTTGGCAGATTTTCACATGGATAGCAGGTAGATCCCGTTATCTTAAAGTTTACATTGCCCTCTGGACTTCCAAATCTTGACTTAAAGCATATGGATGCTCAGACTTGATTATATTGTGTTTGTGAGCCTTTTGTTTGATTTTAACATGTCATCAGAGTATGTTAAACCAGGCAAAGCAAACTATTTTCTCCATGTCCACAGAAATGATCTGTTTTGGCTAAATTTCCCAAAAGTTTCAGTCTGACGTGACTCTCAGCACAGAGCACTTCTGCACAGCAGCTGACATTTGGTGAAGGCTCAAGCAGTTGATAGCAGGGTCTTCTGATGGAAGTGGTTGGACAATCTTATTAATAGGCAAGCTTGGAAGCATTGCTGCTGATCCATCTCAAGAGCTCCATAACTTGAGGTGTTTTCCACCCCAATATGTATATTTTCTATAAAACTGAGGTAGCTAGTCATCGATGACAGTCACTGAACTCCACAATTACATTGCTTATGCAGCAGTATGGATTCGTAGTGCAGTTGTCTGTCTGTTTTTTAAAGCCTCAGCATTGGTAAGGTTTTTTTGTCAGATTAAGGACCATAAAAAGTTTAGGAGCTACTTTTAAATGTCTGCTATTAGGCAGTTCACTGAAATTTTCAAATTGTTTTTTTTGGAGTTTGGTGATGAATATGTTTCATGCAGTGCTGTTAGGAAGTCTGGATTAAAAAGCAGACACTATTTGGGCTGAGATGTCAGCTGTAACTTGTCAATAATGATGACAGCCTGCATATCCCCCTTAGTCTAGGAGCCACAGTCTGAACTGTTTTGAGCCAGGACACAACTTCCTGTCTGCAGGGGAATTCAGTCTTGCAAAATTTCAGGTGTTTGTCAGTATTTAAAATAATATCTTCATAATAAACTTGAACCTGAGCTTACATCCATCAAAGTAAAAGAAAGATCAGGTTTGTTGTTGGAGCACTGCAGATTAGGTTTATGATGATGGGCTTTCTTGATTAACTGTTGAAAAGTTCCATTTGCTTGACATATTCCATACACTATTAAGAAATTCAGAGTATGCTCTGCAAAGACATATTTGAATTACCATGGTTGTTGGACTTAGAGTAAAATAAGGTGTCCCTTAAAATAATGAAAATGTGGTGTTAGAGAAGAGCTTTCAGATGGACCTCCCTGATAAAGAGCTATATTTAAGCTCTACCTGACAAACATTTTTCCAACTTGCTCTTGATAATCCCCCAGTTGTTATTTTCTGAATTAACCTGTTGCAGTGCTTATGTGATTCTTGTAAGTAAGCCTTTTCCTGGTATCAGGCTGAACTCTCTGTTGTTACAAATTAAGGTAAGTATTTCCTGTTCTCTCTGAATGAACTGATCAGTATCTTCTTTGCAATAGCCTCCTTCATTTTAAAAAGTATTTTGTATTTGTTTCAGGTTAATCTCTTCTATATTGAACACAATTTGTTCAGTCTTTCTTTACAGGTAAGGGCCTTTGTACATGCTACAGTTTTTGGACACTGTTCTCCAGAACTGATTTGAGAAAGTCAAGTTCAAACATGAGCATCAGCTCATGTTAGTAATTCCTGTAAAGTGTATTAAAGAGCTATATCCTCTACCTACTACTGGAAGATCCTGCTTTCTGTTAAAATCTGTATTTAACAATCAGGATTAAACTTTGGGCCCTATCTCACCTGTTACTACACAACCACTCCAGTATAACCTAGATTATCCAAATGCTATGTAAACAGTGGTTTGACCTCTTGGCTCTTATGACTCTTAATTTTTGACTGGCATGTTAGAGAAATTGGAAGTGGGCTGATCAAAGTAAGTGCAGAATAGAAACTGAAAGCTTCTTACCCACGTGAACAGTGTTGATTGGGACAGCAGTTTAAGTCACAGTGAGCTTGAATTACTGTCTATTACCAAACTTGCACAAAACCCTTTATGATGGATTAGGAAATTCCTAGAAGGAAAAAGCTCTCTATCTGTAATATGGATTCTTATCTGTGTTGACATATTCAGTGAGTTTTGAAAGATAGCAGGACTGTTCATTTGTTGCCTCTATAGTCCTTGCCTTATCTTACATTAGTTCAGTTTTAGTATTCTTGACTGTGGAAGGGATTGCAGGAAACTTGTCTTTCCTTTTTTAAATTACACTTAGTGCATAATTGGAGTTCAGGCATGTAATTTTGTCTTTTAAGGAAGTCTTTGTGATGATGCAGAAGATTTGGTTGGAAGGTCTTACTGAGTTGCCAAAAAAAAAAAAAAAAACCAACCCAGAAGTCATTAAACCTGTAGGTCTACATATATGTATTGCTCCAGAAAATATAATTGTCTAACATGCTGCTGTTTGTGGTTTCTTGCCTTACTTGAGGTACCCAGCTGGTGTGTGCTGCTTGCAAGTTCATTAACACATTTCCTGCCTTGGCAGGAACCTCAGGCACTGGTGATACCCTTGACCTCTCTGGAAGAACTTATGGTTAGGACTTTTGCTCTTTTCTGCCATGCTCTCATAGATCAGCATGTCATGTTTATTGCCTGTGGAGCAGAGCAAGCACTAGCAGTGTACTCTGGACTCTCCTGAGCTAATTGCCTTGAATGATTGTCTGTGATTACATGAGCTTGTAACTTTGTTCTTGCATTGCAGTCCTCTGCTCCTTTAGGCACCATGAGATTCTGTCTAACCACCCTTCATTAATCATCCCTGCAGGTGGTTTTATTCTTTTAGAGTTATGATTTTTTTTCCCTAGTGGCACTTCTTTCTTCATTGACCCTGTGTCCATATCTTGAAAATTTTCTTATTCAGAACATTTTTGATGTTCTATAATTTCATGCCAGTGCAAAGAAAAAAAAAAAAAAAACATAAAAAGAATCCCCAACCTATAAGAATCTGAAACTTTCAATGTTTCTTTCTTTTTCTAACTGGAAATAGTCCACTACATTTTTTTAAAAAGCAAGATTTGAAGTAATTTTCTTTAACCGAGCAGTGACTTCCTTTATAGATGGACTTGTTTCACATAAAAACATTCTGGAGCCTAGCTATAGATGCTGCTTGAAAATTCCTGGCAACTTGGCATTGTTCCCTTCTTATTCATATTCCTTGCAAACCTTTTTGTCTCCAACTGATGATGCAGAGCGGTGAAATGCCATTCAGTGGACTGAAGTCCAGAGTGTACTTTAGATACCAGCTTAGACCATAAAAACATAGCATTGTCCCTCTACAGCCAGATCTTCATATTCTGAGTATCAGAAGTGGTCACATGTTTGTGTTGCAGATTTAGACATTTTATGCAGAAGACTGTGCATACCCATTGTAGGATCTTTCTTTTTCAGCCTTGTATGAATAGACTTTATTTACACAGCACACTTTTAGAAAGCCTATTTTTGAAATTACTGTGGAAGGTCTTACTGAGTTGCCAAAAAAAAACAACAAAAAACCCAGAAGTCATTAAACCTGTAGGTCTACATATATGTATTGCTCCAGTCTTACCCACTATGAAACAGGACATTTCTTAATGCTAATATGTTGTCCAGAAGTATAATCTTATTTAAATTTTGTGGAGGTTTTTTTCATTTCCTGCGATGTCACCCACGTTCAGAGTGAATACTGATTCTAAGTTTAAAAAGTAACATTAGTATCTGGATTCCTAAGTGTAGTATGAACTGTACTTCCTGGTAAGATGTAATGTATGGATCTGTGCAAAATACTGTAGCACTGCAGTTTTAGGCTGAAATCAATTTAAAAATGAACTCAAATCCAGAATAGGCTGTTCTTAGCTATACCTTTGAAATTTATTTTAGTTCAGACTGAATTTACATTGTTAATGTCTGTCTTGAAATGCTTAGCAGACTTTAAAACACTTCTGTCCTTCCTCGCTCCAATTCATTCGGAAGATCATGTGGCTTTAGAAGAGATTTTTTTTTGTTTGTTTGCTTTTAATTTGGGGGAAAATGCTAAGCATGTTTTTGGCTATTTTTAAAAGAAGTTATAATTATGTCAAAAATATCACAATGAGGAAATATTGAGTATGTATAATGGGTTTCTAATGTATTTGGCATATGGTAAAAATGGAGCCTGAAAAGATTTGTACAAGGACATATTAAATTAGTACAGAAACATGCTAAACTCCTTAAAATGGATAACACTAGAAGTCCTGTCTATATTTTTCCAAACCATAATGAGTACTTGGTGAAAAACATATTTTCCTTGCACAAAAGTACTCTGAAGTGAACTAAGTGTGCCAGAACTCTAGAGGATGAGTTCCTCAGCCAGCCTAGTAAGTACAGGCTTCTTGGTCATCATGTAACTTACTTGTTCCTATAACACTTTAAAATGCACAGTGGTAAAACAATCGAAATATCAGGGCATGTATGGTAAAATGTGCAACTGTAATGTTTGGTTTATTAGAAAATAGCTGTTTGTCTGCTTTTCTGCCCATTAAAGTTACTTTGCAATGGAACAGAGCTATTCTAAGAGGGAATTAAAATTGGGAGTTCATTTAAAAGGTTTCATGGTTTTAATTTTGAAATACAGGATTATCATTTTACCAAATACTTAAAATCTAAGAAATTAATAATCAAAACCAGATTGATATATAAAGAGAATAATAAGTAATGAATAATAAACTATGTTAGAATAAGGAAACTTAATTCTGCTTTCTAAGAATTTTGAACTTTTGAGGTCAAACAAGTTTAAGCTCTCTTAAAATGTATTATTAAAAGACAAGGCAGTATCCATAACAGCATCACAATCTAGCAAACTTGAAGGAGTTCTAGTATTCAAGACAGACTTAATCTTCAAAGTGTACTCATGTCAAGTTGTACAGATATTTTAATAATAAAAAAGTATAAGTCTAGAAAAGAAAGAACTTGAATATTAAATGCAGTGAAATTTCTGCTGAAGAACACCACAGGTGACAAGAAAAAGAAATTAGTAAAACACTGCATTGATACCTGTCTCCAGAAAAGCTACTGTAAATGTATTAAACTAACAGAACCAATTTTACATAATTAGTGATAAAATCATAGATTAAAGATATTCACAGTGCCCAATTTTAGACTCCTGCAATATGATATAACTTTGTCAACCATGAAACAACAGCTTTTATGAAGCAGCTGAAATGGATGTTTCAAAGCAGTAAATGTTTCAGCAGTATAAGTTTAATTTTCCTGTGTGTCTCTCTTTCTCATTCTGCAATACCTCAGAAGAAATTTCACTCTTTGTCGCCAAGAGAAGGAACACAGGGAGAATTGCCACATCACTGGGTGCCAGAACAGTCCTGCCAAGTGGCCTGAAGTTAGGACCTTTCCTCAGCCAAACTGTGTATATAATTCACTGTCCTGTTACTATGATCCATAGATGTGTGATCATTTTTCTTACAGCGCATTCTCTAACCTGTTCTAAGCAGGGTGCTGCACCACAAGCAGAATCACCCTCAGTGCTGTCCTGGGGGGCACCAGCATTGCCAGCTGGACAAGGGCAGGGATTTACCCCTCTGCTCTGTGCAGGGGCAGCCTCACCCCGAGTCCTGTGAGCCCTGCTGGGTGCCACAGCATCAGAAGGAGGGAGAGCTGTGGGACAGCATCCAGGAGAGTGACACAAAGATGATGAAGGGCCTTGAGAGGAAGCCATGGTCTGTTCAGCCTGGAGAAGACTGAGGGGAAGCCTCATTGCAGTCTGCAACTTCCTCATGAGGAGAGGAGAAGGAGCAGACACTGATCTCTGCTCTGTGGTGACCAGTGACAGGGCCAGAGAAAATTGCATGGAAGTGTGTCAGAGGAAGTTTAGGCAGGATATTTGGAAAAGATTCTTTACCCAGAGGGTGACTGGGGACTGGAACAGGCTCCCTGTCACAGCACCAAACCTTTTGGAGTTCAAGAAGTGTTTGGACAATGCTCTCAGGCAAATGGTGTGACTCTTGGGGTGTCCTGTGTTCAATGATCCCTCCAGGTCTTTCAGGATAGTCTATGATATTTTGGTTCCAAAAAGAAAGTGCTCTTTAACAAATTCTGCTCTCAGTTCTACCCATGAATGAAACATTTTGATGTTGGGATTTTCTTTCTCATCTGTGTTTTCCCATTGAGGATGTTTTGAACAGATGGCTTCAATTTTATGAAATGTGTGGCAGTACCTTCCATTAAACTCTGTGAACTAATATTGTGAACTAATATTGGTTATATTTGGCAAATTGTTTACTGTGCTACTTTTATCTCTACAAGACATCATGTTTCCTTACTTGAGTGTTGTGGTGTGTTTTATGCTTGTTCAGTTTTCCCTCCATTGTTCTCTCAGAAAGTCCTGCCCTGTTACCAGTTTGTGTCAATCCCCAAACCCCTCCCCAGTTGTCTTGGTTACCAAATGTATCTTTCTTGTTCCCCACCCCTGGCAGCCTGCCTGTCACTCGACACCCCTGCCTCTTTTTCTAGAGAGTTCGGGCCAGGGTGTCGAGTGATTGGGTTAGGGGCCAGGGTCCCTCCCGCAACTGTGTTTGATGGGTTCTCCGATCATGCCAATCCTTAATGTATCCCTCTCTGATTTGCTATCTTTCACCCCTCCCACCCTCTGTAAAACCGAGGCTTTTTCCCTGCCTCGGGGCTCTCAGCTTCTTCCACCGAACCTGCACGTTTCCCTACCAATAAAACCACCCCCCGAAGAAACTGAGGGTCGCCTCTTCATTTCATCCTGCGACTTCGGAGCTCTTTACTGCGGCCACACGTCCGCAAGGCTTGACATCGCCTTAGGCACAAAGCCCTGACTCCGGGTTGGGGAAGTGCCTGACTGGCTGGAGGTTGGCTGGACACTTATCTAGCCTGGGCGTTTCACTTTTCACCGGCCACTGCTCCACTTGAGGAAGTTTAGCCTGTGTCTGAAGCTTAAGATGACTTTTGCATTACTATCACTGGCATGCACTTTTTTTTCCCTAGATTTCATTTGGTGTGTCTTTATGAATCTGTTATTTGTGTTAGTGCCTAAAAGTTTCAAATAAAGATCTTAACTTGCATTGTAGGAATGTGCATAACAAAATTGATGGCTGTACCTGCTTTTATATATGGCTACCATAGCAGAATCCTTTATATTCCTTTATATGTTCCCCTCTTCCTTTTTTTTTTTTTTTTTTTTTTTACATATATTGGGAGAGGTTCTTTATTCCTTTTAGGCAGAAGGTTGAAATCTGTATGGGCTGGCCTGTTAAGTGTAAACTTTGTCTTCTAAACTTGTTTTATTAGAAACATTTTGGTAGAGTGTAAAATGGATTTGCACCTCTTACTTAGAAGTTTACTAAATATGGCTCATAATAATGCACTTTATGTAACTTTCCTACAAAATAAAAATCATGTTTATGGAGGAGAAATGGATCCCATCTTCAAACATGCTCTAATTTTTTCGAATATCTAAGAATAGATTTTGGCAGCTGCTGATCCTCTGAGGGGATCAAAATCACTTTGAGGGCAGTGTGAAGCCCTGTTCACTGGAGCAGCCATTTCATCTGTTCTCTGCCTGTGTTCTGGGGCTGGATGGTTGGAGAGCAATAGCTTTTTTGGAGATTGCAGGCTTTGCTGTGTAATTATGTTGACATGCCTGGTATTCTTGTCTTTAACTCTTCCCCATGCAGAAATTATGCCTTTGGGCTAAAGGATGGATGTGGAATTTCCAGACCAAGTTTGCTTAGCTGCTGCTGTCAGCAGCAACAACTATGCATTCGTTCCTGACTTTGAGAATGTTTTCCTTAGGGACTTCTGGAAACTTTTGGAAGCTTGTTCAAGCTATGATACAGTATTCTAAATGAGCTGCCATAAGCTGCAAAATTCCAGGCATTTCTGTGCATGGGTGTGAATCAGCTGTACAGTACAGCTGCAGTAAGACCAGCAGAGGAGGAAAAGCCATGTGCATTTATTTCTGTCCAGGAAATCCCAGACAAGGATAGTAGCCCAGCATACTCATGCAACATCTCTTTTCCAAAGCAGAAATCGATCCTCCTCAGGATCCTGTTCATCTCCCTGATCTGGAATGCCTATGCCAATATCATAGGCACCCATGCTTTACTGTCAGGACCCAGGATATCCCTCTGGCTGTCCTGAGCAGCCAAGACCCCTGCCAGGGGTCTCAGAGACCCTGGCACAGAGCCCAAAATGCCTGTGGTTTTGACTATGACCCATGGAGCAAGTTACCAACCTTAGATGAAGATCTGCAAGCCATGACAAATTAAGTAGAACGATGGTGAATTTATCACAAGGTGAAAAAGTAGATTTTGGGGTTTTTAGAATGGGGATTCAGGGGGGCAAGATGGAGGGATCTGGGTGTGTCCAGCCTTTCTTCTTCTTCTTCTTCTTGGCCTCCATCTTCTGCTGTGATGTTGGCACTTTTAGATTGGTTAAGAGTAGAAGCTCACTGTGTAACATAGGTGATAGGTATTGGAAAGTAATTGTAAACATTTTATACGTAGTTTCTAGTATAAAGACATAACACTGCCCCAGGGGCAGGCAGAATGCCTTGGACCATCGGTGCTGAGCAGGTCTTGGCAGGACAGGAGAAAGAATTTTATAGATAAGATAAAATAAATAACCTTGAGACCAAGAAATGAAGAGCCCTGACTCCTTCTTCAAGCGCCAGGCTGGGAAAAGAGACTTTCGAACTTTTCTCGGGGTCACTCTGACCAGCTATAGGCCCTGACACTTTACTACCTCTGCTTCTCCAAATTTGAACCCTGTTCAATTGTGCTCTGTCATACATGTCAATCTAAGCTTGTGCTCCCTCCATTCCCACTGCAAAGGGAGCTCTCTCCAAAGCAAAATACAATCCTGTGCTCTTCCTTCCCTTTCCCACTCCCATCTGATTCATGCCTGCCCAGCACATGCCCTCTCTGCTCTCCTGTGCTGCTCCTCCCTCCCGACAGGCAAACAAGGTCCCAGCACAATTCCTCCCCTCAGAGGTGGCACAGCCCTGTAGCACTGCCCATATCCCAGGACAGAGCCTCCTCCTGTCTGCTGAGCCACAGGTGTGGATCCCAGGCAGGCTGGTTTAGCCTGGCCAGGTGGCTGCAGGCACAGGGGGCTTGTGGCAGCTTCTCAGAGCAGGAAGTTTTGGTTGGCCAAATAATGATCTTTATCTTGCTGTTCCTGTGGAAGGCTGAGCCCGGGAGGCACTGCGTGGCTCTGTGCCCTGACTGCAGACACGGGACAGGTAGTGCCAGCACATGCACAGGGCACTGGGTTGATGAGATCCTAAAATCACATTCTGGTAGATTTTGGTATTTGGCACTAGCTGGGACAGGACTGTGCTAAACTGTTGTCGTTTCACCTGCTAAATTGTTTTAATTGTAGACAAATAGGTTTCTTTCTCTTTTTCTTTGTAGAAAGTAGAGAGAGAACAGTGGATTTTGCTCATTGCCTGAAGTGATCCATGAAATGATTCCTGTTCAAGGAAAGACTTCTAAAAAAATAATTGAAAATGGGCATTTGAAATATACATGGAAACAGGTGCCAGGCATTTACCTGGAATGAGATTAATTTTGGCAAGTGGGGAAACTCTCAGCAAGCTGATTTGTTGAGGCGTGGGTTTGAAGATTTCCAGTCTGCTCTAACCACGACAAGAAGCAAACTTTGCTTCTTCATCTTTAAAAAAAAAGTCAGAAAGATAAGAGTTCTCAAATGTTTTCTGCCAATAAAATATAGTTAAATTAGACAAATAGTGGAATGCAATTTTTACGTGGCAAAACTGTTCTTGGTGCACTCTGCAGTCTGTCACACTCTCACAGAAGTGGTGAGTGGCATTTTTGCCTTATCTTCTGCCACTTCCCAATATTTTCTTTTTCCCTCTCTCAAATAACATTCAGGTCTTTCATTAGCTTCAAATGAAGATAAGACAGTGAACAAATTTTCTGAAAATAGTCTTGAGATACACACCTTGATTGAAATATTTCCAAAACCAAATCTCCTCATGGTAAAGATCGATGAGAAAGGTGATTTTGTTTGGTTGAGGTTTTTTTATGAATACTGTAACATCAGACACATATTTAATATAGTTTCTTAAATTAGAAATATATTTTTTTACTAAAGAAAATTATTTTCAAAAGTGTTTTCAAGCACCAAGGGTCTTGGATCAAGTCTAAAAACAGCCCTAAAAAAAGAGTTCAAACTCCATATTTAAATTTAAAAATACTAAACTGAGTAACTTCTTTTTATAGAAGATATGATACCTAGAGCTTAACTTAAACTTTGCCCTCTTTATTGCAGTGAGAGTTCCCCTTACCTGACAGTGGTCTAACCATGTTAATATATTAAGCCAAATCTAAAAATACTGAAAAGAGAAGGTAGTTTGGTACATCTTATGCTTTATATGACTTGTTATATTTATTAACTCTATATATAGTTTCCAAATAAGTAGAAAAATGTGGAAAGCAAAGCTTAAGCAGACCTAAATTCCTTGGAGATGGCATTCCAGTGAGAAAAAAATACCCTACAAATCTGTGTCCATAAAGGTAAATATTCATGAAAAATGCAGAAGTGGAACCTGGTTTACCCATAGGTCTGGTCTCTCAAGTTTCGTGAGACACTTTGAGCCCGGATTTTTCATGTTGGCTCATAAGTTAGCAAAACTGATGTTCTTGTATGTTTAGGCTTGGTTCCTCTCTGCCTGGGAAGCAGGAGGAGTTATTAATAGCTATTACTACTAAAATGGTTTGTGATTTCAGGCTGTATCAAATGTGTGACTGTCTTCCTGCTGTACTGCGTGAGGGACCAAAGCATAGGCAGGGCTCAGAATCTCCTGCTGCGGATGTTGCCAGATGTTTGTTGTTTGCCAAATTTTAAACAATTACAAAATTTCCACCATATCTTCAGAGCACAGCTTCCTTCCCTTCCCCCTCAGCCAACTTTCCCTCTCCCCTCCCCTTCCCTTGGCTTTGCTTGTAGCTGTGAGTGCTCACTGTTCCTGTGGATCACAGGCACTGGTTTCTGCTGACTAGGAACATTTATTTACGTTCAGGTATTTCGCACTGTTGGGTCTACAAATGCAGGCCAGTGAGCAGGAGGTTTTCTTAAAAATTTACCTGAAGCCTCTCAGAGTGGAAGAAATAATTTAGACCTTGAAATATGACTGAAATATGTATAACAGATGAACACAAAGTTCCTGGGTCTTAATAATGAATTGACATATATTTCAAATCATGGTAATTTCAGTGTTCTTACAAGATGTATGTTAAGTTTGGCTGTGCTTTTCTCAGAAATTCGTAAAACAATTTCAGATCACTGTGGTGTTCTGATGATAAACAGCACAAAGGAAGTGGAGATCACACTGTGTAAGGTGCACAACCTTACATGAGATTTTAAATGCATTAACATTTTTTCATGAATGAAATTATTTAGTGTTTAATTAGAGCTAATATCCAGGGAAGAGGCTTCTAGTATGTGGTGTTACAGAGCCAGGAGGTGGTTGCATAGTACAAGAATTAATGACTGCTAATTTCGTTAGCAAATTTGAAGTATTTTAATAATAGAACAAGTGCTTAGATGCTATCTCTAAATTCAGAACCTACCAAATAGTTATTCAGTCAGACTATTTTTATCCAAGTGTCACTGTTTCTCAAATCAAATATCCATCCAAATACAAGCTTACAAATGGATCTAGAGATGAGGACAGACTCCGGTTGTCCAAAATAATGTTCAAATGTTTGAAATAAGAGAAGCTATTTTCATCCATCCACAGTCCTTCTCTTGTCCACATGTCTGCTCATATTATTTGACCAGGAACTTGCTTTGTAGCCTTTTCCTTCTGCTGTCTTTGTATTGTATGGATGCAGTTCCACACAGCTTCTGTGAAGATGAAGCAGGACTCTGAGAAAAGTCTTTACCTTTGCCCTGAATCACGCTAAAAGCAGCTGGCTTGCTCGCTGAAAGGAGTTAGATGACCTATGGAAAAGTTGATACACCAACCTTCAATTACAATCTTTGATCTTCCTGTCCATGCTAAGGACCAAAATAAGATTGTTCTGGCATCCTCTTTGTTTTTATAATCCTTATTTGTTGCTGCTTTGTTTAGTGGAGTTTGTAGTTATTATTTGAGTTTAGTTCTTGTAATTTAATAGTCATCTGTGATAACCAAAGGCTGTTTTGTCTGGGACAACAAATTTAAACATTTCCTAGGAAAAGTGGAAGTGTATGCAAAAATTGCAAGTTACTTTATTGTATTAAATTTTCTGGGTGTGCAGTTATCACTTATGTTGTTCTGGTTTTGTTAGCCATGAATTGTAGAGATTTTCAGAAGCGTAGCTTTTGTTAAGACCTGAAAGCACCTTGTGGGAAAGCATTGTTATCGCATTCCACTTCGCTTTTAGACTTTTTTGTTCCTATTCTAGCATCCTTGACTGTCAAATAAATTGGATTATTCCAGTACATTTCCCTCCCACTAAACCTTTCTATTTCTTCTTAGGTATTCTATACTCTCAATTTAAGAATTTGGTTTTTTCAGTTGTGAGTTCAAGATTTAGATGTTAAATGTATTTTCTCTGGAAGGTACTTCTATGACTTCTAGCATGTGTTTTGAAACAAGCTTTGAAGCATATATGAGAAATACCTCACTGGATGTTAGCTGTATGGTTTCATAATATATATGTCCCACTCATTAACTTTGTAACAAAAGTAGACATTATCAATACTATCTGAAAAATAACTACTGGACAACTTGCAGTGTGACCAAAATCCTGAGATTTCAATGTAGCCAATTTCCTTCGGCTTCTAGGAGTTGGGCTTGCTTGCAGCTGACACTCTCACAGTCTCCTCTGTGACTAAGTACTGTACCTTGAGATGTCCCAAGAAGCTTTTTCCTAGAGCCTGACTCTTCTTGGCTGCATGCTTGGGCAACAGGAAATCCTCTTCTCAAAGATGCCTCCAAAATACTCTGGAGATAGTGGGGAGGCAGTGGAAGCTAACCCTTGGAATCTACTTTGATCTTCCCAACAACTATCTTGTGGTACCTATCAGTTGACATGCAGTTGTTCTTTTCCTTCAAAAACATGGGTGTATGATAGCAGTGCTTTCTTAGGCAGAGAAACTCTAAAAGAAATAAAGAAAAATAAGAACTGTTTTTGTTTTCCTCTCTTTTGTCCTCGCTTTGGCAGCTATGATAAAAAAACAGAAAACCAGATAAAAAGGTATCTGGGGATCTTAAATAGATGCATTTTTTTGAAGCTATATTAACTAACTACACACGTTATTTGGGGGGTTATGAGTGTTTATATGCTTTGCCTTTCTCTTGGAAGCTAACCAAGAGCTTGAAATTTTTTCACACTTTGTGTTGTGAAATCTGTAAGTGTGTAGTTCCTTAATGACTACCTAAAAAATACTTTTTTGTGTGTCGATTTTACTGTAATTTTTTCATCTTTCAACATTCATAATGCACATCTGGAGCCTGGTTGCTCAGATGCAGACTTTTGTATTAGATCCTCTCACTTTTTGAGTGAGTCTCCACTAGCTCTGGCACAAATGTCTGTGGGACTTAGTTTTAGCTCACAGACCCCTCAGTTACTCAGTGATTGTGGCTTTAGAGGTGCAGTGTGACATGTAGATGGCAGAGTACCAATAGCTGTGCACAGATGAGAAATTCTTAATTTAACAGTTCTTCTAATTTTGGTGTGTATAAAGGTTAAAATAACATGCTCATTGGGATTATTATTAATCCAGAGACTCTAAACGTGGTCTCTTAGTAACCTGATGGTAGTAGGGAAGAAGCTCGGAGTAGAGCCACTTCAAAAATACACTGGTTGCCCCAGTTGAACTCATGTTGACATTTAAATAGGGTGTCATGTTCCACAACAGATGAGAAACAATGCTTGGCAAGAAGACCATTTCAAGAAGTGTACAGGAAAATGGGTCTACTTTCTCTTTTCCCAGTGGTGGATGAGCTATTTTGGTGCTGGACACTGTTCCTGTGTGAAGTGTATGGGAAAGAAATAACAAAAGTATGCTGAACCTGGAAAATGAAATTATTTCACAGAGGGTAGCATAGAACAACCTTAAGCCTGTACTTTTACCTGGGGAAACCAAAACCTGGCGACATGGCAAACAGCAGCTTTCCAGAAGACTAGTAACTAAAATCTTAAAAAGACTGAACTTTTGGAAAGAAATCACTTGGAGGAAGTAGGAGCAGTAAAAGTAGTAGCTGGACTAACTTTTGCTTCTGGAGGAATGCTGGTGGTATTCCACAGCCAGCTCATTGGCAGTCGTAGAAATAGCAGGGATTAATCGTTAACTGCTTTGCTTTGCTGTTTGTCTGATTTTAACACACTGCTGCCAGAGCAATGAAGTATATTATGAATAATATAACAAAGCAAATATTTGTAATATTTTTACTGCTAGCCCAGGTATGTATATATATATATAGCTATTCTATTACCTGCATGTGGAACACAATACTTTAAAACTATATAATTAGCCTATCACTTTAAGTAATAGCTTCTTTAAAGCTGCTTCTTTGTTTAGATTGCCTTAGATATTCAGTTGAGAGACTGGTAATTTAAAACTTGATTTCAAAACATGCTATTTTCTCCTTGTTTTCTAAATAAATCAGTACTAAGAGTAAAAGCTTGGCACATTGTGGTCAGTAGAAACTATTGTCTTGGACTATGGATCCTATTTATCTAAACACATGATAAATCTAAGCAAGCTGTGGGAAAGACTGAAGAGTCCTTTTCAAACTTTTCTTAGAGGAGTATTTAGCCTCCTTGCTCTTGCATTTTGTGATCTTGGAAAGCATGATCATTAGTTGGGAAAATCTTCCCTGAGATCGAGAAGAGTAAGAATTCAGTCTTCAGTGATTTAGGAATTCTTTTCTTGTGTAAAAAGTGTGATGTAGTAGCTCGCTCCCTTCTGTTTTAAACTTACACACCTTCCTGCCAGGGAGGGCAGGAAGCTGATGTTCAGGTGAGGAGTCCGTACCATGGAAGAGCATCTGTTGTAACTCTGCGTGGTGGGTAAGGCATTCCTCTCTTTCAGCAGGAATTACTCTGAGCTTGTCACAGAAATAGGAGTCACAGCTACCTGAGTTCTGCTCGGTAACCACACTGGGATGTTTTTAACAAGATTTAATAAACTTTGACAGGAGCAGGTAGAGGATAAATCAGCAAGACATCCAAGAGCAGGGCTGTAAGATTGTGAGAACATACTATTTAGTTGGCCTGCAGTAAGAGGCATGTTTTCCATACTGAGGCCTTTAAAACCAGCCTGATTTGAGGTTATTTCCAGTATCAACGAGTTTAGGGTTTTTTTGTAATGCTAGCTTTGGACCATGTTTTCTGCACACCCCCTACATATACTGAGTGTTTTTTCAAGTGTGGATGATCACTTTAATTTCATTTTCAATTGTTATCCTTCATTTTTTTAAATGGTTTGTATTGTTTAAAAAAAACCAAACCACAAAACCTCAGTTTGAAAGTATATTTTTAATATTTTATCAGCCCTGCATAAGGGGTAATATTAGGATAAAAAGGGGGAGATTATTCAAAAGAAGTTCAGTAACTTGAAATCCCAGAGTTGTGAGAGTTTGCTTTATTTGTTTTGAAAGCCAGTCCAATCAAATTAAAAGCAGACAAAACTAAATTTGATTCAAAGTTGGCTCACCTCAGGTTTCAGCAGGAGCTGTGAAAGCCAAGTTTAAATTGGGACAGGAAGGGAGGGAATGTGGTCAATAGCCTTAAAGTTGAGCATTTTAAATAGGAAGTCTGTTTATGACTCCAATGGCACTTGCTGTTCTGATTTGTTTAGAAAAGCTAAAACAATTCAGGACAGTGGAGTTGCTTGAGGCTTTTCTGGCTGGGATTGAACTAAACTTTGTCAGAAATTTCAGCTCATCTCCAAGCTTTTATTCGTCCAGTTAAATAGTGTGATTCCAATTTATACTCAAGGCACCATCTTGGCATTACTTTCCTCATTTTGCAATATTGAGCAGAGCATCAATATTTCCTTGCTTAAGAATAGATTGTAGAACTTATTCCATGTGCTTTTCTAAGAGTAGGTCTGATTTTATCATAAATATTAAAATACTGTTTCAAGGCAATATGGGATCACAAAACTTTTTGGAGGGATATTGAGGAATTTTTGGAGCAATATTGATATTGCTCACTGCTGAAATGTGGCAGGGTTAGTGTGTGGCTTGTATTTGATAGCAGAAGCAGAAGAAAAAGTGTTCACTCAGAGAGGTGAAAACTGAGGAGGATATAATTGCTGGATTTTGTTTGGGATGAACATCCTCTCCCTCCCAAAACCTGCACAGAATTTTCAATAGGCAAAGCCTTTGCATTACTTATTTTATTTCTTTTCATTCCTGAGTTTAACCTCCTTCTTCTCCCCTCATACTTACACATCTTCTCCTCCTGCCCCCACATCAAAATGCCAAGGTTTCCAGAAGGCAGTTCTCAGAGCAATCTTCTGAACCATTGAAACACTGGTGATTTAAAGCATCATCTCTGCTGGTTCACTAGTGCTCCTAGCTGGATAATTTACTGATTTATGTAATACATCATATTTCTATATGTACAATTTCTAATTTGTGCAATACATTGTATTTATGGAATTCAGGCAAATAGTGGGAACAAGAATTCTATTCAAAGTACTGTATTAGGAATTCATGGGCTGCTAATGTGGAAGAAAATAACCACATTGTTTGCTCAAATAGCAAAACTCTTAAACTGCAACAAACAAATTTAACAGAAAGAATACATGCATATGCAGTTGGAATTGATACATCCTTAATTTAGTTCATACCAAGTTGATATTCATACATTTAGTACATGTGATGTTCTCCATCCAAATCAGATCTTGCCTCTTTGGGGTCACTTTGCAAATTACGGGTTAGAATATTTTAGATATCTGTAATACAAACAGATCTCAAGACTTGGCACCTCCTTCTCATCTGGCAGCTGTAATGGGAAGATGTGCTACATGTTAGGAGCTATAGCCCAGAATTTGCAGTCCAGATGTGGAGCATTCAGAGGACTTGTGAGGATAGTTCATGGTTTTCCAGAGTGGTGAGTTTTATAAAATTCACTGAGAAACACGTGGGACACGTACACATGCTACCTTTGCTCTGTCCCTAATAAGTGCCAGCAGCAGTTTGGACAGTTTTGTGAGAACACTGCAGCCACCCTCCAGCCCTACTGAATGGTGTAGGGAACAACTGGAATATGTTGGCAGAGCTGGAATTGTAATGTGATGCAGAAGATCATGAATATGTTATGAGAAAGATGTGATTTCATAAATCTGTCAGCTGTGAAGGGGAGGTGATGGTGGTTTGTAGGCTTAATGAGACGTTAGTGAACAGTTATTGTTAGTGGCATAGGAGTGAAGAAACTGTGGAATTTGTCAGGTGTTTCATTCTACAGGGAAGAACTCAGTACATATTGACAGCATTTATATTTGTAGTCCCAGAGTACCAGGACTCTAGCACCAGGATTTACTTTGGAATTGCCCTAGATCGTGAGACACATTGGTCAGGGAAGAAGTTAAAACTACATAATGGTTAAAGCTTTTCTAAAGAATAGCCAAATTGCTTATATTCCCTCTCCCCACCACAGCTACAAGCTCTGCTCTCTCTCCTGGTTTTACATAAGGAGTATGACACTCACATTTGAAGAGCAGGGGAGGTGATCTCAAACAAACTTAAAAGGAAACTTAAAGGAAAGGGTTACTCCAATCTTGAATTCAAGGGAAGGGAGTATGGAGCTGACAAGCATTCCTCCCACTAATATTCCTTTTCTGTCAAATACCTATATTATTTTCTTTGTCATCTGGATTCTCTGCATCTGGATAAGGATCTTCTCTCTTCTCCTTTCTTCTCTCCACCTGCACTAAATTTTGCTGCTACTGAGCAACACCTTTTTATTCCCATCATTTTTTCACTACAGCTTTAATCCCCTTTTCTTATTAGCTCTTTACTTTATCTTTAATTTTCCAGTTCCTGCAATCATGCATTCATGTATGAAGTTCCTCTTTTAAAAATAAGTTTGATTCTTAAGAATTCTGCTAACATTTATTCAAAACAAAAGCATACAAATGCCAGTTGTAGCATTTTTCTTACAATTTTTCAGTTTTCTGCCACTCATGTTGCATAAACTGATACCGTTGGAGCGCAGTTTAAATTCAGCGCCTAGCCTGTCTTTTCCATCCTCTCTCCTCAAGTGAAAACTAATCAGCTAGAAATTAATTTGGATATATAATTTTTTCAGAGACACTGTCTTTTAAGCATAAAACATGTGCCTGGGCTAACATTTGGCCTTGAAATCTGGTGTTCCCTTTGCTTTTTTGACTGTACAGTGAATGGTTTACTCTAAATCCAGGGGAAAGTGTTGAGACAGAGAACGTTTTCAGAGTCTACGCCGTGGTTGGAACAGTCACCTTTGTATTGCAGGAAAAAAATAGCAACATTTAGAAAAGCTAATGTGGTGAGGGTGAAGAAAAATTTATCTGTATCTCAGATTTAAATATGCATTTATTTACAGGTGCTCAAGTTGAGAACATGAATGTTACCCGTTTCCTCTCCTACCCCTTGCCCCTGTCCCCATAAATGTACCAAACTTCAGAGCAATCCTAAACAGTTCATATATTTTGCTTTGTTTTCTGATCTGTTGAAACCCTTTTACATAGAATTACATTATCTGTTTACATATTACTGTGGAAATTTTATTTTGGGGAGACAGTGAGGAGGCATTTTCATTCTGGGGGGGTTGGCAGCTGCTAAGTGTGCAGAAGCAGTCTTAGTTCTAACTAAGAACAATCTCGAAAGTTTCTCTTAGTGTAATTGACTTAATGATGCTTTGTTCTTTCTGGTTAAGCAATAAACACAAACAGATTCTAGCTCGGATGTGCTGGTCTGCTCCTCTGTAAGAGATAAGGGCTCGTCTTAGTGGCACAGTTTCTGCAAAGGGAAATAGTGTCTCACTCATTTTCTAGAATTCTTTGAAAGTGTTTGGGGAGTAGTGAAGTAAAGACAATCAGCAGACAATTTTCTTCCTGTTTCAAAGGCCTTTCACAAGTTTTATTTGGAGGGGTCAGCTAAGCACTGAAACAGTGACAGGGAGACTGTCAGAGTATTCTCATTATATTAATGTGTTGTCTGTTTATCTGTGTTAACAAGGGATGTATGAGAAAGTTTTATATCTTTATATATCTGTCAGTAGGCAAAGGAGATATTTTGGCTACACAAATCTAGAAAAGGCTGAGGAACTTGGAAAGGGACCAAGCTAGGGGTATCAGCTGGAAGATTTCTGCATTTTTGTCATTGGAAAGCTTATATTTTGGCACAGTTACAGAAAATAAGGACTTCTCTTTTTTGCTTTTGAGACATGTAGTCGTATACTTGTGCTTGTTGGGGTTTTTTGTTTGTTTTTTATAGTCACAGATTTTCTCTTTCGAGTGTCCAAAAGCAGTTCAAATACCTGTAATCCCATATTAAACTCTTCCTTCAAGAGCTCCATTTGCTTTTTACAGCTCTTCACAGGTTTGCTTTGGGCAGATCTCAGGCTTGTTTATCTATGCTAATCATCACTTGCAGAATTTTAACTTTAACATATGTGGCAAATGGCATTTCAGCTACTCTCTCAAAACAGTGTTCCCACTTCTGCTTGTTCAGCATCTCCCTTGTTGCACATCTTCCCCAGTTAATACAGTTCTGACGTCTGCTCAGGTGAAATTTCTCCAGTTTCTGTTCTTCTTGATGTGTTGCATTAAACCTCCCTCCACGCCACCCATATCTACTTACTTACCAAAGCTTTTTTAGTAAAATGTTGCCTTAAATGCATATTAACAGTTGCCTTCATATCAGTGCTCTTGAGTAACACACAAGTGAGAGCTGAAACAAAGAATCAGTAAATACATTAGAAATCCCTCTTAAAATGTCAGTAGTTTAAAATTCAATACAGATGCATCCACAGATTGAGAAAGTTTGGAGACTTTCTTTCATGTCAGTACTAGAGCTCATAGAGATGGTATTTGTAGAGACTATTTTGGGAGAGGGGATCAAAAGAATGTTGAAATAAATTATTAAATGGAATCAGGAGGCATCTAGGAAAAATTCTGCCACCTCCAACCTCAATGGTTGTCACATACTCTTCAGAGATTGAGAAAAAAATCTGGTGGCTGATGAATGGTTTCATTTTTTTAAATTATGAAACCTTGATTGATTGGAATGTTGGTTGTCTTCTTATGACCTAATTTACCTCTCATCTTTTCTAATTCAGATCTTAGTCAGAATTGCGTAATTTACTAAGTACTGCAAATAGAGATTCAAGATAAATTTTTAGGTGGGCTAGCTATGTCTTAAAAAGAGATGGGAGAGAAAAATGCACTTCATCAGGAGCAGGGCAAGAGGACACAAGCTGTGCCAGGGGAGGTCCAGGATGGAAATGAGGAAGAATCTTTTTCACAGAAAGGATGATTAGGTTCTTGTGGACTCACCAACCCTGGAAGTGTTCAAGAAACAACTGGACGTGGCACTTAGCACTGTGGTCTAGTTGAAAAGGTGGTGATTAGTCAAAGATTGGGCTTGATGATTTTAGGGGTCTTTTCCAACCTTAATGATTCCATGATTCTGTGATCAGTGTATTAATGAGTCTCTGTTTACATTAACTTGTCTTCCTCGGGTCTGCATGAGATTCTTCATATGATGCCTTAATTTTCCTCTGAAAATCCCCTGCATCACCATCAGTTCTTTCCCCTTCTGCATTCTCATGCTTTTTAATGTGCTTTTGTTTGAAAGGAAGTCACCAGGAGCAGTTGGTCATAACCTGGTTTTTAGCTGAACGTTGGTTGAGAAAATTGCCATCTTTGTTCATTTGGGGCATTTGGGCTTTTTTAGCCACAGAAGAACACTTTGCAGAAGACTTGACTAAATTCAAAACAATTTCATGAACCACATTTATGTTCTTAAAGAAGAGAAGTCTGTACCTACCTGGCAGGTCTTGAGTTTGCCAAATCATTGTCATCATTGGACACTCAGGTGACACTGGAGATAAAGGATAAACTCTGAGAGGTGCAGCATGTTGGCAGGAACATTGATGACAGGTACACTGTGCAGATTTGTGAGAGATGGATGCATTGATGGCAGGACAATGGACAACACTAGTGGCACTTTAGAGCATTATTTGCTGCTTGCTCTTCAGTTCTTTCCATGGTATTCAGCTTTACTATTATAACTGAAGAAATTGCTTTCAAGCAGGGGAAAATTGAACAAGAAAACAAAAACATTGCATGCAATTTGAGATCCCAGTTTTTTTAATGTCTACATTAATCTACAGCTTGAAGCCTCTTTCATGTGTTCCTCAGAAATGCACACTGCTATGAATGCTGATGCTCGTCTTCCAGCTGGAGCAGACCACATGTCCTGAGGTGTCTGTGGAAGAGTCTTGGACAGTGTAATCCTTCCCCATCAAACAACCAAGCACATGTCCTCTTTGGCCAAAATGCAGACTCTTGCATCTATCTCATACTAGATGCTTTTGGTCCTGTGATGTGTAGGAGATGTGTAACAGCTTGCTGTCCTCTAACCAAAGCATGCCAAACATATGGGGGAGGAATACTTTTGGACCCATAAGATGTGTGGTAGTGGAGTCACTGTGAAGGAAGAAGGGGAAGAGCAGCACAGAAGTTGTGATTGGAACAGGTCCTTTCTGGTTCACTCCTTGCTCCCATGTAGGGGAAGAGAAGGGAGGGCTTCAAGGCTGGTGCCATCTGATGTCTTGAACTAGACTTTTAGAGGAGACACCTCCTTGATGTGCTTTGCCTGCAGTTCAGCAACCCTACCCTTATTAGTATGGCTTCACTGAAACCTTTGCTTTTAAGACATCTTCAGAGCCTGATGTTGCTCTGGTCTGAAGGCCCTTGTTAATTTTTATCATAAGTAATGCTTTAAAAGAATGATTGAGATATTTTGTGTTATGAATCTGTAGCAAATTAGTTGATGCCATTTTGGCAGCAGCCTTTTTTGCATGAATTTGGAGGAATCTGTCATCTTCTTGCTACTGTTCTGGGCCTTGAAACTGTAAAGAATGGCACAGCTAGTGATCTGCAATAAAATTCAGGTCAGTCTTTTCTTCTTTAGAGAAATTATTTATAAATGTCCTTGTTGCCAGGCACTTCATAACTATATAAGTGGGAGAACCTCTTAGTGATATACCTTAATAGCAGAATTAATGATGTTTGAACTTAAGTCTGTTTGTTGAGACTTCATTAGCTTTTCAGCCGAGAAAGCGAGCGGGGGAAAATGTGCTCCAAACACCTGAGTTGTGCACTGGGGCACAACTGCCTGGAGACAAGCAGCCAGCTAAGGCCCCTATAGCACTGCTTT
Organism: Agelaius tricolor; assembly: GCF_023055355.1. Classification (NCBI taxonomy): domain Eukaryota; kingdom Metazoa; phylum Chordata; class Aves; order Passeriformes; family Icteridae; genus Agelaius; species Agelaius tricolor. The sequence goes on along the minus strand of NW_027269262.1, from coordinate 42,973,414 downwards.
CTCACTATGAAACTGCTCTTGTTTCTTTCATGAGTTACATCTCTTGTGGGTTCCTTTCACCTTTTAGTTTATGTCTGTGCTCGATATCTTTTATTATTTTAAATTCTACATGTGTGTGATTATCATCAGAAAAGTGTTTATGTGTGTGTATATGTACACCTTTTTTATTTTCAGGTTACTGTAAAGTGTTTTCATGACTGAGCATCAAACACATGAGCTATTTTTACACAGTGATGAGTCTTTAGATAATCCTGTTTAGGAGTTGATTTTGCTTTGATTTTGGTTTCAAACTGTCTGAAGTGGGACTACTTGGAAGCCTGCTAACCACTGCCCTGTGTTGATGACGGGTAGTCCCTCTGTTAAACCTCTTAATGTCCTGCAGCAAACTTTTTCAGTTTCTTAGAACAAGAGGATCTTCTTATAATCATAAGTGTGAAACACGGTGCTGTGTACTACAGTACTGGATTTTTTTTGCAGAAGAGCCCCCTTTTAATGAGAGTGAATTCCTAGTGCTAAGAGGCAAAAATCATGTTTTACTGTTTTTACTACTTGGCATGTCCTCAGACAATTTGTTTGTTGTGCTGGATCATCACGGGGTCTGTTAGATCATCTAATTGAAAAAAAGGGAGTTTGTAGTCCTGGAACATCTCCAGAAGTTGTTTGTTCCATAGCCAAGTCCCTCCTATGCTCTAACTCTGAGGTCATCTCCATAAGTCATGTTTATTATGTTTAATTTATTTCCCTATTGCACACTTGGAATCGAAAGGTTTGTAATGAAATATATGACATAAAGTGCATTTTAAAAATAACAATGTAAATATGTCTCTAGGGTTGGTCACATGGCCTTCAGCTTTAGGTTGAAGGTTATTTGTTCAGTACTTCAACTGAAACATCCTGATTATCATTGCTGCTAAGATACAGATAAGGTGCTGAACAGTGGACAAAGTTTTTTAAGTTAATATATATTTGTTTGTGGGGGGGAAAAATGAACATGCTTAGCTTTCCATGTTTTCACATCTGATTTTTCAGGAACAGTAGATACCTTACAACATGTTCTATTAACATCATGCCTGCACAGTTTATGCCTTTGTTTCTGATCACAATGTCCCAAGTTCTTCCCTCACCAGCTTTAATCAAGTTTTTCTTGAAAAGTATATTTAAGGGTAGGGTGTGTCTGGTTTTTTGTTGTTCAAGATCATTCAAAACCTAATCTGCTGCTTAAAAGAGGCACTGAGAAATGGGGTGGGACTTCCGAATTTTACATACTGGTCTGTGAGCAGGAGTTTTTCAGGAAACAGGAGTCTTACTGCTTCTTTTGAGAGAGGTTTTTATGCCCTATAAATCAGGAAGAAGAGTTTCAAAGGGCTAGCTCTTATCTTTATGTCATTACATATTCAGTGCAATCTTCTGAAATGTGTATCATCTGTATCAAAAAAGAAAAGAGACTGCTGCTGACAGCTCTTATAAGCATGAAAAGTCAGAGGGAGGGGGTTTAAAAGTTTATACCATTCTTTTATGATGGTTTTGGGTTCTCACAGAACTTTTTGAAATCATCTGTATGATTCCCTGCAAAACTGAAGCTGCTGGTGTTGATTGTTGCAGTGGATGGAGGGCAGGTACTGAAGAGGCCCCAAACCAGAGAGTACAGAGCAGAGGGGTGGTTTGGGGGGGCAAGGGGGAAGAAAGAAATTTATCAAAGAAGGCACCTCTAATAATTAGAGAATGTAATTGTTCATAAAATGATAGGTTAGTCCTGACAATTAGACTTGGAAAGCAAGTAAGGAAGATCAGGGCACAGAAAGAAAAGGAAGGTGGTATTGCTTAATGCACTTACTTCCTATTCTAAAGATAGCTATCTTGATAAAAATGTCAGTGGTATGACAGTCATTGTAGACCAGGATGTATTCAGTTTGCTCCAGCTGCCTGACCTTGCCTAGCTGTTGTCTGAAATGAAACAAGCTGTGTTCCTATCAGCACTTTCTCTGGGTTGCTGTGGAAAGTTATACGAACCCCCACTGGTGTCTGTGCAGGTTTTGTGAGCTATGGCACTGAATTGTGTTTGCTGCAGATTTTTCAAGCTCAAAGGAAAATTGTTCTGTGTGCCCAGCTCTGCCATGCCTCTCAAAACATCTGAAATAATTCTTATTTGGGCTGTCTGACCTGTCAGGAGCTAAAGATTAAAACTGGCATGCAGCCCAGTGAGGGAACAGCTTCTTCATGTAGCTCATCAAATCACTGGGCTCTCGTTTTGCAGTGTAACTTGTCTTGCTCAACGTAGATTGACTTTGAGTAACTTGAACCTAAGTCTTCTGGCATTTTTGTATGGAAAATACAGATCTTTCTTCTCCTGCCACCCTCTTCCCCCCAGAAAGGGAGTATCAAAGAGCAAGGTCCGCCTTGCACACTGAAACTGTATGACAAAACCTGTGGCATTTTCAGATGGATTCCAGTAAATTGAACATATTAGCAGATTCTGCAAACTTTCATGTTGGAAAGTGCTGTTTTATCATAAGTTTGCCTGCTCTTGATTTAAAGGTCTGTCTGTATTTTGCCTCTCAGGATTTTTGAGGACATGTATGCCTGCTTCATAAATGGGTAGATATAGACAGCTCTTTAATACAAGTTGTGGAAGTTGGCATCAATAGTGAAAAAGAGCTCAAAAATAAAAATATCAAAAATGCAACACAAATAGGGGTATACCTGCAGAATGATGGCTAAATTTCATAATGTCCATTATAACTTCATTGCAGCACTCTACAGTGATCCTTTTAAAGTTTCAAGCAGGTGTTTATCTAGAGCAGTTTAATTTAGGCATATGCATGATTTTGTTCACTTTATAGAAATATGTACAGATTTTGAGTATTCCTTATCTTGCATTTTGATGAAAGGTTTGATCATTTGGAGGAAAAAAATTCTGAAGTAAGGTAGTCTTTATAGGCCTTGGATCTCAAGGCAGTTTCATCAGACTCCACAGAAACTCAGCCAGTAAAGGTGAACACCGTCCACATTTGGATGGTGGAGAGCCCCTGAAAAAGTTGATGAATTGGATTATATCACTAAATGGAGAAGTAACTTCATACCAAGAGACAGAAAATTTGTGTGTGTGTACATAACATACCTATTACCTTAGGCTTTTAATTGCATAATTCTACATGGAGAAGAGGGAAGCTCTGATATGCTGCTTGCTTATCATTTTTATTTTAAGGGAAATTCAGGCTTGCCTCAGTGGGTTGATAGGTAAATGCTAATTTTCATACGTACTAGCATCAGTACACATAAGGCATTTTATTCAAATTGTCCTAGCTTGCAGTTGTGGTAGAATTTAGAGGGGGAGGAATTTAAAATACAAAAAAAATAATGCAGAGGATAATGTATTGTCACAATCCCTGTAGTGAATAGATACAGAGTAGTTTACAGTTGAAGCATTTTTCTTCTTCCATCTTCAAGAAGTATCACAGAAGTTGTTGCTGTTTTCATGACATGTTGAAGGTATGAATTGCTTGCTCATATGGATTTTCTCATTGCTTGAGGTCATTGGATGCCTTATGGACTAAACTGTACAGCACTGTATTGAAAGAACTATTCCTTTTAAGTGAAGAAAAGCATTAAAATGTATTAGCATTAATTCTTAAGAAAAAAGGGGATTCATTAATACCACTAAAAATGATTAATCAGCAGCAGAGTTGTTAAACTGTATGCAAAAGCTCTGTCACTTGCTGGTGACCAGCAAGTTTGACTGGTCACCAGCTCTGCACCTTTGCTTTCCAAGTTATTTACACATCAATGAGAATTCACTAATTTTGGCTTGCTGCCATGCAATGCAGTTGCTCAGCTGTATTTCCTGCTAGTAACCTTTACTTCCATTTCACAGTGATTTCTGGGCACTAATTGTTAGATCTCTAGATGAACTTACCTTGAATCCATTTATAGTTTGGGAAGAGAAAAAGGCATTTCAAGGGAGGGATTGATCAGATAATAATCTAATATTTTTTTGTAATTAGATTTTAAAAATTTGTGTCAGAATGATTTTAGTTGTGGCATTGCACCCCACATTTGATTACTATAAGATTCAGCTCTTTGTGCTGCAGTTGCTTAAAATTGTTACTGATGGTAGGGTTTTGCATAATGTGCAGGGTTTTAACTCTCAGTGAATGTAACATCATGTAACATCACTGTTCATGATTATAGAAAATTTTCTGTATGGCCCACAGCACAATTTTCTCTGCTTATCATTGTTAACCCCAAAATGATCAAGTGAACAGATTCCAAGCATAAACTTGGAATATGTAACAAAAATATTTAAATCTGGGGTCAAGATTTTCAAGTGCCAGGTAAATAAAAAATTTATATTAAAAAAACACCATAGTGTACACTTAGAATAGAGGAAGCTGTAGAAAAATTACAATTTTTTTTGTATTATATATGGATAATATGGCATTGGTTTGTTTAGTTTTTAAGTAATCCAAATACTTCTGGAGTATTTTTCAGTATAAAGCATGACTTTGTAAGTTACCATCATGGTTTCAATAACAGTTAGAACAATTATCTGCTAAGATTTATTTCTTAAAATCTGATCGTACAACTAAAAACAAGCCAAACTTTAATAGTTATGTAGTGTTTGTATTTTTTTGTCTGTTGATATTTTGAATTTTTGAAGTGCAATCTATTCACTCAGTATTTTCCAGAAAGGCACAGAAAAGAATCATAGAATGGTTTAGGTTGGAAGGGACCTTAAAGACCATCTAGTTCCAACCCCCATGCCAGGGGAAGGGACACATCCCACTAGACCAGGTTGCTCATGGCTCCATACCCATTCAACAGGTTCATGGCAACAGCATGCCATAAATTGTCCATTGTATACTAACACTAATTCAGGATTCCATAGGCAATTGAAATTACTAAGAAACACAGATTTTGGCAGTACTGGAAGTATTTTGCCACAGCACAAGTTTTTTGTTAATCTTTGGCTGCATGCTCTGTGCAGTTAACAGAAGACAGCCATTGGCTCATGCTGCAAATCACATAAAATTTCAGAGATAGCATATGGAAAGTATCCAAGTTAAACTGGAAAATGTGGGCACTTGACTCAGTGACATCTTTTGCTCTTTTCAACTTACCTTCTTGCAGGGCATACAGAGAAGTAATCTGACTGTTCCAGAGAGCTGTAAATAGCAGAGAAGGTAACTGGGGCTGGGGAAGCAGTATGGTAAAGGCATGAAGGGAGCCTGAGGAGATTCACAGATTAGCAGGAGGCTATTGTTTGCTGACACAATAGAAGGAACAGGCTCCAAAAGGTGTGTGGATGCCTGCCATCTTCTGCCTCCTTTCCCTCTGCTGGATTGGACTTCCACAGCAGAAACAGCAGCTCACCATGATAAAGTGGAAGCATGATGAAAGGGATGCCCAGGTGCCCTCTCTCCCCTGAGACAGTTGCACTAGTCTCTGAGCTGGAATTGGGTGATGTTTTCTCCAGTCATGCTCTTACCAGATCCAGGCTCTTTTGGCAACTGGAAACTAATTTCTTTTTCTGTTTATTTACACATGGCTTGCAGCATCTCAAGCCAGAATTATTAAATTAGGTGAAACAGTTCAGTTTGGAATATGTTAAATCTTTTTCTCTAGTCATGGGAAAGCTCTCTGGTACTTCTCTGGAAAGCAGCAACATGCCTTTTGATTTCTGTAAGGCTAAACCAGTGGTCCTGACCCACAGATGTGGATGCAACAATGCCTGCAACAGCCCTTTGCAGTGTTCCTGCTGTAGTAGGAAGCTGCAGCCCTTGTGCCCAGGATAGCAAGGGAAGCCATGGTGTGCTGTGTGCTTCACCTGTCATCACAGGCAAACACAGTGATACCAGGTCTGATAAATCCTGCTCCTCCTAGTCTCTGATACCAGCCATCCAGTTTAGCCTTCTTCATCCCTCTTCTCTGTACCTCTGCCAATTTGTGTTCCTTTATCTTCAGGGGAGATGACCCATATTGATTGTGTTTTCCACAAATTCCTACAATGTTAATATTTTTCTCTTTGTGAGGAATACCTTGTTTGATATGTTTTGGGCCTCATTTTGGCGAGGTGGAGAGGGCATATCCTTGTTTAGTTTTGATTTGTTTTCATGGTCACTCTGACAGCTCATGGTCATTAGGAGATGAAATATTTTGAGAAATTAAGCTTTCAGAGGGGAGGACTCTATGACACAATCAGAAGAGCTGCATCTGAGATGAATATACAGCTCATGTTTAGGCATTTGCTATTTTTTTCATAGTTTCTGCAGCCTCAATAAAATTATATGAAAATAATTACATTGAATAAATTTCTGTCTTGCACTCTGTGCCTTTTACAGACACAAACCTTGAATCTTTCTGAACATACAGCTGTCCATTCCCAAACACACTGTAAATTGTTGCATGGACCACAAGCATGTGAATGGTACTGAGGAGTTTTAACCTAGCATAATGTAAGTCATTTGCATGTTCAGACAGAGCATCCTTGTGTGCTTCTTCCAAGCTCTCCTCTTTGTATACAGTGTTACAGTGGTTTGTATTTCTGATAAACATTTTGCAGGGTTAGCCTTTTTAATAGCTGGTTTTCCCTACATCAGCAAGCAGCACCCTACGCTGTCTAAAGGTTAAAAACAGATTTGTCAATGAAAATGTATAGTGCTTGATTTTATTTAAATCAAGTGTTCTCAATTAGTGTCCATGTGAAAGAACTATGTAATAGAATACAATAGTCATAATGTATCTAATGATCCTTAAGTGGCAGATTATGATCATATCTTTATTAGTGGCAGTAATTGTGGTGACAGTGTTGCTGACAGGTTAAACCATTTCTTACGACAATAGCTTTTGTGCTGTTGCATTGGGATCAGAAATGCAGTTCCTGAAGATTTGCATATTGTGAAGAATAGGCTGCAAAGACATGGAAGCATAATCTTGTCATTGTGTTTAGTGATGTGGGTGGCAGATTGTGTGTAGCTGTTTCTGAGCAGGAGGAGTCTGCATATGGGTAGGCTTAAAGCCCTTTAAATGTTTTAGGATTGGTAGGCAAATTGGTTGACGATGTAAATGTTGTTGTAAATTGTTAAATATTCCAAGCAGCTATAAGCTTTCTAAAACCTTCTCAATGTTTTAAAACATACAGTGCAGTGTCTGAGCAGCTGCATTAGCTGAAATTGCTGGATTAAACCCCTTTTGCACTTGTGCTATTCCTAACCTCAGACACTGCTGTGGTAGTTCTGCATAGCATTGTGCTGCATCATTGGGGCATTAGAATTTAAAATTTTAAGGGGGTTGTGAGGCATCAAGCTAGAATGGGTCTCCTTAAAAAACAAACAAACCAACAAACTAGAAAAACCCAAACCAAAAAACAACCAAAACTAAGCCTACAATCATGCCGATTGTACAGAAACGTGGCACCATTGTTAACAAGTGTGAAAACTTAAACCCAGTGAAAATGTTACCGTAGTTTAGGAAATTTTCTCACATTGTGCATTTTTATTATAAAAACAAACTATTTCTTTCCCAAAGTATGTGAGAAAATACTGATTCCTCAGTAACTTATTAAATGGCTTGTTCCAAAATGTCTGCAAGTTCTGTGGACTTTTCAACCTTTCCCCCTTCTCCTTCGTGCACGAATGCTTTTATCACCTTTCACCCCAAGTGAAATGATCCTGTGAGAAATATTTGCTCCAAAGAATCTAGTCCATGTTATACAAGCAGCCCAGTAGATGCTAGAAAAAACTTTTGGGTTTTAGTAAAAATAAGATCAGTAAAATCATATGGGTTTGAATTTCATGAACTCATTCTGTCAGAACAGTATTTGAGACTAGCAGTGAATAAAGTGAGTAAGTAAACAGTAGAAAAAGAGAAAAAAATAGACTTACTTTCCAGGAGATTATCACACTTGAAGATTGTATTTCCCCCTCTGCCACATAGGTATGCAAATGGAATAGTGTATGTCTAAATAATGTAATGTATCTGCTTAGTCTTCATATTGACCATTTTCTCTCTCCAGAGAAATAAATAAATTCATGTCATGAAAGCCTAAAGTTTAATTGTAACATAAACCTTGTTGTGGAAAAGACCACGTGGGTCAACAAGCCATGTCTCTTCAATTATGAGCAAATATGTGAAAGCTATTTAATCCAGAGATCATCGGCTTTGTACAAATATACCCTAGAAATACTTATAGGAAACTTAAGATCTAACATCACAAAAAGCCAAGCAGAACATGACTCAACAGGTATTTGTTACGAGCAGATATATAGTTTAAAAAATTAGATGCATAAGGAGAAAAATACTAGGTTGTTGTTTATTCAGTAAGTTTTGATATTTTATCTGGATTCACTAGTCATGCAGTCAAGCAAAAGCTGTATTTCTGTGGTAAATATTATTTATGTAAATCAGGTTGTGAGTGCACGAGGCTACCAACTTACTGGGAACATTATTTCCTGGAGTGAATTTTTAATGACTGCTCTTGTGTGTAATTGCATGTTGGGATCCTTAAACAGGGTTAAGAACCAGTTACAGAATTCCCCACTTCATGCTAAGGTAGTTGTAGGCAGTGATTTTCTATATTTGTAAGAATTTTCTGTGGAGAGATACCACTAACGATTCAGGCACTCACAGGAATTAGAGCATAACTTTTTAAACATGTACTTCCTTTTTCTTTTTTGGAAAATCAACCATTTTTGGGGTGGCTAAAACTTAATTTCTTGAGCAGAGAAGTTAAAACAACTGAGAAGAAACTAAAAAGTATCTCTAAGTTTAAATCAAGAGAGAGGGGCAATACAAGGAGATCACAGGTCAGATGTGTTTGGGGTAAATGTAGAGAAAATCTGGCTCAGCAGAATGTTGGGGTGGAGGCAGTGACTGTGAGAGTCCTGCTCGGAGGTGTGCCTTGGAGTTAAAGGTGAGGTTAAGGCACATCACACGGATCTTCAGTGTCTCACAAGTTTGTTTTCCTTCAAGTTTTTTGTTCCTGTCCAGCTAGTGAGATCCTGATGGTTGACCTGAGCATTTATTACTAAATGCAAAATTTTACGTGACATACAAAAGCTTTTACAAACTGCAGACAGATGATCTGGCTTTGCTGTTACAGCTGTGTAAGATGTTAGTCAGCATGTTGCAGAGAATCCAGGACATGTCTCCTGTATAAGTTTTACTCCTTTTCTGAAAGTGGTAACTTCAGCTATAATTCTAGCTGACTTCTTTATTTATTGATTAATTCACTTCTAAATTAGGGCAATATTAGCATGTTTTGCCTGGCTTTAATCTGTTTAATTCTAATGACTCCCCTAAACAACTGATCAGAACTAATTTTCCACTGCCTTAAAATGGGAATGTATTATTTGTTAAAGGGGAGGGGGGACGGGGGGGAAAGGAAAGTTGGGGAAGTGCCCTTGGAGTGTCCAGCCAAGTGAAATTCTTCATAAACTGGGATACTGACAGAAAAGTGCCTTTTCTTTTGCCAAAAATGTAACATATCCTATAATACTGTTGTCTTGCAAATTCATCAAAAACTTATCCCTTTTGCTTATTGCAAATGCATCTGTGTCATTTTGTTTAACAATGTTATTTCATTGTAATATGTAAGAATATTTAAACCACAGGAGATTGCTTAGTCTTTTAAATGCTATTAGGACGTTGCTGGATTCGTGTTAGTTTCAATCAGCTGCTTCTGCCTCTGGTACCAACAGATGGACCTGTGTGGAATGATGCCATGTGAGTCTCTCTTCACAGATAAGGGATTTCTAGTCAGAAAAGACAAGAATAAACACTGAAATTATTTTACCAGTAAGGGTCTAAAGAGAAGCCCTGAGCTGATGGGATGGTCATAGCAGAAGTTCTCTGTTCCCTCTGCTTTCTCTGGGACTTGGATGAGGAATAACTAGCTTGGATTAGGAATAACTAGCTTGTATCAAAGAGGATTGTCTTCTTTCTTTAGTGTAATCATACTGCAAATCTGCTTTTCACCTGATGCTTTTCTACACAGGCTTCCCAAGGAGCATCTGGCTCCTGCTAGATCTAATCCTCCCCTTCACAAATGCTTTCTCAGGGCTAAAGGCTATCATTGTCATTTCTGTGGACTGCTGCCTGCAGTTTTTCTGTGAAAAACTTTTCTTTTTCTTCAGACTATTATCATAAGCCCACAGCCTTCTACTCCATCACATCAGCTACTTTCTCCCTTTTGCTGCTTTCTCCCTTTTGGTCCCTGTGCTGCACAAAGATGGGAGAGGAGTGGGCACAGGAGAAGTTGGTTTGTCAGGTGAGTTACACAGTGGCAGCTGCCAAGTAAAGCACTATGGCTTGGAAAACAACCATGTCAAGGAGCCAAGGACCTATTCAGAGCTTTGCCAGGCCTGTCAGCATTGCCTGACCCTCTTCTGCATCAGTGAATTTGTCCTTAATCGATGGACATGAAGGCAGTTCGGGATCAGGTCCACAGTCACTGTGCAAATGCATACCTCATCTTTTCTGGCATGTCTCCCATCCTGCTTCTTAAGACAGATGACCCCCTCTCAAAAAATTGTAATGACTTTTTTGAGGTGATGGGTTTAAAGAAAAGGATGAAAGTTAGATTTGGTTTGGAGTGTGATATTCACTTCTCTGCAATGTACATGCTGGTTTTTTCCTAAACCCTTAGTCAGTATTTTTAACACAGTTAGAGTCATATTTTTTTTTTGGTTCCTGGTTCACGTATCTTATAAAACTCCAAATGTAGCCTTCCACAGAGTTTGTACTTTTGTGTTAATATTTGACATCTACAGAGAGAGAAACTTACCAGTAATTTATGACTAGAGAGAAAGAATTATTTTTCTTGCATGCCTATGCAGTTACAATTAATTTTTCTCTTTTTTTTCCTCCCGAGTTCGATGTGAGGTGGAGTAAAAACTCAACCACTAGTGAGTTGCGTATCCTGATTTGCCAGCAGTAGGCTACATGAAAAAGAGAGGTCAGTGAGGAGAAGCAGAGATCAGGGCACCAGTGTTACTCACCTAGTACAGTGCCCATACTTGAGGGTAGTGTCAGCAGAGAGTTCAGAGATCCCTGTGAAAGTTGACCCAGGAAGACTAGCAAGCTGGAAGAATCTCTTTACCAGTGGCTTAGGTCCCTCCTATGTTTTTGATTACCTCCATCTTTCCATTTGTTCTTTCTTAAAAAATGGATCCAAAGCTCAAAGGAGGCCATGTAAAGGGAAGATGGGCTGCAAATGGTCTGCAGGGTTGCTGTACAGAAACTTTCTCCACTTTTACCTAGTGTTTTCCAGAAAAAGCTCTGCATCAGTCCTGCTCTGGATTGGAGGGGCAACCAGAGCAGGTCTCTTTAGCTGCATCTGTAGGAGCTCCACATTAATTCTTTCTGGGGTTTTGTCCCTTCTTACTCCAAGCAGAACAAGGCACAAGAAACAAGACTGACTTTGTGGCAGGGGGTGGCCACCCAGTGTGATTTCAGCTGGGCTATCAGTCCTCCTCCATACAAAAATGCAAATATGGCCTCAAGCAAGCAGCTTGTGCTCCCCAACATTCAGCCTGAAGCTCACAAGCAGTGCATCCTGAGGTGGGAACTCAGAGAGGAAAGCAGGAAGTAAAGGTGTCTCCAGTTTCCCTCCAGGAGGGTTTATGCTGTATTGCCTGGTTTCATGAGGCAATAGCACCAATAGCACAAAAGTAGAAGGCAAATCTCATTTTTCACACAGATATCCACTCAGTGTGTAGTTATATTTATAAATATATGCATATATAAATGTGCATATATAAATATATGTATGTATAAATGTGCTGCCTGATATGAAGGGGCAGAAGCAATGTGAAATACCTCATCCTTCAGGAACTCAAGGAGGATCCCGCAAGATTTCCCCTCAGAAGAGAGGGTAAAACCAGGAAGAGACTTCTTTCCTTTGTCCAGGGTTTTGTTTTTATTCCTGTGGACAATTTGTACTGGAAGTTGGTTTGGTGAAGCAGCACCACTGCCACGTTTTATAGAGTTTTAGATTTATCTGTGTGCAGAAGAGACATATTCATATATGATAGCTATGGTTTCTCTCTGGAAAAAAAAAAGAGCTGTGTCCAAAGGGGGTGAAAATTTCTCTTTTGTTTATTATTGCTTCTAGGATTTTGTAGTTCAATTATGTTGGGATAAACGCTGTGTTTGGGAAAAGCAAAGGGGAGGGTTGGGAATATAATTACAGCTAAAAGTTCTTTCTGGGCACAGGTTGCTTGTGCATATCATTCTTGAACTGTGTGATCTTTTCTCAGGAGGAAGAGACCCAAAGGGGTCATGGGGTTTTTCGAGGGGGAGAGAGGAAATGAGAAACACTTTCCCTCTTTTGGAGAAAGGTAAAAGCAGGATATACCAGGATCATGTAAAATTCTGTTTATTGGCACTGAGCCGTTTCAAAGCTGAGAACAAGTCTGCACCAAAGATCCCAGTGTTAGTACATGAAAGAGGAAAATTGCTGGGGAGAGGAGGGGAAGAAACAGGGCAGATTCCTGCAGACTGACTGACACTAGCCAGGTTTGGGACTTGGTCTCAAACTGAGGTATTTATACAGGTAATGAATATGCTGCACACATCTTGGGCATCATAAATTACAGCTTCTGACACTGAAGGACTATGAAAATTCAGACCCAGTTAGTGATTTCTAACCAAGCCATTCAGTTTTGGGCTCTCATAGTGCTGTGGCAGGGAGCAAACATGACTGCTCTTCACAAAAGCTATTCATCATATGTCCTGTGTCTGACAGCCTCCAAAACCAGTAGTCACCCTGAACTGTGCTTCCAAACCTATCTGTATCTGAGTTGCTTTTTTTTCTCTCCAGACAGAAAAATGCCAATAGGAAAAAAAGCAGTCTGTCCTAAAAATGCAGCTCAGAAACACTTCAAAAATGCATATTTTGACTTGGCAGATCCTGTCAATCCTGTAGTGTGTTAGCCCAGCTCCCCCCACCTATGTAAGAGGGAAGATGAAAACAGCTTCCAGGGTCAAGATCGAGCAGTACCATAAAACCACATATCTGGCACTTGAATTTCCTAGTCTCCTGAAAACTCCACATACCCAACCACAGGCTGAGCAGTACCTGTTCATTTTCTGGGTTCTGCCCTTTTCACCTTCCTCTGATGTGTGCTCAAATTAAGACAGTACCAGTTTTTCTTACTTGATTCAGCATTTCCCACCTGAGTGAGGGAGCCATTGAAAAAAAACAAAAACAGCTAAACTAAATCCTTCTGCTTGTAAAATCTAGTTTCTTTTTGCTACATACTTTCCAACACATTTTAGATTAAAATACTGTTTTGTTTGATTGAAGCTGATGGCAATCTCTCTTTGATTTTAGTTGTGACCAGGATTTTGCACACGTATGTATCTGTCAAAATATTAATTTTTCAGTAAGCCATCTTTGAAAGTATGGGGGACTATTTGGAGATAAAAGCTGAAAGTATTTGGGGACTGCAGAGTAACGTCCATTCTTTTTCTAGTGTTCTTGTATCTCAATGCATCATGTCTAAGCAGTGCAGGTGGTTTCTATGCAGGAGGAGTTTAGGACGAGCCAGGTGCTGTACTGCTGCTGCTTTTGCACTGAGGTGCCAGTTTGCAAGGCAAGAGATTTGAAGCAAAAAGGAATACCTATAGGGTTATCTAGCTTGAAGTTTCATTTTAGGATCTAAAATGGAGGCAAATGAAGGAACGGAGATAGGGTTTCTTGTCGACATTTGTTGTTGCAGTGATATTAGACATGCTTATTATCATGTTCGTATTGCACATTATCATGAGCTGTTTGGATAGCTTCATTTTCTGGTTCAGCTGATGCAGTTTGGAATATTCAAAGGGAAAAGACGGCCCATGTGCTGCCGTGACTACTTGTGTGGCAAGGGACATTTTGTTGGTTAAGCAGTCGAGGCAGGGTGTTTGTGCATATGCGTGCTCTGTGTGTCGGGGTTCACGCGGGCAGACCCCGGCCGCTCCCACACGCCGGTGCCAGGGGCTGGCTCCCGGCGCTGCTCCCGCAGGTCGGTCACGATGGCAGCCATCACCTGTGCCAGCCTGGGCAGCCGGCAGTGCCAACCCTCTCTCCGGTAGCGGCCAGGCTCTTCCAGTACCGCCGAGGAGCGCGGGGAAAGGTCGGGAAAAGCCCCCCCGGTCCCCGAGCGCGGCGTCCCGCAGCTCGCTGCCCCTGCGGCAGGCCGCGGGCGGGGGTCCGGAGGCCGCAGGTCCCGCGGCGGCCGTGCCAGCTCCGGGTTTTGGCGGCAGCAGCGCGGCCGGGGCCGCCGGGCGGAGCGGGGCGGGGCGGGCGGGGGGCGCGGACCCCGCGGCGCCGCCCGGCCCCGGCCCGCAGGATCCAGGTAGATCCGTCCGGCTTTTACCTTTCTCCTTCGGCTTCCCTGCGCGTTGGGCTGGTAGCGGGGCTGTTTCCTGGTCTCGCAGAAAGAGGCAGTGCTGAGTTAGGAAGACAAAAATAGACCTTTACAGAGAAATATAGGGATTGTGTGCGCGGTGGGGAGGGAGAGCGGAGAGCGGCACCCGGCTGGTTTCCAGGAGGAGCCCTTTTCTCCCTCTCGTTGCATGTTAGGCATTTTTGCACAGCTTTCTCCCCCCACCCCCTCCCTGCCGGGGCAGGGTTACCTCTGCCGCCTGCTCTCCGCATCTCTGGTGGGGAGCGAAGCAGCCAGCTCCGCTGCGATCGGAAAGCGGCCAGAGACCATTTTATGTGAGCGAGCCGGGTGGGAAGAAGCGGAGAGAAACCGTCGCAGGGACACACACGGATATAAAGACTTGTCTTCTGCCTCCCCCCCGCTCCCTCCCCCTTGTAAATACTAAATCTGAGAAGGCAGCGATTTGACATCCACCCTGAGCAGCGGCTATGGGGTGTTTGGGCAACAGCAAAACGGAGGATCAGCGTATCGATGAGAAAGCGCAGCGAGAAGCCAACAAAAAAATAGAGAAGCAGTTGCAGAAAGAGAGGCTGGCTTATAAAGCGACACACCGCTTGCTGCTGCTGGGTAAGGAGGAAGCGGCAGAGGTGGGGGCCGGGGCGAGCGGGGCGAGCAGGGGGCAGCAGCCCCAGCCCGCCGGGAGGGGAGATGCGGCGTGCGCCTTGGCCATGAAAAATGTGGGCTGCTCTATTGAGCAATAAGCGAGGCGTCCACAGATCGCCTGAGCCACATGGATGCACACATACAGAAATGCTGCCGAGGTGGGAGATGCTGTCGCGTCCAAAAAAAACCTTAAAAAAAAACCAAACCAAAAAAACTCTCTGACCACCCGGCCTGAACCATGTATCACAATGTTCTCCCTTTCCTTCTTTCTCTTTTAGGGGCTGGTGAGTCAGGAAAAAGCACTATTGTGAAACAAATGCGAATCCTACATGTCAATGGATTTAATTCAGAGTAAGAATTATTGACACTTTGTGACTTATTTTTCCTTAAATGTTGGAAACAGGTTAACACACAGTACGCTAGGAAATTTCTCCTCTCATCCCCTATGTTTTGGTGGCTTGACACTGTTGTGAGGGAGGGAGGGGAGTGAGAATAAGGAAATTGCTGCTATTGTATGTTTGCATTTTCTCCTTCTGGCCCCTTTACTGTATTTTACACTGTTGCTACTGCAGCGCTTGACAGGCCCCTGTGTAGCAACAACATGGCGACTACTTTTTACATAGAAGCAAATAACCAAATATTGCATCTGTCTGTAATATAAAAATACATGTCAAATCATAATCAGATGACACTGTGTGCTGTTTTTCCGGTGCTAGGGTTAGCATAAAACTGAAACTAATTTTGCCTATTTGCTAGAAATCCTCCTGTTTTGTGGGGCTACATCATTTTCTCTCTAAAAACTCTGCCAGAAATCATTATTAATCCATAGCATTCATTTTAGATATTTGTTGGCCTTCACCTACGTGTTGTTAATTTAGAGCATGTTTACATCATGCTGTAGAAATGAAAGAATGACTTCCAGTTCCATCAGGGGAAGCTTTGCAGATGTGGCTGTGATTGAATGATTTAAAAAAATATATTAGGGATGAATGTGCATTGCTCTTTATACTGTGCAAGAAAATGGATAAGGGCAAAATGTATTTGTCTTGCCTTTTTTTTTACTATTAGTATGTTTTAATGTTTGAAGAGCAGATAAACAAGCGATCAGTGAAAAAAAAATTAAATGCAAGTGACTGAACTGCTTTGGAAAAAAAAATCAAAGTGTTCATATTTCTGTTTTAATGCAGAGAAAAGAAACAGAAAATACTGGATATTCGGAAAAACGTTAAAGATGCGATTGTGGTAAGAACACACTTTATACTGTTCTTACATGCTTGTTTGTACTGGAAATTATAAGGATTATGCTTTCCAAGATTGTGATGAGAGAAATCCCATTTTGCTGATCAGATTGGATTATCTTCTATTGATCCTGTATCCAGATTAATGTGTTTGTTTTTCTGTTTTATCCAATTCTAGACTATAGTTTCAGCTATGAGCACTTTAATACCCCCCGTTCCATTGGCCAACCCAGAAAACCAATTTCGAATGGACTACATCAAGAGTATAGCTCCTCTTTCTGACTTTGACTATACACAGGTAAGAATAGAAACCACTGATTTATTCTGCTCGAGGGGGAGTATGTTGCTTCACTTGGATTTACTGAAACATTGGGGTTATTTACTCTTGGAAGATGGTCATAGAAAGTTCTTATGCCAGCATCACCTCTGTTAACTTTCCTACAAGACTGTGGTGGTTGCACCTGTTTTAGTGGTGCAAGGTTTTGTTGTTGCGCACTTATTTGCTAATATTTCTAAATGCTGTTTCTGCATTTAGTCCTGTTCAAATTTTCTGATGCAATCTTACATATTGACACATCAAATAAGACTTTGTTGAAAGCTGATTTCCTACGTGGAATTAGATGCAGGATGTTAATCTGAGGAGTTACTGTCTACCTGCAGAAAAGGATATAAGAGGAAATAAAAGGCTAGACACTAAACAACACTGGCCTCAGTGTTGTTTCCCATACTTACTGCACTTGAGAGTGGAAACCTGCGTAAGCAGTGGTCAAGTGAGGTGCTTTGCTTCCTCATGTATTGTAGTTGGCATGGGCAGTGGTTTGCTTGTATGTAAATGTTGCTTTAATTTGATATGGGATCAATGTGGGACTTGTGTGTGGAGGCTGATCTTTTGTATACAAATGAGAGATACTTTTCAGATAAACTTGCATAGGCATCGTACATTATTTTTATCTTTTTATGTTATTATTTATAGGCATATGCATAGAATGTTTCATTTTTTATGCATGACAAGAAAGCAAGTGCATAGACATTCTGAATTTTATTTTTGCTGTAGCACAGTTTTAATTTACCTTAAAATGGTACTGAAAGCAATTTGTTATGGATACAGTAAAGACTTAAAAATATCTTCGTTTGTTGGCTAAACGATTGTGAGTTGTACATGCTATCAATACTGCCGAAGAAGCCATTTACAGTAGAGTGTCTTTAGGTTATTATGGCTTCAGGGTGCAAGGAGGAGAAGGGGAAGAGTCCTTTCTTTGTTATATGACTCATATTCTCTGATGTGTGGTTTTGCCTCTGGTAAACCTACCACTTTGAAGGTTCAAGATAAAGAAAAATTATCAGACATCTTGTACAGTTAGAATTTAACACAGAATGCAGATGTTTAAAAAAAACGACTGCATGGTACACCCACATATTGCATAATTGCTCAATTGGTGGATGTAAGTTAGTGAAAATGAGAAACTCTTTAGAAATGGAATGTGAGCTTGACATGAAGTATTTGTGTTATGCAGGTATTACAGTTCTGAGGCATTTGTTGTTCATTTTATGTGGATTTTTTGTCTTGAATTTTGATCCTTAGAGGAGTAAAAAAAAATGGTGATACATATACTTTGCAGTTCTCTATAGTACATATGTTCTTTTGAGATTCTGGGATAAAAGGCTAAAGTGGACTTTTCATAGTGCTGGAGATGTTTTCATTTTATAATTGCTTTCAAATTTTCTCCTTTTTCACAGAAGCTGGTTATATCTAGTCAAATTTGATTCATGGCTTGGTATTTTATATAGAGGAAAATTTAACCTTCTTGGAGGGGAAAAGAATAGGACCCTGTGGACCTTGAAGCAATTAATAATTCATTTGAAATCTCAATTCATAGTCCATTTTGGTTTAAAATAAAAATATTAATAAGTGGTTTTTAACTAAATAGGTTTTTCTGAAAATACCATCCTGTTATTTAAATAGTGTCAATTATTAGTCCTAATTTTAAAAAAATATTTAAGAGGTTGTTACAAGTTTAAAAGAAGAAGAGAAATCTAATGCTGATTTAGAAGTAAATATGTTTCTGTGTCACTTTCATATTTTCCCTTCTGTTTTCATCTCAGCTTAATTCATAGGTTTAATATTTGTAAAATGTAAAGTATGTCAAGATTTTTGGGGGCTTTTAAGTTTTTTTTGGTTCGAATGTTATTTATCTCCAGGAGGATTTGTGAGCAAGGCAGATTGAAAAAAATGCTATTGTGCTTCAGGGCTTGATTTTACTCCAGTTTAAGCCAATGATAAAGTAAAATTAGGTTTCCAGCTGAAATAAATTTTGACCCATTTAGTATTTTTGGATAAGGACAGATATAAAAATAAATACTTGGATAGTAATCAGTCAGGCATCCTCTGCTAAGTAGTACTGATTCTGTAATTAAAAGCTGATGCATGGAGTAAGGCCTTCTGAGCCCAAACCAAGAGTTTAGCAGCAGACATGCAGGACTTTAGGGCTAATCATCCTTGCTTCAGAATAGTTGTGAAGGGAAAAATGCTGATGTAGGCAGTTCTGGGGCCCATTTTGGCACATTCTGTAGAGTGACAAAGGTTACTGTCCTTTGAATGAGGGAAGAGGCAGCTTTAGGGTTTGTGACAGTATGAATGGTAATGAGTTGTTAAAGACCCTTAGTGTTGCAATTTGAATTACGGATGTGTCATTTTTTTGGATGACATTAGCCATGTAACCTTTGTCATAAAAATCGATGTGTGTTAGTTGAAGATGGATTTCAGATACATTGCATGCCAAATGTGGGAAAATGACTGCACCTTATCAGGAGTCTTTAAAGAGAGATTCCTGATGAAATACAGAAACTTCACTGATGGCACAATCTGACCAACACTCCTGGGGTGCATATTTGTGACATATCGGGTGTGCTTGGACAGACATTCTTAAATTGCATACAAATTAACTAATACACATTTAATTGTGAAAATTACCCTTAAAATAGGTGGATATGAAAATACTGATTTCCTGTGGGTGAAATCATACTCTTAATTGCAATTTATGACTGAAATTCCAAGAATTGAGTAAAGGTGGGGACTTCATATTTAGACTGAAATATTCTGGGTCTTTGTTTGTCTGGTTTTTTTAATTACATACCTCTCTATAAAATGTAAGTAGAATGTTTTCTTTAGTAGGGATACAAATCTTAAAACAAATGTTTTTCTCTTTACAGTGCTTTAACATTACTTTAAGAGTCTGTGGAGTGCCCTCCACAAGAGTTTTACTTAAAGAAGATCATTGTATATATATGATTTGGTTATGCTAACTTGATGGTTCTTTTAGTTGGTATAAAAAATTGAAAGCTTTCTGGATTTGTTTTATAATTTTTACATAGTCTTTCATTACTTTTATAAAAGACTGTACAATTTTTACAAAGTATTTCCTGGCTGACTGATGTGTTCTAATTCTATAAATCATAAGAATTAGAGCTAGAGTTTTCACAAAATTGATAAATAGAAATCAGTCAAGTGTCCACTGTATTTTCTTCCTTGAAGTTGTGACAGGAATCAAGATAAATTTTTGTCTGACCAGATTAGGCATTATCTTTGCTCAAAGGTAGAATCAGTGGAAGTGCTTTAACACTGGAATTGTAGCATGCGTGCCCTATCAAAAAGGATTTTTTTATTATTTTTGGCAATGTGATGATTGATATTTGCTAAAGTTAACAGGAATTGACCTGCTGCAATTTTAATCCTTTATTGATGGGAATTTATTTTATCCTTTGTGAATCAGGGTGAACATATTAAGGCCATATTATGCTGGTAGCTGTGGTGTATCAGCTAAGTTGTGTTTACTCAAGGTCAGTTGTCTTTGTTAAAGTTTTTGAATTTTCTAGGAACTGCAGAGCTGATCAGTGTATAATTCCTTTACCCCTTGTCTTCCCTGAAAATGTAGCCAAATGAAGTCACTTTGCATAAAATATGTCTTGAATGAAGCTCATCTGATCAGTTTTGTGTAGGTTTATAGCAGGTGATGGTCACCTACCCCTGGGCTGCGTTGCCAAGTGTTTGGCTATACAAACCAGTTACCAGCAAACATGAATTATCTGCTTAGGAGAGAACATGTAAACACTTCACAGGTTTTAGGGAAAGGGGAGAGTTTTCAAAAGATTCATCTTCCTTTGCGAGGAATGTTTTAGGGAAGCAAGGTATTTTTTGGAAACTTCATAAGCAATGAGTTGTGTGAATGCAGTCCCTTGTGCTGATTTTAGTGTGTGAGTTTTAAATATAATTTTTAAAGCTGTTTTATTAGTCAGGCAAGCTCTTTAATTTAGCTGTTAAGAATGAAATGTTAATGTGGGCATTGACAGGGAAAGTACTTTAGATTAATCAGGTCTGCAGTTTGCTTTACATTTTCAGATATTGCAGTTTGAGTTCTGTCTAATGACTTTAATTTTCCTTCAGGTTTTCTTTTTAAAAATCAGGGAATCACATTCATAATATAAAGACACGATAAAAAAAGATAAATACTTCCTCTCAGAATTTGAAGTTACATAGACTTTTGTTAAGCATTCCAAATTTTTCTGATACCTGGTATTCAAATTCCATCTTGTGTTGATGCCTAGAGGTAGCTGCTTTTCACAGTGTGCATCTCAATGTTTGAAGCAACTGAAAATCTTGCTTAGGTGAAGTGTAGTGTTGGGCTGTAGAAAGTCTTTATCCTGGATTAAAAAAAATTTGATAAGTATGGTTTATATATGGTTAAACTTGTTTGGGTTGTACAGTTAATCCAGTCACTTTATTTGACCACAAATTCTTTAAGTTTCCCTTTGATGTAGCCCAAAGGAGTTGCAAAATAGCATCACCTTCCATTTTCTGATTTTCACTTAACTTACAATTTTCCCATCTTTTTTGTGAGTGTGAAAATATACATGTTACCTGAAAACAAAAGAGAGAATGCAGATAATATTGTGACTCAAATAGCTTCACTTGATTTTTCTTTCTATTTAAATTTTTACTTTAGGGCTTTGTTTACCATTTTGGTTAGAATGAACACAGGTTTTTATAACTACCTGTAATTGCAGTACTTAACATTACTCAATATTAGTATCAATATTAACTTTTTAAAATTAATTAGACTTAAAAAAATGAAGTGATTTGTGGTGTTCTGTGATCTAAGATGCACATTGGTAGATTTTCATATTTACATAAAAACATATTTTCATATTTAAACAAACACAGAAAGTTTTTGAAAGGCCAGGCAACAATAAAGTTGTGTTGGTCTGGCAACCTTATTACTGCCCTGAATTAATAACACCTGAAGAGCTAATGAAGAAGGCTGACAGAGAAGGACAGCTGGAAACACATATGCTGTTACAGCTGTTGGCAGCTCCTTAGTCTTCATCCAGAGGTTAAAATTGTCAGAACTGATGCTGAAAAGTAGAGGATATTAGGGAGAAGAAGCAATCAAGTAACCCATGAAATGTTTTTATTGTGGTAGCAGGTTTTTTCATGCTGTACACTATGCATTAACAACACATACTGAATTTGAGCTATTTTCATGTGAAGAGCAGATTCTGCTGAAGCCCAGCTATAGTTTTTCTTCCTTATGAAATACCTGTTTGCATGCAGATATGGCTTAAGTTGTCTGCTTTTCATTAAATCAGCAAACTGAGTCCTTAGTGTTCTGATTAGTCAGTGTTAAAGTTACAAGCATTTCATACATGAGATCCAAAAAAATACTTCAGTGTTTCGTGTTATGTTGTTCTTGTTCTCTGTAAGCAGTGAGTTTGCTTTTGATGGATCAGTCAATCCAGTTGTGCTTTCAGAATTAATCAGTTATTATTTTAACTGTGTAGTTTCAAAAATACGAGACTGGAACTGGGATCATACTACAAACAAGTATAGAACAGTTTGAGAGGGGGGGAAAAAAAAAGGAAAAAACCCCCAAAAATCAACAAATCTCAAAGCATCTAAGCTTCTCAAATTTATAATATATACTGGAACTGTAAAATTACAAACCTGTACCATGTTTTCTTTTAATTCTTTTATCTCCTTAATAAATACTCTGACTTTACTGAAAACAACTGGGAGTTAAAATTGGAGTGGTTTGTGTATAAAGTGAAACTCTTCTGTGAAGCTCAGGACTTCTTGCTTGAAATACACAGTTTGTGTTTGGTATGGTGCTTGCTTTAGACAAAAAAACTGATGTTCAAGCATAAAACAAAGTAAGTTTTCTGCTATAGTAGAGCATTGTTCTGTAATAAAAGTGTAACATATATCTTCCATCCCTTGTTCCAAACTCACTGACCCAAAACAGTTTATAGCAATGAGAAGTAAAGAATTAAATTTGTATCCCAGGAAAGGAGCCCAGGGATCTACTTAGGCCCCCAACAATTAGCAGTAGAAATGCTGGGACTGAGAGAATAAGAAATCCTGTACATGATCACAAATGATCCAAAGTTAATAAATAGGAGTTGTATTCAGAAAAAAAATTAAAGAAATTTTTAAAAAATTTTAAAAGTTTTAAACATCTAAAAATATTTTAAGAAGTTAAATATTAACTTTTGTTTCTAAGCCTTCCTGTCTCAATATTTTTAAGAACAGATTCAACTTTGAAATATCTGGAAAAGGTTCACTTTTTTCATAAGTACTTTGCATTTTTAGAATTTTTTTTTTCCTAGTTTACAGTGTAAAATAATTAATTCCATTCTGAAAAGGCAATTATTTGAGGAAGTCTTATGAACAATGGTGCTTGTGAATGAAGTTCAATGTTGCATTAAGTATTACATCATCATAGTAACACCAAATTAAATGTTTGTTGTATACAGTGAGTCTGATTTCCCAGTTAGTGAGGTGGTATTCACATTTTATCCAGCCTGACTTATTTATTATCATCACACAACACAGAGACTTTTATTGTGAAACTGGAAAGATATTATCATTTATTATTATTACTGCTGCTGCTAAGTAAAACTTAAGTTATTTCCGTGGTCTCCAAACCTGTTGACATTTTCTGGTATTACTTCCAAGTTTTGTACCTATTAATACAAATTAATTAGAGGGTTTTTTTACAGTCAGTTCAGCATCCAGTCAACTACTGCAAAGTATTAATAATAAATGCCACATTTTGCCTTTTTTTGCTACTATTTGAGATTAAAAGTTCATATACTTTTATTGCATTTTATTAGGATAAAAATATTTTTACATCTAAATTTGGATATTAGATTTGATGGCAACAGAAAGACTAATAACTTGAATTATCATTTTAAGTAGGAGTGACTGATTCTCCTCACAGAACCAAAAATGTATTAGAGGATCATTTCTGAACATTAGAATATTTTTGTTCATCAAGTATTTTTCAGTGTACACCCTAATTTTGAATTAAAGGAAGGCAGAATCAATAGGTTAAAGCCTGTACTGCCATTGTCCTGGCCACAGACTTGTGAAAGACACAGATTTATTTTAAAGTGTGGTTGCTTTTGGGGTCTGCTGTTTTGAATTCTTTCACAATTGTGGCTGCTGCCGGGGTATCTTCTGAAAGCGATCCTGCGATGCTGAGGTGGCAGCAGTCCTGTGCCACCCTAGAAGGCCAGGTTTGGAGAAACAGCCAGTGGAGTAGCACTGATCCCTATGGTGATGCTTGAAAGAGGTGTAGGAGCCTGGCCAGAATCACAAACTGATCCTGATTCCCAGTCTTTCATAAGGCAAGAAACAAAAGAAGTTCTTGTCATTTTTACCACTACTGTTGAGGTGCCCTGAAATCTTGGAAGATTGAATTATCAAGGAGTTTATGTATTAAGATTTGACATGAACATCAAATGATGGCAAGAAATTCACTTGTTTTTCCGCTTATGTGTAAATCAAACTGAATTAAAATGGAAGTAAATGTAAAGAAGTGCAAAAAGTAACCACACTCTTAATGAAGACACATTGTCCATTTAGTCGAAGGGTGATGACATTTCAGGCTTTCAAAAGTGGCAGTTTTCAGAAGAAGGATATTGAATTTTTTTATGAATTGCCACTATTTATAAACTACATAAAAACATATTTTCCATCACATCCAGAAAAAAAGGCAGATGTAGCAGAGTATGTTTCAGAATTGCCTTTGTTATCAATTAATTCTTTCAATCTCTAAAGCCAAAGATCACAGGTTGATTTTCTGGTTTTGCCATTTTTGAGTGCTCTGCAAAAGTAGTATATTTACTAGTCAGGGAGAATCTTTGTTTTCTGCTTCAGTAACCATGATAAAAGTGTACAGATCATGAATAAATCATTACATGTATGCACCTTGTCACTGAAGCCAGTGGAAACCTATGGAACAGAGACTATCACTTACTCAAATAATATTAGTGTCACTATTTAGTGTTCCAAAGAAGTGAGTGTTCATCTGCACAGCAGCAAAGAGCTGCAATCCCCTTTCTTCAGCACCTGATGAGATCACAGCTTCTCTTTCTGCAGCCATGTTGAGCTTAGCCCTTTGCTTGTTTTTTTTGTCACCTCCATAGCTTCATCCATGGCTTGTACTTATTGTCAACATCAGATTACCTCTTTTAATGTCAACAAAGACTGCATACACAGACAGGATATTTTGTTTGCAGAAGGTAGCAACCTGAGCTGAGGAACAGAGAACAAGCTAAATAGTGTGAACAGAAGACTCTATGTATACCTTGCATACAGTGAAATAGATAGGTTAAAAACCAAAAGGTATTATGAACAATTTCTTTCCTCTGAGGATCTAAGAAGCTCTTTATAATAAATATAAATAGGACTGCTAAAAAGCAGATAAAAGGCAAGAAAAATGCACATTTGCAGTTAACTGCTAAAAGTTTCCATAAACTGTTTATGGTTTTGTTCTGTCACTCTTGTCATATAGTTTGTTTTGCTGTAGTTAAAGAGATTCAATTCAAGTTTCAGGGCCTTCTCTTTAAAAGGAGTCAGGAGGAGAATGTAATTTGTACAACACAGTTTCAAGTTCATATTGCCTTTTACTTTGGGAGCTTGTAATAATTTCTTGGAACGAAGCTACCTCTGGTTGTAAGCATGCCAGCTATCACATGAAGCATGCAGATTAGGGTTTCTTGCTTTAAATCAGTGGATTAATTTTGGCTGGTTTAAAGTGTACTCTTGTAATTAATCTACTAGTATTTGTTTTAAAAACCTATGCTGGATGTTTTGAAAGGATATTTTTCCTTAGGCAAGATAGAATATTGGAATTTTTTCTGCTATGTCGACGTTAGAAATGAACTTTGCCTTTTAAATCTTTTAAAAGTAAACATTTTCTGACACTTCTGCCAATTCATTACATTTGAGTTTTCTTGGTGCTGTCAGTAGGACTTAAACATATTTTAATGCAAATAATTATCCCACTGTTTTGAACTGAAATTGTTTAGCAAGATGAAATAGGCTAAAGATATGCAAGCCCTCTTATCTCTGTTAATTTGGTGAATGCTTTTTGATCACGTCCACCCTCACTTCCAGAGGATGTTAAGTGACAGAGCTGTGCAGATCATTCTTTTCTTAACATACACCCACATACTTTCTTTCATAGGAGCTAAATAATACCAAATTTAAGAACTGTCAGGTAGGAAAACAAGAAAAGGCAAAGAACAGTTAACTAAAATAGTGGAACGTGTGTCCTTGCTGCCTTCTGTGCAGACAACAAACTGCCCCTTGCCTGCAAACCTCCAGCTGCCACAAACAGCAGCAGGACCTGGTTGTCAATCAGCTCCAGAGTGCCTTTGGTGCAGGCTGTGTGCCATGAGGAGTTACCAACTCCAGGCAAAAAAACCCAAACAAACAAAAAAAAACAAAGCGGAGGAGAGATGTGAATGAAAAAACCATGTAGCAATATGTGGTCACTAGAGGAAGAGGTCAGGTGTCACCATGTGCTACTGAAACCATGTCATTAATTACTAGATTTCCACCAGGTATCACAGCAGAGTGAGTCTTCATGGTAGGATTTGTAGCTTTTAAAATGTGCATGAGAATATTCTTTCTGGCAGATAGGTGTCCTCTAACTTTAGCATTTCTTTCCATCTCAGGATGTCAGTGCTGCCTGTTCCTTTTGGGAAAAGAAGACTTACTTATTTAGGATAGCATACTTTTAGCTGAACAGTAGAGCTTTTCTTTTCCCATCCCTAGAATTAGCATTTCTAATCACTGTTGTTATCTGCTGAATTTCTCCCCAGATTTTAACAGCAGCAAACTTAACACGCTAACCAACAGCAGTGTGGGTATTCATGGACCAAAAGAATAATTAGTCAGGGAATGTGTAAGTGAGAAATCATAATCAAAAAATAATTTTAGGGACTAAAAACCATGTCACTAGAGGAAGATGGCTGTTGACATTTCTGAGAGCCAGCCATTCAAACTGCAGAGGATTTTCACTGGATTTTAAAGAAATGAAGTATTAAATTTCATCCTTGGCCTTCAGTTCTATAGAGCAGGTTTGGATTCTTCTCACTGATGAATGAAAGGCTGGCAAGAACTATTATATTCCATAAATACAGAAGTCATCCTAAACAGCTATATTCCCAAGGGTCTAATGTTGCAAAGGCTTAAGCAGTTGGATATATATGGACCTAAATGCACAGCTAGTACTGCCAGCACAGCATTCATGCAGCTGAGCTTCCGGTTATGCAGTGATATTAATATAAAAATCACAAATACTTTCAATTGAAAAACAAAACAAGCAGATCATTTTTCCTTGTTAATTTTATATTTGGGAGGTCGCTGAGCACTTTTATGGATTTTCTTGGGGGTGGGTAAAGTTGTGTAGGTTAGAGATTGGCACAGAACTTGAAATAAGCAAAATCCTTTTCAGATAAGTGACAGTTCTCTGGATGCTATTAAGCTGTGAACAGTAGGTCTTTTCAATCACTGTGATTCATTTTCATATTGTGGGGTTTTTTAATAATAATATCTTTAAAAGGCTTGCTGAACAGTAGGCTGCAGCAGCATAACTTTCTGTGCAGAAGGAAAGGTTTTATGCACAGTGTCCTAGATAATTTACCTTAAATTGATTTGCACAGCTCAATAAAACCATAAGAATACTGTACCAGCTCAGATCACGGGTTCATTTAGCACCAGGTCTCATCTCTGATCGTGACTGATAGTGAAACAGGAGAAGGACCCGCACATAGTAATGTTTCCCACATTGGTTGTCCTAGTCTCTACAGATTTATGGCTGAGGTTTTTTTGGCTGTGAGTGGTATTTTTGAATTTAATAATTTTGGTAGCTTTTTCTTCCAGGAATTTTTTTCCCCCCCAACCTGTGTGAGCTTTCAGTTATGGCAGTGAGTTCTGCAGTTTAAGTATGTGTTGTATGAGGAAGTGCCACTTGATTGATTGAATTGATTTGGAGGTTTTTGTTTGGTTTGTTGTTTTTTTTCCCCTCCAAGCCTGCTGCCCACAAGTCTTCCCTAGTTTCTCTATTAGAAATATTTCATCTTTCCTACATTGCACCCCTCATTGCATATCACGTACCTCCAAATATTTGTCTTTCGACTTAAAGAGTCTCTTTAACTTCTCTCATAGGGCTTGTTCTGTGTCTTTGCTCATTTTTGTTGCCCTTCTAGTTTTACTAGACCCTGTTGGCAACAAGAAACCCAAACTACAAAAAGTGTTCAAGGTGTTGTTTTCTTTTTCATTATCTAGTCTTTTTTTATTGTGGGGTGGGGGATTTTGTTGGTGTTTTGCTGTTGGTTGGGTTTGGGGAGTTTTTGACACTGAGTTATAGTAGATTATTTTATAATTCTATGAGAGCTTGAGCACAATTGCAGGTAAGAGGAATGTGTGTGAAGGCCTCTGTACCAACACATTAGCAGAGCCCAAAGGGTACTGTTAATGATAATTATCCTTATCTCAGGTATTTTAAGATCTGTTATACATGTTGACTAGTCTGTTCAAAAAATCCATTGCGTTCAATTTTTTCTATTCTTTCATGTGTAATGACATGTCTTCTCATTTGCTTTACTGCCATGTATGACTTTGAAGATGCATTTTTAAAATTGTGTACCATGACTAATATTTTCTTCCATACAGATGGAGACCACACTTTATTTTTGTTCTTAAAATGGAAAATAAATTGCTCTTCAGCCTGATTTTGGAGAGGCAATGTTTACAGTACCACAAAGGACATTTGTGCTTTCAAATCTGCTCATAGTTCCTTAATCATTCATTATGGTTTGCCTGATTTAGCAGAAAAGAACACCATTATTTTGAACCCTTCTCATTAGAGAAATAAAATGTTTAAAAATACAAAATGCCCTTTTTTTTTGCGCAGTTCCTAATGCTGTGTGTCACTAAGAGAAAATGGTCTGGACTTTTTGATATCCCTTGGGGAAATACTGCAAGTAGCAGAATTTTGTTATTTTTATGTCAATTTAGGTCTTACATGATTCAGCACTTGTGGTTTGTGGGAAAAAGTGTTGTAGATTGTGATTAAAGAGGCAAAAATAGTAAGGAGTGCCTACTAGTGAAGGGCTCTTTTTACTGCTAAAATACTTCTTTTTATTGACTTATTTAATTTATAAATCTGTACCTCTCTTCATCATATTTTCTCTATCAGTTGTGACTAGCACATTTCAAAGAAAATAGTTCAATTCTGTTTCGCTTTTCAGGCTCTTTTAGCAGTACAAGCAATTAAGAACAAGTCGCTATAGGATCTGTGCATTAAAGTCTGTAAAACCAGCAGGTCAACCAGTCATCCCCTTCTGGTAGCCTCTCAGGAATAAACAGAAAGTCTCTAGGGAAAGGAATGGAAGAGGATACAGGATGCAAAGAAACTGCTTGTAGTGCAGGAAAAATTCTTTGTTGTAGTAATGGACCACAAACAATAAGTTAACTCATTCTGGGATAAATTAACAAGGCTGTTGTACAAAAAAGCATGAAGTAATTATGCCATTCTCTTTGGCAATGGTGAGTCCTCAGCTGGGGTATTGTGTCTAATTTTGGGAATTGAATTTAAAAAGAAGTACACAAATGGAGTCCAGAGGAGAGCATCAAGAGGAGACAAAGTAAACTGGATATGTTTACTCATAGAAAGAGATCACTCCAAGTTGAAGAGAAAAGGGAGCCAAATACAATTTTTAGTATTTAAAAAGCTGTAATTACATATTATTGTGCCTTCCTGTTCTGAGGGAGGAAATGAAGTTGAGGAGAGGAGAAAATTCCTCTCTTCCACGGTGTATGGCAGTCCACATGTTTGGGATATTCTGCAACAGTGAATTTAACAGTCACAATCTCATAAATACACTGAGATACGACTGCCCAGTTTCAGGCACTTACATCTGCATTTTCAGTTAGATGAATCAGCTCATGCTCAAGAAGTTAAAAACTTCCGAAAATCTGGGAAACTTTGGAAGATACAAGGTCATGTCAGTTGGTCTTACACATTTGCCACTTTCTGTTCACAGAGCTTTTATGGGCATGTTGGTTGAAAGCCTCTGGGACTTCTTTTCCAAAACTAAATCCTCTGTAATCATGTCTTGAAGGAATCTAAGGTTTCATTAGTTATCTAACTAATTTTGTCATGGCCATGGTGTACAAACAGACAGTGATAATTTCTCATAAATAGTGCATGTTCTTCCAGGGTGCTATGTCAGACAGCAGACTATAACATAGCATACACAAAGTTCTGTTGGGCTTCCGCATGTTGATTGCTTTAAAACTAATTCCTGGCAAGATGCACATGATTCACTTCTCATGGAGAAGTGAATTATGCACATTTCCTAATTCGGCAGGGCCTAACATTTGCCTCCCTAAAAGCAGAAAAAAATGGCTGAGAGAAATAATGCAGTCAGGAGTATTATCTCTAGAAGCTCAGAGGAGTAAAGAGCTTGCCTTCAGATATTTTCAATTCAAACCAGCAGGCAGGGGTATTTGTTTTACGCGTGTGTGCACTGCTTACTTATATTTATGTATAAGACTTTTCCTACTTCTGTGCAAGGTTCTAATCTGTTCAAGATCTAGAACGTATGGTGACTAACAATGGGGTGAAAAATCCAGTTCAGAGGCTGTTAGCTGTAGCCTCTGGAGCATATGGAAATGAAAATAGAATTTGGAGGATAAAACAAGTTTGTTTCAAGTCTGTGGCATCAGTGAGAAGGTTCTCCAGGTGGAGGGTGGCAGGTGAGTAGCTTTGAAATGTTAGTGATAGCTCCCAGCCATCACCATGAGGAAGTAAACTCATGAGTCCTGTGGCAAGTGCCATCCTTGGAAGTCTGCAGGCTTTTTGGAGACTGTGTTTTGCATTTGTCTTCAAAGTAGGGGCTTCAGAGTAGAGTCAGATGTTGACTTTGCTAATGAGAGGTTTAAAGAACTACAGACACAGATTACAATGTATATTAGTTCTCCTGCTTGTGATAGCAAAATCTATAGGAAAAAAAAGACTACTTCCATTTCATATTCCCACTAGGAGTAGTTCCTATTTTCCTAATGAAATTAATTTGAAGGAAAAATGCTGACATGGATCTTGCAATGTTGTTGACTCAAAGGATTGTTACATTGAAAGGCATATTTTTTTTTTTTTTTGTTCTGTAATTGTTAGGAGTGGTGGGCTTATTATAAGTACAACTACATGTCATGCTAACACCATTCCTGATCCATGCTTACATGATAGATGTCAACATACTTAAACTTCAGGAGTTGGAATCCTGGGGAAATACAGAGATAAAAAATATGTAGTAAATCAAAGTTTTCTTTTCTTTTACTTTTTCCCTTTCCAAAATACAAACAACAAAACATCTTTGCAAATAGCACAATTAGGTGTGTTTGTTTTGTGTTTTTTTTTTGTAAAAACATATCGTTCTGCATGCTTCCAGGCACCAAGAGGGAAATTTAAAATAAAAAGTTTCAGCACTTTGTGGAGAGTTGCTATGGAATGTGAAGATCTAGTAGGGAGAAAATTGTGACTCTAACAGTTGGCTTGACTTGGGGGGGGAATTCCAGGCATTTGCTCCTAGCAAGTTTGCTCTGAGCACTCTTTGTTTGCTGTAGGTGAGGTCTGGCTCAGTTGTGTCAGTGCATACTCTCTCTGGGCAGGTTTTTCCAGTGTGGAAAGGTTGGGTTCTTGTTGGGACCTGATGTTTCAAAACTGAAGGGTCTACCACTGGCCAAGTGACTTTGGAATTCATTTAGTTTTTTTGAGATTTAGGCTCATGTGTTACTCTTTTCATGGCTCTACATCAATTATTTTTCTCCTCAGGCTTCTGTAATTTAAGCAAGTAATCAGTCTTTGAGTCATGTCACTGCTCTGGGCAGCTAAGGAGTGCCTACTGCTTAGTTTCATGTGCATTGTTTCTAACAATGCTGCCAGGCTAAGCCATTGTCCTCCTTCCTCCAGCCCTCCCCCATCACTATCCACTCCACTTTCCCATTTTTATGCACTGTGCCCTCAGCTGTGTCCTGGTAAAGCTGTTTGTTTGGCCTGACCAAATGAGGTGGAGGGAGAGGTTATTTTTAGTGCGGAGCATTTCCGTGGTTTTAACTGAGGGCGGGTGACACAAAGTGGAGAAGAAGAAAGTGGAGATGGAAACCAGCAGAAGGATGTAATGGGAAAGAGTGATGCCTATCGAAACAAGCCGGCTTATTTCCTCCACCTCGGGATCTATGGGTAGATATTAGAGCCAAACCAAAAGCCACTGAGAATCTGTGTGTCAGGAGAAACCCAGCACAGTGGGTTGGTTTGGCTTCTTCTGATGTGAAGACTGACATTCCTTGCAGAGGTTAAATGGTATAAGAACAAGTCTGTCTTACTCACCTTTGCCCTTTTCGATAAGTAAACATAGCAACATTCACTGGAGTTATTCCTAAACTTAACTTTGTGGAATGGAGCTTTAAGGCATAAGGCTTAGTCTGATGCCTTTCAAAAGCAGCCGACTCACATGAACTTGAGTGTTCAAGTCAAACAGACTTACATGGCTGTTTGAGCCTTATGTCACAAAAACCCTTTTCTCTTGGTTTTGTTGTGTAACTGCAAGGTACTTCCACTCTACTACTCTATTATTTTTACTGAAAATATGCTAGATAGGTATGCAGAAATTCCATGAGGGGTCAATTGACCACAAAAGACATGGCAGGGGAGCATACCTATATGTGTATATATATTCATTTAAATTCTGTTTACATTTTCCCATGGTATTGGATCAGCCAGCATAAGTGTTCCTGTGGTTGTAAAGTAAGAATGAAGCATTGTTCCAGTGCACGTCATGTCAGTGATAGTATGTAGAATCAAAGCTATTTTATGAAGTTTACATGGCCTTTGGAGGAGATGGGATGAGTTCAGAGTTCACAAAACAGAAATCAGCTGTGGGCTCCTGAGTATGTAGAAAGCCTGTTTGGCTCGAGTTCTTGAGAAGTCTTGGAAGAATGTTGTTATGTATCCTTGTCCTGACCTTGCCCATTTTTTTTTGGGCATCCACTGTTGGAAAAAGGACAGTAGGCTAGAAAGAGGTCTAGTGTGACCTTGCCTTCTTGATATAGGATTTAAGAAATCATTTCTAAAAGAGATTACTTTCCAATCTATCCCATATCAGCAGTATGCTGATTCATTTTTAAATAGGTTAACTAAAAGAACAAATGAATCATAGCTGTTGAGCAGGTGAAAGTTTTGGCTTATATGCCAGTGAGATTCCCCTATTAACCCTTACTTAATTTTTCCAGTTGCACCATAGCAAGTGTGACACCACATTGCCTTTCTTGCCAGAATCCATAATGGTTTTCTTTCTGGTTTTCTTTCTTTAAGCTGAGATAGGCTTCTGCAACAAGAAAATCCCTCTTTTCTACCAGCTTGTCCTTGTAAAAGGTGTTATCTGATGTTAACATGAGGGAGCCTGTGGCTATCCAGAAGGGAAAGGGCTCTCCACAGGAGCAGTGAAGCTCCTGAAGTTTCACAACACACTTTAAAAGCCTGAGGATCAATTCAGATTTTAGCTAAGCTAAATTGTGTTGTTTAGGAGATAAATGGAGAGCACACATGATAAGATCTAATGTTTTGTCTTCATAAAGTCCAGTGAAGTTTTTCAGTTGAACTTTTCAACTCCTGCTAAAAATGTTAAATACAACCCTGGTATCTGTGCCTGTGTTAACTCAAGCATTAAATTATTTAATCTCTTTTCTCATGGAGGTAAAAAGAGGAAAAATAAAACTTCCTTTGCATTTCAACCTGGATTTATGTAACCAGAAAAAATGGAAGGAGAATATGTCAGTCTTTGCAAAAATACAGATGCCATCTTAGCTGAATATTTTAAGTATTAATTATTATAAGCTGAATACTTAATAACAAGTACTATGTGGAGACAATCCACATAGTACTTCTATGCATCTAGCAGTATTTGTAATTTGTTTTAAATTGTATTACTGCCATCCTTTACCTTAATTTCCATGTTTAGTTCTCCAAAATCAGAATCCTCTCTTATCACAAGGAAAATGTACCAGTGATGTTTCCTGAGCATGTAAAGAGGCACTTGGAAAGGAAGTTCACATTTTTATTATATGAAGTAAAATATTGGCATGAGCATGTTTGTCACCAGGTTTGTTTAAAAAAAAAAAATCAAGCCACTTTAGACTAGAATAAAATTGCTCTCCATCTGTGTCTAAATATAAATTATCTACAATATAAACACATTACATGGTCAAAACTAGAACAATGTTCTATTAGTAGAAGCCAGTATTGTTACTTTAGTCTTCAAAATAAATGCAAAACAAGAATAATTACATTTTACTCAAAGTTAAAGTTGTAATTTAGGAAGGTTTTATTGTGTTGTTACTTTTTTTTAAGATCGGGATACGTTTCCAAGAAAGTTTACAAAGTGGTAGATAGAAAATGTGATTGAGGGCCAGCCAACTTAGAATTAACCTGTCCAGCCAACTAGAACTGAAAATTAGCAGTGAGGAAGAGAAAAAACTAGCTTGTTTTCTTATTTACCTGAATGGATGTCAAAAATACATCAAAAACAAACAGAATAAGACTTGGAACTGAATCATTAGTATCATTTTTAAAAATACCTGAAACTTACGACTCTTCACAAGTTGATAATGTTCAAGGAATGTAATACAATTGGTTTTCATCAGTTGCAAAAAAGCAATAATATTTGGGGCCTAATTTTTTTTCTGATTTTCCAAGAGCTTTATACCTTGTATGCATTAGTAAAGTGTTTACTGTAAAAACAGTATTTGATCATTACAGCAAATGCATACACCTGAGTACTGCACCAGTTTTTCAGATGTTGTTTATTATGCTGCTTATTTTATTTATGTGTTATTATATTGTCTTTCTGACAGTAGTCTGAAAGAAGTGTCAAAAACTTTCAGTATTTATTGTCGTTTAACAACAGGAATTATGTCAGTTTCTTCCTTTTTTCATGGATACACATAACACTGCATACTTGAGTAATTCATCAGAATATTTTCTTTCTTTATTAGTGCTTTTCACAGCATCAGAAAGGCTTTCCTGCTCTGCTTTCCCAACTCTCCATGAGCATGCTAGATACTCTCTTTTCCTGTCTAGGGACATCTGCTCTGGGATTGAGGTGAAGGAAAGAGGATGCTGAAGAAGTCACCCCAATATTTCCCCTGGTTTCCTCTTTCCTTGCTATCCTTGACTTGTCCTTTCCTTCCCTGGTGGGACCTGGGCGGTAAACTCACCCAAAGATGTCTCCTCAGCAGAAGGCCTCTCAGGAATGGCTTTGCTGTTTCCGCTTCGTGCCACCTGGGCAGACATCACAGGAGGCTGAGTTATATTTTTACCTAACACAAGCTCTCTGACGTGAAAAATGAACTTTTGCCCTACATATATGTGATACTGTCCCGTTGAATTGTTTTCTGTCTAAAGTACATGTTTCTCAGTGGGAAACACTTCTAGCTAATCAAAAAGCACCGAATAAATACACTTGGGTAAAAGGAAGCATGTTGGTAATATAAACCTTATATCAGTAACATCTGTATTTTAAACCTGATTGAACAAAGAACTAATAACTACTGATATTTACGAAAACCTTTTATACCAATTACATAAAAGCAAACATCTTGGAGAACATAGTCACTAAAAAATAGTAGATTTTTATTAATTCTTTAAACCATTTAAATATAGCTTTAAAATCATATGCACAATCTGGGCTTCTAAGCTTTTACTGTCTTCCTTTAAGGTTGAGATTAATTAAAGGTCAGTGCCACAAACATTTCCACAATGAATAGCAAAGCCCTGGAATGAAATAAGCCTCACTTGAACATTTGATTAGACAAGATAATGTATTTCCCCCTGGAGTAGTTTGTTATTCAAAACAAGCTCTTTAGGGAAGGAAGTTCACATCAGTTGGTAACTGTTCCTGTGGATACCAAAGAACTTTGTACAGTACACACTACAGTAAATTGCACTGCAGGTCATTTAGGAGCTGGAAGCATGTCCCATGTCTAAAAGTATCAAAATGTATTTAAAAAAAAACCAGCTAGATAGCAAAAAAACAGCAGGCTGTGATACTAGAAAAAAAAATAGCACCCACATTTACAGAGATACTCATGCTTTTATCTAGTCAAGAAATTGTACCTTTCTAGCAGATGAATTTTAGAAATGCTGTTTTACACCTTGTCAAAAAGAAAACCATTAAAAATTGACTGTCAATTGATACCTTTAGATATAATATGGAATTTAATAACTTCCAGCTTTAATTTTCCTGTAAACATGTTTGTAGACTTCAAAATTATTAGCTATTCTGATGTGTAGATGACATCTTTTTTTTCTGTCATTGACCTATTTGGACCCTTTTTGTCTTCACTCATTATGTATCTTGAAAGTTCTAGTGACCGATAGCAAGCTGTGCTCATTAGGACTCAAATAATTTAAATTCTGACTATTTCTGATTATCCATATTAATTGATTTTAGACAGTAAGCACAAATGTTTTGTTTTAGACTCCTAAAGATGCTCTAAAACAAAAACTCCTTTTCGTGGAATGGGAACATTCCATCCAGTTAATAAATGTTTGCTGCTGGAAAAGCAGTTTTCAAACACTTGACACTATAGCAATAAAGTCTGCTATATCTCTGGTGGGTACTTGAGTTTTGAAATACAATTTAAAACTAATTTTGACTTTGTCTTGGACTGCCATGTTTTTTGTGTCTTTGATTACAGAAGTTTCTGTTAAATAGCCAGCCCAAAGAGTTATTGTGCTCTGAGGTTGCTGAAGGTGCTAAAAAAGCTGTGGTTTGTATCTTAAATTTGTTCTGTGGAATTATGATGATGGCCATCATAAAAGTTTCTTAGGTTTGGGGAAAATGTTGTGCAAGATTTATGTAGTATGTGTTATATATAGTATTAAAGAGTGACTCAATATAGCTATATGTGGATATTATGCAAGTGAGCTAACACAGATTTATATTGCCACCCTTGGTATCTAGTACTAGCATTTGAACTGCAGTTTGAGTTAGTAAATAGTCCCTAATGTGAAAAATAGGCATATTCTGGCAGCCAGCTTGGATCTCTGTACAATTCCTGCAAGTAACTTAAATCTCATTTCCTCCATTCCTTCTCCTGTCTTTCTTCCTAGCTAAAGCAGAATGGGGTATGTGCTTGGCATAATCTGCTTTTGATCTTCACCAGGAGCTTTAAATGGGCTTTTTTTTTTTTTCTCTCCTGTAGAGCGTAATTAGTTCTCTAAGTAAAGGAGCTAATGAATTCTGGTTGTCTGTGGATGTTGTAGACACCCAGTCTACTTCTCTCTCCAGTGACAATAAATAGCCCATTTCTCCTTCAGGTCTATTGCTTGATTCTCCTCCAGATCAGGCCTCGTCCCCTTCCAGGTGGACAAGAGGCAGAGCATGTCAGGGCATTTTTGGTAAGTGCTGGCTGGCTGGTCAGACTGTATGTGTCCATCAGCAGCTCATTCAGCACAAACAGGTAATTTGTTAGGATCATGCTGAAAACTTCCCTTCAGCGAGGAGGTTCGGTGAGTGGGCTGGGAAACCAGCCCCTTTCTCCAGCCAAGGGCAGTCTTGATAGACTTGGAGGCCTTCTTTGAGTCCTCTGCCTTTTTGTGGCATTTGTTTGGAAATGGCCAGTGGATTGCAGAGTTAGGTGAAAGCCATGATTGCTTGTCAGACAGGTGATCCAACAGTGTAAGTCACCATTTCTTAGGAAACTAAGTTGAGACAGCGTACTTTGGCAGTAGGGCTGAAACAGATTGATAAATTAAGCTACAGCTGAAATTCAAATGAAATTTAAACGTACATTTTATGCTTACGGTCACATTTTATGCTTATGGCTACCAATAACCTTTCTCCCTCAAGACAGTATATTTTTTAAGAACTGTGGAGTGCTGCATAATATTTTTCATTCTCAAGGAGAATGGAAGGTTTTCTGCTCATAAGTTAAAATAAATGAATTCTTGTGAACAGATGGGTGTAGTGATGGACCCAGGTGCAGAATGTTGAGTGCAGCATTGCCCCAGTGTTTTGATGCATGAGTCTGACTTTGCTAGATGTACAGAGTCTTCTGAATAATATTGTATATAAAAGTGTCATCATTGTTAATGTATCTTGCTCTTGCAACAAGTTGTAAAGTGTTTGTATCAACTACTGAAACTTTCATTTCAGTCCTTCTGGTTTTTTTGTATGGACTTTTCTGCTGCCCTGCTTCAGTCAAGCATAACACATCTTGATTTCTGTCCTTCTAATCATGCCCAGAGCACAAGACTGATTTTCACAAGTATGTGCACATTGAAATTGTTCATGGCTAATTGAGATGGAATAGTTTTTAACTATAAAAATGGTTTTTAAGTATATTTTAGATGAAGAAGCACATTTCCCTGAGCATACTGGGGAAGAAGATGTTCTATGTCCTGTACTTCATTAAAAGATCCTGTCTTGCAGTGTCAATATCATCAACATAAAGAGTATGATTTGCTGGAGAACAGCATTGGATTTGGGGTTGATATCTATCATCTCCAGTACCTGTCAGATTTGTAGTGGTTGTCTCATTTTTGCCTCATCACTTCTAAACCACCTTTAAAATACAATCACTACAGAAAATAACAACTTTTAAAATAGAAAAATGACAGATTTTCAACTAATTTTACAAATTTATGGTTTCGTACATTTTAATTGGTGTCCCCTTTAATGTCATGTCATTAAGTTCACAGTAAGATAATTCTTGATGTATATACAGCCACATAAAAGTTCAGTTGAAGTGTCTGCTGCTAGCAAGAAACATTATGTGTAGCTTTTTCTTGTAATTCATCAAATGAATGTAACAGGGAAAGAGGATAGCTGCTGTGAAAAATTGTTACTACAAAATACAGAAGACATGCGATCTAATGGTGTGTTAAAACAAAAACTGCCTTCAGTAGCTGCTCTAAATTGGGCAGAGCTTAATGGCTGAACAGACATGCTTCCAAGTTTTTATTTGAAAAATCATAAATTTCTGAGGTGCAGCTTAGCCATGTCTTGTAGTTGGAAGGCTGTGACAACATCTTCCAGTGACAAAACTGCTAGTTTTTGTCACTTTTGGCATCAGGAGCCAATAGCTTGCAACATACCCAAGGTCTACTTTCATCCAAGAAAAGATACACTGCCATAGGTCTTTCATGTAGTGTGAATTCATCATTGCCTTGGGCTGGCCAAAGTGGTTGTGGGTGGTACAGAATGCAGAGTTGTAGCCATCATTTTCATACTATGCTGTTCAAAGTAGGGGAAGGTTGCTGTTGCTGAAAGGAAATTTACAGAGTGTTCCTGATGTCAGAACACTTTAAAACCTCTGTCCTGCACAGTACTGATGGTTTGATATTTTAAGTACATTGAATAGTGTTTAAACGCTTGTTTTGATGCCTGAAATACTACATTAATAACTTTTTTAATTTTTTTTTAATTTAAGATCACTGTTTTGTAAGTGAAAGTAAATATCCATTTTACAAATAAAAATGTAATATGATATCACTGTTTCAATGAATTACAACAGAGCTCTGCTTTTCCTTACTGCAGATAAGACACGAGCAGCGTAGTGCTTTTCAGATTACTGAGCATTTAATGAATTTTGAGATGAGATTATTCAGTTCATAGCTAAGTAGTTTGAAGGTATGCTTTCTTTAAACATGATAGCTCTTCATTAAAAGTTGCAGGTATCATTTCAATTTTCATATCATAGTATCAAATTTCTTATAGGCAAACCATAATCTGAAAACATTCAGAACAGCTAGAAAAGTGAAAATACTGATTGAAAATGTGAGAAAATCTGGTGATAACAGTTGAGAGTGTTTATTCAGTACTGTAACTAACTTAACCAAAATCCCATTAATATTTGGGGTGATTTATTTTTTCAAGGTGGACAGTGGAATTTCAACTGAACTGAGATGGAAAAAGGAAAAGTATGGGGTTTATATTTTTGAGCCCTTATAATGTATCAACAGTAAGTGAATAATGATTTGTAGCCTTTTTTTGCAGTACACAAAACATGGAGATGGATTTACACATGCACAAAAATCTATTGCACTTGTCTTAGTTTAGCAGAGTTGAAAATAAATACATTGAATGATTGTCATCTTCCTTAATATGATCTTACTGTAATGTATACAAAATATATTAGTATAAACAGACTTTAATGTGTGAATTTAGAAGTCCTTTAGAAAAAGAATACAAGCAAGCAGGCAGTTAATTTTTTTTTGTGTATGTCCCTAGTAACCTCTTAATGACATTCCATGTCACACAGTACGTTTCTCAGTCCAGTGAGTGACTAATAAAGTGATTTCCCCCTTCCTATTCCCCTGTCATCAGGGTTGCGTGAATTGTAAAGCTGCCTAAATCGTTTGTAAGTATATCCTGCCATACTTTATTAATCTCTGCATGAGATTGCTGGGATACAAGCATTGTGAAATACATAGTATCATGCAGGCTCAGGCATCCTGTGATTACAGTAGAAGAAAAGAAATTTAATTTTATGCATTTGTATTATTCTCCCATTATTGAAATGCTTTCTAAGCAGTATGCCTTATTTTTATTTTGGAAGTCTACTGCTGACTTCCCAGGACTTGGTTCAGTTGCTGCAGCCTCTGGCTATTTTTATTCCACTTCTTAAGAAATGTGCATCTTGACACAAACCTTTTTCCAATCCACACATTGTCTACAAATCTTACATACTATATAAAAGTTAATCTACTTACCTGAAGACCCAACTTCTTCCTGAAGTATCTTGGATCTCTTCCAGCATCAGCAAAGAAAGCTCGTAATTTAGGGCTATCATATACAGAACCATTGTTGAAAAAATAACTCGGTGTTTAAATTTAAACTTCATTGTTATGTGTTTAGTTATTGACCTGTGTATCTGTGAAAAGAAGTGCATTTCTTCCTTCCTCTCTCTCTTCCTCTCCCTCCCACCAAGGGAGGTCAGGTCCTCCTGCTACCTTTCAGCCTTTGTCCCCTATTAAAAATAGAGCTCCTCCACTTCATTATCATTTTCCTGAGCAGCTCAGCCCCAGTGCACTCAGTCACAAGATTCACTTTCCACTCTTGCCAGCATCCCTACAGACTTCTTTGTCCTAGATAGCACTTCCCCAGTGAGACACCAGATGACTTAAGGAGATTAGGCAAGGGTGACCAGTTCTGTGGGAATAAAGTGGGAGGTGTCTGGGTTCTGTTTGTGTGGGAACCCTCCTGGTAGGCAGAAACTCTCTACTTCTGCTGTGTTAGCACCCGTGGAAGAGTCCAACAAAACACTTTAAATGGGGGTAGCAGGTTTTTGCTTGCTGCAGAAGTTTTCTTTTTGGCTTGAATCAGAGTCAGGATTGGTGCTAGTTTTTAGTCATCTGGAGATTTTCTCAAAGAGCTACTGTTCCTTAGTGGGATTTTTTTTGTTTGCTATTCCTCCAACAGGTTGATTTTGCGTTATCCCTATGGTAAACTGTCAGCAGAGTTTGAAGAAAAGAAAGCAAATCTAGCAATATTTCTACCTACTGCTACCAGTCTGAAAGTGTGTGAGGCTCTGAAAAAAGTAGATTGGTGGTGAAGGGAATCAACATGTCTTGTAGATATTGATCTGGTTACTCAATTGCCTTTGTTCCCTACAGATGATTAGTTAAAGGTTCAGCAAAATGGTAAGAAATTCGGAACTCAGGAGTATTTTAGATTATACTTTCTACAGCTCAGTAATGATAGTGAGCATTAGGCTGGATATGGGGAAGATCCAGTAAGATCTTCATCTCACTATGTACAGATCTTTCCTTCACATGATTAATGCACATTTTCTTCTGAAGAAAAAAAAAGAATCTCTTTATTTTAGAAATGTCCCAATTAAGAATACTGTCCAGCTTGTTTTGAAATTCTTTTGGTTTAACTCCACATTATGAACTACCTCCCTTGACATGCTTGTAATCTTTTTGTTAATACAAGGGGCAAACTCAGATTCAAAAAATAAAATAACAATTAACTCTAAAATTATTATTAATAATGTAAATAAATAATCATACTACTGAAATAGTAGTAAGTGTGAATTCCTACTGAAGTATCAAAATTTCCTAGAGAAGAGAGTAGCTTTTTTTCCTGATTTGTATATGGGCAAACTGAGCCACCAGAGGTCACAGAAAATAGTTTGCAAGAGCCAGAAATAGAGCTCAGGCATTTCTACTTTCAGCTCAATGTTCTTGTCACTGGATACCACCAGATGGTCTCCAGATTATTCAGTAAATAAGCCTCTGCATCCTCCCTAAATATTCCGCCAAAGCCAACTGGCTGTGTCTCTCGCTTGCTAGTTCCCAGTCTGTGAGAGTGGCTGACTTGGCAGGTAGTGTTGTAGCTGGCCCCATTGAGCAATCCTCTACTCTACAGGTTCTCTGGTTTTACCAGGCAGGATATTACCAGGCAGGACAATCTCTTCTCTGCCACTGCTTTTAGCAATTCTTCTCTTCATCTCAAGGAACTTTTTCTTTTTTAGTGTAAGACTTTTCTGTATGTGCTTGAGGCAAACAATCTAATTTAAAGAAAGAAACCCAACTGATAACTGCCTGCAGATGTCAGAAAAGCATCTAAAGAAATATTTTATCTGCTTTTAAAATCTAGGTGACTTAATTGTTTCTGTGTGCCTTGAAATTCACAGGGTAGAAATATATATGCATGCACTTGTGGCTCTGTGTGTCTGTGTGTGTGTAGCATAAATACCAGATGGGAGAGGAGGTTAATGACTACAAAACAAACTGTTTTCTAGTCTCTCTTAAATCACTTCTTCACTTCCCATTTGTAGGCCTTTTTTTTTTCCTATCTGTTCTGCTGAGGGTTTTCATGGCTCTTCAGTTCTTCACAATTTTGCCTATAAAATAATATGTGCCTCATATAGAAGTGTCCGAACTAAACTTTATGTGCTGCTGTTCTGTTGGTGAATTTAGCAGCAGAAGTCTAAATGCTGGCCAACAGCAGCTTTCCTCAATTTACACTGCTGCCATTGTTGTGCTGCCAGTATTTTGAAAAAAATCCATTTTTTCCAAAGTAGACAGCTGCAGGAGCGCATTCACTGCAGGAGCTGCCGGGTACATGAGCCAGTTGACTGGAATGAACCTTTGACTGGTATTCCCCAAAACTGGGTAAAGCAGTTGACTGGCTGGAGACAAGGCTGCCATTCACAAGGACCTTGGTATACTCTGCAGAAATAGGCTCCAAGAGTTCAGCAGTGAGAGTTCAGCAATATGTCAAGCACCTGGGACAAAAAAATCTTGGAGTATCAGTGTGGACAGGAGACCAGCTGTCCAAGTAGCATCTCCACTGAAAGTTACCTCGGAGGTCTGAGGGAGACTGTAAGCATTGAGTCAGCAGTGTCTTGTACATACTGAGTAGCACTAGGAAGAGTGTCAGTTGGTCAGGGGAAGGAATTATTCCTCTACACAATACTCCTGAGGTCTTGTCTAGGGGTAGTGTCCAATTCTGCACCCATCCCAAAATATCAGAAAGCTGCAGTAAGTCCAGTGGAAGAATGACTAACAAAGTTAGTGAGGAAAATAATTGAGCCTGGAAAGAGAAGGCTAAGGCTAGAGTTAATCAGACCCCATTTAAAAGAGATACAGAGTTACAGTAACAGCCAGACGCCTCTCAGAGATACACAGGGGTAAAACAGGAGATAACAGACTCATGCACAACAAGGGAATGTCATATTAGGAAAAAAAATCCACTTTGGCCAGACAAGAACAGATGGCCCAGAAAGGCTGTGACATCCCCATCCTTGGAGTCTCATCAAGACTCAGCTGTAAATGTGATATGAGTCCTGCTTTGAGCAGGAGGTTGGACTGGGTGATCCAGAAACCACTTCCAGTATAAATTTCTCTATGCTTCTGTTCCTATACCTGGTTCGTGCCAGAGATGTGTGTCCTCATGGGGCGACAGGCTTTGGAGCACCTGTAACAAGTGAGATTGATCTGCATCTTCCTTGTAAAGAAAATACAGCTGTATATAATGCACATCACACAGTCAAGAAGTCTAAAGCAGTAAGCAGCCTGCAGATTTTTTTTTTTTTCTCACCTGAACTTAGAGCTTGAACAACTTGAAGATGGAGCTTGTACTCTTGGTTTATAAATTTTCCTGATTGTGGTGAAAGTGAAAAAACAGCTGAATGTGAAACAACATTCGACTGATATGGATGGAATCACCAACAAAAGACATCTAGATTAGCATTGGATGAACTGTTGTAACTCAGTTGTGTAGATCCCCGTTGTTCAAGAGCCAAGTACACCTGTGAAGAAGTGGCCAGGGTGCTGATGGTATTAGGTGGTAACAGAAAAAGAAAGCATTACCTGCTGTCAGACTTGTTCCCCTGTTTCAAGTAGCCTGGTTGAAACTGTTTCCCACTGCAAGCACATTTCTTGTATCCTCCGTCCTGTTGTATAGGTGTTGGCCACCATCCTTAACAACCTGAAGACAGCTCACCTAGAAGTAAGATGCACAGGTTTACAGGGCCCGAACAATATAGGA
This sequence comes from Agelaius tricolor, assembly GCF_023055355.1. Taxonomy (NCBI): domain Eukaryota; kingdom Metazoa; phylum Chordata; class Aves; order Passeriformes; family Icteridae; genus Agelaius; species Agelaius tricolor. Next base: position 42,929,235 of record NW_027269262.1, on the reverse strand, counting down.
ATCACATAACACAGAAATTACAGGTCCCACTTCAAGGGACAGTGTGTTTAAAAATGTAGCAGGTAAAGGTAAGAGTGAGAGAGTTAAGTATTAAAATGGCTGGTTTAACAATTTCCACATTCGCAAGGTCTCTCCAGTGACCTGTTGCTTCTGCTGCAGCTTTTCCAGGAATTTTCGTTCTTTTTTCTGTTGACTGGTGTTGTCCTCAACCACTGTTTTTGTCTCTCTACAGTAAAAGAGCCCAGCTACTCTGCTATGAATTCTTCCATCTCCACAGGCTTTAACTGAAAATTGGAAGATAGAACAGTTTATCTGCCTTTGCATGTGAGATTCAGAGTTCATTTGGTGTAAAAATAAGTCATAAGATGGAAGTCAGCTGCCTTTTCATGCAAATCAGTGTCATGGTTTCAACTTAATAATTTTGATACTGTGCAAATTGTTCATTTGTTGCAGTCTGTTCTCTGCAGTTCCCTGCCTGACCATAGGTACCCCAAAAAGTAAATGTAAACTGAATGGGGGAGGAGGAAGAGAAGGGAGGGAGATGCTTATTGAAAACTCTTCTAGGATTTTCACAATTTACCAGCATTGGTTATGCAATCTTAATGTTTCAATTTTAAAAATCCTCAGTAATTGAGTTCACTTAAAATGTGAGGACAGTAAGGAATTCCATGGAACCAAATCATGGTTCCATGGAATCCATGAACCAGTTGTTTCCTGCAGTGAGTTTCTTTGTAGGTACAGACATGTATCACCATGCTTTATGATTATTTTATATATGAAACCCACAGGAACAACAGGTAGGGATTTCCTATCGCTATCATCAGAACTGGCTTTGGAATCTGCCTAGTGTGTTGACATTGGAAAATGTAGGCTCAAGAGAACAGGGATAATGTGTTTGTGGAATGCTACAGAGCTTGCTAGCCTTAAAAGTAGACATTTTGATGCGTGATACACACACCCACCAATCTTTTTTTGGTTGTCCTCCCAATCTTTTGGGTTTATTCTAATGGCAGAATTGAAGTGCAATTTGCAAGTTACTTGGAACTTCTGGAGAAGAGGATTATTCTACATGAAGGGAGAAAAATACAACCCTCAGCTACTTAGAAGAATGTGACAGAGAAAAGTGTTTACACAGGCTTATGTCATGCTCAGCTGTACACTAAAACAGCTGCCTGCTCTAATTTAAGACTAAGAGCATTGGCAGTGTCCACTAAAAACACTGGACCTATTGTGTTAACAGTGCAGATAACCAGTAGTTGGCATCTAGGCTACTATTTTCTTTCTTTTTTGTTTTTCTTTCCCTTTTCTTTTTTCTGGTCCTCTCCATGATCCTAGTTGCATAGCCTTTCAAAAGCAGTTTTCATTTTCATGTTTTTACACAAATATACACATGCATGCCCTATTTGCCTTACTTTTCACTATTACCAAACATTTTTAATCTGAGGCCATAAAGGACGATGGGACCATAACCTCGCTGGTTTCTTCCTACAACATCTCATGTATTTAAAAAACCCCTTAAGGATTCTAAAGTATAATGTTTACCTTCAAGTATTCTTTGCTTTAAGCACAGAATTTTGGTTTTAATGTGAGGTTTAGTTAGTGTGAGGTTTTATTTCTAGAGAAATGTTAGGAGCATAGTTTCAGGTATTTTCTTCAGCTACTAAAATCCTATGGCTGATTTTATATGGTCAAGAGCTACTCACCTTTTTAAAATGTCAGGTTCTGCTTGGCAGCTGACGTCTCTGCAAAATACACAGGCTGGCTTGAAGGAGAACACTTCACTGAAAATGCTGAGTTCACAAAACTTTGAGCAGAGGGCAAGTGTTGTTTGTGAAAGAGGTTTTGACAGCAAAGTCTCCTGAATCTGCTTCTTTACTTATGTCTGCCACATTCATAAATATTTGCTTCTTTTCCTCGAATATAATCGAGATAGTACAGTTTTTTGCATCGTTTCTTCTTTGTTATTGATCTCCAGAGATTGCAAAGATCTCCTATCTAACAGGATCAGTGTATGCTGCATATGAAAAAAATCTGGGGGATTCCAGTGACCAGCCTTCAACAAACGAGAATTCTCCATCCAAAACTATTAACTCATCATGAGAAACTGAGCTCTTATCAGACTGAAAAACAATCCAATTTCTACATGTGTCTCATGTAACTAATAATATTTTTAAAAAAACTCCTTAGAAGTACTTTCCTTTCATTGTGGGAAGGCAGCAGTGGTAGACTACGAAATGTCATCCTAACTTAAAGGATCAGACAGCCTTAAAAAAAGAAATCCCACTTCCCTCATCCCCTTGAACGACCTCCCCTGCTTTTTAGGTTAAATGGAAAGAAAATCAGGTGGAGTCATGTCTCAGTCTCCAAGGTTTGCCAGTCAAGGTGATCCTGGCTTCTCATTCCAACACCAACATCACATTTTTGTTTCTGGAGAAATGCAAGAAATTAGGGAAACCAATCTTTTTTCACTCCTGCACATGTAGAGAAACACAGATAAATAATACCAAATACAGTATATTAGTTTTCCTTTCCCTCAGATGGTGTGGCCCTAGTTGATGTGTGTGACTGTTCAGAGAGGGAGGTGAACTACTGGAATTTAAACCATTGTTTAGAGAAGATACTTTACTAAGTGTATTGGTCAGAAGCAGATCAAATCTTTTAAGTCGTGGATTATACTTTTATGTGTCTTCAAGGGAAAAAAAAGGCAATGCAAAACTCTCAACAGAACAGAGCAAAAGAAATTTAGCTAATGCTCTCATTTTTGCCTAGTAGACTTGTTGCACAAGATGGCCTCAAAGTGTTTCAAGTTCTTCTGATTCCCATAAGGTTTTTATAGTATAAGTAATGGGTTTGAGGGCTTTTTCTGATAGGTATCATTTTTTGCAAAGTTATTTTACTTTTCAGAACCTAAGATAGCTGTGAGAAGTTCCATTTGATGAACATGATCTGAACAGCAAATGCATAGAAAATCTTCAGAAAAAAAAAATGAAAACCTATAAGATATTATCAAAACTATGTAAACAATAATGATTGTAAATAGCAAAAAGAGGTTCAGGAGCAGTTTGCCAAACAGAACTGCAGCAGTGATCAAGAGGGTCTCTCTGTAGCACCAGCCAGAGTGAACACTGACATGGACAGCTTTAATGTGATGTTTGCCTGAAGTTAAATAGTTGGAAAACAAACTGTGTGTTTATGTCAATGTGTTCAGGATACCTCCTGCTGTGGGGGGTAATCTGAATTGGGTGGCAAAGGAATGCAAAAGAATTTTTTTTAATCTAGTAGAGGAAGTTCCTATTCTAAAATCAAAAGTGTTGGACAGTTGGGCCATCTGGAGACTCCATCCAGTGATAGGATAGGTGCCCAGGAAGACAGAAAATCCAGATGCTTTTTGAAGGCATAAGAAAACTGTCAGTGAAATATAAAGTTCTCAAAAAAAATTTCCCACTACTCTCAGGTCATATATGCACCTCATGACATTCTGTTGCTTCATCAAAACTTAAAAGAACTAGAGATCACGTACAACTGAATATAAAGGAGAAAAATTGAATAATCTATGACCATTATTATTTTAGTAATGATGAAAAATAAAATTAAATTCTTGCCCAGATCATAAAGAAAGATACAGAGATCAAAGACAACACTTACTTGGAATGTTTTTATTTATTTAATATTATTATATTATTTAATTCTTCATGGTTCTGTTTAATTTCATGTTTATAGGACCTTAGTGTTTAAAGTCCAGAACCAGTAATCAGACTATCGGTATGAACTGTTGGGAAAAGAAACTCCAGCTCTAATACAAGTATTTTTTTAAAATCACATCCTTCCAATATAGCAAATAAGTGCAATTTAAAATGTGTTGGTGACCATTTAAAGAAAAATATTGACTGTAATAGTTTATTACATCTATCATTATGATAAGTTTCCATTTACTCTGAGGGATGAACATAGAAGAAAAATTAAGATGTATAATGATTTAAAGATGTATGAGGTAAAAAACAATGTAGCTACAGGGCAGTACATTTGTACATACTAGCACAATAAAAGCATATTTATCCTGTGACATTCCTCCTTATTTCTGTGAGATGATTACTAAGTATTACCAAAAAAAAACCCAAAACAAAACAAAAAACAAACAAACAAACAAACCCACAAACTTCAGCTTTAAATCTCAAAGTTCCAGAATACAGTCAGTGAGGCAGGATTTAGTGGATTGGAATGGATCAGACAGTATCCACGGAAAGTGCAGAGCAGATTCTTGCAGAGCCCTAAACCTGCAAAATGCTCAGGGATCCTCCAAACAATGAAGACCAACTGGTTCTTTAAGGGAAAGGCCCTTCCAGTTTGAACCATTTGCTGTTAGTCACTGGTGCTGGCACCCAGACAAAGTATCCCTCCCTCATGCATTCCTTTCTCACTAGATATATAATTATTCCTTTACATGTTGTCATAGTTTTAAGCTCCTGACTCAGATTTCTTAAATACCATCTAAGACAACTGTGTAGTCCCTTCTCAGAAACAAGAGTTAGGGGTAGCCTGGAAGGAGACACAGTTGCTCTCTGCTCTTCTTTGTCACCACAGCTCTGCGCACAAGTAGATGTGGTTTTCTTCAAGAGAAGGTTTTTTTAAGGATTTCTTAATGATACAGATTTCTGTCAATAAGAAGTTCTTCTTTTAGGCTTCAGTGGGACTTTGCATCTGTGGAGTCAGATGGTCACTTCCTTTGAGGCAGGATGACACAGTTGGTTCCCAGCTGCATTTTAAGTGTTACTTCATTCACATCTCCTGCTGCAGCATTTCCAGCCTTGGCGAGACTTGAAAGGAAGCTGCTGCCAAGTCAAACCTTTTTTACCTCATCTCTGCCATTGCAGAGTCTGCACTGCACTGCTGTGGGCAGTCCCAGGACAGCAATAAATGATGGAAGTGGCCAGGGAGGAGTGTCCCCCATTCAGCTGTGCAAAAAGATGCTGCTGTGCTGGACATGGCACACTCCTCAAGGCACAGAATCTGCGTCCTGTGAACTGAGCACGCAGGGAATCGTGAGACGCCCAGATCAGTAGCAGACACTGTTCATGTCACTGCTGTCTGCCATACACCTCTGCACACGTGGAAGTACGAGTTCTCTCTGTTGTTACTGCGGCTGGAAAGAGCTCATCTAATTCTTTGGAATTCCTGACAGAATATGGACAAAGTCTTTTACATGCCTCTTACTGCCTTCTTATCCATCAGATATCACTCTTTCAAGTGATTTTTCTGTACTTCAAGTCTGTTCCTCTATAAGAAACAGAAACAGGACTTGCTGGGCTTTCTTAGAAAGATTTTTGTGAATTAGTGGATTTTAATTAAGGATTCATTAGAAATCTGTAATAATGAGTTTTGCTTATTTTCAAAGACAGTTTATAGTTGTTCTGTATTAATGCTAACATTTTGAAAAGGGGCATCTGCTACCTCATTGTTATTTTTCCATTTTCATTGATTTGTGGGGTTTTTTTAAGCTAGGAGTATGAGTGAGATGGAATAAAAATATATAAATAGATTAATTATTACAGAAGCTCTTAGGACATGAGAAATTTTAAGTTTATTCTGAAAGGCACAATTATATGGAATGACACAGCCAGTAAAAAACTGCATCTGTTTTTTTGAGTTTATATTCCTTTCCCTTATCATCTATAGGTCCTTCTTATTTAAAAAAAAAAAAAAAAACACAGACTGACTGTGAGCCCTCATGTCTGTGACATGTACATGCTGCAAAGGTTAGAGGTGTGGCAAAAGATATTTTAGTCAAGTCTTCAAATAGGAATTATGAAAGATTGGGTTGTGGTCATGAATACTGGGAGTGTGCAGCCTCCTCACTGTTCTGAGCAGAGGTTTTGGGCATTTCTCATCAGGAGGTCTGTGATCTTTTGCTGGGGCCCATGGACACAGAGCTGCTTCTGCTGCTTCCAGGTTCAAGAGTTCAGCACTGGTGTTCACAGTGTGAGGCAAACGGAGTCTCTGAACTCAGAATTGGTCTGGAAGCTGGCTAGCCAGCTTTGTCATCTGACTTCAAAAGCACTACATTGTGCTTGGTTTGGGAGGGTTTCTTTGTTCATTTTTCTCTCCAATAAAGGTAGACTTCTTTGGAATTGTTACAGATTAGGTTTCAAAAGTATTAAGTGATTCACTTTGCTTTCCATTTCTTCTGGGCCAGAACAATTTGTTTTAGGCTTTGAAAATGAGTAGATGATAATTTCAGTTGTTTCTGAAATAATCTTATTTCAATTGTTTGCCAAAGTGTAAATCTCCAGCTTTCATTTTGATTGTGAAGTTTGCTTTGGTGGTCTGCATGGGTATAGTAATTTTTAGTGATTATTTAATGTTTGAGCACAATTTAAATCTTTCATTTTAAAAATTTTTTAAACGTGCTTAGGTTTAATTAATTAGAGCTAAATTCTGTATTGTTTCTCTTTAAAATGGAACCTAATCTCAGTTTGCATTCTGTTTGTTGTAACATTATTGGCTGAGTACAGATGTGGTGTAATCAAGTATGAAGCCATTTAAGAAACAAAGACTCAGGAAAATTTAACTGTGACAGTTTGCAAAAGAAAATATTGAGATTTGAGCATAAATTTTTGCAAGATTAACTTCCCTGGGAAGTTGAAAACATAGGAAAATCATGTATTGCTTCAAATAGCCCTTTTCCACAGAAATCCATGGAGTACTCTGTGGGATCATTTGAAAATCAGATGATGTATTCATGTTGGTTAAGGGAATCTGTGTTAGGAATCTAAAGAAAACATTGTAAGATTAGGAATTACAATATTTGCTTCAGTTGGTAACTGCAGTTAGATCAATGAAAGCAAAACCATATATGTGGGTTTTTCATCCATCAGAACAGAGAGAAGTCAGATAGGAAGGAGTTTTTAGGAATACTCTTGAATCTTTCTAAAATAAATCAAGTCTTTTTATTTTTGTGTGTATGTGTGTGTGTTGGGGGGAAGGGGAGAACTGCTGGGCTTTTCCATGGTACTTCTCTAAATGACTTTTCATTGTTTTCTCAATACAACATATTCCAGGTAGTACAACATGTGAGCTGGTATCTTCTGTGTGGGTACTGGGCGTTCCTTTTAGAATTGGATGTCACTTAGACTTATGTGCCACACTTGTGCTGTGCAGACAGTGCATGGTCTGAGAATACTTCATAAAAAACAGTATGTACCACTGCAGCTGAAGGAGGACACTTGAAACCTGGACATGATTTTGCTGCATAAGGCTATTTTAGTAGTAAGGAAACCTTTGTAAGAAACTATGGCTTTGTGTTCCTGTATTTGCTTTTAGAAATTCAGCTGTTGAGGAGACATTGTGCTGTCTTGAGAGGGTAGTCATATGGGAAAGTGCAAGTGTTTTTATGTGCCATGACACAATATTAATTTTTTTCTTCTTTCCTCTTAAGTGTAAGAATAAATATTTGTACTTAGAAAGATTTTTTTCCATAGAAGCGTGTTGGACAGATTTTGGTTTTGTAGTAGTGTAGTCCATGTTTCTGAATATACAGATTTAATATATAATTAAAATATATATTTAAAAGTTGTGTGAGAACAGATGTTTCAGAGATACAAGTTACAGTTAGCTACTATAACCTGATTTAGCTTAGTCTAAAAGGATTACTGTGGCTTAAGGAATTGGTTTCCTATGGTAACATCAGGATGCATGTATTACATGCAGTTACAACTTACCAGGGATTGTGCTTATCCATGTCCATGGTAGCAATAATGGAAAAGTAATACTGTAATGACTTAGTGTTCCTTACATAAAGCACTGACCAATTTCCAGGTAATTACTGAATATTCAGTGTGGATAGGACTCTATAAAAATGTGTTATCTGTGTGCCAGTCACCACTAATTTTGAAGTGGTATTTTAAAATTACTACTTTTTTTTTCTCCTTGAATTAGTCCAACCACAAATAGTGGGTTTCATGAGCTGCAGGTGTAGAGAGGTGGGTTTGTTTCATGTTTGGAGGTGTCCATTCTTGCTCGTAATTGTAATTTTAAGTCCATATTTACATTGCTCCCCTCTTGCTGCAGCAAACAGGAGCTTTTGCCTGAGTTTTCAAAGCAGCAGAAGGATGAATGCTTTAATACAGTCTCAGTGGGTTTTTGACAGTCCACAAATGGCATTTTTAAAGTCCACAAAAAGTTATGTTTGGGCTTTATCTTCAATATTTACAGAGGCCTTTGGGCATAATCAGAAAATACTGCTAACTGTATCTGAAATAAACATTTTATATTGTCAAGTGAGTAAACTGAGTAAGCATTCTTCTGTGGACCTTGATTTACAGTACCAACAAGAAGTATATATACTTTTAATGAAGCATCCTAATCATTTAAGTCCCTTACAGTTTATCTGTACTTAAACATTACAGAATGAAATAGTACAGTTTGGTAATTCTAAATATATCTTAAGTGTTTACCACAGTGGGTTATCTTCTTGTGGTGAAGTTCCTTATTTTGCAGCCATGAGGAAACTATCAATTTGATATTGAAGTTGTAGTTCTCTCCTTTTCCATAATGACACAAATACATCAACATCATGAGAACACACATTCTTGAAAGAGCAGTTTATTTGAATCAGTAAAATTTTAAAGTTCTTAATAATTTACTGATTTAAGTCCTAAGTGCATTTGGAGGGGAGGAGGGCATGTTCTAGTGGTCAAGTTAGCTGCTAATACACAGCTAACTGTTCAGTCAGAACTACAAAATTGATAAGTATCATCTCAGAGGTTGTTATAAATACAGCTGCTCATTAATTTTTCAATACAGCAGCTTTTTGTCTGGAAATGCTGATTCATTGAAACCAAAAGTTTGTAATAATCCAAGAAAACTTGGAAGAGTGTTTTCTAACAAAACTGTCTGCTAAATGTGCAGCCAGGGAGAACTTCCAAGGCAGACAGTCAGAGCACTCATCTGGGAAATTCAGATTTCTGCTCTGCCTGGTTCTCAGTCAGAGGGCAGAGCAAGATATCTCTTTTCCCAAAGGACTGACAGGACCACCAACTCACTGGATTTGCAGGAATTCTCTTTGGTTTAGATATTAAGTGTAGGCTTAAGTGATGTTTGTTAAGACGTACGTACTGGATTTTTAAGTGCATGTATCTTAAAAAACTTTGCTGCTGGAAAAGTGAACTAACACAGCAGCAGTTCATGTTGTTGTCATTTTGCTGTCCAAACAGAAAACAAAGGTTGCTCTATAAGGAAAGTTCTCTTAATCCATTAAAAATGAGACAATCTTGGCTCGCTTGAGCTGATGTTGCTAAAATGCCTATTTCCTCAGCGCAAAGAGCAATAACCAGGAAATAACAAGGTCAGCTATCCCGCTCTTTGTCCCTTTCACTTGCTAGAAAACACTTTCACCCTCAGCTAGTTTCCTCCCAGAATCAGCAGGGCCCTTGGTTGGAAAAGGGTGGGGTCTTGGCTGCTGTGCTGCATGGCTGGATGCTGATGTGCTGGCTGATTTGTAATCATTGACGTGCTGCATACTTCCATACGTGATTCCATAGTCCCAACTATTATTCTATTAAGTACTGTAACAACTTGCAAAGGACGGCGTGATTCACGACCATTCTCAACTTCATTCTTACAGAGAAGTTAGAAAATTAGGAGTAAAAGAGCATCTCTGCAGGGAGGTAGGATAATCACAGTACGTTTTTCAGGATGAAGCTGTGAGCATTGGATCTAGGGTATGCTGGGAGGATAATGTGAAAAATTGTAAGAGCATTCCTTTTTCTGAATCTCAAGAAAAACATAGCCTTAAATAAAACTACCACATAAATAAAGTTTCGAGTCTTCTCAAGAAACTGAATAAAAATAAATAAGTTGTGTTCATATAAAGAATAGTTTCAAAATTCCTTGACTGTAGAAAATATTAATTCTTATAAACGGAGTATCTCTTAGGAATTTTGTTGAAATAAATAGATGCCTAAAATGGGGTTTCATGACTATATTTGACAATTGTACCAGCTCCTCATCAATCCTTTTAGGCAAAGCCAGAATCAAGTTATAAAAATCAACCTTCTATTTATCTTTGCAGTTTAATCATTTGTAAATTATCAATCTTACTGATAACATTCATAATAATCTACTTGTGTAAGCATGTGTACATTCCACTGAATGCATTTTTGCCATTCATTTAGGATGATTAGAAATTGCTGGGTTGAGTATTCTGTGAAAGTTTTACAAAATGTTTGCCTTGTCTTTCTGCAAGTATATATAGAAATCAAGATATTGCTTACATTCTTCTCATGAAGTTACTAAATTGAGAAAAATGTCATTTTTGGCTGCAGCTGAATTTCGATTTATTTTGTATTGAATAATTCTAACTTTTGAAATGGCAAGTCAAAAGGGGAAAAATAGTTCAGTGTTAAATAATTAAGGAATATTTTTAAATTAGTATTTCAGGAGCGAGATAAAATTTGGCAGTAGAAAGAAAGCATAATAGGTACGTTTTGGCTTTTTGGATTAGTAACAGACTATTATGTAAAGTCATTCTCTGTTATCTCTATTGTTACGAAATCGAGGGTAATTTTTTAATTTGACTAATGATGATACAAGTTAGAAAGTCAAAAATACCTTAAAGCCCAAATGACAAAATGGAGATACATTAAAATATGTGAGCTAAGGTGAAATAATGCTTCCTTAAAAAACCCACAGCACAGGGAGAGCAGAGCACTATGGGTAGAGATATTTGAGTTTGTTGGGTTTTTTAACACTCTTGAGTCATAGCAGAAATGAATGTGGATCTTTTAGTCTCTCTCTTCTGGAGTGCTTTCCTTAATAACACTTCTTTTCTGCTATTTTACCATAGAAGAACTAGAAAGGTAACGCTAGTACTAAATCTCGAAGATCAAACACCATTCTTCCTCTTACCTGCCATACTAATTCCAGAGGACCAATGGGTCCTGGGAGTACTTTTCCCATAGCTACTATGAGGGTGGTACTTAGGTGCTGAGGCTGATTTACAGAGCAAAGATTCACTTCCATGATAAATGTTGGAAATCACAGAATGTCTACAATTTTTTTATTTTCTCTAATTACTGCAAATTTTCTCTTTTTTTATCACTGAAGAAACAGAGTTATGACATTCTCTACCAGATTAATTGGATGTCCAATTGGAAATTGTGAATAAAGAGGAAAAATTTTCAGTAACTACATTCACTTCCTACATATTCTGAAATGCTTTTGCTCATCTCTTGCTGTTCATTTGTTTTCTCCTCAATACTTTACATTGTTAAAATCTGGAGATAAACCATCATAACCAAATTTACATACTTGTTCCCCTGCCCTTTAAAATAATCAAAATGTCCGCTGCAGATTTTAGGTGAGTTTCACACACTGGTGTGGCTCAAGTGAAATACTTTCCACATTGAAACTCTTTGTTGATTGAGAGATCTCTAGGATATCAGAAATCCAATTGAGAAGGTAAAATTTTTAAACTGCCAGAGAAAAATAATTAAAAATCACTCTTTTATGTAATATTTTTTTGCAAAATACAGTTGAACTCACAAGTGAGCATCAGTCAGGGCATTTTTATAATTGCCAGAGGGTTAGCTGTGATGGTTGTGAATTCTTGTCAAGTGAAGAAATTAGTCATTAAAACTGCCCTTTTTTCCTTCAAGTTTTGAAAGTTTCTCTTAAGTGCCTAATTTCCTTTAGGAATATTTATTTTATTCTTTTCCTCCTATTCAGATTATTTGGAATGCTTTATTTCTCTTCAAACTCTCCCTTCTCCTCTTCCTCCTAGCTGTATAGTAGAATAGATAACCAATTTAGAATAAAAAATAACCTCCCATTTACTCCTTATAGCTGGCTTTTAACAGTACATCAAGTGGAATCAAAATCCCATCAAAAATGTATCTTGTTAGAGAGCTAGCATGATAAGGAGAGGGAGCTCCCCACCTGAGGACACATTCAGGGATTTTTTTTTTTTCTTTTTCCCCCCTACAGTTTGACTGGAAGGTCAGAGTCTCTTTTCTGGTACAAAGGATCTAGTCATAGGCTAGATCTCAACCATATCATAGGAGCTTTAAAAATAGGAGAGAAATTAAATGTTCTGGAGGTTGAAATATGTCACTGATTCAAAACTTCAGTGCCACCTGAGCATGCAACCTAAGCACATTTTTGAGTAGTGTTTCAAAGATGTCTGTTTCTCTAAAGGTGGGAGTGTTGCATCTGATTTAAATTGAAGTATACAGCCATGTTCTTCAGGCAATTTTTCAAATTGCATCTGTAGACCCAAGAAGATTTTTCCCCACAACCTGTACTTTTAGCACAGAAAAAAACTGACCTAGACCAAAACAGTCATTGTAGTGGGCACGTTCCCATCACGTGTTCTTACTTGTTCTGGAGGATTTGCTCAGCTGAAGGCAGATGATTCTAAGGTTGTTACTTCTTCTGCTGTCCTTGTTGGTGGCTTAAGCTCCAGAAAGGAAAGAATCATTCCCCCAGCTCTTTCCTTGTTTGCTGTTTGTCACATATGCTGCCTACCCTTGTCCTTAGGAAGCCAGTGAGAAACTTCTCTTTACAGCTTCTACCCCTTTTGTCACGCAAAATCCCCATTAGGCAGTGTCCGCTCCCTGGGATGTTTGCATTAGAAAAGCTGATTTATCTTTGGCAATAGCTGCTTGTTTTTGTCTTAGAACACCACAGTCCTAAGTATCATGATTCCCTTTCATTAGACTGTTGCCCATAGTTTCAGTGGTTTGGGGAATCTGGCTCAAATAGATGAAGTTTAATACAAAAAAAAGTTTCATAAGCAGAACTTGTTTTCCAGATCATTTCCAAAAGCCATTATTGCTACATTTGAAACTTTCTTAGGTAGTTTGTTAGGATTATTGCATGAAAATTTGCAGGCAAACCAACAATCACAGTGTACTTCATATTTTTTTCATGCTGATGTGGCTATAACTGCTTTTTTATGTTTGTAGGGGAGAAATATTCCCAGTTCATATTTGCACTGTTATTGAATTGCAAAAAATAACACAACATCTAGCCATATACTTGACCTACTCATATTGAATGTGCCAACAGGGACTTGAATAATATCTGTCCAAAGCATTACCCAGTTGCTCAATCCAAATCACCTCCAAGAACAGGTATTTCCAGTAGTGTGCTGTATTTCTGCCAGCATGATTGGCTTATTACAGTATTATTTATGTTAAATACTGAAATAGGAGTGTTACCAAAATCCCCCATTTCTTAAAAAATCATAACAGTAATATGGCAAATTCATAGACTGCATGGTCCAGACTGTTCAGAAAAAGAAAAAGTAAGATGGAACGCTGGAACTGATTGCCTTGATAGAATATTTAATAGTTTTCAGCTAACATAGAATAGTTAATAAAATGGATAGCAAATGGTTTTCCCTCTTTTTATAATTCTACAGTGATCTAGGTAAGACTGATTGGAGGTTTTTAAAATAATTTTTAAACAAAAGTCTCAAAGAGAAAATAAAACTCTGGAAGGAAAGTCAAAGGCTTGCTGTATTCCTTTCTTTGGACTCTCTTATATGCTTGCCCTGGCTCTCCAAGTGGTGTAAGCAAGATGTATAATCCCAGATAAATGCAACCATCTGAAGTGAGCTTAATGATTTAGTCTAGAGCTATGACATGCTTCAGTTTCAGCAGAAGTACTTTGTGACCTGTGCTTGAGTAATTTTAGAAGAGCACATGAGTTTTTTTTACTGTTTATACTTAGAAAGAGACATGGAAAACACTTGTTTTCCATGGGATATCAGTGTAGAACTTGAATAATTTAGTGAAAATAGATATTTTTTCCATGCATCATTAGAATTCTGACAGGTTTTGTAAAGCCAAATAGAATGGGATCTCTTGTCCCACTATTTAGTGATGTGTTTGGTTTTTCTCTGTTAAAAGTTTTAACTCCAAGTCAGTTAAAGCATTGTCTATGCATGTGCAGCTGGTGGTTTTCTTGAGCCCTGGCAGTGCCCAGGGAAAGCTTGGACACCTCATCCCAGTGGTGTCTCCATCTCTCTCCTGCTTCTCACACTGGCCCAGCTGAGCTCCCACCCCAAGACTGTGGCAGGGAGGGTGTCTGTATGGGGCACTGCCTTTCCTGGGCAGTGGCCCTTGGAAAGAGGGAGAGAATGACCATTTTCATGCAGCTGCTCCATGTGGGGGGTGAGTGACTGTCTCCAGGAATGGCCTCTGTAGTCCTCTGGCTCAGACATCTCAGTGGTTTGGCATGGCAGCATGGGAGCCCTGAGTTAGACAAGAAGCAACCGGTTTGTTTTACAAACCATTAGGGAAAAGGCAATGCATCCACAAATAAAGTGCATGCTTTTCTTCAAAGACTTTTTTTACCATTTTAGTGCTGACACTAAATGGATGTGGAAGAGCAGTTTGGATGCTGAATATGCAAATTGATGTGCTAACTTCATTTTACAATACGTTTCATTTCTGATTTTTCTTAAGGCCCGAGATGAGTAGCACAATATGAATGTTGAGGGAAGTACTTTCAGATTTCAGTACTCTATCTGTTGACTTAATGTCTTAACTTAAGAACTCAAAGATGAATGTGTCTACATCTATGGTCTATGACATACAATCTTATATCTGGTTTATGACGTGTAATCCAATGATACGGCCACACAGCAGCTGTTTTCTGGGAGGTATGTTAGATTATCTGTAGTTTTCCAACTTTGTTCCTGGAAATCTTCATTATGAGCAGGTAAGTGTTAATTACTACATGTGAATGCAGTATCTATAGCAGTAAATTACAGCTGGAAGTTGCTGATGTGGCTGTAAATCCGCAAACAGAAAATTTCCAAGTCAGAGGATTGACTGCATTTTGCAGTGTACCAGATTTATACTGCACTAATGGAGAATAATTTTATATATTCAGAAGAATATTTTAATTGTTCTATAAGTTGCCATTAGAATTTCTTGATTTAAATTAGCAATCAGGTACACAGTTCAATAACATTTAAAAACTGGTAGCTGTGGATTATGTTTTCAAAGAGATATATTTTGAGAGCTGAAATCTAAGAAAGATCAATTTTTTTATATGTTGATATATTAAAACAATGTATAAATATGAAATTTAAATTGCATGATGTAGAACTGATGAGTGAGGTTGATAAATGTCACAATTTCACCAAAAGATTTAATAACCATTTTGTTCTAGTCACAGGGAGCAAACATCTGAAAATGTAAGGCCTATTAAATTACATCTCTTAAATTCATATAGCATGTAAATGCAGTATATCTGCATTGATCTATCAAGGTAGAATAGGTATTCTGGCTTAACGATTTTTTCCACCATTGTAATCATGCTGTCTTTCTGAATGATGCAATTAACCTATCAGAGACTCACTCCTAAGAAATATTTGCTTTCACATTAGGTTTTTGCTCTTACACTGCTGCTATTCACAGATTTTATTTTCTCACACATTGATCAGGTGTGATTAATCTAGCAAAACTTTGTGATATACAACTCATATCTGTCTCTAAAGAAAGAAAAAAAAACAACAGAACTGTTTATAACAGCTTTCCTATGAAAATTCTTGTTTTGTTTTGTTTTTTTTTTTTAATGTGTATCAACTCTTGTGGCTGTTACCTAACAAAGATAGCTATTTTATTTAATGATATTTCATCATACCTTTGTTGTCCTCTTCTGATGCAAATTATATTCTACCATATTTTTAGGAACTTAAGGCAATTTTCCTTTTGGAAATGTTTACTTCAGTCAGCTTACCTGGAGTAACAGGAACCACTTAATATATTTGGTGAAATATATTAAATCAGTTCAGCTAGCTGTTTAATCTTTGGTATCTAGTTTGGAATGAGTCTTTATGATTTATATAATTGAAACATGGCAATACAATATTGCTGTTGCTTTACCTGTTGCTTTACCAAAAACCTGAAATGTCTCTTGAATCCTGCTAGCCAGTTTACTCCAGTAGAAGCAGATATGTTTATCTCATTGTTTGCTTCTAAAGGGAAAATGACTTTTCAGTATTCTCTTGATAATAAATATCTTGCAGTTTACTAGCTCATACCATTAGAAGTATATGTAGTAATGAACCAGATAATAATTGTGCGTCAAGGGGCTATTAGCACTGACTTGTGATTTAAAAGTGTATCATAAACAAGATGATCATGGATCAATTACTGGCAATTGGACTATGTTTATTTATGCTATTTTAAGATTTGCTTGCAGACCTACATTTCATCTTCTTGTGTGGTGTAGCTCTATGGATCCTGTAGCTATTGTTAAAAAGCTGGGGCAGTGTGTTTGCCATCTCGTTTCTACTAAAAATGTAGAAAAAAGGTATTCCTAGTTGTCCACAACAGTCACCATCAAGAGAAGTGCAACTGCTGTTGTACTAAAATGCTGTTTTATGAAGCCAGCATTTTCTCTATGTTTTTATTAATTGTTCAAGGGAGCGGCAGCCTGCTTAGGCTGTGTTGAGAGTACAGTTCTGCCAGCCTGTTCACCAGGAACAAAGGACAGGTTAAAGCCTTGCCCCATCTGGGATGTCTGATGGCCACTGGAGCTGTGCACAGTAGTTTATGTACTTTAAAGGTTCAAATCAACATCAGGGTCCCATTGCACCAAGTGCCTGGGGTGCAAAAGCAAAATATTCTCTAACCTTGCTGAGATTTGCTGCAGCCTACATGTGCTCAGTGCAGTCATTTTGTGTGGGAAACATCTGACACCCAAGGACAGTGCTAAATACTCAGCTGTGTGGGGAAACAGTAAAAAGTAGAAATTGTACAAATGCAGTGCATTGAAGAGCCAGTGAATTAAAATACTTGCTTATTTTCATGTTTTAATATGGTCTCTAGAAGTCAATGTATGTGTTAGAGAGCTAACTTACATTTTTTGATTCTGAGCAACAAAAAACCATACCTTATATAGGGGATGTGAGTGTCCTTTAGTTTTCAATAAAAAAATCACAAAACTTTGGTTTGTAGATCACTATTCTCTTGTGAAGATCACTCTGCTCTTTATCCACATTTTATTACAGTTTCATTTAAAGAAATCTTTGTGAAAAATTATTATGCTTGCAAAAGTATAATAGGCAAAAGGGTTTATTATTTAGTTGCCTTTTTAATTGTAGCATAAACACAATTTCAGAGTATGGTTCTGTAGAAGGCAAATCCTGAAAAGCAAAGCTCTTACACGAATTTCCTCATCTTACATGCTGAATCTGTCATGAACTTATCTGTATTAATAGATTAAAAATGTATATCAAATGTTTGTTTAATTAAATTTTATTGCATTAAAAATAAACCTCAGTCTTTAAAAGGTAGATAAGAAAGCCACAGCTCAAAATAAAGAAACACAGCTCCATATGAAGAAGGCATTTATGTTTAACCAAATGTGTCATACACCAAGTGTGACAGATCAAAGTACTGTTTGGAGTCTTGAGTTCTCCAAGTCAGTGCCTTTTTTTCCCAGAAATAGACAGCTTTTCCATTGCGTATTTAAATGTTTACTGTTTGCTCTGAATGTAGATATTGGATTATTTCGCAGGGTTAGGGTTTGGACTTGCTACAACTGATCAAGAATTTCACTTCTGGTGTTTACATATGTTTTCTGGTTTAACTGCCAAAAGTCTTTGATCAAATTAATGACAAAGGTTCTTTCCCTTGCTAGTGTATTTTAAGTTGAAAAATTGAAAAAGCTATGGACTAATGAACAATGGATCAGTGGACAGGTAGAGAGGAAGAGGAGCTTGTCTAGAATGTGTTTGTTTGTTTAATTAAAAGTAACTATTGGTGATGAACTACCTTCAGTTCTCAAAAATCTATGGTTGCTTAAAGGCTATTGTCTACAATGCACCTGTTCCTGGCATTCTTCAAGGAGATACTTTGAGAGTTGGGAATAACCTGTATGCTTTTGTTGCCCAGCCATCTCTTTCAGTCATTCACAGGAGGCAAGAGCTCTGAAAAGGCTGAATGTCTCTGGAATGGAGTTTCCCTAGAAATTCACAGTGGTCACTGCTAGAAGAAGTTATTTATTTCTGTCAGGTTTTCTCTCCAGATCCAGCTGAATTAAATTTGTTCACCAGGTGCAACATCAGGCAGGTCCTTTTTGTTCATGTTCAACCACTCATCTTGCAGAGAGGTTGCTGATGGCCCTTTAGCAAAGTAGTACCTGAAGGAAAGAGAAGGGAGAGGAGGTGCAGGGAGGCTCCTTGGAGTCTCAGCTCAGTTGTTGCAGGTTGGAAGGGTCCAGTATCAATGACCTCAGACTCTAAGGTTCTGTATTTTACTTCAGGTAGGCAGTGCTGTAGTTGGTGGGAGTTTGATTTTAATTAATACAAAGAAATGGATTTCCTACCATTTCTGAGACAAGTGTAAATAATTTCTTTCTCTTTAAGGAGTTCTGGCAATATTTGCCTTTTAAACTGAAGGAATTATCTAGTTTTATTATCTCCCTCAATTCAATTATTTTACCTCACGTCCCTGTTCCAGCATCATTTGTTGAGATTCATTAGCAGTTCTTTGGCAGTCACAAGACACTAATCATCTGTTTACAATATTGATCAGCAGCTTTTATGTTAGATTACATTTGAAGTGAGAAATAATCCTGCAGCAAGTAATAAATAAAAGACTGGGAAGAAAGGGAAGAAGCTATCTTAGGCTCTATAAAGTATTTTTTTAGGTACCCTGGAAACATCTACATGCCAAACAGTTGGGCCCCTTTAATGACTTTCAGCTCTGAAATTCCAACAGAATTTCCCATCCACAAGTTGTACATTGTCTCTAGTCATCTATGTTTGTAAAGACATAGATTATTATGCCTATGGATATACATTTCTGTTGACTTCTAAGCAGTTTCTGAGTGGTAAAAATATTTATGGGCTAACAAAAAATACTTAGCTTCTGATGCCTTAACTATTTCATTTGTTACTGTATACACCTTTTTTCCATGTTATACATAATAGGATATTGTTATCTTACTTCTTGAAAATTATGTACTTTTCAGAACGGGAATTGAGAACCAAATAGTAGGAATTAAAAAGTTTACTTTTCTGAAGTTGCTAGCTAAATTTCTTCTAATTTAGTCTGAAAAGGCTGATTTCAGCAGTAGATTTGTGCGAATTGGCATTAGAAAAATGTTAAAAGTTATATAAATTGCAGCCAAGATTTACTTGCATTTACTTTTATTACTTCTCAGAGCTTTATTAAGGTGCCTTAATCTTACTGAATAATAAGGTAGAGTGATTTTGCATCCATGAAGATGTTGTAAGCACATCTTCAAACTATGGGGTTGCTTTAAAATATATTACTTTCAGATAGTCAAAATTACTAGTTCATGCAGTTGTATCCAGTCATTTCCCAGAACAGTTCTAAAAGGCAACAGCTATCAGATAGAAAAGACAATAAAGTTTTTTCTTTTCATAGGAAATCCTTACTCATATACATATATCTATACTTGTGGTTGTTAATTAGGGGAAAAAGTTTCCTGAAACTCAGTTTAGCCATAGAGATATAATAAAGACTTGTATTGCCTTTTCCTATTATTATAAATATTTAAGAAGGAGTAAGTTAGTGTGGTTTTGCACATGGATAAGGACAGGAAGAAGTGTCAAAAGAAGAGAGATAATGCTGCAGAATTTAGATAAAACTTGGGCAGAGGAACAGGACACTAAATAGATCTGGCAGCAGCGGACTGGCTTTTCCATTACTTCTGATCCAATTATGAGAGTTGCTCAAGTTGTAGATGCTGCCCATTTGTCACGTGATGTTGCCAGCATTTATTTCCGAATCAAATCTATAAAAGGAAATGAGAGTTCCCTGTCCTTGCAAACCACTTGTCTGGTAGGAAATCACTTACAAATAATAAAGTGCATATTAGAGCATGAAATAGTTCCTTGATGTATGACCTTCAAAACTGGTTTAAGGAAAACAGTTGAAGCTGGGAGTAGCAGAAACTTTTCTTACTCTGAAGAATCACAGGCTGCAGTCCTGTGTTTGTACAGCTCGCTGGACGCTTGTCTTCACTCTGAAACTGTATTTACAGAAGCAGCAGGGATTCCCTATGGGCAGGGCAGGAGAATTGCCTGGGAGCAGGGAAGAGCTGCCTCCCCTCAGCATTGTACTCCACTGGTTTGACTTCTTTGGGGGAGTCCTCACCCTCTGAGTAACAACCACAGAGGCAGACTTGTAGGAGGGGCTGAAAGCATGCAGCCGCAATTCGCATGGGGGTCAGGTTCTCAGTGTCAAAAGGTGACAAGGTTACATGTAATCTACATTTAGAGTTATCTCTTCAAAGCAGCGGGTGAGAATTAACTTCATGATTTTCACTGCTCAGTGAAATAACAATCCACTGGAGGGTCTCCAATTTTTTGTACTGATTTGTGCCCAAATATATTGTGGCATGGAATAGAAAATTACCTTACTATACAGCTAATACAAAATGTGATCTAATACAAGGCTACTTGAGATTTATAATCAGGAGGATTCAGATCCAATTTTGACATCTTACAGCATGTAAGTTATTGGTTTTGGCCAATGTTTTGAAAATAAAAATCTCGGTAATATTTCCTGCCATGAAATGCCTCAAGTTTACTATTTTATAATAAACATCTAGCAGCAGCACTTCTCAATTCCATTACATTCCCTTCATCAAGGATTGCAGAGTGAGTTGTACATACTCACTGACTGGATGTTATATTGACTTAAAATTGAATGTGGTGTTCACTGCAAAGGCCCAGGAGTTCAATGATTGCAGAACTAGAAGCAGTAACAAAAGTGCTGTGGGCTGATTTGCCATCCTTTATTCCACATGGACTCTGTTCTGTTTAGTCTTACCTAGTCAGTTTAAGAAACAAATTTTTGCATACAGAATCTGTACACTTGCATGGTGCCATTATTGCTTTCAATAAATAAACAACAAGCAAACCTCTCCCAGTACAGGTGACATACAGATTATGTGATTTTCAGTAATTTTTCCAGTTTCAAGGCTCAGTGCTCTACAAAAGACAACTGTGCAAGCAGCATTTTGATAACAGGGATAAATCACCTGCTCCCATTTTTTGTCAAGTCATTACATATTTTTCATTCTTTTTACATCTTGTTCAGCACTTACAGATTAATTTCATGCTTTGTTATCATCTGTTGTCCACAAAAAAATTCTGCTTGGGGGAATTTTAACAGTTCCTATATTTTTCTTTCCACAAGTACTTCAGAAATACAAGGGACAGCAATGTTGTAGGATTGTGTAATGCACCTTTAATTACTTTCACAAATATTTTGAGAGTTGGTTGTTTCCTTTTTAATTAAGAGCTTTTATGTACATTCAGGGAGAGGTCCTGACTCTCCAAAGCCACCATGATTTCAAGGAAAAGAATGGGTGTGAGCTTTCCATCCTCAACACATTTTTAGGCACTATATACACTAAGTAATTTGCTTAAATTATCTCTCCTCCTTTTCTTAGTTGAGAGCTTGGTGGCCCCTTAAAATAGCAGGTAGGCAGCAATGTTCAAGGATTTGAACAGACTGAAACTTGAAGTACACAGTTAAAATGGAAACTAGAAGACTGAATCAGAGGTTTTTGGTTTTAGTATGATAAAAGCTTTGTTATCTAGCTCAGAAAAAAAGTTCCACTATTTAACAGATAGTGAAGGGAAAAATGTGGAACTGTTCTCTGACTTATAATGTATTCTTATTTGCAAAGCCTATCTAAACCACAGTGCTGGCCTCAAAATATTACAAAAGCACAAAATTATGTTATTATTTTTGCTAGTATGATCTAAAGACCTTTTGGACCTTTTTTTAGGGCTTGACAGATAGAAGTTTGAGGCACATATTAATATATTTCTCAGACCTTGCAGATGAGTTTTGTGATCTATGAAAGTTGAACTTGTTGATTTCTGTAAAATAGGATGGCAGATGGAACATGTTTCCAGCAGGCAGAAATAGAACTGCTAGGGCGATCAGGCTGATCCCTCAACTGCACACACTTCTTGGAAATTTAGTGTAGAGTAAGAGCTTAAAAGTGAAGTCACAGAAATAGTTCAAGAAAGGGATGTAGAATATATCTGTGCTGGTCACACTCATGGTTTGTGAACACTGTCAGCGAGCTCCACAACTGATGCATTTTGTCTAGTGGTGTTACACAGGGGCATGTGGTGGCTATGTGCTTTTATACATTTATAAATGCTGTTTGTTGGCCCAGCTTCTTTCCTTATACTTGCAAGTCAGATAAGATTCTCCTAGGAGTTAATAATATACTAGTTTTGTTTTCTTTGAATATGAGATGCCCCAACACAAGTTGTCTTTTGTGAAGGCGGTATTTCCCATCCTCCCATGTTCAGCTCTAATGAGCTCAGGTTATGCTTAGTGCAGATTGATCATGCTTGAAGACTGTTGCATCTGGCCTTAAAAAAGGCAAAATAAGTCAAATGAAAATGAATAGAGGTAGATCTGGATGTATTATTCTGTAATTCTCTTAGACAGATCTGAAGTTAGGTTTTGGAGGAGGGTTAGAGGCCAAACTGCTGCTGTGCCTATCAGAATGAGTCACTAACTAGCAGAGTAATTGCATTGATTATTGCACACCCACAAATTACAACAGAAAATACTTTGCAGGGGGTGGAGGTTGTACTTTTCCTAAAGGTTTCTGTATAATTAATCTACTGTAAGTGCTGGTTCTTTAGAAACACCTGAACCCTACTGTAGAGCATGGTCCTTGTGTGCCAGTTGGCCACCCCTCCGTACATCGTCATTGCAGTGTTTCTTGTGCTATTGCTTTGGTGCTAATGAAGGTTTTGACAATGCTGCTGTTGGGGAAATTCAAGTAATGTATTCTGCTTTTGTTTTTACATTGTAACTGTATGCCTGTCTTCATTGCAGGCATTAGGAGTTTGAGCAGCTGCATTTGTATACCTACAGCAAAACAGCTCCCTTGTTAGGCAGAACATTTCATAAAGGACTAAGGAGAGTTGACTGAGCCATAAGGGACACTTTTAACTCGTAAACAAGAGGCTGATTATCAAGAGGCTGTGCTTGTTTGTGGAAGAGGTAGCTGAGCAGGCTTCCTTCTCTCTTGGGTGCCTTACCTTGTACTTCACCCAATCATTAAATCCATTTAATTTTTTTTGTTGTTGTTGACACAGCTTGCATTTGCACTCAGTAGATGTTTGGGGATGAAGAGCAATTTTAATAGAAAATTAGTTGCTACACTTGGTACGAGCAAACCAGTAATAACTGGAGTCACTGGGGCAGATTGTCACTCACTGTCTCTTGTGGGTTTCTTGGAACATCAGTTTACAGCCACCTCGGTTAAATGCTGGGTTAGGATTCAAGTTTAAAGTCAGGCTCTCAAAATGGAGACTGTCTACAGTGAGTAGAGTCTAGAGGCTTGCAAAAGAGTTGGGGATTGACAAAAGTAGTTTCTGCTTCATAATATTAAATTCCAGGTGTTTACTTGGCTCAAATATAAACTTTTTAATTGCCATTCTTCTGTTACTTTACAAGGCCTGTGCTGCAAAACCCAACGAATATTGAAACACCGATCAGATTTGTGGCGTGTGCCAGGGCGGCAGCACAGCCCCAGGAGCTGTGAAGTTTTCTGGAGCATGAGGGGGAGCTCAGCTGAGCTTCCCATCACCCACGATGCAGTCACTCTGATCATCCCCTGGGCACCACTCACAGCTCTGTGGGAGGAGCTGAAAGTGCTAGGTTAGAGTTCTTCCTCCCAGTCACTTCTCCCATACAGTGTTGCTGTCTGTCCTCTGCTGTACCAGCACAGCATCCTGCTGTCTGCTGTCATGCTTCGGGACTTGGGCTGCAGGCTGATGGATCCAGTTCTGTTTTGTCCTCAGATTTGGTACAGAAAAGGATGCTTTGAAGGTTATTGTTTGAGTTGCAGAGTCAAACATGCCACATTTAGAAAGCCCTGCTGGTAGTTTGCCTCTACACCCTTCATTTGACTCCACTGGATGTCATCCTTATGATATTACAATTTTCCCCATCAGTTGTCACTCTTTTATTCCACAAAATGTTTCCATGGTTCCATAGATGGGAGACTGGGACTGCCTATATGTACATACATATATATATATATATATATATACATACATAAGCCCTGCACTATCCTTTGGGAGGTACAAGTACCTTGCTCAGTAGGGAGGCACATACCTCCCTTCCTGTGTGAATTAATTCTCTGGATCATCTTGCACGGCAGTTGTTGTTGGGAGTTGGGAGGTGTTAGGTGGGGATTTTTAAGGCATTGTGTGATTTACTTTTTTGTTTGATTAAGTACTTGAGAGAAGAAGTAGTAACTGAAATTCAGAATAGAAGTGATGACTTCATTTCACACCCACAATGGCAGAACTATGAAAATGTGTAACGTTTGCCACTTCTTTAAGTGGTTGTCAGGTAATCAGACAGGTTTAATCTGTGTTTTAGATGAGAAATTGTCTTACAGTCCTGACAGTCCTGAAGCTTAAGAGAATAAGAACATAAATTTTGGCTTGAGGGAGATTGATTTCACATTGATGTAAGCAGTTGTTTCCATGTTTACAATATATTAACAGAAGTAGAAAATAAGGCTCTGGATGGAGCCTTCTACATTCCACTTTCTGGAGACTGAAGGTGACATCAGGATAGCTACTAAATGTATGCTCCATCCAGAAGAAAGGCAGAAAGAATCTTAGTAGAATAAAAATTGTATTCCTGACCTAACATGAACTTTTGTGGTTTGTAAAGCAGTTAGATGAAAACTTCTTTTTTCCGAAATACATGAAGATCTGTTCATGAAGATACATAATTGTTTAATCATCAATAGTATTTATTCCAAATTTAGGTATCTGAAAAGTGAGCTAAGTCCATTTCTTAGCTACTTGAATTTTTTTTTGTAGGATTTTTTCCCTTCCTTATAAAGGGAAGGAGGTTTCTAAGGTAACCTATCAATAAATAAGTTTATTTCCAAAATAAGGGAAATTGAATTTCTAGACCAGGCTGTAACTTCTAGTAACACAAAGCTGAAAAACAGTGCCCTGAGGTTTAGCTGTATTACATTGCATTTGTTACCAGAATTGTTTGCTTGGAATGCTATGTATGGGAATACATTGAATCAGGAAATTTTTCCCTGAATTAGGTGAGTAAAAATATTTTTACAAGACCTTTTAAAACACAGTAAAAATAGCCTATTGTTTAGATCAGTAGTATCAGCTCAGGGTGTTTTTAACCTGCTTTTGGCTCTTCATGATTTTTAGATGATGTATGATTATTTATAGCAAAATGTATCTGCTAGTGAGAAGGAGATTCAGGAATGCAGGTTTGAGGTTTTGGATTGTCTCAAGAAGAGTGGAAAATTTCCAAATAGTTTTATAGTAATAAATATTTTAGGTGTTGTGTGTCACATCTTCATTTTGATGATATCCAAATATCACACCAAGGTTTTGTATGGTCTAGTAATTGCTATAAATTCTTAGATAAATGGTGTAAATTAATGTGTGCAATGTAAAAAGTACCTGCAATTCATGGCACCTCTAACTCATTAGATCTAAAGCATTATCATTTACTTCTTTAATACTCCAATTTAAATACTAAATTAAAAATATATTGATTGCTTTATTTTATATGTATATTAATAGATGCAATTTTTTGTATGCCTCCATCCCTAAGGGAGAGTTTGGTTGAAGCAACTATTCTGTTTGATCATGACATAGGTGGTTTTCTGCTTTCAAGCAGAGTACATTATTTCCTGGTTCTCTTCAGTATGCTAAATATTTTTGGTAGATTTTGGTGGCTTTGATCTGATAGAAGTCAGCTGCATGTGCTTGCAAACACAGTGCATCAGATTAACAGAGTGATTTACCATCTCCCTGTTTTATTCTGTCCCAGTCAAGGTTTCTCAAAGGACCTGGCTTGTGACTTCTAAGCACTGAAAAGCCACTTTCCAGGAGTCACACCTTTAAGAAAGTCTTAGTTTGACCAATTCAGAATGTAAGCTACTACAGTCACAGCCTGCTCTTAAACACTTGATTTGTCTTTTCCTGACCTAAGGTAACATTTTATAATGTTTTAGTCTGTCTCCCCTTACCAGCTGGAGCAAAGCTGAATTCTCTGTTCTTTGAATTATCCTGGCTCTTCCTCATGACAGGAATTGCCAACTGTGGCTGCCACCCCAAGGATAGTGCAGCCCCAGGGGAGGTGCTGCAGGGCAGGCAGAGCCCAAAGGCCACACCAGGGCCTGCTTGCCACTGAGGTGGCCACAACGTGGCCATGGTGGGAGGAAGGAGGAAGGAGTAACAAGCATTGGGATTCATAGGAATGAGTTGTAAGGATTGAGGGGAGGGGAGTGATTGTTGGCAGGCTGGTCAGGCAAAAGGGGCTTGATTGCAGGGGTTGAAGCTGACATGGTAACTGCTGTGTGGATGTTGTCCTGTGATGGAGAGGGGGCTGGCATCCAGATCTGTTTGCCATGTGCAGAATCCTCCTCTGTGCTTGCAATGGGGGGCCTTATGCAGATGAGCAGAAAAAGTACTGAGGAACTTAGAGCAGACAAGAGAAGGGTTAAAAACAAGTGTGAAAGTTGGATCATGGTACTTGGCACCTTGAAATGAAACAGGATTTTTCTGGAAGGCTTTAGTCACCTGGGAAGGAAGGATCGAGTAGCTAGCTGTGTGGGAGGCAATTTGCAATCAAGTGTACTCCTCTGCAGTAGATTGGTACATTTTAATGAGGGAAGTATATTTGCTCTGTTTTATATGATTTGCTTAGGACTAGAAGTCTGGAAATCATTTTAAATAGACTGCTTTGAGATGGTAATGGTCAGGTGGAAATATTTGAAGCATATGATATGGAAACCCTGTATTTACAATATATTTGTAGGGTCTCAAGAAGCTGAGCTGAAATGATTGCCTCTTTTTCAGAAGAGATTTTTAAGAGTAAATAAAGCTCATACAGAGGATGTAAAGGCAGTAGTGAGGAACTACTATAGCTGTGCAACTTTATTTATTTGTTTGCTTATTTACTTCATTAGTTATATTTTCAGCTGATCTTTTAATCCATGCCACCCTTCAGAAAAGGATACCTTTACAGTCACCTCCTCCTCATCCCTTCCCCTTCCTGTAGGCTCTGTGGGGCTGAATGGGAATGGTTTTTACATGTTTATTCCCCTTAGAGATGGTTTTTGGGGTGAGTGGGAATTCCCACTCCCGGATGAGGAGGAGGGGAAGGCAGCCACACTGTGCTCAGACCCCACACCTGTAGCAGCGAGTTCCTGTGGGAGGAAGGGCTGAGTTGGACACTGCTCCCATCTGAGGGGATGCAGAGCTGGCTCCTTCTGCCTCAGGACCTGACACTTAACCACAGTTCACTCCATCCACTGAGAAGGCAGTGCTTTTCTTTGGCCAAAGTGCCAGCAAGGCAGTAAGAGGCATTCAGCTGATGCCTCAGGTATCAATCAAGAATAAGCTTCATATTTGAGGAATGTTCCATGGTTTCTGGTATTTATCATTTTGACTTTTCCAGTTCTTTCTTTTTCTTGCAGTCATTCTCTCTGTTATGTGTGTTTGCTTTATC
This sequence comes from Agelaius tricolor, assembly GCF_023055355.1. NCBI lineage: Eukaryota > Metazoa > Chordata > Aves > Passeriformes > Icteridae > Agelaius > Agelaius tricolor. Next base: position 42,901,693 of record NW_027269262.1, on the reverse strand, counting down.
TTTCTACTTTAGTTTGGTATCTTGTCCTTTCTTCAGCTTGTTTTTGCTTTTTTCCTGCTGTAGGAACAGAGAGTTTATAATAGCTGTAGCATCACTTCAAAAGGTGGATCAAAAGGTGTTTAAAACAATAATTATATAAGTAATTAAAATAACAAAGATTAAATAAACATGTCCTCGCCAAGTGAAGAAATAAATTTCAAGGGCAGTATAAGCATCTGTCTATATATGGTGTTGCTTCCTCTCTTCATCCAAGACTTTCTGCAAAGGTTTCTCATAGGTTTCTGCTTTAATATCTTCTTTTCTCTAACATTTTCAAAACTTCTTAAAGAATGGAATTTTCTCTCTCTCTACATTGTGCATGGTATAATTGGAGAAAAAAAAGACAAAAGGCTTTACATCCTGAAAAGATGTGGGGAGAGACTGGCAAGCAATTTGAGAAAACTTTCAGAATTTAGATGTTTATGCAAAATTTTGACAGGATCATGAAGTGAATAGTGGTATTACACCCATTTTACACAGAGCCAAATTGAACTGTGGAAAAGCAATTTGTTAGGTTTCACAAATTTGTGACTAACCAAAGGACTCCGCTGATTTATTAGCAGTGTTGAGGTGTTAAGAAAACAACTTCTGTGTTTGAGTTGACATATTGCTTTAACAATTTTGTTCAAGGGAGGAAAGAGCCATATAATAAAGGAAATACTAATTCATCTAAACATCCTTCATTTGAATTTAGAATGATGTAGCAGGAAAAACTCTGTTACAGTGTCATTTACCAGTAATGATAAAACATAAAATGGACTCCCAGCTTTAAAACAAGCTGGATCCTTGAGTCTCTAGAGCTGGGGCTGGAGAAAAGAAGGAGCCAGCAGGCAGGGTTGGACCTACCTCTCTGCCCATGTGTTGCTGTGGCTTCACAGGCACCAAGAACGGCTTTGATTCCTCTTTCAAATAATTCTGGATTAAGCTTGCTGGCAGACATTTCTGGATTGGGTAGCCTGGGATAGCTGCTAGGAAAAGCACATTGTGCCAGGCAGCCCTTTGGAGGATGCAGTGTTGAGCAAAGACTCTGAAAGTCTTGCAATCAAGTTAGTATATTGCATGAGAAAACACCAACTAGTGGAAAGTTGTGTTTTTCAGGAAAAGTTGCACAATCTTTTTAAAGTTACAGACGGGTTCTTTCTCTGGAAAGCTAATGTTTATAAGCTGAGCGGCTTTTTGCATCACTTTTATGCCCTTTCCATGACAGAAGCATAAATTCAGTTAAAAATGAAGTGAACGTTCTTCTAGGTAACTTTTGTACTTACAGTAAATTTTATATATGGACTGGCATGAATTTTGAAGACAGTCTTCATTATATATCATGTGCTGGAAACTCTCAGCAGCCATATGTTTTGTATATTTTATTGCAATTTTGCTAATAAATGCTTATAGCTTTTCTTCTGTAAGTGTATAATCTATCATTTTGCAAAGCATAAAGCATGAAGGCTGGGGGAAGGAATAGCGCAGATTGAGGTTTGAAAAAATTGAGAAATGTTCTCTGATTTGTTGCATTTCCAATTTTCAGGAGTTCTTTGAACATGCGAAAAAGCTCTGGGATGATGAAGGTGTAAAGGCATGCTTTGAGAGGTCGAACGAATATCAGCTGATTGACTGTGCACAGTAGTAAGTATTTCTTTTTATGAAATTTATAGCCAAGAATGTGATCATCTATAACAAGTTGGAAAATATACCAGTGAGATTCAGGAGTTTTGCAATGTAGGAATTAACATTTCCATTCTCTGTATAGGTGGAGCATGTATAGCAAAATTAATTTATCATCCTAGTTTGCCATTATTATACAACTAAATATTATGTCTCAAATATTTCACATCTAATAAAGAAAAGTATAAAAAAAAATCAAATAACTTTAAGTATCTTTATTCCACTCAAAATTGATTTACATAAAATCATTTCAGTTGAAACTATTAAGCTGGAAAAATGTTGAGTCAATCTAACGAGAATCCTTTGTTTAAAATTCTGATACCTAGACAGTGCTGAAATTGCTCTGTCTTTTCACATTCCATAAAAATTTCTGAGACATTTACATAACCAAATGCATACCTGCATTACTAATACATTTTCTAGGTGGAAAAAATTATAAGCAGTATTTAATTAAAGACAGTGGTACATTTGGTATTCTGTCCTTCAACGTGAAGTGGTACACATATATGTAACACAGTCAAAATCTTCAAACAGATTCAGTTATGTAAAAGAGTCAAAATGTGTAAACAGATTCAATCTGGTCAGAAATGTTCTGAGAAGTGTAGTAGATTGTGGAGGTGCAAATCATAAATACATAGTACAGTGATGAAAACCTATTAATCAAAAAATAGTCTGTTAACATTACAAGTGCTACAAATTCAGCTGTCCTTGATAGTAACACAGGTCTGAGGTAGATTTCCATGGAAAATACACATTTCATGTGAACCACTATTGCCAGAACACATACTCATGCAGTTCTATGGGATTTAGGGTTTCCAGAGAACACACTCCAGAGGGTTACAATTTATCTAATTGGCAAGATGGTCAGCAGCAATGCCACAAGTCTGTTCTTGCACGCCGTGTTTTGCTTTTCCCTCCTCTCTGCTCTTGGTGCTAAGCCTGAAGCAGAGGAATAGGTCCATGTCACTAAAGGACTTGTCGTGCTTCTGCCACAGTGGGGAATTTTGCGAGTTTGTTTTCCCTCTTTCCAGACCATTTTTGGGAAAAAAATGATTCATCAGCACATGGAAGTGAGGAAAAATTAGATTTGTGTATGAAGGAACTCATTTGACCTCGGTGCATTTACCAAAACTTGGGCATTTGCTCACAGTCCAGAGTAGCTGGAAATTAAAGCAGTGGTTGTACACAGAGAGACAGCTGTCGTAGGTTGTGATCAGTGGGTTTCCTCTCTGCCCTCACTCACCATAGTACAGATCTGAGTTGTGCTTGCTGAAAAGTGCAGACTGACTGTTTATCATATCTATTCACACACTAAAACATCAGACCAAGAAAACAGTACATATTTAAAATACATGAATGTGAACCCTACTTCAAAGATCAGTAAAGGTCTCACAATCCTCCTTGAAAAATGGTGCTGAAAGGGCCACACAAAATCAGGAATACACCAAATTATAGTGTTAACGGTGGTGTGTTTTCCCTTTAAAAAAATGATGCCTGTCTACAGGTTCTGACAGGAAGAATGTTGTGTCTCATGTTGTGTCCAAAACCAAAACACAAGTGAGGAAAAAAAAATGGGATCTAGAATTAAGTCCACTGTCTTGGAGTAGAAAACTAAATCCTACTACCTTTTTTCTCTAAAAGGTTAAAGCAAGTTTAATAGGGTTTTTTCTGTTTCTTCCCTCCATAACTTCTAACTGGCTTGCTTTTCCTTTATTCTAAGATTATTTGTTCTAGTAGTGAGTGCATTTGCATAATTCTTCACCTTCAAGACCCTTATGAAGTACCGTTTGATATTTAAATATTCCTTGAGTGTAACTGTGCTTTTCATGTCATTATCTACCTGAAAATATAACAGCTGAGTGACTTATCCTTGTTTATACACCTTCAGCCTTAGAGCAGAAACTTGAAATTCAGGTACAGCTGTGTCAGTGATCTGATCAAACAGCCTTTTTCTCACAGGTATTGATGATTTCAAATACTGAAGTATAATCTTGACAGAAAAATGCTAAAAATTCACCCAACATTTATCTGCCCCTCCACCTAGAAGAACATTTCTGTGCTAGCAGTGGATGGACATGTGTCAGGGTGGTGGGGTCACATCCTCCTCATAACAGCGCCTGTAAGCAGAGGTTGGAAATCCAGTTCTGATACCTATACACCAGTTCTTTCATCCACTTAGGAAATACAGAGGCTAAGGGTGCTGTGTTCTAGCTCAGCAGGAGCGTGTGGCATTTCTCTCAGAACCTGTCCATGGTCATTTTTCACTAGTGAAGGGGAAAAGGGAAGGAGTGTAATGCTGGTACACATGCTTACTGTGGGACTTTGAAACATCTGCAGTATTTCCATTACTCTGGCTTTAGGAGAAAACGTCCCATACCATCAGCTAAATCCTAATCTTCTGTTTAGTAGTGAAGGAAGAACATTATCAGTAGGTCACCACTTCTCAGCTTAAAAAAACACAAAGCCAAACCTAAAAAATCCCAGCATGAGTTATAAATATCCTTGAACTACAAGTTGGGTGGCTGGCTTAAGAATACTGAAAAGCATTATTAGCAAATTATAATGTCAGCGACCAAACTTGCTGACTATTAAATGAGTTGCAAATACAGGGTATTTTGGAATAGTTTAATTTGGCTACAGTACAGGGCTTCTGTATTTTTAAAACTTAACCTAATTTTCTTTATTGCTGTGGGAGAAGTATTTTGCTGGAATCAGAGGTAGTAGAAGGACACAGAGGCAAATGTTTTATTTATGTTATGCCTGAAAGTTAATTTTCCTTGATCCTCAGTACCCTTTCAAATTATCAGGGTACTGCTCCTTCACAGCAATGAGAATGTGGGTCTGCTTTTCCCTCATTCTCACTCATTTAATCATTTTAATAATTTTAATATTCTTACATGAGTCTTTATGTATCTTACTTCTTCCTTTGTTAAGGAACATATTTAGTGCACACATCATGTTGATGCATCATGTGGTATTTGTAGCAAGTACAAATCTATGGCCAAGCCAGAGGTCAGCAAAGATCAGGATTGTTCTTTATCACCAGCTACAAAGACATTTATGTAATTCTTGGAGGGAGTATTATTGCATGGCCATCAAACATCTTCTTTCCTTAATGATCTTCATATATTTCTTCAAAATTAATATCATAAAACTGACAGGTTATTGTTTTCCTTGTCATCTGATTTAATATTTCTTACAAGGTAAATTTCAAGTTTAATCTCAAAAACTGATACTTACTTTGAAAAGTTGATTTTATTTAGTTGTGTCCCCATTTAACTTAGACAGATTTCAGCAGATTTATTCTGTTTATGATGATAAATCTCCCATCTAACTTTAACTTATTTGAACTCTATTCAAACTGTGCTTTTTGTCTGTTTTCACATAATTTAAATTCAGCAAGTTCTAGGTCTATGAGGGACTTTCAGATTGTGATCTAGAGAAGTTTTGGCATTGAACTGTCTAGTATATAAACAATAGGCAGAAATTAAAATTTTCCTGTGATTCTAGGACAGTTTTCTAAAAGGTAGTTTCCTGTATGATGAATACAGTTCCATTTTTAATATTTCAGTTTCTTTATACTGGTTACCAAATACTCAAATTTTATTGTATCCATGGATGGGAACCACAAAGAAAAATTCTATAAACGCAGAACAGAACAAAACAAATAAAGGTTCAGGTATGATGGCCTTCAATTAAAAAATGAAAAAAAAAGCTAGTGAGTTGATTATGTCTTTAAAAACTTTGTAAATTTAAGTCAATTAATTTATGTGGCAACAAAGAGGTATAAAATTTCAATTCAGAACATCAGTCATCCTTGGGGGGGATATCAGGCACCCCCAGTCTGGTGATGTCCATCTGTTGTTTCCATAAAGTAAGCATTGAGCTAACTTAGTTTTGGCTACTCAGCTGTCAGGTGGCTTGCTAAAATTACTTTCAGTGATCAGAGCAAAGATGTGGGGATGCTTGCAGTGCTCAGACATTGCCAGGGAAAGGTGGTAGTACTAGAGCACAAGAGTAGACCAGCAGAGCTAGGCACTTTGGGAAGGGGACAAAAAAGACAAAAGCAAAACATTCAGTTCTCTTTTTAGGTCACACACAGCTCAAGTTCAAGCTGTTGTGTTAGAAATAAAAAACCAACTCCTTTTAGGTTTATTAGAAAGTTCTAGACTAGAATTTTGTCTCACTGTGTTCACATGCAAATAGCAGCATGTGTGTTCATGAGTGGCCCTGGCTCGAAGGGGCTCACTGAGTTCCTTGGAATAGGAACTAGACCAAGAATTTAAGGGAACCCTGCCCTCAACCAGTACCATCAACTTTGCCCCATTTTATCAGTCTTCTTTCCCTGATAAAATTTCCATGACCACTTCTGATCTACTTAGTGTGAAGGCCTAAATTGGTCTCTGTGTGAACACTGGGGCTAATAAAACTTCATTATACAAGTTCTCAGGAAAGCAAACACAAGGGATGTGAGCTTGGCCAAAGGAAACTGATTTTATATTTGAGCTGATACAGATGGAAAAGACACAGATTTTCTTTTTCTTTCCAGTCATTCTGTCCTGGGGGGGGTTTCAGCCAATTTCTGAGATGTCTATCCTATATTAGGTAGAGTAATAAAAAAAAAAAAAAAAACAACTCTTGGGTTGTTGGGTTCTATTGTTCTGTTGTTCTGTTCTGTTGTTGTCCACAGATTCAACTCTCGATGTGAGAAAAAAGATAATTCTTTTCTCAACAGCAGCACTTCTTAAAACCAAGCATATTTTTGACTTGCCTTGCACTCTTCTAGACATAAGGTTTAGTTGCTGGCATGCATAGTCATCAGTAAGTTCCCTCCTATAGGCTGAGGTCAGAAAAGCTGCCTTGGCATTCTCTGCTTTTTGTCTAGTGTGGCATTTCAGTCAGGTGTATTGGTATACTCTTTCTTTATAAGGGGCAGTGAAGTAAATGTGGATAGATTCATGATAAATTAAGCTAAGCACCGTTATTATTGTTGCTGTTGTTTTCTAGAGAACATTTTTTAAAGCAGTGATTCTTTTTACATTTGGTAAGTGCTTAGTAAATATAGGACTAATAATTCTTACTTATAGAATCACAAGAAAAGCATTAATATGAAATGTTTAATGCAATGAGATTTCAATAACTAAATTTTTCTGGTGATACAAGAAAACCATAATATTATTTTCTTCCATCTATTCTTCATTTTTTCCTTTTAAAGTTTCTCATGCAGTATCACTTTCAAACCTTAAAAATTCATTGCTGAAGTTAGAAGAAAATTCTGTTTGGTTAATTCATGAACAAGCTTTCTCCACTTACTTGATCTAAAATATAAGACTTAACCAGCCACTAAATTGTTGTTTAATAGTAATAAAAAAAAAAATTAAAAAAAAAAAAAAAGAGAGAGGTTATATTTATAGAGTAATCACTTTAGCCTCACTGATGAGTCTTCTAAACAGAGGTGGCTGCCAGATAGGACAGAAGTCATCCTCCAGTGTGTAATGCTTGCATTTTTCACTGTTTACTAACTAATAGACCACACTCTCAAGAGGCAGAATTGTGGTTTCTTAAAATATGCACTGGGAATTCTATGAAATAACCATTTCATGTGCTGCTGTGATTTTTTTTGTTGTTGTTGTTGTTCCCCTTTTTGCCTTCACCTACAAAACAAAAATCCTTATATTAACCAATTCTATCTTAATTTTGGTAATCAAAATGTAACCATGGTGTTATAATCCTAGTATTTAGAAGTACAAAGATATGGAATAAGAAGTAGCTGGAGAAACCTCCAAAGTGCATTTGTATTTTCAGTTTGGAGGATGAAGCAGTATGAAAATACCATTCAGAAATAGGCATGTACCCCCCTGTTTAAACCACTTTGGTTCACAAATGCCTTCCATACCTAGAGAAGACAATAGCACTTTTCAAATATAAAAATGAGATAGAAGGTAGTTTATAAACACAGCACCTTCTCTGCCTTTTAAAATTGATGTGACGAATACTTTTTCTTATTAACTAATTGCCACTGGAGAACTGTTTAAGCTGCCCTCGATGGGCTGCTCAAACATAAATTTAAACCATACATTTTCCCACATGCTTCACTGTGTATGACTGGTTCTGTTTCCTGCGGTTTTAGAACAAGCAAAAAGGTTGAAAGTCAAAGGCAGAAAAACATAAAATATTCCCTAACCTCAATTTAAAGGAGTAATAAAATCTAAAGACCAGGCAGAGTCATGACAGATGCATAAAAGTACACTTTGACTCTTTTTGATGTTTTATTAGACAATGTTAGTTTTCTTCGAAAAAATACGGCAAAGCTGGCTTTATTCTGTCGAGGAAAGAGTTCTTTCCTCCCCTAGTCATCAAATTTTTCAGTTTTTCCTGAACAACTGATGAATGTTTTTCCTCTTTTTTTTTTCCTGACTGCACACATGGGGCAATAATAGGTGCAGGACATGTTAGTGTAACATGGAAAGTCAGCCTCGTTTGGAAATGTAATCCATTCAGCAAATTGGAGAATTGCAAGTAGGTCCATCACCTGAGCTTGTCTGCATTTAGTTTTCTCTATTAGTATCCTGTATTTAATTTGGAGATATATTTTTCCAATATCCTTTCTACAGACTTAAAGTTCAGGCTTTTGCAATACAACACTTGAGGAGCTTTTCAAGCCTGAGCAAAAGACTGCTGAAGCACCAAGACACTCAGTGTTACCCTCAGCATATCCACTCTTAAAGTATCAATATCCTCCATAACAAAGAAAGAGCCTTCTGTTACATTTATTATTAGAAGAGAAAAGACTGTGTTTATTTTGCATCACAGCATTGAGGACAGATGTGAATAGGTGCTGGTACAGGGCTGAATCAGTGAGCTGGCACAGTGGGCCAGTGTGACTGGCAAAAGTGACCAGACTCTGGGATACTGAGCAGCAAGAAGGGAAAGCTTCTCTGTAAGACTGGACTGCACTGAGGGACATTTTGTTTGAATTTTGCATATTAAAATCATAGAAGTAGTTATTAAAACATAGGAAAGGAAAATAGCAGAGTTAATCAGCATACTTTGAAATTGCCTTGAAGGTTTATATCTTATCTAGAGTACAGATAACTGCCAATAAAGAGAACCTTAAAAATATGTGTATTCCTACTGGCAAGTTAAAGAAAGGGTACAGTAAACATCATGATGCAGTTTAACTCCAGAAATCCTGATTATGAATCATTGTTCGGGGTCAGCATCTCAAAATGTCTCCAAATGAAGTAAAATTGCCGATGATTGTTATCTAGAATCTGCATGCAGGATTTATGAGTGGATTTCAGAAGGAAGTTGTGGGTCATTCTGCCAATTGTGGTGTTATTTATGTGCTGTTCTTGGTTTAGAACTCTTCCAGTGTATGCGTGGGAGAAAGAGTAAACTATGACCAAAGCCAGCTTCATTATATTGCAGGGAACATTGAGAGTCGTTTATATTTATTCCATTTCTAAGAATTTAATTCAATCTGTTCATTTACAATTCATTGCTGAGTGTGTGCATGTTCTCTGTGTGCAAAGATTAGTTGGTTAAAGAATATATCACCTTATTAATCATTATGTAACACAAATGTATTTTAAGTTCTATCTATGAGAATTTTTTTTTACTATGCTCTATCGAAAAAGTATGTTCTAAATTCTCTTACTTTAAGCCTAACCTACTGTGAAATGCATCTTTACATAATAAATTTAATATAACAACTGTATAATAACTGTGAGTTAAATGCTTAATAAAGAAGAACATTGAAAATTTAATGGCAGGTTATATGGGATACTGTCAAATTATTCATATTTTAAGTTTTCTTAAATGCCACATGCATTTTTTCACTTAGGGATGGTCAGTTTTTCTTTTTTTCAAGTAGTCAGTTTCACATGACAGGATAAAGAAAGGCCAAGAGTCATATTTCTTCCTTAAGAAACTGCTCACTGTCCAGACTCTGCATACACAGCCTGCTCTGCACTAATAGATGTACACAGCCTTGTTTATGTTAGGATCTACAAGAAGCCAGGGTCTGGGTGGCTGTGTTTTTCTAAATTAACGCTGCACTGACAGATTTGGAAAAAGAAAGATGGTGGAATGCAGAAGTTAAGAAATAAGAAAATTAAATACAGTTGATACTGTGTTGAAAAAGTCTAAAGACTAAGCATCTATGCTTGAAAAATAAATTTTACACCTCAGACTAAATCAAAATAGAGTCATGGTATTTATCAGTTTGGTTGTAATCCCAGTTTTAAGACAAATCAGACTGGGAAACTAAGCAGTTCAAGGGTATCTCTCTACTTCTTATAATTAAGTTAAAGCTAATTTTGTTCATTTTAATACAAGACAACAGTGATGCTGCCAGAATTTTTTAAAGGTTTATTTGACTTTAGAGAAATTGTTTCAGTTGTGTCTTTTGTAAAAGTATTCTTTCTGATTTAATTAGAATTGTTTGTTACATTGTGGGATTCAACCTGAAGTTTAATTTGTGCCTAAATTAAGCAGTAGAAAAGAAAATACATGTAAGACGTATCAGTAGACATCCTGTTTAATGGACCTACCAAATAATAAAATTTCTGAAAGATCATTAATTCTAGAATTGGTTGGAAAATTAGTTGTTCCTCCTCTTACTACTTCCCTGATAATTCCATTAATTGTAATCAAAAAAGAGAGATGAGTTTCAGCAGTTTTCACATATAAGTGCTAATGCATGGAAAGGTGAATCTTAAAATCAGTTATATGGATTTTCTGAGAACAACCTTTCAGTTTTGGTTTTCTTTCATGAACGTGGCAGGGAGGCTGGGAGGTTTTGTTTTGTTTTGTTTTTCAGATATTTGTTTGAGTAAATGAATTGGACTGAATATCAAAATAACCCTTAACTACATTTCCTGACCAAAATCTCTTGCTACATTTCTTTATTCCCTGCTTTTGCCCCCCATGCTGCTTTTTGTTTTTCTTTAAGAAGGGTTCACTACCTTTCATTTGGTTTAGAAGGATGAGTTTGGGAAGATCTGCATTCTGATCATTAGCATCCTGAAATCCTAGTGGTGCAGAATTTGCATAGTTATTCTTTATGAAGTTTCCTTCCCAACTACATTGTGGAGAAGTTGAATGGTCAGTATGGGTGTAATTTCTTGGCCTCAACTTATTTATTGGCCCAACTATGTCAAACATGTAATTGCCAGCACTACTGTAGCAATTATTTTAAAACAGTTTATTAAAGAGTAGTAGAATGCTATAGAGCAGCATTGCCACCAGAGTTTATTCTGTTCAGGAAATACAGAAGTAAGCTTTAAGTGTAAAGGAACTTGTTGGTCCAGTATGACTTGTATATTCTTTTAGTTGGTTGTCCTATTTTCTTACATTGTCAGGATCTTAGAAACCTTTTTTCCCAGCAAGTTTGCCATAAACTTGCTTTTCAGCACAAACATCGTGGGTTTGAAAAGCTTTTCTCTAAAGATGTGTATGCCAGGAAGCATTTTTCTACATTATACAGAACTGATAGTGGTAAACTATATTTCATTACATCAGCATTGTTACAATTCTTCAAAAAAAGGGGGTCAAATGTAGTCACTAGTTTCCCCAAGTTTCATTTTCTTTTAACAACATGGAAGTCTTTGTTTTTGGGGGTTTGGTGGTTTGGTTTGGTTTTGTTTTGCATCAGAGCAGAACTTGTGTTCTGCACTGGTTAGTCACCCCTTTCCTCTGAGGTTTGTTGGCAGCTCCTGTCAGTAGGGACTGAGGTCGAGGTGGGAGGTTCTCCAGAGGAGATTGTGGTGCAGAGAGCACAGCTAACACAGGCAAAATTTAGGGGTCTTGACCTGATAGTAACCAGCAAATGTTATGTAAAACTGACAAGAGTGAGACCTCTATTAAAGCTTATTCATAAAAATTTCTTAATTTATTTATAAATATACCATTCTATACCTGTGTCAGGGAGATCATCATAATATAGAGTATGTTGAAAGAATGATTAAATTATTATTAAAAATTATTTTAGGCATGCTTTTACTAAGTTGTAAACAAGTTATACCTTTTTAGAGGATGAAAAGAAGATGAAAAGAGAAGATTGTATGTGGGCGAAGATAATAAATATGAGTTCACAAATAAAGCAAAAGGAATAAAGCACCAAGTATTTTTGGCAGAAATTCAGTCTGTTATCTCTCTTTAATGAGGCAAATGTTAAGAGTGTGGGATTGCACAATGTTGAGGGGGCTTAGCCTGTGTCCTGATGGAAGTGAGCAGAATGGATATGAGGAGGGAAAAAGAACAAACCATCACAAAAGATCCTGGAAACAACCAAAGAGACATTGCTAGTGAGATCTTTTATTTCCACACCGTATGAAGAGCACAGTGCAGGTGAATGTTCAGAAACTTGAGTAAATGCACAGTTGGATTCTGAGCAATCAGGGTAGCCTGGCTAAAAGGCAGTGACAATAAACATGAGATATGGATATGGCATGGATACTGTGAGGTTATCAGAAATACACAGAAGACCACAAAAACTGAAATATAGGAAAAAATCCTTAAAATAAGACAAAAATAACAAAAAGTAAATGGTTATGTATTCCATGAATTTCTTTAGAAAGGAAATAATTGAAGGACAGGTCCAAAGCATTTAATTCTAAACCTTTCAGCCTGTGGGATGAGCTTAAGACAAATGTCTTTATTCACAAGCAAGACAGGTTTCTTCATCTCAGCCTCATTGTTCCAGAAAATGGGTGTTATCTGCAATAGTAGGCTAGGAGCACAAGTATGCACTTTTTTTCCAGAGGAGAAATAGGAAAGGCTTTCCAAGCAAAAAGTCTCAGTTTCATTCTGCCTCTAATAGGATTGATTCTAGTTTTCTAAATTGCAATGTGGACCTCAGAGCACTGAGACACGTGCTTGTCTTTTAAGCAGTGTGGTGCTATCCTCTTTGCCTGAAAAAAAGTTCCCTACAAAAATGAAGAACACTGCTCTTTAAGCACAATACTCAGTAATTCCCTGTACCTCCATAGAAATCAGTGAAAACCTGTGAAAAAATCATGGCTTCTTCATGGGAACTTACTGGCTTTTTCCAAACCCAGAAAGGTTCAGCATCACCGATGTTTCATCAATTTTCTCTCTTAAAATGGAGTCAGAGGCATATCTCACTATCACACTCTTTTGGAGAGATTTCAGCATAAAAGCTGCTTATTTTCTGGAGATTTTTCACCTTACACATATGTAACAGTTATTTCAACACTGGCTGAAAGTCTTCTGAGCAGAATCCAGCATGTTTGGATTTTTGCTTGCATTGCCTTTTTTCTTCTGTTTCAGTGCACAGACCTATGACTTACTTGTGGTCTTGATTTAAATTTGGTGGCTGACATATTTCCCTTTTTTCTCTCCACTTACTAATAACTTCAGATCCATTTCTTTGCTTTACCCCGTTTTGTTTGTTCATTGTTTTATTCTTGAAAAATTGATCATTTTCTATGATTTGGGCCTCTGGGCAATTGAGATAGAAGATAATGTGTCATTTTTGTCAGTCACAATGAGATGTCTTGCATATCTACCTGGGTGTGTGAGGTTGGCTTATCTATCTGCTATTCCCAGTCCTTCTTTGACCTTTTCTTAATAATTTCAATCTTTTCTATTTTATGTACCAATGTAATCAGACAAAGCATACCAGCAGGAAAAAAAAGGGGGAAAAATGGGCACGGCTTTCAGAACAGATGTTTTCATCTTAGTAAATTCCTTCTTCCTTCATGATTCTCAAGTGAAAAGAATCCATCAGAAGCTCTTATTGGAGTATGCTGGAAATTCCCAACTGTTGTTGTGAATAATAAGACTATTAACAAATCAAAGATTAGGCTTTATGTGCATTTCTGCTTTTAATAGTTTAAAAGTAGGCAGGTAACATGCTTATTTCTCAGATGATGAGAGAAATAAAGTAACAAGTAGAACCTTGGCTTCAGGATACAAACTTCCTAGAAACATAATCCTTTAAAATATTTATTTGTTTGAAGTCCTCTTTGTCTGTAAGAAACTACCTTTTCAATGAAGGAGCATTCATTCTCCAGTTATATGGCCTCAATAGAAATTTTTAAAGCCTGAACTGCCCAGTTGGATGAAGCACTTGTGTTCATTTCTGGGGAATGTGAGGACTCTTCACTTATTTCTCCCTTGCTAAAAGATAAATAATCAAATCCTAATAGTTTCTCAAAATGTAAATAGAAGTGGGCATTGAAATTAGTCTTCTCTTTGTTGTGAACTGGAGACCACTAAGGAGTGCGAAGGAAAGGAAATATATGGAATTACATTGAGTTTCAACATACCTAAAACAGGAAAAGCAATAAAAATGCTTCCCACCAACAGTAGAAGGTGTTGAGTGACATAGACTGTGCCAGGAGACAGCACAGCATGGCTGTGTGCATGAGGGGCTTCCCTTTCTTTGCAGCTGTTTCATTGTATTTTTATTCCATAATGGGGCCCCAGTTTGGGTTTTGCATTTCTTCCCAGGAGCTGCTCACATGTTTAAACTCAAGACCTTTTTCAACATTTATCTCCTTAGAGTTAAATGCAATGCAGTTCCAGGTATCAATTCAGATCTGTGACTCACTCATCTGCATGCCTTGCTTGGTGCTCTGAGCTAGAAGTGACTTACCAGATGCAGCTTTCTGCAGCAAGGTTCTTTCTGTATATACAATTGTGTGAGCAGTAGTGCATGTGTTACACGGGTGCAGGTAATACAGAGTATTTCTCCCCTGAGTGATGACTTCCAGATCCACTGCCAACTTGAGAAGGTATGAGAACTCTGGAAACAAGGTGCTTTCCTTTCCTGTCTTCCCCCTGCACCAAATGGGGCTCTGCTTCTTAGTTCCTTGCCTTCCAGTCCCCTGTATCACTTCCCCTATATCATTCTCTCCCAGCAGCACACTTTAGTCTCCAGCTTATAAATATTTCATGGGTTATTTGGGGGCAATGCCTTTCAGAAGAGTATGCTGAGATGGGATATAGAGCCAAATCTGCAGCTATACTGCCCTGTACTGCACTGACACGCTATAGTCAGATCATGCCAGAGATATTCTGCAGACTCAGAAACAAAGAATGATGGTCCAGTATTGTGTGTATTCCTAGAGTATCACAAACAGCAGTGTTTCACCATTTAAGAAAAAAACAGTCCTTTCAGGTCGCTGCATGACTTTGTTCTTGTGCAAGATGGAATTAGGAGTAAATTGGCTTTGGTTTCTTGGAATGATTGTGTCCATGTTGCATTGTGTTCTGTTCACAAAGCTCAAGGTTGATTTTTGTTCTGCCTGTGTTAAGTTCTTTGATTATGGTAAGATAAAATGTTATGGAAACTGTTTTTTCACTGATCTCATTTGTTGGTTTTACAGCAGACTTATTCCTAAGCCCAGCTAGTGAAAGTATATAGGTGTGGGGATCTTTTGGCTCTTCCATTTGTAATATTCTGATCTATTTAAAGAATGAGACTAAACTGAAAGCATTCATCCTCTTTTGTTTGTTTGGATTTTTCTTTATCCCCTGCTCACTGTCCTTTGCAAATTATGGCATGTTGATTTCTAGGTATCTTTTTGGTAGTTTGAGATACAGTTAGACGCCTTTCTAAGGATGAGTCTGAAACTCTGTGTGTGATACAATGCACAGTGATGTGAATGGCCTGTTGTCAGCACTGGTTAAAGGAGCTGTGACAAATCAGCAGTGGAGATGAAGGGGGAGGAATCAGTTTACAGCTAGGAAAACCACAATGGCAGTTGTATTGGGCAGTCAGTGTTCTCTTGGTGTGTTTTTTATTGCCCAAATGTCAGTGTTTCTCAATGGCTTGCTCACAGGAAAAGGAGTCAAGGGAATTCTCAATGTCCAAATCACAGAACATGTGCTATTGTTTGAATTCTCCTCAATTTGTGAGCTGCTCACAGCAGGCTGTAATCATGTATCATGATGATTTGTGGTATCTGTTATGCATTACTTCAGTTTCTTATGACTTTTGTCTTCCTTATTTACACAGGAGAAGCAAAAGGGCAAACTAGATCAGGAAGAAGAGCTTTGAAATGTAGCTTTAATCAAGAGTGCATTACCTGGTTTGACCTTGGGTATTTTATACATGTCTTTCAGTTCAGCTATCTGTAAAAATAAAAAGGGTAGTGCCTTTCTTAAGACCTTGTAAAAGCTGTTACTCTGTTTGATATTAAAGGTTACTGTGGAGGAGTCATAGGCTTTTTCAGTACAGTGCAGTCATAGATATCAGTTTGTCTTTCTGATTGCA
The DNA here is from genome assembly GCF_023055355.1 of Agelaius tricolor. Lineage (NCBI taxonomy): Eukaryota > Metazoa > Chordata > Aves > Passeriformes > Icteridae > Agelaius > Agelaius tricolor. Next base: position 42,885,744 of record NW_027269262.1, on the reverse strand, counting down.
GTGAAGTAATTGCTGGTGCCACTCTTTGCCGAGGACATCATTAATCTGTCTAGAAAATATCAGGAGAGCTTCAATACTTCCTGGTGTTTGGTGTGGTACAGATACAGATCTGGTCCTTCTCAATTCTCACTGTACAGCACATCAAATGAACTCTGCTCCTTTTCACTACAGCTTTACATGAGAGCAAACTAAAAGTTTGTAAAAGCTGGGATGTGAATCCTAATAGTCAGATTTTGTAAAAGTAAAATAAATGCAGCCAATATCTTTTCATTCCACTTTATAAATTAAATATTTTGAAATTTTGTTTAATATTGCAGATGTTTTCAAGTTTTTAGGAAAATATTAACATTAGAATTAAGGACAGAAGTAAAGCAGCATAACCATCTTATGTAATCTGTGATGCAAAGATTTTTGAAGTTCCTCTAAACAGCAGAGGAAAATTTAGAAAGTGATTGAGGAACATTTTTCCCGAACCAGCTCAATTCTTTAACCAGCTCAACTCTCTGTCCACTCTGACAAAATACACCATGTTGGAAAGGAATTAGCTCACAGTTTTATCTTTCATGTGCATAAGGACCAGTGTGTAAAATGTGACCAATTCAAACGTCATTAAGAATTATTTTCCCTATCTATAATAACAGTAAAACTGTGTTCAGTAGTCAGTGTGTTTTTACTGTGTGCCAAATGTAGACAAAGCCTGAGTTGTTCATTGTGAAATGCAGACACCAAAGAGCTTTTAAATGTGGGAAGTCTATGACCAACATTAATGCTTGTAGAATTGTCGAGAACAATGTAGATATTTATGTAGATATTTTCCAGTAATGGCTTTGAGTGTTATTTGCTTTAGACTCTGTAAAACAAACATAATACACCCATCCAAATGTCAGATGCTTCTCTTAATAGAAAGAGTATTTTCCATGGAGGATGTTAGTGAGGAGCCAAGCTAGATCATAAGAAAGCACCCACATGAGTTTAACTAGCCAAAAAACATTATCTTCAGAAGGTTGCCTGGTAGTTAGTTCAGAAGCATCAGTGAAGGCCGTTGACCAGTGTATCCATCGTATCAGTTAGAAGAGTTCATGCAGGAGCTGTTTGGATTTCCAGTGGTCCAGCAGCCCAGGGAGAAAGTGACCATTCAGGGTTCTGAATTGTTAGATGCAATAATCTGTCTCTAAAATGGGTAACTCAGTGTAATCGGTGGTTATTGCATTTAGAATAGATACAGGAAGGCATCTCTTTTTTTAGTAAATACAGTGCAGGTAGGCAGTGTCCTTCTGTAGGATTGACTGCTAAGATTATATATGCTATTTAGTTTCCTGCTGATTAAACTATATTACAGTTTCATCTGCCACCTGGCCCTTTTAGGCATGCAAAGCAATAGACCTGGGTGGACTTACAGAAAGGCACCTGGGTGCCTTACAGAAAGGCTTGGCCTTCTCTGAGGTTTTATCAGAAGAGGAGCGTGAGAAGAGTCACACCCTTAATCAACATGGCTGCATTGATACAGAGCTCTTACTGAGAGACTTTTCCAGAAAGGCTTTGGAGAAACATACTCAGTAATCTCCTCCAACCACAGGCTGTGGTGGGGATGACTTTTTGCATTCTTAGCAGGGGAGCAGCCCCACTGCAATCCCTCTTCATGCAGCCAGTGTAGCCACTCTGCTGTTTGTCCTGTCTACTGCAGACAGTGCAGCAAAATATTGCAGTTAGAGAAGAATTGCAAAACATAAAGGGACTTTTCAGAATAATTGAAAAGCCTATCATTAAAGCTCAAATGATTTTCTTTATTTTGTAGTTCTGAAATATCCTTTTATGTGGATATATAAGACTGGCTTAGTCTTCTTTACTTTTATTTTGTTAGGTCTGTTGGTTGATCTGACCTTTAAAAAAATCTCTCTTGAGTGGCTGTGATCTTTATAGGGGAACCCATTCTTTTATAAGAACAAAAACAGTGTAGGCATTCACTTTCATGTGTAATACTTCATTGTCTTAAAATAAGTATTTTCTTCTAGTTGCTGTGGTTGGTAGTTGAAAGCTGTTAGAAAAAGGTCTACAGATTTAATTTGTGATGTGATAGAACTGGGAAGAAAAGCAACTAACAATGATAGCAACTCTTAACGTAAACTTGTTTTCCAGTGGTGAGGCTTATGCTGTTTTCTTTGTCATGCAGTGAGTAGTCCGAGCATAAATCATGTTTGTATTTAAGGTTCACATTTAAGCAGTTTCCAGAGTTGTCACTGGATTTTCAACCAAACTCGCTATTTTTAATGTGGATTTTCCAACCGATACTAGGAGGTTCTGCCTGTGCAGAACTTTGCATGTGTAGTAGCTGGTCTTCCTAAGAGGATATATTAAATTCAAATAATTTTGAGAATGATTTCTGGGGCTAAAAGGTATAGCATAAATGGTAACATATTTGAATTACACACTAGTTCTTTATGGGAAGTGCTGATTGCACGTTGCAGAGTTGAACCAGCCAGCATTTGTAATTCACAAATATGCCATGTCTTATTTTTAATCTCACAGCATGATACACTACCACTGTGCGTGCTGTACTGACTTGCTTTTATTTTACTGCTTACAATGTGTGAACTTGGAAGAGGACAGAAAGGGAAGTCCTTGGGCCTGCCTCATGCATCTGCTGCAGCAGCCAGTTTCTTAACCATGTCATAGCTGCTGCCAGACTTTCTGGTTCTGATGAATGGTCCTTGTTCCTCTGGAACTGGACCCTGACAGTCTCAAAGTTGGAGTAAAAATTTACATTCTCTCAGTTGAGAAAACTTCAAATAATTTCAAAAGGTCCTTGCAAATCCTGGTGCAGGTGAATAAATGAGCCATGGCATAATTGCATGGATAGATAAGTTTTGTCTCTGCTTCTTCCCATGCTTGAGCCTGAGACAAAGCCAAAGCATAAAATTGGTCAATAAAGCCTTTTTCTGGCCCCAAAGGATAGAGATCATTAAACATGTCTCTGTTTCCCTTTTCTTCATCAACCCCAACTCTGCAGCAGATGACCAGATGGCCACAGGGCATGTTTTGTAGCTACAAAATACATCTCATGGCAAGCAATTTCCTTCCATCAGTTACATCAGACACATGCATAAAAATTTAGATTTATTTCCCAATTAAAAAAAAAAAATCCCTGAAAACGCTGTTCATGAAAAACACTGCTTTATGTGCCAGATGGGAGAATGTGCTTCTCTTTTTGTAGTGCAGGGCAGCCAAAAATGGTTTGTGGTTCTAAAAAAGTTGTAGCGTTTGAGAAAGTACAAATCCAGTCGTATTGAATAGAAAAGATCAGGATCATCTTTTTCTTCTGGACTTCATAAGAAGGACAATGCCTCCTGTCTGACCTGAGATGGTGATGGGTGAGAAGTAACAGGCACCCCTCCAAGGAGTCATGAAAAATACTGGCATGTGCTGTTAAACCACTTAAAAATAAAATCAGGCAAGACAATGAATAGGATTAGAGAAGTGTGGAAGTTTGTAGAACTGGTGGCAGTGGTTGACTGCTTATATCCACCAGCAGACCTTGTTCACAGGGGAAGTTGGAAGAAAGCTGGCTATTACTACAACTTTGTTTGCTCTAAAGGAAGAGGGCCCAACAGAAGGGAGCTTCAGATAGCAGTAGTGGGAATTTTGATGTATACAGCTAAGATAACATTTCTAGAAGTGTAGTTAATGTTTAAACTCTGATTTGGGGTTCTTGGTTTGTTTCATTTTGTTCAGGGATTTTTATCAGCACTTTCCATGCATTCCTTCTTTCCTTTCCATGGCTTTTCTAGTTGCTGTTCTGGAGCAGTGCGCTTTTGTTTAAAGGTACTTGTAAAGTTTTTTAAAAATAGCTTTTAATTGACTAGAAACATACGGAGTTCAATCATTGCTTATCAGTGTGAGGCTGGCTCACTTTTCTTTTCATGGCCTCATGCTTTTGTTTTCATTCATCAGTAAGACAAGAGATGCAATTGACATTGCTAGAAATGTTTCTTACCAGACCATGGAATGTGTACATTAGAGATTGTGTTGGGGGTTTTTCCTGGGATCTTCTGTGACACTGCCCATGTATTTTGTGCAGTGAGACATTTCGATAATGCATCTTTTACCCTAATTGCCTGGAATTAAGTTCACAAAGCCAAGAAGTACCATTTAGTTTCTAGCACATTTTTGAAGGTGCATGTAAAAGATGTGACCTGTCCTGTGTTGCTGTGGGCCAGAAAATGATTTGGAAATGCTTCCTGTGTTTCCAACCATTTTACTCCTTAGGATTAGGGGAGGGAAAAGGAAATAAAAAGTGTAATCTGGCCATATTTAAAATCTTGGCATGTTTATCCTGCATATGGTGTTAAAAACTACATTGTCCTAAAAGAACCAAGAATGCCTTTAGAGTTTGGTATTTATGGCCATATTCTTTCCCTTTATCACAGTCACAGCGTATGAGCTGGGAATCTAAGTGAGTAGTCAGCTGAATATACACATGGCCAGATTATCTCATTTCTAGCTGCCTGCTTTGTTTATCAAGCACTTATGTAACGTTCAGAATTATATTAAGGCAGGGCCGAGCTTTGTATTCACATGCTGTTATCCTGCTGCTGATAGGGGAGATGAGCAGAGCAGGGTGTGAGGTGGTTAAAGGGATGGCTGCCCCTGCTCTCTCTCCTCTCCTAAGCTTAAGACCTCACATCTACACCCCAGCTCTCATTTGCTTTCTAGCAATTGCACTGCTAGGTTGTTGGACTTCATGCTTCTCACTTCCATCAGCAGCATAGAGGCACAGAGCTGAGGCTGCAAAAGCAATAAGTGCCAGACTGTAAACATTGATTTGAATGCTATCAAACTGATTTGGGGTTGGAGATAGACCAGGGATTTTCAATACTTGTTCATAATTAAGAATGTAAACAGAATAGTTCATGTTTATATGCCCCAGATTAAAAAAAAAAAAAAAAAAAAAAAAAAAAAAAAAAAAAAAAAAAGAGGCTTTTAAAGCTCTGGTTTGAACTCCTTGAAAATAAAAGAATTCAGTGGTTAGGGTGGAAAGGAAAATGACACTCCTGCAAGCATTAAATCATATCATTTCCTCTTTTTCTTCCTCTCCCTCTCCATCACACACACTTGCACATAAAAAACTCCACTGCAGAGCACTGTTTTTCATTCTTCTCATAGACTATACCCTTCTTCTGAACACATATGTGTGTAACAGGTTTTGTTTGTCCTTTCCTCCCCCCACCACAGCAGGATGTTAAAAAAAGGGTTTGACAAAAAAAGTTATTGAAGTTAATAATTGCCTGTTTGATTGAAGACCTTTCTAATGGTAACACAGCACAGTATTTTTTGCATAAATAGGTTGATATAGACTCACTGTGACCATTACTTAGTCATGTAACTCACAAGCAGCTAACTGCAGCCAGCCTAAACTGGTTTCAGGATTCTGTTGGAATTTTTTGGTCAATAACTCATAACCTCTCTTGAGACTTATGAAAATTCCTTTTTAACTGTGGTAGTTGCTCAGTAATGTCCCTACTTGGATAACAGTTTAGACACCAATCCTTAAATTGATAGTTTGCATACAGACTGCTAAATTTATGCAGGGAGCCTTACTGGACAAAGCCAGATAGTTTAATTGCTGGTTTTTACAAGAGAAAGCCTTGAAATCCCTGCTTTAGCTGGTGATAGCCATCTGAATTTTCCTTAACTTAAGGTTCGTATCTAAAATAAAATCTGAATCCCAGTTTCCTTACAGCCTTCATTACTCACTCTAAAAACTTTTAAAACAGGCCTTGCTTTTCAATTCTGGCATTTTTATTCATTACTTCAGTGCTTCAAATTTAAACCATTAAAAAACAGTGCATTAATACAGATACCAGACTTCTGCCATCCCTGTTTCTAATTTGGTTTTCCCTTGAAACTAACTCCAGCTCAGCTGGTGACTCTTCTAGACGTGGTACTATGAATGAACATCTGAAAATTTTTGCTTTACAACATTAAAACCCATTCTTTTGTAGAAAGAGATGTAACCACTTGCTTGAACTTACTTTGATTTTGAGTTTTAACATAAACTTGGATTTTTTTCAGAGAAAGCTCTATGTCAGATTTATGTCAATGCAAAATGTTTCACACAGACTTGAGTTCTGTGGCAAAGTTTGTAAAATTGGCATTTCTTTCAGGGCATATTTACACGATGACTTTCATGGCACAGGGAAGTAGTTTGTATAGAACATGTGAAAGCTGTTAGACCAAAGAGGAGGTTTGTAATCTTATTATAAATTTCTGTTCTAAATTCTAGGCATTTTTACATGGCATAATCCAGCTGTCTGACATTTTCAGTTAAATTATCATTAAAGCACCTTAAAAACAAATTGTGCATATTTAGCATTTTCATCTTTCCCCTTACCCACCATTAACTGCAGGGTAACATTTTGAATTTTCAGTGATGCATTTCAGGAGGCCCAGTGAGATGAACAGCACAGGCTGTAGAGTCGTACGTCGCTCACCCACTAACAGGGGCCTTTTTTTCTGTGAGTTTCCATAAATTAGATGTGGAGCCAAAGCAAGCAGAAGCTATTTTTAGTGCAGCAGCAGCAGCACTGCAGAACAGAAGCTGGCGAAGCTTCACGTGTGTCAGGCTGAATCAAAGGGAGTATCCCAGCAATGCAGTGTAAACAAAACAAGGGCGCTGTCAAAAAACAAGCTTCAGGTACTGAAAGAACCCAAATCAAAGCCTCACACGAGAGGCAAATGCACCATTTCTGTTTCTTAGGAGATTTTCCTATTTTGCAAACATGGGAGCCTAATAAGAATTCCATGTTTCCTGGTGTCCCATTGTCTCACTCGATGCAGTCTTTGCCATTAGGCATTTTATTTAGAAATTTTCTCTTTTATGTAGTAATTTTCTATCTTTTATCAAGAGTGTAGTTGTTGTCTGAAGACACATGAGTGTAGCACATGCAGCTGTCTGTCGAGCCACGGCCAGGGGATGTCCTTGCTGTGAAAGCACAGCTTTACAGCTTGGGAGATGTTGTTTTTCAGCAAGCAGAAGAGCAGTATGAGCAAATCACTCTTACACATGAATTGGATTGCTATATTCTTATGTGAGGTTTCTGATTCATAACTGGTATTTTTATTTTGTGGGATATTTGCATGAAATGCATTTGTCCTCAGAAATTATACATTAACCTGAGTAAATACTCAGTGAACCTTTCAAAGATTAACTTTTACTTAGTTTACTTTTGTTTCCATGTGTCTGCATGCTATCAGAGGCACAAGTGCAAGCTAGGTAGTTTCAAGACTGTCTTGTCTGTTACTCAGAGTCACTTGCAAAGGCCATGCCATGAAAGCTTATGGTCAGTCTGTAGCATCACCTTATTATTACTCAAGCAGCTGAGACACAGCCTTTATAAAGGTTAAGAAAGGTGTTGAAATTTTTCATTTCACTTGATAGTTTAAAAAAAAACAAAAAAACAAAAAACAAACAGGCTGCCTCCCTTCTTCCTGGAAACCACCTGTTCAGTTCAGGTGATGCATCCTTGGTTGATCCTGCACGTGCACGTATTTTAATGGACTTCAGGGCTTGAATTTGTTGGGGTTTCTCTTTCAGAAGCCTGGGAGATGGGAGAGTGATTGTTGGCCTTACAGTAAATGCAAATAGCTGTGGAAAAGGACTTAGGGAAAAGGTTGTCAGCCTAAGCTGAATTGTACTATTTCCCTACAATAGCAGCCTATGCAAAACAGGGTCATATGAGATTAATGTACAATAGGAACATCAAGAGAAATTCAAATATCAAAGCCAGTTATGTCACGAATGGCACAAAAGAGCTCTTGAGTGCGATACATCCCTCTTGTTACCTCCCTGCTGCTCCTGCCTGGGTTTTCCCCCCTGGGCTGGGAGGAGAGTCACTTAAGCTGGCATCTGGGTTTGGAAGGAATAGTGATATGGGCTCCTAGGCACATCAGACGTGGCATGAGCCCTCTATAGGTGCTGTGAGTCTTCTTGGAATTGTCAGTTTAGTAGGCCTTGATATCAAAGAGGACCTGTAGCCCCATCTGACCCACTGGCTGTACATTTTTGTTTATTTTTTTATTTTAGGCAAGTTGCAGCCAGGAAAAAAATCAACATAGAATGTAATGTTGAGAATAGGAAAAGCTAAGAAACAAAGAGTAGAAACAGGAAATTGTTAAAGAATGTTTCATGCACTCTAAATTCATTCAATAATGATTAAGTCTTTTTTCATGGAATGTTTTGGGTAACTCAAAACTTGGAGCCAAGAGTTTGTAAACTATTCATTCAGATATTAATATTTCTTTTTTTTTTTTTTAAGGAAAGTATTTTGACTTTTTGAGGCCAGGTTTTCAAGTGCCTGTAGCCAAACCAAGGGAGCACCCAGCTGAACTCAGAATTCACAGTTGCTGCATGAACTGAGAATCTGAGTGTACCATACTGCCTTACTGTAAGCTAAAATTACAAGATATGGCCATGAATATCTCTGAATAAACCCCTGAACTTACTTCTTTTCAGTTCCTTTGCACAGGTACGCTGCCTCCTTATTCCAGTACCCATCTCTTCCTCTTTAAAATGCAAGATGCAGCACATTCTCATGTCTCTTTTTTCTAGAATGGCTTCTACCATTGTAACTTCAAAACACAAATAAGCTGAAAACATTTTTATTTGAAGTAACTGTAAATCACAGGAAAGTAGTTGGTTGTCATCTAGAATTTTTGTGGTGTGTTTAGGTCTCAGAAAACCAGAATTTGGAGAGCAGGAGCTAATTGTGCTTTGGCCAATACTAGCAAACAATGTTGTTCTTTCTGTAACAAGTAATTTGCTGTTTATTCCCAGCAGATCTGCCACACCGAAACAGAAGTCAGTAATCACCTACATGTTTGTGGCCAAACTGAGTGGCCTTGCAGTGCTGACACTGCTTAGGAGGGCTGGCAGTTGTGTGTGTTGCAACCACTGCATTTCCTGTCCCAGCCCTGGGAGGAAACCAAGGCAGGCAGCAAGGGTGGGGAATCTCCTGCTCGCTGGATGCCATGCTGGCCTTTTAGACACACACCTCAGTGTTATCAGGAGTAAGCAAAATAAATAAATCGGTGTGCCTGTGAGGCCGTATGTCACATCCAGCTCACAAATTATAGCTTCTACAGCACAGCTCGCCGCTAAAACACCCATAAAACAGATTTTACTGAATGAAGCATAGAGCAGAGATGGCACACTTAGGAAGTAATTGCACTGAGCTCTTAGTGATGCAAAAAATTGCAAGTTGGAGTAATAGTTGCTGTGAATCTGCTCGCTGCAGGGGAACTTAGAACAGATGCTACTTTACTTGGATACTAGGATACAATCTTTCAGTGGGTCAGTTATGACATGTATGTAAACAAAAAATCTATTAAAAGCCATCCTATTAACATACGGCAATATAATTGTACAGGAAGAAGGTTTCTTGAAAATTATGCTGGGTTAACATATGACTGCTTAAATTAACTTTGGCAGATAGAACTGTTTTAATTAGGTAGTGAATTAAATACAACTAGATCAAGGCTGGCATTATTATATATAGTTGCAAAACCTTTGCAAGGACATAATATTTGTAAACTGCTTGCAAGAGGTGTAATTTTCTTGTTCCACAGTCTCTGGTGAAGAAGCTGCTATACATGAGCCTTAACTTTCCACTGATTTACAAAATTCAGAAGGTTTTTTTCATATTTCTTCTCTTGCCAGCTCCTTTTCAGGCTCTTTTAATCTTTTGACACAGACTACAGGTGCAATTGCAGCCCATGTGGACACACCCAGCCTGCCATTAACCTAACCAGTCTGGGCACCTGTGCAGAAAAGAAGCTTAAATACAGTCAGGTTTCTAAAGTACAAGGCTCAGGTGCTAAAGCCTTGACATAGCAGATATACAGCTATCCATGACTGATCTAGCTAATTTAAATTTCAGTCAGTGTCTGCAGTGATTCTCTGTATGCCTGTGGATCACCATGAAGATAATGTTTGAGGTATAATTTTCTCAAATACATAGTTATGTACCTGTCCTGTGGGTGTCTTTTTTTTTTTTCTGTAATGTGAGTTTCGTAAGCTCTACTTCAGCATTTCCTCTTCCTTATCCAAATTACCTTTTCTTTGATATTTATCTCTTTTTCTTTATTAATTTCCACATCTTGCTCCATTATTCTCAAGTCTATTAATTTGAAGTAATGATACTGGATTTTAATAATCATGTTTCCTGACACATTGGGAAAACCCTTCTTACTTGTTCTACAAATATGAAGTATTTAGTAGCCTCCACACCCCTTGCTGAGCTTCAAAGGTAAATTGCAAAGTGTGCTTGATTTCATTCTAGGAAAGAAGATCAAGTTGCTGCATTAATTCCACTGGGAGTAGAATAAGCTGCATGTTTACCTAGACTCATAGAATCATCAGGGCTGGAAGAGACATTTAATATCACCAAGTCCAACCATGAACCCAACACTACCTCTGTAAAACCCTAAACCACATCACCCAGGGCTGGATCCAGACACCTCTTAAACACCTCACTGGGCAACCTACTTCAGTGCCTAACCACTCTCAGAAATCACTTAATCCCTCCAGTATCTGAAACATGGCTAGGCACTTGTTAGTTAGCTAGACACAGGGCAGAAAAATGCCTGCCCCTATGAGATTAAACATCAAAAAAACTTTGTTATAAATACCCAACAGAAGGCAGAAATATCCTTGTTTTGTGTAACATAATTGAGTAAGGCATACAGGTGTTTTTCTGCTGTTGTGGATTGTCTTTTGTTTGTTTGAGTCTCTGTGTATTTTCTTAGAAATACTCAGTTATTTCAGCAACTTTAAGTAATATCAGCTGGCTTGCTTTTAGTTGTTACATTCCTGATTATATACCACGTATAGGAAGAACTACCTACTGCATATGCAGCATACAGAAATGGAGCTGAGGAGGTGATATTTTCTTAGTTTCATCATGGGTACAAACTACAGCTCATCTGTATCCTCTTTCTAAACAAAACCCTTGCTGTCAGCAAAACATCCTGCAAAGGGTCCCCTCCCACAGCATTGTCATGCTTGTGTCCTGCAGCAGAACTGCTCTTGCTGACAGAGGGCCTCCTCCTTGGGGGTAGGTTTGCCCCCCTGGTCTTAACCTTTAAATGACAGATGAATTAAAATTGGAGTTTGTATCAAGCAGCTACCTATCACTGACAGATTTAACCACTTTAATGAAAAATATACGTATTTTGTGTTAATACAGCAGTGATAAGTCTGAGTGCTGAGTTGATGCTAATGAACAGTATTATATGGTAATGCTTGGCAATGCCAGTCCATCTCCCCCCTCTCATAGGTGCTTCTTATGTTCACTTTGTACTTGTTGCTAGGCTGAGATTTGGGCCTTCTTGCACTAATTCAGCAAGTGGAATTTTATGTCACAAAGCAAGACAGGTGGGGGAAAAAACCCCAGCACTCTCAGTGTGCATCCAGCAGATAGTGCTTCTCTCATCTAGTACTTGGCAGGAGATTTTTTCTGTTCTTGGATCCAGCTGAATATCCTCAACAGTCTCAGCTTAAGGTCTCTGAAGAGGATCTTGAATAAATTGTACTCTGAAATACACACCTCTCTCAGTTGTTTTTTCCAAGATGGCAAAAAGCTGTTGAGTTACAGAATTAAGACCCTGTAAGCAAGCAGAGGAATCCTGGTCATCAGTAGAGAAAGAGTGATATGATCAAGCAACTTTCCTAGCTGCTGGAATTTTTCTTTGGATAAGGCATGCAGGTTGCAAGGTGGAAATAGTGTATTTGGATTCTAACAAGTTCTACAGCAGTGACAGAAAATAGCTAGTGGTGAGAGCTGAGGGCCTTTTCTGAAAGGATTGTGAGAGAAGGCATGAACTTAGAACAATAGCGTTTTAGAATAAGACTGTATAATGTAACTTTGAACTATTTATAACATGCACAGAGATAGTGCAGGTACTTGTGTTTAGTGTAATTATGCTTATGCAATCAGCTTTTTTAGGAAGATAACCATTTGACTAGTTTATTTTTGGAAATGTACTCCAGGGTGCTAAGATGTGTATCTATATATCTGTCTTTATATAATTTCCAGCTTCGGTTCTAAATCTGTTTTCTGTAACTGTCAGGAAATATCCGTCTACCTATAAACTGTATGAGGCTGATTAATGACTGATGGTAGACAAATCTACAAATATCAAGCTTTTGGCATCATAAGTGAAAATGCCTTGCTTTGTAAGAGGGGGAAGGGGAGAAATTAATTTCCTGTTTAATTTCTACAAGAAAAAACCCACAGCCTGACCAGATGGAATTTCTTTTGTACTATAAATAACAAACCTTCCTTTCTTTCATGGTTTCAATTTTTATATATTTCTATCTAAACTGCTTCTTCCACAATATTCTTTGTCCTGCTGTGTTCAGGGATGTTCCTTCAGATGCTCAGTAGATGATGTAAATAACAGAACAAAGCTCTTCAACACTGATAAAAATGTATATCAGTATATATCTGTAAAACTCTAAACATGCTGTGTGGCTACCTGGGGCAGTCCCAATCACTTGAATGTGTGTTCTGGGGATAGTCAGAATTAAAGACATCTTGTCTAGATTTGGCGCTCATCTAGGTAAATGGGTTTATTAACAGTTACAGGAAATATTGACTGCCTAAAAATGTTGGGTTGTGGGTTTATGGGAAATGCTTTTTTTTCCCTCAAAACACTGCATGTGTATTTCATGTCATGTCATAATTCACTTTCTCAGTTGGGTGTAGTTTGGCAGTATTATTTTTATTTATTAAGGTTAAAACATTGCTTTCTCATTATATCTTTCATTCCATCCCTTTCCTTAACAATTATAGGTCATGTTTAATGTTAAAACATTGATCATTTTCATAGAAGCTATGATGCCACAGTGCACTGGCTCTTTTGTAAAACTCTTACTTTGAATCCCTCACGCAGTGTTGTGCATGGACACATCTTTGACTATTGGTGTGTATATGGCAGCTATACTAAATTTTAATTGCAGCCAGCTCATTACCAGACTTCTGGTGATAATCAGTATAGTTGTGTTAAAGCACTGAATACAAAAAAAAGTCTAGTTGAATCACCAATGCTGTGCTCTTGTATTCTACTTCCAGCACCTCTGTCTTCTGTCCTATTTAAAGACCATAGTCATTCAGATTCTCAAAGCAAACAAATTTAACTTAAAAACACTTCATGAAAGGATAGAGGTGGGGTAGGGCTGTAAAGAGCTGAGATGCTAGAGCTTAATTCACTTTTCTGGTCTCTTTTTTTGTTCTTCTGATGTAATTAAGCAGGGCATGGGTGTTGCATGATGTTGTACTCCTTGCCAGAACAGAAAACATTTTAAGGTGAACTGCTGAAGAAAATCAATTACACTGGAAAACAAATCCTGCATGCATAATTAACAAAACCTCCTTAGCACTTGTGAGGCTATTCTTCTCAAGAGGCAAGTTGGGGTTAATGATGGCAAATTATGGGGTTTTCCTGGTTTTCCTAGTTGCTTCAACAGATCAGTGTGCAGGTCTTGCTGTATAAGCAGTGAGTGTCCTGGGGCCCCCTCAGCTTATGGGCCAGCCCCTGTTTTGTTGTGGCAAATGATCCTGGCCCTGGCAGTCACCAGGGAGACAGCAGGCCCTTCCTGGAAAGTGGAAGGACAGACCTAGGCTGTGTCTTTGCTGCAGTGTCCCCATAGGTCCATCCACATTATAATGAGGAGAAGTGTTTAAAATACAATATACCATACTAAGAGGTAAAGCTGGAGCCTGCCTTGATCCTGGTGGCTTGGTGGAGGTTGCAGAGGAGCCTGTCAGTGCTGGTGGTGGATTGTGCACTGGTGGTTCCCTTGGGTCACATGTGGGCAAAACCACTGTTAGGTAGGGTGGTTTTCTTGCATTTATTATATCCTGTGCTAAGCATTGGAAGATATGAGAGAGGGCTAACAATCTGTATCTAAAGCTGCTGGATTTTTGAAAAATTACAGGTTACTCTTAATAGCAAGATAATTACACTTGTGGAGAATGACACAGTTGTGATCATTCCCCAGAATAAAAAGCCACCTCTGTACTTTCTAAGTACAGAGACATGCTGTGATGTCACATGGTGTTGGGCAGTAGTTCTGACTGTGGGGTTTAGAGTTGGGCTGCAGTGAGTGAAGAGTGGGTCGTCATTTGCTTTGAGGGGGAAAACCCTTCATTAAGGCTCCACATATCCAGAATTTTGCACACATTACTGATCTTTTAAGCATGAGTGCTGTCCCATTGAATTCCAAGGTCTTGTCACAATCAGTAGGATTACTTACATCCTTAAAACTATGCTTATGAGGGAGTCTTGGTAGAATCAAAGTTTTTCTTGCACTGAACTTAGTCCTTCTGTATATCTAAAATATTGAATCACTCTGACATAATAAAAAAAAGTGCAGGGAAGCTCAAAACTGACACGTAGTCAGAATATCTTGCCATTTGTTTGAGTTTATTTTATCTACTTTTGTTCTACAGTTATTTAAGTTCCCTCTTAATTGTAGCTTCTGTGAAAAAAATGCTCACCCTGAAAATGGTGTCAGTTTTGAGGAAAGGGTCAGCAGTTTTTCAGTGCACTTCTATTATGCTCCAGATTAATTTTGGTCATCATTTCTTTCCTGCTGGCATGGGCTGTCCATGTCTTTTCTAGAGGAGCAGAGGTGGCCCGGGACATCCACGAAGGATGGTGGTGGAGCCAATCATACAATTTCTCAGTGCTGAGATGGGGAGAAACACAAATACAAGGCATTTAGAAAGGTTGGAAACATCCCCGTTTTCTCACTTCTCTAATTTGGCTTTTGTCCACATGAGGTTTTGACACCAAATCTGCTCAGAAGTACATTGCAGTGCTTGAGCTGAATTTAGATCAGAGCAGGCCCAAATCTAACATGTAACCAATAAATGAAGATATATGTCCTAAAGATGTGTTGTTGTTTGTTACTTACATGTCTTGATTTGTTGTAGGGTTTTCAAGGTATTAGAAGTACTTTTAAAAATACTGAAATTTAGAAACCATAGTCAAAAACATTTCATTTAAATATGAGTATTATTTGTTTTCACTTTTTGAATGAATTGCATTGAGACCTTCTCAAAAAAACATCTTGCAAAACAGATGAAGTATCAGTGTCTGCTGAAGTAATAAATGGCTTTTGATTTCAAAATATCACAGTTATGTTGTAAACCTGTACTTTTTGGGTTTTCTTAAAATTTTTGTCAAGGCACCCCCAAACAAAGTAATGCCCCACAAAGCAAAGTTATTATTCTTCTGAAGGAATTGTTTTGACATCTAATGCATGATGCCCCATTGCAGTACAGTCATTTGTTAGGAGCAGGAGATCAGTATTTGTAGTGCTGGAGTTAGGACTGGATTATGTGTAATCTAATTAAGGAGGTTACTAACAATTTGAAGGGATTTTAAGATTGGCAATTATCTGTGTGCTTATTTGATTAAAATAAATGCTTGCAGATTTAGCTGCCATACCTGTGCTCTGGTATTTGGGATCAGAAATCACGTTTGGTTGGCAGTAGAAGAAACAAACAACAACAAAACTTCATGGTTTAATTCTGTTTCTGTGATGATTTCAATAGAATGTGTACGCCCTAATTAATTTTCACTGAATTGCAGTGGACTTTATCATTAAAAGCCCTTTTGAAGAAAGGTTTTTTTAGGAGAGGGAAGACCACTTTTAAAAATAACATAGAGTCAATCTAAAAATTCATTTTTTAGGTAGTGGGCAAAGACAGTTATTCAATAGGATATGCCTTCGCTCAGGGCTGAGTCTTTGTTTGTAACTTTGCAATTTAGGTCTGGTATCACTTAATGAAGCTTCCCAGACTTCTTGTTTGAAAAATGTCCAACTCTGTGTGATTGAGAGTTTCATCTCATTGTAGAGCCAAGATCCCAGAGAATAAAATCCCAGAGGATAAAGGTTTTTCTTCTTCTTCTTCTTCCTTACACTCCACTTTGGATCCTTCCACCTCTACTTCCTGAGGGCTTGAAGAACTTTTTTATTAGAGGTTTGGTTGAATTCCGACTTTCTGTGAAAGCAGTTCAGATCCTTAGAGGTCTTCACAAGAGTCGTTCTCGCCCTCAGCACGAGTGCTGGGCACTCTCCTTCTCAGAGCATATCCCAGCATCTGAGCCACAATGTCGTAGACATGGTTTGATGAGGGAAAGGGAATCTGTTAGGGAATTTGTTGTTTTAGGCATCCTTATGTTTCCAGTGAGAAAGAAAAAGCCAAAGTATAAAAAGGCATCTCCTTTTCTCCCTGAAAATACAAAACTTGCACCTGCCCTCGGAGCCTGACCACAAGGTGACCTGCCTATATATGTAGGCAGCTCTAAATCATTGCATGAACACGAGTGATAGTTCCATATTTAAAGAACAAATGATTCCTGGTTTCCATTTCCACAGGTTACATTCAAGCTGGAAATAGTATTTTTAATCTTCTCTTTAAAAGAAAAAAAGAGAGAAAAGACAACATTTTGACATCTGAACTGATATGTGGCTTTGGGTTTCTGACATTTATGGCTTATTTGTATATTCCTTTTCAACCTTCTCCAGCTGCTACTGCATAAATCTTGCACGTTTTTCCCACTAACTGTATGGATGGAGAAGACAAATTAGGAAGTTCAGCTTCTTTCTCAGTGCCTGTTTTTAGGAGTTTCAAGAGTAGTCCAGGATCTGAAACTGGCCTTGGTGAATTCTTTTCAGTAAGGTAGCTTTTATCAAGTTTCTGCCCTTTCTTGTAGATGTGAACATGGTGCAAAGCAATAGCTCTAGGAAGTGGCAGGGTGACTTTTCAGCTGTAAAGGCCTAAGTTGTTCTCATAGTAGCACTATCATGCCCTCAGGGGTAGTGATATTGGCCACAATCCTGCAAGGAGCTGCAGCTGCCAGGCTCCCAGGTGGCTCCCTGCAGATCCTCAGGCTGGCTGGGCCATGCTGAGACCCAAGAAATGACAGCTGCCTGTTGGGTACAGGGTAGAGAGATTAAAAACAGAAGCGTAACTTAATCTTTAAAGTAACTCGAAGCAGGACATAATCAGGTTGTTGCATAATTATTTTCCTTGTTCCTCAAACTCAACTCATTGTATACTGTTTTAATAGTACAAATGCACTGTGCACTGTAAAAGTCAAGAAAAATTGATGAGAATGTAAAGAAACTTACAGGGAGTACAGCATTAGGAACGCTTTTCACAAAATGCTCTATTAATAGTAAGAAGTTGTTAATGTGACTTCCTCTCAGATGTACAGTTAGCAGGGTTGTAGGGCTAGTTTTTAACACTGAGCTGTTTAAATAGCTTATAGCTGTTAAATGGAATTAGGCCAATTATTAGCAAGTTGGATATAGTCACTGCTTTCTTCTCCTTCCTTTTTTGTAGTAACAATTCATCTTCTTGCTTTAGCTCCATGCCTTCCTCCAGCTACCCGAGGTGATCACTCAGCCAAGCTGTAGGTGGTGTGACCAGTTGCTTGAATACATTCAGTGGTTAAATATATTCTGTTCTAAAATGGGCAGAATAATGGTGATTTAATGAAAACATCTCAGCAGCAGCAGCATTTGTAATGATACAGGAATTTTCTTATGACTCTAATGGTTATGTCTAGCATTTTTATCTGTATTGTTAGACCTCTGCTTGATGTTACTACTTTCACCTGGTAATTTCTAGGGCAAATGATCATATACAGATATTTACCTGGTGCTGTTTTTCATTAATAGCTGTGGAGTGTGTTGTACATGGGAATAAGAAGGATAACCTGTCTGCTCTAGACTACAATTAGGGAAGCCCTAATAAACTCTAGTGCCTGGCATGAGCAAGTTTGGGAAGAACAAGCTTTGAGTCCTTCCCATTGAAGGTGAACTGTTGCCGTGTCGCTGTGCTTTGCTAAAGGGAAGGCAACAGGTCTACCTCTGAATGATGGGTGAGGTGGTTCTGTTGGGTGTTTGGAGGTTAAATGCTCAGGAACTGCTGGAAGGATGTCAGTTCTCATCATCCTTCTGTCCTTCACTCCTGAGCCATTGATTTTTGGCCTGTTGTGTAAGTTTTCTTGCCTTGAACATTGACAAGGTAATATCCTATGTCAGTAACTCTGAGAAGAAACTGGTGAACCCCACAGCAGCCCAGCACATCAAAGGATTACTCAGAGTTGTGTCCAGCATGACCCTTACCTTTAGTGAAACATGTCCTTCACACAAGGTAAAGGTATGAGAGTGCATGTTAAAGCTGGGACAAGGATTAAGGAGTGCAAAAGAGAAATGATCTGTCACACTTCATAAACTGCAGTAAGGTAAAAGAAATTGTTCCAGGTGTTCTGCAAGATCAGCATTAAGAGTTTCTTTTTTCCACTGTGCAGGAAGCCGCTTGCCTTCCTGACTTTTCCATGGAAATATTTTTCTGTTTCCTTAGTTTGCACTGATGGCATACTTCAGGTTTTACATGCAATCCCAGAAAGCTTCTTCTCTGGTAGGATGGTTGTCAGGAGCCCTCATATTCCTTGAATGGGTGTTACCTGTAGAAACTTCAGATGCTGTCTATGTCTTGGAGCCTCCAACATATTCTCATGAGAGCTGTGATCCTGTGATTCAAATGTCAATCCTTGATGCTACTGCAATTCTCCTGTTTAACACCAGCACTCACTCAGACTCCAGCCATGTCAATTCTCCTGGCCATGTCAACACCTGACAAGCATGATAGGTGAAAGCAAACAGATAAGACTCTTGTTTTGCTCAGGATTCTAACATGCTGTTCCTTTCATTTACATGTCAGCAAAAATGCACAGGTCTGAAAGCAGTAAGAAACATGCATATGTGCTTTTTCTGGCCAGGAGCGTTTACCACCCTAAAGAATTCACTATTCTTCATCTGGGTTTTCAAGAGAGTATTAGCATCCTCTTTGGGGAATCATCTGGCTTGATTTTAGGCCTGAGAACTTTTGGCAGCAAGTTCTCTTGCACTGTGGGTTTGGACTGGTGCCACAGGTAAACACAAACTTCTCATGACTTCCTCTTCAGTCTAGTTTTTTTTTTACCTTTGTTTCTCCCATTTGAGGATTTTCTGCTTTCTCTTTTGTAGAAACCTGCAGTCAAAGTGGTTTTTCCTTTTTGGCAGTCACCATAACAGATTTATTATTCCAAACCACTTCCACCAAAGTGATCTTCAATTTCCAACAACCATTGCTGTTTCTAACCTGGATTTGGCATTCTTCAGGTCTCATAGTGCTCGGTGAATTTGTGTACACTAGGAAGATATCTACAGTGCAACCATTTTTTAAAACAAAACCATCAGTGAGTTGCACTGAAGTAATTTTCCATTAGAGAGAGCAAGATAAACTTGTAAGCAACAAGGGAAGCTCTGTTTGCAACATCCAGGGAAGATACATTTTGTTAACTTTTGACATCCCCTGGCAAGGCTGTGGTATGTATCTGGTGCTTGTAAACCTGATGCATATTATAGCTTTGAGTTATTATCAAGACTTTTTCCCACAGCTCAGCTTTCCTGAACATAAAAGTCCAAGTCTTTTTTGAAGAGTTGACCAGAAGAGATGGAGGTGAGGTCTTGTATGCACTTCAGTTAGTGGGACATAAACCCAAGCTTTTGATCTGTTCTTCTGTCAAAAGGCATTTTGCAGGTCCTGATGGGACAGCTGCATTCTGCCCACGTGTCTCATCTGATGTTTCAGGTATTCTCAGCTTCCCTTCCAGCACCGGTCTGTGTAGTTGCTGGAAGATGCTAAACAGTTGTTTCATTCAGACAGTGGATAAAAAGATCCTAATCTGCCATACATGAGCTCACAAAGCAGTCAGGATCCAGATATCTCTGGATACCACAATATGAGCTTTCTGCTTTCAGGTTTTTATCTTTGGGTCCTCTATTCAAAATTGCACTTATGACTGCAGAATGTGCAGAACTCATTGCAGAACTCAAATCTGGATCTGTATAAACACTCCATGGGTGTATCAATATGCACATAACGATTGCCTGCCTAGGATTATCCACTCACAAGGAAGAAGAAGATACACTGAATTTAGTGGATTCAAGCTGGTCAGAAGGAGGGTCTGCATGTGCCAGTCTAAGCCTCAGATTTTATCAGTGCTTCATTCTTAGTCTGTGTTTTGCAGTGGCTCCACCACTTGCACCCCTGGGAATAAAACGTCTGAACACACGCAGTAGAAAAATAATGTCCCTTTTAAAATAAGTAAATAAATTACCTTTCTTCTTTATTCTCTCTTTGCCTGTCATCTTCCCTGTTCTCTGAGATCCCATGTGGCAGAAGTTGCAGATGATGAGTCTCATTTCTGCTGGAGCCTGTTAACCTTTCTGTGTGAATGACAGTTTTCCAGATTTAAGTCTTAGTCAGTGTTTATGTTAAGAAGAGGGTTAATGATGATCCCCCATAGGCCTCTCGCTCGGAAAGCAAAAACATCTGCTTAGCCAAGAAGTGGTTAGTTTGCTAAATTTAGAAGGAAGAAATGCATTTCCCAAAATTTGCACTGCTTCTTAACAAATTTAGGGAACCAGTGGGGGCAAGCAGTTATGGAAGTCATACTGTTTATTCATTTTTAGTTTAGTTCATGTATTTTCAGTTAAAAGTGAGATTGTTCTTATTGAACAGAAGGGGGGTATTACTCATATGTCTGAAACATTTAATGCAATTGAACTCTTTGTGCATTTGTTTAGGTTAATAGCTGGACACATACCAAAGCCTGTGAAGCTTAGAGATGTTCTGCAGTACGTGCTTAGTGGTGGAGAAAGTGAGTTTGAAATGGATGTCTGCTAGGAAACTCCCTTAACCAAACCCATAGATCAGGAGAACTACAGGTTTTGGCCATCTTTCTGTCTCCTCACCAAATGTGCCTCCAGTTGCCACCAGCAGTCTGGCTCCTTACAGGAGAAGGTCACGCGATGAGTGGTGTATGAGCCCTTGGTTGCAGCCATCATTCTTTGTCTTTGCTCTTAGTGTCTTGGCCAAAGGTGCCATCAGTCAATAGGGTTAAACTGGACTTCTCCTGCTTTGTGCAATGGTGAGGGAGCATTGATGGCTGGTACCAGTAAAGCCTCTCATGACAGCAGTGCTCTTGATGACTTCATGGTGGCTGGGGCCACAGCTGGCAGCAGCCGTGGCCAGTGACAAAATGGGATGGATTATGTGCTCCCAGTCATGCTTGTGCAGCAAACTTGGGTGTCCAGGAGAGGTCACCATCGGTGGCCCAAGACCCTCCCAGTCTTGTTGTCCCTCTCCCTCTGGAGCAAGCACAGTGGCCGGTGCTGCTCTAGGGAAACACACAGCTTTGCTAAAGGCTGTAGAATCCTCTCACTTGTCTGTGTTCCCCAGCAGACTGGTGGTGACCCGGCTCCAGCCGCTGCATCCCCCCAGGCCGAGCAGAGGGCTGGGCAGATGCTTTGAACCGCAGATCCTCAAGCTTCCCTGGGCGGAAAAGGAGCTGGCGGTTTTCAGGCATGACTGTACTTTGCTCTCCCTCTTGGCATCTTGTTTAACCTTTTCATCTCCTGACACAGCAGGCTCTCCTTGCTGGCGAGCTGGGAGGTGCGGATGGGTGAAGGAATCCCACCGGTTTCTGGTCATCTCCACGCAGCCCTTTGCCAGCCCAGGGCAGCGCAGCATGAGCTCTGCTGGGAGGCTGGCGGGCCGTGGGCAAGTACGGGAGTGAAAACTGAAAAAGAGGATGAGCAAAGTAAATTCAGGAGATCTTTGCTAAATTCATGTTTTACCTGTGTTAGAGGAAAAACCTCACGGCGAGACTCAGCAGAGCCTCACTCCGCCTGCGGACACGCTCTGGGGAAGCGGTGGGCAGGGAAGGGAAGGAAGGAAAAGGAGCGGGAGCCGGGCAGAGAGCGCCCCCTCCCGGCTGTCACCCCCCGCCACCGCCCGTGTGTCACCGCCCGTGTGTCACCGCCCGTGTCACCGCGGCTGGAGGGACGCGGAGAGCGGGATCGCGGTGAAACAGAGCCTCCGTACAGCCGCGAGCATCCAGGGCACGGAGCAGGTGCCAAAGCCGTGTGACAAGTACATCCGTGGGTTCCCAACCCTGCTGGAGGCGTGCTCTGTTCCAGCAGCATCTTCAGTACTTGCGTGTCTGTTTTGGGTGTTCTGTTCCATAACAGCAGCAACTGGTGATTCAAAACTGGGGCACAGCACCCGTGAGCCGGGGTGGATCCCAAACAGGTCTGGTTCTCCCTCTTCCCTCTGCCCTGCTGTGCCCTCTCACCAATGCTGGCTCCTGGTGGGAAGTGGCTGCAGAGTGCTGTGGAGGGAGACAAGGGGAGTGCTCCTCTTGCACGTGGAAGCTGTACTTAAAGTATATAGATTTAAATTCAGCAGGAAAATCATTAGCCACTAAATTTTGCCAAGCCTTCCAAGGGATTTCTGCTGATATTTTCAGCAAATGACTTGGGAAAATGAATCCTTTAGGGGTTAGAGTATTACTGGAGGCTGTTTTCATTATGTCTTTCTCAGTTACCTAGAAATACATCAGGATAGTGTGAGTTTGCTTGAAGCCCAACCTTAGAGCCTAAGGTATTCAGGTATTCTCGAAAACAAAAATCTGCAGTTTCCTGTTTCAAATGTTGCTGGAAGAATTAACAGGATTGTAATGGCTTAGCTGATTAAAAAAATATATATATATTGGGGGGGAAGGGGGGAAAAAGTGCAATAAATATGTTGGTCTTGAGAACTGCAGCAGAAACTAAAAAGAAAAAAGAAAGTCTTTTCCATTTCATCTCTCTAGAGACTTGGGGTGTGTGTAATTAAAAGTCCTAGTGCTGATTCCATATATATACATATATATAGTTATTTGAGCCTGGCTGAGATGTTTGCAAAGCTCTTAATGGTCCGTCTGAATTGTAAAGGTTTGCTGACCCCACAACTTACCTGAAGATAGTTTTGGAATTCTTCACTTAAAACCTTAAAGATTTGCCACAATACGTTTTCCTTTTAAAGAGACAAGCATTTTGAATGGGTTTGATTTCTTGTTTTTCTTGGGAATTTTTTGATGTGAGGCCATTGAAATGTTCAGGTGAGAGCATAAAAATGGTTGAAGGAGATCAAGAGTTATTAAAATGCCGAGTTTGTTGTATTGATCTGTGATTTAGCATTTCATCTTTCCAGTTCTTTGGATGTCGAAGTACGCTCTCACAAATACAGCATGGGTTTTCTGTCAATCATATTATTCTCAAGACATGATTTTTCTTTTAATTGTCATTTTGTTTGTGGAGTCAGAATATCTACACAGAGCTGTGTAGTGATTTATTTAGTGAGAAAAGAATTTTCATGTACGATTACCTCCTCTTTATTTGTGCATTTATGAATCCTTTTTTCAGAAATTCTTATATAGCTGCTACTGCTGCTCAAATTGCCATGGTTTTTAAAGAGAATAAAGCTTATTGATAGTTCCCACATGCACTGGCAGGCACATCTAAAACCTGTACTTTTGTGTTCACAGCTTGCATAATATAAAATTTAGAGATTGCTTGTCAAACTAAGTGTCAGCTGAGTTTCCTAGGAAACTCACTGAAGATATTTATAAAACTACAGATCAGCTTAATAATAGATATAATAATGTCAGTAGCTCATTATTTTTTAACTTTATTGGTCCATTTTAGTTTGCTTTAGTTTGTTGCTAAACTAAACCACTGCATTTCCAACCAGAGCAGAAGAGACCTTCCTTCCAATAACTTGCCTAATTAAATTAAGAAAATGGTAGTTTCTGCTATTTCATGTAAGGAAATTTAAAACACCCTATGTAAAATTAAAAAGAATATAAATGTCATACTAATTATCTGACTGAACCCTTATAAGTAAAACCACAATTGTGAAATATAAATGTAAATATTGTATCATGTTACTGTTTTATTCACTGTTGAATTGTATGTGTGAATTTGAAGTTCATTGCACATGCATGCAAAACAGTCACTACAGAATCAACATAAATCCTGAGTATGGGTTTCTATAGAAGCTAGATAAATAGAAGACCTGTCAGTATTGTAAAAAGGCATGATTCTGTGAAAATAATTACATCCTTCAGTGGAAGAAAAAAAGTATCTAAGAAGATCGTAAGTGATACTTAGTGTCCATTTTTATTCATTCTTCTGTTACTATGTTTTCCTCGCACTGATTCTTTGACTTGAGACATCAGCATTGCCACAGTTGATGTTTTTGTACTTTGGGTTCTTTAAATGGAAATTTCAGTCATGTAAATTCAAAATTTGCTGATCTGTAAATATATATATGTATAAAATAATCTATATTTTGTCAGAACATAATTATTCAAGACAATTAGGATTAGGTGAAGTTAACATTCTCTAGAAAGCAGTTTAGAAAAGTAATTTCAGCTTTCCCATTTTAATACGGTAATAAGAATGAAGTTAGTGTGTTTAGAGATGAGGCGGTACTGACTCCTTATCTCATCTGGAATCCATTTCTTGTACCCAGTATGTACATTTGCCTGTCAGGACTATTTTTTGATGCTGTGCTAATTAGTCAAGTAAGGAGTTCATATGAAGGATATTCAAGAACTGATTTTTCTTTTGAAAAGCTAAGGGAGTAGCTGTCTCTGTTCCTCTAAGAAATCTCATTGCACACTTAACGATGTCGTTGCAGAAGAAATCTTAGGAAGCCTCTCCATCACACACTGAAAAGGTTAATTTCCTATAAAGCTACAAAATTTATCCCAATCCTAATAGTAGCTGCATGTGGATTTATTGGATGCTAGTGATACCATTCCAGCTTGTTACAGCAAGGTGGCAGGTAAAACCTTGTAAATCATTGCATTTATTTTAATATGGCTTACATGAAGACAGAAACCTCACAAGCATAAAATGGCACAGCTGCTGTGTCAAATGATATTTTTTAAGCATGTGATATTTGTCAGAGCTGGCTCTCTCTTAGCTGTGGTGTTGCAGTTTAGGGGATTCAAAACCGATCTTTCTACTGGGAGGAAGTGGAAGTTGACTTCAGCTCATAGATAGGACATCAAATTGGGAGACTTGCCTCTTTCCCAACCTGCCATGGATTGTGTGTAGTGTAACTGCATTACTCCTCATCCTCTGTTCCTTACTATAATTTGCCTGTTTGAAAGTGCTAACAACCACGAACCTCCCTTAAGTACTTGTATAGGTGAGAAAGGGGTGAGTTAGCACTTAATACTGTGTTGCACCATTTTGGATAAGTACTACCAAAATGATAGTGATATTGTGGAGATAAGATATATTGTTTCTGATTTATACAGCAACTTCACAAGACATGTTTCTACAAAAAAAAAAAAAGCCAATTCACACTGTCTTGCAAGGTTTGTGATGGAGTTGTATTTGTGCACAAACACTGACTTCAGTCCATGCTCTTAAGTAGATCCCTTTCTGTGTCAGACATAGTCTGTACTTTGGAACAGACTTTGAAGAACAACCATGTTAAGGAAAGTTACTCTGATCAGGAAGTTTCAGCCTGGAGGCATTTTTGCTTTGGGCTTTTTTGCCTTCTTTTTTTCATGTTCTGTGCTGCAAGCATGAAGCGAGAGTTCTCTCAGTGATAGGTGTGTCACTTAAAAATGCATCACTCTGCTCCAGCCTCTGCATGGACCGTGGGATAACTGAAGTTAAACTTTGCTCAGTCTAGGTGATGACAATCATCTGACCAAAAGGTTCAGCCTGAATAAAACTGCTTTCCCATGGTGACTGTAGCTGGCTATAAAAATGTACTTTTATATTCTCATATAAATTTATAGGGCTTTTGGCAAGGAAGAAGGATTTGTGAAATGATGCTTTTTCTTCAGAGTTTCTTCCATATAGTTTTGCTAACAGGCACCCATTGGGTTGTGCTAAACAGTGATTTTTATTTTTTTTTAACCCTGTGCTTAGCTATCACACCTTGATCATCCAGAGAGAGAAGCTGGATATTCTAACTGTAGATACTGCATTTTGTTTCCCTGCTAACAATGGAGGTTTGAAAAGGAAAAACATTTTAAGTGAATATATATGCAGTGTATTTTCTTTTCCTTTCAGTTCATATTCGTGGGAAACTGCTATGAGAATTACAAACAGCTTTTAGGGGGCTATTTTTTCAACTGGCCAGTGTGTGTGACCCTTGTGTTAACAGTGAATTACATTTTAAGTCAAGAGTTCACTGGGTTTTTTCTTTCTTTCCCACTGCAATTAAGTGGGACACATATTCCATGTGCACACTCAAGTAAAATTGGGGAAAACTTGCCTTTTGATAAAGAAGTCTTGATAATATTGTAGTGGAATATGTCAGCCAATGGGATATTCGCTGCCAAATACCAAATAACAATGTAGAAATTCAAGAAAGCTTCTAAGTCGTACAGGCAGTCTGGAGAAAATGAGCCAGCTGGGCTCAGAGGAGATCTAAGAAATGGATGGAAGCGAGAGAGGAGAACCTGCCTCTTTTAGCAATAAATATAAAATCACATTTTTATGTCTGTAAGTGCTGCCATTCTAACACATATTAGGAAAGAACTAAAGCTTGGAAAATCTTTTAAATAATCATAGAATGTAGTTTCCCCTGTTTTCTGTTTCTCTTATCTCTTGCCCTTCCCTGAAGCTGTCTTTCTTTCACTCCGTGCATGTCGCTGAGTTTTGGTGACGTAAAGAATCAGATTCATTAACTTCCACTTTTTGTGCTTTAGTTGCAGTGTTGGAGGGCAGCAAGTCAGTCCAAAGCTTTTTGTATATACCAACAAGCATTTCTGCTAACATTACTGAGACCATAATTAACATAACATTATACTTGATCAGCATTATCCTAAGTAAAGGCACCCCTTTGCCACATTTTCTATATTAAATCCCAAAATATTTTTTAAGTCTTAACAACCATATAATGTTATGATCTGTGGTTAGTCGTAGTATTTTTTAGCGGACCTCACAAAATTGTAACATTTTAACTGCATTTTGAACCACTGGTGAGTACTGCATAATGGTAACTTTGAAAGTGCCGTATTGAAACACAGTCTGGGTAAAATGTTTGTTTGGCTTATAAAATATAACCTTGAGCAATATATGGAAATAATCAGGCTCCTAACTTTACCATTCAAGTTGTGTTTTACTTCTCAGCAGGACTGTAAACTAGGAAAGTTAGTGAAATGTCTTTTACTAGACAGTATTGTACATATCTAAGTGCATGTTTATTTTTCTTCTAGCTTTTTAGAAAGAATTGACAGCGTCAGCATGGATGACTACACACCCACAGATCAGGTTAGTAAAAATAATGGGGTAGGGTCTGAACTAAGACTGACATTTATCTGGATTTTCTGTGTAATTTATTTTAGTCCCTACTGCAGCTGAAATAAGACATATGGCAGAATAGCAAAATATGGTCTAGCAGTTTAAGTAATGGATATTAAAGAAGAAGAGGCATTTTGGTGGTGCACACTTGTATTTTACTGTTGTAACATCCAGGTCTGTGATTTTTGTAATACATCCGTTTTGTCTTCTTGTTTCCCATTCTGTGTCCCACAAAAATCAGGTGAATGGAAAAAAGAACAGAAAGCATAAATGTAAAAAGTTATGGTTTCCCTCACCAGCCTTTGGTATAGAGAAGCTATGCTTCATTTCAGTGGTGGAGGTGAGCCCAGAGGGAGGCTTCCCGTGTCTATCAGAAGGGTCCTTCACAGGCAAAAGCTTGCAGTGAATAAGGTGTCCAGATCCAGGGGAGAACACCTGTGGCAGCAGCAGAGCTTGCAAACTTCTCTGCAGGCCTGCAGATTCCTTCTTTGCAGGCTGTGCCCATCTCCTGCAGGTAGCAGAGTTTCTATTCAAGCCTTATTTGCAAGGCAGTACATTTTTTTCCCAGATACTGTGGTACATCTTGAGGGAGTGCTCTAATGGCAAACACGTTCATTTAAGGCTGAACTGGTGCAGTCTTGAAGTAAGGAGGGGCTTCACCATATTGCCTGGCTTCAGCTGCTTTCCCTGAGCTCAGGCTGTGTGCTTTCCTTTGCTGTCTCTTCAGCAAACATTCTGAAGTTATTTTTCAGTGCTGCTATCCCACTGTAATTTAGCAGTCTCAGTCAAGATTGTGGGCCACATCATAAACTCCAAATACAGGTGGCAGAAGAGAATCCCTGCACTGGATAATTCAGTCTAACAATGCAAGGCATATAACAGGTGGATGCCCTTAAAAAGAAGGCAGAGTTGTCAAATCTCACTGTGCAATTAGGGAGTGAAATTCAGAGAAATGAGGTGACTTGCCAGAGATCACCCAAGGAAGCATGCAGAGAAGAGCCTGTTCCTTCAGGTCCATAACCACAAGCATGTCCTATAGTCTACCCAATATAGGATCAATTAATCAAGCACTCAGGACATTTTCAGACCAAAGGAATTAGCACTGGGGTTTGCTCCCTCTAGACCTTATGGTTTTAGCATCAAGATCACACACCTGGAGAGAGAAGTCAGTGAAAAAAAGCCTCGTTTTTGCTTTCATTATTTACGTTAGTTCCTGTTTGTTCCTGGGAGGCCCTTCTCTACCTGAAGTAGTCTTTCATCACCTAGAAATTTTCCCTGATATTTCCTTTGTGGAGAAATATCTTGAAAGATCAGAAAAGGCCCTTGGTATTTGGCAGGTGGAAAACTTGCTCTGAGAAGGGGATTCTGCTTTTGTTTTTGTTTTTGTCCTGTTGCCCTGTATCAGTTGTCTTGCTGAATTAACTGGTAAAAATCACTTGTTTTTTCTCTTCCCTTGCTTTCTGCTTTTTGTGTTAGTTTTTTGGGGTTTTTTTGCACCATAACAAAGTCAGCAAGTGACAGAAAATGACAGGAGTGTATAAAATAACTAAACATATTAAATAAGTGGCCTTCAGCTGAGTGCATGCAGCTGTCAAAGCAGCCAAGGTTTGCCTTGGCTACCAGAAGCTGTAGATGGTAGGGTAGGAAAAAAAAGGCAAGCTGAGCCTGCACTCTGACTGCCTCCTTCCATCCAGGAAGGAGGCATCATAAATTGCTTTTACCTACTCCCCTTGAGAATTCAGGAAATTATTATTTTTTAATTATTAAAGGAGAGTTGGTTAAGTTGTAAAGTATTGCTAGTTTAAAAAATAGGAAAGAAATGCCATATTTCTGCACGACCTAAATTCTGTTCCCTTGTGCTCTGTAACAGAGCTTTAATTACTCAGTCACAAGCTATTATTTCGATAGGATTCCTGTCTCATTCAGTACAAAAGAGGGCAGAGTTAAGGTTGCCTGGGCAACTGTAAATCTGGAGTTTTCTAACATTTGAATACTTGACTTTACAACATGAATAACATTTTTCTTAGTTTTATGTAACTTCAGAATTCATTATCGTCATGACATACCAAGGTGTATAAGAACAGGTTTCAGTGGGCAGTAAGAAGAACATAGATGGGGACTCCTGCTTGCTGAGTGCACAAA
Source organism: Agelaius tricolor (assembly GCF_023055355.1). Taxonomy (NCBI): domain Eukaryota; kingdom Metazoa; phylum Chordata; class Aves; order Passeriformes; family Icteridae; genus Agelaius; species Agelaius tricolor. The sequence continues at coordinate 42,856,319 of NW_027269262.1, read as the reverse complement.
CCAAATGCAGTGATCATTATTAAGTTTATTTACCATGTCAGTACAGACAAATGCAGATTTACCAACAGGTCTGATTGAACTTACATTAAATGAAACATTTAAGACTTTTCATGGAAAATAATATTCCAAGCTTTTAAGAACAAAATTAGGTTAGAAAAAAAGCCTTACTAATCAGCTTCTGTGTTCTCATTTCCAGGACCTATTAAGATGCAGAGTGTTGACATCAGGGATTTTTGAAACAAGATTTCAAGTAGATAAAGTAAATTTCCAGTAAGTCTGTTAGTAATGATTTATGAATATCATACTCATTTTTAATAGCTTCATTCAGATGTCTCTGTTCATGTATGCATGGTATAGCAGGCTTAGGATGGGAGTGGGTGGGTTTTTGTTGTTTGGTTTGGCTTTTTAGCTCTCTTTCCAGAGGTCCTAGTAAAATTACCTCATACTTTGCAAAAATAGCTTTAATTAGTTACATGTATTAGCAATGCTCTATAGTAGGGTTGTGTATGGCTTCTTGTAAAAGCTGGTGCATTGGTGTAGCACTATAAAATCATAAAATAGCTTTGGGGATGAGAGCTCACAGAAGTCAATGGAAATCCTCCCTTCTTCCAGAGGGCTGCAAGCTCTGTGTTTGTCAAAGTTTTTTGCTGTGTGTCTAAAAGACCCACAGGCAGACTGGCTTCTCTTGACACTTCTTGCCCAGAAAGGTGGCAGTGCTCACAGGGCTGAGCTGCCTCATGTCCTCCCCCATACAGAGATGCCCTTTCCCCACCACCCTTCAAAATATCCCGAAACCTGTTCTTGTTTTTAGTACAATATCACGTGCCACATGCACTGCTGTGGACTGGAAAGGCCAACTCTTGTCCTTGAAGAGTGTATTTCTCATTTTATGGGTTCAGTAGCCTTCTCCTGGCAAAGCAGGGCAGGTGGAGCAGTGCAGCTGTCTCTGACATGCAGTGCAGCATCAGCAGGTCTCTCTCCTCTTCAGGCAATATTTTACTTCCCCTGTCCTTGGGGCTGTCGGATTTTTAAACTGAACCCTCGTGCTGTGCATGCTTCATGTGATTTTTCCTAGTGCACATAAGTGATATAACATCCTATGGCTTTTTAACAGCATGTTTGATGTAGGTGGCCAGAGAGATGAGAGAAGAAAATGGATCCAATGCTTTAATGGTAAGTAAAAACATTCTGTGTTTTATTTTAAACTTACTCTCTGAGGTGTGAGCAGCTTAGTGTTCATACCCACACACAGTACCTCACTAGCACAGAAGTCCAGTGTTACAGATAACTTTTTGCTGGTATTTTTGGCTGATTGGTGAGTAATGGTGGTGTTACCCTGAGGAGTATGTGCTGGGATAACAGATATGTTCTATTCTCTCTCTTTTCCTTCCTTCTCTCTTTTGTGTGTTCTGCCCAGATGTCACAGCTATCATCTTCGTTGTGGCTTGCAGTAGCTACAACATGGTAATAAGGGAAGACAATAACACAAACAGACTACGGGAATCCCTGGACCTTTTCAAAAGTATCTGGAATAATAGGTAAAACAAACCTCATTTCCCACCCATCCTCCCCAGTTTAATTACAGTTCAACTCCTTTCAAAATAGGACTTCCCTTGCTGTAGGCTCAGATTGTTTATTCAGAAAATATCCAGGTTGGGCCAGGTCTTAGAGTGCCCCCCGGGTGACACCCCCCCTGACAGGGGCTGTGGCACAGGGACAGTGCACGTGGCATTTCATCACTCCTGCCAAAATGACGCAGGGCATGGGAACAGCTTGGAAAGGGCAAGCCCCCCCAGGCTGGCTGCTGCAGGAGAGCAGGGAGGCAGGAGAGACCCTCTCCTGGCATCACTCTGCTGCTTGGCTGAGACCAAGATCCTCTGAGGAACATTTGATCTCCCCCTCCAAAGCAGCAGCAGGAGCAGCTCCCTGTGCTTGTTCCTTATGCAGGCAGCTGCTCTTGTAAGGGTCAGCTCTGAGAGCACAGGCTACCTCTGCCTTGGGGGGTGATGCTTCACACCTAATCTAACTGGAACGGCCATTAAATTGCCACAGTGCCTGTAAATTGTAGGTACATAACCAAAGAGCAACCCAAATGGGCTCCTGGTAGAGAACAAGTGAAAACAATGTGCAAAATAAGGTGATGAAGTTTTCAGCACATACCTGTGAGGATGCTCTGCACTGAGACGTGATTGAAGGTAGAGTGAAGGAGGAATGTTAACTGCACATCCCAAGACACATTGTCACAGTGATGGATTAATTGGGGAAGAAAAGAGACATTATTTTCTTTCCATTCATCAGGTGTCATATAGGCCACCCTAAAAGATGGGATAACTGTGTGGATGAACAGTAGCTTAGAGCAGTCTGAGGGAAGGGAGCTTTCTAGCCTTTTTTTTTTCCCTCCCCTTTATCACAACCAAATAAAGCAGACAGTAATGTCTGGTTGTGAACTGTGGTGCTTCTAGAAAATGTCATCAGTTTCCTAATTGGTAACTAAAAGAGAATTTAGAAAAATTTTTGAAAACTGCTCCCTTCAGCAATGTCCACTGCAGTTTTTATAAATGCATTTACTGACCTTAGAAATATACCCATTGTTCTGCACAGGTGCAGACCAATCAAAACAATCATTTAAGTAATCTTTTTTTTCTGTTGAAGCATGTTCTACACTATTTCACTCTCTGTCCACACAGGGATAACCAGTAAATTTCCTATCAATGTTTTTTGTTGAATAACATGTCAGAGATAACACAAACGTTTGGTTTGTTTTTGACAGGTGGTTACGGACCATTTCTATCATTTTATTCTTGAATAAACAAGACATGCTGGCTGAAAAAGTCTTGGCAGGGAAATCAAAAATTGAAGATTACTTTCCTGAATACGCGCATTATACTGTACCTGAGGATGGTAAGGTTTCTCCCTGTGCTCGGTTGGACCTGCTGGCATGGCCCAGCCCATAGCTCCTCTCCCTGTCTGTCTGTCTGTCTGTCTCTCACACACATTCACAAGCACACACTGTTCCTTGACATGAGCTGCTGGTCAGGTAAGGAGCATGCCAGCAGCATGCAGCTCACAGGCACCCCAGTGTGGATGGGGTCTAAAGGGGTTCCAGCTCCACAGCACCTGCTCTCCTCTTTTGGGAGGAACCACCAGTCCCAGGACAGCAAAGCAGCCCCACATTTCCCCCCTTCCCAGATGCTTCTGGGCCTCCCACAGTGCTGAACTTTGTTGGGGATTCATGAGACTTATTTTGCAGCCATTCTGCATCCTCCAATACTGTAAATTTCAGTTTGTGAAATACTGATGGGAAGCCCAGCAGACCAGTAAGGGAGCTTTAATGGAGGAAAACCACATCAATACATAGGAAGAGATTTGTGGTGATGGAATGATCAGTTTCTTATCTTCAAGAAGTGCAATGGTTCCTGCACCACAGTAACATATTGCAGAGGTAAACTCTGGTATTATGCCAGGCAGAGATCTCCCCAAAGGTCTCAGCTCTGTCTAGCAGAAGTGGTAAAACTTTTACTTTCTGTCCACTCGCCTCTGCCTTACCTGGGTGATGTCCCTGGCATGGTGCTTGCAGCCACCTGTTGGAAAAGGCTTTCATTCTCCACCAACCACCACCAACAGCCTTGGTCACAGAGGTGAAGATGGTGATTATCTATTTTCAGCCTTCATTGAGGTGTGGAACTTCATGAGTGTGATTCTGAGTTTCGGGTATAGAGGATAAATGAACTATCCTAAAATCTGGGTTGATCTGGCATCTGTTTTGTAATGGTAAGGATTTTCAGAAGAAATCTTATCTCCATCACCCAAATTTCCCCTTCCCAAACATGCACCACATAGAGAGATTGAGTGAATTTTCAGCATTTTTTATAATAAGCCAATTGTCAGAAAAAGTAGCTTTTGGTATTTCTCAGAGGGATTTCACAGTGGGTATCTAGAGTGATCCAGAATATTCACACATGAAACAGCTCTCTATTTTTAACCTGTAGTTGTTCACTTATTCTTCAGTTCCAGCTGACATTATTTAAGGGCAGCAGCACTGAATTCCAATATGCTGTTGATTGTGCTGCTGCTCTATTTTTACCCCCAGCAGTATGGATGAAAAATACATTTCCATATTCTGATAAATTCTGGCCTTTACAATGTTATGTTTATAAGCATCTGATTTTGGTATCCAAGATGAGAGATAACACTGAAAGGAAATAAATAGGTTATCTCTTCACTGCATTGTTACTGAGAGTAAATACAGTCATTGCATGGCCTAGATAGTGACAACTTCATCTGCTGATAAACAGTTAATACTGAGCAACAAGTCTCCTGCTCAACAAGAATTTAATCCAACATCCCTTGATGGGCAATATATCTGAAGTATTCTGCTGAATTGGGGCCTGGAATTAAAATACATTTATATATATATCAAAAGGTCTTTCAATGCTATAATTTTTTCCAAGTGTAATCTTGGACTAACCATTTTTTAACTCACATTCCTGCCTGCAGAAGCTTTTTTCAGGAGACACTGTTCTGCTGCAGAAACTGAACAGCTCAGCTGCTTTTTCTAGTCATATTTTCTGATAAAAGCTAAACCCTAACTCCCACTTGGTTTATATCTATATGAACAAACTTGTGGATGTGAGTAAGCCTTTTTGTGATATGACCCATGACATTGTTGCAATGATTTCAGCAATTTTCAGGTTCCTAAAATATGTTGTTCGCATAGTCAGGCTTTACTGTAACTCTTAATTTTAGACTTACCTGCTGGGAGTCTCCTCTAGTATTTAACATTTCAATTTCTGTACTGAAGGGCTACTTCCTTCTTATTAAATCTTTTGTTACAAATAGATGATTATTTGGTTTCCGTGTTTCTGATGTCATTTGTTTTTACTTGAACAGCAATACCAGATGCAGGAGAAGACCCCAAAGTCACAAGAGCCAAGTTCTTCATCCGGGATGAGTTTTTAGTGAGTAATTTTCATCCTATGTGTGATTCTATCATAGGAAATACTGACAGATGGCATAGTTTATTTAGGGAAAACTGATGGGATTTTGCAGAAAGCTAGAAGGAGAGGACAACGTCTGGCAATTCCCTAGTTCTTTTCAGCTGCCCATCTTGCAGAACCTTCCTCAGTGCTGCACATTTTTATGCCAGTTTTGTATAAAGTCACCTGCCATGCTAATTGACACACAGTAGGTGCTAGTGCTTAGAATGGTCATGTACAGTCCATGCATAAACAAATAGGCTTTCTTACTTTTATCCTGCATTCCTTCAAGGAGTTTGGCAGTGATCAGCTGACAGCAGGAATTTTAAAAAGAAAAAAAAAAAAAACAGATTTTATGATTTTATGCTTAAATAAGATTTCTGGTTTGACATTTAGGAGGTTTACCTCACCTTTGGACTGATGTCATGGCCCTGCTGAAGCATCAAAATAAAGTTTCAGTGTCTAGTCACATTTTTCTTGCGATTAAGGTTTCCTCTATAGCTGGAGTGAAGAGGTGGTGTTTACATTTTTACATTTTGAAGGTGAAAGCGGTTGTCAGGCACACAATCACAGCCCAGCCCTGCTGTCAGAGAGTGTAATCTAGTATCACTTGTGGCTTCACTCATTCTGAGTTGTTCCCACAGTGCAGGGCAGTACCAGAGACCAGAACCAAGGCTCATCCATCGTGCCCTACTGGTAGAAACTATATGTGTGTGTTTGAGACAACAAATTGAGTCATTAGAATTAAGAATTTTAAAGTCATTATGCATTTACAAGCATTGTTAGGATTTACAGCTGCTGACGCACCAAGAAAGAAGCAATTACTGTATTCGCACTTTGGGGATTTCCAGTTGCTGCCTTAGCCTTCCAGATCCTGAGGAAAAATGTCAGATTGTGCTGTGTTAATGTAAGAGTTACCAGAAAAACTCCCTTCAAGGCAGATCTCTCCTGTGGTGATGCTGGAATCCTGTGAAGCAGGTGATGATATCCAGTCTGGAAGGAGAGTGGCTCTGGGGGATGAGTTACAGGGAAATTAGGGTGAAACTCCCCACCTTTATCTACTTTCATGATTTAAGAACACCCATTGAGGGTGAGGTCCTCACTTGCCATGACTCCCTGGCATTACAGAAGGGGGCCACCTATGAAGCAGGGAGGGGAGGTGGCGTGGGCACTGCAGCCACCCAGGAAACCCCTGTGGGTGCTGGGGGCAAGGGAAGCTCTGGTGCTGGGGCCAGCACCTGCCAGCTGCCAGACACTCCTTGGGGCTCACCAGGCATGGGGCCAGAGCAGCTTCTCCCTCATTTCCCTGCACTGCTGCAGGTTTGGCAGAGAGCATCTCGTCTGTAACACGTCTGTCTCCTGGCTCAGTGCTCTGAGTAACATGGCCATGCCTGGAGAGGGCCAAGTAGAAGTGGTCACTTCCAGATCCATGGGGTCAGGCACAAAAGGCTGAGGTTTCAGAGAGGGACTGATAAGGGGCACAGGAGAAATACAGACTGGGCAGGGATCTGATGGCCTTAGCCAGGTGCCAGGAAGGAAAAGGCCTGTATGTTCTACCTGTGTCTGCCTTGGCTTTGCTTTATACTTACTTTCCCAAGTTTCCTGGTTTATGACCTTTTCCTTGCCCCACTCTGTTAAATTTTCAGGCATGGTTCAGAGAAGCCTGTGTTTATTATGCTTTATTGTGATTTTTATCATGGTAGTAGGTCTGCATAAACCATGGATATGTGTGACAATCAGCACCATGGTGCTGCACCCCTTAAAACTGCCTGGATGTAGGAATGGTAGTGGCAAATTTAAAGCCTGTAATTTGAGGAATTTTAGTAGGAGGTTAAAATTGACCACATTTCCAATAACTATTGCTACACAGGATAGATTAGAAAGGCAAAAGATGTCAGCTCCTGGCGTCAGGGCTGGTGTGGGGGCTGTGGCCCTTCAGGGTTGGGCAGCAGGGCTGGGATCCCTTGGATTTCAGTCAGGGAGCAGCATGGGAGGGGTGGCTGGGCTTAGGCCTGCACCTCAGGGCTGGGCTGGCAAGGGCATCTCCCTGTCCTGGAAGTGGATCTTGTGGGAAATCCTCTGTCCTGCAGCTCAGGCACATCCTTTCTTCTCCCAGACTCTTCCTGGAGGCTGTGTGTGCGTGTGTGCTCCTGGGTGAGGCTGCTCCCCAGCCCTGTTTTGGTGTTCTGCATACAGGGCTCTCCAGCTGCTGATGTTTAGTTTGAATACATCCCCAGTGTGAATACACCCCCATTAGAACAGTGGCATGGCCCCTCTGGTTCCTGTCCTGCTGGTTTTACAAAACCTGAATCTGGGAGGTGAAGGAGCTGCTGCTCAAACACACAGGCCAGAATTCCTCAAATTTGCATGTCATCCTGACCCCTGCAGTGTAGGGATGCCAGTATTAAATATTCCTGCCTGGAAAGCAAAGGTTCTTTCATCAGTGTCCCAGGGGATTTTTCCCCACTGAGAACTGGTGCTGAGTAACACGCTACTTTTCAAAGTGAGTGTCGAGTAGGGGTGACAATTCTGCATTTATCTTCAAATGAGGGGACTGCAAGAGCTGTCAGATGACAAAAACAGCCCCCTAATATTTTGAAAATACATCCTGTGGCATGCTGTGTATGTAACCAGGACACTGTGGGCAGATTACTGCCATAGACATGAGTGAAATCAGTGAATGATAAACACAAGCAGATAGTTCTCAGTATTTTTCATGAGGTTAAGCCTCAAACTTGGTATTGAAAGTCGCATGATAAGAAAATAATTTTTAGACTGTGTATGAACACCCCTGTGGAATCAGTGTTGAATGTGTAATATTACCTAAATTACCTGGAAAAAGTCTGCAATTGCTTGTTGATCTAATTATGTAAATCATGGCTTCTAAATGCCTATAGTTTTGCATATCTGTAGCTTCAGGTATTTAAAAGGTCAAACCTACACATAACATAAATCCTGTGTTAAAAATATATGGTGTAGCCTGAGTGAGATGGAACACTCTTTTGTTGTTTAGCTAGAGTAATTTATAATAAAATTTAGAAAATAGTTCTAGAAATCATTATCCCAAAAACTGACCTTCTGCTTTCATTACATTTTGTTTATATTCTGCAAGATAATGGTCTAGAATGGATTTATATTTGTCAGTCCTATAGTAATACAGAACAAAAATTAGGATATCTTTTTTGAATATATGTTTTAAGATCTTGGGGAATTTTAACAAGATAACCATGGGAAAAATGATCCTTGAAGTTAGAACCTAAAAAGGTTTGCAGTAGCCTTGAGAAAATGTAGTTCTGCATGGTATGATGTTTACTAGATTTTTGCATGCTTTATTACTCTAAGTGAACCCAGCCACTCTGGTGACAATTCCACCAAATTCTGGGCTCAGTGATGATACCAATCCTTCAGCTGGCTTAATAGGTGCTCTAAGTGAAGGTAACTTGAGGGGCCCACACACAAGAAGCAGAAGCAGTAGAATGCTGTTCTCCGCCACTGCTGGCTCCACAACTGGGAGGGTTTTGGTTTTGTGTTGCTGATGTAAAACAAGAGTTCAAGAATTTGCCACATGATGGCACCAAAAAAAGAAGAGAAAACAATTCCTGGGGCAGCTGCATGGCAGGCTGCACAGCTGTCAGCAGCACAGATTTGGCTGCACTGTGATGCACAAATGGCGACAGCCTGTGCAGCTAAGGATGGCATCCGTGGCTCCCACAAAAGACTCCTGTCCTGAGCCCAGTATCCATAATGTTTTGTAATCTTCATTTCAGATTTGTCATTTAGACTGACCAGACCACAGCCACCACAGCCCTCCCTTCCTTTTGTTTACTTTTTTTAGTGATCTATGTACAGATTTCCCAGGGCTCTTGGTTCCCCCAAGTCTGTAGACTGCTGAGATGGGAAACTTCTCATGGCATGGCACCTGATGCTTTTTGGTTTTGCCTCCCTGTTTGCACAGAGGATAAGTACAGCGAGTGGAGATGGCCGGCATTACTGCTACCCACACTTCACATGTGCAGTGGACACAGAAAACATCCGCAGAGTGTTCAACGACTGCCGAGACATCATCCAGAGGATGCACCTCCGCCAGTACGAACTCTTGTGAGGGGGATCACCGTGGAACCTGTGGTTTTAAATTCTTTGCTCCTTACTCTTTCTCTTGATACTACCCCACACAGGGTGGAAGAATATACTATAGAAATGTCAGTCTCTTCACTTTGTTTACTTTTAATTGTTTAACCTTAAAGCTGATTTGAAGCAAGTTTGGGTTATTTTCCCTTCATGCTTTTTGGGACTATTTTTGTGCTTTATTTTGACATGCCACTTCTTCGTCATTCCACTAAGCCCTTTGGCTACCTCTGTTCCCTTAGGTTTTTGTTTTTTTTAAAACTGAACGTGACCTGCTAAATTTTTTCCAGTGGGTTAACCTCAGTTCAGACCGGTATGTCATCTGGATGACACTGAAGTCATACCTATCCCTCTGTGTGGGTTTCCTTTTTAACATGACATTGAAGAGTACTTGATGGGTGAAAAAAAGATTAATGCACTTTGTATCAGGTTATTAAATACTGTTGAGGAAGTAGACACACAATGTAGCAGCACCACAATATTTATTACTCTGTCACAGTTTTTAGCATTTCTGAGTTGCAGGTCAACTGATAAAGTGACCTCCTCTTTTAAGCCGTTACTGGCACAGGAAGTAGAGTAGATAATGAGAGGAACGGTGAAGACAAAGCAATTTTTCTGGGGTTTTGGAGCTAAGTGTCTCTGCACACCTCAGGCATTTGAATTACAGCTACTTTTCAGCCTGTTGCATCTAGGCAGAAAATTTACCACCCTCACTTATGTTATTTGTGCTGTCCACAAATGATCCTTTTAGTTCCGATCATTCTTGGACGACAGTCCTCTCCCTATATATATTTTTTTGTTTTACTGCTGGTTTATTATATTGTACAGACTGTAAAATGTAATATTATTTTGTACAACTTTATTGAAGAAAAATACTTGTAGAAGATCTTTGTGCCTTGATTATGGCTGTACCTGTAAAATGAGCTAAGATGTAAGTATGTTTTTGATTGCGCTGTACAGCTTGATGTCAACCTTACCTGCAGCAGTGACTGGAGGTAAGAACTTTATCTGTAGAGTTTAGGGGTTTTTTTCTGGTTTATATAAAAATGCTCTTTAGTATAAAAATTATAAATTATGCAAATTAACCACTTACCTTTCCAAGTAAGGTATTACAGTCACCGGATGTTGCAGCAAACATGCCTTTCTCTTTTGAAGTCTCAGCTTTAAAACATTGGAATTCATTCAAGTGTCCAAATTGCAACCTGGTGTTGTTTTAATGGGAAACAAGGATTTATTTTCTTTTTCTTTCTTATTTCTTTTTTTTTTTTTTTTTGTCCTTTATATTTAGAAAATATGTTTGGTAATTCTTTGGTCATTCATAGAACTTCACAATTGCACAGACCGATTGTGAATGTGTAAAGCACCATTATATAGAGCTCTTCAATCTTTGTACCAACAGCGGCTTTCATTGTGCAAGTAAATAGCGAGAAAGAAGATAAGAAAAAAAAAAGTGTATAAACCCTTGTGTCTGGCCTAAGAGAATTACAAGATGACATTTTTATTTCTCTTTTAATAAAGAGACACATTAGAAAATTATTTTATTTTAAATATTGTAGAATCAAAATGTGTGAATATTTCTCAAACTTGAATAATTTATGCAAATGACATTCTCAAAACAAGTTGTGGTACAGTACAATATATAAAAAGCAAGAATTGCTGTAGCAATAAGGCATGTCCTTTTTAGTAACTATAACACTGCTTTATATTTTATACATAGGTGTTTTATGTCTGTGACTATATACTTTTCCTGTGTCCAAGATAACCTGTACAAATGTCTAAAATTACAGTTGCAATAACAGAAACCTAGAGAAGTGTTAGACTACATTACTTTATAGAATGTTTTACCACACTTCGGACCATTCCCCCCACTTCATTTTAAATTTAGGGAGAGATGAAGAGCTAACACAGTCCCCACACTGGCATATAAATCAGCAGGTTTTATTAACTTTTTACTGTATTGTTATTAGTTATAAACCCCAATCAGTCATCTTTTTAAAATCAGACTACAGTCTAATTGAGAACTTGTTTCCAGTTGAATATAAAACAATCCCATTTTAGATACTATAATATGACCCATTTCTCTTCCCAGAAATCTCTATGTTCAGTTTACTCATATTTCCCAAAAAGTGAAAGGCTGGGTGGAATAAACTAACAGTAAATAGAATTATCTTATTTCTCATGCCAAAGAAAGTAATAGAATGAATAACAAAAGATAGTATTTTTTTGTTTTTAAGCTAGCCCCAGCCCAGGAGTTCAGGTTAGAGCTCCCAGCCTCTGCAGGAACATCAGCAGGAAAACTGGTCCTGGTGTGAAGTAGTCCCTCTGTTTTTTCTGGGATGGGTGGGGAGCAGCAGTAGGCTTGTCCCACCTGCCCCCACACACTGGAGACACTGAGCTCAGATTTTGTCTTTGTGGCACAGCTGGTGGCCTCTGCCTCCCCACAGAGGAGCTAGTGCAGTTCAAAATGTGACACTACATTCAAGTCAATGGAACTTGTGGAATGTAAAATAAGGTGCATTCCTATCCCTGGCTGTAGACCGAGGGCTGAGGCATAGGATAATGTTACTGCAGCTGTATTTGACCTTCCTTCTTGCAGGAGATCGGCAACTGGAGGGCCCCTCACCACAGATCTCTGGGGTGCAAAAGGGCCCTCTTTTTTAAGCTCATCATAGCACATCTTTTTGAAAGCAGCAGCTTGAGGTGTCACCCTAATTTTTTTTTTTAAAGCAGTTTTCAAATGTGTATCAGCAAACTGGATCCTCGAGCTTTTCTTCCCCGTGTTGTCTGGTAGATGGATAACTGCAACTTATAGTCAGCTAACAATTTACTGTGTCAGGAACCAGAAGATTTCTTGTCCCAAACCACAGTCCCTTACACACAACACGAAAAAGGTTATGGAAATCTGCATCTCTCAGTGCTGATGCATCCAGATTCTGCCTGACCCTAACAAACACAAGTATGACATTTGAAGGGCCATGCAGCAATAAAACAGAGAAACATTTCCAGTTTGCAAGATTCAGCCTCCACCAGGGTAAGACACAAGTGCAGACAAGTGATGAGGCTATAGGATTTACATAATGTACAGTTACACTTTTAATATACATATTTGATACAAAAATTATAGCAGGAAAAGAACTCATTTGATTGTCGAATACAGTATTTTTGTACAGCATGAAACGTTCATTTCAGTTAATTATTTATCCTGTAGTAGTCATATCAGCTGTATAGGACTTCTATGGTATGTGTAAATGCAACCTGCCTTCAGACTAGCAATCAAATTAGGTCATTTGCTGGCATGAATATAGTCTGATGTTTGACTGTTCTCAGCTTTGGTATTTCAGTGACTGAATGCAGATGTCTGGCTCTTCATACTGCTTTATGCTTACTGATTAAACGCTGAGCAAAATAAAACGGTGGAGTGAGAAGCTGAACATGAGCTAGTACCAGGATCACAAGCAGAGCACCTGCCGCACAGTAGATAGTGAAGACTCTGCTCTCAAATGGAAGGAAGCATTTTTGGAGGGAGAAGTCAGTTGGTGTTATGCTGCCCTGGAAAAGAAATGAAGACTGTCACTTTGCTGTGTTACAGTGGGTTCTGAATCAGGAGTGAACACCACAGCTGTCAGATCTCCAATTTCTAAATCCCTATGTTGGGTGGCAAGGGTTGGGGCCAGTTTCCTAGTACCAGTGCCTTCTCCGGGGGGCTGAAGAGTCCATACCTTGTGGTGCTGGGCACTAACTGGAATATTCACTAGGCCAACATTAGCCCAGAGGCCAATCTTCCCATCTAGCATAAACAAAGAGCTGGGCTCCTCATCTGATTTGCCTTCAAGAGAAGCCTAACTTTAGCTGCTGCAAATCCACCTGGAAGGAGCCTTTCCAGGCTAAAGTTAGGTTTTGTGAATGTGCCCCTTCCTTCCCCGAGCCCCCCTCCTTACCCAGTACACGCTGCAAAAACACACGTTGGCTAATCCAAATTAGGAATAGGAACTTGAGCAACAAAGAACTTTGCTGGGTTTTGGCTTGACTTTGCAGTTTAAGGTAAAGTTTACAGCAGCTCGAGGCTGAGGAGTTCAAACAGTAGTGAAGAGGATGCCACTTTAATTAGCCAACCTCTTGTTTTGCAGTGAAGATGTGCTGTCTGGCGTGTGGAGAGTGTGTGTGCAGTTTGAAGGCAGCTACTCTCAGGACTATGAAATAAACAGAACTACTTTCAACAACAAATATTAACAGTTGCATAAAATGAATTTAAACATTTGGGGTTACCTGTGTATTAAGCAGCCTAAACTCAACAGCAGTAAAACATACATAAAAGATTTCCCTCTCCAAGTCACAGACTACTCTGTAAACAGATTGCAGGTTTTGCTTCTTACTCCAAGTTTCTAAGAGTTCTGTTTTATTTTTGAACTGGGGAACTAATTGATTTACCTCTAAGGATATACTGAGCACTGGAACTGCCTGCACGAGCATAACCAAGACACTGTATAAAATGTGAACTGGCGATGAGGAGCAGACTGTGGGCACGTCACAAACACTTTCACTGCATTAATGCACACTTTTGAAAACCATGATCACCGTGCAAAAGGGTTTGAGGTGGATACAGTCTTGTTTTCATAGTTGGTAAATCAGCCAAGCCAAACTGGTCTTTCTACTGTTCAGTGCACAATACTGATTATTTTTACAAGTCAATAGTTTACAGTGCACCCTCTTTCTAAGAAAATGTACCCAGATACTAATTAGGTCTTTAGCAGCATTGCTTTGTACCACACAGAACATGTGGCTCCCACAGATGTACTTTATAAAGTGGATGCAGTGTACTGAGTGGGTTGGGTGGGTAGGCAGTTTTTTTTATTATTTTTTGTTTTTACAGGTAGAATCAGTTTTAAAATATAGCTGACTGCCATGTTGATTTATCTATGAAAGTTATCTGACAAAAATAAAAAAAAAAATTAAAACTTACCATGATGAAACTAGGATTGTTTCTATTCCTCCAACTGAATGATGGGACACTGATTTCTGGAATTTTCCCTGCGTGCAGCACTTCACAAGCACTATGAGTGTGCCCACTGAGAATCAAACGGGGCTGAAACCACCATAGCAGCTAGAACACAAAATGGTAAAGCACAAAAATTATGTCACAGCTAAAAAGAAATTGAACTTAAAAACCCCTTTTATTCCTTTGAACATTATGGCAATTCTCATATTCTTACAAACTTCTGCTTTCCAGTAAGAAATCTCTTGGTATTGCAATATCAATCACACTCGTTTAGCCCTGATCCCAAGTACTGGGCTTTTCTTCTTTTTTTTCATACAGATCAGAACAAAGGCAACAGCATGCTGTGGATATCACAAAGAGAAAAACTTTGGGTTTAGTAAAGCAATGCTATTTTCTTGTCTAAGGAAGATTCTTGTAATGACAATCTTTGAGTGAAGACATTTATGCAGAAGGAAAGAAACAATGACCATTGAGTTTTAAGGGAATACTTTAAATTTTCTTGTAGTCACTAATTCAGCAGAAATGATGCTTTCAAAGTGTTGGAAAACTGTGGCTTCATACCAGGTGTGTCAATAAGTTACACAGTAGAGAAAGTACAGAATGCTGAAGTGAAGGTAATGGCAGCACAGCAGATTTAAGAGTGCCAAGACTTAGGAGCTGTACCGGGGAAGCCTGGCAGGACCAAGGCCAGGGTGGTGAGGATCCTCAGGGGAGCAGCTCTAACAAGCAGCCTCTCCCAGGCCTCATTAGATGGGAGCAGCTGTGCTCTGTTTGTCTCAGCCAACAGCCTTACCACAATTTTTTAACCTATTTATATCTACAGTCATGTCCCCCTCTCACCCACCCACCACCACTCAAGTTCCCAAGAAATCAAACCTTTTGTGATGCCTCTTGAGACAGTACATCATACTTCTCTTTAAAGGGGATGTTTTTCTCCTCTGGAGGAGCAGAATCTTCTCCAGTACATTCAGCATCACTTTTCCGATAGAGAGGATAATGCTGGGAGTAATTAAAAGCAAGGATTAGTTGTTAATGATCCAGCCTTTCTGCAACAGTAATAAATCCACAAAAACAACATGGCAATATGTTGCCTCACCTCACCTCTAACACACCTGTAAAAGGATGGGTTCTGAAGCTGGAAGCTTTTCCACATCACTGCATCTTTTGTTGGAATGATTTGGTTTCTGTGAACAAAATCAAGCCATAGAAGGGGTGACAGTAATTAAGCAATAGCAAGGCTTTAAGGGGTTAGGGAGGCTGGGGTTGTTGTTGGATTTGGTTTTTTGTTAAGCAGTTCAGCTCAGATATACTACCAACTGTATGAACTCCTAAGTGTTTTACTGTGGACTGGTGGAACTCCCCATTCTGTACATGCTGTAAATACATTTCTGACTGTGATGCCTTAAGTTTTAGCTTTTATATTTTTCAGATTCTGTGCTGCTTTAGTGTGTACTTTTGAGCTTCATCAACTGCAGAAAGCAGCAGCAGCAGGATCTCTGCACCAACAAGGCAAAGGAGTTTGAGGGCAGCCCAAGGGAGACAGAGTCTGGCAGTTTTTCCACTGGGAGCTGCCAGCCCAGTCACTCATGCTGCCTACTAAGCATCCTGTCAGCCTATGGAAAAGGGAAGAGGAAGGAAATACAAGAAGAAATTTGATATGATGAAAAAATACAATTAAAACACTACTAGGGTACGAGGAAAGGATTGCAGTAGAATAAGGAATCTCAAAGAACATGCTTGAAGGGTATAAAACAGAATAATATGCATAAATATAAATGCAGGATTATGTATCTGGAGTCAAAGGGCGGGTTACAGAATTGCCATTGCTCAGAACAGAGGAAATGACACTCTTGGCAGCACTGACAAGGAAGTTGACACCAGTAGTGCTAAGCAACACTGTTAATAGTTAAGTAAACATGGTTAAGAGGGATGTGAGGGGGAGACAGACTTGCTAACAAGTTGCACTGTGAATTGGAAGCAGATTTTTTCGGGACAGTCTGGTTGTATCCTGGCTGTGCTACAGTATCAGCATTCCCATTGTGGCAGAGGAGTCTGGCTGTAATCAGATGTTCAATAATCTCTTACCTGCTGGGAGCAATTCAGTTTGTGAGAAAGTGCCACAAGTTTTGCCTCTGTGGTACTGCAGACAGCACAGCCATCACCCTCCATTGCTACACTGTTCACTAGGACAAAGCTGGAAAATACCAGGGGGTGGACAAAGAGAAGTGGGGAGGACAGGAAGGCATTTGTTGTTCATACACACGTGTTTATAAGATAAACTTCATCTCATAAAATGCAAGTGTTCCTGAGTTGGACATAGCTCAACAAGGCAGCAGAATGTAACCGCTCCTGAAATCAGGTGTTCAGTCCTCCTCTGAGTATCTGTACCACAGCCATGTCTCTGACTGGTTGGCTCCTTTATGCAGTTGCTGATTAGGTTGCACAATGTAGCTTATGCTTCATGCTTACACTAAAGATTTTTTTATATTTTAATAGATACTTAAGTTGTATTCTAGTGGAATGTTAGAAGTTCATCACTAAACTAAATTCTGAGGGAAAGGAGAACTTGCTTCTCTGCCCACACAGTTTAGACCTCAGAGACAGCATTTGAGACATTGATTTCTTTAGAACAACTGAAAAGCCGAACAGCACTGCATTTGGGTGACTCCCCTGAACAAGCTTAGTTTTGTACTTTGCAGTCTCTGACACATAAAACAGGATTTTATTCTTAATAGAAGGTTTCCCAGTACATTTCAAATAAACTTAAGTTCTGCCACAAGATTCATACCCATTTAGTCACACATACAGCTTGAGATACATCCCCAGTTCAATTCAGTCTGTTTAAAAAACAAAACTAAGCTGAATGCTTCACTTAAGAGATACTAGTCAATAGTAAAACAAAAATTAATTCTCTTTTAGCAAATTAAGCTGCTTTTGTACCATAGATTTGTTGTAAACTAGTTTATAATTTCGGAATATTTATTTTAGGAATATTAATAGTGCAGCTCATTGCAGCTAATGGATACCAGACATGCCATCTGCAACTGCATAGGAGAATTCTGCTGTGCTGTTTTATCAAAGGAGACATGGAGATGTTCCTTAATAATTATTTTTTTAAACAGCTGAAATACATATCTTGAGGACCCCACATCTGCATGATAAGCAACAGCTATACTGAGCATTCATGAAGCTGAGATCTTCCTAAAATAGACACAACTATTTCCAGACCTGTTCAGAATTTTTAATTAAACCTTTATGTTTTCTTAATTAAGGGAACCAGTGTGAACCTGTAGGTTTTGAATCTCACGTTTCCACGAGTGAGTACACCCCAAGGGCACAGGTGCCAAACACAGAGTGGCAATGGGCCTTCCCTTCCTGAATCTGAGGCTTCAAGACCTTTCCACAAACCCAGCATTGCATTCCCTCTTCGGGTTCCTGCACGGTGTCTGGAGGTACCAGAGCACCCAGCAGCCAAGTGCAGCCACGGGGACACAGCTGTGAGAACGAACGAAGGTCTGCTCGAAGCCAAAAGCAGCTCGAGCATTACTACCCCACCTTGTGGAACAACTGCAGACACACAGCTGCTGTGTCCCTCAATTCCTCAAACAAGGGTTAAGCTCTGCAGACTAAAGAAGTTATTAAAATTAATGGAACTCCTGATTTGTAAACACGGGGTTGGTTCATGTTTCTTTATCCTGCTATGTTTACAGCCATGGCTCATTAGCAGCTGCAAGGAAGTATAAAGGCACACCAGAGGAATGGATTCTGACTCCACAGTACTTTTCCATTCAAAAGGAAATTGTTACACTTTACACAGCTCTAAGTACAGCTTCCTGTCCATATCAAACTACAGGTTTGTACAAAGTGTCTGGGGTTTAACACATTATAAGGTAGGTGATTAAAAAAAAGGCCCTAAGTGAAGAATTCCCATACTATTTCATTAGAAAAAAATTATATATACTCACTTTATTCCTTTCCGAGTTATCAGCTTTCCTGAAGTAAAGTTGAAAACCTTTTCAAATCGATTTACCTTGTAAGTAGTCATTCTGTGTCACAAAGCAAAAATACAACTGAGGTAAGAAATTGCCATTGGAACTCAGCTGACCCAGTTGCTTTACAGTTTACTGACCATTCATGCAGCTTGCTGCTGCAATATCCAGCTCACATAATCATTCAGGAAACTCACAGGGATGCTCTGACACCTCTTGTGTCCTCCAGCCCCTCCCATCAGTGCAAGCACCAGCAGAGTGAGGGCACTTACAGTCTCCTGTGCTAAAGGGAGTGCAAATATGCTCAGGTGCCTTCCTAAGGAGGAGGCTCAATACAAGGAAAAGCAGCTTCAAGGATTCCATGTCAGTGCAGAAGGATCAGCTCTGAACAACCCTCGTATGGTCAGAGAAGCATAAACCTGTTCTGTGCGCAGGCCTTACTCTCAATTGCGACCCTTTCTAATTTGATTGTGATCAAGAAGTTTTCTGTATAAGCACGAAACAGGTGCCTCAGATCCAGCACAGTTACTGTGGGCAGGCTGGCACTTCATTCTTGGCACCTGTGTGCTCCTGGCACCAACAGACTCACTCATAATGAAATCCAATGTCGTGATTCCCAGCGATGACGACCAGCTCCGTAAAAACTGAATGCCTGAACATCTTCTGGAACCTCCTGACATCATCTGCCCAGGCCTGCAGGAAAACAACAGAAGAAGAAATTGGTGCTGTTCCACAGCATCACAGGTTTTGGGGTGGGTTTGCAAGGCAAGGTTTTGGTACTGTAGGGGCTGCAGGGGTGGATTCTGTGGGAGCCTGCCCTGTGTCCTAAAGAGCCGATGCAGCCAGCTCCAAGATGGACCCACCGCTGGCCAAGGCTGACAGTGCCTCTGGGATTACAGAATTAGGGAGGTGGAAAGAAAGGAAACTGCAACCGCAGCCAGAGAGAGGAGTGAGAATTTGTGAGAGGAAGAGCCCTGAAGACACCAAGGTCAGTAAAGGAGGCAGGTCTGTTTGTATTTTCTCTCCCCATTCAAGCCAAGGAGGGAAGTGACAGGGCAGCTTTGTTGGGCACAGGCATCCAGCCAGGGTCAGCCCATCACAAGCCTATAACACAGAAGCACAAACTCAGATGTTTGTCTTTTATAAGTTTTATAGGAGGCATAAAACTGTCAAGGTACTTCCAAAAATGCAGGAGAATCACAACATTTCAACTCCTATGTGAAAAGCTAGAAACTACTACCAACAGGACAACTGTAGCAGCATTAAACAAAGCTTTGCATACCTAATCTGCTTCCATTTCCTTCAAGAAATCCTCATTTTTTGAAACAAGACAGCTGATGATGTCATACCTGAGGTGAGCTCCATTTTCCTTCATCAAAAACATCTCCCAGAATAAAAACAATATCTGGCTGCAGTAACCATAAGGCAGTTTGAAAAGATCTCTCCATTTGCCATTCTCTGAAAGGAAAACACAGAACCAGTTATCACTGCCTTGCCTCTGGATCCTCAGCTCTGAATATAGAGACACATCCTGGTGATAGGAATGGGAAACCTACTCTTGCACACTAAAATATGAAAATATATTATGAAATCCAAATTAAATACTTAGAAATCAGGTGTAAGGATAGTAGGTGGGTAATTCCACCATGATACAATCAGGACCAAGACATGCAAGAAGTAACACCAGCTTGTTTATTTTTTCATTACAGCTCTAATGAATTGCTGTTTAATAGAACAGTGAATTATTGTCCCATTAGCTACTATTAAAAACTCAAAAACTGGCTAGAGATTATTTAAAAAAATTAATAATTACCTTCTTAGCTTATCCAACCAATGTCCTTTGATTTCACCAAGCAGGTGTGTATCAGCTAAAATGATGGCCTTTAGGACTGAAGTTTCTTTTTCAGCCATGTGAGCTCCACCTTTCACATTTGGCCATCGGCATTGAAATATCACCACATAGTAAATTAAAAATTCACAAAATATTAACACTGAGCTGACAAAGCACACAAGTTTCAGCAGAAAACAGAGCCTCCTCTTCAGAGGGAGATTCTTCACAGCAGTTGAGCTAGAACTCAGCATTGCAGTACCAGCATAAGACAATGGCTCAAGTTCTCCTCTCAGATGAAAACAGCTTGGGATACTCAAAGGATCACATTGGGCTTTTTGTCAGCACAAAATCCCTGTGGAGAAAATACAAAATAAAAATAGCTTTACCCTATCACTTGGTGAATATGCAACTCTGAACACTGCACATGCTTTGAGGCAAAATAAAATATTCATTGAGTCTGCATTCCCTATGGAAAACTACAATGTAAGGCCTACAGTGTTAGCTTCTTGTCACCCTGAAAGGCTTGAGAATATGTAATTGACCTAAGGAATGAAGTTCTCCTCCAGGCACACAGAGGCCAGCTGAGCACAGAACTGCACTCACTCCCACCAGTGCCCACAAGGAAAGCAGATTACAGCCAGCCAGGATCTTGGGTGCATGATGCTTTTTCAAGAACTTCACAGTGAAAACACTATGAGTGGGGGTCAAATGTGGGTAAAGACAGAGCTTAGCTTGAACAGCAGCTGCAACAAAGGAAAAAAAAACTGTTAGGATCCATATAGAATCAGTGAGGTTGGAAAAGAACCCCAAGACTGAGTCCAAGCCTTAACACAGCACTGCCAAGTCCACCATTAAACCACGTCCCTAGGTGCCACATCCACACATCTTTTAAATACCTGCAGGGATTGTGACTCCTCCACTTCCCTGGGCAGCCTGTTCCAATACAGAACAACCCTTTCAGCGAAGAAATTTTTCCTGGTATCCAATTTAAACCTCCACTGGCAAACTTGGGGCCACTTCCACTTGTCCCATCACTTATTTGGGAGAAGAGACCAACACCCGCTTGGCTACAGCCTAATTTCAAGTACTTGTAGAGAGCAATAAAGTCTCCCATCAGCCTCCTTTTCTCTGGGCTAAACAACTCCCAGAGGACATCTGGCACAAGTGAAGAACATGGCTACACCCAATCAATAGCATTACCACCTTTACTATGGTTCATTGTAATCTCCAAGAACCCAGGGCAATTCACTAGCCCAGGACAAGTTTACAGAACGATTCCAGGAACACAGGCACAGATACACAGGTAATTCACTAATGCTGCTTCATTTCTGGCAAGAGGAAAACAAGAAACATCTAAGCCTCAGAAAAATGAAACTTCACTGCAGCTGTAGAGAAACGGTTAATGAGCCCAAATTGAGATCACTGTATTTACTATTTTCTGCTGCCTTGGATACCTTGTAACCTAAACAGGGAATTGACCCCTTTTGAAACTGGAGTGTTTTTTTCTGTTTCTTCCAAAGCCCTTGGCAGGAACAGTTTTTCAGGGTAAGTGCCCACAAGAAAGTATCCCAGCTGAGAGTACAGGGGCACCAGCCCTTGCTCTCCAATGAAATCCCTGTTTCCAGGTCCAGCCTCTCAGGGTGTCAGTCTGAAGAGCACTGCAGGTCTGAAAGCCTTGCTCTTTAAAGGTAAACTCTGCAGCATGGTCACAGTAAAGGGACTCCAGAGGACCTATAGAGATGCTGCTTCACAGGCTCAGGAAGAACTTCCAGAGAAATCCACAAAATGTGATCCCCCACCCAACAACAGGATTGCAATTTTGCTTTCTACGTTAGAAAAATATCCTAATTTAGGACTAATACCCAGGATGTGAGCAATTACTCAACATAGTGATTAGCAGACCAAGTCTGAATTAGCTAAATCTGACTACAGCTGTAAATATTTGGTACCTTTGAAAATTTATACTCCACATATCAGGAAAACTGGGAAAAAATTACAAATCCACACAAAATTGTTGTGGATTGTTTCTAATATCTTGGCCTTAGTTATATGCAGAACATAGAACAAAGTTGAATTGCTTCACTGTCCTATGAACTAGCCCATTTGATTTATGTCTCATGGAAAGTGAATACTGACACATGATTATTATATTTTTTCCAACCAAAACCCCTATTTGATAATAGCCACTTATTCTCAAACACAAGCTTCCCATGTCAGCACTACAAAGTACTTGAGACAAAGAACCACTAGCCTGCACCATGAAACATTTCTAATATGCATTATCAAACAGTAGCATGACTAATACTTAATTGCATGGAATTCAGTTCTACCTAAACTTGGTTTAGCAGGAAAAAGCCATTGGCCAAATGTCACAATTCCACAATATGTGGAACTACACATATAGACTGATTAACCTGCTTAATACTCATCTTGCCTGCATTTTAACTAGCAAACAAAATAACAACACCTTGCTTGTACATCTCACACAGAGGAAAGATCAAAGCAGAGGTATCTGCTAACTGGCACAGCAACAAGGACAAAAAGACAGGCAAATTCTTATCCACAAAATGTTATTATCCACAAATTTGTAAGGCTTTATCCTGCAAAGTAGGAAGTAGTGCTTATCTGGAAGTAGACTTTGGTAGTCTGAGACAGTCTCCTCGTCTAACAAAAACAGCATTAATTTGAACAGAAAATGCCAGTAGGTTATTTAACTTACATTAGCCATAAAATAAATCCAGAAAATAAATAAATAAATAAATGAAAATCACAGCTTCAAGAGCAAACTGATATCTTCAAGTTAAAAAAAAAAAATAGATGCCCACACCAACAAACCAAACCTGCAATCAGTAGAATATAAAAATATCTTCAAGGCAGAAGTGTCATTTTCAAAAGTCTCAGGCGGCAACAGACACCATCAGTGCCCCCGAGCCGGTCACTTCCACACGCGTTTCTCCTCCCGCTAATTGTCACTGGCTGGGGAGTCGTGCCGCAGATGTGGAGCTTGCCAGAGGTGCCCCCATCTGCACCCTACACCGCCAGCCTTCCTGATAGTGAAAGGAAAAGCGGAAAGGGAAATAAAAAAAGAAAAAAAAAAAAAAAAAACCGAACCCAACCTCATAGAAAGTCGGCGATGCAGATCGAGCTGAAAGACAGCTCCTACTAGTGGCTGAGAGAAATCCCTGCCCACCACGCTCTGCCACCTGCCAGCCCACGGCTGCCCCCATCCCATATCCCATCCTATATATCCTATCCCATCCCATCCCATATATCCCATATATCCCATCCCAGCTGACCCCCGCCGGGGCTGCACAGCCGCTGCCGGGTGGAGCTGCGGCTCCCCCGCACACGGCTCATTATTCTCATCAGAGCAGATTTCCCCACCAGAGCTGGGAGACTTTAGTTATGAGAAAAGACTGGAGGATTTCTCACTGTTTCTTGTTCTGCACGACCTTTAAAAATCAGCCTATGGACGAGGACAATTACTGAATCATTTAACAACGGGACCAAAGTTTAACCATGCTGGAAGTGTAACTTTAAACCTCAACACTGTGGGGAAAAAGACTCCAGTAACTGGCACTGCTTCCTTCTCCAGCATTCACGTTTATTTTACTCATTAGTGAATGTTACAAACATTTTGCCCTCATAATTTTCTGTTATACTTGCTATGCTCCTTATTTTTTTCCATGAGGTTTACTGGCAACAGATTTGCATTGCTCCTCTTTTGTTTCCTTTTTCCATCTCTTGTTCAGAACATTATCCAGCTTTCATTTACAATGAGCCAAGAACGAAGCAAGGGAACACAGTGGTCTATAGCCAGAGCAGGCACAAGGAGTTCTGGAGCTTTACCCTACCACTTGGTGAATATGCAACTCTGAACACTGCACATGCTTTGAGGCAAATTTCTTTATTAAATTACAACTGCACAAAACTCTCCTAACAAACCAAGTGGGACCAGAGTCTTAAGAAATCTTACTCCTAGTCCTATCCCTCAGGAGTGTCCATGTATTTTTATGAAGCTAAAGAAGCTGTACTAGTTTATTAGCAAGCTAAGTCTTTCTACCCTATGCACTTTCCACTTAACTCTACCACCACAATGTCACAAAGGTAGAGATCTACACCTTTCAGAAAAACATAGTTTTGCAATGTAACTATGTTAAACTTTTGTGGCATGTCATTACAAACAGGCTGAGATTCAAATCTCCCAAGGTTCTGCAAACTACACCTGTAACTGGGAGTTGTCTCTTTTCATTCCCTGCTCACCATCCCTGAAGCAACACGACATTTCTGCCTCATGGACTGTGACTTTCTGCATTCCCACTTTCCTTTTCAGCTCTTCAAATACCAGAGTTCTTCGAGCTCTTGAATCAAAAGAGCTTCTGAGGAATTCTTCTTTTGATGATGCAAAATGCTCTGAATACACTTTCCAATTCTGAACACTAAATCCTTCCTTCATCCACAATTTTTCACTTATTATTGGGATTGAGGAACAATTCCAAGCGGCGATTTAGCATTTTTCCTTTAAGAAACCCCTCTGCAATAATTTAATGATATAATTAATTTCTGTTTGCATTAGCATATCCTTAGTGCTGAAATTCACGCAGACTGACAAATCTACACAGACACTTTGATTTTATGTAGCTTACAGAAAAGGATAAATTGGGAAATTCTGAAAAATACAACAATTTCATTTTATTCCCATACACACCCATGACCAGAATATATTCTGCAAGTGTGAAAGAGATGGGTTTGAAACTTAGCTGAAGTTATGCAGATCACAGTTTATTTAAATATATATACAAACAAACAAAATCAAGGTCACAAAATACAACATTTCCAAGCACTTGTCATAATGAGATCACATTACTGAATCTGTATTATCAAACTATGGTACCACTTAAGCAATGGTAGGTTTAAATGTTGCAATAATTATAAAAAAATATATAGAAACTCTACCTGGTATTAAATTAACCAGTAGTTACAAATGTGCAGTAAAAGGAAGTCCATACATTACACTGATTTGTTTCAAGCACTTTTCATACTCATTGTTGAGTTTCACAGATTCCTGTACAGCATGTTTTAGATCTTCTACCTCTTCAAAAAAATCCTAGAAAAACCCAGAAATATTCACCTTAAACTCTTTTTTCAAAGACATTCTCAGTAAGAGCTAGTCAGGAGTTCAGTTATTCCAAGACACTTTCTGTGTTTTTACCAGTGTATGGCTGAGTTATGCAAACACAGCTGTGGTGAGATACAGCAATCAACTACAACCTTAGGCAATAATTTAGTAATTTCTGCCCTGAACACACAAGCAGAGTTCAAGTTATGTTAGAGGCTGGAACACAGACTAGTAATAGGAAAAATCAGTTTTAAAAAGGAAAAAATATGGATTTACCAGACAGCTACAAAATGATGGTCCAATATGACAAGGGAATAATGTCACATTCTGATTCTTTATAAGTCAGAAATCGTTGGGAAACACATGGACAGAAGAGTATAATCACCCAAGACTTCCTTTCACCAATCCTTGAATGTTCCAGCTACCGAAATAACAGTGTATCTACCTGTAACCATCTATATTTGACATTCTCCTCCCTATTCTTCCAGCATTTTTAAATGAACAGCCACATACATGTAACACAGCAACTTAAAACTACCTTAAAAAAGGACCACTGCTAAAAAGCCACAACCTCAAGTTTATGTATGTCTCTTGCAAGATGAAGCTCTCAGCCACACATTATCCCTGATTGCCAAACACAGGGATCTAGAACTCACCCTGGCTTAATGTTCTGCAAGTTACACATCCAATGAACTACCACCCTCTCTTACTGTTACCCCTGCAATTAATACCATAATGTTATTTAGTTTGGGAGAAAGGACTGCAAGGTAAGAAAAGAGATTATTTTTTTTAAAAATCCACAACAACAAAACAAAAAGACTTGAGGAACACACAAAAATCAGCTTAAACAATTTGCTGCTGAAAATAAAACCTTATGTCACTACATTAAACTGAGTCTTCTATAGTTAGGTAAGAGCTCAGCATCTTGTTACATAACTTAGAGAATTACCAAATGTTCACATTTTCAATTTTTACACCTATAGATCTAACAAAAAATCCCAAGCCTCTGCCCTCCCTAAACTTGGAGTTCTGTCAGAGGCATAACTTTGACATGCTTAAGTTCAAGAGAAAATAGTCTTCCTTAGCTGAGTGGCCCTTCAGGACATGAATGTTTCAAGGAGTCACTCATTTCCATCTCTCTCAGAATGCCATACACTGGTTTCTTTATCTATTCTACTTGATAGCAACATATGTTCAGCCTAAAGAAGTTTCAGCTCAGGCAGAAAAGTTTAGTTTTTCAAAAATCACCTACTGTTAAGCTTGTCTTAAAATAAATTACCTTGTCTAATCCAGCTAATTCATTTTTTAGTGCTCTCTTTTCTGCAGACAACTTTCCATTTTCTTTCTTCAGCTTTTTAATCTCCTTCAACAATAGCTCTATATTCAAATGAAAAAATGTAGAGTTCAACCATTACAGTCAACCTCCCCCTCATATGAATCATATTACAGCTAAAGAGCTGCCTACCTTTTGTGATATTAGAAAATTATAGTTCAGCTTCTTAAGTACCTTTTTCATACAGTGATTTGTTCTTAAGAACTGGCCCTGCATATCCCTGTGAAAGATATCAGGATCTGCCAGTTGGATAATCTGGATCTGCCAGATTCTTAGATGTGGGATTATTTTACAAATAATTTTACAATCCACAAAACACACATCACATGCTTTGATTATCTTTTTCTGGCTCATGAGAGGGTCACATCACCCCTTGCTGCTACACATTTCCTGAAAAATATGCCTACACTATATGATCTCATCCATCTATTTTCTCTGCTTTGAAATGGAAGAGGATCACACCTTAAATTCTGGATTTACTTATGAGAGGAAGAACGTACTGAAACCAGCACTGTCCAGGCTTGTCCAACGTTTTAAGGCTAAAACCAGGTTATTCTGTGACTCAGTGTCTGAAAACCAAAGGCTGGTGCTGCAAACACTATTACTAAGAGATCTGCACAGATACATCTTACTAGAATAAATACCAGCCCTAAATACAGCCAGCACTCCCACCTCTGATTACAACAACAGATCTGTTTCAGAAAAAGAGAAAACAGCAAACATTTTATCACAAACAAATGCAAGGAGGAATCCTAGATTATAAAATGCCATTTTTACACAACCAGTTTTCAAAAATGAAAAAAACATTTTAGATATTGCTGGTTGAAGGAGAAGAAATAGCCTGGAGTGGCTGTTTCTCGATCAGAAATAAAATGCATTCTCTCTGCTGGGCATACTGGAAGGAACATCATCAGAATTAACTGTACCATTACCTAAATACCTACTGCAACAGGCTTCCTTCTCTGCAGAAATGTCCTTGTGAGAAGCTACTCCTCCCTCTGGGGTTTGACTTCTTTTTCTAGAAACAGCACTAGTTTTCCAAGAAACCTTTTTACATTCCAGTTGCTCAATTCTTTGCCTCTGCTCTTGAAGATTATGCTCTAGCTCATTAATTTTAATCTGTCAAGAAAATCTTTTTTAAATGCATAGAAAAAGCACAGTTCAACTGAATACAACTGGAAACATTTCCCAAATGCAAACCTAGAGCTTTCAATTGCTGGTTTAAAAACTGCATTCACCCAAAGAGTCTGAAAGGAAAAAAAAGCAAAGCACAGATGAAGAAATTAGACTGGTGAGCTGCAATGCTCGATCCATGCCTGAAGAGGCAATACCTTCTTGAAGCTTCTAGAACTGCTCCTGATCACACAACCCCACCTTCACTCCAGTTATGATGCCAGACTCTTAGCACAGCAGGGTCACAGACCTTGCTATCCAAAAGAACACTCTTTGTCTTCATCTGGTTTACCTTCTGCTGAACTTCTGAGAAAAATCAGCTCATGACACATGCAGAAAGACACCAGGGCTGGTGCAAAAGAGGTCATAAGGTGCATATCCAATTGGAAGGAGGGGTAGGTGGATGAGTAAAGAAAAAACCAAGGGAAGGGGAGACATCTTTCTGCTACAGACACACCAATGACAGAGTTTGCTTTTAAAGGGAACTGCAGGCTACCCTCCAGTATCCCTGTCATGGGAAACTAAGTATAAAAAGAAAAGCATGGTCTCGTTTCACAAATGTAAGAATTACTTTTCAGTCTCCCTAAAAGCCTATGTTTGGCTGTTTGATACCAGCTCCAACAAATTCTACTTACAGTGAGATTTTTAATGGCTTCACTTTGCTCCTTGTTTGTTTTGGTTTCTTTAACATAACGCTTCTGTAGCTCATTATACATCTGAAGTAGTCTAAAACAGAAATGCATAAACTGCTGTAAAACATGAAAGACAACAAAATGTGGCATCATTTATGGTAAAAGTATTAGATATGCCCCACAGAGATCACTTGACCTGTAGCTGTGCTGCAGAGACTCCTAACAGAAATATTCAAGATGGCAGTGAATGAAATGTGACTGTCAACACAGAAAGAGAAAGCACCAGAAAATAACAGCAAAGCAAGTTAAAAGAATGGTCTGTAGGGATGGCAAAGAACCCTTTTTACTCAGCTAGACTGAGGATCCCATTGTTTTTGACCAGCGCACATGGCCACACTCTGATTAAACCTCAGTGCAAATCACTCTTTGAGGGAAGACAGCAGCAACAGGAGGCTGGCAGTGACTTTGCCCCTGTCACATACAGCATTCCTCTCCCCATTAGCACAACAGGAATAGCAAAAGGATACTCCTAAAGGATTTTAAAAAGTTTTTCCAGCACCAATCAAGAACCCATGATGAGGACACATGAGGCAGCTCCCAGCTCTCTGTGTTGCACAAAACATCTCATTGCTTCCAAGTGTGTGGGTGTGAGGATATGAGTGAATGAAATCTATGTGAAAGTGAGTGGGTAAAATAAATGTCAAATAAACAGATTAGGGTTATTAGCTTTCCCTCTGATGTTATTTTGCATCGTGTTCTGCTGTACTAATTTCCTACCATATTTCATAGCCAACATACACAAGGCCCACAATTTAGCTGATGGACATGAGCAGACATTTTTCCTATTTTTTTTAGGAATTACAGTAAGAGCTGCCATTCATAATAAGTCATGACTGCACACCACAAGCAGGATGAGCAATACTGTAGCACAGCACAGCTTTGTGAAAGAACACACAAACATATGCTAGGAAAAAAAGCTAGGTTGGGTTATCTACGTGCAATGTAGCACAAGGCAGGTACAGCACTCAATTCAAAGACTAATTTGGACTTCTTCTACATGAGCACCTAACCAGGAACTCAGTTTGAGCCAAGAGCCAGTCACCCAGCCTTCCTATGTAACTACACAGCTTGCAAAGAGAACCTGGCACACTGTAAACATATTAAAAAAAAAAAAAGAAAGTGGGTCTTCTACAGCCACCTAAAAACACTAAAATCAGGGCACTTGGCCAAAGAGCAGCAGAGATCTGTGTAAGATCCACATTTATGTAAGTGGACAAAAAGCAGCCTTTGAAGGGGTGAGCAGCCTAGAATTTTACAATTTAACAATCAAGTCATAGAGGGATGGAGCAATGTTTTACATAGCTTGCCTAGTTGTTAAAATGTTCCAGTATATTTTTTCTTAAAGACCAAATTGTAGCTTTTGCAGCAGAAAAGCAGTTGCAAGAGTTTAATTCTATCACTTACTGGCAAACTACAGTAAGTAGTGGCTCAACTCTAAAATTATTAGACTGAAAAGTAGAACTGCTTCTCTAGCTTATTTCAAAACCAGCCTATACATTTTATATGCACAAAACAGTGAGCAATATAAAATGAGCTGAGAAAGGTTCCACAAAATAGAAGTGAAACCACAAAATTCTAGGTTGAAAAATCTTAAAAAAAGATCATATGTGTGCACACAGACACATGAAGGAGGGTCCTAGCTCATTGACTTTTTCTCAATGAATTACTTGAGGAAGAAATCCAGTTTGCTCTTTGCTTGGTGCTATTTTCAAGTTTAACCCAAGATTTTGTAATTATTTTTAAAATGTGAATGATTTCCCATGGTTTCAAAGGCTGAAAGCCACTTGCATAACAGCTTAAAAAAAACCAACTGACTTAACCATGAACATTTTCTCCACTACAAAGAATAATTCTGTGAAGGAGCAGCTTCCAAGAACTCACCTGACACTGTCACTCTCTAGAACCAGGTCCTTCCTGTCTCCACCCTTATGGCATAAATGGGTTTCTGTTTGAACCTGAACACTTAATTGAAACAAACACAACAGCTTCATAAAATCATATTTCACCAATTTAATTTAATTAAACAAAGCAACTGAAAAAGGTCAAGTTACTTTTCAGTTTAATTTTATGGTAAAGGTTTCCAGGCAGTTCACAAACACACCAAAACTGAAGCCTTGGAAGATTTTTGTGAACCAGTGTGTAAATCCTGGCAGGATACTCTCCAAACCATTAGCCCTATATTTTTTCAGATCTTTAGGTTTTAAATCTTTTAAACAGCATGGATGCTACTCAATTTATCTTTATCTTACCACTTTTATCAATTTATCTTTATCTTTACTACTTTTTGGTGGGAAAAAGTGTAAAAGCCTCTGTAGTTTGACAGAGAGAGTGTACTGGCTAAGCAGGAGTATTACTTTTTGATATGACAACTGTTTCTTTCACTACAATAAATTTTGTACAAGATGCCCCAGATGTCCTTTGTTCCTCTACAGGGCCCCAGCATTTTCCACCCCACCATCCTGTTCACAGATGACTCCTCAACATACTCAGAGCAGATAATGCCTAGCTCATCTTAAGGACATGCAAACAGAAGTCCTGAAATGCTGCACTTCTTTTGATGCAAAAGAGAAACGTTTGACAAGTCTTACTCTCTGCTTGTGCCACAGACATGCATTAACTGCTGCAGATACAGTTGTTCCTGGATCTGACCCAGATTCCTTTCTAACTCCTTATTTTTTATGTGTAGTTTTTTCACCTTCTTGACTAACTGCTCATTTTCATCAGTGAGCTGAAAAGGAAGAGAATTGAAAAACAAAAAATCAAGGAACACTTTCAAATCAAATGTTAATTAAGCTGATAACGCTTCAAATTAAAACCCTCTCCCAAATACTTTACTACATTTTTCCAAAACCATAGAAGCATCTAAAAGGAAAATGGCGGGAAAAACAACTGGCTTCAAATTTTATGAACATTTGACTGCAACAAATCTCCTTTAAGAGGTATCTATTAAAGGTGTCTAATAGAACTTCATAAGTCATTAATTCATTAAGGAATGTTGGGAACTGGTTTTGCATTTAAAATTAATCACACAGGGACAAAGCACCCAAGTTATATTCCTAAACTATCAATACCAGCTCTGCAAGGTAGTGTTTATTTTTGATTTAACCTCACCAGAGACAAAAAGACAGTCGCACTGGCTGAACATCTTGCATGCATGTCTGCTGGACCTTGCCCAGCAGTATATAGTCTCATATATATTATATGTATATTATAAATATATATTATATTATAGTAATATGAGGCAATATATAGCTATATGCATTTTGTATATATAATTATATGTATATATATTAATATATATACGTATTTATTTACATATACATATATAAACATATATAAAATTAATGTGTGTAAATATAGTATATATAACACATAAAGCTATATATAAGGCAATATATTATACATATGTAATACATATAACTGTATTTATAGTTATATATATATAATATATATAACTGTATATATAGTTATATATATAATATATATAACTATAGGGTATCCATATAGATATATAGCATTTATGTGTGTGCATGTGTGTATGTGTGTATATATAATACATAAAGCTATATATAAGGCAATCTAATATACATATATATAATACATATAACTATGTATTTATAGTTATATATATAATATATATAACTATAGGGTATGCATATATATAGCATTTATATTTATTAATTACTGTATATATAATATATATATGTGGTATACATGATATATAAAGCTATATATAAGGCAATCTATTATACATATATAATACATATAACTGTATTTATAGTTATATAATATATATATAAGTACAGGGTATGCATATATATAGCATTTATGTGTGTGCATGTGTGTGTATATATTTATATATGTATGTACATATACAAAACTATTATTTATATAAACACAAACACATATCAGTGTAATGCCTTATCCTACAGGGTACTGAGTACACCCGACGCCCTGGGCCAGCGCCGAGCCCCGCGCTGCGTTCTCAGCCTGAGCTCGGCGCCGAGGGCAAACCCGGGCCAGCCGAGCCTCCGGCGCCCTCCCGGGCCGGGCTCCCGGGAGCAGGGGCCGCACTCACTTGGAGGCACCTGTGTACGACGGGCACGGCCATGACGAGCGTCGGGGCAGCGGGCGGGATAGACCGGGATAGGACGCCGGGGTAGGCCGGGATGAGCCCCAGGATAGGCCGGAACGGGCCCGGGATAGGCCGGGATAGGACGCCGGGGTAGGCCGGGATGGGCGGGATGAGCCCCAGGATAGGCCGGGACGGCCTCGGGATAGGCGGGGATGGGCGGGACGGGCCCCGGGATAGGCGGGACGGGCCCCGGGATAGGCCGGGATAGGCAGGACGGGCCCCAGGATAGGCCGGGACGGCCCCGGGATAGGCGGGGATGGGCGGGATGAGCCCCAGGATAGGCGGGACGGGCCCGGGATAGGCCGGGATGGGCGGGGTGAGCCCCAGGAGAGGCCGGGACGGGCCCGGGATAGGCCGGGATGGGCGGGACGTCAGAGCCGAGCGCCCGTGCGCGGTGCGGGTCCGCTGCTGCCGCCGTCGCTGCGGGCCGGGCGCGGAGCGGAGCTCTTGCCTAGCCCGGGGCGGCCGGGCCTGCTCCGGCCCCGGGGAAACAACCCCGTCCCTTTCCAGTTGTCATTTGTGTTATTCGCGGGTTCAGTTGGTGCGTGTCTGTCTCAGGGTGGCCTGCGCAG
This sequence comes from Agelaius tricolor, assembly GCF_023055355.1. NCBI lineage: Eukaryota > Metazoa > Chordata > Aves > Passeriformes > Icteridae > Agelaius > Agelaius tricolor. The sequence goes on along the minus strand of NW_027269262.1, from coordinate 42,823,378 downwards.
GTCCCGGAGCTGGGCTCGATGATCCTGCTGGGTCACTTCCATCTCAGCAGGTTCTGTGACTTTCTGTGGCGGACAGGCACCGACCGGGGGATACCGAGAACTCTGCCGGCCGCAGATGGCAGGGATACACCAACACATGCCAAATGAGGGATATTTGCAAAAGCAGGTTCTGCATCTCCCCCCATCACAACGGGTCCCATGACATCCCCCCGGCAGGAGATAGCAGCGTGCCTGGAAATGATGCTGCCCCCGGGGAGCAGGGACTGTGTCCTCGGTGCTGGGGTGCTTGCTGTTGCTGCTGCTTCTTGCTGGGCTTTCCCTTTTATGTATAAATATCTAAAGAGAGGGTGTCCAAGAGGATGGAGCCAGGCTCTTCTCGGTGGTGCCAAGCAGTAGGACAAGAGGCAATGGGCACCAACTGACCTGCAGGAAGTTCCACTAGGGTATGAGGAGGAACTCCTTTACTGTGGGGTGACCACAGACTGGAACACGTTACCCAGAGAGATATGGAGTCTCCCTCACAGGAGATATTTGAGAACCATCTGGACACAATGCTGTCCATGTGCTCTGGGATGGCCCTGATTGAGCAGGGAGGTTGGAGCAGATGACCCACGGTGGACCCTTCCAACCTAACCCAGTCTGTGATTCTGTGATTTGGGTTTTTTTTATTTTTCTGGGGTTTTTTGGCAGATCAAGCTGCAGGGCACGCAGGCAGGACAAAAGCATTCCACCCTCAGGACTGCACCTTACAGACACCATACCAACAGCATGCACTCACCAGCCACAGGAAGAGCAGCTATCACAGCAAGACTGACCCAAAGCAGTGATTATTGCCTGCTGGTCTTCCAAGCCTTTGTCAGTGGCAGTTTAAAACCTTTCCTGTTCCTCTCTCATTCGCCAGGTCTCAAATCTGGCTCTTCTCTTGTTCTCTGCATCTCCTGTCTTTGTACAAAATCTTGCCTCACTCATTTCTTAAAGCACATCACATTTCCTTTTTTCCTTCTTCTTTTTTCTTTTTTTTTTCTTGTGTTAAAGGTTGCCAGATGCCACCTGCTCCTCCATCTTGACCACGTAGCCTACCTGATTGCAGTGCCTGGCAAATTTTGCATAGAACCAATCACAAAATCATAGAACGCTAAGGGTTGGAAAGGACCTTTGTAGATCATCTAGTCCCAAACCTGCTGCCCTGTGCAGGGGTACCTCCCACCAGAGCCATATCCAACCTGACCTTGAACACTGGCCAGGGCTGGGGTACCCACAACCTCCCTGGATAACCTGTTCCAATGCCTCGCCACCCTCAGTAAAGAACTTCTTCCTAATACCCAGCCTAAATTTCCCCTTTCCATTTGTACTCATTACTCCTTGTCCTGTCACTACTGTTCCTGACAGAGTCCCTCTCTGGTTCCCCTGTAGGCCCCCTGGATACTGGCAGCTTGCTGTGAGGCCTGAAGAGCCCCATCTTGCTCAGCCTGCTGTGCCTGGGAAGAGGGTGTGGGCATGAGGAGCTCATCACTGCCTGCCTGTGAGCCAACAGTTCACTGGAAATGTGGCAGGAGACAGGTCAGGTTGGGCTGCAAGCAGGAACTGGAACTGTAATCAGATTGAGGGAAGTGTTACACACCTCTGGCTCCAGGGCACAGCCTGGCATCTCTCCTTCTCCACTCCCAGCCCAGTCACCCATCCAGTCAACTTGTTGAACTTCACACAGGGGTCACAGTGAAAGGTGAAATCCTTGTCTATATTCAGCTCAGGCTTTGCTGTGCTGAGCTGAATGTTCACAAGATCCCAGCTCTGAGGCTGTCAGCAACCTGAGAGTCCATGTGAGGCAAGGACTTCCCGTGGTGTTACCTGCTGCCAGGAATCCTGCCTGGGAAGACTTCTGCATTAGTTCCATAGAATCAGCCACCCAACACTGCTAACTGCTGGAGCCTGTGACAAATCACCTTGACTTCAATTGCCTGGCATCAAAATTGCTACTTCAATCAGCAACTGGCATGGAATGAACTAGCAATGGACAGTTCATGCTGTGGAAACCACAAGGTCACTTCTTGGTCAAAGGACAGCTGGATGTAACTAGCTACAGTAGCAGCAAGGAGAAAAAAAACTTGGGAGGGATAGTAGCAGCCAGCAATGCCATGGTGCTGTAGGGAAAGGGAAATCTCATTTTCAGATGAAGCTGCAGTACACTGAGATGCACTTACGCAGTTTTATTCTGGTTTATCCAACAGAAACAATGTCTCAGATGAGGAGACTGTAAAACAGGAATAAAAACTACACACAGAAGAAAATACAGCATATCAGGACGTGTTAAAATCAGAATCATTTTAACTGACTTTGGTTATTGTAAAGGACAGTAGTAATTGTTTCCTGTGTCTTCCAGAGGAGAATGAGCACAAATAAAGTAACTGTCTAACAGAGTAGACATCTCTCATCCCTTCAACTGGATGAGAGGGAAAATGTCTTGATATCAAAAAGAAAAACACACATAGTTCTTCCTCACTATATATTATAATAAACACATCATAGAATGATCAGGCATGACTTTGAATACAGGTACACCTAATATGCACAGCACAGTGGCATAGAGCAAGTAGACAAAAGGTCCCTTCCAGGCCACCATTTCAATGAATCTATGTTATTGATTTAGAAAACACACTCTGATATAATAGATTCTGATTTTTTGCAAAACTTTGTAAAAATACTTCAGAAATAATTTTTCCAGTGACAAAGAGAAGCTGAATGTAAGAGTGCAATGGAGAGAGATTAGCACAGTGGAATCCCAGAGAGATGTGGAGTTTCCCTCACAGGAGATATTTGAGAACCATCTGGACACAATCCTGTGCGACGTGCTCTGGTATGACCCTGGTTGAGTAGGGAGGTTGGAGCAGGTGACCCCCTGTGATCCCTTCCAACCTGACCCATTCTGTGACTCTTAAGTGTGAAACCTGCAGGCCCAGTTTCTCCACCTCTTCCAGCAACACAACAACCAGTTCTGAGCACACTGCTGCTCTCCTGCTTACCCAGGATTTGACAATGCAGCTGTGCACAGTCTTTAAGACCCAAGTGTTTTCAAAACTCAGAAACTGTTACCAGTAGTACACAAAAAAGTTGGGAAATAGACCAACAGAGGTAAAAGGGAAACAAGAATTCCTGATTTCTGACCTAGAAGGCGAGCCATGCAGCCCCCTTCTTTCCCAGTTTTCCATGCCTGGCAGGGGAATTGATGACAGACAGAGGAAGCAGACAACAGCCAGGTTTCTCAACTATGCAGGAGTTTGAAAGATGCAGATTCTGTCAAACAAGCATTGATCCATCCAAATGACACCAAAAAACCCCTACTTATATCTTGCAACTCTTGGGAAAAGCTACAGCTGAAGTTCTTGTTGGTTTAATGATGCACATTATGATCAAACATCTTCAAAATCACCATTGATTTTGGGAGGCTCCACTTCAAAACGAGCATCCATTCTTCCAAATTAAAGATACTCCATCAATTTGTAAAATTGGCCTAAAGTGTGTAGCACTGGACATAAGATTTTGAAAATCAAAAAGCTACTATTAGCCTATGTGTGTACAAAATACGCCATTGCTTATACAAATTATAAAAGACAGATGCGCACTTGATTAGGAAATATGTTCATTTTCCAAAGATCCTAGCAATACATTATTTTAAAAAACTTCTCAGTGGCAGTGAATGTGTGAAGTGCCACTAAGATACTTTCCACTGTAAACAATGATAGCAGAAACATTTCCTTACACTATTGTTCAGCTCATTTGTTGAACACAATCTTTTTTCCTTTCATTTTTGTTTTAATGTATTTTGGTATGAACAAAGACACATTTCATGCTGGCTTACATAAATGAAAATGTCATTGATTGCAGTGGTGCTGAGTCTCCTACTTGCTGCCAGACAGCAAGAATGTGACCCATTTCATCCTTTTTCACCTCCACGTGCACCAAAATCATTGATTTGCCAGAAAACATATAAGCATGGAATTATACAACCCTACAATATGATGCAACCCTACAGTAACTCCCAAGTGTAGCCTTTTTCTACATGGATTAAAGGTGAATATGTGTCCTTTCAGCCCCCAGGGAGATCTACCATCCTCATCTGATTTTCCAGGAATGAAAACTTTCCTATGAAAATCTTCATGCCTTTGTAAATCATGTACAAATTTCACCTGCCCCAAATGAATCTCTTTTATTCCATCCACCCACTGTGTCAGCAGTGACTTCTTCCTGAGTCCCTTTCAGGCTGGAAGATGGCAAACATGATTTTTCTGCCTGGTGTGTTCTGTGGCACAATCAGGGCTGCCAGTCTCACACCCAAATGCCAGTTGAAAAATCATGGAACAGCCTTGAACATAATGGCCAACATGGAAAAAAGGCCCTTTCCCCATCTTGTTCAGATCTTTGGTCACAGAGTAATAACCCCATTTGTGTTCAGGAACCTATCCTGAAACAGGGAGAAGCAGTCTGGCTTTCCCAAGCCTCGGAACAACCACTTTGGCTAAAAGCAAAAATTCAGAGTTCAGTTCATGAACATTTTCTGCATATCAAGAGAAAAAGCACCAAGACATGACTGGATTAAAGGTGATCATTTGCAGAACTGGAAAATAAAATACTTTCTCATAATGTATAAGAAAGTCAATTTAATCTTAAAGCTGACAAAACCAGAGGCAATATTTATTAAACCAAATTAAGCTACAGGCATCCCTGTCACAGCACACTGACAGAAGTTCTGTATCACCTTCAGTGACAGGAACATCAAGTTATAATACTAGATTGTTTTCAGTGGATAATGTTCAGTGTTTTCAGTGGATCAAAATACAATACCAGCATGCATATGGCAGTCTGCTCTTCTCCCTTCAAGGCCAGGGAAAAATACCTTTTTATTATATACCCACAAATGTGGTCTAGGAAAAAGAGTAACAGCTTGGGACTGTATTACCTTGTCAGAGAACCCCCTACAGAGAAGAAAAACATCTCTCACTGTAGAATCAAAGGCACTCACACCTCAGGAAAGTTCTTGCAGCCATACCTCCTGGAAGAGAAAATTTCCCAGGATGACAGAGCCAGTCTGAAAACTCCAGAAAAAAAAAAAACTGAAAGATGTCATTTTACCAGTAGAGCTATCTGTCAGACCTTGAAGTGACAAAAAATGTCCTTGTTATAACCTACCCCCAGGGTAGATCTAAAGGGAGAGCCTTGCACTGTATGTTTAAGACAGTTTCTTAGTTGATGGCAGGAAGGAAAATGTGAACTGTGTCTAAGCAGTGATCCCTGAGCCTTCTGGACATAAAGAAGAAAGATGGTCAGATTATGGCTCTGTGTGATAGAAAGGGAGCACAAGAAATATCTCATACACCACTCAGAACAGTGCATTAATCAAGCACTATGCCATAAATAACTCATTAGCGAGCATTATGAAAAACAGTGCCAGTGTTAGGAATTCCTGAGTGTCTCTGATGAAGCAAAAGTGGGATCAGCACAGCTCTTCTGGGGAGTTCAGCAAGAAGAAAGAGCATTTCCTTGTGATCTAACTTCCCTTCTTGTAGGCAATAGGAAAATCTGGGCCAAACAGCCTCTTTCATCAGGTATAAAATCTCCCATTGCAACATTAGGTTTACATTAAACTGCAATATTGTAGCAGTTTGCACAAACAAAAAGCTGCTCGGCTGGGTTACCACGTAAAAGCAGGCTCAAACTACATGCTTTGCGAGGTTCCTGATAAAACCTCTGGGGAAAAGGACTAGAGATGGTAAACAACAATTTTATATGACTAATCCAATGTAATCCTATGCTGGGTAAAAAAGCCATCTGCACGGATTCCCACTGAAGTGCACTTTAATAACAGTGCAGCGAGCCTCTGGCTGTCACACTGAGGAAACTCTTTCTCACTCAGGCTAATAATTGCAAAAGATTTCTTCCTTTTTCATTTTTTTCACCCCTCTGTTTCTATTAAAGCCTTTATACACTTGTCCTCCCATTTTATTCCCTGTTAGGAGATCATCCATCAAACCCATGAAGTGACAAAGATCCATCAAACCTGTGAAGTGACAAAGATCCGCACTGGAAGGCATCTGAGGATTCCACGTGGACAGCCAGGTAGCGAGGTCACCCTCTCTCTGCGAAACTACAACCTTTTTTATTACATCACTGCAGCCTGCAATTACTGTCAGAGTAGAGAATGGCAAGCTGTCTGCTGAGGCAGAATTAAACCAATTCCAGCTGCGGCAGCTTCCCCCCCCCCCCCCGCCTCCCGAGTGACCCTGGGTTTTGCTCCGAGCAGAGCGCGGTGGGGACCCCTGTGTGGCACACAGAGCAGCTTAGGGCCGGAAGGGAAGGAGACTGCCACCCCCAGCTGAGCCACACCTAAGTCAATTAGGGCTTCACACCCCGGGAGAGAAGGAAATCCGTGACTAGGCTCCCTTCTCTCCTCTGAGGTCAGAGAGAAGAGGTTTTCCCCTCCACTGAGCATTCATTGTCTCAGGGAAGGAAGTCTGACATCCACACAAATCTGCCTGGGGCTCAGGAGGATTGAGGCAGACAAAACACCCAAGAAACACTTGTATTTCAGGTTCATCAGGATGGGCCCATTCCAAGTGGACGAGATTAAACACGTGGCGTGTGTGTAGGTTACGAAAGGCATGTGAGAGGAACTGGCTAGTGTTTGGGGTTATGAAAGATCAGAGGTTATGAAAGACCTTGGCAGTTATGAAAGATGAGCCAAAAGTCTGATCCAGCAAGGCAGAGAGCAGCCTCAACCAGCTCGGAGGTGAATGGATAGTCAAAATCAGCCAGCAGCTCACATGAGGAAGCTCACACTGCCTGGGCAGGTCTAGGCTAAGGAACGTTTGAAAAAATCATGGACTAGGAGAATGATAAAGGGAAATATTACCATTTAAAGGCCTTATAGACAGCTGTATTTTTTTGCAAAGTATTTTGGAAGGTCTTAAAATACTAGCTGCAGTTACTGATTTTGTAAGTATTCTTTACTGGCCTTCTAGTTCTGTTTTAAATCTACCTGCACAAGTCACATAGCTGCAGTGAATCTGTAAAAAATGAGGTCTCATTCAGACATTTTGGCCTCTCAAGTTCAGTCTCTGGTTACCCTATTATTACTATTCTACCACCAGAATGAAGAGAAGGCTGGGGAAATTCTCCCGTTCAAATGCTTATTTTCCAGACATCACTTAGAAAGAGGACATACTCCTGCTAAGAAAAATATTGAGGAGAACAGCTCCCCCTCTTTGTAACAGTACTTCTCTGTGATGTTGTGTGTAACTTCCTGTAGATACCTTCAGTGGGGTTACTTGTGTATCCTGCCTACTGCATTGTAATTCACACTGCCTGCTTTTAAAACATGCCTTAAACAACTTTCCAAATGCCCCTGCGGCAGCCTAATAACAACAAATCTCCAGGTATTGAGGCATATGGGAAGAAACCATCTGCGCTACATCAGAAGAGGATCTAGCCTGTTTCAGCAATAGGTATAGACTTTTACTGTTCGTAAATTCAGTAACTAAAACTTTGTAGTTCAAGGTAAAACACAGAAAACACTTCTATCATGGTCTGAGTTGCTTCCTAGAATGCAAAGATTGACTATACATTTTCTTTTTCACCAAAGTTAAAGCTGTCTATACCACATCTCAGCAGTCCACAAATCTCACCAGGAAATACATTTACCCATCTGGCCCTACACAGAAACTTTCTAGGGAAGGTCCTGAAGATACCTCATGTTATGACAGCAGTAAAAAGCACAGATTTCCAGAACCTAGAGGAAACTCAGATTAAAGAAGGATCCAGATCAATTCTGTTCTATACTAGTCCAAATTACACTGCATGTTTGTAGGATTATTGCACTTATGGAAACTAATCTAACATAAGAACAAAATAAATATGCATTTGGAGGAAACAAGTCACTTAAAACAGTCAGCAGAAAAATTGACAAGCATTTGGTGAGGATTTATTCAAGAAAATTTCATAATTTCATTATTCAACCATAATTTTACACTTTGTTAATTCACCTTCTCAGAGTTTGTTAGAGTTGTTTTTTTTCTTTTTTTATGATTCAAAAAAGGGGACTAAAAAATAGTTCATTAAGTAGACTGACAGCCTTGCTGTCTTTGTGGCATCCACTGCCAGGGTGCAGCTTAGAAATTTAAAGAATGAAGTTGAATTCCTGTGCTACAATCCACAAAGTTCAGTCCCTTGCTTTAGAAGAAAAAGGTCCAAGTCTTTAATTTTAAAAAGTGTCTGTTATTTTTGTGAACTACCTAGGCAAGAGTGTCCCTCTTATCCCAAAGTCATCTGTGTCCTACAAAATAAACAACAAAAGAAAATAGATCTAGATTTAGGGTCTGTTACATTAAGTAGAATACCCACGTCAATTTAATTTGGCCTAGTCTCTAGGAAATTAATTCTGTGCTCAGAGATAGTAAATGGTGGTGTTATGCAATTTTCACATGCAAATTTTTGCTACTAAAGCATCTCTATTCTAGCCCTGAAAATGAAACTCTCAACCACAAAGCAGGTGCTGAAAGACAATAACAAATTTCATACACTCTATGTACCTAATGCCTCTTTCAAAAAGCTACGCTGATGGACTCTGTCCCTGGGCTCTCTTTTTTCCCATTCAATGCCAAGTGTGCATCAGAACAAGTCATTTGGAAAAGCCTCACTCTGACAGATAAAGTGTGTGTTCCCAACACTCGGTGTTTTAAGCACAACAGTCTGGCTGCTCTATTGCATAAGCACGCACTCATCCTGGGCTGTCCTCCTTCTAAGAGGCGGATCCAGAATCGCTCAGCTCTGTTCCCTGCTCTGACGGCATGGCAATTTGGCTTACACGGATTCTGGAACAGCGGGCTCTGAATTCTCCTCATCCTTGATAAATTCAAAATGACACACGAAGACAAGGGGAAAATAGAAAGGGCCATGTATTTCTTACCACACACTTGAACACCCAAGCACTAACACGCTGAACTCCCGAGGCCTCTTTTCCCACACTTTTCCCCTTTCCTTCCCCATTGGAGATGGCCAATGCCAGCCCTGGCCAGCTTTCCCCCCCCCTGCCCCGACAGCGGGGCCCTCGTTCCGCGGGATGGCTCTGGGGACACGGGGACAGCGGAGCCCCGAGGGGTCGCTCGGCCTGGCAGCGCGGCTGCTCCTCCTTCTCCCGGGGGAAACAGGAGCGCCCCAGCCCCAGCCTGGCGGTCCCGGCGCCATGTCAGGAGGGGCGGCCGGGCCACGGCCACGGCGATGGCGGCGCAGCCTGCCCTCCGCATCCCGTATCCCGTACCCCGCACCCTGCCCTCCGCATCCCCCCTGCGCACCCTGCCCTCCGCATCCCGCCCTCTCGGCTCGGCCCCGGCGCTGCTCTCCGCGGTACCCCCGCCTCTCCCGGCGCTCCTCCGCCCCCGGGGCTCACCTAAAGTCAGCGCCCAGCGCCCAGCCCGCCTTCCCCATTGACCGCGGCGGCCGCCTCTCTCCGCCCCGCTGCTGCGCTGGGCGGGGCGCGGCCGGGGCGCGCAGTGACAGCGCCGGGCGGTGTGAGCGCCCAGGGCATCCTCCCCGGCGGGCGCTCCTGGGCGGGGAGCCGGGCCCCCCGCGCCCCCCGGCCCCGCTCCGGGCAGCGCGGCCGCCGCGATGAAGCCGTGCGAGGAGGAGGAGGAGGAAGGGCGGGCAGCGGCGGCGGGCGGCGGTGGCGGGGACCCCTGGAAGGAGTGCGCGGAGGTGGCGGTGCAGCTGGCGCGCCGCGCCGGGCAGGTGAGAGCCGGACCGGGCTGCCCCCGCGGCCGGAGGAGCCTCTCCCGGTGTGAGGAAGGGCCGTGCGGGCGCTTGGCTGGGGCGTAGAGCTGGGGAGGGGGAGGAGGGCGGCGGGCTCGGCACCCGCTCAGCCCGGCCGCCGCGGAGCCCTCGGCCGCGGGAGGGATGGCGGCAGCGCGGCCCCAGCCCGGGGGATCCCAGAACTTGAGGGGCACATCCCTCGGGGGCCCCATCCCGTGGGGACCCCAGAACTGGGGGGGCACATCCCTCGGGGGCCCCATCCCGTGGGGACCCCAGAACTGGGGGGGCACATCCCTCGGGGGCCCCCTCCCGAGGGATCCCAGAACTTGAGGGGCACATCCCTCGGGGGCCCCCTCCCGTGGGGGCCTCATGCCGCGGGGCCACTTCCCTCGGGGCCCCAGCCCTTAGGGGTGCTTCCCTCGGGGGTTGCATCCCCTCGAGGGGCCCCTTCCCTGGGAGGCCCCATCCCTTGGCGGTTGCATCCTTCGGGGCCAGCATTTGTTTTCCAGCAGCTTGTGCAGAGAAAAATAACCGTGTCAAGGAGGTTTTCTCTTGTTGGATCTGGCAGAGTCTTTAGAGTGGCCAAAATTCACTTGCTAGGGACAAATAGCTGTGAGGAAGGTTTGTAGTAGCTTATTTCAGATCTGTGTTTTGACACAGCAGGTCAGTCATCTCAGGAGACATCCTGACCCCACTCTGTGCAGCAGCAGAACTTCTAACAGAGCCAAGAAGTGGGATCAGCAGATTGATTGATTGAGAAACTGGGGGAAACACCAATTTATTCAGCAATGTATATTTCTCTCTCACTTCCATTCTGCTCTATTTTGAGCTCTCTACCTATACACTGTGATTTAAGAAGCCCCCTTTTCTGTCTTGAGTGCAAGACCCATAACTTTTCCTTAGGATGTGTTATTAAACATATTTTCTCCTTAGTGAAAAACAACTACACAGATGAACCAAATGCCAGAGGAGAGGAGACTTGTTTTAATAATACAGGGACTAAATGGATAATCCAAATCAGGATGACAGGTCATGCTCTCACAGACTCTCAAAACAGGAGTTTCTCTGGAATAGTCATTCTGCCAGCCATTTCACAAGAAGAGACTCATGACTTGCTCAAGCCTCCACACCTTATTTCTCAGAATACCAATTTGTGAAGCCAGCTTTAAGCTTCCCTGATCATTTCACTTGCTTAGAAAATCACAGCTGAGCACCTTTTCCTGGAAGAAGTAAACATTCCATAAGACTAATCCTTGAATTCAAAAACACAGTTTGCCATTGCTACCTTGCAAATGGCAGGAAATAGCTGATTCCTTGGCAGGCCAAATTTAAACCAGCCAAGGATGTTGTTTAAGTAAGACTTTAAAAACTGGGTAATTTTTTTCCCAGTTATTTTGTCATGCTAAGGAATCTTTTTTGTTACAAAAGGCACTGGAGATCCTTCTGAAAGAAAAGGTGCAGGTATGGCTCTATTTTATTTAAGTGTCAATCTGCTTCCAGCTATTCCCAAATGAAACTAGAGCTAAGGACACCTAGTGCAGTATAGCGTGCATTTGGTAGGACTGGAATTTTGTTGAAAATTGACTGATAAAGATGGGAGTTCATTTGATCACCAAAAGCAGTCAGTTCCACTAGTCAAGTTCATTTTTTTCTTCTGCTTCTCTTCCCATCTCTCAGACCTTTCCACCTTCACCTCCATCCCCAGAAATCTGCTTGCACTCTGTCTCCCCATATCCAACTCCAGTCTCCATCCCTGCATGAGACTTTGCCTCTTCAGCCTTTCTTTTCAGGGGCTCCACAGTTTCTCAGAACTGTGGCAGGTTAGAAAGGGTTGGAGTCATTAGAAAATGTCTACAAGAGTCTTGGCCTGAAGAAAAATGTGAACTTCCAGATTATTTTGGATTTCTAGGAAAAGTCAACCAGTAATACAGTTTTCTGGTCTCCCCTTTTGGCTTATACGACTACTTGATTTGTATTGCATTGTGTTTCATGACTATAGATAAAATATATCTTCTTTCCAAGAGATAGGAGTCTATACTCTGGAATAGTTTCTTCTAAACTTAAAAGGCCAATAAAGAAGTGATGCTTGAATATGTGCCTAAAGTGTTGTTGCTGGAGTAACCTCTATTACTGGGTTAAAATCATTGCTTCTCTTGCCCATCCTGTTGTTTAGTTCTTATTACTTTTATGAAATATCACAGGCTCTCATTTAATATATGTGGCTGTTTCATAACGTGAATGGTCATGGTTTTGTAATGTCTGTAATTGACCTGCTTTAAAATTCACTCTATAAGCCCACAAATAACTGCACTTTTCCAAGCTTCTCTTCTGCTTTTTCTGTAAGTAAGCTGCTTGCTCTGTTCATGAGAGTACACCCATAGGTTTGATATGAGTTTTTGCTCAAGAAAAGCAGCCATGACCAGTCTGTGCATCTTTGATGCTGTTAAGAGCACTGAGTAATATCTGCACTGTTCTCTCCAATTGCAGAATTGGAAAAGCTTCACCAAAATGAGTAAACATACATCCAGATAAAAATAAGAGTAAAGAAACTAACACTAGGACATAGTATGCTGAAGTCAAAGCCTTTTTTTTTTTTTACTCTTTTTTTTCTCTCTTATTTTTCTTTCTTTTTTCTGGAAAATAATTCTATGAGGCATAGGAGACCTAGCAAAATACCACTAAAAAATAAAAAGACAAAACTTTCACTGGCATTCTAAAAAGCCAAGATTTTTTTTCCATGATGTTAGGTCCCAGGGGAAATTTTTAGGCTATTTTCTATGTAACATGGACAGATGTTTTAGCAAACCAGATTGGAATTTCCTGAATTATTTGCAGGTACTCATGCTTTTTATCTAGGTGTTTGAGTTTATCAGTCAACAAATATTTCAGGACAGTATTGCAAGCATCCAAAATCCATCTTGGATCTCCCAGAAGTGTATGGTGAGTGCAAGCAGTATGGTGAAATGAAATATTGAAATATCTGACATGAGCACACTACTGTAGGTGGCTCTCCTGGCAGGTATTGGGGGAAAAGGCATCTTGACCCTCTGTCTTCTTCATTCTGCTTTGTTGGAATAAGTTTTACAAAGGCATTAAAGAAGGAAGAGTCCAGGACTGACTGCACTGAGCCCCAGTGTCTCCATTTCCCCTGCTCCATGGGAATGAAGGAGGGAGCAGGGAGAGCCTGGCTCTTGCTGTGTGGTGTGGTCTCCATGTAATGATGTAAATGCCCCTCACTTTGCATAACCCCCCAAATGCTCCCAAGCAGGGTATTAGGATAAGATCTGCATTAGAGGAGGGGCAGCATGAGCTAAGAGTGTTAAATGGCTCTGCTCTAAATAACCATGTTCCCAAAAGTCAGTTGCTTAGAAATTGCTGAAAAATCTAGGGACAAGCCCTAGTACAGGAATAAAGTCTAGTAAAATACATTTAAAGTCAAATTACAGCATCTTGATTGCCAATTTCATTGTACAATGGGGATAAGGTGCAACCTCCTCTTTCCATTTCATCATCCTGTAGTTCCTCTGCTTTCTGCTTGGCTGCTACCTGTAACCTAGAGTGAGACTTCTATGGAACCCCACTTCCATAAGGAAAGACCAGGCAATTATAGCAGGTATCCACAGACATTATTGTAAGGCTTTTGCAAGGAGAGGAGTTGAGTGATGCTCTCAAAGTATTCTGAGGCAGCAGGCTCTAACACTCCTTTGGTGACTTTTAGGGATTTTTCAGCATAAATTGAATTCTACACTGCTCTGAGCTGTTTGATCATTTTCCAGACAATAAAAGTTTTTCATCAATTATGCAGAAAATGTGATCCTTGTGTGGGGCTACCCTGGCTTGGGTTGCATACCCGTACAAGCTGGAGCAAATGCATGGGGTGCCTTTTGTCAAGCCCTTTGTCAGTGGCAGAGAATTAGCAGAATCAGAGGCATCCATCCTGCGTGCTGTGGGTGAGCCTCCACTGATGTGGTGCCCATTTGTGGCCGGTGACCTCAGCCCAGCACCATGACTCGTCTCCTCCTCTGCTCTTGACATTCTGCTTGCACAAGTGGTGGGGAGAAGCAGCTCACTGCAGGGCTGGTAGATGCTAAATGTGTGTCGTGGCTCCTTGGCACGACAGAGGAGGTGGGTGAGAGGGCCATTGGCCACCACTTCAGAGTGCAGGCACACCCTTGGCTGGTCCCACCTCGTGCTGGCCACCAGAGAAACAGACAGGGTTAAGGTTAAAAATAGTGGTGAGCAACTGGGTAAAGGATCAGAGATGAAAAAATGTTCATGTGCAAAGGGTTGTACTCAAACCAGAGAGATCAAGTGCCAGAGCATGCAGTGCAATCAGCTGATTGCAGAGCACGTCCACAGGAGAGAGGTTTCATCTCTGCTTTTTCTTTCCCAGCAAGGCTCAGGTATGATCTCACTGCCCTGCTGAGCAGTGGCACTGATTTAAATGGCTGCAAAAATCTTAATCTATTATGCATTCAAACTGAATAGAAGTCAAGAGCGTGGCATTGCGAAGAAGAAATTCAAATCTTCTCTGTCAAAAGGAGGACATTCCTTATCTATTTCACTATGTGAAGTTCCAAGCAGTAAAGACAATAGGAAAGTAATGAAGAGCAAATAAACTAAAAGGTATCAGCATAGCAGATTTTTTAGAATACACAACTGAGGAGTGTTTTGGATTTTGCTTTGGGCTGAAGAGGAGCCCAAGGGCCTTGCTGGAGTTACAGTTTTATGCTTCCATCATAAATCCTTCAAGACAACCACACAGGGCATTGAGAGGAGTAAAAAGATTAAGTGTGGTTAATATTTTGGTATACAGTAATGAACTTAGCAAGACCTCAAACTGGAAAGTACTACCTGCCCTCACAAGCTCACTAAATAGGCACAGCTGATGTTTTACAGCTCACAAAGCAGAAACATTAGTCCAGATACCTTCTATAGTAAGGCAATAGTTGGCCATATCCATTATTTGTCAGATCAATTAGCACACTCTTCAAATATAGTATTTTATACTACAAAAACCAAGAGCTGAGATGACATTTGGGAGTTTCTGATTCCCTTTCCCGTGCATAATGCAGAAGAACCATTTTCTTTGGTCATCAAGTATTTCTCAATGGTTTTGAAATACTTTGATCAATGGAAATTTAGTTAAGCAATTTAAATATATAAATTTTAGATGAGAGTTAGAATGTTGATCATGTTGCTACTGGGTTACAAATAAGTGGTACTTAATTTTTGCTTTGTTTTGACTTGGTTTTTGTAAATTTCAAATAATTTATCATTTTCACTGATTAAAAAATAAGTGATCTCCTTTTGCATCCTGTCCCTTTATTTTTCTTTTTAATGAAGAAATGGGAAAAAAAAAAACAAAACAGAAAGAAAATGGGGAAAATGGTGAAAAGCTTTCATGAAGTGTTTTCCCATATGTGCATTTGTACTTGAGCTTGTAACAGTTATACCCTGGAGAATCAGATAAAGACATTTCCAGAAGAGAGTCCAGGTTTAAATCATTTTTTCATATCTAGGGAAAGCTTCAATTTTTATTCTTGTTAAATACATAGCAATTATTTGGGAACCAGAGGGTGGTCAGCATTTAAAGTTCAAAAAACCCCACAAAAACCTCAAAAAAACTATGTGTCTTTGTTGGCAAAATGGAAACCAATTATGACTGCCTTATTGCATATCTTTTAAATTAAGAGAGTAGTGGGGTATTGGCCATGTACATTAAAAAAAAAAAGTAAAAAGAACAAGAAGAAAGAAAAAGCGCTTTCCTTGAAAAATGCCTGAGCCTTAAGGTTTTTTCTCACCTTGTGTATGCTTTTGGTAATTTTTTAAATCATGATCACTGCCATTATCCTTTTATTCCCTTAGTTGCATTCCTTAATCAATCCTTTTCTGAACTGTCAAGAGTGGTTTTTGCAGAGTGATTCAAAATGCCGTATTCCAAAAGAGCACTCATTAGCTCAGAAGAATTTTTTGTCAAAAAATTATAACAGCCTCTGGTAGAATTAGGCCTACAGCTGTTTTTCAGGATTAGCTGTATTTTTTTCAGTGAAGATATTATTTTAGTATGCACAGGCTGAATGCCCAACAAATCTGATTTATGAACTTCTGTTTCAGATTATTAGGAAAGCTCTAACAGAGGAAAAACAAGTGTCCACAAAGACATCTGCAGCAGATCTCGTGACAGAAACTGATCATTTTGTGGAAAATTTAATTATTTCTGTTCTGAAAGAGAAATTTCCTTCCCACAGGTGAGTGCCTATAGAAACTATCAATGACCTTTTTTTGTCCTTTCCATGCTGCGTATCTGACTGGTATTTAAAGGGAACTTTAAAAGTCTGTGTATCTTTCTTATGTCTCTGTATCTTTCTTATATATTAACCTATTGTTCCTACACTTTTGTAGGACTCCTCTTTTTTTAAAAAGTACCATTTCCTTATACTTAGTAGTTTATATTTTCTGTGTTTCTTGATATGTGTATTTAATAGCAATGTTTCCCCTGTAGGGACATCATGGATGAAGGTTTCATGTGGATCTCCATGATGTTCAGAATACTGGTCTGTTGCCTACTGTATAAGAATTATGCTAATGCTATCTATAAAAATATAGCAGAAATATATGCTAGCAAAGGTCCCATCCTGCAGACCTTTCCTGTTGCCATCACACATATGCCTTTGCCAGATCAGGAGAGGTAAAAGGGCATTTAATTACATTTACCTTGTGTTCTGTAGTGAGAAGATCAGTGGGAAGCAGGGCTGTTTGTCATCATCATCATTATTTGATGCCTACTCATAAACAGGCTATAAATTACTACATGGGGTGCAAACCCAAGGTTCTAAAAGTAGATCAGGTTGTCAATTCCTCTTGATTTATTGTGATCAACTTGAAAATAACAACTCAGCTCACGTACAGATTAGAGAGAGGGTTTGTATTAGTTGCCAGGTTTGGTTTGATGCAGAGACTGACATTGATTTCTACATTTGACTTCAGTGGATAAAATTAATTTTCCTGCAGAGCCAGTGCAAAGCCTGTGTATCCTTTAAATAGTGTCTGACTCCCTTCTAACTGGGGGCATCTCTGATGGGGATGAGCCTTGCATTCTAGTGCTGTGCAGAAATGAACAAAGAGCAAAATCTGAAGGGCTCAGCTACTAATCTAATTGTCAGCGATGCTGCTGGGCAAAAAACCAACACCATAAGAAGGAGCAGAAAGCATATTTTTGTACTAAATATGGCTTGCTAAATACATGCTGTATGTGATGGCATACTGAAGCAGTACTGTACAGCATAATGTGTGGTTCTTGGCTGCAATTCTCAAGAGAGTGCCAGGCTTTACAAGCCTATTATTTGTGTAATATTCCTTCTACTATTGCTGGCTGTGCTCTTCTCTCATCTCCACTCTTATGTTAGTTGTTTTTTTTTTTCCCTGAGCAGTCTGGAGAGAACATAAAACCTACACATTTCTCATAAAATGCAAATCACCAGACACACTCAAGTTACTCAGAATGGTAACAAAAGTTGTAAGGTCAGCATAGGCCTAGCAACTGAAAAATCCCAGATATTATCAACTCCATACAGGTAACTTCTGACTTTATAAGTAAATGAAGGAACTGCCATTTCTTCAAGACAATCTTATTTTGATAGTGGTTGTTGGGTGTGCTTAGAATTTGTTTAGATAATTAATGCATTTAGATTAAACAATAGATTAAAGCTAAATTTAACTAGACTAGATTAAAACACGTGCAATGAGGAGTCTACAAAACCAATCAGGGGTTAAATTGAAGTACAATTAAAATATTAAAAGATCATTTATATTGTATTCAGTCTTTCCCCTAACCAGGCTGTTGAAAGCAGCACTGAAGATTTCTGTGATTTCTCTTTCTTCTAAATCATCTTGATTCTTATGTCTTCTGAATCAAAAATGGACTTTAGATGTTAGAAAAATTAAAAGGGATCTCATTAGAATCTGCCATTGAGTCTTGAGATACTAGAAATAGTATATTTCCAATATATACTGAAATAGTATATAATAGCACATACTGAAATGCTCAGAAGTACAGAGAAATACTAGGAAAATCCATTCAAAAAGTAATTCTGTCCCATGTTTCTTTTTGTTTCTTGGTTAAGTGGTGTGTATCATCTTCATTCACACTTCACTCAAGTTTTAATCTTTGCTCACTTCTTAGTACTCTGATGTGCCCCAGAGATGTTTTTTCAGATGGATCCAAGAGTTGTGGGTAGGCACAGCCAGACTACCAGGGGCTGCTGGTTGCAAAAGGCTATCCCAACATTTAACCTTGCTATTATTACACAAACTGTCATCTTTTGTGTTCCTTGTGGCCTTAATTCTGTAGACATTAAAATCAGGACACAGGAGTTTAGGAGGGTTACATCCAACTCTGGCTTCCCATTTTTCTGTCCTCGGATCCCCATATGGGGATAGGTGAGGTACCTGCCCAGCCCGAGTCTCCTGCATTTGACTGGGTATCATTCCTGCTGCACATTATGGGATGTTACAGCTTCCCTGCTGCTCCTGCAATGAATTTCAGAGTGGCATGAACAGATGTAGTCTAAAGCTTGGCTAAAATTACTAGAGTCATTTTCAGTGGGAGTGAAGTGTAATCCAGATTTGAGCAGAGGTCAACAGAGCTGGCAGGCTGGCATGGTAAATTAACTGTTTTAATGAGGTTGTTACCCTTCCCACTTCTCAAGCTGCTCTGAGAATTTATTCCAGTACTTCACACTGGGTGTTTTGCTTCATTTGCAGGTTTTTACAGGACACAGAGCAAGACATCAGAGATGACCTTGCAGGACTCTCACATTTCCCAGTGTTGTATAGCAGTAAGGGGGGTGTTTTGTTACCCATTAGCCCAGATTTCATAAAACATGCACCTAATTTGGTCTACATCCATTTTGGAAAAATTGCTCTTGAGCATGAAGATTTTATCAGTGGCACTGCTGTGGCCCAGCTCCAGGTTAGCATTTCTGAGCTCAGGGACTGCAGCATCACACCCCCACTGTGAGGGAAAGGCGAGGGACTGGCTCATGATGCTTCAGGGAGAATCATCTTACACAAAAATACTCCTGTCTTTAAGGAGGTTCTCATTTCACCTTTCTTTGACTGGACAGACAGCAGCTATAGTTCAAGCTCCAGCTGGGGGAGCTGGCAGAGGCTGAAGCAGAGGTATCATTTATGTGGAATATGGATAATCTGAGGTGGGATGGAAGGTGCTCCACCTACAAGAAGATGAACCTCCTCTGCATCCAGCAGCACGGAGAAGGCATGGGCTGGGTTTGGATGCTGATTACAGGATTTGTGAAAGCAAAAGTCAAGTGATACAGCACCAACAAGACAAAATAATGAAATATTTAGAGCAAGGAGCCTGCAAAGTGTTATGTTAAACTGAGAGTTTCAAACACCTGTTCAAGTCTTTCTCGTTTCTCAGTGTGCATTAGCTCTTTGTCCTTCAGCTGTTTCTTTTAATGGAGATGAAAATAGTAACAAACACTTCCTAATTCCCTCTTTGTACCAGCTGGGGGTCTGTAATAGCATCAAAATAGTCTATTTCTGCTTAGGTTGAGGCAGAGTAGCACTTGGAAAATTCAAGAAGTCTCCTCCTGTGCTGTCTGCAGAACATTTTAAACTCATGACTTCAAGTGTTATTTGGAATCATGAGGTACAGGTTGAAGACATAAATAAAATAAAATAAAATAAAATAAAATAAAATAAAATAAAATAAAATAAAATAAAATAAAATAGCTGCTACTCTAGTCCTAGGGAAGGACTCTTTTGCAAAAGATATTTTCTCTTTATTTTATCCTTTTTTGTTTCTCTTTGTGTCTTTGAAAGAAGCTTTTTTGTCTTCAAGCATTTGCAGAAACTCTGAATACCACTACCAGCTGTTCAAATGTGAAACCACCAGCAAGATGCAGTACTAGCAGTTGGATTCCACTCCTGCTGTATATAAAGGATTTTATGAAAATCTGTGAGAGTAGCACCTGCACATCTCTTACAAAAAGAGACCTTGGGCAGTTTATGGGAAAGCAGGGATAATTAAGGTTGACAGGAAATGTGCCAGAACTGGATGTTCGTTTCCCAGGGAAAAAGGAGGAAAAAAAAACTACTAAAAGAAACTGGGACAGAACAACAGAAGAGAAGATGATCTCAGATTTCATTTTGTGCCTTGTGCATCCAAACAACAAACAAACAAAAAATAATTTGTTGATTTTTTTCTGGGTCATGGGAAAAAGAAAGTCCAGCTTTGTAAACCTCTTCATTTCCTGAGTCAGATTACTGTAAAAAATACAGATAGGAGCAAGATTGTGGATTTTCTAAGAGTGTATTATTTCCTTCTGACTGAATTTGACTGCAGAAGAGAAGCAGATACAGTTTGCAGTTTGTGTTAGTTACTGGAAGAGACAGACCTAACCCATAAAATTATATTCTGCATAAAATAATCTTCTCCTTAAGTTCCAGGGATGCCAGTTCAGGTCCATTTCTGCATTCATTTTCATGGCTTCCTTAATAGTATACTGGGGAAGTGTACATAAATAGAGTTCTTTTTTGCCATGTAAAATAGTGTGCTGTAGAGTTGAGAACTCCCTCAAAGTCTCTATGAAAGTTACCAATTCCTAAATTTAAAAAGCAGTATGTGTGTTCACATTTATACAAGAATGTTTTATGGAGAGAGGGAGAAGTTCTCTCTTAAAAACCAGAATGATGGGATTGTACTTTCCAAGTCTTGTATCTAAGCTAATGTTCTGGGATACTTGTTTTACCCTTGCACCAAATGCAGGTTCATTGCAGAAGAATCCACTGCTGCAGGTTCAAAATGTGTCCTCACTGACAGTCCCACCTGGATTATTGACCCTGTTGATGGAACGTGCAACTTTGTGCACAGGTAAGTGCCCTGGGAAACCCATCAGAACCCAAAGTGTAGCTTCTCACAGTTCCTCCTGATGGTGCTTTTCCCTGGTGGGGACTCACACATAGGAGCCATCCCTTTATCTCTTGGTACCTGGTGTGGTGTGTGTGGGGAAGGCTGTGTTTGTGCTGTTACCTGAGGGCAAGATGGAGTTTGTGCTGCTGCCCCATGGCTCACAACCCCAGCTCACAGCCCTTGACTCACAGCCCCAGCTCACAGCCCCAGCTCACAGCTCTTGGCTCACAGCTCTTGACTCACACCCCCAGTTCACACCCACCAGCTCACACCCCCAGCTCACACCCCCAGCTCACACCCCCAGCTCACACTCCCAGCTCCCAGCCCCAGCTCAGAGCCCCAGCTCACAGCCCTTGGCTCACACCCCCAGCTCACACCCCCAGCTCACACCCCCAGCTCACACTCCCAGCTCCCAGCCCCAGCTCAGAGCCCTAGCTCACAGCCCTTGGCTCACACCCCCAGCTCACACCCCCAGCTCACACCCCCAGCTCACATCCCAAGCTTACACCCCCAGCAGACACTTCCAGCTCTCACCCCCAGCTCCCAGCCCCAGCTCCCAGCCCTGCTCACCCACAGCCACCATGGGTCACCGTGCAGGGAGAACAAGGCAGTGCTGTGAGCACAATTGGCCCAGTGCCTCCAGTGGGTTTCGCACATTCCTGCCGGGAGTTCTCCCCTTCAGACCCAGGCGCTTCCTTCTTCCTGGGAAGTGCCACCCCTGCATGGCACTGAAAACTGAGCTGTGCAGAGATGCTGGTGTTACATTTTTAAAGTACCTCTACAAAACTAGGGGTCCTTGCTGCAAAAATTAAGACTTTTAATTCATCATTCGAGTGTTAGGAGCTGTGAACTAATGACTATTCATAATATTTGTACTTAGAAACCCTGTCTTATAGTTAGCAGCTTAAAATAACTACAACTTTCATAAAGCAAAAAAAGAAAAATTTCCTTGACTATTGGTGCAATTACATGGAATTCCAGGGGAGGTGGGCAGTGTCATGTGGTGATGGTTCATGCAATTAAGTGACATTTCCTCTTTCTAGCAATATTTTCTGGACTTCCAAAGTCCTTTTTGAAATGTGTTTTTAAGAAATGAATTTATTTCATTGTTTAAAATGTAATATATAGTAGTCAAAAGGACCAAATTAAATACATGATCATCACTTTGAAAAACATAGAGGAATTGGTTTCTTTTTATGTTTGTGTTAACAGCAAGGTGTCTCCATGCTACTTAATTGCCATCTCAGATGCAAAGCTTGAACAAAGCGTGTTCTTAAAAGCAATGACTTGTTACAGCATTAGTGGTTTTATACTGGATAATTCAATTACACTAAAGCAAAAACTTCCCTAAAATATACTACGTGTTCAGTGTAAAAATTGTGATGTCTTCATGAGTTTATTTCTTGCCTTCTCCAATATTAACTTACATTTTAAAAGGAATTGACAAAGTTAAAGAGACTGACAAAGGAGAAATAGTCAAGGGCATTTTGACAAGCCCCATGTGGGGTTTTGTTGCCTAAGGGGGTTGCATAGGGAGTAAGTTGAGAGATTTTTCATCAGTACTACTTAATTTCTTATTTTTCACAGATTTCCAACAGTGGCAGTGAGCATTGGATTTGCTGTTAACAAAGAGGTATGAAGTATGTTCTTTAAGATGGGCACCTGAGAGTTGGCTAGAAGTCTCAAAACCATGTGGGAACTTTAAATTGAAAACCAAAAATTTAAAAAATCAGTCACTACTCAGGTTTTCCTATGCTTTTTAAACACATCTGATCACACTCTACTCATGTAAAATCGTAGTCCTGCGAAACCTATTTATGCCAACTGGCAATTAAAAAAATTATATGAATTATTAACAGTATTATGGGATTCATTTGGATAAAAAGGATGTACTGATGTGAGCAAGGTTTAGTTAGACAAAACCAAAATAAGTTCAATTTAGTGTTGCCTCTTCATAATTTAAACATATATCCCAGTGTTCCTGTGTTATTATTATTGCTTCTTTCCTGCTAGCAGTATCTGTGAAAGCTAACTCCTGCTAGGAGTTAATGTAGAGCTGATTTTATGAAGAGTGCAAAATTATGGGCCTAGTTCATTCAATCTACATTTGTATTTTTCTTAATGTAGTAAAATAGCTATATTTACCCCATGAGACCTTGATTATAGTTAGGGTGGGAAGGTACCTAGCCTTCCAATGTGCCATTTTGAGTTTCCTAGCTATAGTCATTTGTGCTAGTGCTTTTTCTCCAGATGTTGCTGGTTTGCAATTTGATATATATCTATGAAGTAACTAGTTACTCAAATTGCCAATGAATGTGCCTCTTTCAGCCTAATTCCACAATTTTTAATATATGTATAGCTTTAAGCAAAGCCAGCAAAAATTCTGTGCAGAAACAACCAAGTTTTCAGATGTGCTAGTACCTCCTACTGATTTAAACAGAATAATGTTGTGTACTTCTCTGGTTAGAAGGTTTCCAACATAGAAACTGCAGAGAAACACTTCCATGCTTTTCTGAAATTTATTCATTGCCAAAGGTTCTTTTGAACACTACATTTTATTACCAGACAGTTTTCGCTGATATTTATGTTTTCTAGAACACCATCATGATTTTGATGCTGCATATTTTGGGTTATGTAAACTAAACAAAGCTGAAACAAAAGTAAAGAATGATGTTAAGTCTCCCTCAGTTAAACAATTAGGACAAGCAGAAAAAAGAGTAAACTGAAAAGAAGCCAAAGTACACACAGGGGAACTGGCCTGATTATAAGCCTTGAAGAAATTCCTGCAAGATGTCTTGAGGGAAAGAGTCTATAAATAGTGTGTCCCTCAAAAAAACCCCTTGGTTTAGATGGGACCTCAGGGTAGGGAGCCAGGACAGTCTATTGCCTTTAAATTGTCTCTGATGAACTCCAAGTGCAGCAAGAGAAGATTTGAAGTTTAGAACATCTGAGATGTTTTCTTGACCTTGTGGCCAACTTCAGACGCCTCGGGCAAGTCCCTTAATTTTTGTGTACCCCTAAATTAAATAATGCTCATATTACTGATCTAGGGGCAATTTTCAGAGCTGACCCTTGAAGTCTGTAAAGTGCTTTAAAGTCTTTTGATAGAGCCTATTAAAGTAATAGAAATTTTAAATACCAAGGGTGTAATTTTGACCCTCTTTTCATTGGTAAACAGAATCTCCCATGAAAAGTCCAGTGTTGCACATTCTTAAGCTTTCATTGAGGGTATTTCTGTCCAAACTCCTTCTCTTGGAGTCTTGTGACTTCAAGAGATTTTCACAAAAGGATTTTGCAGAGAAGGATTTGAACAAGTGACTGGAGTGTACTGCTTTGATTGAAAAGGCAGAAAAATTCAATGCACCACCAAAGCTGCCTCCAAAAGCATCCGCTGTTAATAAAGAGTGCCATGACTCCTGAGTTTGGATGCCTGACTGATCCTGGGGCTGTAAGTCTTTGTGGTCCAGCCAAGGTCAGTGGGGTTGCTACAAGGAGTAACTGCTCACCAGTGAAAGCAAAGCATTCAGAGTCTTGCCTCAGAGGTCTTGCATATTTTCAGTAAAAACATTTCAATTGCATTTGAAAACAACTCCGTGTTTAATCCATTCTAATGTGAACAGAAACAAGCTGTGAGTAAGGATTTAGAGGATCAGGAACACCTTGCATTAACTTTTCTTTATAAACTGAATTTTATATGACCTATATCTCAATATCACAGTAATAGTAAAATTATTCCAGTTTTTTAGCATCAGTGTAATCTTTATTATGTGTACCAATTAAAATATTGCTGATCTTTTTGCCATTAGTAGTTGTTTATATTTATGATGAGTAATTTGAGTTGCATTCATTTCTTTCCTTTTCAAAATCTTAAAGCTTGAATTTGGTGTAATTTACCACTGCACTGAAGAACGATTATACACTGGTAGAAGAGGTCAAGGGGCATTTTGTAATGACAAAAGGCTTCAGGTATCAAAAGAGACAGGTTGGTCTAGATTTTGTTAGAACTCTAAAAGGAATATATTAATTTTGTTTCAGAGTTGTTGCAAATCATCATTAGGATAATGAACATCATTATCCTGATGGAAAGTATTTCACCTGCATGATAATTTTGTTGTTTTGTGTTTGTTTTTTTCTGAAAAATCACTTTCCTCCTTTTCTTTTTAAAATATACATCTGAATATGAACTATTTAAATAATTCTAAACTATTTTGCTTCACAACCACTGTTTAAAATAAGGAAGAATGTGTAGATTCACCAGTTTCATTCCAGCTGAGCCCTGGCATAACTTTTTATAAGCAGGATGCAATGGGAATGGTGAATCAAATTCAGAGTACTATTGTGGCTGCTATTCACTTCTTTTCCAATGATCTTGTACGTCACAGAGTGTCTGATGTCTGTAGGCAAATGTGCTAAGAGTGAATTAAAGGGTGCATGCTTCATTAGGGGCTCTTTAACAGCTTGCTCTGGTGTGTGAGGTTTGTTTCCATGTACAAATAGCCAGCAACACTTGGCCAACGCTTGAATGGAATTCTTTTCCCTTTTATTTATAGTTAAACCAAGTCATAGACATGTCTGTTTACCTAATGATTATAGAAAATAATAATATGGTATTATTTAGAGAAGTTTTCTTTTAGTTAATCAAAATGCAGAGGAGAGCATAGCACTCAGCTGTAAGTGGAAGCAGACATATGCCAGAAGTGTGCACCACTGTACCCACAAGATGGTAAAAATTTCACCCCAAAGAGAGATGTAATGATCTCAATACACAGTAAATTCAAGCAATTAGACATACAGATTTCTTTAGTGCCTGAAGCAGACCCTGCATCAAAATTTCACCTGAAATTTGGGAAGTTTTGCTATTCATCTAAGTTAATAGTGATCTGGGGTCTACATATTTGGAGAGACAGATTGTAAAGTCATTATGAATCTTAAATGCCTAAGATTTTAATCACTGATTACACATCACATTTTTATCAATGCTCAAATAGCTCATATTCCAAAAAAGCCCATACTGGCAGAGACTATTAGGGAGACCAGAGGTGCTCCCAGCTGGACTGCATGAGCCACTGTGGAAATGGCCTCATGCTTTTGCAGTCAGAGAGTTCTGATTTCCAGCTGAGCAATGAACAATTTTGGCACATGTCACTTCTGTCTTCCTTTCTCTAGACATCCAGTCCATGTGGGTGTCTAGAACATAGCAAGGGAAAGAGACCTTCCGCCCTTCCAAAGGCTTTGAAATTTTCTTTTGTTTTGAGATACATTATTTTGTGGTGGGAAATTTTCACCAGTGAACCTGGATCTGCTTTAATCTCACTCCTACTCATATTATAAGTTTTTTTTTAATCACAGTTGCTCTCTAAGGGCTGTGGCTTCAGTGAAATAAACCAACCCTGGAAGACAGACTTGTGTTTCCCTCTACCTGCCACTGGAATTGAAGTGGCCATGATGTGTTTGAGACCTAAGCTGTCATATCACTTGCTGCCATTTGTTTTCAGGAAATGTGATGTATGATGTTGATCTACACTTATACATTCATTGTTCAGGCTTAATCATCTGAAATCACAGCCCAGGCAAACATTGTTCTTTGTCAACACCCAGTTTTGTAGAGGTTTGGTAGGGAGTCCGTGCAGCCATGATACACTTAAATGAAGGATCCATCTTCCCTGTTATCTTGAGCTATACTTTCTTCCCATGCTTAGATTCATGTCAGGCCTTACATGTGCTAACAGTGTAAATGTATTTTCTTTTTTAATCTTCTGGGGTCAACAGAACTGATCTTTTCCTCATAAATTTGTCCATATCACTGTTAAATCTTTTCTACTAAGCCCATATATTGAATTCCTGAAATCTTAGAATGTCTTGTGATCAGTCAGCTCCTTTTCCTAAGCAGTGACCTCCCTCTTAGTTGCCTTAGTCTATTCATCCAATTTCCAGCTGTAGCCTTGAGGAAAATTGAAGAGATCTGTCTATGCATTAGAAATATTTTTAATAACATAAGAATAACTGTCTCAGTTATAACTTAACTATGACTGGCATGGTGTGAATGCTTGGTGCATTTCAGCAATGAGATGGACAAACTGGGTCTCTTATGCAAAATAATCTAAGGCAGATTGCTTTCACCATCCAGAATTTTTAGTAGTGACTAAACAACAAATAGCCTACAGTGTGCCTGGATTGGTGTTTTTCTGTTTTAACACAGTAATTTAAAAAGCAGCAGTTGAATCTATGTTCCTACAGTTAATATTTGTGACACCCTATAACTTTTAATCTAATTACACACCTGTTACTTACCAACCATTTTACCACATTGCTTGAATCCATAAGGTTCATCTGCAATAGTAAATTTTTTGGTAGCCTGTTTAATTAAATGGTGCCCCACTCCAGCCTTATTTGCTCTCAAAAACCTCCTTGCTCCTTGTGCAGAGCACTTTCAGCTGATGCAGGTAGCTGTAAGAACCAGGCAGAGGTTGCCTACCTGAAGGAATGCCTCACCTTCAGCCCAGGGTAGGAGGTGACGCCTGGCACGGAGCACAGCCCAGTCAGTGAGTTCTCAACCACTAAACCTTTGAGTTTTGCCATGCCTTTAATGCCTCTGAGTTCAGCTGGCACAGCAGGAGCAGGGATACTTGGCATTTGATCAACCATCTCCACCTACATTGGCACACTCTTATTGTAGCCTGGAAGTATTCAGATCTCACATGAAGGCTGCTTCAACACCTCTCAAGTCACTGTGAGTCTCTCCTTTGACTGTACACAAGGTTGGAATCTCCATCTGCTCTTGGACAGCATTGCCTTTGCTGAACATAAGACAAATGGAACTTTCACAGATTATATTATTATTATTATTATTATTATTATTATTATTATTATTATTATTATTATTAAAAATACTGCTTTAATTTGTCATAAGAAGGGGTTTTTTTAATGTCATAAGGTGTCTTCAGTCTTTGAAATGCCAGAGTGGGCTGTTTCTAGGTCACTGGTGATTTAGGGAGAAACTTTTCTTTCCTCTTACTGGGTTCCCAAATGTTTATAATTGGTTAACAAATTACATTAGAATTCCCTATTCAAGAACCATCGTGTTTTCAAATATGAAGAGATTAACTACATTAGAAGTTACTAGATTACTGGATTATTTTTAGTTGACTGCTAATATTAGTGAATTTGCCAAAAGGTGACTGGTCGATGAAATAAAGCAATGTATGGAAAGAGAAGGAATGTAAAAATGCATTCTTGACTTTAATCCTCCTGTTTTGGGGGTTTTTTTTAAAGTGTGTTTAGAACAGACCATTTCTTAGGAGAAACTTAGTCTTGCTTGAGTTTCTATGCAAAGTTGTCACTTTAAGAAAAAGTTTGGGGTAGAAAAAGGGGCATAAAAAGTATTTTTGTGTGAAAAGTCCATTAGTGTTTAATTTAAAAACAAATTTATGGAACCTACCTGGTAGCTGCTGAATTAATGGAAACATCTCTCTACCATTGCAGATATCTCGAAGGCCTTAATTTTAACAGAAATTGGTCCAAAACGTGACCCTGCAACTTTGAAATTGTTCCTTGGTAACATTGAGAGACTGCTCAAGGCCCAAGCACATGGGTAAGATGTTTTACAGCATATGTCTCACATTTGTGACCAAAAAGTCTTTGAAAAAAGTAATTAAAAAAAAAAGATTGAAACAAGTGTGTTGTACACATAGGTTGAAGTCAAAAGCACTTTCTTCTTTGTGTTGCTGTGGGGTGCAGGGTCCGTGTCATCGGGAGCTCCACGCTGGCCCTGTGCCACTTGGCGTCCGGCGCTGCGGACGCCTACTACCAGTTTGGCTTGCACTGCTGGGACCTGGCAGCAGCCACTGTCATCATCAGAGAGGCAGGAGGCACTGTGATAGACACTTCAGGTGAGCAAAATGCTCTTGCTTTTCCACTGACTCTCAGGGGGACTGGGTGAGTGTCACCCCTGTGACACTCATTTCTAGCAATATCCTGTAGAAAGGTTTGTACCCTCCACTAGGCTCCAGCTGGTTATTCAGAACACACTGATGTAATTCCAGCATGGGCTTTCAGCACATCTTCTGAGTCAAACTGTACTTCCATGACTTTGAGTAATTCCCTCAAAGCCTCGTATTCGCTGTAAGGAACCAGCCCAGGAGACTGGCAGGTACGCTCAGACATTCCAATTAGATTTCAGCAGAGACATCCTCCCGGGAAAGGAGGACTCTGAGGTACCAGTTTGGACATATATGACTAGAAACTACTCAGAGGGAGTAAAGGGCACAGCACAGTCTCCAGATTATTGCTTAATTAATTTAGATGGTGCACATCTCAGAGTAATGGTTTACTGGTGACCAGTACCTGGATACTGTGGAAAGATCTGGTCGATTAAGAAGGGTAATGAATGAACTGATTGAACTAATGAACTAAGAGAACTAATTTCTGTCTCGTTGCTAGAAAAGGGGAATATTGCTTTTATTGTTGGCTACTGAACAAATCCAGGCATTCACTGCTCCTCTTGCATACTTTGGGTCTGTATCTAGAATTTTATAAAATATTTTTTTGCTGGAGGTTTCCATGTAGGCATTGTTGAGTTAGGTTTTCCTTCCCATCCCAAAAGGAGCTACATATGAAGTTGTTTCTGTGTTTCTGACCCAATCTAATTACAGCATGGCTTATATATAAGGCACTTCTCATTAATCCTCTTGTCCTCAGGGGGACCTCTGGACCTTATGTCCTGCCGAGTGATTGCTGCAGGCACGAGAGAGATGGCCATGTTCATAGCTCAGGAAATACAAACCATTCACTACCGGCGGGACGATGAGAATTAAACGCTGCTTGGGCGGAGCTCGCCCTCTGAACCGCGTAACGTTTGCGAGATGGGTGTCCTGAAAGGGTATGTGATTGCAGCAGGAAGGTTCCTGGGAAGATTTTCTGTGTCAAATATTTTTTATAAATTTATTACCACGTGGGAAGGCATAGGGAGATTTTTAGACCTCCTAAGAACCGTGTTTCCTTTTTAATATGTATCTCTTTCAGCAGTATCTTTTTTATGAGATAGAATATTTTACTTGTAGCAAATGAGTCTCAAAATTAAGTTGTAATTTCATATCTGTGGGGCTGATATTTAGTCTTTTGTAACACTCAGCTAAAAAATGGAATTTTATTTTTACAGATGCAGATCTCAGGTAAATGAGCTTTAGGACTGTAGTAAGGGAGGAGTAGTTGAGATGTGTGCCTATAATAATACCCCTGTTCCATGATGCTTAAGAATGCAATAAAAATGGCATTGTTATTTCCTAACGAGGTCATAGCTCTGTATCCATATATGTACATGTCTGTTTGTCTGTGTGTGTATATATGTGTATATATGCACCTACACGTGTCCACGCATGTATACACACACATCCCCAGGGGTGTATGTGTATATATATGGATACCCTGGATGTTTACAGAAACTTAGAGAATGCATAGAGAGAAGAAAGCTAATATTGGAAGCTGTTTTGAGGTAATGTTTTTTTTTAGGTTACTTAGGTGATTCCAGTCAGGGCTATCCAAATGGCAAATAGCAGAGCTGACCATGGAAAATGTTTAATTGTTTTACAAACTGCCCAGGTAGTTTTGTTTCCCTTCGTCCCTCCGCATGGGCATAAATCATACTGTCCTGTAGGCCTCTGTAAGATACTCAGACCTGCAAACAATTACTACCATAGAGTACTTATAGTTAAAACCAGGAATATTGAACTCAAGCTGAGTTATTCACAGTATTAACTATGACACGCAGCAGTAGGAGGTCAGCAGAACAGAGCACAGTGTCAAAGAGCTGTTCGTTTTAGAGAAACTTCAAGCAGAACAGCAGGATTTGGCCCCTTACAGGCAAGTTATTAAAAATATGCACATAAGATATGCTTGCAAAAAGTTGTAAATCACATGCCCTTCTTGCACAATGTTGTAATCACACTTTTTGATCAGAAAAGCCTGTAAAATCTGTTACATAGATTTCCTAAATACACAGTTGTTCTCTATCCCTGTATCTAGGCCATAATTTCTATTTAGATTGTGTTTTAAATCATGAGCACAGGGAAAACACAAGTGTGTTGAGAAAAGCAGTTGATATGAAATCACTTCTATTTTTTCATCAAAAATTTAATTAAAAGGTATCTCTTTTTTGCAAGAGTGCAAATTGAGTAAAGGAATGAGCCAAAAGAGTTGGTTAAAAATCTAACTTTTTTTTGTACACTGCATGTGTAGACTTTTTAAACGTGTTCAGATATCTGCTTAGAAGATACAAACTAAACAATATTTTTAAAAAATAACCTTGTGTGTGTTTCTTGCAATGAAAAATGTTTTTCACTGAATATAACATGAAGTTCTGTGTGATTTCTTGGTATTTTTTCATGAGAAATACAAATTATTGACTGTGTAGGGAACATCTAAATTGAACTAAGCATTTAAAAGCTAATGGTTCTTTGCAGAAAATCAACACTTTCCATCACAGTGATGAACATTTTGTCACTGCTCCCTTTTACCCCCTCCATCTCTTTGTACCCCTGTTTGGAAAAGGAGATTGTAAGCCCTCTGGGGCAGGGACTACAGTAGTTTGGCTCTGGGTTTTCACAGTGCTAATAGGATGAGATTCTGGTCCACAGCTAGGCACTGAGGTGCTATAATAATACAAATAATAAATGCTAATGGGCTCACTTGTCTCTTGTTCACTCTCCCCCCACGTCCCGAGCACAGAGGAGATGGCAGTGACAGATGCAGGGCTTGGTGGCACCGCTCTGATTCCAGGCTGCTTAGCCCTGGCAGCCATGGGAGCAGCTGGGGCTTTGCTCAGGCTTGTGCCGTGCCCGTAAGCCCTGGAAGGAAGCTTATGCTGGCAGGGAACCAAGTGTGGGGGGAGCTCAGCCCCACTTCATCCGCTCCCCCTCACCCTGTCCCCCCACTGCATGTGTGAGAGGCTGCTTCGTGGCTCTGTGAGGTTTCCCTGCAGCTCAGCTCCCTTGTACAAAGAGAGACTCTGACCCAGTTAGGGCTGGTGTGCCCTGGTGCTCCCAGAGCTCGGCAAAGCAGGGAAATCTGTGCATCCACTTCAATGGCACATGCCAGAGATTCACAGAGCTGGGAGCCAAGCAAGGCAGGAAGGGAGAAGTGCAGAAACCCAACCCCACATTCTCATTTGTGCCCAGGATGCAGTCTGGGTTTTTATTTGGACTGTAGTCCAAGTGTGTTAAACTGGCCCTGTGTGTGGGGAGCAACAATCCTGCCTGCCCCACCTCCTCTGCTGCCTGTGTGCCAGGACAAACATTTCTGAACCCTTCCAGGGGAGCAGATGAGTGAAGTGATCTGCCTGCAAAGTACCCCAGTGAACAACAAAGGGATTATTCTTGAGGCACACCATTTTCCCAAGCCAATTCAGTCCCTGGCCACCATGAGTGGCTGACTTCAGGCACCAACGGGGGTGGCAGGGGGCAAGCAGGACAGCTCCCTTCACAGATGGTGTCACAGTATCCCCGTTCAGAGTTTGC
Organism: Agelaius tricolor; assembly: GCF_023055355.1. Lineage (NCBI taxonomy): Eukaryota > Metazoa > Chordata > Aves > Passeriformes > Icteridae > Agelaius > Agelaius tricolor. The sequence goes on along the minus strand of NW_027269262.1, from coordinate 42,791,134 downwards.
ATCAAATTGCAACCTTTAATTTATTTGACTGCAATGAACTGTATGGAACTTGTCTTCTCTTCCTTATTTCTTGGTAGCCAAGTGAAACTTTGCTCAGCATGTGCCCAGCAGCTCATCCTGTGAGTGCAAGCATTCATAGTGCAGCACATTAGCCAAAAAGTTAAATCCCCCAAAACGCTCAAACACGTGGACTCTTTCATGCCAGCTGTGGTAAAATGCTTTAACTGTTTCCCAGTGCATACATTATGGAGTACATAATGTATCCAAGATGGATGAAGATTTTCTCCCTGAACACCAGCACAACAAAATGCCTGTGCTCTGAAAAGTGAGTGCTTCCTCTGTAAGCAAATGATTCTCAGCTTCCCAGAGCTGTTCCAGTTCATGCCTGCATCACTCACCAGCTCACTGGCAGAGAACAACCTCCAGTCTGCTGGTGTGATCTCAAAGGGTGCTTTCTGGTAGAATAAAACGTGAAAATAGCTGTAAACTCCAGGAAAATGGTCAGTGGCTGATCCCTCTACAGTGTGTGCCTTGTTGAGCTTGTCAGATTTTGCAGAACAAGTCCTGGAATGCTTCAGGTGCTGAAGGACTGATATTTTCCCCTTGATTGTACTAGTTAATCTCCCAGCATTGAAGAAAATATGCATGTATTGGAACACTTACCTAGGGGCCCACAGGCAGCATTCTCCATGCTTCATCTAGAATTTGGTTCCTGTTGGCCACTGCTTTGATTAAAGGAGTAAAAATATCACTTACCAGTAGCCATTCTGGTGTCAGAATTAGAATTTTGCTGTTCCCCATGCAGGGCTGGATCTGTTCACTGCATAGGAGATGTGCAAGGGGAATCTCTGAATAATGAAATAAGACTTAAGCCACTATATCAAATTAACACATACCACACCTTTTTCCTGGTACCTTCCTAGAGCTGCCAAGACTCTTTAAATTATTATTTTTTTAATGCTAGTATGGAAGCTGTGTACAAATGTGCTCTGCTTCAGGACTGTATTGTCAAGACTGAAAACGCAGAGAAGACAAAATTATTGTTCCTCCAGCAGTTTCCATTTTCCATTTCAAAGTTAAGTCTTTCATAAAACATGTCCCCAACTCTAAGGAGTGCAACAAGTCATTCACCAGCAGTGGAAGTAGGAATTTCCATTTTCTTTTAATCTATCCACCAGGCATGACAATAGCACTATAGGATGCTGCATTTAATATGCATACTGTGTTCACCCAGCAGAAGAACTAATTCTATTCCAAAGAGGAATGACTGTTGACACTAACTCTGGATTTCCATGGGGTTTGCTCCTGAAGTTTTAATTTTAAAATGCATTACAATGGTGGGTTTGTACTTCTGTCCTTTTCATCCCATTATATTTGTACAGTGATTTTTAGAGTAAAATGGACATAAGTGTGACCTTTCTTGGCAGAGAACAGGAAGATGCATGTTTCACAACATGAAGAAGCTGAATTCCTTTATCAGCATAGTGAATGTTACTATTTCAATGACCAAAAAAAAAAATCATGTGCAATTTCCCTTGTGTACAGCAGTGAAGTCCATGCATATCCACAAAGGTACCACAGTGCAGCCTGGTAACAAGGCAGCCAGAGAGACCCACTTCATACAGGTGGTGTGGGAATTGGTCAATGATCAGAAGGCTCTTGAATTGCAGTCCCTTCTATGCAATTACTGAAATGTATTATATCATACTGAATACTTCAGTACATACCCTTATAAACAGCATTTATTTTTCATCCTCTGCTGCCTTTTATGCACACTGCTACTTCATGCTGCCTACTGCACTATGCTTCTTCAGTTAGCTACTGACTTTTAGTTTTACTAAAAACTAGTATTTTTTTAGTGGATGCTCAGGGTTTTTATAATATTGCCATTAAAACTATTTTTTCCCAATTCACTGAAACAAAAGGATTCAAAACCGAGGTCTGAGTCTTCCTGCCAACACTTACCAGGATGAATTGGATAAATTGGTGGAGTTGTACTTGTTTTCAGGAGAAATAAAATAGCCAACATTTTCTCATGCAGGCAAAATTTTCTGTCTGGTCACAGAGGGGAAAAGCCCCCTTTCATTCAGCAATGCCTGATTTGCAACATGGAACATTAATCAGCTCCAAACAGGAGTGTTTTCCTCCTCCAAACACTTAATATCAAAATCAGTGCTAATGGATATGCGACAATACAATTTGCAAAAAAATACTATTCATATACTTAATACAGTCTTATATTTCAATATTAATTTAATGCTGGAACAAAACCATTTTATTTATATATGCATATAAAGGTATAGATATGATAGATAAAAATTGAGTCTGGAATAAGTTTTTTTATACAAATTATTAATACAAAGGCTCACAAAAATTGTCTTAAAATTTCTCCGTGTTTGTGTCTCCAGCCACCTGTCACAATCAAATTCAAAGTCTTAATCTGTGGAAAGAAAAGCATTTATTCAGAGATGTTTTCTAAGATAAACAATTTTGCAGACACATTCTTTGCACAGAAAAGATTATGTTAGGTATTAAAGAGGTCAGTAGGGAAGGGATAATCTTTATCACATTAAGCTGGAAACCTCTTAAAGTGTGAAAGGTCTGTGTCCTTCAGGAGTGCTTTTCTTTTAGCCAAAAATACACAAGGGTGGTATTTGAATTTGAAGATACTTGATGAAGCAAAACTGTATATGAAAGTGCACTGTTGCTGTATGAGGGATGCAGCAGGACTTGGAAATACTGTGACATTAGTGGTCACTTACAGGACCCAGAATTGGCTATATTCATTGTGAAAATACTGGTTTATTCTATATATAAACACATACATCCATCAGGTGATGCACAGCCAGGATTTCTGGAGACACCAAGTGATTCTAAAGTCCTGCTTTAGGTGGTCAGCATGCCTCAGGGCCACACTTAACATTTGAGACAGCAAATGTTTTAAGAACTCTTTTAATGAAAAATACAGTCATTATTATAAACACATGTAGAAATTTAGAAATGTGATGTTGGTTTGTCCCTGCTCTGCACCTGGTGTTTACTATTTGTAAAATGGACAAAACATGCAAAGTTAACAGAATATTAATACTTCACATTCACTTTTCAAACATAGAAATAAATATACAAGGGCTCACCAGTTTCCAAAGTTTAGGAGAAAAGCACTGGAGATTTTTTTCAGATGCACTCCATCCCTGCACTATTTAATCTATACATAAAAGAGCAGTGGGAGGAAGAATTAGTCTTACAAGATGCAACTTGACTTCAAAAGAGATTAAGGCTACTTAATTACACCAGGATATCCCCCACTGATTTGCTAAGTCTGTAGTAAATCTGAACCTAAGTGTACATCTGGAAATGGACAACAAAACATAAAAGTCATTATAATTCATGTAGACCTCCTAATAATTAATATACAATTTTCTTATCTAAGACATTCTTCTGTAATTATTATATTGGAAGCTAAGAATAATTACTTTTAAATGTTTTATACAGGCAAGGGAAAGATGGATTTTACAACTAATAAACTACTCTAAATCAAGAAATCAAAGACCTTAATAATTCATCATATTAGCATGTGCAATTTCAAAGAATTCTCTCCACCCACTGATATCAGCTGAATTTAAGCTCATCTCCATCATACAGAGATTTCATCATGGAAGTATAATTTAGAAAAGCAAAAATATCCATGCTGCAGTCTTGTTTATTTTTTCCAACATGATGCTTTGTTCTTTGGAAACTATCATTTCATCCTGTATCTTAAAGAGTTAAAGAGTTTCTGGTTATCTTTTAATGAATGCTACAAATCAACGATCACAGAAATCATTACACCAGTGTGCATGTTAGAAACATTCTCAAGTGAAGCTTTCATTTTTAGAAAAACAAAACATGCATTAGCAATTTTACCATAGTGATAAAGAAAGAAAGAAAGAAAGAAAATCTGTTGTTCTCTGTGTAAATAACTTTCACACTGGACACACCTCTCAGTCTAAACAGATTCTGTGTGCATGTGAGCTCAAATGAAGCTATTTCTGCTCTGAGTCTGCCAGTTCCTGAAGAGACTGAGAAGGAGTAAATCCAGGAGGCAGAGTAGTCAAACTTCACACCCAAAAAGGATGCTCAGATGATATAAACACAAAATGACTCATGCTAGCCATAGAAGAGTAGAATTTCATTAAAACCTGCACATTTTGCACAGTTCCTCCCTTCTCCCCACTGACACAAGTGCAAAACCCAGAGTTTCATTATGGTTATGCCTCCTTTGAATTCCACTTCCCTTTTATTTCTTTAAGTCAGGCAGTTTATCTTATTAGCCAGCCTCACAAATTCACTGTCAGGACTTTGAGTACACTCCCAGGGGTTTAGCTGGCCACATCCAAGGCAAAGGTGATTTGATCTGTTTTGAAGAAAGGTCTGGAAAAAGCTCCAATGAGTCTTCTCCCCACGGGAGCTGCTTGAAAGCTGAAGCTCTCCCTCTCAAGTCAGGCACTGCAGGTCCAGGGAACCTGATGGAGAGCACCTACAAGTGCAGTGGGAACTGGCTGATGTCAGTCTGATGCCACTTTTGATTGTCTTTGAAATGCTGTGATCCAGGGACATTCTTAAGCATTGGGAAAAGGCAAATGTCACTCCTGACTTCAAGGAGGACAAGAAGAAGGGCCCTGGGAACAACAGGCCAGCCAACCTCACCTCAGTCCCTGGGAAGATTTCCAGAGTAAATACTGCTGAAAACCATTTCAAAGCACATTAAGGACAAAGAGGTGGCTGGGAATAGTCAGCATGGATTTATGAAAGGAAAATCATGCTTGACTGATCCAATGGCCTTCTGTGGTGTGTTCTGTGCTTAGGATTGCCCCAACCCACATGCAGAACCTTGCAGAGAAGTAATTCATTGCCAAGCAGAATGTCACAGAACAGCATAGGTAAGACTGAAAGGTCAGGGCTGAATTTTGAAAAAGGTGGTAATTTCTTTCTGAATCTCATGAAAACATTGAAACATCTTCAACATAAGCACTGTAAGTACATTTAATCTATCTCTATCCTAAGCTATGGAAATGGCCAGTACTGTTGAACTGTGGCTAACATATTGGTTTTGCCCTTTCCTTACACACTGAAATCTCTCCACAGCCCACTCAACCAGTGCAAGCCAGTTTTCTTTCTCAAAACCTTACTCAGATTCACCATTCTCATAAAAGCTCTTAAATATGCTTTCACACAAGATCCTCTCACCTGCTTATGACAGACAACTGCTCCCCACCATTAAAACAAGAAGGCAACTGAAATACTGGGAAAGCACATTCCTCTTGTTGAAATCACATTGCATTGTTTATCTAATAAACTATCATTTCAAATAAGGGTATCTTTTTATATATTCATGAAGCTATTTTCAGACACCATCTGATCTGTAACCCTGCCAGAGAACCACTGGTACAGTCCTCAGGCTGACACTACGAGGCAATCAGGAACCAGTCCTACCCCCACTGAATGAAACTGAAAGATTCTCACTTACTGCAATCAAATAGGTAAGATCCTGTGCCCCTGTGCTTTCATTCAGTGACATCATACCTTGAAAATAGGAACTTTAAAAAGGAAAAAAAAAAAAATCTAAACCCTCAAACAGAAATAAAATGCTTGATGCCATACCTGAAAACCTGCATATCTAGCAAAGCTGACATGGCTTTTGTTGAAAAGACCAGACATTTGTCTAGCAGCAGACTGTTATCATTGCCAGCTTCCTTCAAGCAAGAGCCTCTCACTGATTATCTTTCCTCTGACCACTATCACTCCTACTGACAAATTATTGGCCTTTATCATCTTCCTGTTGGCTTGAAAAAATAAAACAGTTTGTTTTGAATAGTTTCAGTTCCGTGCATCCATCAAGAGCCAGAGCTCACTCAACACAGAGCCACCTGCTGACAGCCAAGTATATTCACACATTAAGTTTGAAGTATCTCTGTTTCTGGGAAAACAACATTTCTTGACACTTTTTTTTCTCTTTATCAAAGGGCTTTGAGGGACAGAAGTTAAAAAGCAGGTCATTAAAAACAAACATAACTATGCAGAAGTTGAATTTTTAAACATTTGTAAATCTGCACGGATTGGAGAGCAATGTTTGTTTCTGCTTGGAGCTGTATGAAAAAATGAGAGAGGTGCATACAAAGGACAGTTCTGTCTCTGTTTCTTTCCTTCTCAGAGCTGTATGGAAGAAGTCTGCCAAAACCTGATGCAATTTTTGATCCAGCAGCATTTGATCCCTTTCTGTTCCAGTCATCCTGAAATGTCTCTGGTGGCTGCATCAAGCTCTCGTCTTCCCTCACCACCTTGCAGCTCAGGGTCTGTGGAGCTGTAACTTGCCCCAAATAGGGTCTTTCCCATACACAAAAAAAGCCCCTTTCCTGGAGACTGACTCAGGCAGCCCGGCTTGCCAACAGAGGGCAGCTCTAGGCTGGGATGGGTTTCTGTTCCCAGGATCCACTCATCCTGATGCCTCCTGGATGCTCGCTGCCACACCGGAGCTCCCCAATCTGTCCCAATCAGCCAGCCAGAGAGAAAAACAGGCCGACCCTGCACCTCTGGCATTGCTGATGTGCTGCAATATGGAAGCACAAGAGGAGCCCTCAAAGCCTTGCCCTACATCTCCCCTCGAGCTCTGAGAGAGGAGAGAGTTGCTGATGGTGCATCTCTTTGGTTAAGGCTTGTCAAGCAACACATGGTCACTGCATATTTAATGCTTCTCCTCTTGTAAGAGAATGTATATCAGAAGGGAAGGACTGAACACAGCATCTGAGACAGGGAGGATTCATTATGAACGATTCTGGGTCTACATGTACCCACTGTAAAGAGCAAAATGCACTTTTGGCACTGATAGGGAGAGCCAGCACCACAGAAAGGCATGTGCCATGCAGAAAAGCCAATTAGATATCAATATAGTTCATATGTAGCAACAGGGTAAAGTGCTTCAGTTATATTTGTGGAAATAACATGAAATACAACCAATCTCTACAAGGTTGTGCCAGGGACAGCAACGAGTTTCAGAACAAAATGTCAGATTGGCCTGATAAAGTGTTTCTAAATGGAGAAACAAGTAGGCAGTGTCTGGCAGACCTCAGCAGAAAGGGACAAAGTCTTCACAAGGCACCTGCAGCCAAGAGCCCTTAGAATCCACTCTGAGCACACCCAAGCTCCCAGGTCTGTCCCAAACATAGCTTGCTCCAAGGACCTCTTCCAGGGGATGCAGCTCGGAAGGCAGAGAGAGCACATCCTTCATCTGTATCCCTCCCCTCTACACTTTCCCTAAAAATTGAACTTAACTGGAATAAAACTCAGAGCTGAAACAGGCTGAACTTTTACTTTGGATATGCTAAGGCAGCATATTGTGCATATAATCTCTCCCCTGATCTCTCCCCCAGTAGTTCCCAAGAGTGACTACATCAGCATTACTTTCTTCTTTTTTTATAAACAAACCAAAAAAAAAATCCCAACCCCAAAATATTCAAAAATTATGATTAGGCCAAAGTTAAGCTGAGAAAACTGTTGAGACAGAGGCCTTGGCCAAGTGCCCACCAAAATCAATAGGAGTCTTTCTATTTACTTAATGGGCTTTGGCTGAGCTCTGAGTGAAGGGGGTGGGAAGGTGGTAGAATCTGTGCTGATTATCCACTAACAAAGATGTGTTTGATATAATCTGCTGCCATCTGTCTTTGTTTTGCTAAACCACTCAGCTGGGCCTAAACAGAAAACACATCAGCTGAATGAAGAATTAATTTTTGAAAGAGTGATCCCTTTGCATTTCTCACCTTCTGCAAGATTTATCCCCACTGACCATGTGGGAGATTTCCCTGCATGATTACAGCAAACCACCATGGCACTGAGCCTATGGCTGTCACATACATGTGTGTGTCAGGCAAGCTATAACAAAAGTAGATTTATTCCATCTCAAAGAGCTGCTGTAAGATTCCTGTTGTGTCTGTTAGGAGGAATGGTTCAACAGTGACCACGAGATAAGGCTGGCAGCCCTGTCACCTCCTCAACGTGTTCCAAAGTGATGAACAGCTTCATTTCTCAGGAACCACCCAGATTTACTGTCAGTGCTCTAGCTTCGCCATAAGTGGAAGGGTGTAGCAACTTCATGCTCCAAGGTGCTGTGACCCACAGTAATTGGGTTTGTTGGACAGATCACCTGGTGGCCAGAATGAAACCCAACAGAACCAATTTGTGTGGGCTGGGGCTGGTGGGGGAGGCACAAGCAGACCTGAGGGTGTGAGGTGACAAGGACTTTGGAGCTGAGGTGGCCAGGGGCAGGAAGCTGCAGTGGTAGAGTGAGATTATTCATGCCTGGGAGCTGTTGGCCCCACAGCACAAACCCATTCTTCTCCTGCAGCCTGACCCACCTCAAGGCAGTGCAAAGACCTGCTAGAGTCCTTGGATATTTTTCAGGGATGGGTACAGATGCAGGCCAGCTCTTGTCAGAAAGCATTTAGCTCCTAAATCAGGCTGAGTTGTCAAATTAGGTCTGACAGGAACTTGACTTCAGGCTTGCAGCTTCCCAAGAGCGTTTTTGTCTAGAGAGCAAAGTACCTAAGCAGAATCTAAAGTAATAGCAATATTTTTCTAAGTCTGTTTCAATCTGTGATCCTTAAAAATCTCCTAGTGGAGCTGCTTTGGAACTTTCACATGCACATAAATTACTGTGTAGCACCTATGAATTTAGTTCCTGTTCTTGCATGCCTTAAAAATGACTGCTCAAGCTCTCAGGTGAACCCATAATAGTCAGAAACACATGGATTCAAATGCAGGGAGACCCTCAGGGAAGTCACCCATTAACCTGTCTGACTATTATTGCCTTTATCTTTGTTTTGGACAACACTGAAGTACAATAATTGTTATTTTTAAACTATGAAAGAATGCCATGTAAGATATAAAGATGATCCTTGTCCAAGAAGAGTTTTTAATCTAATTTTGATTAATTAGTGCAGCTACCAAAGAAGCCTGAGCTCACAGTTCAGTCTGAGGCCCAGTAGTTCTGGAGTGCTGCCTGGAGCCTGAAGCTCTTCAAGCCCTGCTACAGAAACCATAACATGGCTGTGCACCTATGGGACAATTCCACAGCTAACAGCCTCTCATTTTGTGATGAAAAGCCTCATAAAAGAAAATTTCAATGTTTGTAAAATAAAAATTCATATTTCTTCTTTAATATTTTTTCTTCCTGTGGGGAGTATCACTAAGCAATAAGAAATTGTAAAGATATTAGAAATGAATGAACAAAAAAGTGATTTCATTTTATTTAGAACTTGCACATCTTTGGAGATCCAACTTTTGAAATATAAAATAAAATATTTGAGATTATTCTTGGTGTGATCAGAATAAGCAAATAAGTTTCCAGTTCATTATCTTCAAAACCCTCCTGAGCAATATTTCTGCTTTTCATTAATGCTGTCACACTGATGCTCTCCATAAGTCAGCTTTCAGCTAAATGTTGCCCACAAATATGTGCATTTCATTCACACATGCATTATTGCAAAGGGGGTAAAGGAGGGCAAAGCCTGACATTGGGATTTTAATATTCCTTCTAGCTACAATCCCTCCAAATTTAAACTTGTGTGTCAAAGTATTTCACACCCCTGAGACACTCTTGACAGGGCAATTTTTCCTAAGTGTTCCTAAGTTGTGCTCACCCATCAACACTCTCTTGATCCTACTGTTAAAATCATTGAAAACCAAAAGGAACAAAATACAACAAAATACTCACCCATGAAATCTCAGAATAAAGAACAAGTTTTTTGAGGTCTAGATAATTCACTGCAGTGAAAGGTTAGTTTTTACTTCAAACAGAGCTTTCAACATTGGGATCTTTGCTGGCCACAGAACCATTTCCAGCAAATTTCAGAGGATTTTAAACAGTACCAAAAAATTTCCCATCTTCTACATTGCCATGCAGAGCAGCGAGATCACCTTTAGGAGGAGCCTCATCCCCTCTGTACAGCCAACAAAAACTCTCCGTGGCTCCTGCAAAGCTGCTAGAACTTTACTTCACAAAATATGGTTTCACTAGCAAAGATTCTGAAAAAGATGGAAAACAAAAAAAAGGAACTTAATGAAATCTATTCGATAATCTTTTCTCAAAATGTTCTGCTGTATATTAACCTCTTGTGAAGGATGCTTGTCTAATTTGTTCTTTAAAACTTTAAAGGATGGTGCAGTATTGGTTAACACAAATATTAAGAATGAACAAGCAAATCTTTAACATAAACAGCCTGACATAAACAAAACAGAACCAGAGGCAGTGGAGATAGAAATCTGCTGAGCAGTAAAAGCAGTTTAGAAACAAACATTGTTATTTTGAGGACACAGTGAAGAATAGAAAGTTGATTCTCTATGGAAGGGAGAAGAAACAAATTTGAGATTATTATTAGGGGTGATCACAAGAGTGCTTCTAACAGAAATCAGGATCAGACTTAACTGAAAGCAGGAAAGGCCAGAAAGCTGAATAGAAGGTCAGCTTTTACAAATTTAAGCCAACCTTTCTAATCTTGCTGCCTTTGTTGCTAACACTTCTACAAATGTATCTGCTCACTTCCTTCACTCCCCTCTTGGGCCAAGGAAGGTGAGGTAGCCCCTCATTAATTTACCTCACTAATGCACTTTATTCTGCATTAATCTCATTCATATCATTTGTCAGAGCCTTGAGAAACAGAAGTAATGTCCAAATTGATTCTTAGTGTCTGGACTTGTCCTTTGTGGTATTTGACCAAATGTCCAAATTGATTCTCAGTGTCTGGACTTGTCCTTTGTGTTATTTGACCACCAGCCCAAGAAACCTCAGTGTCTAATTGACTTCACATCTTCAGTCAGCAATTGAGCCCAGCACTTACCAGTCACCTTAGAGCTGAAAAGTTTCCTAATGGACAACCTGATTATCCTTTCCTACAGGTTAAGCCCCTGTAGGCACAAAGAAAATGCTATTCCATTCCTCTTCAGAGACTTCTCTAAAATCATTGAAATCCATGATTGGTATCTCCACCCAATCTTCCCAATTCCCAAACTACATAGCCCATATACCATGTTTTTCTGCATGTCAGATCACTCCCACTTTGCTCTGAGTTTGTTCCAATCTGACATTATTTTCTCAAAGGGCAATAAGGAAAAGCTGGCCTGATACTGCAAGCTCATCAATGCAAAGTTGCACACAGAAATATTTCAAGTGCCTCCTCCTCCCTGTTAAACATGCCAGATGCAAACCTGTTTCCATAGCAATATGACCCCTGTGAGGAGTTACTTAACCAAACTTGTTTGACTTGAACTGCAGTGGAAGAGTAACACCTGTGGAGGCAGTCACTGCACTCAGCAAGGGGACAGTGAGAGTCATTTAGCAAGAGGGATTAGCATCCTTATTTAACTCCACTCTAGTATTCACTCCCTTCAGTATCAGCCATGTACTTTGTCCCCTGCATGATTAATATCTCCAGTGATGTGACAGAAGCAAATGTTTTCTGGCCTCCTCACCTCAGCCTGCAGTTTGTTTTCTCTCCCTGTAAAAGAGTGGAAAGAGTCTACCTCTTACAGCTATTGTCTTTACACTGGGTGTTGTCTTGTCACATCAGTTTTTAATGGCATCTCATTTGATTGCCCTGGCCTGCCAGTTTGGGCACCTGCTCCTGGTTTGTATTCCTCCTCAGTAGGTTTTGTGCAAATCCCAACTGTGTCCTATCTTGCTACTGTTCAAAGATGCTTCTTTCTCAGGAGCCCAGCTGCGAGGTCAGTGATTTTACCCCTCTGATGGTTTTACTGCTCCTTGCAGTAAAAGGAAAAAAGAAAAAACAATAGGGGTAAGAAGTATTTGTGCAGCTACAGGCAATACCCTTCTCTCCTTTTCAGATGAGGACAGCCTTTAAGAGGACATGGTTTTTCCTGTTACTCTTGTACATCTATGTTTGCATTAGTTAGGCATCTGTGTTTGCATTAGTTACAACAACTAATGCAAATTGAAGCACCAATGCTGCTGGAGGAGCTTATCCTTGCAAAGCACACAGCTGTGGCAGGCCTAGCATGTCCCCTGGGGGGCTGCTGAGCAGTGGCTGCGCTGGTTGGAATTCTCTGCACAGAACTTTGGGGACAGCCATGTGACCAGAGAAAAACTGAGCTTCTGCAAGACCAAAATTGCCACCTCCTCCAGACATTTGTATCCCAGCCTGTACAGAAAACTCCCTAAAGTTACTGCCATTTCCATAAGATTTCACAGGGGCACTTTCCCTTCCTTTCCACAGACAGAGGAGGAGACAGACCATCTGACAAAACACCTTCTTCCTTTTCTCCCTCCACAAGAGGAAAAGTTGTGTATACACAAGTTTGTGACAGTGGACAAACTGTTGTCAAGAACTCCTTAAAAATGCATCACTTTTCAGACTCAACATCAGCTGTGCCCCACGATCCACCACAAGATACAAATCCAGGGGAAAACTGGCTGTTTGGAGTGCAGTGCTCAAGAATTACATACTGCCCCTCACTGCCTGCTCTCTGTGACATGTTGTCAAGGACTAATTGCAGGAGAGTAACAAAACTAAATGCCATAGGAAGCAGGGGGGAAAGGGGTTAACCTATGAGAAGGATCCCTACAACACCTGCAAGACCTAAGCTGCTTGAGGAGGAAGAGATAAAAGTCTGGCCTTAGCTTCCCAGGGTTAACAGCAAGTTCCTTGGTCTAGAGTGTGCTCTGAGGAAGGAAGCTATTTGTTCATCAGGCTGGAGAGGAGATGTCATCCAAGAAAGCAATTTGCCCTGGACCAAAAAAGTTGAAATCTTAATAGCTGGTAAAAAATCTTAATCTGGTAAAGGCTCCAAATGCTGAGGACTGAAGAAGACATCTAGCAGGTGTCAGACTGCCTGCTAAAGAAACCTGGACTGTAAGAGGTATCTTGAGTGGTCCTTTCTATCATAAACAGGAAAAGCAATTGAGGCAACCAAGTAATCGATTATTCCCGACCCTAGGGTAACCTGGGTGCTGATGGCAAGGGCTTCTGGATTCAGCAGTGGCAAAGCTTGCTGTGCACATCCTGGCCCTAGGTCAGGCTGTTGCCTGAGGCAGGTTCTGATGCTCCTGGCTCTATATTTCCTGTACAACAATTGCTGGACAGCTGTAAGCAACAGAACCTGGTTCCAGAGCCCAAAAGGACTGTGGAGGACTTGTGTCCATGTGAACAGAAAACGCTGCCTTTGTTCCTGTGTAGTGAACAGGAGCCACTGCTCCCCTGCCCGTAGGAGTAACAGTAAATACTCCACTACTGTACGCATTAATCCGAGCTCTAAGCTTATTCACAGGCCCTAAAATCAGCAGCTGAGACACTTAATCTGCTGATTTACCCTAATGCCAGGCGGCCGCAAATGAGATTGGCTTCCCCTGTTCCATGAGCTGTAAGCAGCTAACCTGCAGAGCACATCCCCCACACGCTGAACAAAACCTTTCCTCTCCTTTCCCAGGTAAACCACAAGGCGCTTCCTGAAGAAACATCCCTTCCCAAAGCGCGCTGCCCGGCACCTGTCGCTGCATCCTGGGACAGCGGACAGGCGCTGTCCCGGCCGTGCCCCCTGTCCCAGGGCTCGGCTCCCGGTGCGGCCGGGGCAAGGCGGGCAGGGAGGGGCCGGGGCCGGAGGAGGAGCCGCGCCCGCTGCACTTAAGGGCCGTGACCGGCGCTGCCCCGCGCTCGGGCGGGCCATGGAGGTGGCACGGGATTGCGTGGGATCGCTGCTGCGGTGAGTGCGGGCACGCTCCCGCCCCTTCTCTATGCCCAGTTCTCCGTGCCCTTCTCCATGCTGGCCGGTGGGCTCCGGCTGCCCTCGGTGGGCTGCAGCGGAGCCGGGGGCGCGGTGCGAGGGCGGGCGGGGCTGGCGCGGGATTAACCCCGATGGACGCTGCGTGGGAGAAGCAGGTCAGGATGGTGTCGCCGGCTGAGGCCCTGCTGAGGGAAGCACAGGCAGGAGCCCTACCTGCCTTTGAGGCGTAGTGGCCTCTCGGTGCCCGAGGCTGCTGACCACAAGCCCGGTGATGCTGTCACCGAGCCAGCCGCGGCCGGGGCGGTACCGCTCTGAGCGGTGCTCGGACACCCATCCGCTGCCGCTGCGCTTGTGGAGGCTCCACAGCTCGTGTTTGAGCAGGAGAACCACGCTGCGACTTGAACCCCAAGTCTCCTGACTAACTTCCAACCTTTTTCTATTTTGTTTTGGTTTTTCTGTTGTTTTGCCTGGCTGTTAGTGCTGCTGTGGTTGCCAGTGAACCCTAACTTAAAAATCAATCTGTGCCGTATCCTGGAGCGCGTTGTGCAATGCTGGTTTTTCTGAGCAAGGCTGAAGACCATTGCACCACATTCTTAGATAAACATATGGGGCACGTTGCAAACAAAGATAAAGAGTGAAATATGTGTACAGGGTTCAAGGCAGGCTTTTAATCCCCACGTCCTCGTAAAGAATTAAGTCATCTCTCCCACCAGATTTGACACTGGAGTGAGTGCTTGTGGCAGCATTTGTGAAGCCCTCTCTAGCAGATTGTAACTATCCAAAACAAACTGGATAAGATGCTAGGGTCTGAAGGTATTTGATCTTTCAATTATAAAATATTTTTGTATTTTCCACAGATGTGGGATTCCTTCTTCCTTTAGAGAAGAGCTAGGACTTGGTCCTTTTGGCTTTAAAGATTAATAAAGCAGTAGTGGATTTGTCTGTATTTAATGTGTCACTCAACTTTCTAGTAAAAACAACTGCACCTTAGCTCCTTTCCACCACTTGTTTCATGACTTAGCTCAATCAGCTTTTGATAGGAAATTATTTTTGGTAACTCAAGTCTAACAGGAATTCCCTGTATCAGGAATTGGTTTGTCTATGTTTTGACAAACCAGCAAGAATGGATCTTTCTAAGAGCTTTGAATGTAGCCTGGTCTGTTTAATCCTATGATCTAGGAAAGAGAGTGGCACAAAAAATAAAAACAAGCTTTCAGCAATAGGCCTGGAAATGGAAGGGTTCACAATCTATTTATCTTGCTGCTTTTCAACATCCTGCCTTTTGTCTTTTCATTAGCTGAAACCTCAGTCTGCCCTGGAGCCCAGACTCACTTCTTCATAGGCAGGCTTAGTTTAAAGATTATATTGGCAGGTTTTATCAATATGTAGGTGAAATGTCACCACTGTTAAATAACTTCTTAAGATCTTTCCTGTTCAGTGACTGTCTGGTGGCCATAATGTAAGCCCTGATCTATTGATCTGTTTGTTTTTCTTGCTCTGACTTTAGATAGAACTAGGCAGCAGTGTGGGGTGGCTGATCCTGACTCCTTGAGAAACCTTTGCTCAGAGCTTCAAAGTCCAGCTCAGAGTTGGCTGGGGTGGATGAACCCTGTTGGCTCAAGTCCTGCCCATGGGCTGTGTCCCTAGCATTTCTCATTCTTTATCAGCCTGTGTGTTTTGGCTGTTGCCCTTTTGCTTTGTCTTTTGTGAACGACAGCTTGGCTTTAACAGTGGGAAAGAAATCTTTTCAATGGGACTGATATTGACTGTCCCCACAAAAAAAAAAATTAAAATTGGAGTACTCACACATATATCGCTCAGGTTACTATTCTACACACAAGTTTTTTAATTTGTGGGAGGCAATGAGGTGCAATCAGCTGTGAAAGCTCTCAAAAGCCCAGTGCTGCACTGTTTGCCATCAGGGTGCCCTGTGATGTCACCAGCCCCAAAGTAGATGAGCAGCCTTCCTTCCTTCCTTCCTGAGGGAGAGACTCAGTGATTCAGAATGTGAGCTGCCCACGAGCAGTGGGGTGACTGGGGGCCCATTAATTAGTCAGCAGAGAGATTGGCAAGCAGGGCCTGCCCTAGCAGCCTTCCCTTCTGTGGGGTTTCAATGCCCTTGTCAGGGCTGCTGTCTCCATGTCCTCCGCCCTGGCCCTTTTCCAGGAGGAACAGTGCTTATTAGCTCTTTAATATGAAACAGTGCTTGTTTCCTGAAAGCCAGGCTGGCTGCTCATCCTCTCCAGCTTTGTCACAGGGAGGACAGAGGTTTCCATCAGCCCTGTGTGTGTAAATGCCAAATGGTGAGAGCCACTGTATAGCCAGGACTAGCAACAAAGTAAGAGCATGAGCTGGAACAAAACTGCTGAACGTTCTCCTCCTCTAAAAACAATTAAGGCTCCAATATGCCAAGGAGTTTTTGTGGAAGGTATAAACTTATTGTTTAGAGGAAAGGTAATAGCCCAGAAGAGTGGTTCAGAATTGGATTGGTAAACAAATGACTTGCTGAAATCTGAATCTGGTCAGGCACAAAAATGACATTCTGTGCATTCCAAAAATATGCTTATAGACCAGATAAGAGGTGTGGAAAAGATATTTATTCTGCACGGTTGGTGTGGATTTGCATAAAATGGACATCAACATTTGTTGAGTAAGTTGAGTAACTTTATACCATCTCATTGTGTGTTGTTCTATGAAGTCCTGTATTTACTCCCTGGCTGCAGATAAAGGCTGGCAGTTCACTCTGCCCTCATTGAAAGAGAATAGATTTTACTACATAAAGTTGACTTTTTACACCTATGTGGGAGAACAAAATGGGGATGTATCCCTTTCCCACCCCTGAGCAACTCAGTATGAAGGAGCCAAAGGTACATACAGAGGGTAAAGTCCAGGAATGTGGGAGACAAAATATTGCCTCCCTTTAAAAGGCTTAGCAATCAATCCTTCCCAGGTGTCAGGCAGAATGCCATTTCTGGCAAGCTGAGTATTGACTTAGCAATTATCATTTGGCAGAAAAAATTGTCACTAGGTGTAGATGAGAGCAGATCTGTACATTGGTGTGGGAGTAGATTGTTACTGGTGTTATGTTCTTGGTTTACCAAAGGTAAATATGCAATTGCCCAGAAAAATTTCAAATCTCTTTCTAAAAGTGATTTAATTCTTCCAGCCTTGCTGGCAGCCTGCTCCCAGACTATACTTGGATATTAACTTTGATTACATTTAACTCCTTCTCATACAAGCCTCTTGTTTTGTGTTTTTCAAAACCAGATGGAGTTTTATGGGCTGGAGATATAATTTACAAACAAATGCCTTGACTATTCAAAGTCAGGTGTAGCTGCATCACAAAGCTCTGCTTGCATTCTGCCAAGGGGTGCTTTCAATATGGGTAATATGTTCAGTCTTCCTAAAACAAACCCATATCTTAACACACAAGATTGCTTTCAACTAATTATGTATCTCACTGAGTGCTTATCTTGTAAATGAAGAGAATGAGCTAAGTAACTGAATGCAGTAAGAGCTGCTGCCTTTTAAATTCAGTTTTACAACCCATCAGCTTCACCGTGATTGTGACCTTGAGGTCAGCCGAGCTAGAGGTGTCTGCTTGAAATTGTATTAATTTTAAAAGTCTTTCCAAATGTCACGGGCAGGAGAGAGTTCAGAGATAACATATCTGTAGGGCAGTGCAGTATTTAATTTTGAAGTTAAGCTCCAAGAGTGTTGAGGTGATCTGTGGATTACTTGTATAATGTGATTATGTCAACAGTCTTCCTCCTTCTTGCAGTACTTGCCATGACTGTTTTTGTAACTCTGTTGAATTTTTATTTGTCTTAGATCTTTCATATCCATGGGAGCATCAGTAGGAGCAGTAACAAAACAGACCCTGTTCCCTCCTCTCATGCCTGCAGGGCGCCCTTTCCGTGTGTCCAACGCCTCCCGCAGCAGCCGCAAGGGAATTGTTGCCAGCAGCCTGCAGGAGCTCCTCAGCAAGGTACAGCAAGCAGTCTCTCTCTGACTGAAGCTCATACAGTATCCCAGAAAGACAGCCCACAGACTCTTGCTCTTCTCAAAAAACCACCACTAGGGAAGTATTTCAGATAAGTGAGTCTCAATATGAAGTGATTCTTTAGAATGCTAAAATCTCCTGGGGTTTTTTTCAGACTTTGGATGCCTTTGTTATAACTGCTGGAATCGTTACTCTGGTTTTGGAGGAAGATGGCACAGTTGTGGACACAGAAGAGTTCTTCAAGTCCCTGGATGACAACACACACTTCATGGTTCTAGAAAATGGACAGAAATGGACACCAGTAAGTGTTGACTGCTTCTCTCTCATTTGAGTAGAAATGGGTGGAGGAATGTTTGTGGCTGCTAAAACTGTTGGAAAGAGGGGAGAAGAGGAAGAAAAATTCCTCTGAAGAGGTACAGTGTAAACTTCTTGTTGAGCTTTCCTGGATGAAAAATCAAGTTCCTACTTCTTATTGTCCCTTGTTTGTACATAGATCTGTTGGCAAAATCCATCAGGAATTGAAGTAAAACATTACAACTGAAAAGACTTACAAGGAAAATCCCCTGCTTTTGGAGAAGTTTAGAAATATTCGTTCTTGAGCCTTTTTGTAACATGAAGAAAATGAGGACTTTGACTCTGTGAAGTTAAAAATATACAGTGTCTTTAAAGATTAGATTTAGACTGTAAAAATGCTCAAAACAAAGTAATATAAAGCAAGTTCTGACATCTGAAGGCAGTAATAGTTAATGATAGTTAGAAAAATGCCTTGTTTGATTTTGCAAATAGCCAGAAGTTGGCATCAGAACCTAATGTTAGTCTGCATGCTTCAAGATTTTAAGAACTATTTAAATTGGCTTGCTTTAGCCTTCTAATTATATGAATTCAGTATTCAATTAGTTCTTTTATGGGGAAATAGTGATCTATACATTAATAACCTAGAGTCAAGCTCCTAAATGTTTTTCCATGAGATGGTTGTTGCTGAAAAGCTGGCATCAGAATTATTTGTGCCAGGCACAGGGCTGTCTGTAAGCAGGGACGCAATTTTTGTGCCTGCACACATACAGCTCAATCATGTGGCCTTGTTTTCCCAGTCTCCTGTTGCAGTGTGGGCAGCCTCTATATTTTTTTCCCCAAATACCTCACTGGTTTTTCAAGCTCTGCACCTGGGGCACGAGCTCTAAGGGCAGGAAAGGAGCTGCAGCCAGGGTGTGACTCCACCTTGCTCCTTTCCCCTGTCTCCTGTCTGGCATTGCAGCAGCGCAAGTTTGGAGGCAGCCCCTCTTCAGAATGTGCTGAGTGACAACAGAGCGATTGTCACAGCCTCACCAGTCACCTGGAGTGTAGCACCAGCCCTGTCCTGCTTTTTCCAAATATTCTGGGTGCTAACGGGGAGGGGTATGGGGAGATGCTTCCAAGCACACCAACTGCTTGTACATGTCCAGAGCTGTTGTTGATAGGGGACCCTGTTGCTGGAGCTTGGAGGTTATCAAAGTAAAACAGGCATAAAATTGCTGGCTAATGATGAACTGCTGTGTTTAACTTTGTCTGACTTATCGTGACACTGTCTGAGGGCTGGGGTGTCAAGTACAGAAAGGCCCAGTCTTACACAACCTCATTGCTTCATTTAGCCTGCAGAAAACAGCCTGGTAGCTGCCAGCTCGGTAACCTTGAGAGGAATGTGCTGAGCAGAGGATCCCGTGTATCCACTAGATGTCTCTGTGAATATGGGTTCTCTCAGCTATTTTCTTTTTGGTTTTCCTTTCTTGAAGCACACACCCTGCAGCAGACAAGGGCTGCTTTCAATAAAGGAGGGTGCATTTAAGGTGGAAGATGACTTTTTCTATGCTCTCTCTCTCCTTTGCTTTTCCTCTTAAAATCTCATTAAACCCTTGGCCTAATCAGCAATAGTTCCCTCCCTGTGTTTCTTTTTAGTGGGAGGAAAGATGTTGTGAGCCAGGTTTTGAAATGAGTGCCCTGACTTTTCACAGATGTCATCTTTGTCAGTGTCTCCAAGAGCACTCATCAGTATTGTGTTCCTAAGCACAAGGACCTGATGTCATCCTGGTTATCTGGTGGCCTAACCTCGCTGCCTCAGAGAGAAGCCAGAATGTATCAGGATAAATAAATGGCAGCAACACTGTCCAGTGGTATTACCTCTGCCTTCAGTGTACTCTGAAGAAGCCCTACTACAGAAAATAAATATTCAGGAGTGGCTCTGTCACTCTAGAGTTTTAGTGTCTGTTTGAAAAACTTCAGAAGCCTATTCAGGACTTGAAAAATAATACATGAGCTACAGACCTCCTTTTCTGTGTGCTAATGCTTTTAATTCTAGTTTAGAATTGACCAAGAACTAGCTCCAAGACTGGAGTAAGCAAAGGTACTTCTGAAGAGCTGCACTGTTAACAATTGCCTTGCTGTAGTTTCCTGTGTCATGGTACAAACTGTCTCTCTCTTTTTAAACCAGACAAAGAATGGAGTTGTGGCTGTGAGAAAAAAGAAGAAAATGGGAGTAGCTAACATCACTTTTGATCTGTACAAGCTGAACCCTAAGGATTTTATTGGCTGCTTAAACATCAAGGCAACCTTCTATGAGATCTACTCTATCTCATATGACATCAAATGCATGGGAGCTAAAAGTGTATTACGGTGAGTGTGTTTCCACTACTGGGCAAGTGTACGTGCTAATGTAAAAATCTGTGTTTACCATTGGTTCTGTGGAGCAGTGGTTCTGTTTATAAAATCAGGATTTTTGTTATTTCTTACCTACTGACTAATTTATTGTATTTACTGAAAGGGTGTGTGTAGGGTTTCTTTGTTCTGCTGAGAGAATTTCCTCACATTTCTTTGACTTGTTTGTCTGAAGAATGCAGGAGGCTGGGGAAAGAAGCTCTTTGAAGAGGAGACTTCAAGGGGATGAAATGAAAGGAATTTGAGATCTGATGTCAGGGGTCTTAAAGCTTGCTCAGACATTGCAGTTCCTGCTTGCCAGATTCACCACTAGAGCTACAGGGAGGCAAAGGAAAATGGAAGAGAGATGACACTCTGCTCCCCTAATGTGGATTTGTCATCTGCAGTAAGACTGATATGACTATTCTTAAGCCAGCTGCTGTGGTCTCTGGGCTTGCTAAGGGAGCCTGTCAAAGACCTCTCTCTCCTGCAGGACTGATCTGCTGTGGGCTGTGAGTTTGGTAGATCTGCCTGTTGGGAAAAGCTGTCTTATTCAGGGGCAAAATAATACCTGTCCAGTTCCCTGTTCTCAGCAATGAGTTGAAAGTTGGTGCCTTGTCAAGATCAGCTGAGTTCTGCCCTGGCTCAGGAAGACTCCTGAGTTCCCCTTCCCAGAGGTGCTGTGCTTTGACAGCTGTTTAAGCTGCAACCCCAAGTTTCTGTACCTGACTTTTAGAGTTCTGGTTGAGACACAATGGTGTGCTACATTTTATTACTTGAGGACCAGATCTGATGAATATGTCATCAGTGACATATATTCATCATGAATGAATAGGTCATCTGTGAAGTTTTGATTTGTCCTGAGTGACATGTGGCCTTCAGATGAAGCAGTCTTTAAGCAGTTCTTCCTCTCCTGATGCAGGTATTCTGATTAGCACTGTACTGCTGATCTTCTTCTCTGTCCTTCAGTCTCACTGATCTCTCCCACTCGACTTGGGTGGTCCTAAATCTTTCAGGCTACAGCTGGTGTGGCTGGAGACAAGACTCCTCTCTGGTCAGGATGGAGTGATTATCCAGCTACATGCTACACCCACCTGTAACACAGATTTCATCAGGGTTTCTTCAAAGCAGAGGTTTGCCCTTGGACAGCTGCATTCTTCCAGTTCTTATGTTTGTCAAACTCTCTCGAGCCAAAAGAAACTCTGATCTCTGCCTGCCTGCTATGGAACTGAGTATCCACACTGGAACTTGTGCTGCTAAAGGAGAGTTTGAAGTGACAATTCTGCCTCCCTGCCAAGACAGGGCAGCTGGTGAGAAAGGAGCAGTGCTGGCAAGCAGCTGAACTCGCTGTGGAGTTCTTCTGGAAGCTCTGCTATGTTGCAGAGTGGAGCTGTAAGGGAATTGTCACTGTCAGGGTGGGACAGCACTCTGCTAGCAAAGAGCAGGGTGACAGAAGACATAACCTTGGGTACCCTTGAACACAACAGTGACATGGCCTGTCTCAACTTGCTGTTGAAATCAGAGACAGAGCATGTCAGGATCCTGGTGCAGTCCCTCTGCTAACGAGTTCCAGATTGCCAAGTCTGATGCCCTCTGCCCGAGCCCACGTGCTGGGTGTGGAGGGAAAAGACTGAAAAATGCTGCAGCTGTTCAGATGGGAGGGGCTGGAAGCCTGCCAGGTCTGATTAGTGCACTTCCCCTGGTGGTGTTTCCCTGTAGTGTCCCACTGAAGGATCAAATGTCGGGTTCAACAAATCACTTGCTCCGTGGCTCAAGTGGCAACTGCTCCTGTGTGCAAGTGACACACTGCAGCTGCTCAGAGCCCAGCACCAGGTGCAGCTTTCCTTGCAACTGCAAAGCTCCTTGGCCTCTTCTGTGTGCTGGAGGAAGAACAGGCTGCAGTGGCACGTGTGGGAAGCATGAATAAGGGCACAGTGTTCTGAAATGGCTTCACAGGCTCTAAGTACAGGGTATTCTGCTGTGCTGTGGCATTGGATTTCAACTGCAAAGCTTTCATGACAGTGGGGTTAAAAATTAATTTGTAGGAAGAAGATTTTTTTCCCTCTCTGCTTAAGCTCAAAGGATAAGTGAATAGAAGCAGAGGGTTCACAGCTGCATGTTTTCTTAGACAAGAATTCAGAAAATCTCTTTTTCTTTCAGAAGAGAGACTGATCTGGTTTCTGAATCTTCAGAAACTGATCCCATTTCCAGTTTTGGAACAGTTCCAGTTTTTTTGTACTGCTTCCCAATGCCTCAGCATCATACTTGAGTGCCCTCCTAACTTCTGGGGGAAGAGACTCACATGTAGCCCTCAGTACTTGTGTCCCTACTGTTTCTTGCAGAATGGAAAGATGCAGTTACAACTAAGTTGAATAAATGACCATTCAAATATTATCTCTTCCCCTGTGAAGATCCACAGTTTACATTGCCAACCTCTGATGCTTACCTTATCATATGGATTTGTACTGATTCTTACACAGCACTATATACTTGAATGCTGATTTTATCAAATTTGTAGAAAACAAAGTAGTTGTGAACTGAGAATTCTTGCAGCTTGGCCAGCAGTAATTTTCCTGCTTCACCTGTTTTGCTGTTGAGTACCCACTGTAATGTGATTGTTCAGCTTCAGATCTAATCAGGTTTGATCTGTGGCTTGCAGATAGATACAGGGTTGTATTAGTGAATGACAAAGGTGAGACATAAGGTGAATTTATGCTGCAGGAATGCTGCTCCCAGGCAACAAATCAAACAACAATCAAAGTTGTTTTCTGTGGTACTGTGATGATTTGAGTGATGGCTTTGCAGAAAGCCTGTAAGCGTCTACCAGGATGTCGGTCTGCTTTGTTGAATGTGATTTCTGGTCCTGCCAATATGCCAATGGTTTTCTGTCCATCAAGTATTTTCTCTAAAGAAGATACAAAAATGACATCTCCTCAGAACTGAGAAGGAATAAGAGCGGTTTTTAAATATATTGACTTTACTCATCATAATGTTGTAGGTAGAAAGGGGGAATGTAATCTTGCTGGTGATTTTTTTTGTAAACAAATTACTTTTCTTCCAGGAAAGTGCTTCAGCTACTATCCCATGCAGCACAAATAGCTGGACAGTTTCTGCTCTATACTGGAACATACATGCTGCAGTTGATGGGTGAATATGATGAAGAAGAAATGTGCATGAGATCCAGGCGGGAATAGTGACCGCAGCCGCGCTCCTAATGTCGAATCCTTTGCTCACAGACATTCTCCTGCCCAGCTCTGATTGTTACAATGTTATAGCAGGGTGGTGTGCACTAATGTGAACTAACATTTTTCCTGTTTGGGTGTGCTTGTAGGCCTTAGTCATGAGGTGTTGGATGTTCACAGGCTCTTAACACCGCAAAAAGATGGGTGCCTAATCTGGCAAAAGGAGAGAGAGGGCAGATTTTTATTCCAGAAATTCAAAATTAAGAATAAATATACTTGGAAATTTTAATACTTTGTAAGCAATGGAATATTTTTTGCACCAATCAGGACACTGGAGTTTTTGTGTGGTTATTTGTTGTTTGTTTTTCATGACTATCTACTTGCATTCTGAACAGACTGGGCTGTAAGGTGAGGGCATGGGGGAGACTGTGGGGTTTGTTTGTTTATTTGTTAGTTTTAATCCTTAACAGTGCTAGCATTAGTGTGAAGCTGACATTGAGGTGAAGTGTACCTATTTACTCCTGCTGACAAGGGAACTAGATAGACTGAAGTTGCACTTCAGTGACTGAGTCTTCTCATGAAGTCTAATTGGAGATTGTGCAAACACTAAGCAGAAGGTTAAAATTTAGCTTTACTTCCCTTGAAACAAATAAAACCTTTTCATTATAGTTCTTTATATTTTATTTTTAATCTTCAGGATGTTTGGGTTATTACAGCTCACACAGTGGAAGAACCTGATACATTTTCTTAATGAATCTGATGCCCGGTTCTGCCTGAGCATTGAACAATCTGCTGTGAACATGGCTTATAAACAACCGGCTGGAGCTTTTTTTTTCAAGGTTTAAACCACCACTTCTGCAGTTTTTACTGTTACAAGATGACCCTAGGTGTCAACTTGGGCTTGAGGTACATTTAAGAGATGCTGGATGATATTTTGTTGCCCTTGGGTTCGGGGGAGAGCAGCAGGACGCTGTCTAGTCTTGCATAACATACATGTATGCTCTAAAGTGAGAATTTGTGGGATTATGATCTCCCAAAACAAGCTGTATTAGAGGACAAAGTAATGCTTCCTGCAGTTTATTGAACTGTTGCTGTGCCCAGCTTTCAGTAAGCTTTTCCTCAACAGTGTGAAAAATTGGAGAACAAGTACCCTTGGGCATCTTCTGTCAAAATGCAGACTCATGTTGGTGAAGGAAAAAAAGCCCAATTTTGGTTGTTCACAGGTGCAGCTTTTGAGGTTTTTGTTTGCTTGCACATGAAGAACTTTAGGGAGGCTGAAAGCTCTTAAGGTGACATCCGATGCAGGAAATGTCTGTCCTGACAGTAGGTGCCACCTAGTAAGAGAAGATCTGGTGCAGAGAGAACAAGGGGGGCACAGAAATCAGTGGGAGTGAAAGGGAAAGGACCACTATGGACCCCACAGTTGTTGCCATGCCTCTGAGACAGGAATCCATTAACTGTGTGCACCAACTGCACTGACCCGATCTGCTAAAAGAGAAGCAGAAAGGTGCAAAAGATGAAGTATCATGGTTGGTGGTATTTATTCTGACCTCTTAGCTGGGTCTGTTCACTTCAAAAAGGTCACTGATACATAGGAAATTGCTCTTGCTTTTAGCTGCAAATCTCACTTCCATGTGTTTATTTTTTCCTTCCCACTGTGAGTGTGGCTGTGCCAGTTGGAGCTGCATCTTTCAGATCACTGCTGAGAGGAAAGGCAGCCTAAACCCACAAGCTAAAGGGACTGATGGATACAATTTTTGTTTGGTCTCTGCCCATCTCTTAAGTGATGGTATTACAAATAAATAGACAGCTAAGAAAAACTTTGTATTTTTTTCCTAAGCCCTGTTGTTTCCCATCTACTTCTGAGCATTTGCTGGAGGAGGCAGAGGGCATACTGCTCCAGATAAGGGGAGGACTTGTTCTTTCCTAATTTCTCACAGAAGAAAATGCCTGGAGCTTGCAGCACTGTCAGGTGTCCTTCAGAAGAAAACAAACTATTCTGGGAGTAATGAGAAAGCTTCCATTTTGATATAACCTCTTTATGTTTTATCTGTATTTTTCTTGACATTGCCTGCATAAATGATTGTTGCCATGCTAATAGTTGGCCAAAGTCTTTCTTTCCCTGTCAAGGAATTGCATTTAACTGACTTTACAAGGACACAGTAATTAATTTTTTCAGCTTTTAAGGACCACTTATTCTATTAAAACAAGCACACCTCTTGAAAGCAAATTCTCTTAAATGCTTCTATGAGTATTTATGTTGCCTGTGGTGGGAGCACCAGCATTAAAAGAAGGTAAAACCACTGGAATAGCTCATTGTTGCTTTGTTTGAATTGCTTCTTCAACATCTGTAGTACAGAAGTTTGTGCATGTCTGAACAGTGTAGATCCCAAATTCCAGCCTTCTCTAGCCAGAGGCAATTGTTAGAGGACTAACACACCACAGTTTGCAGTGGCACTATCTGGGAATCCAGCAGTGATCTGAAAAGCTAACCTGCTATGAATGTGCAGTGTTTTTAAGCAGCTGCTCCTTTAACAGCTTAAACACTTAAAACTTGAGCTGCTGAAGTTCCTGTGTGCAGCAGTCTCCATCTTGGAGCAATTCCTTCTGTTCAGCTGTTTGCATTTTGAATTAAAGTAGCTCAGCTTTGATATTTTCTCAAAATAGGAGGAGTGTCCTGGAAGTTGTGTCTAAAATTGTTTCATTGCTTCTGAATCTGGATCTTTCACAGGCTTAGTATTTGGAGGTGATGTTTTCTACTGTACCAACTTCTTTCTGGAAATAAAGTTTTGGCTTTGAGTCAAACTGGAGGACTTTATCATTCTGTGAGTTGGAACCAGTTTGATTTTTTTTTTTTTTTTTTTAGCAACATGCTTAAGAAGAATAGCTTTTACTTCAGCTGTATATTGTATGCAACACAGAAAAACGTTGGTGTTATCCATCTTTTAGAGAACTATATACAAGCACTGTACATTATCGAGCAAGACACAGAAAAACTGAAAACACAGTTTTTACTTCAGGAATGTGGAGAAGCAGCTAGATTTTTCCACTTGGCATTTTTAGCTTTAGTTTTATTTCCCATAAATCAGTTAACCTGCACCTGTTGCTGCTGCAGACAAGGCTGGGAGCAGGGGTGTGCAGGAGGTGTGGAACACGTTTGCTGCCTCCTTGTTTTACTGACCCTTTTTGCCTGTTGCTTTGCATCACTTACTGACAATGCACCAAGTCCTACTCTCTGGTGACCAAAAAAGGAATTTTCACTGAAGTAAGAGACCTTGTTGACTCAGGCACTGCTCATGTTCTGCAAACAGAGCGAAATTGCTTTCTTCTCTACCAGAATGAAGGATCTAGTAGCTTTCATCTGTGTGCAGTTTATCATTACTTCATTTCCTTCCTTTCATAAACCCCTGGAAGTTTTCTTGCACCTTCCAATTCTTTCAGGAGAAAACTTTTCTGTGCAGGGAGAGAGGAAAAGCCAGGGCCTAAATTCCTTAGATCTTTTTAATTATACTGTAGGAAGCATTATGAATCCCTTCCCTACAGAGGAGGGAAGATAAAAGCAGGAATATTGGACTTTGAACTGCAATTTTTTCAGTGAAGTGTGCAGAGAGGTAGGTATTCACAGTTTTGGAAATGTTGGTATTTCTGTATATGAAATGTGAAGAAAACTTTATATGATCATTCCTAACTGGCAGAAATATAATTCTCAATCATTTCAGTGTGCTTCTTTCCTGAAATCACGCTTGAACTAAAGACACAAGCTACTTAATTAAAAGTTTAAAAAAAAAATTGAACACCATAGTACAAATTATATTTTTGACTTGATGCCCCAAGGTTTATTAGAGGGGATTATTGTGGCGGTTATTATTGTGATTATTATTTATTATTGTGATTAACATACCACTTCAGTTATGTATCAGCAAGTATCCTTGTGGGGCTTAGAGTTTATCACTGCTTTTTCATTGACATATATGTAGCTAAGATATCTTTAAGGATTATTGTTTTGTGAAGGGAAAATACAGCATTTTTGCACTGCACAATTTTTAATCTCAGATTATCTTGCTGTAGATTACCTTGCTGTGAAAACTGAGATGGGTGAAAATTGCATTCAGTGATGGCAATATTTTCTGCTGTGTGGTGCCAATTTGAAGGAACATCGTTCATTAATAAATAAAATCACGTAGTGGCTTTGGATGTTGTCTCTATTAATTTCCAGAATAACTTATTCCTGAAATAATCATTAATATTAATGAATCTATGGTCTGGCACAAACTGTTTCCAAATGCTGGACTGTGGCAGTGAAGTAACTGGATACTATTTTGTGCCTCTGAACTCCTAACTCCCAACTGCTGACTCACTTTCTGGCCTCAGAGAAGCTGTGCAAACTGTGTTTCCCTTCATACAAAAGCTTTGCTTTCCTCCATCTTTTACAAAGTTGCAAAAGAGCACAAAATACTGAGTAGAGGAGGTAGAAAGGTCCCATGATCTCTGGAGCTCACTAAACCGTGTTAGGATCAAGGACTTCTTTATTTTGCCTCAAAAAACCTCTCTGCAGTCATTTACCTAGAGTAGTAGACATTTGACTGCAGGGAAAAAATTAATTTAGTTTAGTGAAATATCATATTTGTCTAGTTCAGGATTAACTTAAGCTTGAGGGGGGTTAGCATGCAAGTATGATTTGTCTGTTGCTCTCCTATCTAACAAGCACATCTTGTATTATCTTAAGGGACAGTTTTGCAGAGCTTGACTAGAGGAGTAGTGCCCCTCTTGTGAGGGAATCATGGTCTGGTTTCTTGCTGTGGGAAAGCACAGGATAGAGCTGTGTTTGGTTCAGTGGCAAGGCTTTGGCAGTGGGAATCAGAGGGATGCTGTGGGGGTGGCCCCTGTGTCATACAGAGCTCCTTCCATCTGGCTCTGAAAGGAACCCACCACTGCCCAAAGCTGAGACCCTCAGACAAGCTGCTGGGTCTCTGTGGAAACATTATTTAAGAAAAGGTAAAAAATGCTGGGCAGCAGCTGTGAGAAAGGACTGAAAAAAATGTGGGAGATAACCTGCAGACACCAAGGTCAGAAAAGAAGTGTGAGGAAGCACTACACGTGCCAGACTGAGCTTTCCCTGCAGCCTGTGGAGGAACATGCTGGAGAAAACAACATCCATCCATGGATTCCCCCCACCCAGAGCAGGGGCCCTGCCTTGGAAGAGCTGCAGCCACAGGGAGCCCATTGATGAGGAATTGCTCTGGCAGGAGCTGTGGCCAGTGAGGGACCTGCTCTGGAGCAGCCTGTTCCACAGGCTATGGAAGGAAGCCACAACAGCAGGCTCTGAAGGACTCTACTCTACTCTACCCTGGAAGGGCCCAGGGAGGAGCAGGAGAAAGGGGGAGAGGGAAGGAACAGCACAAAAGAATGGATGGGGAGTGACCATGGCCCCCATTCCTCTGTGCTGCTTGGGGACAGGGAGAGGAGGTCAAAGAGCTGGGAATGAAGGAGTGAAATTCAGCTTTGGAGCAAAGCAGAGTTTGGAGAAGGTGTTGTTGTTTTGTCTTTGTTTCTCACCATCTTATTCTGTTTTTTTCTGAAATTAAATTGATCTTCCCTGAGTTCTGTCTGTTTTACTGATGTCAGTAATTGGTGAGTGGTCCCCCTGTCTTTATCTTGACCCACAGACTATTACATATTATTTTCTCCCCACATTTGCTATGGGGATGAAGTGAGAGATCAACTGGTGGTTGTCTGGCAGATAGCAAAATTTAACTTACCACAAGCACAAAACACTGAAAGAAAAAATAAGCAAAAACCCCGAGGTGTTGGTGCTGATGGTGGCCAAATTGGAAACAAATCTTTTGGAGTGATTTCTGAATGGCTTTTCACAGCAATGTTTGGAGGGACAGAATGCAGTCATATGTGAGACAGAGTTAATATTTTCACTGTACTAAGCTCAGTCTCAGGCATGTTTTCACCCCTCAGTCTGAACAGTTCATAGTAGGCCCCATTCCTAACCTGTTCTTGATTAGAAATATTTATTAATAAATAGCAATTATCACTGGAAAAAGAACTTTAAAATAGTACTGTTAGTAGTTTCATAAAACAAAACAACTAATAAGAAGTAGCACTAGAAAGAAAGTATGTCTTAATAGACCCCAGAACCAGGAACTTGCATTTTATGCAAGTTTCAATATAAAAAATCGATTGACCAACAGTTTTCTAAAAAGTCTGCTTCAGTAATTAGCATACATTATGTATAGATTGGGGGGGAGTTTATGTAATGTAATTATTATAATAGGTTGTTTGTGATTGCCATGCATTAAAAAAAAAGAAAAAGCTTAGATCCTCAGACAACAACTCTATTTAAGAAAACAGTAGCTTAATGATGTGTGTAGTCAGGCTATTATAGACCCAGAGAAATCTCAGACATCTAAGAAGTCCTTTAAAGTCCTAAAGGTAATTTCTTATGACACATTTTTAATTACACCATGAAGTCCATAATAATCTTTTATGTTTAAAACACTTCTAATTAACAAAGCGTCCTCTCTTGCATAGGTTCATAGCTTGGTTTGCTGCTGCTCTTTATTAAGAGTGCTTTCAAATAATCTTCTCCTACCTCAAAAATCAGGAGAGAATGTACAAGAAAACTAAAATAATCTAATTAAATTAGGACTGCAGATTGACTACTGAGCTAGACAAACTGAAGTCTATGGTAAACTCTATTTTATTCCTGAGAAACTAAATTGCAAATGCCATCATTTCAGTGATTCCTGTACAAAATGTGCTCAGTGTAGGTGCTCTCCCAGCTGCAGCTCTCTTGCTTTCTTGCCTGCTTAGGGAAGTTGTTTAGAAAAGCTGCCTTGAACAGCTGCAGAATATTGTCCTAGTTTGCACCCAAGTGATCTTGCTTTCCAAATAAAAGCCACTATCTTCCAGAATAACCAAAGTGTTTTCAGAAATGATTGATTATTCAAAAATGAATCCATTTTACCAGAAACATAAAGTATTCAACACCTGCTGCAAATATTCCAGTCTCCCAGAAGAACCATTTCATCTTTGGATGGGATGATCAAGCTGTTTTTCCTCATTCTTACAAGCACTTTCTGCATACTACATTAGGATCAATATTTCATCTTGATGAGTACTGTCTCTCATAGTTCCACCTTTGAGACCACTGAATTTAGTAAATAGTCCTCTCAATTCCTCCTAGTCTTAGCTGGCCCTGACATGGTACCATGTTCAGATTTCACAAGAGTTGTGATCAGTGAAAACAAAGCAGGTTTTGTCACTTGCAGCACCAACTATGGCTAAAGGCAGTAGCAATCCAACAGATAAAAGTCACTTTTCTTTCTCTAACATCTCTGTCTCCAAAGGGGTTGACTTTGGGGTTGGGGGTTTTACTGGAGTGGGGAGGTGGGTTGGTTGGTTGGTTGGTTAGTTGGTTTTGACATTTTGGTTTTCTTTCACTGGAAAAATTCCAGCTGCTACATTCTGTTCTTCTTATTCTCTGTGCCTGATGTCACCAACTTCAAGCTATTATTTTATACCTTTGGCTATTTTTTGATAGCTTGCCCTGGTGGCCCCTTTATATGTGAGACCTTTTATGTTGTTTCTCCTGTGGCCTTCCATCACCTATTCCAGATCTCCTCTGGCCACATTCAAACTAAAAATACTTCATGACTGAGGGGAGAAGAGGGTGGGCATGAAGGGGTGGGCAGGTGTTTAAGCAAATACAAATTAAGAAAAAAAGACATTTCTATCTGTCTTGCTCTATTTCATGTTAAGTCTTTTCACACAGAAGTGATCAGCCTCCTTGTTTCTGGAGCACTTTAAGCATAACTGTGCTCCATGCTAACAAGGTGGTGTCCTAAGACACTGCTGGTTACTTGGAGCTGTGCCCTATTCCTGACAGATCATACAGGCCACATGTGACATAAAGTCCCTGTTCATTAACAGAGTCAGGACACCACAATGAAATAAATTTGCACAACAGACATGTATCTCTCTGCAAATCTCCCATGCACAGGCAACAACTGTGTCTCCACACCCTTCCCACAAAGCAGTGGCATTCAATTGTGCAGCCAGTGTCTATTGCAGCCCCATATCCTCCCCCATTCTGGCTCTCTGTTCAACAAACCGACCGTGAAGTGTGTTATTCACAGGGCCAGCAGTGGGCTGAGTCCTGGCCCTGGGCCAGACTGACCTCGTACATTCCTGGCATTCAACAGCCTTTAGATCATGAATATGGTAATGCTGCTCATGGCTGCAGGCCCAGGCAAGGGTGAGCAGCCTCAGTGCCACTGCTGCAGGGTGCTTTCCTAAGAAAAATAATGTTCACTTCTCTCTGTGTGTCAGTGCTGGCTCGCTCTCCTCATTCCCATAGGTGACTCTGGGAGTCCCCTGCTCACAGGGGGATGGCTCAGCTGCTTTTGTGCACTCAGTTTTAGGGCACGTTCCTTCAGTGGCTGCACCCACCCAGCCCTGACAGTGCTGAGGACTGCGCTGTTAAAAATAAGCCAGGCTTTGTCCAGGCAGAGCTTGTGCTGTGCTGCTTGTCCTGGGGCTTGTGGACTTGTGAGGAATGGTGCTCTTCTCACAAATGTAATCTGAGAGGATCATCTGTGCACCAGGACAGGAGTGGTATGCTGGTCTGGGTTGGACATGTCTGACACATGAGTGGGATCTGTGCTGGTGAGGGGAGGGTGGCAGCCAGGAGCCACTCACCACCTGAGAAAACAGGTGAGGAGGAAAACTGTGACTCACCTGAGAAATCCAAGACCTGACTGGAGGAATTTATAGTCAATTTTAGCTGCAAACCTGCTTTTATAGAAGAAGTGTTTCCCACAGTGAGATGAATCATTTTTACCTGGAGAGCTACACATTTCATCTCAAATACATGCTTTGCTAGGTAAGTGTTAAATAAGTGACAGTCTAAATAGGATTCTAGCCCTTCATCTTAGAGGTCTATTGCTTTTTTTCTTTTTTCTCAGGGAATAAAACCATGAAAAGTTAAGTTTGTTCAATAAAATCTGTACCTGTCTTTCCCCCTTCCCCTCCTGCAGGTTGCAGTACAGATCTTTGCTGCAAGGGGTTTTACTCAGGAGTGTTAAGGAGACTGAGCTGGATGGGTTCCTTCATTGTGAACAGCTCAATGAAGGAAAAAGCTCAGCAGCCACCAAGAGGGCAAACACAAGGCATATTAGAAAATAAAAAGAGGAGCAAGAAGCATCCTATTACACTGCATAAAACGATGGCCATAATTTAAATACTCTTACTCCCATTTCACAGACACTGCAGTAGAGCCAGTAAAGGAGGCTGATAAGCAGGGACTAAGATAGGAGTGCAGGGTCACACTCAGACATGGGGAGATTATTTAGTGTAATATTTTCAGCTCAGAAAATTTTGGACAGATAGGCAAAATGAAGAACAAAACCACTAAAACCTTCCCCTTACACACAGCTACAATGGTCATTAGGAACTGATGGTCACTGTTCCTCAAAACAGGAGAGTTATGGGGCACCAATTTCAGCTGTCAGCTTTACAACAGAAAGAACTACTCCCTCATAGAATGGGATTCTATGTGCATGGAAGGCAATGCCATAGGAGACTTCAGAGGCTGAAAGTGTAACTGTGTTAAAAAGCAATCATATCACTTCAGGGATACTTGAAAGAAACTATTAAATGTGGGGTCCAGATCCTTCCTGTGGCTCACCAAAGGTTTAATCACTGACTGCCAGATGCAGGAGGGCATTTTTGGGGGAGCATTACCATATTCTTTCCCTAGCATCCATCACTGACTACTGTCAGAGGTGGAATTTGAGGTTGGACAGATCTTCCATCTAATCAGGACCAGCTGCCATCAATGCACTCATCTGGTGAAAACATGCTTTTTTCCCTGATAGTCTTTAGCATGACTTCTGGTTAAGAGACCTTTTTGTCCTTGTTCTGATGTCTCCCACACTCAAAATGCCAGTACTTCATTGATAAGCTCTGCATTGTATTGCCATCTATTCAGAGCTGACTAAACTCCAAAAGCAAGCTGTCAATATCTCATATTCATTTTCCTCTTACAGCTGTACCACTCACTCACCACATGGTACAGACAATGAGTGGTATACATTCCAGCTCAATTATGTTTTTACTCTGTCCCCCAGACAGATTGGTTCCCCAAAGTCTTTAATGTGTAGAGAGGCTGGAGAGTTGAACACAGATAAATGCCTGCCTTAATTTTGCATTCCCATAGTCTTGGTTATAGCTGTAAGGAAACACTAGACTGGCCCCTTTACTGACTCTGCTGAACACAGAGTGCAGCCCATTCTCTGGCTCTGTTTGTTTGTGTAGCTAAGTGACCGATTAGAATGGAGGTTAGAAACACAGCCACACCAAACACACATCTCTGCCTGAAAAAACAGGCAGGTACATGCTTCCCTCTACTCCAGGTGCTACAGCTATTGCAAAAAAATCACTCTGACCAACTGTGCAAAAAGTCCTGCATGAGTAATTGTTAGCATTGAGGCTAAGCATGGAGAGAAACAAAGGGCTGAAAGAAAACACTCATTTCCAAAGGACAGAAAATATGTCACAAATCAAAAGACATTAAGTGCTGGAAAGTGCAAAAGCACCTGTACTCAAACACATGAATATTCAGGGTTGGAGTTAAAGTTTTCCATCCATTTTGTCAAATAGTGATAAAAGTGTGTAAAAATGCAGCTAGAAACTCCTTTGGACCAGATGTAGAATTCCTCCAGTGTCACTTCACAGCCTCTTGGGCTTTGCACCTTAAGGTATTTTCTCCTAACTTGACTTAGTGACCTTTGCTTTAACATTACAAAGTTCAGACCACATCTTGTGGGCTAAAACAAACATCAGCAGTATCTCCATTGACAGCCACAGCTAGCAGCCAGATGAGTGGCATTAAAACAACCCCCTGAGTGCTGTGTTTGAGCATAGGTGGCAATTCGTGAAACCACAGCTGCCACAGCAACAAGTTTAATGGGTAGGGGGGGGGACAAAGCAAGAAACTGTTTGAGAACCATATGAAATACAATGGATTTTCTGGGCAGAATACAAACTCCAAAAATTTGAGCTAAATGTGCAGTCTGGTGTTTGTCATAATAGACCATACACTTCTCTGTGCATGTCTTGCTGTCTCACTTCCCCTTTGGAATGTTTTTGCTGGGTTCTTGAGCTGTTTCTAGACTCATCTGCAGCTGCAGGGTGTCTGTAACTCATGTGCTTCTTGTAGATTTTGTCACAAGAGGCTGATGGAGAAAGAGGTAGTGGTGGAGATACACAGGTACACACTTGAACAGGAACATGACTTCCCATGCTTGGTTTTCTCAGGAAGCCAGGTAAAAAAAAAAAAAAATTCTTTTAAGATTTTTTCCCTTTCTTAACTGGCATGAAACTCTTCAGACTAAAGAGGAAAGAGGAACTAGCCTGGACTTTTCTCCTAAAGATCACCATGGACTTAGCAGCATTTGCTAGCCTGCTGTCAGAGTAAACCCACCATATGGATTACATTTATTGCTTTAGTATTTAATGTAAGTGCTAACAAGTTTTATAACACATATTGTTAAATATCAAAATACAGCAAATTTATAATTCTGAAAAAAGAAAATAGTAGCTAACTTAAGTGTTCTCTTACATCATGAATTTCTCTCTAGTCCTTAAAAACTTCAGTAAATAGAAATAGTCTTAGCAACAATCCTGATATAAACTCAAATGTGTTTCCTGAAAAGCAGGAAGCAGCTTAACAATCATATCACATGACTAGTTGAATACAGAAGAACTTTGCTGGTTTTTTTCCAAGGTATTAAAGCAAATTTCCATGTGACTTTGTGGGACATGACTGTTGCTTCAGCTGCTATTACTGGAAAATCCTTTTGCTCTGCAGCACGGGCACTTTACACATTTTCTTCTGCCTGTGAAATTCATCATCTTGTAGAAATCCATTTCTATTTAGCCTTTGCACGAGCAAGGAGAACATGAGAAAACCTGAAGACAGAACACAGAATGCTCTACAACCCCCATGGCCTCATCCTGTGACTGTGTGCAGCTGTTTCAAAGCAGCTGGATCTCACACAAGATCAGAGTGAGCATTTAATTTGCTGCTATGTCTGATGCCTTGTCAGTTCTGACCAACAGGAATAAAGAATCACATCACATTGAAGCCCATCACACTGGAGCACCAGAGACTTGTCCAGTAGAAATAAACTGTCTTGGGTTTTTCCCAGCTAGCAATGTCAGACTAATCCAGATACGGCCCAGCAGCCAGATCTTCCTCAATCCATATCCTCTCTATCATAAGTGGTCATGCCATTCCCTAAAACACAAGTTTTGACCTATTCTAGAATTTAGTGGTTTTCTTTCACACTTGGGAGCAAAAGATACCATGAGGATATAAGTCATGTAAACTGATTGTTCAAAAGGCTGCCTGGAGCATGAATCCGCAAACTTGAGCTGGTGGTTTGTAGCTGTTGTAACACCTTACTAATTTTTCAGGTTAAATATATTAATTAATTCATTTTTACAGCAGAAATGAAGTTAAAATTACAAAAGGAAATAAATAAGGAACAGCAACTAAGGGAATAAATCTGCAAAGGAAATCTTAAAGGTCTTCTCCCAGTTTTTTGTTGGGTTTTCTTTGTTTGTTTGTTTGTTTGGGGTTTTTTTGTGCATGGTGGGAAAAAAAGCCATACTCTAAGTATTAAATTAACCTATGGAGTGAATAGGAAATAAAAAAAAGACTATGAGTTATGAAGGTTAGAGGTCAATCTATATTATAGGTATGTGAGAGATATCTGAGAGAGCCAAATACAACAACTGAAAATCCATTGTACAGAATTTACAGTGTGTTTTTATGTTAATCTAAATATACAGTGAATCTCATGGACTTGGTCAGATGAAGCACCAGGGAGAAATTTAGATGCCTTAAATTTCCAAAAGATGTTTAGTGAGGTTTTAAAATACAGCCATAAGTAATCCATAACAGTTAAGTACCTAGGAGGATTGTGAAACACTTAAGTACCTTTAAAATCCTAGACCAAGTCTATGGAGACCTAAGAATATGCAGGGTTTACAACACAGGTTATAAAGGCACATTCACCTCCTAAATCAGCTGAATTATTAAGTAAACATAAGCATGGATGAAAAGGATTTGAAGGTACATCTACATTCAGTGACCAACAAAAGTGTCTTCTTTCAGATTACCAGCAGTAAAACATGGATAAGCTGCAAGTTGATTCAGGTCTGTCTGAAAAGTAAAATTTATTCATGTAACTATAAAATTTGTACATGCAAATTCATTGGGTAAGCTGTTGCTGACCTCCATCAGGCACACAGGTCTACAGCCTTCTGTGTACCTCAGTGGGTTGCTTTGTATGTGTGGGAAACTGGTTGAAGTTTTGGCCTCTAAATGTTGTTTGACCAACTGCTGCTCACTTAGACAGACCTTTCAAAGGTTACAGACATTGGCAGTGCAACCAATTCAGCCCTTCAGAAGGCACATGGACTAAAGGCTCTACTACAGCACACTCTCATTGCTTCTTTTCTCCCCTTACTGCCTACCTATATCTATTTGGTCCTTTTTGCTTTTCTTCTTAAAATCTGCTTTGATTCAGATCATCATATGGGTTTTACCTTCTGCTGGGTTATGTGATTCAAGGATTATCTCCACAAATGGAAAGGAGCAGAAAGGAACACAGGCAAGGGGAGAAATCCAATGGCACACCCAGAGAAAAGGAACCTCTGCCCTGGCTCCTGTCAGTGAGGGCTCAGCTTGGGGTCTGGTGTGACACCCATCTCCACAGTCCATGGGAGAGGCTCTGTGGGTCACTCTATAGAGAAGAGTTACTGCCTGCAAGGGGGTGGGAATCTCTAGGGGATGCAGGGGAAGAACATCTTTGGGATCATACAGGACAACTTTTGGGATGTTTAGAGGAGGTAACCAAAGGTGGGGATAAGAGGGGATAAAGACGGTTTGATATAGAAAAATAAAAGGATGTGAGGCTAAAGTGACTCAACAGGGTGGAAACAGGTTTTTGGTGAGTATGCTTCTCTGGCTATGCCTTACACCTGATCATCTCAGTGTGTCTTGTCTTTGTAGACTGTATTTTAATTATTTTTTGGGTGAGAGTGGCGCCTATATTCCATGTGTATATTATGTGTATGGTGGCCTGAGTACCAGCAATTAAAAGTGGAGGCCACAAGTCACAGGGGCTTATGTGTCTTAGATACAGCAACTGGAGAGACAAAAGCACACACTTTATGTGAATCTGAATGTCTGTGTGTGGTCTTTAGCAAACAGCAAGCCAGGGCAGGTGGGAGTCAAGTTTTGGAGTAGCCATGAGTCCAGGAAAGAAAGTGAAGAGACCAGAGGATCTCTGAGTTGGCTACTGGAGAGACAGGGGGTCCTTCTGAGAAGACTGTGGTGGGGTCAGCTGCTGGTGAGGCCACAACTCTGCACTAGCTACCAGAGGAACCTGTTTGCCTGTTTGTTATTTCTGTGTCAGGCAGATTTGTATCTCTGGGGATCCAGAGGTCATCCACTGAACAGGCTGGGTGTCCCTAAAGCCAGCACTGGACAAGGGAGCCACCATTCATAGCTGTAGATCTATTACCAGTAACTAGAGTGGAACTACAGGTCTTTGGGATAAGATATCTGCATGCCAAAAACTGGAAAGACTTGGGATCCAGGTGTTAACAACATATTAACATGTTAACATATAAACATATGCAAATACATGTTTATTTTCCATTGATGGGCTTCTGTCCTGATCAGTCAGAGAGAGGAACAGG
This sequence comes from Agelaius tricolor, assembly GCF_023055355.1. NCBI lineage: Eukaryota > Metazoa > Chordata > Aves > Passeriformes > Icteridae > Agelaius > Agelaius tricolor. The sequence continues at coordinate 42,752,734 of NW_027269262.1, read as the reverse complement.
ATGGGGCCATTAATGCTGTTTGTTTATTGTGTCAGTGCTGTGTTTTCTGCCTGGGTCAGTCAGCATGGCCAGCCATGTCTGTATCTGTATCTGTATGTGTGTGAGCCTACTGGGAACACACACCCAGCCTTGCCACTACCTGGATCTGGGAACCTACTGGATTTTAGGAACTGGTACACCAGCAGTAGGCGAGAGGATGGCAAGTGTGAACTGAAAACGGGAGGGTTTGCAAAGTGTGGGGAAAGCCAGGCCTGGAAGGCACAGTCAAGGACATATAGAGTCAGGCAATGTCCAAGCCAACCTCACTAATCAGGCTGCTGAATAATGCCTTGTTCATGGATCTCTTCCAAAAATGCAGCTCACACACGGAAGGACACTTCTTTTGAGTCCTTCAGCAGAGAAAAAGGCACATAGTATCCAGTCCTCTGCTAATGGCTGCTTGCAAGGCAAACATGCTGATCCTGATCCTCCAGCTGCTTCCCTGATGTCAGAAAGAGAATTGACTCAGCCTAGCATGATGCATGTGGGCTACTCAGAGGTGATTTGCTGCAAGCCCTGCTGACAAACATTTGTGGAAAGGCAGGGCTGGAGCTGAGAGCACAGAGCTGAGATGACATTGTTCATGTCACAGCAACTTAAGGGCAGACAGGCTGCGGGTGGCCTCCCAATGCACAGATTTTGGGTTATTTGGAGGTCATGTGTTGATTGGTGGGGGCTACCTTGACTGTGTTCAAGCTGCAGAAAGCACCCAAGATTGTTCTCCAGAAAAGCCCCAGCTCGGCCACCTTTCAACAAGTGGATAAGGAGGTTCTGTATTTCTGGCCTCAGGGCTGCTCTTGCACAACAGCAGAGACTGGGTTGGGCAGCACAGATGTGCATGGACAGATGAATGTCTCCCACCAGGGCTAAATACTGGAATAGGCTGTATAGACAATGGCATCCCATGGAAGAGTCATGCTGACATGACAGCAGGAACTCTCTACTTGGGAAACTCTGCAGCAGTTACCCAAAGGGGTCATGAAGCAGATTCAGCAGCTGTGGGAAAGTGGCTTCCTCTCTGGAGGAGAAAGAAAATCCCCTTTTTCATTAAAAATCAAGCATTTCCAACCATACATATCCCAGGGCAAACTCTGTATGGTGGTGACATGAGCTGTCAGGAAAGTTTCTTCACAGACTGCTTGACATCCCAGTTACAATTTTCAGACAGAAGCTTGTCTTACTGGCAAAAGAAAAAACAAAACAAAACAAAACAAAAACAACAACAACAACAAAAAACAAACAAAAAAACCCCAAACCAAACAAACAAAAACCCAAACAAAATAACCGTCAACAAACAAACAAACAAACAAACAAGAACAACCCCCCAACCAACCAACCAAACAGACCACAAAGAAAACCACTCCAAAAAAACAAAACCAAGATACCCATCAGGAAAGAGCTGGGTGAAGAAGATGGCAGGGCACAGAGAAGGGCTACCCATCCTTTTGGATGCTGCCCCAACACAGAATCATGGAACCGCAGGATCAGTTAGGTTGGAAAAGACCTCTGAGATCATTGAATGTAACCCACGATTAACGCTACCATGTCACCTAGGCCATGGCACTAAAGTGCCACATCCAGTCTTCCCTTGAACATCTCCACTGCCTCCCTGGGCAGCCTGTCCCAATGTCTCATCACCTTTTCTGGGAAGAAATTCTACCGAAGCAGAGCTGTGCAGCGAAGGCTGCGATGTGGGCGCCCGTCGGGGCGGGGGCACAGGAACAGGGAACGGTGTCCGGCCCCCGCACGGGGGTTTGCTGGCCTGGCTTTGGGCTGAGCAGCAGCACACCAGGGATGGGAGCTGCCGCTGGGGCAGGAGGACCCCCAGGGACCCCGCTGCCGTCGGGGACAATGCGGGGCCGGTGTCACCCAGCCGGGCCGGTGTCGCGCCCCGGTGCCGAGGGCGGTGCCGGGCGGGGGCGGCCGCGGGCGGGCGGGGGTGCGGAGCCCATAAAGCACCGCCCGGTGGGACGGCGCCGTGCACGGCCGGGCTGGGCGGCGGGACAGCGGGCGCACGGCGGGGCGAGCGGCTGCAGCCATGAGGGAGATCGTGCACATCCAGGCGGGACAGTGCGGAAACCAGATCGGGACCAAGGTGAGCCTGACGGGGAGCCGCCGCCTGCCCGCCGCTTGCGGAGCCTCCGAGCGCCCGGGGGACGCGCCCGGTGGTTCCCCGGGGCTGCTGGAACCCCCGGGCTGAGCTGGGCTGGGCCGTGCCAGCCGCCCCCGCTCCCATCGCCCCTGCTTGGATGCCGCTGCCGAGAGGCGCCGGCCGCGCCCGGGGCACCGCGCATCGCTCCGCTCCCCGTGACCATAAAAGGCCTTGGGAAGCACCGAAACCGAACGGGACAGCTTTAAAAAAATTGTCTTAAAACTTTTTAAAAACTGTTTTTCTGTTTGAGCCGGCCAGGCCGCGGTTGAGAGGCGGGGGAGGGCGGCAGAGCCCGGGCGGGCCCTGGGGCGCGGAGCCGGCGCTGCCCGTGGGGTTTGAATCCCGGTGCCCGCCCGGCTCCCGGCTCCCGCTGCGGGCCGGGAGGGGCGGCGGGCACGCCTGGAATCCGGCAGCTGCCGCCGCCGCCCCCGGCCCGGGCTCGGCAGGGAAGTTCCCAACCCACTTCTCGCTTTTCCTCCCTCAGTTTTGGGAAGTGATAAGTGATGAGCATGGCATTGACCCAGCCGGAGGCTATGTTGGTGACTCAGCGCTGCAGCTGGAAAGGATCAATGTCTACTACAATGAATCATCTTGTAAGTGTGGGATGGGGACCGGGAGGGGTGCGGGACAGGGGGCTCCCTGGGAAGGGGCACAGGAATCAGAAGATGACGGGCTCATAAAGCCATATCGCACATCTGGCCACACTCCTCACATGCCACCAGCTCCCCAGCTGCGCCCAGCTCAACAGAAAATGTTATCTACTTTCTTACAGAGTATTAAGATGGCTGGGTGCTATCTCCCCAGACACAGAGAAGTAGCACAAGGGGCTGTCCTTAGGGCCTGGAGGTGGAGGTTTGTTTATTATTTAACATTACAGTAGGAGTTTGTTCTTCAAATGTGTGATTACTTCACCAAATGCATTTCTTCAATTACTCCAAATTAAACTGTTGGTTACATAAGCCCACACCAGTAGTACTCTCTCTTTAATTTTCATGAATGAGAGGGTTGGGCCACAGGTAATAGAGAACTGTTTCATTAATGAGATGGCAAAAGGCATCCAAGTCCTCAGAGTCCTCTGCTATTGAAGGGTGTTCACAGTGTAAAATGGGGACCTGGAGTCCTTTGGCCTGTGTACACGAACCTGCAAGTGTGAATGTTTCATCTTTTGTCCAGCTGGGGTTAATTCATATTATTTACCTGAGTTTCCTTGAACAAATTCAACCTGACACAGATTGTTTGTTTTATGCTTTGTGGTAGATGTGCTGACTACTACTGTTTGCTATGTACACCAAGTAGCTCTTTCAGTGGAGGAGAATCCTTCAAACACAAAAGCTTGTGGATAACTTGAACATAAGCACTTCACTCAGCCTGATTTTACAGAAAATATTACCTACTTTCTTAAAAAGAACAAGTAAACCATTTCTTTCTAATCAGAAACTCCCTAATATCTCTTGCTAATAAAGAGCTTGCAAAATGTAAAATCTGTAGAGTCCAAATTATGTCAGGCCTGTTTTCCAAGCTGATTTGATTTATTCCTGTGGAGGTGGGTTTTTCACCTCGATGACTTTCTGTATAGGAAGTACTTACATATGTATGAACTATGTAGACTAACAATATGGGATGTAATAGATTTGTGTATTAAAAGCTATAACTGTGCTAGCTTATTTCTGAACATTAAGGGCATGCTTACTTTGTGTTGTAGCCCACAAATTTGTACCAAGAGCAGTCTTGCTGGACTTGGAGCCGGGAACCATGGATAGTGTGCGCTCTGGTCTTTTTGGTCAGCTCTTCCGGCCCGATAATTTCATCTTTGGTATGTGGATGTTTCTCTGTAAAAAACAGACTTCTACAACAATTGTTTGATTACCAAGTGAATGGTCAAAAAGCATTCAATCTCCCTGTTCCTACTGAGAAATCCTAATAGCTAAAACAATGAAATTGCAATTATTATGTAAGCCGGTCAAAACATCCTGTTAAGTGAAAAAGTCATTCTTTTGTTGATCATTCCTTCGGTTAGCAAACTGCTGGAAGTTTCCGATAGTATTCAGAGAAAGTACATTTGCTTTCCACATATATGAACTCCAGAGAAATCCTGAGGCCAGTTCTTCACAACAAAATGCACAGAAATTCTGCAGAAAATGGAGGGGGGAGGAAAAACCTCAACCACAAACCAGCCAGACTACCCTTCACTTAAATTCACATTAAATGCTCGAGTACAGAATTGGTTTTAGGCTGTGTAATTAAACTTTTTCAGTATATCCTTGCAGTGTAGTAACAGTGGAGGAAGATAATCTGTAATATAGAAAACACAGATGTAGCCACAGTTACTGGGTTAGTTTCTAGCATAATGAGGAACAGTCTGAAAATAAGTGGAGACGTTCTGGTTTTGCAGTGTTCTTGCAGAGGGCTGTTTTTACTTTTACTGCTTTACTTTGGACTTTGTAGTACTTTGCATCTAAGCTTAAAAATGCACAGAGCATCCTTATGGAGCATTGTCAGTCCCTTTGCACTAAGGGAGGAACAGCACGTGGAAGTTAAGTGAGCCACTTGCTGAAATGGGAAGTCTGAATGAAAGCTACCCTGAGAACTTTCATGTTCTTTTGGTTTCCAAGTCTGCACTAGCCACAAACACAATTTCCTCCTCACAGGGCAAGCTTAGGTTGGAACTCAGTTTGGTACGTTGTGTTAACATAAGGAAGGAACAGTGCCAGGGACAGGCAGAGGAAAGATAAACATAGTTTGAACAGTATAAAACAAATCTGGCTTGTTTGGTTGGAGAGGGGAGTGAAAAAGCCATACAGAGTTCGTTTAAGAGGAATTTAAAACTTTTATGCCATCCATGTTGTTCTCCTGTAAACTCCATGGCAGTGATGTTAAGGGTCTCTTCCAAAGGAGCTGCAAATTACAACATGTAGCTTAAGGTGTAAACTTAGGGAGAAAAGCCATAGACACAGGCAGCTTTATGAAATCTGTTTCTGTGTTCAGGTTTTTCCTTTCATTCCCTTTCACCTGCACGAACCACACAAGCATTCTGAAAGTGAATTCGCCTGACCTATGGAAATACCTGAACTGGAGCTTTACAGTTTGGCAGAACACCAGTAAAACCAGAGCAAAATCAATTCAGAATGTCTTCAACAATAGCCCAGTTTGCTGTGCTCCCTTCCTGCCAAGATAACAATGAACCCACAGCATGTGATCGACTCGTATCTGTCAGAGGCCCCTGCCAGCATCAGGCACTGTCCTCCCAACCTGCTGAATAATGTAGAATGGCTGAGTGCTGAAGTAATGAACTTCTGTGTTAAAAGCCAACAAAGCATTTTGTTTTCTCGTTTAAAAATCTGGCCTGGGCCCACAAAGGATTTTGTGGCAGGAGCTGGCAGTCCCATACTTGCTGTAGCCCAGGCTGTAAGGGCTCATTCTGATGGGGGTGTTTTCCACCTCTGCTTGTATGAACCTGCATGTGCCCACATCTCCACAGCAAGTAGCCATGGATCATCAATCAGGATTTCATGCAGGTGTATTGACCATATGTACATGGTCACACACTCCAGATACAGGAATTTTATATCAAACCAGCAAGAAATTTGAGATGGCCACAAAATAATCCTTCTACTTTAAGGCCTGTGTTAACAAGGTAGTGATTTAAAAGGTGAAGAACTGCAGGTGGAACAATCTTGCTGTATGAGAGCAATAGGCCTCCTGGCCTTCTGACTGCACACAATTGCCACCAGGAGCTGCTGTGATCTCTGATGTGTCTCCTCCTGTTAACCAGTATTCATTTGTACATTTTTGCATTTGTTGTTTTCTTTTCTTGTGTACACCCTTGGTAGATTTGCTACAGAGATACCACTTCAATTTCATTTGTATGAACTGATGGGGGCAACCAAAAAATATCTGTCCAGCAGTTAAAGGCAAGTTCTGTAGCAGGGCTGTTCACATCAAGCTCCTAAGTTTTAATGTGCAAGCTACTGAACTCTTTTACCAGGTTTGTCTTATATTTTGAGCAGTGAAGAGAGTAGAGGAGTGAAGGAAGATTGTAGGAAACAAGTGCCATTTTAGGGACTAAAAAATAAATTGACTGTTAGACAAATGACTTCTCTGCATGTGCAGCTCAACCTGAACATGTGTGATAACCCTACAGTGTGTTGGAGAAAGAAATATTCATAGAGGGACCTGGAGGTTCCAGGAATGCAGATAAGTTGTCGGATTGCTTCATACAGGCTTTTTTAGATCCTGGCAGATGACAGATGGAGGATGCTGGAGCTGGGCTTGAAGGATGGGCAAAAAAATTGCCAGGTCCTGAGTTTTTGGACACAGGCTCATTTTCCACCCAGAGAGTTTAGCCCCAGTGAAATTTGATAATTTCTATGTGTTTGTGTTAGATTTTCAGAGGTCAGGTAAGTAGGCACGTGATAATTGGAGGCCATCCAGTAGAGTTGCACAGAATTGTGATCAGGATTTCCAGATTTGTGGCAGCCTTGTCAGGGCCATGGCACCTCCAGACTGTATTGTCATGGGGCTGGAGCTTCCAGGGCATGTTTACATGCTCTGTGTTGTGGTAGCCTTACAGTGCTGTAGAGCCAGTGGTTCTGGAAGCATTAGATAACTGGGTGTAGAAGCAGGAAATCACCAGTAAAAATTCTGGAGACCCCAGGCACATGGCTGACTAGTGGATGGAGTGTAGTGTTGCCACAGGAGTAGCTGATAGTTGTCCTAAAATCAGAATTTATGTCCGATAGGAGATAAATGCCTTCTGCTTTTTGGAGAGGTTGTCTGCTTGTTTGTGTGCATCCTGATGTGCTTTCCTGTCCATAGTAGGGGATCTGCTGAAGCAGGCTGCAGGTGTTACAAACATATTTAATTCTGGAAGGATATTACTTTGTGCTTTGCCCAGCTGGACAGGAAGTGCTGAGCTCCCTGGGCTTAAAGAGAGAAAAATATAGCAACATACAGAACAATGCATTAGATAACTAAATACACCATGAGGAAACCAAGCATTTATGCAGTGCAAAAAAGTACAGAGGATTTCAGAAGTGTCCCAGCCAGCAGTTTCCCTGGTTCCTATCTTTGGCACCAACATGGTGCTGTGGGAATTGAAATGAGAAATGGTAATAGGAAGGGAGGGGAAGGTCTTGGGGAACAGCACAGAATTTGCCAGCTCTATAATTAATTCTGAAAGCATTGCTCAGTCTGAATACCACTCCCAGGAGTACCCTAAGTGAGTTCAGTGGCACAATGTATGTGTGTAGTAGACACTGAGGAACGGGAGTAGTAAAAAATTGATTGCCCAATTTGATCCTCCGCGTTATCTAACCAATAACAAAACAGTGACAATGGCAAATGATCCACACTTTATCTTAATAAACTGAGTGGCACATAAAACAAGAAGGGAAGTCTTGGGAAGAAAAGAATGGACTCATCACTTTTCTGAACTATCAGTAATCCGATTTTCCAAGTCATTTTGCATATCCTGAAGGATAGTGAGTTTGTAAGGAAATCAGTAAAACCTAAAAGGCACTTAACTTCTAAGTTTTGGAAATAATGTCCCTGAAGCTTCTGTTGATCACAATTTTCATTCAGGCTAGGTAACCACGAATTTTAAAAGCTATTTTTCCTGATATAACAAGTTAAATAGGATTTTGAAGCCCAGCTTTATTCTTAAATGACAATGTTTTCTCTTTGACTCACAAGAACAGTCCAAGAGCCTCTCACTTTCATTGAGATACATGCATCGTGATTTAGCTTTGCATGCATCATGGTCCTTACAGACAGAAAGCATTTAAATATCCAACAGTCATCTTGTGTTTACAGAATCATCAGGACTGGGAGTGTGAGAGTTTCCAAAACAAGGAGTTAAGGCCATCTTTTTGCACTTATGGAAGGTAAAATGACAAAAACGAAAAAAACACAACAACAAAAAAAAAAACCAAAAAAACCCAAAAAAACAACCAACCAACCAAACAAAAAAAACCAAAAAAACCAACCCCCCCATACACTCAAAGGCATTAATGAAAACTGCCAGAGACTATATAAAAAGTTTATGTTGATACTTACAGAGATATTTGTAGGCAAAACTGAAGAGCACAGTTATCTACCTGACAGGTGTGTAGCAGCTTTTGTTACAGATGTGAGTCAATGTAGAGTGCAAATATCAAACCTTGCCAATGATTTTGTGTATTTTCTTTCCCTGTTGTATCTCACTTCAGGACAAACTGGTGCAGGAAACAACTGGGCTAAAGGGCACTATACAGAAGGGGCAGAGCTGGTTGACTCTGTGCTTGACGTAGTGAGAAAAGAGAGTGAGCACTGCGACTGCTTGCAAGGATTTCAGCTCACTCACTCCCTGGGAGGAGGGACAGGGTCTGGCATGGGAACCCTACTCATCAGCAAGATCCGAGAGGAGTTTCCGGACAGGATAATGAATACCTTCAGTGTCATGCCTTCTCCTAAGGTTTCTGACACCGTGGTGGAGCCGTACAACGCCACGCTTTCGGTCCACCAGCTGGTGGAGAACACAGATGAAACCTACTGCATCGACAACGAAGCTCTGTATGACATTTGCTTCCGCACCCTGAAGCTCACCACCCCCACCTACGGAGATTTAAACCACTTGGTCTCTGCCACCATGAGCGGGGTGACCACATCCCTGCGTTTTCCAGGCCAGCTCAATGCCGACCTCCGGAAGCTGGCAGTGAACATGGTCCCCTTCCCGCGCCTTCACTTTTTCATGCCGGGCTTTGCTCCTTTGACGGCGCGGGGCAGCCAGCAGTACCGAGCGCTCACGGTGCCAGAGCTGACCCAGCAGATGTTCGATGCCAAAAACATGATGGCAGCCTGTGACCCGAGGCACGGCCGGTACCTGACGGTGGCCACCGTCTTCCGCGGCCCCATGTCCATGAAGGAGGTGGACGAGCAGATGCTGGCCATCCAGAACAAGAACAGCAGCTACTTCGTGGAGTGGATCCCCAACAATGTCAAGGTGGCGGTGTGTGACATCCCTCCCCGTGGCCTCAAGATGGCCTCCACCTTCATTGGCAACAGCACTGCTATCCAGGAGCTCTTCAAAAGGATCTCGGAGCAGTTTTCTGCCATGTTCAGGAGAAAGGCCTTCCTCCACTGGTTCACAGGAGAGGGGATGGATGAAATGGAATTTACGGAAGCAGAAAGCAACATGAATGACCTGGTTTCAGAGTATCAGCAATACCAAGAAGCAACAGCAAATGATGGAGAGGAAGCTTTTGAAGATGATGAAGAAGAGATCAATGAATAAAAAATTAGGTGCGAGATTTTTTCCAGGCCAAATTCTCAAATCTGGATTTCTGATAATTAGGCTTGTAAATCCATACTTATGTTTAAAAAGTAATAAAAAAGGGAGCATGAATTTCAGGAGTTAGAAGGGCTTTTCAGAGTCCATTTGGATCACTGTGGACACTCGGCATTGCTGGAAATTGGGCCATTTCTATTCATGAGACAAATGTAAGGCATTCAGTTACGACTTTGGCCTAAGAGTCTGAACGTGGAGATTGCTGGTTTGGGATCTTTTTTCTTTAGGGTTGTCATCCCTAAAGCTGCAGAAGAGAAGATGTAAAATAGGCATGAAAATCTACAAATTAGAGCTGCACTATTTTCATCCAATTATGAGTAAGAAAATCTTGTGAGCTTGAAGTATTCTGTACCAAATGTACAATACTAAACTGCCAGAAACAAAATTTATTCATAATAAAAGAAAAAGTTTTTAGATATGCTGTACAGTAACTGTTAACAGTGATATTTGATTCCAGTCCTCTAAAAATAAAATAAAAATTAATAGTACCCTCTCAAGCAGAAGTGTTCTGGGCAGTCAATGCTACATAAATACCCAGTGAGCTGCAGGCTAGAGGCTGGATTTGTGTGATGTGACTTCATCACTTGCTGCTGCTGAATAATCACAAATGATATCTGTGATATATAGATGAATCTGATAGATGTATCTGATATATAAATTAGATCCCCCCCATTTGTGATGTGGCACCCCAATATCTTACTGGGCTTCCTGGCTATCACCAGCTGCTAATGCTATTCCTAACTCTATTTGACCCAGCCCATATAGCTGAAATCCAGATATTCCACAGATCATGGTGGGACAGGGGACACAGGCTATGTGCCAACAGATCTCACTACCTGGGTTTGTAAGTTCACCACACCTACAGATGCTGTGCATGTCTTACTACCAAGATAGATTAAAACAACTGGACAGGTAAAGGTTAAAGTACAAGAGCATTTATCCACAATACTCAAAGCAGTTGGCAAAATGAAAGATGAACAACAGGTTTATCTGCCCCAACTAAAGCCAAGTCAGAAAGGTCTCTGCCTAAGCCAGCTGACAAAGTGACTGCTGGGCATTTGCTCTCCGTGCATGCTTTATGTTTCTGCTCATATCAATTAAACAGCCCTTCTCCATTAGAGAGCCTCCACCAGAGAACACTCTGTCTACTTGGAGTCTCTTATTTAGGCCAGTTCCTAGGCAACAAAGCAAGCAAACAAAGGAGAAAGCTTCTGGAAATCCAAACTTTAAATGTTTCAAGAACTCTTGCTTTTTCTTCTTGCTTTCAGAAGCACTTCCCAAGCAAAACTGTTGCTCAATACTTAAAAAGGTACTTTACAAATATAGTGAAATTTCCAAAGATCTGCTTCTCCTGACAAGATGATGCTTTGCTAGTTTGGGATCCAGGGAATGAGACAGAATTTAGGAAGTATATAAACCAGGCAACTCTTAATCACATAACCTGAAGCTGTCTGCCCAATGCAATTCCACACAGAAATGGAACTAAATTAGTTTTAATGAAGTTTTTCACAGAAAGTGACTTCAGAGGTTGAGATAGTTGCTGGAACTTGGCACGGAGGCAGAGCTTGAGGGCCCAGCTGATTGTCTTTAGAAGAATCACAGAGGAGACAGCAGTCACAGGGCCATGTTCTTTGCTACATCTAGTGATGCCAAAAGGATTTATGACTAGCCATAGAACAGCTTTAAATATGTATTTTATAAATGTGAGATGTGGCTATATATTAATTACAGCATGAGATAAAGTTATAACATAACATACATTGAAGAGAAGTAACTGTGCAGGACAATACAAAGCAAAATCCATTGGGAGTAAAGCCATTAAACAAAGTGAAGTTGATTCTTTGTAAGTGGTTGACTATTTGCTTTGAAAGGAGGGGGATGCCTTACAGGCTCAGAGCCTGCCATCACACAGCTGTGGCACAGGCTTTCCAATTAAAGCACTAGCATATTTTCTCTGAATGAAATAGAATTAACCTTCTTATTGTGTGTGAAACTGCATTTTATTGTAACACACATTTAATAACTAAGTCCAAGTCATAAATTCTGGTATTTCTCTGGAAAAAAAAAAGTTAATACTTTAAAATGCCAGAAATCTTGGCATTGCTAAATAATGGAGTTGTTAAGTTGGTGAACCAGCCTGTTCCTTATTGCATTTCATACACTTGACTCAAAATGCAGAATGCAGACTCTGAGGCTGTGGAATTCAGCCCTCACAATGATCCTGCTTTGACTCACCCATTCTTGCACATGTGTTTACTTGCAACTGTTTGATGTGAATTTCTAGAATGTGTGGAGGTGGAAGAGGCAAACTAATGCTCTCTTTAGAAAAAAGAGACAGCTCTTCCATCTGATCCTAGGGGCAAAAAACCCCTCCCATCATAATGAACTCAGGACCCTGCAGAGTAGGAGGACCATCAGAGGACCAGTTTGTGCATAAGTGGTAACAAAGCCTCAGGAAGCACAAACACTTCCTGTTTCTCTTCAGTCAACCAACTCTCATCACCTTCCTTTCCTGAGAAACAACTGAAAATTGTTTTAGTAGCAAATTTACTGAGCAATTCCTTCAGTTGCACTTCCTTTCAAATAAGGAAGCTTGGAAGCTTCTCTCTTATTTTGCAATCTCCATGGTGAGTCCCACCTGGCTTTGTTACTCTTCTTCTCAAAGTCCTCACCTGTCTGTTTTTCATTTTCCCTTTAGTTTTTCAGCCTAGTCTCTGGCTGAAACCTTTTATTTCTGTGCCTGGCCCATCATATTTTTCTCTTTTTTAACTGCTTTGGACCTGGCCACAGAGCAGTATCTAGCAGCAGGTCCAGGACAAGCCAGACCCCAGGAGTCCTAGAAGTGCAGCTCCCACTGCTCAGACACAAACACACGTGTCAAGGCTAGGCTGGGGAGGGCAGAAAAGATGGCAATCTACACCACTGACACCACTTGGAAACTGGGACTGGGAGAGCTGCTGCCTGGGAAGAGGGTGTGGCATCAGGACAGAAATTGGAATCTAACTCCATAGGGCAGCCACTTTGCAAAGCCATCTGGTCAAAGCCAGCAAGCAATGGAGCAGGCTCTCAGCTCACAGTCAGGAGAGTCCTTGCACATGCTGCCTTAACCATGTCAGGCTCTTGGTTTCTTTGCATCCCATGATTACTGCTCAGATTATGCTCTCCCTTCCTTCTCTTGCACTTCTATCCCTCAGGAAAATGAGGTCAGCCCTTGGGAACAGAGTGAGGTTGGGAAAGAGGGTCCAGACCTGCTCCTTCTCCCAGCCTTGGGAGGAGCAGGGAACTCAACTCCTCCCTTGGTGCTGCACAAGCCCCTAGTAGCTGAAGCAGCACTGCTCAGTTTGCTGGCAAAAATTCATCTGGCATTATTGGCAGCCACAGCACAGACTAAACTTGATTTTCTTGATTCATGTTCAACCACCTGACATCCTAAATTTGGGAGTTGAAGGAGGCTAGCAATACTCTTGAAAGAAGCAGGTGGGGTAAACAGCTTTTTTGGGTTGTTTTTCTGTATCTTTGATTCTAAAATCCCAACACTGTCAAATTCTGCCATTTTTGGCACAGAAGATTAAGAGCTGCTAATGTAAGGCTAAGCAAGCAAGTTAATGCTCTAAAACAGAGGCAAAGGTAAAGGAGAGGTAAGGCCATTTTCATACATCTATTAATTACATGCTGCAACTGAACAGGAGTGGAATTTATTAATAGACACAAGCAGGGAGTAAGAGAAACCATCTCCTGTAGATGATTTTTTTCAGAGTCTGGTAGTGCCATTGTGAAGAATCAGGTTAAGGGTTTGGGGGTTGGGTGGTTGATTGCTGAGTTTTCTGTTGGTTTTATTTAGCAAGGAATGAAGAAATGCAGAACTCTGACCTTTACTGTATAAGCACAGCTAGTCCTCAGCACTGGCTACAAACTGAATATCCCAGACAAGAAGTGTTCAGCTAAACTGGAGGATGAGAAAATAACAAACAAGGCATTAATGCAGAATACATAATAAGCTACAACACTAGAGCATAAGCACAGAAATCAAGCACTGCTTTATCATGTGTGCAAGATTTGAGTTTTATAGAAGAATTTTGCTATTGCAATAAATCATTCTAAACTTTGACTCCAAAAGTTAATGAAATTTAGTTTTTTTCAGGCTGCTTTCCAGTTTATCATCCATTCTTTAATAAATGCAATAGCAATAAATGGAAGTGTTTAACAACTAAAAATTCCCAGTAAATATGCCCAAAATAGCTGTATTTGCTGTTTTCCTCATTCCTCTTCACTGTAAAGCCAAGTAACATGACAGGTGGAAAAAGTTCTGTCATGAAGAAAAAGAAAATCCAAAAGAATAATTTCCATAAATAATTTAACTGAAACACATTTAGAACCAAGGGTCTAAACTTTCAGATAAACTTTTTCCTTTGTCATCCTACTGGTTCCCAGTATGTTGCAACATACAGATGGAATCAGTCACTAGTTATCCTTCTAACCTGCCCTCTGACTCTTTACCCTTAAAGGATTTTTGGTCCAGCAGAGAAGATTGGTTCGCTTTCCTTCCCCCCCACCCTTAACCACCACTCCACCCATGCTTCCTTGTCTTCTGCTGGGATGAGGAGAAAGACCATTAATTTTTGAACAGCTAAATTCTCCAACCAATGAATCCTTAGCAGGCAGCAGAAAATGAGAAGCAGACTACTAAGACAACTGTATTCAACTAAGCAGGGGAAAAATCCCCATAGCTTCTCCCCCATAGCTTTTGTTAAGCAAATGAGTATGAAACTCTGACAATCTACTTTATGGCCTTTGGCTTTGGTTGCTGCTTGTATTTGTGAACACAACCATTTAACCCTATTTTAACAGAGTTTTGCATTGCTCTGAATGCTATACCCAAAAACCAGCAAAAAAAAAAAAAAAAAAGAAAAAAAAAAAAGGGACAGCTTTGTTCAGAAAAGTACTGTTTTTATTGACTCAAACTGTATTTACACATCACATTCATATGTTCAATAGTTTACAGAACTCTGTAAAAAACTGACTGGTAAAACTGCAGGAGCCGAACAGTTTCAGACTTAAGACACTGAACCATGAGTACATTTTAAGATATTTAAGCAAGTGTTCAGTTTTCACTGTCAACTTACATGGCAGTTCTCTGTAGACAAATTCTAAAATCAAAATGAGGTAAAGGGGAAAGGGTCAGATGAAAGAGCTGATAGTTTTGCAAAGCTAGTACTTTGTACAACCAGACTTCCACATTTGACAATGCACTTTGTATGATTCTTTTTCTTTTTGGAAACAGGTCATATACAGGTATAGTTTAGATAAATAATCAAAAAAACCCTTTGATTTTTGTAAGCTTACAGATGTTTGAAAAAAAAAAAAACAACCAGTGCCACAAAATCTGTGCATGAATCTGAACTGTTCCAATGCTTGAGAGGCTCAGTTCTGGCATTCCACTGCAGCTCCAATTCCTTGTATGCTTCTCCAGCTGGCAAACAAAAGATGATCACCTTTTACCAGTGAACTGATGATCTCACACACGTACATCAGAAGCAGAACATCCTTATCTCATCCCAAGAGATCACTCTTCCACCCATCACTAATACAGTTTGGTTGAATAAATATTTTTTGTTTTGAAGTACAAACTAGGTGAGTTTGTTTCTCTTCCAGAGTGCAAGTCACCATGGGCACACACTTCACAGTTAAAATGGCATCCCTCCTCTGATCTGCCTAGCGACCTGTTCATCTGTTGTCTCCTCTTTTTCTTTTTCACGCTCTTTGTTCCAGTCTTTAAGGCCTTCTGGTAGTGAAGTATCCTCATCCAAGCTTCCTGTACCTTCCACAAATTCTTCATAAGTAGACTTTTCTGCAAATGGTCTTGGGCCAAGCAACTCTAGCATGTCACTTTTATCAAGCACTTCCTTCTCCAGCAGCCGCAGGGCAACCTGGAATAGCACAACAAGTTGTGTCAATGGACACCTAAGATGGCTGTCCTGTTTGGAGGGATTTCTTAAGGCAGTTAGTTTGGCATCAATTAATTTTGATAGCAAAACCAGGTTGTTCAGAGTTCATCAGATACAAGATTCTTCTCCCCCTTGAGCATTTTTAGGGAGCACAAATACAATTTTATTTTTAATCCTGCTTTTAAGACTAAGCAAAGTGCCCTCACTGTGGGTCACTGTTGTTTTTATTGTTGCTTCAGAACAGCAGCTTTTTGCTTCTGCCAAAAGGCTCCTGATGCAAGACATTAAGTGGTACATGAAAACAAGTTCCCTTCCAGTCAGTGGGGATGGTTCAGTCGGGCTGCTGCTGTGTTACAAGCTCAACAGCACCATAAAACACCAATGTGTGAACACTGCACCAGGGGAGTTTGAGCCTTGGGTCAGTGAGCTCATTGTTCAGCACAAACCACATTCAATGATCTCTTTTGGGATGCTGACCTGCTACAACAGGATTTATGGAGCCTATACAAAATTGTCTCCTTGTCAGTAAGCCTATTGGAAGGCTGTCCTAGAAAATTATCTGTTTGCTGTATCAGGTGGCATGAAGAAAGAGAATATGCACAAGCTGAATCTTGCCTGCAGTGAGGCAGATCACAAGCAGCCAAAGGACAGAACAGAAGAAGAGAAAGATATTTTGATTAACCCTAAAAAGAAATTCAGAGAAAGGAAGTCATATGAACTTCCCTGGTTACAAGAGCTTCTTCTGCCCCCCAAAAATTGGGATTCTGGTGTTTAATCTCTGGGTTTTTAAGTTTGCCTATCACATCTACTAAACCCTATTTAGCAGGCAGTCTCCTCCCTCCAACTTTCCAAATGAATATTGACCACATAAGCAGGGAGGGATGTTAAATCATGCTTGTGAGATGCTCAGAGGTGTTCCAACACAGAGGGATATTTCTGTTAAGTCTTGTGACACATTCTTAAGATTACATCAAATGGGTTTTGAGCAAACTTCCTCATATACAGTCTCTATTTTAAATCTAAATCAGTTCAATTCAGATTTTGGCTTACCAGCTGGAACTTAGTGGCTAAAAACACTGTAATACTCACCTTCTCCACTTCTGCTTTCTTCTCAGTCAGCAGATTTAATGTCCTTTCATAGGCAATGTTAATTAGTGACCGCACTTCTTCGTCTATCAACCTGGCAGTTGCCTCGCTGTAAGGTTTCTCTAAGACCATGTCTCCTTGGCGAGGGAGATCAAAGGAAATCTGCCCCACTTTTTCATTCATACCAAACTGAACAATCTGAAGAAAAAAAAATTAAATAAACCAAGGAGAGATAGCAAGAATTTAGGGTATGTTGAAGTAAATATGGCCAACAAAAAGGACAGGAAGAATTTTGCTATAACCTAATCTTTTCCTGTAACATCAACCCTTCCCTGAAAACTCAAGTCTACTGAAGTTTACACACATGCATTGACTTTCACTTATTTCTTTTTCCTGATTAAAGTGAAGGACACAAATAAGACCATTTTAAAGTGGTTGCTAGTGGTATGCATAGTGCTTTGCTGTTTAAATTCTAAGATATTACACAAAAAACACTTCAGCCTTCCTTAAGCAGTAAAACCCTTCTTTACCAGAAATAGGAGTGTTTTGCCAATTCAAAATACTTCTAAAGTTTAGCGTACTCTACTCAACCATAAAGATAAGCTGACTTAAGTACTAAAGTAGAGGGTCTTGAAGGTTTTTCTATCAAGTCCAAAAATCATATGCTATTCCTCATCCCAAGACACTCCTTTAAAAATGTCAAACAATTCTTATCTTGCTTCACTCAGTACTGAATACTGACTTGTCCGGTTGCCAAATGTGGATGTTTTTAAGTTGCATTTTCCTCCAGCAGAAGCAATTTCAAACTGCTATTTATTTATTCACTCCATGGCTACTATCAATTTGATGGTTACTAAAGCAGCACTTCTCAGTCTAGCAAGATCCACATGGGTATGACAATGAATATTCAGAATTCAAAGAGATCTCACCATTAGAACCAAGTATCTTTACCTGCTTTCTTAATTTTGGTTGACATGTACAAAAGTCTGTAAGTAGACTTATTTTATAAATTTAAAATTGAGCAAGAGTCACTGAAGATCTCATAGCATTAACAGGATATCATTATACATTGCCTTTCAGAACTGAGGTGACAAGAAGCACACCTGAGACCGGGAAGTAGGTGGGGTTTGGGAATAAGCATGCAGGGGAAGACAAGCATACTCCAAAACGTCTCTTGCTCCTTGTGAGTGTCTTATGAGATGATACCCTTTGTCCTGATGCAGGAAATGTAGTAACACACCTGTGTGTAGCCCACAGCTACACTTAGGTGAGTCATTGCATTGATAAGATTTTAAATTACTCATCTACATTAGTTAACATGATACAAACACAAACCAATGTCTTAATTCCCATAGCCTTAAATGACATCAAATAGTGCTTTCAAACACGGTTTCTGGATTCAAGTGTAAATCCAAATTGAATCTTCACACTGGGCAATTGCAAATGTAGGATGATATGATCAAATCTGAGCACTAAATTCCATTTTAAAATAAGTATAACAACTCCCACATGTGATCCAATGGGGTCAATGTGTATGTTCCTGTGGGCAGATGTAGGGCAGTAATTGAAGCCTAATGCACAGACTGCTGTTGTGAGACTGAAATAAAATAATTGGCCATCAGCATCTCTAAACAACACCATGATGTTTACTCATATAGTGTTTTCTGAAACAAGGGTTCTGAGGGATGCACCTGATGAAACTGCATCATAGCAAAGTATTAGGTCAGAGATGAAAATAGTAAAGGAAAAAAAAGTCTCACTGAAGGCCATACCTGAGCATATGCACTCTGGGTCACCTTCTTCAAGTCATCTTGGGCACCAGTTGTAATTCTTCCAAAGAAGATTTGCTCAGACACACGTCCTCCCAGAGTCATGCACATTCTGTCCAGTAGCTGCTCTTTGGTATACAGATACTGCTCTTTGGGCAAATACTGAGCATAACCCAGTCCTTTACCACGTGGAATAATAGATACCTACAAAAAAAAGTAACAGGGCTACAACTAAACAGTTCTAAAAACCATAAAGCATTCTTCAGTTTGACTTAGTTTTTAATACTACAACCTACACCATACTCACCCCTTGAGGTTTAATTCAGACATTATTTCCGTTTACAGTTTTGCCCCCATTGTGTTCTATCCTTAAAAACCCTGGCTAGCTCTAAACTGGGATAACAACTACTAGAATATCTGGAAAAGAAAGGTAAGACCACTGTCATATCTCCTCTAAAAACTGTATCATATTTTAAAAATACCCTTTTAATTAAAATCCACAATTCCTTGAATGTTATGTATTGGGCATTATGTACTCTGTAATAGATACAGCATTTTAAACAGTTTAAGGAATTTCCACATTTACTAATGACCTTTCTTCCAGAAGTAAATCATACAATATTTTTAAGCCTGAGATGAGATGAAAAACACAACTATGCAAAACTATGAATGCTAAAGCAAGTTGGGGAGATTGGGGTGCTTTTTCCTCTATGTTCAACTTGTCACACTGTGAAGCCAAAAGAAAGCAAATTGAAACTAAAATTTAGCTTTCTATATTCCTGAAGTATAGCTGTGTAACCTGGTAAGAGTAACTTAAACCACTGATCAGTACTGAAAACCTCAGAGAAAAAGCAGCCCTCATGGAAAAGTTAAGAAAGTAAAAAGAAATGAACCAAAATGTACTCCAAAATTGACACACTTACACTGCTTTTTAATATATTTTAATATCTTCTTAACATTGAGGGGAGAGGGACCACAAAGAAAAAGATGTCCATGCTACTGTTAAAATTAAAAGTTCATATTAGCCTTCTTACCTTCAACAGGGGGTCAGCATGTTCCAAAAACCAGCCTGCAACTGCATGCCCTGCCTCATGATATGCTACTGTCTTTTTCTCCTCTGGCTGGAGTACTTGAGTTTTCTTTTCCAAACCTTTGAAAAATAAATAAATTTGATTAATAGCTTCAGACACAACTTTCTCCTCTGAAATCCTTTACCTCATTTGCAAAGATGGTGAGCAATACGTAAGAGGCCATACATGCGATCCATAGAAAAAAATTAAACACCCCCTCAAAACTTGCAAGTTTTAGAAATTCACATCTTCCAGGTTTCACTGTAACCCTGTCCTTCCTTAGACTTTCTAGTTTCAATGGAAGTTCTTAAATATATTCAAACATTTATATAAAACATATGAACTTGAAAAATCTTTTTCAGGCTAGCAGCAGTTAAAAGCATCCCTAAATCCAAACAGTTTTTCTTCCTGCCATTTTGAAGAAGAAATTAGAGATGTGTCCTGATGAAATTTCTCTTTGTACCCCTTCCTCTATTACAGAAGTCAGCAATATAGACAGGATGTTTCTGTTCTAAATCTCAAGTGTGTTTAGGAGAGAAAGAAAACACCTTGAAGAGTAGGACAAAGATTCAAAAGCATGGCTTCCTACACATCTAAAAAAGGAAGTTGCCTACTACAATTTTTGAGAAACAACTGGTGCTATTCACCTACCTCCAATAACTCTTTCAATTGCTTGCTCAAAATGCTTTTGGTTTATAGCATCTGAGAGATGCCTTGCAGCAATTAAAGCAGCTTCATTACAAACATTAGCAATATCAGCACCTAAAAGAGAAGGCAAGAATTACTGATCCTTTTCAACACTTTTCTCTGAGTTTAGCATAAACATAATCTTACCTACAACTAGTTTGCTATGAACTCTCACTGAGCTTGAAAATTAAAGGTAATGTGTTCTGAAATAGCTTAATTAAGATATATTTAAATACATGTACTATAGTTATAGGCTTTAGGATTTTTCTCATAGGTAGACAGCCAGCAAATAAAGTTGATTACCAGTGAAGTACTTGTTTGATACATCTCACCTTCCTTTTCTGTCTGCAGCAGATTATACTTAAACTAATATATATTTAGCTGCATGCATTTCCTACATCTGAATTCTGTATTGTTCAGATATTGGCATATCTTTACAAGATATCCTTTCACATTACTGATTTCAAGCCCTCCACTTTCTGTTAAAACTATTTGCAGTAGGGCTATTGAGGTAACAAACATCACTGTAACTACCAGAAACATTGACAGTCAAACCACAGAAAACCAGTTTTATATAGACCAAAAACCAGTGGAGAATTCACAAGTGTTGAATTCAGAATAGATGTGAGAACTCTCATTACTGGCTTATAATCCAATTAATTTCAAATCTGTGTTGACCAGTAGTTGAATTCTGCACTGGTTTTTGGTTTTTTCATCCAGAAATAAAAATTCTCCTACAGAACATGTACACAAACTCCACAAAACCCAGGTCTTCTCCAGAAGTGTTCAGAATGAAACAAAGGAAGGGACAAACAAAGGAAGAACACACACACAAGTGTTAACAATCAGAAAACTCTGAATTGCTTGTACTGAAGACAGAAGAAACTCCCTCATGTCACCCTGACTGAAGCTGGGTGAGTGAGGAGTAGAAGATTTGTGAGACCCTCACAAATCTCCTACTTGTTCTAACAGGCAAAGAGAATTTCAGGCTGTGCCAGTAAATACAATGAAATCAAATGCCATCCAGAAGATCAGGTGCAAGAAAACCAGACTTAGTAGGGAAATCAAGTATCTAAAGCATGGAGAATAATAGTGGCATTAGGAGTCACTTACCAGAAAACCCAGGTGTTAGTGATGCAAGCTTTCTTGCTAGGTTGTCTTTATTTAAGACAGTGTCTAATTTCAGAGGTCTAAGGTGAACTTTGAAAATGGATGCTCTTCCTTTTATATCTGGGGGTCCTTTAAAATAGAAGACATTTGGTTTTACTTTTCACACACACATATATTCAAATTGAGTGTGTGCAAGGTAATTACGTGTATAAATAGTTGCAGTGACTTCAGCAGTGTTCTACAAACACAGGATGGTGCAGGCACCCAGATAAAACTTACCAATGTAAATCTGCCTGTCAAAGCGTCCTGGTCTCATCAGAGCAGGGTCTAAAATATCTGGCCTGTTAGTGCCTGCCAAAATGACTACATTTGTGGTTGTATTAAATCCTGTTAAAGAAAAGTGATAGAGAAAAGCTGTGTAAATATAATTTCTGGGAAAAAAAAAACCCCAAAACCAGAAATATAGACTGCCCACTTTACAGGGTCATGTAAGAACTCAAAGTTCAAACAAATTATCTTAAAGCTGAAAATATTTATATTTATTGCTGCATTGTCCAGCTTTTCATAACAAACAAGAAAATGGCCTTGGGCTCTGCTTTGTGAGGTACTATATCAAATCCTGCTTTATCTTCAAAACACAATAATAGATTAACTGCTCAGGAAATCACAGAACCAGCATGGCCAGCTGTATTTTTTTACAGACAGACTGGTCTCATTGTGAAGAATTTTTTGACTATTCAACTATGACAAAGAGTTAGGAGATACAAAATTGGGGTTCTTTTCCTCTGAATGAATTTTAGTAAAACATCAGGCTGCAGCAAGGTGAGTCACCATGCTTTATTTTAGGAAACAAGGAAACAGAGACAATTTGAATTTAAGCTAGAATCCAAATCTTGGTTAGCAGGTCTGAACAAGCATATTCTTTCCAATATCCATGTAATTATAACACAGTATTTGGCATTAAATACTCACCATCCATTTCTACCAAAAGCTGATTGAGTGTGTTCTCTTGCTCACTTTGTCCTCCAAAGTTGCCCCTCCCTCTCTTCCTCCCTACTGCATCTATTTCATCAATGAAGAGAATGCACGGGGCATTCTTACGAGCCAGAGCAAACAAGTCTCTAACCTTAACAAAAGAACAGAGAATGGATCAGACTGGTTTGTAACTCTTTTGAGCTGGGGGGTGGGGAGGGGCGAGAAGAGGCACATCAGTAACAGTATCCCTATAACTGCGCATGGCTCTGAACAAGCATTCACTCCAAAACCTTCAGCCAGCCTTCAAGGCAATGATAAGTTACTTAATTCCCCTCCAAATACTCATTTGGAAGTTAAATTAGCTTCTAGAAGTCTAGAAAAAACATCCAGGACATGAGCAGATGGCTGAAATTTTTTTTTAGACTTTCATATTTTAAGCAAGGTATTACCTAACTACTGTGTTTACACACATGCATTGTGTAGTTGCAGCACAATCTGATTTGAATTTTATTTACAACATTGCAATGTTGCTCTGCTTGCAAACATATCAGAAGGACCTCATTAAAACCAGTTCAGTGAGTTAACAGATCTACAACCGAGGAATCCAACTGGAGCAAACAGGAAATGAAATATTAATGGAGAATTTTGATC
The DNA here is from genome assembly GCF_023055355.1 of Agelaius tricolor. Classification (NCBI taxonomy): domain Eukaryota; kingdom Metazoa; phylum Chordata; class Aves; order Passeriformes; family Icteridae; genus Agelaius; species Agelaius tricolor. The sequence continues at coordinate 42,729,926 of NW_027269262.1, read as the reverse complement.
CGAGTGAGAATTAGATGCAGCTCAGAGCTTTACTACTTTATACATTAGTGATGCAACTACAGAATGCTTCTCTGATGACAAAAAATGTACAGCACACATGAAGAGATGAAAATTTTGGACAGTAGGCTGTTTAACAGAAAGTCACCCAAATTTTTTGAAAAAAATACAATGAAGGAACAAGATAAACATGTGTCAGATGCTTCAAGTGAATTCTCTTTTCCCTGGAATAAGCAGAAATCCAGAATCACACAACTATATTTAGTGTATATGCACTATGGAAATTAAAGGTTTCCATATGCATATACACTAAAAAGTCACCAAAGAAACCAAGGCTTGTAAATAGTTTTAGGTCTAACACACTGAATTTACAAACGATCAATTTAGCATCATTAACAACTGCCTTATTTAATAAATTAATAGGAACTGCAAGTAAAACTCTCTCATATTGTTTTCTATAGGCATCAGAAATTATCAACTGTGTTGAAATCTTGATTCCCAGCCAAAGTTATATCAACAGAATTCACTGGACAGTAAAAGTATTTTCATAGACCGGTACAGAAAAGTTAAGTCACTTTGCTTTGGGGCATTTCAGGTATCTATTGACAACAGAAGTCTGAGTATCACTATAATTTCAGGATACCTAATACTTTCCCAAACTTTAATTACCATAAAACACCATCAGTAACTTGTTTATACCACTTCATGTGTTTTTAGTGAGCTTTCTTAAGAGAGTTAAGGCAGAAAAGCATAAAAAAATATTAGACATATATCTGGTTATTTAAAACACCTGATCATCAGAAATCAGTCATTGGACTCATATTTCAATCAGAAGCTTGTCTGTCTTAGACAACTCTTTACAACTAAAAGTTTCAAACTATAAAGAGAATAAAATTCTTCAAAGAAGCAGGATTTAGAGGAGGAGGAGGCATTCCCATAGCTGCAATCGAATGAGTTACAGACTTCTGATCCAGCTAATAAATGTCCTTCAGATCAGAGCTTAAAGAGTGCTGTTTTGTCTCCTCAAGCACCTGAAAAGAGGCACATCCTTAATGGCCTGAAACCAGCTAGTGAACGGCCTTAGTAACTTTTATTAAAGGTACACTGGTGATTTTTGTGTTTAGACACACATCTGACATCACTTGTAAGAAATCTACATAGAAGAAACAACTTCAGCTGTAATCAAACCATTTGTCTCCCAAACCTGACAGCATCCTTTCAACAGCCAATACTGAAAGAAAAGAGCAAGGCCAAAGACTTACTCGTGCTGGACCCACACCAACAAACATCTCTAAGAACTCTGAGCCATTGACGGTGATAAATGGCACATTGGCTTCTCCAGCTGTAGCTTTAGCCAGAAGTGTTTTCCCAGTACCTGGAGGACCTGTCAGAATTGCCCCCTGCAACACAAACAGGTATATTTTCCTCATGAAGAAAACATTATATTAAGCCTATGAAATAACATGTCAATAATATTGAGCCCTCTGGCTTTTCTTTCACCACAGTCAAAATCATGCAAGGAAATAACTGAAGATTAATCCCTCCTTTAAAGGAGCAAAAGGAAAAACAAATTAGATACAACACTACCATGCTGTCTTAGAGTTGCAGGAACAGTGTTTTCTTTGACTGACATATTAAGTAAGAAAGGTATGTCATCAGGTGGACTCCCCTGCCAGCACAGCCAAAAGGCAATTCTGTAATAACCACTTGCAAGATTGCTGTTATATCTATATGTGTATCACTTCTGGTCCACGTGAACAGAAAATGTATTCCAAAAAGCAAGTCTCCTGGCACCACAATTACACTGGTGGCACTCAATGCTTACTTATTTTTTTTCTGATTGGAAGACAGAAGCTGGAAAGCACTGCATATGTAAACAATCCTAGTACAGTTCAGAATACTGAGGACTACTAGAAGAACAAAGTCTAAGTCATCAATCCCTTACCTTTGGAATTTTTGCTCCCAGATCCTCATACTGTTTGGGATTTTTCAGGAAGTTAACAAACTCCATTATCTCTAATTTGGCCTCCTCACAGCCAGCTACATCTTTGAATTTAACATCGATTTCATCCTTAAGGACTTTGGCAGTAGTTTCACCAACACTGAAAAGTCCACCCATTCCACGCCCTGCCCGACCCAAGCCTGCAGGACCTCTTCTTAATGTGTACAGCAATGAACCAATAATCAGAATTGTAGGCAGCAAACTGAGGAGAAATGATCTGTGGAGAAAAACAGACAAAAAAAGAGAAACCTATCACAAAAATCCATTACTGCAAATAACACATATAAGATGTTGGTTCCATTATAAGCAAATTCAGGACTAATACTCTATTAACTTGTAATGTTTGTACTTCTGCAGGTTGTTCACACTGGGAAACCATCAAAATAAAATTGAGAACAAACTGTTATACTTATAGTTGCTTGTTTTTAAACCAAGCACATCAAGTAACATTGTTGAGTTTTGCAGAGGAAAAACTGCATTACCTAATAAACAGAAGTAGCTTGTTTTTCAGAGGTAAATTTACAGGACTAATTACGTAAATGGTTATACTCTCAAAGTAAGTTGCATTAGGTAGCATATAGACAGTGTATCCTATTACTTCAAGCAGAAATTTCTCTCCAAAATACATGCTCTTCTTCCCTTAGGTCTTTCAGCTTTTTACATTTTTTTTCTCCTTTCTATGTTTCCATTTTCATTTTCAAGGATACAGATTTGCAGGGGGGAGAGAGTGGTTTCTTGGGGTGGGGTTTTTTGTTTCTGTTTTGTGGTTTTGTATTTTTTAAATTATTATTCATTGTCCATTGTCCTCCAGCTTCCTAGCACAGCTCTGTAAAAGCCCAAAACCCTAACACAGTTCCTCTTTATCATAGTATCTGAGCACTGTACAGATTTTTCTGTGAAACAGAACAGTTCAGCAAACAGCTCACAAGACGTTCCATCCACACTCGGCAAAAACAAAATGCAGAAAAGAAGGACAACCATAAAGCACAGGATTTCCAGGCTTTACAGATAACCCACATTCCTGCGATAAAGAGGAAAAGAAGGATTTTCCCTCTATTGTGCTGTTCAGCAGATTCAACAGGGAACAGCAGTACTTTGATTATACATAGCTGTTCTCTTCTGTTTTCTGTGGCATTCCTGGGGCAGAGCAATATATATCAATATCTCTATGAAGAACAGACACTGAGGAGGAAAGGATCATAGCTGTGGTCAGGAAGAGGGATTCAGGAAGTAAAGGTCTGTACAAGGCTGAAAAAGCATAGGAACTGATCTACTTTTCCCAGCCTGTGGTGAGAAGCCTCAGGCCAACATGCAGCCTTTTCACATAAGTGCTGCATTGCCCTGACCATCACTTTTCCCCAGGTTTGTTTAAATAAGGGCTCAACAGGTTTATTTATGGACCATCCTTAAGATCATGCTCCATTATAAAGAAACAGAGACATGAGGCAGGCAGTGTATAGAACAGGGAAATAAAAACCTCTGTCTGAAGTTGCAGGATTGCCCAAAATTAAGGCCACCATTTTTCTTCTTGCCACCAAGACCAACAGGCAGCAGCAGCTTGGTAACACACACTGCAGTAAAACCAAGACATTCCCCTCCATGCCCCCAAATCAAAACAAATACCCCCAAGTACCAAGTATGTAAACACAAGAGAGGCAGTAAATGAGCCATTTTCATTAGTCACATGAGCTAGTACACCCAAAGTACAACTTCCTGATGATAAAAAACCTATTTGACAGACATCAGCAGGAGTAACTTCTAAACTGCTCACTTAGAACCAAAAAGAAACTAGTCCTTGGGTTACAAGATTACGTTTGTCTTTTAAGCCATTTGAAAAAATACATCAGAGAAGCAATTTTACTGTCTTCTAAATAAGGTCAATGAAATTCAGCTACATAAGGCTAATACAAAGAACACAAATCTAGTATCAGAGCCATTATTCCCTAATGGGAAGCAACAATGCTGTAAATCTAATATCAGTACTATTTTTCTTAACAATTAAGAGCATGATCCATCTTATCCATCTTCCAGTTTCTGTTAACAGGCAGATTAATGTGATCTACTTAATCACCTATTTCCTGCTTTTTTCCAAGGCCCCAAAATTTAACTTATGTTTAGTTTTCAGCCAAAAATTGATGCTCAGCCAATATATTGTGGTTCTATGATATAATCTGTCTGCCCAAAAATCTCATCTCTGGAGCTCTACTGCTGTGCCTGGTTAACTCTTGCTCTAGTAAAAGTCACAGGGAGGAAGGGCTTAAATGAAGAAAGGAGTTACAGTAAAACATTTATATAATAAGAAGCTATATTTAGAGTAAGAGGATATGGATTTCTTCATAGACAAAGTACTGAACAGCTTCTCTTACACATAACTCTCAGAAACAAACCGAAGCTGATTGTTATTCTGATAATACTGCCACCTAGTGAAGCATAAGGTATGCGCATTACAAACCTACTTCTCTGCTGTAAACACAACCAGTTTTTTTACCAGAGACTTTTTAAAGCAACTTCTTACCCATCACTCTCTGTTGAGTAGACCACAGGCAATCTGTTCTCCACTTCTATTCCCAGATCTTGCTGCACAGTCTCCAGATTCCGTTCAAAAGTGTCCACACTACCGATATTAAACCAGACGTACTGCGAGGAAAAAAGCAGAGATGACCAAATGCCCCTCTTATTTCACCTTCACTACAAGCCAGCTTCCTCTAGTCTGGTAATTCCTTGTGCATGTGTTAGATTTGGACCAAGTTTAAGTTGCCTTGTCAAGTGTGTAACTGGTATAAGAGGCACACAACAAATCTGAAGCCTCCCAACCTGAATACAATTGTATCTATCACTTTATCATGCAGAGATGATAAATCCCAATAGTTTCAGGGCACTTTAAAAGGATGGAAATCCTGGCATTTTCTCCAGAAAAAAAAACCAGAAGGGAGTAATAAACACACCTTTATAAGGGACCTATATAGTCAAAATGATACAGAGCACTGAACCTGGGAACACAGCAGTCATACAATTTACTGTTTCATTCATTTCATCACAGACCTTCTGATTAAGAAGGTTTTTGGTTTTCTTAAGAAAAGTTTTTGCAGTTTATACTAGCTTTAAAGTCAGCTGTCTTCACAAAAAAAAATTTAAAAAAGAAAAACAAACAAAAAACCAGCACAAGTTTATCACAGACCAGAAAGAAAAATCCAGCCATTACTTTCAAAATGTGTTGAGATCTGGTCAAGAAAATCTCCTGTTTTGCACCATGACCTGCCTGACTTGTCCCTCCTCACCCTAACATTGAAAAAGAAAAACCAGAGCAGTTAACTGATTGGGAAACAAAGGCAACTGTTTGCATGTGGGCTAAAGAGTAGGTGTATAAATAAGCCATAATGAAACCCACTGATTATGTAATTGCTGCAGATTTCACTTTACCCAGGAGGGACTTGCAGACCTTGTTTCATAAGGACAGTTAAGAAAAGCTCCGCCACCTAAGAAGAAGTAACCTGATAAAGCTTTTCTAATGCTTCTTTGAATTTTCTATGAAAATTTTATATATTTTTTAATAGGTCGCTGCCACTGGGTATCATTCTTTGGAAAACTTTCACCTACATCAGTCTATTCCTCACTGTGCTACTAGAAGAGCAACTCCATGAAATAAATACTTCAGAAACAAACACGTCTCTTTGTTTTCTCTAGTAACTGGCTAAAAGCAGTCTGGAACAGAAAAGATTCCTAAGTATGTGGACTTAAGTCTGGGATTTTCTTGAGCAGATGGAAAACAGCAGTTAAAAATACAGAACCTTCAGCAATTTGTTGCTCTTCCTGTTTAAGTATCTGTATTAAAGAGCACAGTGCTGGAAATGAACTACTTGTCATAGTTTAAAGGTATCTATGGCAAAACAACCGATACAGTAAAGTGAGAAACACACAATGTAGGATAATGTAACAAGAAAATATGTTTTTGATTAAGAAATTATTAATGATCCAGACCAAGTTTCTGCCTCAAACTTTACATAAAAAGACCGTTTTGCTGCTTCTAGTATCTCATGTACATGTATTAAAAGTGTTTACCCATTCATGAGGAGACTTTCCAGGAACAAAGATGACTCTTACAAAGCGCTTGTTCACCACTTCAAGTCTGTCCACCTGTAGAAGAAAAGAACAAAACCTGAGTGAAGAGTGTACAGTCACTGTGCTTCCACCACAGCTTCAGATAACAAATGTGAATCTTTCTGTTTTCCACTTAGGGGACTACAATTAATCATGTACATCAGGAAAGTTCCACAGTCTACAGTTTGCCATTAGGAATCATGTATGTAACCAGGAAAAAAGGAATACTGGCACATAGGAATTTAGAATGGAAGACTGACATCATATCCTTTTCTCAAATAAGAAAACCTCAATGCATGCATCAGCAAAAATCAGTTACAGTAAAATAGTTAAACAGTAGTTAATTGTCTCAGTGGTCAAACACCAAAACCAGTAAGTTAAATGATTCCAAACTCTTAGAGCAGCTTCCAAAACAAACCAAACTGAGCAAAATGGGGGAAATCTGAACTTTGTTCTTATAACTGTTTTCCCTACTAGAAAGGGCTTCCTGTGCTACAATATTAAATACAGTAATATCAATTACATAGAAAAGTATTTAGCTGGGGTAACAGATACCATATAAACCTAGGAACTGTGCTACAGGTTTAGCAGATATATACCATTAAGATCTTTTTTACAGGTCTCCTCCAATGGTTAGATTCTTGGATTTGACAGGGCCTTTTTAGAAGTCAAGTAAAAATTTTTCCATGTTTTCTTGCCTTTTCCATAAAATAAATGGTTTTAACATTTTTAAAGCATTTAAAACTAGCAATCTAGTTTTAGAAGTTGGGCCTGAACTGCACACAGGTTAGTAAGGTTGTTCCCTGAACTCTCTACATGTGGCCGTTTCTGGTAGAATTGAAGGAAAACGTGAGCTAAGAAGTCACTCCAGAACTAACCTGATTTCACACAACACTACCTGAACACCTTTGTTTTCAAAAGCACATGACTCCAGTATTGCTGTCTTCTCCCCACCACTAAGGCAGCCAACAGCACTTGATAGCCACATATTTAGTCTGTCTGAATATCCACACTACATCTTACAAAGACACAAGAAACTTGGTTTTGTGCAACAGCCTCCTTTCACAATGCTTTTCTGCAAGGAGACTTCAGGCTTTGTTCACTCACACACAGCTAAACGAATATTTTTACAGATTTAAATGTCTTACTGCTTCAGAAATTTAATCAGTATGAGTTTTTTCACAAGATGTACAAAACCACCAATTTAGAACAGGACTGATTGTAAGACAGACTGGGCAGAAGCATACAGAGCAGCTCTGCAGAGATCAGTTAGAAAAGAAAGGTAAGAGACACCCTGTTCAGCAGCTTACCAAAGTAAGGTAATGGAAGGTTAATTTTGTGTTAACAGAAAATCCCTCAAGGTCTGAAACCTAGAGGACAAAGCAAACCAATGCTTTCCTAATCTGTAAGGTGAAGCTACAAGCAGGGAGGGAGCAGAGCAAAGAACTCATGGCTCCTGAAGTGGAAAAAGCCTGTGCAAGACACAGTCTCCTGAACTTCAGGGCATCACCAACCTATTACTCCAAGTAGGGAAAGCTGCCAAGCTCTACAGAGAGATAGGATACTGATGATAAAATTGATTGCTCCAGTAGTGGCTCCAGGTAAGAAAAAATGAGAGGAGAAAACAAAGAGAGGAGGCTACTTTACAACACAGTCAGGCTGGTGAAGGGATGTCAATGTACTGTCCTTGAAAGGATTCTTCCATTCCTCACCCATCCCCTTAGGTTCTCACTGCTGCTTCTCAGATTCCCCAAGGAACTGATTTCAGATATGAAAAACCTTTTCTTTTCAGAGGAATAGGCTCATGCAAGTGATAAGGTGAGGAGCAAACTGCTGCCAAAGGCAGCTGGCATGTCTCTTTAAGCCATTATGTCAGCTTACCTGTACTGCAAAGCCATACCCAGAGAGAGTGGGGCTACACTGCCCCAGCACCCACAGGAGTTATCCAACCAAAGCTTTGTCCTGAGTTGCTATGCCCTCTCCTCTCTTGAAATGACATAAATCTTCACACATCCATCCAGAACATCAGATCTAGGAACTGATTTAAATGAAAGCTAATTCTTTTCTCCCTTGAAACTTACACTGAGCCAGTTCTCACTCTACAGACACACAAACACAAGCCCAACTGGGGAGGCAGAAATGAGCATCTTCAGCACTCTGATGTTTCACACTGATTCCCCTCCCCACTCACCAATCCTTTAGAAAGGTAGCTGTTGACAAAGTCTTTCCAGGTGATTTCTCTCCCAGGGACCCTGAAGAAGAAGTAGTACACAACCATTGTCCAGAAAAAAGAACTTCCCACTACATACATCCGAAACTCCCTGACATCCCATGGAATGTCACCCTAGGAAACGGAGAAGACAAAAAAATAAATTAGAGTCTGTAATACAGTAAGCACATAGGAAACAGGTTCTGGTATTTCTTTGCAGCTTCTATTCCGTGCCCTCAAGGTTGCCACAGAGAATGTTAAACAAAGGTCTGTTTTGTTGCATGAACACACTTCAGATATTTCACACAGAACTGAGGAATTACAGCAATAGAAATTCTTCAAGTGTTTTACAAACAGTAATTGAAGAGTTTTGATCCATGAACTACTGTTTTTAGAAAGGAAAAAAAAATCACATGACCTTTCTGCCTCCATTCTAAAACAATCATCCTTGGTCTCCAGGAGTGCATGCAAGACCAACAAAAATAAAGGAAAAAACTAACAGAAGAAAAAGACCAAAAACAAAAATAAGAATGAAAACCCTGCACCGAAAACATTCTTTATATACATACAGGAATATTTTATATATTCCTATACTGTCAAGTGCCATCATCTTTGTGTTACACCTGGCAATAAATGGCAATAAATTTCAAAGGGAAACTCACATAAGTATTCCATCAAGGTCAGAACATGTAAAAGCAAACTACACTTAATGACCATTTTGTGGTCAGAAAATTCTCCAAATTGCCACTGAAACAGAACATGAGACCTTTAAAGGTCTGAGGGTCCTCTCTAAGAATACTGACTACTAGCAACCACATTCACACAGCTTAAACTTCATTAACATTCCTGAACAGAGGTAGATGCCTCTGGAGTTATGCACAAAATAGTTATTCATGAAAGGCACTGAGTGGGCAGCCATCTAGAGCCAGTTGCCATGAAAGGCCTGGCACAGGAGGCTTGAGCAAGATTTGGGCAATCAGAATATGGCTTTAAAAAGCAAAATCATGCAAGGTTATTTCATGAAGACAAGATAGTGACATAAAGAAAGATATTTTAAAGTCAAAACCTTCTGTAATCTGGTCCACCAGTTAGTTTCTTCTTTCTTGCCTCCTTTTTTTCCACCACTCCCACCTCCTCCACTACTAGTTCCACTGGGTTGTCTGGAAGTAGTAGCTTGCTTTGTTTCTAAAAAGAAAATAAATTTACATCTTATGCTAACCTCACATTACCTTTTATTAGTTATATTTAGGAGATGTTATGGAAAATATACTAGTCTGCAATACTACAATAATTAGATGATGTGAAAAACAGCATTTTCCATTAAAAAAACCAGATATACAGTCCATTAAATGGCAGAGAGACAGTTATGACCAGAAGAGAGGTCTGTTAACTTATAATTGAGGGACAGCACTCCAACAGAAGCATAAAAATAAATACTATTCCAGAAGATGAACATTATTTTGCTTTCATATCATGTATAATAAAAACATACCAATTTGCACTTCTAAACTAATCTGGTACAAATACATCTTCCCTGAAAAATAAAGAAAAAACCTAAAACCCAAACTCACAATTGTTATGCCAAATTTAATGAATACACATTCCACAAAGAACTGAAGTCAAGCAGCTTTTTGTACCTTTTGTTTCTCCAGGTGTACCTTTAGTTCCATTAGATTTCTTCCCATTGGGAAAATACTTTTCAAATCCTATGGAGAAAGAGGAAAGGAGCTCACAATTGGTTTTTATTTTACAATTCTTTCATCACACTTCAGTCATCACAAGCTGAATGTATACACCAGCAAAGAACCTAGGAACATACAGGCTGCAAAACCAGCTTTCTTCTTGTCTTTTTGTTGAAAAGCTCTTCCTGGTCTCCATAAATAAATCTGCTGTGTTGACAAGAGAATATCACTTCTATTTAATAACCTGAAGTAAAGCTATGTTTTAACCAGAGATAGAGAAAATTAGGTCAACAGAAAGCTCCACTGCACAGTGTTGAGCAAACGACACTATTCTTTAATAGCTCTTAAAAATCCCATAAATCAAATGTTCCATCTCAAGATTACAGGCTGGTTAGCACAAGAACTGGCTTCCTCACAGACAATAAAGCTAAACAGCACATAAGTGCAGTCCTCAGCAAGGTATGCAAGCAGTCTGCTTTGTTTCACAAATCAAAGTTAGAGTCACCTTTGGGAGGTTGAGAGAAAAGCCTTCTGCAAGCAGCGATTACACTTGCCAAAACAGTGCTTCTATCAGCAGTAACTCCAGGGGTAACTTGGTCACAGAGCTGAAAGATGAAAAAGAAATATAAATCAACAAGAACACAACACAAAAATCTTCAAGCTCTCTAGTATAGCCTTGCAGCTAGTCAGACAATACTTTACAACTGGAACTTTACAACAGATATTGTAGTAACTGCTGTATGCTGGAAAGTAAGACAACAATGGAAAAAGAAAAGTTCATCAATTAAGTAATTTCTACAGCAAGGAGATTTTTATTCTCGTTGTTAAGAACCGAGTTTCATCTCACACACAAACAAAACATTGTTCATTAAAAGAGAAAAATCAAGCAGAAAACACTACAAGCTATGAACATTAAATACACATTGATTTCTATGGGACATGTTTAATGATACCAGCCAAATGACATTAAAGTGCAACATTAACTGTAACTGTACAAGCACGATCCACACAGTACTCAATCATGTTTTGTCTGCAACCTTTTTTCAAATAATTAAGAAGTTTTAGCTTCTGAATATGAGAGATCTACTTGAGTCTAAAAGAAAGGGATATGGCAGACAATGCTTATATCCAGCTAAGAAACTAAAGAGACAAGGAATCTCAGTTCAAAAAGAAGATCTAATGCCCTATGTGGGTAAACATCCAGTTATAAAACCACAATAAACCTAAGCCTTAACATGGCTTGTTCTGGTCCTTGCTCCTTGTTCTAAGGCTGTTTACTGTTATTCATCATTTAAGTGCAACGAGGGAAAATTAAGTTTTTAAACTCACCAATTCTTAACAAAATTTTGCTACTAGAGCTGAATACTTTTAAAAAGTGTAAACTGCAATTTTATTCAAGAGAAATCATATCTGATTTCTTCAAGAAGGACATATTTTAGATAAAATCCCCTTCATAAGCTTTTCCAACACTTCTGAGAAACAAAATATTATCCATGCCAAGATTTCCCCACAGACTGACTTTCCTTCTGCCTCCACTCCCTTCCACCACATAAAGGCATTCAGCTTCCTGTTCGTTTTGATTGGAAGCTATTTACCTTAAGAGCCACAGAAATAGTAAAATGCAAAAACCAAACACTAACTGAAAAGTAACAGGTCCTGAAAACATGACTCCAAGTATCCTTGCAAGACAGCAAACATCCATCTGGGACTAACACCTCTAGGACTATTTCGGTGAAGGGAAGCTCAGCGCTACAGTCAAGCTACAGTGGCTGTAAACAAAACCTGGTTTTGCACATTAAAGATACTTTTGATTACTTGGTTGCACACGTAGAAATACCCTACATGCTGTCATTCATTAACTGAATGCTGTAACTCTACTGAAATCTTCTGTCTGGAGCTTCCCCTTCCACCCCTTATTAAATGATGAAATACATTAGACCTATTTCAAGCATCCCTGTAGTTCCACCTGCTGGTACAAAGAAGAACACCAAAATGTTCTCATTCCTTGCTTCAGCTGTGGACTGAGCTAAGAATTCTTGGGCTGCTTCATCAAGATTAGTTTTGTGCCGCTGCGTATCTCTAAATAAAATCTGATACTGAAAATCCACGAGGGGATTTCACTGATTCTCAGAAGCATGTGCAGGGCAGACAGTCTAGAGAGAAGCTTATGTAGAGAACAGCTACATACACTTCTGTCCCATACATTATGACCTCCATCATGAGCAATTCCATCTGTGCTCCTAGAAGTTTTAGGACAAGTGGGATGCAGCCATGTGGGCAATAAAATAAAAAGAGCTTGCCACAGATCATGTATAGTTCAAATACAGACAGGGAGCAAATGCTGCAGCAACTGACAAAACTCAAAGAAACAGCAGGGTTTTCTCCTATGTCAGTGGTCCCCTACAACACACAAAATTAGGGACTTAGTTCTTCTGCAAACTCAGATTACTTTTTATTTGCAAAGACACTGGAATATTCTGAAAGTTATTCCAACTTAGACAAAACAACTGCTCGTGTTTAAAAGAAAAGTTTAAGTAAGCCAAATCTAATTGCCTGGCTCAGCCAGACTAGCACAGGTTTACTACAGAATTAAGTTATAGTTTAAGTGAAGGAGAGAGAAGGGTAAGCAGACAGAACTTTGGGGCAGACCTGAATAATGGGACTTGCTTCTTGTTGGATTGTCTCTACAGATCCTAAATTCCATGAACACACACAGTCACCTGTCAAGTTAATATGCAGAGAGCTGAATGCTTTGAAACTGCTTTCTGAGAAAAAGGAACAAGTGACTTCATGGCACCTTCAGTGTCACCTGACTGCCTCGAGAAGAGATGGCTGAGAGGGGACCTCATTATTGTCTTTAAGTATCTGAGGGGAGGGTGCCAGGAAGGTTGATCCAGGCTCTTCTCACTGATGCTGAGCACAGGACAAGAGGCAACGGGCAGAAACTGACACACAGGAAGCTCCATCTGAATAGGAGGAAAATGTCTTTACTGTGTGGGTGACTAAGCACTGGAACAGGCTGCCCAGAGAGGTTGTAGGGTCTCCTTCACTGGAGATATTCAAGAATTCTCTAAAACACCAGTACAAAAGCTGATCATCCTGATACAGAGTCTGTCTGGCAATGGGAATGCCACAGTAAGCTTAGCTGATACAAGCACACCCGCTGCCTAGACAGAGAGAAAGCAAACAGAGCGCATTTTGACTGGATGCTGTTTCAGGCTTGTATACCAGGAAACTCTTGCCAAGTATCTCCCAGTCAGAGGCAAAAAATTTCACTACATGTTAAAAAAAAACAACGACCAAAAAACCCCCAAAACAAATATCTGATTTTTTTCTTTCTGGCAAACCTTGTGACACCATCCTAAAAATCAAGACTTTTTATAAGGTAAATAAGCATTTACAAAATACACAAAGGTCAGTTAAAATAACCCATAAAATGTTACTAGCCCAAGACCACAAGCAGTACTACTTAAAAGTTTACAAAACTGAGGCTACACAAAGCAGGAACAGAAAATCCATTTGCTTAGATATACAAATAGGATAGAGAATCCATTAATTCTAGAATGCTGGAAGTTTCAGCTTTACCCATTATCAAGTTCCAAATCAAAGCAAAATTAAACCAAAAGTCTTAATTATCTAACAGCCACCAAAATATTACATAAGAACATAATGGGAAGAGGGGACAACACACAACAAAAAGCTGGTAAAGAAATCTACCTTAATGCAAGTTTTTTTCTACATGGGCAAATAGTGATAGGACAAGGGGAAATGTTTTTAAACTAAAAGAGTAGAGATTTGGATTAGAAATTAGGAAGAAAGTCTTTACTCCCAGAGGGTGGTGAGCGACTGGAACAGTTTGCTCAGAGAAGCTGTGGATGCCTGGAAGTGTTCAGGGTCAGACTGGATGGTGCCCAGAACAACCTGGTCTGGTGGGAGGTGTCCCTACCCATGGCAAGGGGGGCTGTAACTAGAGGATTTTAAGGTCCCTTCCAACCAAAGCCTTTCTAAGGTTCTATGATTCCAAGCTACTCACTTTTTCTTACAGAAAGATCAGTTTTTAAAAAGTAATGGCTTTTATGGAACACAGATCCTCATTCTTCTGCCTGCACGCAAAGCCAGATGCTAGAATGAATACAAAGTCCCCTTCCTAAGATTGATTCCAAATAGGAACTCTTTAAATTCTGTTGAAGGTAACAAGAATTAGCTTCCTGAGAGATCAGCAGCACTGCTGACAATGCTTTATTTATTGTTGAAATGATGTTCAGCTCTGATCAAAAAAAAAACCAAATTCACCATTAAAAACAAGCCACATATTCATGCTGACAACAAAGCTAGTAACATCCTTCTGTGTGTATTCCTCTCACAGTTACCACTGTCTTAGAGATAACCTTCACAGCTATAAAGGTGTGGCTGTTCAGCACTCTATGCTACAGGAAAACAAAGAAAAGCAAGATGCCCATGAAAGGAAGAGGAATTAAGCATCTTCCTTTTCCCACAGGCCTGTCATTCCCAGAGCTGTGTTAGAGCTGTCCACAAGGGTAATGCACATCTTGTAACAGCTGACAGCACAGGCCATTTTACTAAGAATGAACACACAGACATCATGCTTTACCAGTTAGTACCACAACTGCAGGTTCATGGCATCATTGCACTGTGCAATCCCACGATGCAAACAACCAGGCTCCTCTTTTCCAGAACACTGACACCCAAAACAAACTGCTCAGTCACTAATATTTAACATTTCAGTCTCTCACCCAGCCCCAAACCCACCTAACACAACTCATCACCCTGAGAAAGCAATGGATGGACTTTGGAATCAGGTGGGACAAAGCACCTGGAAAATCAGTGGGAACCCTACTCTATGAAGAGAAGCTGAGAAAGCTGGGGCTGCTCAGCCTGGAGGAAAGTTGCATAGAGAGCTCACAGTTACCTCACAGTATCTGAAGTGGGTCGACAGAGAAGCCAGAGAAGGACTCTTTATCAGGAACTGTAGTGATAAGACAGGAAGAAATGGGTACAAATTCAAAGAAGAGAAATTAAGTTAGATATCAGGAAGAAATTATTTACTGTGAGGGTGGTGAGACACTGGAACATGTTGCTCAGAGAAGCTGCAGATGTAGTGTTCAAGGCCAGGCTGCATGGGCTTCTAAGCAACCTGGTGTAGTGGGAGGTGTCCCTGTCCATGGCAGAGGAGTTGGGAAGAGAAAATCCTTAAGGTCCCTTCAATGTCCTAACATTCTAAGTTTCTATGAATACCGACGGGGTGCAGCACCAGCAGCAGCTCTGGGATGTCGCCTCCCTCTGCAGGAGGACTCTGCTGCAGGTTCTCCAGCACGGAGCCGGCTGCCGCTTCCAGGCCGGGAGGCGCGGCACTCCAGCCCGCCCGCTCGCTCACCCACCCTTGGGCCCTCGTTCGCCGCCGCCCAGAAGGGCCGGTACCGAGCAGGACGGGGCTGCCTCCTCCGGACGAGGTGAGGACGAGCCGGGGAAGGCCGCGGGCAGCAGAGTCGCGCCCGGCTCCGAGCAGCGGGGCGCCTTTCCCCGCCCCGGGGCCGCCCCACCGCCACCACGGCCCTCCCTCGACTCCCGGCCCGCTCGCTGCTCACCTGCGCCAGGCAGGGCCTGGCCCCGCCGAGCAGGCCCCTCCCGCAGAGCAGCTGCTGCAGCGGGGCCCCGGGCAGCCCCCGGCGGCCGCCGCCGCCCCGCGCCAGCAGCAGGTACTGGTGCGCCATGGCCGCCCGGACCCGCCGTCACCGCCGGCCCGCGCCGCCTGACGTCACCGCGACGCCGCGTGCATTTCCCCTACGGCCGAAGGGCACACCTGGCCCCGCCCCCTGGGGAGACCACGCCCACGTGATGGTCACGCTCCGTCTTATGACCACGCCCATCGTCGTCACGGCAGGAGCCCCGCCCCTTGGGGCGGACGGGTTTCTCCGAATGCCGGAAGCCATCGGGTCAGGAAAGATGTCCGGGATCATCGAGCGCAGCCTGTGACCCAGCACCACCACGTCAACTAGACCATGGCACCAAGTGCCACGTCCGAGCTCTCCTTGAACGCCTCTAGGGACAGTCACAACACTGCCTCCCTGAGCAGCCCATTCCCATATTTAATCACGCTTTCCTGAGGAATTTCTCCCTAATGTCCAAGCTGAACCTCCCCTGGCGCAGTTTGAAGTTATGTGCTCTAGTCCTGCTTGCACGGGAGAAGAGACCGACCCCAGCCTGGCCAAAACCTCCTTTCAGGCACTTGTAGAGAGCCGTAAGGTCACCCCCGAGCCGCCTCTTCTCCAGGCTAAACACCCTCAGCTCCCTCAGCTGCTCCTCACAGGACACGGGCTCCAGACCCTTCACCAGCCTCATTGCCCCGCTCTGGGCACGCTCCAGCACCTCAATGTCCTTCTCAACTGCGGGCCCAGAACTGAACCCAATATTTAAGGTGTGGCCTCACCAGTGCTGGATACAGGGGGGAAATCCCTGCCCTGTTCCTGCTGGCCACACCGTGTCTGATAAAGGCCAGGGTTCCTCTGACCTCCTTAGCCAACTGGGCACAGCTGGCTCACATTCAGCTCTGGCTGACCAGCACCCCCAGGTCCTTTTCCCCTGGGCCACTTTCTCAGCACTCGGACTGCAGCCTGTAGTGCTGCATGGGGTTATTGTGGCCAAAGTGCAGGACCCAGCATTTGTTTTTCATGCCATTGGTCCCAGCCCATCTTTCCAGCTTTTCCCAGTCCCTCTGCTGACTCAAGGGCGTGGGTGAGTCAGCAGGGCAGGCTTAGCCCAGCCCAGCCTAGGCTGGCCAGCCTCACTGAGAAGGACGGGTCTCCTTGCTGCCACGTCTGGTTTAGCCTGCAGCAATGTTTTACAAAGCCTGGAGGTAGGAAATAAGGAAACATGTCTCCTGGTTTTGCCCCATTGTGTAAGGCATTTCATATCAATATGTTTGCTGTAGAATGAGTCTGTGCAAAGTCCTCTAGGTGAACTCAGGCATTTGGTGTTATCACTGTTAAGGAAACATCCCAGTCTGACCATTGACAAGACTCTCTGTCAGTCCCATTCCCTCACATTCCCAAGGCCAGAGACTTTCACTGCTGGAACCAGAGCCCCTTTCCAGCAGGCAGCTCCAGTGCACCCACAGGTGCCCCATTTGACCTCCCTCACACAGTCAGGCCAGGTTTGCTTACTGGATCCACCCCACATTCCTCATGGCAGAGTCTCAAACATCTCATTCCATAAAGCAATTTATTCATGGTAAAGTAACACAGAAACAGCCCCAGCTCGTGCCTCTGAGAAGGGACCCCAAGAAAGAAACCCCTAGCTTTTATACCCCCACAGTCCAAGCCACATGCAAACCTCACTCTTACTCATGAGTGTTTGCTCCTGCTGTGTCTCCCAGTGTCCATTCACCTGGCTGGCACCACCAAAGGATTGGCAGTTCATGGCCTCTTGTCTCAGGCTCTCACCAAGAGCTCCACCTACATCTCCATCTGCAGCTTGCAAAAAGAGCTACTGCCCCACATGTATTCCTCAACAATCCCTTCATCCCTGGGCACAGCCCTGCACATGATGTCCCTATGGCTGTTATTAGGGTATTTAATCAAAACTTCTGGTTTGATTAAACCAAAACGCTGGTAGCTCACAGAACCCCAGAATCACAAAATGGGAAAGGAAGGGACCACAGTGGCTCATTGGGTCCAACCTCCCTGCTCAACCAGGGTCATCCCAGAGCACATGGCACAGAGTTGCATCCAGATTGTTCTTGAATATCTCCAGTAAGGGAGACTCCACAGCCTCTCTGGGCAATCTGTTCCAGTGCTCAGTCACCCACACACCCCTCATATTTAGTTGGACAGAGCTTCCTGTGCATCAGTTTCTATTGCCTCTAGCCCTAATGCTTGGCACCACCAAGCAGAGCCTGGATCCATCCTCTGGGCACCCCCTGCTCTAAATACATATACACATTGATGGAGTTCTCTCTCAGCCATCTCTTCTGGAGGCTGAACAGGCCTAGGTCCCTCAGCCCTTCCTCCCTCATGAGAGGGATGCTCCAACTCCATCATATTTGCAGCTCTCCACCAGACCTGCTCTGGGAGCTCCACCTCTCCTTTGCACCGAGCAAAGGTGAGGGTTGGTTTATGAGGACCGGGGGGAACAACCAGTCAATGGTAACACAGAACTGCTTTCTCAGGATGCACCTTTCCAGCGCGAACTGGAAAGAGGAGATTTAGGCTGGATATCAGGAAAAGGTTCTTCACATAGAGGCTGGTTGAGCACTGCAACAGGCCCCCAGGAAAACAGTCACAGCACCAAGCCTGACAGAGTTCGAGAAGCGCTTGGATAACGCTGTGGGGCACACGGCGTGATTCCTGGGGCTGTCCATTGCAGGGCTGCGAACCGGACTTGGATGATCCCCCTGAGCCGCTTCCAGCCTGGGACACTGACACCGGGCCCGGCCAGCGCGCTCTCCTGCGCATGTGCGCTGCGTCTCCTCTTCCGTGGGCGCGGGAGGGGCGGGGCGGTGACGCAGGCGCGTGACGCGCGCGCCGGCCCGGGCACGCCCCCCTCGCCGCGCCCGGCGGCCGCTCGCACTCGCCGGGCCGGCGCGAGGCTGTCAGTCAGCCGGGCTCCGCCGCCGCGCGCCCTCCCTGGCGCTGGGCTCTGAGGGACGCACCGGGAACGGCCATGAAGATCTGGAGCTCGGAGCACGTGTTTGGGTGAGAGGCCGGGCGGGGGGGGCTCGGAGCGACCCCGGCGCTTCACCGAGCCGGGCCGTGCGGGGCGAGCCGGGTTCCGCCGGGATGACGGCGGAAATGGGAATGCTGCGGGCGCGGCCGGAGGAGGGAGGCCGGGAACGGGCTCCGGTGGTGCCGGTCCTGCGTTGTCTCGAGCTGCTTCCTGCACGGCCGGACCCCGCGCCTGGGCTTCTCCTGTCTCGGGAACGGCATTCCAACAGGATGGAGTGGTGGAGCTGGCCCCACAGCGTGGTGGCTTGGTGAAGGGCTGGGTGTTTAGGAAAAATAACTTTCACACCATAACTAAAAATAAATCCTAAACTACCGATGTAGCCTACGATATATTCCAAGAGGCGTGGACTGAGTGACGGTGTCCCTTAGCCTCAGGTGTGCCGCTGTGTGTCCAGCAGCCAGCTCTGAGTAAGTGTTCTTTCCATCGGCGCTTTTCTGCATGGAACGTGGTTCTGGCCCGCCGCTTCCACCTAACGAGGAAGCAGCAGGGAACAGCATCGGGAGGTGTGCAGCGAGCTGTCCCGGGAGCTGGCTCCGTAGGGCCCGTGCCGCCCTGGGAATGCCACCGTCGGTGATTCCTGGCAGTGCCCGTGCCGCCTGGGGAATGCCACTGCTGGTGATTCCTCTGCTACAGGTGTTCCCAAAGTCTTGAGGCCCGAAGAGCACCGGGGGTGATTAACATATTTACAAACATATTTATAGTTCTTAACATATTTACAAAATATCCCAGATGTGTTGCTCTGAATTTCCTTATTTAGCTCAACACAGCTGAATTCCTTGCACTGATGCAGATACTCGGTGCTCCGCTGCAGCATTGGTCTGGTGTAAGTGAACTGTGGTTTCTAGCAGGAAATATCAGGCAGAGGCTGCTCCAGCCTGACACAACTCTCCTAGTTTGAGATGAGTATCTGTCACCTAAGGAATGCAAAAGCTCTTTTTATTTGACATTTTCTCACCAAGTTCTGTATTAGAACATCCACGTCTTATGGCGTAATGTGTGTGGGTGTAGGTAGTTAATTTGAATGGTTAATAAAATGTTGTTGTGCCTTATCAGCTCTCTGACTCAATCCCTTAGGGACATTTAACAGAATTTTGTCATTTTCAGTTTGTGTATCTTCTGTTGATGGGGGTGTAAAGTCACCGAAGATGGAACAAGGAGTAATCCTCCAGCTCACCTTCTGCTGCAGGAATTGAGGGCTCTTATTTCTCCTGCTTGCACCAGTAAAGCTTTCTGACATTTTTCTTGTTAGAAAAATAACTTATTTTTCCACCTTTCTGTTTGTTCTTGTAGTGCTGTGCTGTCAGTGCCTTTCTGTACCAGTCTATTTTAAGAATAAAATCCATTTAGGGTCCCAAGTGCAACTCTTAAGTACAAGTTGGCACCCCTAAGCCTTCTTAAGTTAGATACCAATTGTTGAATTTTTAAACATACCTTTAAAAGCTTTAAGGCTATTATGTCAGGACAGTCAGTTATTCTGAATATAGAAATAATTAGGGACAGAATTTCTCTGTTGGATCAAGTCCATGGTTTCTGTAGCCTCCTCTGTTTCAGAAGGAAATATCTGAAGTACCTGAAGTGCTGTGTAGACAGTCTGGCCTTGTGTAGTAGGACTTCTCCAATCCCAGGAATCTGGGGTTATCAAACTTTGTTTTGTAAGAACAGTTCTGAGAAGAGTATCCAGAAGTGGAATTCATGATAACAAACTGCTGGAAGCAGTAGTGTAGGTGCAGACATCAGGCTGTGAGCTGGTGGGCTTTCTAAAAATCTGTTGCTTTCATCCTTTTTTTAGTAGAATTTAATTTCACTTTACTGCTTTTTTTTTTTTTTTTTTTTTTTGCTATAGGAAGGAGCAGAAGCTAGTGATGTCCTCTTTATTTTATTTGGTATGCTTAGAATTACAGAAAAATTTGTGTGGAGTAGACTCCTGGAGGTCGTGTAGTCTAACCCTCTTCTCCAAGCAGGGCAAGCTTAAGTGTTAGGTGAGGTTCCTTTCCTGGTGGAGTTCTGGAATGAGCTGATATTCCCACCATCTCTGTGAGCACCACTTGGAATGTCACTTGTAGCAGTGAGTGACTGTTGCCCCTTGCCTTCATTTTTCTTAGCCTTGTGTTAATAATTCCTTGCTTCAGTTATGAAGAGAGAGAAGAATTTATGGAGAGAAGAATTTATTTTTTCTTCTGTTTTTGTATCAGTATTGCCTTTCCAAGCATAACTGTATTCCAAAGGGACTTCTGGGAGCGATGAAGCTGCACAGCCTGTCCCATATTGCACAACCTATATCCTGATTTAGTATCATGGGATTATTTGCGATTCAATATAAAATACTTACAGATACTCTCCCCTCTTCCTTCCTCAGGCATCCCTGGGATACTGTGATCAAAGCTGCTATGAGGAAGTACCCCAACCCCATGAATCCCTGTGTGGTAGGAGTAGATGTCCTCGACAGGAGCCTGGATAACCAGGGGAGGCTGCACAGTCACCGTCTGCTCAGCACGGAGTGGGGATTGCCCAGTATTGTCAAAGCGGTACATTTTTGCAGCCTTTGTTCTTTATTTAGGGTGGGATCGTTTTTATGTCATCCTGTGAATTGGAGCTGACTTCAAAGTAAAAGCTGAAATTTGTGTGTGTCTGTCAATGCCTTCCAGGCTGGTCTGTGCCATGCTCTGTGGCTGATACTGTCTACACAATGAAGTCTCACCACTGATCACAATCCTCTGATACCCATGGATTTGTGTTTATTTGGGGTCACTGAGAACTTAGCACTTAGGTGTTTTAAGGTTCAGTTTGTTTGTTGGATGTTGGTACTTAACATTTTTTTCCCCCTTCAGATATTAGGAACAAGTAGAACTCTGACTTACATAGAGGAGCATTCTGTGGTAGATCCAGTGGAAAAGAAGATGGAGCTTTGCTCAACTAATGTGAGTGGTGGCTTAAGAAGTTTTTGATAGTTAGTTCTGGAAGTTGGATGTTTTGCTCTTAACATTTAGATTAGACGTGTAGCTGTGTCTTTCATTGGAGGCAACAATTTACAGGTCTTAATCAGTGTTTTAGATGACTCTTTTTCCCTTCCCTTTTTCTTCTTCTTCTAATTTAGATACTTCATCATCGAACATTTGTAATTCTGCTTTTAATGTAAGATTATTTCTCAGAATGCACGTAAAATAGTTTGACTTTTAGATGAATGAGTTCTGTCATTTCCAACAAAAGTTTTAATGTGAAATGCCTTTTTTCAAAGAATGTGAATGAAGCATTGTGCTAGATTTTGGTATCCTGGTAACTCATAGATCTCAGATTTAACGTGGGCTTGTCTGTAGGAGAGCCTAGTGAGGCCTTGTCCTTCCTGAGAATTAATTTTCTGTCTAATCCAGGTGGTGCTATGGGGGTCTGGAAGAGCCTCTTTTAACCACTGTCCATAAATCAGACCCGACATTCAGAGAAAGCTGTTGGTGCTCTGTCCTGTGAATGGGAATTTTGATATAATTAGATCAAGGATAGGAGAAGATGCATCACCCTTTATAAGTCTTCTTATTGACTGTGTTCTGGGTTTTAGTCTGTGTACAGTATTTTGACATTAAATTGAGTGCTCTGCTATTGAATATTGAGTGCTGCTGATAACAGAAGAATTAAAGGTGGGGAGTGAGGATTTCAGCTCTGTTTTTGTTTTAAGATTACACTCACAAACTTGGTGTCTGTTGACGAGAGACTGGTTTACACACCTCACCCAGAAAACCCGGAAAAGTAAGTAGGGAAATTTGTTTGTGTCTTTCTGTCTAGGAGACAATTTGTTACTCCAGTTCAGCTTAGGTGTTAACCTTTCCTTATTCCTTTACAGGACTGTGCTAACCCAAGAAGCAATTATTACTGTTAAAGGGATTAGCTTGAGCAGTTATCTGGAAAGCTTGATGGCAAATACAATATCTTCTAATGCCAGAAAGGTACCTCTTTATTCTGTTTTCTTCCTCTCTTCCCCACCCAATCACTCTTTCTTTTGAAATAGTAATTGTCAACGGTGTGTGTTGAATGTTACATTTAATTTCTCCAGATTTTGTGCACAGTGTTTCAGTAGATTTTTTATGGAACCTCAGCAACCTATTTCTAGGACCTAGTACTAGTAGAAAATGTAACTTCACTTTCAGTCTTTATAATGTGGATTTATCAGTTAATACCAGCAGATTTTTTATGCTGCTTTTGTCAGTTGTTCCAGTTCACATCCATTATTGAGCTGTCTCTTTGCCTTTGGATAAAAGTAATTTAGTGTAAGCAGAAGCATATCTTTGAGGAGGTGAGACTGTGCTGGCTCACCTGGGTAACACTGCACTGACTGCTCTGTCCTGTGCTTGCTTTTTCTAATGTATCTGCAGCCTTGGAGCTGCTCTTCAGCACAGGCAGAGCTGTGGGAGTGCTTATTCTTGAGCACTTTGTCCTACAGTTCTTTGGGGAAGAAATGGAATTGCTAGAGAAGCATAGGCCTTGCTGCCTTAACAGCAGGAGGAGTGCTGTTAGGAGTTTGAGATTTTGTTCTGCATTGCTGGAGGGGTTCAGCACAGTGGGAATCTGGCCCAGGTAACTCCTGCTATGCCAGAAATCCTGTGCTTTGGCCATCCCTTCATCCTTGTGAGGGATGCTCCTTGACCAAGCCAGTGTAAGCCGACTTGGTAGGACCAACTAGATCAGAGAGGAGAAAGCCTCCTTTTCTACCCTTCTGTGTGCTTCTCCTAAGGTGAGAGGAAAACATGTTAAAATCATGGCATGGGGTAGGAGTGATGGGTCATTTCTAGACACTGAAGAGTACCTTTACCTAGCTGGGTGCTCTCTGTTTGAAATGGAAGGTATTTCAGTTAAATAACAGTTCTGTTCTGATCCGGTTTCCATTTAAAAGTCTGTGTGGAGTGTATATTCTTGAAAGAGAGGAACAAACCCTGGCTCACAACCAAATTTCAGGCTGACCCAGAGGTAGCAAAGCATTGTCTGGTTGGCTCGTGTGCCAGATCAAGTTAGGCACACTTAAAAATGCTGGCAAAATTCCTCTTGAGGCGTTGGCTACATTTACATATCTCTTTTGAAATCAGAGAAGCTATAAATATTTCTTGGTACCTGCTGAGGTGTTGCCTGTGAGAGAGCTCGCTTTCTTTTAAAGATTGTTCCATTCTGCCATTTTCAAGGAGCACACTGCTTTACAAGCTTCTTGCAAATCAGAAAGATCTTCTTATCCTGTGTATTTCACTGAAAAGTCTCTACAGATTTTGAACCTGGCAGGAATTTGTAATTGCTGTTACCAGCCCTTTCCTTGCTAACCAGTACTTACTGTGCTACTACTAGCTCTTCTTGCATGCTGTACTGTGCCTCTGTGCTCTCAACACCCCTCTTAAACTTCATGACAGTTACTGAAAAATGTTTTGTTGCTCTCAAGAAATAGGAATTATTGAGACTTTGCTCTGAGGTAGCAGTGGCAGGTGATGCATTGTGATTTTTAATGACGATGAAAAAAATAATTTGCTGTCTGTTGTAAATCTTTTTGTGTTACTCTAGGGGTGGGATGCTATTGAGTGGATAATTCAAAATTCTGAGAGTGCTCTAAGCTAGCAGTTCTCCACACCTGCAGTTTGTACTAACTAGTGGTAATGCCAGCATTCTCCTTCTTGGTACAGCATTTCAGCTTTCTAGCAAATATCTGCATGGACTGTTGTCACGTGGATTTCATAAATGACCCTGCATGTCTGTTTCACACACCTTGCATACAGGAATGGCAGAGCTGCTCCTTGCCCTGCAGTTGTGGAGCGTGAGTGTAGCCCCAATCCAGGCTGGATCCATGAACCCGTGCTTGTGCCACTGGGCAGCCGAGGTGCTGCAGCCATGTGCCACACAGCCTTGCTTATGGCTTGAAGACTGCAGACAGCTAGGGCTGTGAGGAGTCCCTCCACTGAGTGTTTGATCTGGTCTGAGTTTCTGTGATTTCAGTACATAAAGATGGTACCTAAAGAAATTAATAAATTGGCTAGTGAGTGGAATTGGCTTTGTAAAAATGAAATGGAACTGTGTTCTTAGGATATAAAATTGATTTCTTGAAACAGGTTGCCTAGCAGGGGTAATGTTTTGCATAGCAGAATTGTATTTGCTTTTCTTCTGCCTGAGGAGTAGTGTTGCCCTTCTGAGGAAATCTGTGCAAAGCTCGGAGCTGCCAGGATGCCAGACTGTTCCTGTTTTTCATTGGTCTTGTAGTTATGTTCATTTTGGTAGTGACATGTCCCTGCAGTTATATAACTATGAGCAAATCTGAGTTCAGGGTTGAGAGAACTGAGTGTATTTGCCTCTATGAGACCTCTGCAGATTATTTTTCTTCCACTAGTCAGTGTAGCCTGTCCCTGTCATTCCTGTATTGGCTTCTGCTTCAACCAATAAGATTTCTTAAAAAGAAAAAAATCCATTTTGCTGCTTCTCCTAGTTAAGAAAGTTGGGCTTTTTACACTGCTTACTTTGAGATCCATGTATGCCATGAGTGTTTGCTTTTATGTTCTCATTCCACTAAGCTTTCATGGCTGTTTTTCTGGAAAACATCAAGTACAAAGGCTCAGCACTTATCAGTCATTAAGCTCTACCAACAAATCTTCATATGCAGCGCTTGTCCTGCCAGCCACGTCATGCTGCTGACACCTGCAATAATGAATAACACACCGTGCATGCCTGGGGATGAGTGTGCTTGCTTAATGACTGACTGCAGAACTTGTTGTACAGTATGACACTTTATAGACAGTCCTCTGTCAGATTTTTCCTCATAACTGGGTAGTTTCATGGCACTTGGAAGCTTTGGATCTGGTTGAGATTTCTAACTTAATTTCCTGTGCAGAATGTTCCTGAAGTCTTCCTTGCCAAAATCATGAGTTTATTCTTAGCTGCAAAATATATAGTGTATGCAAGTCTAAGGATATATACACAGATATGTACTCTCAAAAACTGGAGGAAATATCTTGGTGCCCAAGTTGAATGTCATGGATTTTTTAAATTAATTTATCTCATCCACAAAGATATCAAGTGAGACACAATGATGTGATTGTTTCAAGTCAGGGCCTGAAAAGAATCTCAGTGTTTTTCTACTGATTGTTTTCTATGGCCAGGGTGTTTTACCTTCTGACAAGTCTTCTTTGAGCAATATAACAAATGTAACATCTAAGCTGTTGCTGTCTCAGTTCTGTGTGCCTGTGTCACCTCAGAGAGGATATTTAAACCTGACTTTTAAAGGTCCAAATGTCTGCTTACTGAAAGATGATTCCCCCTCCCTGCCCCCCACTTTTTCCTTAGTGAGCACTCATCTCAGTTATTTCACAGCTGGTTACAACTTGTGGCTGTGCAGTAGCTTGCCCATGTCTGGGTGCTTTTATTTGTGCTTTGCTGGCATTCCCAGGTCTTGCACAGCCTGTAGAGAAGTTGGAAATTAGTCCCTGCTGAAGAACTGTCACTTTGGTGCTCAAATGGGAGGAGCTCAGAAGTTAAATCATCCCTTCTAAGGTCTTCTATCATCAACCTGTACTTAAAGTGGACAATTTCAATCATGCTTTCTTGAATATTATTAGTATCTTTTAAAGACATCGCTGGAACTAGTTAACTTAGACATCCTAGTTCTTGAGGTAATTTGGGGTGGAGCTTAATCTCCCTTTCTGAGCCTTGACCAAGAGCTGAACACTTTATTGTGATACCTGGATAACTCTTCTCAGTTTAAGGACTGCCTGCCAGTGCAGAAGTAGCAATTAGTGTTTATTCTGTGAGTCCCTCGAATACGGCAAACCCAAAGAGAAACGGAATCAGCCCTTCACTGACCTTAGTGAGTCATCTCAAGGGAGTCTTGAGATAACTGTGCTCCTATTCACAGTAAAACTTTATTTCTTTTAATAGGTTATACTTTGCACTCTGGATCTGGGCTTTTCATATTATTCTAGGCTGATGTTTCTAGCCTGGCAAAAAAATCCTTTATGTGTGTATGAGCTTTCTTCTGACATTCTTTTTTCCTTAGGTTTTCAAAGCTGCTTATGCAGATTCTTGTTCATGCTTAGTAGTCCATAAAGGACAGCAACAGGTTCAGGACACACTGTGATGTTTCTGTGCACTTTATCACCTTTAATGAATACAACAAAATTAGCACACCACAGTTTGGAACACAACACTGTGCAGAGGAGGCCATGCTTGCCCTTTCTGTCAATGTCTACAGAAGGCTTGAACACTGACAGTGGCTCTCCTGAACATTTATGACTTCTTGGGCTCAAACCTTTATCTCCAGAATTCTAAATTTGGCCAGAGCCATGCGGCTCCCACTTACTGCTCTCCACTCTTTGTATTTCTTATTCTTAGTGGAGGAATAGAGGTTGGTGTCTCTTGACTTCTCTCTAAGTGAAAAAAGGCCAGGTGTTCTCCTGGTCTGATCCCATCTGCTTGCTTTGACAAAAGCTGCTATTCTGAGCTTGCAGAGTTCTAAAGTCTTGACTTTTGTTTAGTTAAAGTCCTTGTCTTTCTTGACTTCATTGTGCTGCTGGCTGCATCTTGTGGTCATTGGGGTGCAGCTGCTAGAGTCTTCTTCAGGTGAAAGGTGTTTGCCAGGCTTATTGCCCTGGGTTCTCCAGCTGTTACTGAAGTACTTGCTGTCACTTCTGAGCTTGAGACATTCCCATACCTTGATATAAAATGTGCAACTCTCAATTAGTCTGATTTAGCTGCTGAAAAGTTGCTGTGTACAAATGTAGAATTCAGTGTGAGTCCACTTCTGAACTCTTGATTGGTATCAGATTACTTAGCTGCTACTTCAGAGAGCTCTGGAAAACTTTCATTGTCCTGGATCTTCTCAAAAACTTTCTATATAACTTGGCTAATAAAGCTGAGAACAGTACCTGGATTTTGCCATAATATTCTTTGGGTGGTGGGAGCAGCAAACAGCAAAACCAGCAATTCTCTTAGGTAAGGAAACTTGACTGCTGAATTAGGCCTTGTGCTACTGGGAGCTCACACCAGCACTGCGTTTGCTTCTGGCTTTGGGGTGAAGCAAATGCCTCTGCAGTGAAGTTTCCATAAGAAAATGCTAAGAAATTATCAATATAATCTGGTATCAAACTATGCAGAGCATGGCATTGATTTTAAAGCAAGTTTCATGTCTGACAGAGGAAGAACTATAGAAGCATGAGGAGTGGTGGCGTGTCTGTTCTGATCCTAAATCCCGGTGTTTTTCTGGCAGGGCCGGGATGCCCTGGAGTGGGTGATCAGCAAACTAAACACAGAACTGGAAGAGCTGAAGTCCACGCGCGAGGGGATCAAACCAGCCATGGCAGCAGCGTCCACGGAAAAATAAAGCCAAATATTTGGGTTCACCAAATAAAACCAAGTAACTGACAGAAAAGTCTTATTCTGCAGACTGCTCTGTAGAGCTCCCTCCCAAGGCTGATCTGCAGAGATTTTGTCCATTTATAAGAATACTGGATCAGCAGAAAAACAACCTCATCCATCATCTCCACAGCAGCTCTTGTTGCCTACTGAAGTTTAAACTGACCTCCTGCAGATGCTCTTTTCATTTGAACAATTTATGTTTAACACTGGAAACAAAATGTTTAGCACATTCAAAGCAGCCTAAATGTACCTTTTCAAATAAAGGTAGAGGGCATGTTATATTTACACCATCTCAAATTGAAAAGCTTGAAAAAAAAGCATGTGTGGGATTAAGAGTTTTCTGTGTGAATGTTTGTTCTGTAAAGGGCTGATAGGTCCTAGAGCACTGAATTTTGTCTGGTTTGTAATCTGATAATGTCTTATGGCCAGTTAAAGGAAACTACATGAGTCAGAACATGATACTGTAGAATCTGATATTTATCTAGAGGATCATCTTGAAAGGCTACATCTTATGTGGAACTAACTCTTCTTAGGTGCTGCCTGAACATGACACACAGATACTTTACCTCTTAAATGTTTGTATCCAAACAAAGATAAAGTTTATATTAATGTTAATAACCTAAAATAGTTTTTCTGGTGGGAAGAAGGGTATAATTTATTTTGTTATTTATTAATTTTTCCTCTTTCCTCCCTTCCCTGTGGGGACAGGGATTACTTGAAGGTGCTGGAAAATACTTACTTATCTCCAAGAAGGGTATTTGTAGGCTGCTAGAATGAAGAGACCGTGCTGTGCCACTGGTCCTTGCTCTTCATATCACATCTTAACTGGGGGACAAATTGATGCAGTAACCAGAAGAGTTGAAATGAGAAATGAGCAGAAAATTTTAAATCTAAATGATAAGGTTTCATGAAGAGAAACTTTTAATTTCCTGAGTGGAGAAAACAAGAGTACAAGAACCACAAATGGACTCTCATCTCTAAATGCTTTCTGTTAACTACTGACTACCAGTGTAACTGAACCTTTTCAACTCTTTTCCACGTGGGTACAAAATGGTTTTAAAATCCTTTGAAATGCTTCTCATTATCTGGAAACAGACTCAAATAACTGCAGAAACTTTCCTATTAAATATGCATAAATATGTATTGGTAATGACTCTAGCCTTGTCTGATGTTTACAGAATTGTCATGTTTGGACCAGATGTAGTATGTGTTTCTCTGATGGAACCCTCTGTTAGGGCATTTTAACTTATTTCTTGGTGTGCACACAAAGTGAAACAAATGTTGCAAGGATGTTTACTTGTTCAAGTGGCAAGCATGTGCTCAGGAAGCTGTTAAAGAGCATGAGTAACTTCTGAAAAAATTGAAGAGTAAAATGTTGGTCACTGTTTTGATCTGATAATTTTAAAGTGTTTGTAGCTTAAGGGAGTTTTCGGCATTCATATTCTGGTTGGTTTGAAAGTAAACTTTAATCTGGGTGTAACTGAATTACATGATCCTAATGAATAAACCTACTTTAAAAAATATGTCTACTAGTTGAAAGCAATGAAATGAATAGCAGATATTCACATTGCCCTTTTTATGTGGACCTAAAGCCCTTCCTATTTTGGAACAGAAACTTGGAGCTTAAAGCAGCCCATGTCTGGAAAATAAGATGGATGGCTTTGGTGCAGGTCTGTTGTTGTCCCTTTTTCAGGAGTGATGTCACTTCCTGGGTGAGGAACACAGAAGATGTTCTAACTCCTGGTGTTCTGCTAGGCAGGGGAGTGCAGCTATGGCAGAGCTCTGCACAAAAAGAAGGAAAAGTTGGGTGGTGTGTGTCCATTTGGAAACCTGTGCTGCAGCATTTCTGTGCATGCCTGCTGGAGGGATGAAAACATGACTGTCAGCAGGGGTGGGAAAGCCTTTGGAGAGGCTCATGTGTTGCCTTGGTATGGGAGAAGAGTTGTCTAAAGCTGCTCCTTGCATCAGAAATGAAATATTTACTTAGAGTTGTCTTAGGGCTGGCTGACTTGTGCATGGCACTTCCACAGAGTCACCACAGGCTCTCTGGAGCTGAGCTCCTCTGCCCCACCCTCGGGTCAGTGACAATTGCATGTCAGGTTCCTGGGTTACTTTCTTGACACTTTGTTTCCTTCCTTGCAGGAACTAATCCCTATCTGCTTCTTTCCTTATCTCCTTTCTGTTTCGTTCCTCCCTGGTTTTGGGCTGCTTTCACTCCACCATTTCCTCCCACTTAGGAAGTATATGACTAAATGCTTGGTTTTCCAATCTGTCTGCTGCTCCACCTGCCAGGTATCAGCACCTTTCCTATTTGTGCTCAGTCCTCTCCTGCTTTTCTCTAGGCTAAAGGAGAGTGGGGACAGTTTGGGTAGGAAAAAACCAAATTTCTTCTGGAGGCCTGTTCCATCATTTAGCTCCCTCTCATCTTAGGGGTAGGTGCCTGTTGTGCATCCATGGGATTGTTGATCTTCCTGTGGCTGTTCATTTTGCCAGTGTGTACAAAGGACCTTGCAGTGTGTCACAGTTAGAACCAGGTAGGTGTGATGGTGTTTGCAGGGGTCGTAGGATGATGGAAGAGATGAGGATCTGACTCCATGTTTCAGAAGGCTTGATTTATTATTTTATGATATATATTATATTAAAACTATACTAAAAGAATAGAAGAAAGGATTTCATCAGAAGGCCAGCTAAGAATAGAAAAAGAAGGAATAACAAAGGCTTGTGACTGACCGAGACAGTCCGGACAGCTGGACTGTGATTGGCCATTAATTAGAAACAACCACATGAGACCAATCACAGATCCACCTGTTGCATTCCACAGCAGCAGATAATCATTGTTTACATTTTGTTCCTGAGGCCTCTCAGCTTCTCAGGAGAAAAAAATCCTAAGGAAAGGATTTTTCAGAAAATATCATGGCTACAGGTAAGCTGCAGTGTTCAGCAGATGAAGTGTTCTTAATTTCCCACAAGCTTTCCTGGGCAGTTTTTACCCTGCTCTCTCTCCTTATTGTTGGCATATGAGGCTTCAATCCTTCTCCCTTGGCCACGTGACTGGTCAGATCGATGGGATCTGGTGGGATCTCTAGCTGTCTGTGCTGTGCAGAACACTGATTTTGAAGCATCTCCATTCCCATTCCATTTCTTAGACTGTTATAGGCTGAGTTGGCCCTTGAGGCTAAAAAACTTCCTGCCTTTGGAATTGTTTATTTTCGTTGCTCCCTAGAGAAATTCCTCCATCTTCTGTTTCTTTACTGGAAATGGTTAAAAAATATTTCTGGAGTCAGTTTTATGTCACATGCATTGGCTGAGGTTTCTCAAAGACAGAAAGCTGCATGTGAGGGAAAGTGTTAGGCTGCTTGTGGGAGCAGCAGAATGCAGCTTTTTGGATTACAGCAGAAGGAGGAAAAGGGGTATGTAGGAGGAAAAAAATGTGTAAAGCAGAAATGGTGTAAAGTCAATGCTCATTTACTTGGAGGGATCTTGAAGTGCTGGGAGCCAAGCAGAAGAAAGCTCAGAGCTTGTAACCATGTTGATTAATAGGCATCAAGTGCCATCTTGAGTAAGAATTCTGCACTTGGAGAGTTGAAAGTGGAACTGAAGTTGGGTTTTGTGAGCTGTGAGAGGGAGGTTATGTACAGCAGTTGTTCAAGCTGCAGTTCAATGTTTCTCAGCTGCTGGGTTGCAATTCAAGGCTGTGTTGTAGGGAGGTGGCTGGATTTTAAGAATTTGGTGCCAGCACATCAGGTCTCCACGCTGGATAGAAGTGTGGCTGCTCTCCCTGTCCCTACAGCTGTGTCACACACACCTGCTGTGGAAGGAAGGAGCTGGGAAGAGCTGGTTCCTCACTGCAGGGGAAGCAGTGAGGGGAGACAGCAGCAGTGGTTCCCAGAGGGGGGCAAACTGGGCATGGTGGTTCTTGGCCCTGAAGGATTTTAAGATGTTGAAGATCCCACACTCAAAATAGACTGGCTTCTGGTTGATGTCTAGTTTTTGTGCTGGTGCAGGCTCATGTTAGCAACAAAAGTATTGACTTAAAACATCGTAGTCAAATGGTCTGGTGTGTAATTAATTGGGTTTGTTTAGACTACCCTTTCTTTTTCTTAATTTGGCCTCGTGCCAGTGTGAATCTTCCACGCTCTCCCATGCTTCTTATTTCTTTTCCATCAGGCCAGCAGGCATTCTGGAGAAAGGGTTATATTTGTTGGGACAACAGGCAATCCTAGTGAAAGCTCCCATATTCTTGAAAATTTTGCTTAAAGTAAGCAAAGGCATTGAGCTGCAGTAGGTGGTGTCAGGAACTGCTGCAGAGCACAAACTGGGCACTGCTGTACTGACAATGTAATAACCTAGCACTGAGTAAATGACCAGCCATGTTCCCTGATGAGACCTTTTCATTCAAATCCTCAGGTGGAGCAGTGGTGGGTAGGCAACACCATTCCTGCTGCTGCACCTCCCTAGACTGAGAGCTGTGTAGTGTCCATGTACCCTGTGGTGCTATCCAAAATAAACGCCAAGTGCAGTTTAAAAAAATCACTTTTGGGTGTGACTGTGGTAATATCTAACATGATGTTGGTTTTCTGAGAAAACTGCAGAAAAACAATTTCCATTAGTCTGTGCTGGGTAGGCAGCAGGATCCAGTACCAGTCTCCCTGGAGCTTGCTATAAGCCACACACTGCTCAAAAGCTCTGCTGGGGTCCTCTGGGCCTGGGCTGGTAACTGCATTTGGGACTGGCAGCTGCTTCATTTTGCATTAGAACAGGAAAGACTCATCTAAAATCACTAGCCTTGACTTGTAAATAAGATCTTATTTATCTAATAAATTATCTTCTCACCCCACCAACACTACTTGCCACCTGTGAGTATCATGCAGGTTCTGGGCTAAGCCTTTTAATTGCAGTTCCAGAGAGCATGTCATGCATGCATGTCACTATGGATTTGTTCAGTGAGAAGGCATTTCTGTGAAACACAAGTCCTATCCTTTTAATTTTTCCACAACTGAGGTGATTGAGGTATGATTCTCATTTTACTGGAAGGCACCTGCAAGTGAAATGATCAGTAAGGGCTCTTAATGTGGGGCCCTGCTGGTACAATACCTTCTCTTTTGCTTTGCTATAATTTTGTTTCTCACCTTGCTAAGATCTGCAGCAGCTAAAGCTCAGAGCTCTGCCTGGCCAAACAAATGTGGAACACGGCCTTGCCACATGTGCTCTGTAGGAAAGGATGCCTGTGGTCTTTACAGTTCCCTCAAGAAAGTGAGAGCAATGCAGTAATTTTAAAGAGTTTTAATTAGTAATGCATGGACAAGAAATTGCATTTCAGTACCACATAACATGGAAACAAGCAGAAGACAATTCTGTGGCCTTTTGCTGTTAGAGCTGATGCCCCTGGTGTCCCTGAAGATGCGCAGACGGTGCATGCACAGTGACAGCACAGAAGCAGGGGGAGCTCAGAGCGGAAGGGTTTGTGCTTTAGGCCTGTTCATGTCCAAAAAGTGCACCTCCTGTCTGGGAATTTTTTTCTTTATTAAAGAAGGGGGTGAGGAAAATGGTACCAGCTTTAACAGAAATACAGCTCAAAACCCCTTTTCATTATCTTTATTTTGCTTTTGAGTCACAGGGAGTGGAACCATTGGCCCTTCAATACCTTCATGCCTACCTTAAATGTCTCAGCTGAAGCTGCGCCCTGAGAGTGCTGCCTCTCTATAGATCTGTGCCAGCTGAAGTGGTGCTTATTTCCACCAAACTTTGGAAGCACACCTCCTGCAGGACTTACATCAACTCATGCCCATGTCCTTTAATTCTAGATTTAGCAGATTTCTGAACTCAGATTTCTGAAATCCAGTTTAAAAAATCCCACTCTGTCTGGCCCAGGGCCTGTCCTGCAAAAGCCAAAGCATTGCTGGCTCCCATTTCTAAGCACTGGTGTCACTGGTTAGAGAAATGCAGAGAGGACCTGAAGCTTAGTGGAAACACCTTCAGCTTCATTGGAGGGACCAAGAATATGTTTTTTTCTTACTGAGTCTCTTATGGGTTGGTTTTTAAAAAAAAAATCAAATATATCAATAATCAAACAGGGCCTTTTTAGCTGTGAGTTTACAGTAGCAGTCTGGGACCTTGAAAAATTATCTGCTTACAAGTGTATTTTTTAATTAGCTATAGTAAGGTCTGTTCTGAAGGGTCTGTTTCAAAGGCTATTCCAAAGATCTAGAAATGTTCTACAGAACCCATCTCACTGCCCTGTGCAGACAGCAGCAGCTCCTGTTACCTCAGGACACAGAGCCTGGGCTACCTCACATCTGACACTCAGTTCAGGCAGGCACTGCCACTGCAAAACAGCCTGACCAGGGAAGAAACTGGAACGTTACTGAATTGATTTATTGCAAATAAACAAACTAAGCTACTACTGCATACAATTTGATGCCTGTTTAGCTCCTTCTCCTGATTACGCCCCATGACATTTGTTGAGTGCAGACCTACCATAGAAAAATTCATTCACAAGTCCTTGCTTGTCAGAGTATTGTCAAGTTTCACCTCTCTGGAATTTGTTTCACCTGGAAGTAGGGCTAACTGTTTTCCAGTACTGAAAACAGATGGAAACTTGCACTGCAGGATCCTTTCAGCTCTGACACTGAGCACTCAGCTCTTCAGTAGCAGCTCTCAAAATTCTTT
The DNA here is from genome assembly GCF_023055355.1 of Agelaius tricolor. Classification (NCBI taxonomy): domain Eukaryota; kingdom Metazoa; phylum Chordata; class Aves; order Passeriformes; family Icteridae; genus Agelaius; species Agelaius tricolor. Next base: position 42,695,164 of record NW_027269262.1, on the reverse strand, counting down.
AAACAGTTTGCAACCACTTTGAAGTGTCTTTTTGCAACTGGGGACTGGGACACAAAGCAGCTCACAACTTGTGCCAGGGCAGCTGGGCAACATGGGCAGCTCTGGGATTTTTCAATGTCAAGGGAAGGCCCCAGGCTGCCTCTGCTCTGGGCTGCTGGAGCTCACAGGTGCCGCTCAGCACGGGGGTTCTGCGCTTTGTGTGTCACATCAGGCTGAGCTAATGCTCTTTGTCATGGTTCTCCTACAAGGAAGTTCTGGGGAATAGTAATGACAGGTACCCAAAAAGTCTAAAACACAATAGTAAAAATCAGACAGAAACAATGAAAGAGGTTTCTATAGCTAGAATTGGTATTCATAAACATTCTCAGCCTGGCCTTAAGATACACATATACAAAAGAAGAAATAAACCAGAGCAGCTCCAGGTTATCAACATGGCAACAGTATAAAGTTTTCTGGTAACATGAACATAATCCATGTGCTGTAGCACCAGAGTGTAGAGTTGCAGCACCTTTCTCTCATGCCTGTGTGCTGCTGTCACTGTTTCACAGATGAGACTGAGCTGTAAGACAGACATTCCTAAGAGTTGTGCAGAGCTGCTGGATGAAGTAAAGCAGGAAGGTAGCAATCAGGAGTTTAAAGTTGGAGGTTCTAAATAAGTTTTAACCTATAGAGCATGCAGCCAGTAATGAACCAGGGAAGCTGATGCTGAACTTGACTGGGGAAAAAGGGATGCTCAGGAGAGAAGAGAGAACAATGTAAGAGTTGTGATAATAATGTTCTCTCCACTTCTGGTTTAAAAACAAAACCAAAGCCATCAAAAACCTCTCCAAAAGACTGTCAGCATTTCTTTCCCAATGATGAGGGAGGGATGGAGATTTCCCAAAGCCTGTATTACATGCAGGACAAATGTGCTGCCTCAGGTACAGCCCGCCAGCATTGGAAGAAGCAGCACACTGGTAATAGAGGGAGTTGGCTGCAGATGATGACAAGGAGTTAATCACATCACTGGGGTTACACAAGCAGTTTTTATTGCTATTCTAAAGGTACTTCGACAGGTTTTCATCCCTTCATGCAGCCCAGCCAGTGTTCAGCTGTTATGCAATCATTTTTGTTAACAATTCTTTGCCAAAAGAAACATCTGACTGATCTTACAAAACTATAAAAGCATGAAAAAGAGAGAGACAGAACCTTAATTCAGCTTCCCCATGAATAATTAACACAGACAAGGTTATAATGGAAAGACATTTTATTTTTACCAGGTATCACCCCTCCCTGTATAAAGGAAGTAATGGAGAAAGGGAAAAAAAAACCCCAACAACCCCTCAAAACACCTACTGTCACCATGAACACTTGAAAGGTCAGGTCTGAGAGCTGCAGAAAAAGCCTGCTCACATCTTCCATCACCGCCGTGAGGCAGAGCTGGTTTTGCATTCCCCACAACCAGGTTCACATACAAAACAAGACTGATCCTGCCAGAGGCATTTTTAGCTCCTTGGGTCTCCTATGATATATTTTAACAGACCTTGGGCATACTAATAAAGCTAAAAAAACCCAAAGAAAATAATTTTAAAATTCATGGAACGGAGTTCTCTGTGCTAGTGCTGCGTTCTTTTCAGCAGTAATTCGCTCTAAGATGTGCAAACTGTATTAGGGGGCTGAAAGCGTTAACTCTAATAAAAGATAACAGCCAACATACATATAAATAAGATTCACTTCCTTTTTAAAACATCATGGGAAATTCAATTCCCATTGCATGATTGATGGAGACTTCCTAAATATTAATAAATATATTACAGATATTTACAAGCTTCTGATTTCCCCCTCCGACGCTGACGTGAAGTTCAGCCCGTAACTAGGACATGCTGGGCAGCACCACGGGCTGCTGGGCCAATGGCTGCAGTGCATTTGGGATGCTGGTGCAGGCAGGGAGGAGATGGAAAGCTAAAAATAGCCCCCTCTGCAGAGCCAGGCAAGCAGCGAGCTGAGCTCCTTCAGGCTTCCCGCGACCAACCAACCCGCTGCTTCTCCGCTCGCAGAACGAAATGCTGGGATTATGCGGAGCAACTGTGCCAGGGAGGAAGGGATGGAGCCAAGGGGAGAGGCAGCCCTCCACACCGTGTCTTCTGAAGCACGTGTCAGCAGCTTGGAGGGTTTTTTCCAGGGAAAAAGGGAGGTTATCCAGGCCCTGGCCCATGGCAGCTCTGTGTGAGCAACGGGGAGCCATCTGTACAACTACTGCGTTGTTTTTCAGTGTTTGTGCCCTGCTCAGCACAGCAGAGCCTGCCCCGAGCCAGGGACTTGTGGGACTTCAGGGAAGGCACAGGCTGGATCACAAAGCTCTGCCACTGCCCCAGAGCCATCCCTGGACACTGCCAGAGTGGGGCAGGGCACAGGCATGAAAGACTTGTTTGCCTTCACATGCTCAGGAGCTACTCAGTCCTTCATCCTGCCTGCTCTACAACATCCCAAATACCTCTCCAAGAGGAAAATAAATGTGCTGGATGCCCTGCACCTTGGTGGCTTGAGGACACCAGGGAAGCAGACTGTGAGCAGAGGACTGTGCAACTGTAACATGGCCTGGGCATCTCCATGAAAAAATCCTGACAACAACAGGGCAGATGCAAAGTGAGATTTCCTGCATTTGTTTCTGTCTGGTTCCCCTGGTGCACTGTGCAGCAAACACACGGCCTGGTTTTGGCACAGAAACAAGAGAAAGTGCTGATGTGACTGAGATCAGGCAACCCTTCCAGCAACAGCAGAACCTTGCCCACCAGCCAGCCTGTGCTGCTGCCCTGCAATCCTACATCCCTATCCCATGCCAGTACTCCAGGTGCCTTAACATGCAAGACACTTTTCCAGAGGTACCATGAGGAGAGGGCTGTGACACCTGACCTTAAATGGGACAGCAAGGAGGGAGAGTTAGCACTGAGCCCTGCTTTTCGTGTTTGCATTGGTTCAGAAAAAAATAGAAACTATTTCAATAAGCCCTACATATGTGAAAATTCTAATTTTCCAAGGGGGCTTTCAAGAAAAAATAAGGATGGCTGACTCCCTGGGAAGATTTACAGAGACTTTTGCATGTGCTTTTCAAATCAGCCTAAAAGAGATGATATGGATGGCTGCTCCAAAGGCTGCCGAATGGGAGCCAAGCAGCCCTGGTGCCTCCAGCCTGGGCACTGTGCCTTGCCAGGGCCAGAGGGGCAGTCTGCCTCTTGGGCTTTTTGGACAGAGGAAGCTATTTTGTTTAATACACCTTTAAAATTATGCTATGGAAGTCCAGTCCCAGCTACTTTGGAGCAGTTCTGAGGTATCTCTCATTAACTCGAAGAATAGAAATGTTAATAAATAGATCTGAAACTTTTCTGCTATGTCATTCTATAATACACTGCTATATAGATATTAAATATGCCTCAGGGTATTAAAAAATTTATGAAAAAAGTTACAGTAGTTGATTTCAAGTATTAATAACTTGGCTATGTTAGCTTGTTTTTAAATACCAAAAAGATCTGGCCCCAAATTATTGACTAAACTCTGGCTATGACTGAATTAAAAAAAAAAAAAAGTATTTTGAATATAAAAAAAAGTGCAAAAAAGCATGAGAAGTCAGTTAACATTGTAAAATTGTTGGAACTTCTAAACAATTAGTCTAGCACTCCCTTGTGAGTGAATTAAAAAGGGGGAAAGAACGAAAAAAAGATTAAAGACAAAAAAGAGATCACTCCCAATCTGAGAGAGCACTGTCCCAAATTTCAGCCAAACACGAATTTTTACAGCCAAGTTATAAACCCCAGAAAAAATGGGGTTACTAGTGGATATGCTGTCAGACAGAACTCTAGCAGTATCTGTGTGCTCCATTATAATACAAATTTACACCTTACTCACTGCTTTCTCTGAGTAACCACGAGAACAATTTTACAGGTATTCAGTTAAAATTAGAAGCCTCCCTTATTTCCCATCCTCCCCATAAACTGTACAACTTTGTCTACTACTAAAATTCACTGCTACTAGTAGTCATTATCATACATTCAAGATAGAAAGTGAACTACTAAAACCTGCTCAGGAGTCACTCAGAAGGACACTAAGGCTTAAGAAGTACAGCAGCTCAGGGGTATGACCGACCACACGGGCCAAGAGCTTTGTCACCTGCTTTGCCCCAGGACACTGACACTGCAGAGTCCCGTGCTGAGCCCTGATCTCAGAGCAACCAAATGGCTCAAAGGAAGATGGATCTGACTGGAGCTGCTCATGCTGGGTGCCTGCTGTGTGATGCAGCCCTTGGCTGCCTCAACAAGGGCGTGAGCATACCGAGGGTGGGAATGCAGCAGGACCTACCGTTTGCTAGTGTGCTAACGCTGACACTGTGCTAGATCTGGTTCTGCACCAGACACCTGCTTTCAGCTCATCTCCTGAAAAATGATTCAAAGCATGGTTAAAAAAAAAGATTGAAAGCGAGAAAAGCTTTCTCATTTCGACGCACACGTACAAAAGAGGCAACAATTTCCAACTGTTGATTTTCTCCCAGTGCGAGCAGCTGCCCCGTCGTGTATCGCCCTGCACAGATCCCAACACAGCTCTGTGTCTCTGGGAGCTGCTGGAGCAGGAAATCCTGTGACTGAAGGCAAACCCAAGCCAGTCAGGTGGAACAAAGCAACGGGGTGATGATCCAGACCCAGTGACCTGGCTGATGGACGATGACCTCATGGAGCTGAAGCAAAGCAGAAGGCACAGGCTCAGATCTCATTGATCGTCCTTTCCGAGGGGCAGTACTCCGAGGTTCCTGCTGAGGACATGTAGAAGGACTGCGTTTTCCTTTTCAACCTGGCTCGCTTGTTGGCCAGGGACAGGCTGCGCCGGCTTGAGTTGATGATTTCTGAGATGAACTTCTTGCAGTCCACACAAACCTCCATTGTGCTCCAGTCCTCCATTAATTCTTTGGGAAACTCTTCGTGCGACTTATCCACAGACTTGGACCTTGAGGTCAACCTGAAAGGCAAAAGAGCAGGATCTGTCACGTTATTTGTCAGCTTGGCTGCAGGCCCCAGAACAAATCACCTCAGAAAGGTCTGGATTTAAATTTTCCTTTCTCCTGTCCCAAATTACACCAAACACTGGAGAGGACAGCTTCTGCCTGGATTGGCAAGACTGCAGGGTCACTGACTGAGGGCGTGTGTAACATTTACATCCTGGCAAAAACAACCTTCCTAGTAACTAAAAATAGCTGATATTTTTGGCTAATCTACACAGCACCATAGCAATGGTGATCTATGCAGACAGTTTATACAGCAGATTCCCTTAAAAAGGAGCATTTCTTTTATATTTGATTAGCTTTGACAACCATCCATGTATAAGATATAAAGCCAACAGATAACTTCATAATAATAAAGTGAAAAAATGATGAAAATTGGAGTAAGAAAAATTAGGGGAAAAGAAGATAAATCTGTGCACTAGACATCATTGAATTCTCATCATTGAATTCAGTTTGTGATTTCAGCCCGTAAGATTTATCTCCAAAGAGTCCATCCACACCAGAAAAAAAAAGACATGTTAAAGATATTTTCTCAGAGGCCCTACAGAAATACAGCTGTCCCAGACTCTCATTATTTTTCAGCTGTAATGTGAAAAGGTTTAAGACACTGTTAGGCTTCAGGAAAGTTACTACAGGCACTAGAAACATGGCCAACTACAAAACAGGTGAGCAGCATGTTCATGATTGATAAGCCAGCATGAAACATTTGGGGAACATTTGCAACAGACACAAGTGGGGCCGGGCTGTCGCTCACCTGCTCCGCAGGGAATGGTGGTGACTGGTAGAGGGTTTCTCTGGCCTCATGAAGCTTTCTCCCCTTTGCAAGGTTGAGGGTCCCAGGGAGAAGATGGGCAGGGTGGAGTATGGCTTCGATGGCAGCCGCATCTGTTGGGAACAGCACAAGGCACATGCAGCATCATTACAAAGGCTGCAGCTTTTTAGAAAGGCTCAAAACAAACATAAACATAAGTTTCATTACTTACTTTCTTGCAACACTGTGAGCATACAGGCCTGTGTAAAAAAACAAGAGCATGAATCAGTCCATTGGGAAAAATTATGTTTAAATCAAGAATAAGGGATTTCAGGAGTTAGAAACCCGCCCCCCTCCATCCTCCCCTTAAACAAACATATTTATTTTTAAAGCTTCTTCAATATAGTAACTTCAATTAGAACATGAAGCCAGAAGCAAGGAGAAATGCTAAACAAGAATGCCACCTAAATGAAAAAACAGGGAAAAAAAAAAGAAAAATAAACTGTTTTTTTCTCTAAAGAAATTTCTTCTGGTAAATGAGACCAAAACTCAGTGATTACATAGATCTTCTGACTTATTGTCTCACTGTTAACTTAAAATTTATCATTTTGCCTGCAAATATTCCTTCTTGCATTTCCCCTGCCCCAATTCTCAAAAAATCACCCAAAAAATAAATTGCTTTGAAATGTTTTCCCCAAGCACAGAGGTTGTAGAACTGTTGAGTGGGGAGCCTGCGTAAACTCCGTGTTGCTTTCTCATAAGCATTAAAAAAAAAAAAGTTTCTCTAGCTTTTAGTCAAGAATTTCAGTCCAAGGAAGCAATTCAGTCATTTACAAATGAAATGTTTCTGCATACTTTTTTCTTTTTGTTAACACAGACTGTTACAGAAATAAACCAAATCAACAGTATGCAGCAGAAATTTTTGAGGGTTTCTAATGTATAAATCAATCATTTTTCCTACGAAATTGTACTCATTTATTAACAGAAATAAAATATTTACCTCTTGCAGAACTGACAAGTGTAAGACCAGGTAAAGAAAGAAAACCTTCTTGTTCGACAGCAAAAGCAGAGCTGGAGGAAGAAGAACAGAGGAATGCAGAGTGTTAAGCAAAGTCCCACACAGTGATGACTTCACTGACCAGTTGCTGTTGGCAGGGCTACATCCGGTTCTGGGGTCTGTACTTCTAAGATGATATTGAGAACAAGGTCCAGAACTGTATCTTCATATATTTAGAATTAAGCCTTTAATTGTTTTGCCTAAATTAAATACTTGCTCATTAACTAGATAACTTTGGTTAGAAATAAAAGCAAACAATTTTAATAGTGGGGTAAATTAATTAAATCCTCAACCTACTTTGAGATTTGAGAAAAGCTCATTACTAAGCTTTATATGTCATGACAACAGGCAATAGCTGAATCTAATGAGTGACATTATAAGATTATTGTTCCTCTGCCTTAAATGTATTAAACCTTTAAAATAAATCTGCACATTAGACACAGGTAGGCCTGTAGATAAAATACACAGTGAATTCAAAATAGGCTTTCTGGAGGTGTCCAAGAAGCACAAATTTTAAAAGTGGGAGAAAAGAATGCTGCTTCTACTGGGAAGTACCAATCTCCAATCCAGTTTACAGAAAAATGCATTGGTTAAGGGGTCTCTAAAATTAAACCTCCTTCTGGTTGCAGCACTTCTCTGAAGGCTTTAATTCCCTCTGTGCTAGATAGCAAGGATTCATATATGAAGAACTTGCAGTTTTCTGTTGCTATCTGTAATTCTATTCTATTTTCTGGACCAGGAAAGGTAACCAAACCTGCAGAAGGCATGGGGACAGAAATCACCTCAGTCAATGAAGTTCAAACCAGACACATACAGATACACTCTGATAATTGCAAATCCTACTGCATTTATATATATATATCTCAACAAACAAGGTGTTTCCATGAAAAGTTTTGATGTTTCTGGACATCACTTGAGGAAGTTGACCCATGTGTCACACATTTAGGGAGATGTTTGGTGGATAACTCTTCTTTCTCTCCAATAGAGGGTAAGAAACAAATGTGTAAATGGGAGGCTTGTGCAACTGGCCTCTCTCAATACCCTTCAGAGCCTCCCATGACTCAGCTCTACCTTTCCTTTCTTCAGAGCAGTGTAGACATCTTTATATTGCTGGTACTTCTCCAGCTCCGCCTTCACAAGCACCTGACGGATGTGCATGACCTCCTCCACTGTCAGAGCCAGACATTCCACGGGGTAACAGAACTCCTCCTGGAAGCCAAAAACCCCATATTATTTCAAGGACAAATGGCTTCTTCCAGAGTTCAACTTAGACAACCAGCCACCTGGTTAGTAACTCCAGAAACAGAGGGTTTCTCCCATCAAACTGGAATAGCACTGGCTCATTCGTGGGCATCACATGAGTGCCAAACCATTGGAAGCTGCATAAATGTAAATGATCTTATGTTCAGCCTTCACAACTATGACAGTTTTCTTCATCTTTCCTCCTCAAATCACTTGACCCTTCTCTCCATTTGTCTTTTATTGTGAATATTTGTTTCAAGCCAATCAACATTCAGATTTATAATTTGAAATGGAAAATGTAATACGGTAGATGGCATTATTTTATACTGTATACTGCTTGAGGTATACATCAAATAATTTCTCTCAGACTTTGTGATGCCCAGAGTGGCCAAGAAAAGTTGTTAGTAGCCCATTCTAGCAAAAATTTTTATTCAGTGGTACCACATGATCAGAATCACACCAAGACCACAAAAGTTACATCAGCTCAGGCAGAAAAAAAGTTCTCCTTTCTGCCCCAGAAAGTAACAGCAGCAATTTAAGCTTTAAAGAATAATGCTCCAGTATCAAGCAGGTGAACTGCTTACCCAGTGTTGCATTATAAATGGTAGAGACTCAAATAGAGAATTAACAGCACAATTTTCCACTTACAAAATTTTGTATTTGTTCTGTGTTGCAGCATTTAGGAGAATATTGAGTGCAGAACTCCTGAATTTGGTACCAGGGAATAAAAAGCACCAACCCAATTTGTAATTCAGCCCAGTAGTTGATTATACATTTCCAAAAGAAAGACAGAAACCTCTGTGGGAACTCCCATTGCTTAATGCTTAGTGAACCTTTTCAGTCAGCCCAGAGGGGCTACTGTGCAGTAATGACAATGACAGGCACTGCTCTCTGAATAAACGAAGGAAATTTCTCCTGCATACACAAAGACGTGGCTGACAGTTTGGAGATCTCGTTTACAAATTGAAGTGATGAATCGGATTAGTACGGAAATGCTCCATTTCCATGTACTCAGAGTTCTGTCTTTCCATCAGATTAAAAAGAAAATCCTTCTACATTGCAGACCTGGCAAACATTAGCATTTAGGAACCACCACATTTTTTAAAACTGTTGTCTTACCTATCTAGAAAGGGAACACAAAGAAACTTCACTCTGTTTAGGGTACCCCACAAAAGACTAGAATTGAGTTAACTTTGTTAGATTTGCCAGCTAAACCTTTGGGATATGGAAAACTAGTTTTCTGGAAAAAACAAACTATATCAAAAGCAGCTGCAATTTGCTCTGAGGTGTAAAAGTGCACAGCCAAAACAAAGTATCTTCTGTTCCTTATGATCAACTTTACAGCTAACCAGCAGCTCTCAGCATTTCGTTCTGGGTTCTTCCCATAGCAACTGCCTTGTTATGGGGAGGCACGGCTGAAGGCTGGGGCGGCACGGGAGAGGAAGTGGGTGGGAAAGCGGGATGCACACAATGCCAGCAAAACCCCCCAGTCTGCATCCTGGGAGACTGAGGGAAACTATCCGAGGTGAATGAGCTGACTGAATGCTTGCAATCAACCAGAGCTTTAAGTCCTTTAGAAAGACATTTCTTACTTGAAGCTCTTCCTTCCCCCTCATGAACGCCCATTCCTTTAATTTACAGAACGATGACGTCGGGGAATATTGCTCCTTTGAAGAAATTCTGCGGATCTGCTATAGGTGTAGAGCACATACTAGGGGAATAGTGTGGGCCTGTTGTCGTACCAATCAAAATGAATACCATTAAAATAGAAATAGCCAGCAGGCAGCAGGGGAAACATAGAAAATATTCACATGTTTAAATGCTAATGTTTTAATTCCAGTGGTTACACAAGGACAACAAAATGTTAATGCAACATTAAATGAAAGATAAATAATCCGTTTTCAGAAAACTGCTTGGGGTTATTTTTTTCCCTTTTCAGAATATAAATAAGTACACAAGAAAATATTTTTTTTCTACACTACCTCTAAGGCATTGAAATTAATTAAATTTTGCTAAGCACTGGCTAAACTTCATTGAACAATGATGCTTTGGAGATACTGCTCAAACTTCCAAACCTGCACTCAAATTCAGCAGCTCCAAGTAAGAGTACTCTCTGCAATACTCGCATACGACAGAACATGGTAAAGACAAAATGTGGTTTGAATGGTCTTGATTTTCCAGAATTACACTCAATAATCTTTTTAATATTAAACACAAGCCAATACGCTTATTTTTAAAGGGGAAAAAACATTATTAGCAAATACTATTTTGAACTTGAAGTATCCGTGATCCTCTTGGGGACTGGCTTAACTCTGACTATGCAATCATTTTATAAACACTATACCTTAAAGTGTGTATGTATCATTTTTTTTAAGCAGGAAAAGCAGGTAGTAAGACTTGCATACCCATAATGTGCTTTGTAGGTCATTCTCAGTGTACACACACCTAATAGGTTCTTATGACTAACACATTTTTACTCTAATGTATTCCTTCTTCTCATTAAAGAATGTCACTAGACATTCAAATGAGTTGCATTAGTAAATTGCAAAATGAATGAGTGCCAGAGTGGCCTCTAAATTCTGCAATTCACAATTAGTCAGGCACTCTAAACTCTTGCTCCTTTTGCAGACTAAAGGTTTCTAAAAGGTCAGCTTAGTATATCTCAACTATAAACTCTCCTACAAGAGGTTTCACCCTTCCACTTATTGGTTGGGACAACAAAACAAAGGAAAAATTAAATAATTCATGTTCAGTTAACATAGGGGTAAATTAATTACTTTTTATTTTCAGTGGATTTGCCTTCCCTGATAGATGGATATGAGCTATTCTGCAAGTTCTGATACATAAGTGTGCTGAGGACCAAAACAATATATGGGCTTTCAAGTAAAGCAGATTGCACATGCCCTCCCATTCTACATAGGGTACCTTGGGAGAAACATAAAACCTCATTCTTTTAAACATAGTCCAAGGATCACAATAGTTTTGCTGAATTTTGCTGCAGGATCTTCATGTGCTGTAATATTTAAGGTCTGTCCCATTGATAATCTGGTGATGTTGCATTTTTAGTTTGCTGTCCTTTCAGAACTGATTTCCCCGTGAGGTGATTGAAGACACACAAATATCCTACACACATTGAAATCAAAGTCAATCAGGTGCAATGTCCCAGCCTAAGCTGTAATTCTTGCCACAGCTGAGGAAGTGCTCCCCTAGGAGGGAACATGCTGGTGAAGGTGATTTCCAAAGCCAGCAAAAAGAGGCAAACCTTTGCGGGTTTCCACCTGCTGGCAAAAGCTCTCTCACAGAGATAGTACATAGCCCCTGCCACCCCACACATGGCTGCTTCAACGGGATGAGAGCTGAGCAGAGAAGCTGTTTGCATAGTTGAAAAAAGTGGTCTGAAAGTCATCCTTGGAAATAAACTGGTTATCCTAGGAACCTGAACAATAGATAGGAAGCAGAGAAGCGAATGCTGTGTATAAATGAAACCATTAGCTTTGGTCCTCTGGGTCATGAAAAAAAAATAATGATAATAAAAATAATAATTAAAAAAGCAAACAGACTGCAAAGGCACCCACAGGTAAATCTCAGGACACTGAATTGATCTCGCTGATTAGGCACCAAATCAGCTCACTACAGCAACCACCAGGGCTGACCCCCCCAAAATCACTGATCCACCCTGCCTTTCCATGTACCACCGGCAGGGTGACATGTCAAAATGACTGTGTTTGGCACTTTTCCAAGTTAGTTTCCCCTCCCCACCTACTTGGGCCTAACTACCTCTGTCTGATGAGATGCCAGTTCACAAAATCATCATTAGTATGCAAGACAGAGCAGTTTCCTGCTAATCCTGCTAAGAGACTGTAGCAAACCCCTGCCTGGTTTCACTGGCATTGACAGCTATTTGCTGACAAGGCCTCTTTCACCTTGGAGAGAAACCAGGGTCACAGGAGCTGGTGATAAGAAATGAAACTCCATCAGTCCTGGAGGAAGGGATAAAGAAGTGTGAGGTCAAATACAAAATAAATAATACTCTGCACTTATTGAGAAGCAGTCACTCTGGGAATGGCAATTTTACAGGTGCAACATCTGGAGCAGCCCCTGGAAGAGGCTGGCATCCCTCTGGGAAGGAGAGAGTTGCAGAAAGCCAAAGTGTGGAACTGAGCCAGTGCCAGCATACCAGAACACATCTCCCAAAATGAAAAACAAGAGTGTTGAGGGAGGCGTCTGTTACACCCTAGAGGGCACTATTGCCAAGTTAAAGAATTAGCTCTCAAGGCATCAAATAAAATAGGTTCTTATTAACAGAACATCATTTCACTACCAGCTTCCTTCTTTTTCACTTCAAAGTCAAAACCAAGCTAGGTAACAGTTCTCTAGAGATTTTTAAAAAAATTAAAAATACCAAAACAAATTTAAAAAAATCCCCCTAAGCACAAAAGAAACTAGTAAAACCCTTCCCATCTGTTCCCAAATTAGCCTGACTTATCTAATGTTTTTTTCTCCCTTTTCCTTTAGTATTTTTCAGGGGGAATAGAATAATTGAATTCGTTTTTCTGCAATGGTTTTATTTTTAATGTATTTTTCTAGGCGTATGTCAATGAACAGACTAACAGAGTGAGAGTATGTATGAGATCAAGAAGATCCTGGTAAGAACTTGGTTGACCTATTTAAAACAACAGCCTCATATAAGATTTTAAATTGCATGATCCTCTGAAATACACAAGATTAATATTATAATGTAGGACACTCAGATACACTAGAAGTGTGATGGAACAAATGTCTCAGTGTAACACAGGATGCTTTCTGCCATCCTGTCTTTGAACTATTTGTCTGTGAATGACACTGGGCTTACCAGGAAATAAAGTCTGGGTTTCCACAGGTTTCCACCTCCTGCAGCAGGAGGTGCCAGAGCAACCCATTTTATGTGACAGTGACTTCAAACACATGCTGAAGGAGCTCTCCAGTATGGGTCTGCTGCAATACATCCTGCTCCAAATTCACTTTGGCAGGAGATGTCCACCTGGGCCGTGCATTTATCAACATGTTACTACCTGACCTGCACCTGGAATAAAAAAACTACATTCTACTTGGAAGGATGTAATAAAATCCAGCAGACCTCTGAAAAGGAAAAGCCCATTGTGGGAATATTTGGAGGTATTTTGCCTATAATTGATCAGCTTCATCATCTAATAGTTTTGGATCCTGGCTGTCATCCCTTGGGCTGACAAAAATGCTCTTCAAAGCCCTTTAATACCACTGCACTACAAGACAGGGCAAGTGAATATTCCCTTCCTTTAAAACTCAGATGTGTTTATTGATTTCTCTGTTCATCAGCACCTCATGGGGGACACTCTGAAACCCTGCTGGTAGGAAAAGAGACAAGGAACATACCCTGCATGAAGTTACAATGCACTAATCAGTATGTCAGCATAAACGAACCAGGATTTCATACCCTCTGCTGTTTGTACTCTGCTGGAAAACAGTTCTCAATTAAAGCTAATTGATCAAATGCACTGTACTTTCTTTTCAAGCAGTAAAACAGGTTTTTGCCTCAGTAACTTCAACAAAGCAACACAGACAAACCTTGATTTGGATTACTGAAAGAGCTTTCGTATGTATAAACATTACCAGGCAAGTTCTTAAGGTGGGAAAAAAAGAAATCATTCAATTCATCCAGTTATTAGCTGCAATACTTCCAACAAGTAAAAAAATTCCCCCAAATCCCAAAATAGATCCACTGCTTTGGAATTGTCTCTATTCAAGTGGAATATCAGTAAGGTGAAGTTCATCTGTTTTGGTAACATTCTGAAACAAAAATCAAGACACGTGGTTTACCCGGAGTCCTAATCACAGTGCAAATGTTTTCTGAGGCACCTGTACCTGGGATTTTGGATAAATATGTTAGAGAGACAAAGTTCAAATCTTGATTTCAAAACACCTTTAGTAGCCAAGAGCTGTTTCTGAATTGAGGAGTTTTCTTTGGGTCATGTTCTAATCACACTGAAGCCAAGTTTTAATTTTCATTATACTCTTAGCATTCCTCTTTTTCTCTCTCCTACCACCCACTCCACTTACAAGTGACCTGGAGCTCTGTTTTGAAGGGGGTAGGAACTGTCTCACATTGGTTGGTGTTTCCTTTTCAATGGAGTGTCGTCTCTGAGGCGGCTGCCGTCTCTCGGGCTGCGGCGTGGACGATATGGGCAAGAACTTTGGAGGCACTAAGGAAGATTCAATCAGTACAAAAAAGTTAGTTCTTCTATGAGAGACTGTTGGATAACATTGCTCAGTACTTAATCCAGCCACTGATTTGCTAGAATTCCTAATACTGGTGGCTGAAGTTACATATCCATACTGAAGTGTTTCAGGATATTGTTCTCATTATTTCACCCTCATACACAGAAGACACATGCACAGATTACACAGCTCATTACAAAACCTTCCAAATGAAACTGAAATGCTTCAAACAAATGAAAAATATTGTTACACAGTAAAGCCTGCAATAACTACGCCTGAAAAAAAAGGCCAGATCTTGCCCTTTTCCCAGTAAGTATTTTTGGGAAATACTGGTGGATTGCTAAGTGTCTTTCAAACACTGCCACAGTGGCAGAGATGGAGGAGAATTTTAAATTGGTCTTAGGTTAGAATATGCTTCCATAGCAAAAAATTATTTTAAGAGATGAGCATAGCTAAGCCATCCCCTCCATTCACTTGTAACTTCCTCTACAGTCTTACATAAACTTCAGGGATGAAACCTGTTTCACAAAGATATCCATCCAGAGTGGAGGCTAATGCCTCTCAACTGTTTATCACACTTGACCGATTCAGCAGGGTTCAGCTTTGGAAGTTTATTCCATTAACAACACTCAGCTTTCCATACAAGTGTGAGACAAAGTTCATAGCATAGAAGACAACAGAGGTGAGTAAAAGCAGCCACTGGGCTCTCTCATAACTCACTCTTTCTGCTGCTGGTGCCTTCTTGAGAGGGGTCTTCCACCTGTGAGGGGGAGATGCTACTGCTACTTCCTGACTGGTGCACTGATTCCTCCTGTGTGGCAAGAGAGAAAGAAACAGAAATCCTCAGGAACTGTTTTTAGTTCTTCTACTGCTTTTTAGTACACAGTAAACACAAGCTATCGAAGATATTTTGGACCATTCAGTCACTTAAAGTCCTAGAAGTCTTGAGAAAAACACTGACTCTCCACAGTACTGAGCAAACAGAATTTCAGTGCTCCGTTTTTTTAGAAAGTGAAATAAATGGTACATTATTTGAATTCAGTGTGTTTAACTACTGCATGAAAGAACAAGATCAGGAGAGAGGTGCATGAATCCACTGTAAACTGTTAATTTTCCTTGTTGTATTTAAAGATCCCTAGGGATTTGCAGCTACAGCAGATATGTTAACACAGCTTTATAGCTCACACTAACAAGGAATTAGCACTTAGATTTCTCTGGCCTCCAAAGGAAGGAGAGCCACTCACACAAGTGGCTCAGGTGAAGAGAAATTAAACTGAATTTGATTGCACTGTTCCCTAATTCCCAATCCTGGTGTGTTTTTCCTTTCTTCTGTATTTAAAAGAAATCCCATTCACTGTATCTGCATGCTTCTTCTCAACAGTCAAGGGCAACTCCTGTAAGATGAAGGAAAGTGAAATGGGCTTTGACTAAACACCTCTCAGCTATCTAAAGCTTTATGCCACCCAAATTATTAAATCCTTTGCTGTCACCTAAAGCCTGTCTCTAGCTACCTGCTACCAGCAAAGAAAGAGATGGTCACAGAAGCCTCCCAAATGAAGAGTGCTGAAGGACTGAGCTTGAATGCTCTTTACCTCTAACGTGAATGCTTTCAACCAAAAAGACTTAACATCATTTAGGCTGTCAAGATTTACAGATCAAACAAGTGACCTGCCCTAAAATCCAGCAAGTGGCTAAGCTTCTCTCTCACAGATTTCCTTAGCTGAAAATCTCCACTGGCTGCAAGATTGCCTTCTTTGGTAACAGCAAGTTGGAAAGAAAAGCTGGCAGGATCACCTCAGTGAGCACCATGCATCACAGGACACAGGCCTCTACAAATTCCCATCAGGTGATCTGTCCTTTAGGCTTAGCCCAGGGGTAGGTGTTGTATTTGAGGAAGCTGTTCCTACCTATTTGCCACAACACAGTACTCTGCAAGGGTCTCAAACCAGCTCACATTCCAAAACAGTATGTTCACTGTAACATTTCAGTTGGGACCCCACGAGACACTTGTGATGGGAAGCTTTTAAGGAAGCTTGATTAGCACTGAGCTACATCAGCTGTTTTACTTGCAGAAAGCAGTACAGTTCAGCTACAGAGCTGGCTAAGACACCTCTACTTTGCTGCATGGTTGCCTTAAAAGACCAATGGAGAACCTCCATGACAATTGGATGCACTGTCCTTTAGAAGGGGTGCAAGACTGTTCACAAGCCTAGAGTAAAATATTTACATTTTGAGAAAGAGAACAGCCCTGAACAAAGGGAACTAAACTTTTCACTTTGTAGAAGTCAGATTGTTCTGAGTGGACAAGTTTACCATTGCTGGAGAAGCTAAAGAGCTAAGATGAAGAACTAAGTAAGCTCTTCTGCTGTTCTAAAGAATGAACTGTTGGAGCCAGTGGCTAAGTATAAAAAATAATAAGTATAAACCAAGGCATGGAAAACAGAAGCCAGGAGGAAATCAAATTGGACATAAAATCCTACTTAGACAACAGGAACTCAAGATTAGTAATTTCAAATTACTACTTCTATGCACAAACAGGCACACTGACAATGCTATTTCAGTCCTACAATTTCTCAAACATAGAGGGCTTTCTTTTGAGAATGAAATCTTGTGTAGGAAGTCCTGATGAACCACTGCATGAATTCCTCCATATCTATACAGCAACTGTTGATTATTATTTTAGACTATCTGACATTTTACATTTGATGTTGGATCAAACCAAACATCCAGGACTCTGCACTTCTCCAGAGTGTCAAACAATGAGAATTTTACAGTTACTGAGAAAGCTGCAGCTTAAAACATCTAAATCTATTACAGACGCAATTTTTGGCCAGATAACTGCAGCTTCACTAGGAAGAGACAATTTTTTTTATCTGTATCAAAAGTGACTATTAGATTGCTACTTCTCTTAGCCATACAAAGCAAAATGGCACTTCCTGTTCCATGTCCCCTGGAATCTGTGATTTTAGTGGTGATGCAGAAAAATCAAGGACAGAAAGAAGGAAGAATTTATATAATATTCATCCTTGATAGAAAATGGGCATAGGGCTGTATCAGACCTTGCCTTTCACCTCTGCCTGGCTACACTGAGTATTGGGACACAGCCTGCATTGCAACACTCATGAAAGAACAAAGGGGACGCATGGAGAAGAAAATGCATCTGCATCACAGCTCATCTGGTGGTCCACAGCTCAGCAGTGCAGGTATTTCCAGCCTGTAATTTAGGGCACAACATAGTAATAATTTCACTCCCAGTGAGTAACTCCAAATAGGTTAAGCCCAATTCAAACTGCAGACAAAGACGTGGCCGAGTCATTTACAGGCAATCAGAACAACACACAGACTCTTCTCTGTGTTACATACAAAGTAAAAGTCAGGGAAGAAATAAAACATTTGGACAGAGCAATATTCACTCTCTTCCAATGTTCTGTGTCCTTCACCACCTTGAAAAACTTCACCCAAACTCCCTTCAGTTTATTTTCACTACCTTAGCACTCTTCCTGAGCCCAACCAGTATTCCGCTGAGCATCTTTATCATCTCAGTTGCTTCACCAGCTATTTCTATTGACCCAAACTGGTCCAGCATCTGTTCTCTGTGACAGCTCAATGTGGTTGATTTATTTTCAATTTATCTTTTGCTGTATGTTCCAGAGCTTGTTCCATACCAGTTTGCTTGCCTACACAGTATTCCCTAATCAATAGTCATGTTTAGACTTTTTATTTTTCCCTTCTACAAGAAACATTTCACATTTCCCATTACACAGTTTTCTTTTACTGTCTTCTGCTCATTTTGTGTGTGAAATAGCATGATGCTTCAGGATACACAGAGGTACAGGCTGTAAGACCCAACTCTCACTGACAGATCTTAGTATTCCTGCATCCTGCCCAGCTTCATTCATATTAACAAACCACATATAGCCTCCATTGTAATTTTAAAGACTGATGAGTGATCTCAGAATGCAAATCTCTTCTGCTTTCAGAACAGATGCACCAAATTATGCACCCACACAAGTCACCCACAGGATAACCCCAAAGAGGGCCAACCTTTCACAGATCAGAAACTATGCAAAGAGATAAATTTCTCCCCACATATATTTCTTCCCAGCCTCCTATCTTTCAGCATAGACGCCTTTGTAACCACCCTGTCAGGAAACCCCTCCTTTCCCATTTACAAGAGAGAAAAAGAGTCAGGGAAGACTGCTTTCCCCAGGCTAAAATTATCCTCTGTGAATAAAGCCTGCTTGCATGTGCTTTCCAGACAGCTTAACTTTCAGAAAGGTCCAAACTCAATTAATAACACTACTGGTCCAGAAGACAAAGCTCATTCTTGAGGATGTAATGTTGGTGCTTCCTGAGGATCATATATAATGCAGCTTTGAAGCTAAAAAGCTTTTTAAGGTTTTCTCCTTCTAATGCTCTTTTAAATCTTTAACTCTTCATTTGGAGTGGATGAATTCAAAATTATTTCTCCATCTGAGTGGTATTTGCTTGTCCCTATCCATGAAACATTTTTGGGTGTTCCTTCCCAATCTTATATAGCAAATTAATGCACTGACATTTGCACCAAACTGCAACCCCTCTGGCACAGCTGCTGCTCTTTATTAACAGCTTTTATGGTGAGGCTAGCCCCATATCTGAGTCCTTTAGCAGCTACTGCATGAGTGCCAGAAGGGTGCTATGTACTTTCCTAAATTCCCAAAAGCATAATTGCTACAAACACACTGTGGACAGACACTGGGTATTTAGGAAAGTAAGTAAATGTGGGTTTAAGGCCAAAATTACCATTTAATCTTTCAAAAGAGTGTTCTCCTTTTTTGGGTCTGATTTAGTATTTTTGAAGTTCTGTGGGCCGACAAAGCAGCCATGGAAAATTCGGATTATAATTTGCACAGTCACTTCTCATCTGATCAGTTCAGCAAACTATGAAGCAAGAGTCAGTTCTGACAAATCGAGAAGCAAGTTGTGTCCTGATTTTTTACCTCTGAGTCTGAGCTGTCAAGCTCAGCCAATGTGGGAGCCTTAAGGAGTCTCTTGCGTTGCACTGTCACTTGTGTGGCCCCGTTCTGCTTTCCTTGGGGTGCCGGGCCGCCGTTCACTACAGAGGCATCCGCTAATTTTCTGCCAGCCTCTGGCGTCGGTACTTCTACCAAAAGAAACAGAACAATTGGTGTTTGCACCTGAAATGCATTTTTCCTTCTCAAATCTTACTGTCAAGGCAATACACACAAAAGGAAAAAAAAATTATTGTGATAGTTGTATCTGTGTAATTATTTTACTTTTAGTGATTCACTTCTCAGACAATTACAGGCAATGGCTTGCAGTTCAGAAGCAGTATGAAAGAATGAAAGCAGTGCAAAAAGCAGCATTGCATAACGCTAAAACCCAACCTCACACCAATACCAATCAGCTTTGAAAAAATTGCCTGTGTTAAACCCAAAAATGTTCTTCCTTCAAGGTACAGTCTGTAATTAACTATGTAACAAGGACCAGAAGAATGCACAACCATATCTGGGCAAGTGGGTTTCCAGTGAATCTGAAGACAACACCACACAGAAATTAGGAGGTTTAGCATGGAGTAAACCCAGTTTTTCCTGTGAGGACAGAATTGCACTTTACTCTGTGCAAAGGATACAGAGAAGGAATGAAAATGAGGTAAATAATGAGTGTTCATCAAACACATGCACAACTCTTGGGCTTGCTTGGCCGTTTGTAATAAAAACAGGTCTGAGAGGTCAGACCTTCAAGGGACAGCAGAAACATGAGGCTCCAGCTCTATTTTCATCTACATAACTTTTACAAGGATGAAACTCCACTGAGTAAATTACTTAGGATTTCTGCCAGTGTGCAATGAAGATGCATCTTGGATAATGTAAGCTTTGGGTCTGCTGTGCTTAGCCTAGCTTAGCTTTTGACATTAAGATAATGACCTAGCCTTTGATATTTTAGGAGAGCTTAGAGTTTGGTCTGATAAATCAGTTTTATCCCTGTAAAAGTACAAAGTACAGTATTCCAATCTGAAGAAAATTATGTTGGAGGGACAAGGAAGAGAAGCTTTTAATCTCCCATCTGCATGTATGTCTAAGCAGCTGGTCTTTCTGCAAATGTGTTTTTCTACTCATGTAATTATAGGACTCCTTCCCCAGCCTTGTAATAACAAGGTACCTCCAGGTATTATAAGGCTAGGGTAATGATGAGTAATTATTCCCATTTTTATACAGGGTGAAAAGAGGCACAGAAGGTCAAGTGACTTATACCTTAGGTTACTGGGAGGACGAAGACAGGGAAATGATATCACCCAGATCTTCACAGTGCCAACAATGCAAGTACTCACACATCATTTGGAGTTACTTACACAGTTGCCCTGGTATAAAAGACAGTCACTCCTGCTACAACACCATTTGCATGGATAAAGCCATCCTTGCACCAGGTAAATCAAAGCTACAGACTACACAAAGCACCAAAGCACAGCAGTAGGTCTGTTTAACAACATTCTCACCACAGCACCTATTGAAATAAACAAACTAAGAAAATGAATAAATTAAACCAATATATATATTTTTAAAGAATTATCCAGGTTATTGTTAAATGCTGGAAATGGATCTAAAAAGGAGAGGAGGTGCATTATAGTTGCTATATAAATCATATCTTTAACTGGGAGTATAAGAAAAGGCAATTATTTGGGCTAATAAAGTCATGGTGACATTCCAGACCCATGAATCTGTGTACTACAGTGTTATTACTGCCTTCAGGTCCTTCCTACAAAGAGCTGCAATCAAAGACGTAGACTCCCTAACCCTTACTTCCTATCTTCAAAGGCTTTGCTAATGGCTGTCCTGACTACCACAATGGCTTACAGGTCATGGTTTTTCTTCCTCCTGGATTTCTGTGGATACAGCATGGGCGTCCCCCACATCAAATGCATTCCTGCTCTGCCAGCAGCTCAACGCAATTCCAGAAAGAGACAGCAGGAAAACAAAACCCAAACTGCCTCCCCTCCCTGCTGCCAGTGACACTTCTGGAGACCTCATAACTAGCTGGAACATAGCTGATTGAAGAAGTTCTGGGTTTCCCAAATGAGCAAGAAAAACCTTTGATTTGTCTTTGGATGGCACAGGGCGGTTCCTGAACAGACCATCCAAGGAAGCAACCCCAGCACCACCCACACAAGAGCCAAAGGTGGTGCCCCTTCTCCCCTAAACCTCCTGGGTGGGGACTCCCCTGCCTGGTGGTAGGGAGGGTGAAGAATGCCCTGTAGGCACTGCTGGACTCACTAGGAGATAAATGATGGAAGGCCAACAGCATTGTTGGCCCTTCCATTGTTAGCCCTCCTGCCAAAAAGCAAAACACACAATAGGCCTGGGGAAAGGAAAAAGGGGGGGCACCACCAGACACCCTCTATGGCAGGGGATGGAATGTGTTTTCACATCAAAAATTGTTTTCTGGTGGTTTTTGTTTGCTTGCTTTTTTTTCCTCCCCTAGTAATATAGGCCAAATTTCTTTAGGCCTCAGAAATGTAACTCTCTGGTCCATTTTGAAAGTAATTTATGTAGCCAATCACGATCTAGGAAGCCTAAACCAGCTGTTATTTAAAGTCAGGCACATGTGAGTTGTTCATACATATTGCTGAGTTGCTCATATGTTGATTCAAGTCTTCTTGAAATACCAAAGAAATTTTAGGTGAATCAAGAAGACAACCCATCATAGTACTTGTTTTCAAGGTTTCTTCAGTAGGAAATGTGATTTACCACCATTCTTTCCTCTAGAGAAAAAAAAAACCAGTGGGTTTTTGCAACTTGCAAGCACCAAAGAATAACAATAAAAAAGAATAAAATTAGAAAACAGTCCAATCTATAAAATTCATTTGATCAATCAAGTTCAATTTATCATTCTTGCACTTACAGTAATGAATCCATGTGAATAAATGGATTATAATAATTTAAGGAAAAGACCATGAAACATTGAAATGTTTCAACTCAAATGTTGAAACATTTGAGTTCCAACAAACAGATATCAAGAAAAATCCTTGTTCCAAAATTGAAACCAGAATCTGTTAGCAGACATAGACCAAAAATGGATTAGTTTGTTTAAACTGTTTTAGTGATCTGTTTGGACAACAGAAACATTTGCAGGTGACGAATAATCACACACTGTCAGAAACAAGATAAAATTATTTAGGATAAACAAGTCAGAAGCAACAAAGAGACTAAATCTTATAAATATGAACATGACAGAAGAAATCAATGGACAATTCTTTGAAACAAAACTTAGATATATTTTTAAAAAATGGATAGTATTTTACAATCTCTAGGTTCACAGAACACTTAAACATTTTGAAGATGATTTCAATGATATTTAAAAAGGCTTGTGTGAGTTATAGCCTGCGGTTAAGGATTTATTAGAGAGTCAGACCAGACACGCTGGGGGAGTGTCATTTCTCTGTGTTTTCAGGCAGCAAGTACAGTGAACAGTACCTGAAAATTAAATGATTGTGCTTGGTTTCCTTTGAGATTTTCTCTAAGCTTTCATTACAACAGGCAAATGAAAGAAGGCAAAGTCTTGATTTGATTACTTGATTGTTGTGTTGGGCTTCCCTGACCAGCCTTAGGAAGGGGGAGACAAAAAACCCCACTGTAGGATAATATGAAATGTGCCTTTATTTACATATAAGATTATGTCTCATGAAACAAGGAATTAAGCAGACCACAAATTACATGCAAACCTCAGCAGCCATGTAACCATATGCTGTCTGCTTCCTAACCAGCTCTCCTTGGCCAAGAGTAATGACAGAAACCTGAATTTTCCTCTATCCAGGAAATGTTCTCCCTGGGATTATAATTTTTTACACTGAATTTAAAAGAAGGCTAAAATGGATTTGCAGAATCATTATATGTTTGCTTTTTGCTGGCTATTATGTTGATAATATGGTGGGACATATTACATAATGAGTAAAAGTAACAGAGATGTGCTCATTTCACTGGACTTCAGATGTTGAATTCAAACCTGAGAACTAATAAATCAGTCTTTTGCTGTGTTTGCATCCCATGTATCACTGTGTTATGTAAACTAAAGAGTTTACAAAGACCTGGTGGAGCTCCTGCCTCCCACTGGTCTGAGACAGACATAATCTAAAAGTAATAATCCCCATGAAATTCTATGTTAAATGCTTCAGTTTCCTCTTCTCTCCCTGCCCACCTCCCAGTTCCCCCCTTCCCCCAAAATGTGTAAATTGTTTCTGAAATAACAACTTCAAAGCAGCAATGCACACAGCTTTGAGGTAAGAACTCAAGTGTTAAGAGTGGCAATGACTGATCTTTTGAGCCGCATTCAGCACTGCATTGAAATGAAGCTGCTTTTCAGCTATTTTTCTATTAATGGAAGTGGTAATGACTGCCCTGGTCCCCAGCTGTTATCTGTGTACCTCTCAGGTAACTCAGTACAGGTGGCTACCACTTGCTCCTTCTATTCTACCAGAAGGAAAAAGCAGTGTAAAAGGAGACCCCAGGAGCCCCTTCTCTCCTCTTCAGGAGAACAGCAGGCAGATGTGTGGAGCTGGGCACTGTGACACACCAACTACACTGGCTTGGTGCCAGCAAAAGTCTTCTCAGGATTCTGCATCCTCTCCATCGCAGGCAGCATGAATAATAGAAACCTGCACCCGTCCTTTAGCACTTAGCAGGAAACACTTCTCTTTTTCAGCTGGTTTGTGGGGTTTTTGTGACAGCAATTCCATCAAGCAGAGTGCAATGAAAGCAGTGAGAAAGCAAGTGTGTGCAAGCAGTGATGAAAGCACAGTACAGCCTCTCTGCCTCTAAAAGAATGAAAAAAGTAAAAGCACGCAAAGCAACAGCATCCAAAATTACTGCTTATCTGCTTACTATTAATATCCCAACCCATCTAATTCACTTTACTGCTCATCTGGTGTCTCACATCTACCTAACTGGAATGTTTTAATCATCCTGAATTTACTTCTAAGGACACTTTATCAGATCACTCAGTCACGCCATATGATGCTACTTGCTGAGAACCACATGACTTGCAAAAACAAAACCAATCACATTTGGGAGATGGATAAAGAAACCAGGAAGAGTTCTTCGGTGGTCAGTCAAAACCAGCAAATCCAAGTACAGTACAGATTTTTAAAGCTACTTCTTTGAAATAAAAATATTATGGTTATGAGTTAATGGATTACAAAATATTGTTTGGATTTAAACAAATGAGGATGTCTCAGAATTCTTAGAAATGAAAGGCAAAAGAAGCAGACAGACACACATAGAAAGACAGATCTGAACATTTCCCTTTAGCTGGTCACTGGCATATTCAGTTTTGTATTTTTAAAACTAGAACTTTTGGCACATTGAAAGTAGCAGTACTTTTTGAAAACATAAGTTTGCCTGTTTATGCTTCTATCTGAGGCCCTGGGGACCCTGCAGCTTTCAGTGGAGTAAAATATGATGCCGTGTACATATGTAATCTGAATCCCAGCAGACAGCTGTAGTAGCTGCACCACACACCACGAAGTGTAAGGTTTCACAAAAAGGCTTGATCTGCATTAACAGCTTGTCACCTCCTCTGACAGCAGAGCCTGTTCCTTCCACCCCTGCTCATCAGCTGCCCTCCTCAGCCAGCTCTCTGATCATCTGATCAGATAGTAGGCAGCTTTCAATCACTAAAAGAGCAGAAGAACAACCTGGTAAAAAATATTAAAAGTATTTGTTCCTGGGTTACGGGAGTTTAACACAGTCCTCCTGTGAATAAATGAGCAGGACTGACACAGAGAAGGGGCAGAATCACATGCTTAGAGGGGAGCTTGGGGAGGAAGGGAGCAGTGAGAGTCCCTCCTCCCCTCTCAACAGTGGCAAGCTGTTTCCTTGGCTCAGTCAGAACAGCGAGCCATGTTCACAGATATGTCACTTGTGAACTGTGTTCCCATATTACATAAATGCTGTATTTTTTAGGTGATAGTAATAAAAAAACTTCTGTGTGGTCTTTCTAGTTCACAATATGCCAGCATTTCAGTCAGATGATGCCTTTCTGTGGGGAAAATAACCAGATGAGGCTAAAGTATGCATGGAAAAACTGAGGATGTGAACTGTGCTGAAGTCCTAGATGAGATGTTTCTATCTGTAACTCAGAGGAAGGAGGGGAGGTGGTACATGGATTTATTTGGAGACATTTTTGAGAGTCACCTAGGGGAAATTAGATAAGAGATAGCTACCTCCTCTGCCAACAAACCTTTAAGGGTGATGTTGAATATTTCCAACATCAATGATGGAAATTTTGGGCCCGATCATCCTGGAATAGTGTATAATGAGGAAGGAACAAATTATTTTCTGGCTACTAAGCTATCTGACATTGCAGTATCCAAAGGGCAGCAGGTTCATATAGCTGCTGCATGTCCTAACTAAGGGCTCACCAGAGGAAACCTGGAAACTTATATTAGATAGTTGATGAAGGGTTACCTTTTGGATCCTCTGTACCAGCTATTACCAGCAAACCTTATTTTTCTAACAAGTAAAGAAGGAAGGTTTAGCCTTTTTGTTGGTGAATGTCTTGGATTTCATACCTCACAAAGCTTTTGCCATAAAGACACTGTAGAACTGACAGTTTCTTTCTAGATCAATAAACATAGGTATATTTCATGTAATCTAGAAAGGTAGATGAGTTCAAAGCTAGTTTTAGGATCCTGGTGAGAAATGAAGTACTGCAAAAGATGGTCTAGTCAAAAAGTGAGTGCAAACACACAGAAGTCAGATTTATCAAGAAATAAATCAGACTTGAAGGTGATGCTGAACTCTGCAATCATTTGAAGAGTCTGGAATTGATCTGTATCACCTTATTTTGTTTATTAATTTAAGCAGAATTGCAGCATTCTGGTGAATACACTCTGTATTTCAGGTGAAATGCAGATGTTTCCTGGACCTAGGCATCCTTTTATGGCAAGGGAAATGTAAGTATTAATAACTAATCTATCTAAATTTTTTATTTTCACTGACCATATCTCGGAAGAATCCCTTCAAGTTTCTTTCTTAGATGGGAATTCAACAAACAGATGGAACAAATTTCACAATAAGCACAACAACCACGTCAGGTGGTGCAGCACATTTTACCTGACAAGTCAAAACTGTAAGACATGCTAAGTGGCCGTATTGCTGTAAAAATAGAAACAAACACAACAAGAAAAGAAAATGATTCAGCTCTTAGAAAAGCAGAAGGATAACAAAAACAAAATATTAACTCCACTTGAGACATTTTGGACTCTCTTGCTTAAATCCAAAATGTGTCAGACATACAACTGCTTTACTGTAGTAAAGTTTAAAGTCTGAAAACTACAGTAGCGTGAATGGGACTTGCAAACAGAGCAATTATATTACTAGTAAATTAAGATTTTTGGAATTCAATAAATCAAATATCAAAACAAGAGACAAATATCTAAAAAATCTAATACTCTAAAATAAAATCACCACAAAAGAGCAACAGGAAAAAGGGAAAGAGAGAGAGAGAGAGAGAGGAGAGAAAGAGCTGGAAAAAAATTGAAAGCACAAAGCCACATTTCACACAAGTTTCAGTGACCTGAAATAAAGATATTTTTAATTTTTTTAAGCATAATCTCCAATGATTATAATTAAACTAATAAAGAGAGACACCCAAGCTAAGCTTGTGCAGTAGATCAATCCTCCTTAAAGGGGATGGAAAAAAAGGCCAAACAAAATCTGATTTGTGCTGATTCCTGTTGTTTTTAAAAACCTTAGGAGGTCCACTTAGCCTTTAAAATATATCCATAATATTATTCTCTTCTTCCTCTGCCTCTGATGATTTTATTGTTAGATAAGAAAGTGGTCAGATGTTCTTCATTTCTGGAAAGACCTGTCCATATTTCCAATTAAACAGTGTATTCAGGGAGCAGACCCTCAAAATATTCTTCAACTGAAAACAAAATTTCAGTGCACTAATCCAGATAAGCAGGCCAAGCCCAATGGCAAGAATGTGCAAAAATGCATCAAAATTGAAATCAGCTTATGTGTTTTACTTGACAGGTGATCATCCTGCAAGCTGGTTGAAAGAGTCTGTCAAACACATATACCACTGCCCTAAAAGATGTTTATAAAAAGGTTGTACTGGGACAAGTTTTGCTCATGAGAATAATTTAAAGTGCTGCATGCAGTAGGTGGCTGACTCAGAGCTAAATTTGGGAGTCAGGGAAGTTTTTCTGTATTCATTAACTAGAAATTATGCATAGGTAATAGCTACAGTAACAGTATCAAAATTTCTGTCCATACTTAGCATAAAGGCACAATACTTAAAGCAGAAGGGTGTTTATCACCTGATGCTGAGACATTGATAAAACCTGCACATGAAACAAAGTTTTCTCCAAGCTCTATTAGCTCCACTTGCCTGAGTCACAAACCCATGGTTTTAATTAAAAGCACATGTACCTCAAGGCTGTGCTTGTCTCCATGGCTTACACTGATGATTTTAGGGGGTCATTTGAAAGCTCACTCCAACTCCTCTACTCAAACCTCTCCCACAGTTCAACCCCATTCCCACAGAAGGTTTAGACTGAGACTGGCCAGGGTAGAGAAGATCTTACCTGTACCATGTGTGGTGCAGAGAGAGGGACAAAGCCTGTGGCTGCTGGGGAATACATGCCATAGGTACAGCCTTAACACAGAGGAGGAACTGCAAGAGTACAGCCCCTATTCACCCCAACAGCCAACTGTAGTTGGGCTCTTGACTGTATAAACTGAGCAAAAAGGAGTTTGGGACATGTGAAACATGTCTGGGACATGTGAAACACACCTTATGCTCCTGAATACATCACTGGAATGTGCTATTTTCTTTCTCCTTTTTAATAGCAACAAATATTTCTGTCCAGATGGTGCAAGTGTCCCACATGGTGTTTCTACTTAGATTTATAATCCTTAAACCTCATTACCTTACATGTTCTTACACTAAATTACATTCAGTGGTCATTTAAACTGTATGGCAGATCTATTTATGGTGCCATACTGAATGCCACTAACATTACTCTGTTCCCAAACTGCACAAGCACATTCTTTTTTAAAAGGAACTTAAGGTGTAACAATCATTCCAATTGTGAGAAAGAATGAAACCTCATATGTCAACATAAGGAAAATTATCTTAAAGTCCTTTGGTCTTTTTAGTTCTTCATGCCAGCAACTAATATATACTTGGAAAAAAGTTTGCATCCACTTTTACACCTTCATTAATGTGGCATTTAATCCAGTCAATTCACTGGACTTAAGAGGAATTACCCCAGTTCCAAAACACAAAAATTTAATGCTCTAAAAAAAAGGGAAGAATTAGTGGAAGACAGGTATCCCTCATTGGAGGCAATGCCTTGAAATCAGTCCAGAAGTCCTAAGCAGTAGTGGTTCAAAATTTAACATCAGTTTTAGAAACTGTTTACTAACTGGGTTTGATTCCATTTATATCAGTTAGAAATTGCAAAGATTTATTAGATTAGGTTTGCTGCCCCTGAGACAACACAGTAGTTCCCAGACAGACAACATATAAAACACTGAAACTGAATGTTTGAAAGAAAAGTAAGGAATCATGCCACATTTCTACAAGCTTCCTACATTTGGAAAAAAGTCTAGGCCTGTGAGAAATGTTAATTGATACAGCAAACATAAACTAAATCCAAACCAGAAACTGGAAGGCCCAAAAAATCCAATATTTGAAGCATTGTTCTTTTACAAACACACGCAAGCATTCCCCAAACTCCATCAAGCACTTCAAAAACAATGCAACAAAGCAAGACTGATGGAATTGGTTTTCTCCAGAAACAACGGGTTGTCACAATCCACTTGAACCCGGACCAGTGCCTTTGGGCACAGGTGGCAAGTACAAATATCTTTCAAAAAGCAGTGCCATGTGAGTATGTACGTGGATTTTTGACAGTTTTCAGCCATAAGATTCTACATTTGCTCTTTAAAAATTTAGCTACTTTGGTTTTTCTGATACAGATTAATACAGTACACTGAAAGCAATCTAAGTCACTATGTAAGCCTGTATTTGTCATGCTTTTGCCATCAGAACCACTGAACTAATAATGCAAACGGGTGACTGCTGCATCGCATAGTATTTGCATCATTTCATAGTGGTTTGCTGAAAATACACTGCAGGAATGAAATGCTTTGCAGTGCAAGTCTGAATTATTTTCCCATGAAAAGACCTACAAACATGTTTTCCATAATTTGGAAAAGGAAGCAAAGACTTAGATACAAAATAAATGCAACAGATTCAGTAAACAAAATAAAAGCCGATTTAAAATTAAATAAGTTGATGATGCTAAAAACAGGAAGAAAAGAGAATAAGTTAATTAAAAATCAACATGTAAAGAATACTTTCAGATAGCCAAGGTATACTGCACTAGAGACAAGCAATACCTGTTCCATTCTCAGCAAATCTAACATAAACTTTCACGTGCAACAAGCAAAACAATACCATTCCATTTATCTAATACACTAAAAACTTGAATGGAATCAAGCTGAACCATTTCGTTTCATATTTTAAAATATAACTAAGCACAAAGATTGCACAGCCCTAGAAAAGCCTGTAGGCCATTTCTTTTTCTGAAGGATTAATTTTATCTTTGGTGACATCTGCACAGATGTGGCTAACATTGCTGCTTCCTATGTGGGAAGTGTTCTGTGGATGCTGCAGGTAAAAATTGGCCAGGTGCTTACCCAGCCTGCTCCGCCTTATCTCATCAGGGGAGACTGGACGTAACTTCCTCTCTGCCTTGATCTCCTCCAGGATCCTTTCATGGAGGCTGCGGGGCCGTGGCGGGGTTGGTTTCAGTTTCCTTGCTGAGGCCTTGGGATACAGAGATAATCATATTTACATTGAAAAGTGCATCCTTGAAAGAAGATTTCACACTTTTTTGGAAAAAAAATGTGGAATGCTGTGATATGATTTTGCATGCACTCAATTTCAAACCTCAGCATAAATTGAAAGAGGGTTTTATGCATCGTGGTTCCCTAGGGATAAAGGGCTGCTGGCAATAACAGCTGTTAATTGGGATGTGTAACACACTACACACTGTTCTTTTAAGGGATCCTGTTCTATGTACAAAAGACAGTATTTCTGAAAGCCCTGGCAGAAAATATGATGTTTAGGTATTTGCTATTACCAAACATGCTTTGAAAAGCCACTATTTTGTAAGGAATGAAGGCCACTGGATTACGTACAGGATTTAATGGAGGTCGCGATCGGATGAAATCCAGGATTATTTCATGGGCACTCTTTTTTAATCGAGGTGGGATGTCACCGTTGACCTGGAAAGGAGAAAGTGAAATATATATTGCTGTGTTTCACATTTATATTTATATTTCACATTTATGCAGATGAGATCAACTGGAAACTCACAACAACCCTGACAGAGCTGCAGTGTTCTGACACCTGCACCAGACATAAACCCCCATCAGTCCTGAGTGGAGCAACAATCCATATGCAGAGCACAGGCAAGCAAAAAAAAAGGTACTTAGCAGCTTTTCAGTTTTGCTGATGGCTGCAAAATAACTCCAACTGCAGCAGCTTTAAGCAGCAATATTGAGGATTTTGAAGTAATGAAATCAAGCATCAAGGCTGCAATTGTGTCTGTGGGAGAAGTAGGTTTCCTCACTGTAAATCAGATATTTCTGTAACAGAGGGGCTGGGTGAGGACTGTTTGTTTTTTTTGTTTGGTTTTCTCCAGAAACACTTAGACATTTAGATGTAAGACCATATACAAGACATCACAGGGAAGAATCATCAGTTCACTATATGTACAGGATTTAAAGAAGGCAATGGAAGTTTTCATATCATATGAAGAATGTATAAATTGTAAGCTGGGAATAAGTGTATGGATTTGCTTAAAAAGACTCCCACCTGTCAGGTTCAGTTGTCACAGAGCATAGTGCCCAAGCATGCTGTCAGGGACAAGAGATCATCCTATGTCATATATATCATTCTGCTACCTCCTCTTACTGCACAGTAGCTGGCCATCAGCCCTGTCCTCCAATTTGACAGAAATTTCCATGACACTGCATTGCTTAGACCAAGTATTCCATATTTCAGACTTCTTTTTTCTTTTTTAAGGGTCAGTTGTTTTTTTTTTTGGTTTTTTTGTGGGACTCTACTCATACAAACTCCGTAGCCAGAAAACCTGTGTAAAGACCCATGTCTGGTTTGACAAATAACACGCTCTTTTGCTAACCAGGAGGACTGCTGCTATCACAAAAAGGGGTTTACATGCCCATAAGGTCACCTGAATATGATCCCTAATTGAACTTCACCAATGCCATGCAGCTTCCATACAAGCTCTGCTCACCTCAGGCCTGCCCCATGTCCAGGCTGAAGCTGAGTGACAGCCTCCTTGAGAAGATTCATCCCTTGCCCTCTAAGAAATCAGATACAGAGTCCCTCCTGGGGAACATTTAATTGCTTTCTTGAGGACTCTATCTGGAGATATCCTAACCCAGACACGCTCCAAACTCTATTTGTTCCACCCTCCTTAGTTTCCTTAGAGTGAATTTCATGTTGCTTGGCAAAGAATTCCAAGCTGCTAAACTCTGCAACATGCATCATCTTCTTAAAAATAGTGCAGAAAAATTAAAATGGAAAAGGTTTATACTAAACCATGATTTGACATTTCCTGATGAGGAGAATACTATTTTAAGGGATGTGATTGATTTCTTCTGTTCAAAGACTGAGCAGTTTTTTGAGGCCAGCATGCCCTGGAAGATGGTTAATGAAATGAGAAGTGTCCCTTCCCTGAGCTACTGTTCATCAGATGTCAAAGTTGATGGCTGAAGTTGAGAATTATTACCATCAGAACAGCCGTTTTGTAAACTGATAATCTCTGTTGGAGCCTCAGGGAACAACCCTCTGTGTGACAATAGTCAATAAATAATACATGGCTCTGAGCCTTTCACCTCAGGGCACTCTAGGCCCTGACTTAATGCCACCAGGGTATAATTAGTATCAGTATTACCATCTGATTGGAAAAAGAGAAATGTAGGATTTGCTTAAGTGATTTTCCACAGGATACATGGGGAGCTGGTGGCCAAGCAAGTGGATGCTTTGCAGCCAAGAAGCCAAGAGCAGGAGCATCAGGAACCCACCTTTTCATACTTGGCACCCAAACAAGATACTGACATGAAAGATACTGCAGGGAAACTTTTATCCTCTCTGTTCAGACTAGATTTATTTAGATTTATTTATTTACTCAAACTAACTCTCTCTGTAGTGAGCAACTTCAAATGCATCCTTTACTTTTACTTAATTAAAATTCATGGCTCTTGATTAAAGTCTCAATCAAAGACATTGCACAGATGTGAAAGGGGAAAAAAACCCACCAAAACACAAGGAAAAAGTTTGTTGTTTTTTTTTTTTTTTCCTCTCCACATAACAGGCTGGCCCCAACTACAAACCAGTATTTGAAATAAAGTAGAACTACCCTAAGCCTTCATGTGTGTAAAACAGTTTTTGTACAGCAGTATGCATTAGAACAGACAGCATGAAAAAAGCTTAACCAGTTATTATAAAAACCAAACACAAATGTAGAGATCTAAACAGCTAATGCACAGAAAAAATTAGCATGTCATTATCTACCAACAACCTGCTGCCATCACATTCTAATATACAAACATGGATTTGCAATTTAAAAAATAACGGCAAATGGTATTTAATTACCTCTGGTTGAAGCTCAAAGCTTTAAAAATGGTGACCCCAAGTAAGAAGTACATTGCTGATAACTTTCACAAAAAATAACATCACCTGTCATTGATACTCAATTATCTTAGTCATTTATCTGTTCAGCTATAAAAGTTGTCAGCAATAAGTAGGAGTGCTATCTTTAAATAACAGTCAATGGGAAACTGATATTGTTGTACTATCTAGAAATTTTCATTTAAAAGAAAATTGCATGGGCACTGAAACAGAGGGGACACACTACATCATTTCCAGAAGAGCACACAATAAAGTTCAGTGGTGAATTAAATTATTTTAAGTAGATATCTATTTACCAGCTGTGCTCTGGTATTTCCCATCATGAGGTACTATACTCACACTGCTGTTCCTGCACATCTATTGCAGAAACAAGTTTATGATACCACAGGGTAACCACAGAGTCCCTCCTCTGAATACCCCTAAAACATAACTAGGAACTGCAAAGCTCTCTGCTCTACCTAGGATGACTCCTACACTTCTGTAGAAACATGTGATGAAGGTGTAAAATGAAAAGCACAGTTCCCCTGCTGAAAGCAACTCACCACAACCAAGTCAGACTTGTGTGTAGGGAGACAACAAACTCTACAATGTCCAGCTGGATAAAGTGGTCAAAGTCCTTTGCACAGCAAAGCTCACATTCTCTATGTCCTGCTTGAAGCATATGAACTCATGCTTATGAAAATACTGTCTGTGCACAGCTGTAACTGCAATTAACCTAAGTACTCTAAGATGATAAATACTGCAAAGAAGTAAATGAAAAAAAAAAACAAACCCAAAAAAAACCCAAAAAAAACCACCCATGCCACAGGATTCTCAGCTTAGATATTCAAATTACTGGATATTTTTGATAATAATGGCTTCAAACTGCATGTTTAAATTCCCCTTCTGCAACATGGCTAACATCACTGCATGACAGGTACTTGTGAAAAGCTTGAATATGATGACAAGAGTGCTCTTACCTACACAGAGTGTAACTGTTATGTAACATAATGCTGAGTTTGGATAGGGCATAAAAGTACCTGACAGGCATGTACTGAGCAGGTAATACAAGAGATATCAGCTACTGTTCAATAAGCACTGCTCAAGAAATACAGTGAATGGTGCATATCTGGGAGGAAGGTGGAGACGGGCAGAAAGCAGAACTAATTGTGAAGCACAATTTAACTGAAATTAAAAACTGTAGCTCAACACATACAAATAATAAAGAAAAATTAAACCTAAAAGAGTAATTTAATTCTTACATTTCTTCATTTCCAGGTGTTGACTCTAGCAATGACCACAGCTTTTAGCTTTTGTGGGAGTGAGTGCTTCATAGGTGAGGAAAGCTATTAAATCTCTCTAAGATAGATACTTAAAGTTTATAAAATTCCAGAATGAAAGCTATCTTGCTTCCACAACAATTGCAGCAATGAGGACTCTTGCCTCAGGATAGAAAGATGAGAAATCTGAAATTATTTTCAGATGTACTGAAATAGAAATGCCAACGTCACCGAAACAAATGAAACCAGTTATTTACCAAAAGCCCAGAATCTGACATTTTACATCTTCAAAACATTTTGAATAGTTGCACTATAACAATGGGTGAGAACAGGAAGCTCCAGTTACTGCTGTCTGTTAGCACAACAGTCTGATACACTAAAATATGGCCTAACAGGAACATCTGTTCCTTCCTTAATTTCTACGCAGAACACTGAGCAGTCAATGACAGATCAAACTACTCTTTTAAACACAGCATCACATTAACAAAAAGAACAGTAAAGATTTCATGTTGCATTTCATTTATTTAAAGAAATTACTTATTACTTTGGAAATTTACTTAACCTCTTGGTATCATTAGTAGGATACATGTCCTCACAAGCTAACAAGTCTAAAACTACCACCCATAAATTTTAAGCAAAATTACTTTTAATACAAATTTTGCTGAGCTATTTTGAATAATAGAAAGAAATATAATCCATCTTTCCTAGACTTCCTTAAAATTCAGATTTGGGATCCTTTTCTCCTCTTCTCAAGAACCAGAAGGCTTTCTGCTGATGGGAATTCATACAATCAACTTCAACCTGATATAGCCAGTTAGAAGATGCATCTATGCAATCTAACTAAACTTGTAATTCTGTGTGAATCCTTCAGGTTCCACATGTTCCATGTCAAGCTGCACTCTCATTGTTGAACATGCTTTGCACAATCTTCAAGCAGACCCTACAGCAGAATCCAAGTTACTGAGCTTAAGGTTTCCAGTAAGAAAGAAGTGATTTTTCTAACACAGTGTCATCAGCACTTGTCAGACTAAGCAAGCAATTGCATCACAGACAGCCCTACAGGTACTGTACCTGCAGCTGATTGCAATCACATTTATTTCCAGAGTTCACTTTGGACAATCTGTCTAGAAGACAAGATAGCATGCCAAAAATAGCTGCTTCCAGGGATTTTGTACAGAGCCAGAGTCTGGATAAGCAGAACAGCAGCTGTGCCCCCAAGATGTACCACATAATGAAGGAAATCTCTTCTGAAGAGGCAGGAGCTTGCTTAGCAGCAGCTGAATTAAAAGCTGGTCTGACAAAAGCAAAATTAGATGACCCAGGGCTTCCCATTCAAACAAAACTACTGTTCTGATTGCATACAGTAATTGAGGTCCTGAGGGGACTGGTCCTCTTTTGCAGAGGGTAGTAGGAACACTTAGCACAGTTCTCTGAATTGTTAGGGGAAAGACAGACAACATCATTACCTGGGTATGCATTTTACCCTATTGATTTAACATTTAAGCAACATCTGCAGCAGAAAACAAATACAATCAGATAGTCTAAATCCAGATCTCGATTAGGAAAGTATTTTCAGTCTCAAGCATAAAAAGCATTTATACTACACACTTTCTGCCTCTCTCATCTGTCTCCCTCATCCCCACCTTCCCCTCTGATTTTTTTTTTTTTTGTGGAATCACAGCTCTGTGGGAAGATTTGTCAGGAAAGTAAATACATCTGAATACTGAATATTCTAAGACAATGCTTCCATTGTAACTAATGCCAGGTGAAGATAAGTAAGTGTAAGGTATAAATATTGATGTTGACCAAATACACGCCCTTGACAAAGGGATTTACAATGTCCTACCAGGGATAAGACACCCTTTAGATCAGTTGCTAGATGATCAGGAAGAAGATATTAATATTGAAAAAAAAATATAACCCAAAAGGACAGAAAGAACAGGGACACACCAGTAAATGTATTCTGATAAAAAGAGTGCCTCAAGCACCTTTATGAGGATCTAGGGAGAGGAGACCCATGAACATTCTCTAGTTTGCCATGGCATAGTCTCGATTTGAAAGCAACAAGGAAATATGTTGAAAATAACTGAGCTCAACTTCTACAAATGGAAGATTTTTTTTTTTTTAACATAGACTATTCCTTGAAAATTTGTAACAGATCATGGTAAAGTAAGTTTACAAACATTGTGATACAGGCAGTTTTCAACCACTGTAGGTTTTCCTTTCCCATCACAGTATCATTCATGGCAGCACTTCACGTTCTGGAACTCCAAAAACTATGTTGCAGCTCAAGATAAATGTACTGACAATAAGAAAAGTCTAAAACAATCTCTCATTGGAAAGCATGACAGGACTTCTGAGATAACCCTTAAAGTGATCACAAACCCAACACAAGTGATTTGTTCAAGCTTATGATAGGTGATAGGTAGGCATGTCTTTCAGACTTTTAAATGCCTGCCACATGGAAAACAAAGTACATTACATGTGTTGGTTTCATGTTCTCTCCCTCAATGCACTGCACAAATTAATGATGCCATATAAACCCCATGAACATTAGTATCTATAAGAAATAATAATTTCAAGATTCTCAGAAGAAGAAAAAAAGACAGAAAGAAGATAAAAAAAGGAAAATAACATTTCAGGTTTGAAAAACTCCAGTAATTCTCTTGACTTACCATGACCTTCCTTAAGGTATAACGTTTGGACCTGATGTCATCCATCAGCATCTCATAGGGTGTGAGCTGATATTCTATGGGCAGTGGGTTGTACTGACGCTCCTGGACTTTCTTCAGTTTAACCCCATTCCGTAAATCTCTCATCACCTGCACCCAAAAACGGGCCTGAAGACCAAAGACACAGAAATTTTACTTCATACCTTACCCATGAATACCACTTCACATTAAACCAAAGTTTCCTTCCGGGACACCACCAAATATTTAAAGCTGTACTATTTTAACACATCAACCAAATTCCATTTTATTTTACATAAGCTTATTTTTAACACTCATGAACATAACAAAACTTTGTTGCAACTCAGCAGGACTGCTGGGTCCCACCTCAAGTATGGAAGAGGATCTGAAATTCTCATACCTTACATCTAAATTCCTACTTCAAGTATACTGCAATCACATAATCAAAGTTTTTCGACTTAGCTATAGCTAATACTGTGTGAATTAAAGCAGTGATTGAATCTGAAACTTTGTTACCAAGGACTCTCCTGTAAAATTTCCTCAAAAGTTGTTCTTCAAATAGAAATTTTCGAATGGACTCCCAAGTCCTAAGATCTTGCACTAGAAAAACTCAACTTATTTTGCTCTGCCTGTAAGAGCACCTCACACTAACACCTCCCTCTCATTTTCTGTGCAGCAGAATGGCTGGAGAGAAGAAAGAACAGGGGGTGGATTGAAGATTGGAAATTAAAATCAGGTAGTTTGAAGAACCTTGAAATATTTGTCTATGAACTGGCAAGAACGGTACCTAGAAAATAAATAAAGTTACTTCCTGCTTAAGAGTTTCGCTGCTGCCTTTTTCTTTCATCTCTAGAGAAATTCAGCTGGTGGCTCTGTCTACTGCCTGACTGCCCTTCTGAAGGGCAGTCAGCATGGTACCTGTCTAAATGTCCAGTCTGCAAACTGCAAAAGCTTCCCCATGAAAACAGCCTAAGGAAAAATATATTGCTTGGATACTTGTACTGTTTCATCTGTCTGCAAAGGGAAGTTGGGATTTCATTTAGTTCTGACTTGTAGTGGGTTACTATTAATACATATACTTAAAAAACCCCAGAGACTGATTTGAGCACAGTATCATGGAATGGTTTGGGTAGAAAATACCTTAAAGCTCATCTAGTTCCAGCCCTCCTGCACTGGGCAGGGACACCTTTCACTAGGTTGCTGAAACCTGCTCCTGTGCCTCACCACTTCCATTATAAAGAATTTCTCCTAATATCTAATCTAAACCTCTTTCAGTGTAAAGCCATTCCATCTTGTCCTGTCACTAAATGTCCATATTAAAAGTCCCTTTCCAGCTCCCTCAGAGCCTTCCTTCAGGTACTGGAAAGCTGCTCTAAGGTCTCCCTGGAGCCTTCTCTTCTCTGGGCTGAACAATCCCAGGTCTCAACCTGTTTCCATAGGAGAGGTGCTTCAGCCCTCTGAGCATTTTTTTGGTGTCCCCTGGACTCAATCCAACAGGTCCACATCATTCTTATGTTAGGAGCTACAGAGATGGACACTCTTTCAGGTGGGGTCTCATGAGGGCAGAGGTAATAATGCCTTAGTTAAGCTTTATAAAGAAAAATAAACTGCCAGTAGTGACGCTGAATCACTATTTCATTGTTGTCTTACCCAGTCAGCATTTTTCAGTTCATCAAGATCCGTACTGGAATCATCACTTGCCTCTTTGTCCATTTCCTGAATCTTCTTCAGGTTCTGGCAATGAAAAGGAAATGAGTGAATAAATGAAGAGTGGCATTAACTCTCAAGTAAAATTGAAGCTTAATTTTTAATCTCTTGTATCATGTTGTTTGGGTATTCTACTGAATATTTCATGACTTGAATAGCAAGACTGTAAAAGTAACTTGAAACACTATTTGAATATATTTCTCTTCCTTGGAAAGTTAACCTTAAATGCTGGGAACAAATATTAAGTTTTGAGTATGAAAGTACTTCAGATATTAACATGCTGGAGATAAAACTACACATTAAAATGTTTATCTCCCTCAATTTTTATATGCACAGAAAAAAAAATCTTAACCACCTGTCAGGTCTGTTAAGCTACAACACAGAAAATATTACTAGCTTGATAAGGATCCATTCATACCAAAATGAATGCTTGCTGAATTCAAGGCAGCTCATTCTTGTAGAAGGAGAAATAAACTAGGAGAAACATTGAATAGTGCCAGAATTGTATATATATATATATTTATATATATAAAATAATTAATTAGCCGGTATAATATGCATATAGATTCTGAAATATCCATAATAAAATCATTTATTATGGATATTTCAGCAGGAAGAGAAACTGTTCTTTAAAAGATGAAAACTGCTGCTTATTAACAAGATCAGATCATGCAAATATGGAAAAGATGGAGTGCAAAGGGGCAAAAAAAAGCTTTCATACCAACAAGAATATGAAAAACAATTAAAAGTTACAGCAGACCATAGAACAGGCAAGCTTGAACACAGAAGGCTGTGGCTTTACACAAATTTTCTTATACACATCAACACTTCTTTATTCAAAAGGCTTTTTCTTTTTTTGTTTACTTTTGTATTGAAATGTTTTGGAATCAGCAGTACAAGCAATTTTTCAGTAATCTACTTCACTTTTATGGAGAGTTTTCCAGGAAATCTTTAACAATGTTTAATTAGATCAATTTTCTAAGTACTCACTAATATATCTGAAATTGATATTTAAGTCCTCTACTAAAAACCTTTTTTATTTTTATGAGACAAAAGCAACAGGTCAGAGATCTGACAGATGACTCTACCAAAAGTATTTCCATCTTTTAAGCACTTATGCTCTTCTTTTAATGGAACTGAACAATCAGTCTCAATTCAGCTTCTGAGCTTTCCAGAAAAAATAAAAATAAGCATACTCTTAAAGACTCTTTTTTTCCTGGAGGTAGTTCCTAAACTGCCAACATTTCATTGTAAGAAATGGAAGCACTGGAAGAGTGCTTAACTTGCACATTCAAGAGTGCAAGCATCTACCAAACCTGGCTGCAGACATAGGACATGTGAGTCAGCTACCACAGAGGTTTTGGAAAGAGACCAGATGGGTTCTCCATTGTCTTATTTATGTAAGTAGCACAATTGCTTTAGTATCAAAGAAGAAATATTACCATTGTCCTATCAAAATAAAATACATCATTTACAAGGAGACTCTAAAAAAGCATAAATCACCCACACTTGGCAAAAGCAGATCCATCATGGGACAATGTGGGAACATTTTGGCATGACTTGCAGCATCACAACAGGATACCCAACTGGGAAAGAATGTCTTTATGGAAACTTCTGCTGGCCCTGGCACTGTGGTCAGTCTGACACACAGGCAATTGCCCTTTCCAAGGGAAAAACAGAAACATGGAAAGAATGGGTAATGTAAAGGCCCTGCTCATGTCTACTCTGCTATCCAGGATTTCCTCTTTTCTGTATCATGCAGTTGGAGTGATCATTTCAAATGCAGTTAAATGAACTGTAAATTACTTTCCTTCTTGCAAACTGCTAACATCTACTGGTAAACTGTAAAATAAAACATCGAATACTTTTTCTCTTATCTCTTTGTAATCAAAAAGATAACTTCAGTAAATGGGCCTACAACTGTCAGATCTGCTCCTCCTTCCCATATTGGAAGGTAAACTTTAATATTTTTAAAAATTAATGTGTTCCAGCTGCTTAACTGATACCTCAGCTATTCAACAAGACTGGTAACAATAACCCACCTCAGCAACCAGGTTCCCTACCATACAGTTTATAGAGCTGGTTTATGCCCAAAGGCTGATGCTTTAGACTGACATAAATATTTCATGAAGCTAGAAGAGATTACAACCTGGTTTTCTTAACAGCAGAAAATAAGAAGGGGAAAAAACCCACCCTGAGCAGCTGAAAGATCTTCCAAATAAGGCAACCATCTAATTAGTTTCTCTGGAACATAGCTAGAGGGGCAGCTCCTACCCAAAAAAGCACAGGTGTAAGTGATGCTGGCTACCATGCACCAGAGAGCTGCAGGAGCAAAACCCGCCAGCCAAGAGATGAAGTGTCTCCAAGTGCAGTTTCATGATACAAATGAGCTGGTACAAGCACAGGCTGCTGCCAAAGCTGGGCTTCTTTCACTCCCCATCCCTGTGCTGAGTGCTTGGCTGCAGCCCTGCAACCACAGACACCCACTTTGTAGGGAGAGTTCATTCCCTTCCCTAGCACCTGGCTCTGGCACTTAAATGCACCATACAATCAGTAGGGAAGAGTAGGAGATAAAGGAATTTCCATCATTATAGAACTAGCAAAGCTTTGGAAGAAACCAGCAAGTGCTCTATGCTTGCAGGAAGTGTTTAGGAATGCTTCTTTAGCTCTTCTGCACCTGTCAGGTGCTGCTTGGGAAGGAATAAATTCACTGTGACAAGTGATTATATTTAAACTTGTAGACTAAATGGAACATTAGGGTTTCCCTCCAGCATCCTCAGCCAGCATCAGTGGGTTTCTGCCTCTGTTTCAACCATAAATAATAGAAACCAACATATTTAAAATATAATAGATCCTTTGTCAGAATTCAGCTGTGTTCCAAAGCCTGCAAGTAACCTCAGCTGCTGCTGCTGTAGCCACTTGCACTTACCCTTGGGACAATGACTTAAGAAAAGCTATTACAGTACAATAAATACATGGCCTAAATGGATTTCCATTCCAGAAAGCAGAAACATCTTAAAAGGGTTTTTCTAAATGATCCCAGAACCTCAGACCCAATTTACCTATTACAGCCTGGGCATTCATTCAGGCAATAAGGGCTGGATGTGTAGGAAATTACTGCTTCAAGAGCTTTCACCTTTTTAAAAAACCTTCACAGCATTTGGCCATTTTTTAGAAGACTGCATTTTGTGGCAAAAGCCAGTAATAAAAATATCAAATGTCTTCAAACCTCTTGCTGTACTATTAAAAGCAGGCAGCTGATTTGCTGCTGCTGTGTGGCCCACATTTGAGATGTGCTCTTCTGTGCTC
This sequence comes from Agelaius tricolor, assembly GCF_023055355.1. Classification (NCBI taxonomy): domain Eukaryota; kingdom Metazoa; phylum Chordata; class Aves; order Passeriformes; family Icteridae; genus Agelaius; species Agelaius tricolor. The sequence continues at coordinate 42,653,154 of NW_027269262.1, read as the reverse complement.
AGTGACAGATGGGAATTTATGTAAGACTCTTGTCAGCACAGTGTCAAAGACTCCCTTCCATAAAATGCTTTCTAAAAACATGATGCTTTAAAGAATGTGGTATTCTAGGGAATCCAGACCTGGACTTTGACTTTCACCAACTGCAGAGCACAGTCTGCAGCTCCCAGTTCATACTGTAAATTAGGAGTCATTTTTTCACTGATTAAATTGATTTTTACACTGCTATCTCTGTAACTAGTAAAACATTCTTGCACATCTAGGTTCAATTTAAAAATACATAACATTCACACATGGGAAAAACTCCTTTTATATACCTTCAGTTATCCAACATGGGTTTAAATTCCAAGGTTTAGGCAGTAGCATTACTCTAGGTCTTTGAAAAGACCCAAACCCCATTTAATTCAAACTGGGAATAGAATCAGTTAAATCAGTCCCTGAAAACCTTGAGTGATAGAAGACAAAGTTCTTAATGTACAGAGATATGGGCTGATGCCCTTTGCTCAGCTCTGGAGGGGGCAATAATCATCATGCTGCTCAACATAACTGTGCAAGGAGAGGCACAAAAAGCCCAAACCAAGGGCATGTAACACTGATTGAGTGACAGCAGCTGCATCACACAAGAAAACCAAACCCTCCCCTGCCCAAGACAAACCAGCAGTATTTTCCTTTATTAAAGGTCCTAAATTGAAGGATCAAACTGATCAGAATGGAGCCACAAGCCTGATGAAAACACAGCTGCAAAGGTGGAGTCACTAGAGACTTGGAAGTGTAGGCAAAAGTGAAGTTATGAGCTGAAAAGTTTGTGAACTGATTTATTTCTACAGCTGTGCTCTCTGAAAATCCAAGCAGCAGATAATTTGACAACTTAATACAGTCACAAGACTTTTGAGCACAACTTGGCTAATGACTCTATTTCCAAAATAAGTTAGCCATTAACATTGTTTAGGTACCTATTAACTACCTCCATTATCATATTTTGTACAAATAATACAGCAGTACAGCCACCTGACCTTTTTCATCAGCTCTTTTGCAACTGAACCTCCGTATGGTGTGAAATTAGGAATAAAAGAAAGGAACAATTTCATTTCATGCATGTCCTTAATTAGAATTTGTATGTTTGCATTTTATACAGATTGGATTGAAATATATCCAGGCAGACTGAAAGAATTATGTTTTTACATCAGAAAGGACAGAAATGCAAGGCAATGTTTTAAAAGAACAGTACAAAGATGACAGATTGGGAGCTTTCTCTATTTTCTACCAAAAGCCTAATTACAAAGCACGCTGTGGATAATGAAATTATGGATGAGTTTTTGATGAGCATGGATTTTCACTGCAATTAGAGATGTAGGCAATTATAAAAATATACAAAGTCTTAATTAGTTTTGGAAGGAATACTAATTTTGATGCTCTAGGGTGTACATCAATCTCTAAAACTTTTTGAGGTATAAGTAAAACCTACTGCAACAGATCTGCCTACTGGACACTCACCTCCCATGCTGGCCAGCATCACATGGTGTTTTCTAGCCCCACCTGTGCCAGCTGAGGAGTTTATCACCCACAGGTCTACATCCCACGTGCCAGTATCACCTTTATTGGTACCACCCACAGAGTCACAAAGTCTTTCAGAGTGGAAGAGTTCTCAGAAAGGCAGCTGGTCCAAGCTCCCTGTTAAAGCAGGGCCACCCAGAGCCAATTGTCCGGCATCATGTCCAGGCAGCTTTTGTATATCTCCAAGGACAGAGAATCCACAACCTCCCCAGAAAATCTTTGTTCACCCTCACAGTAAAAACAATATTTCTGGCTGTTCAGAGGAACCTCCTGAGCTTTAGTTTGTGTCCACTGCTCCCAGTCCTGTCACTGAGCACCACTGAAAAGAGCTGTTGTCTTTGCACTCTCCCCTCAGGTACTGAGAGACACTGATGAGATCCCCCTGAGCCTCCTTATTTCCAGACTGAACAGCCCTGGGTCTCTCTGCCTTTGCTCACAGGAGAGCTGTTTCAGTTCTCCATCATCTTCCTGGCCCTTCCCTGGACTCTCTCCATGGTGTCAATGTCTCTCCTGTACTGGGGAGCCCAGAACTGGATCCAGCACTGCAGCTGTGGCCTCACCAGTGCTGAGCAGAGGGGGAGGATCACCTCCCTCAACCTGCTGGCAGCATTTCTCCTACTGCAGCCTGGGACACCATAAGGTTTCTTTGCAGCAAGGGCACTTTGCTGGTTCGCTCAGCCATGAAGTGCATGTGGAACATAAACTCCAAGGAAAGGCAAGACCAGACAGTAACAGGGAGCCAGAGGAGGACTAGGGCAGATATTCCTTCAAAAAGCAGGTTCACAATGTGGATACAGGCCTGGTGGATCACCTGTCTGATCCAGAGCACCAATTTTGCATTCCTTTGCTTGCATAGTCTCTCCCTGTCTTTCTCAGTCACACTCGATGCCACTTCTGAGCAATGTGTGTGACCTTTTCAGATACTTCACAGCAGGAACATTTGCTTAATCTCATGGACATCAGTTATTTGTGCCTACAGTTCTGTCTATGGCCAGGTGCCACCAAAGGTTATGTCAATGACTTCTGGACAGTTCTGAAAAAGATGGCTCTTTTCCTTTACATGGGTCAATTTTTAGCAGATATTCAAATTACCTTGCCCGTGCCATACATGTGTGAATTTCCTTCACCTTGTAGACCATTTCCCCCCCAAAACAATAAAAAAAGAAAAAAGAAAAAGAAAAAAAAAAAAAAGAAAAAGAAGAAAAGATCCCTTTCAGTGGGATTTTGTTATTGCAATTTTGAAAGCTCACTTCTTGACACGAAAAACAAGCTGTACTCTATCCTTGTTATCAGCTGTAAAAGCTTAAAACAGCAGGTCACAAGTATTAGGAGGTCTTGGCCCATCAGGAAACCACTCCTGGATGCCAAGCAGATGGTACTCAGGGTGAGTCTGCAGCAAGGGCACCTTTCACAGACCCTGAGCAGCATGCAGGTGCTGCCAGCAAGCTGGAAAATACCCCAGTAAACTTGCTAAAAAAAAACTTCACCTTGCAAAAAGAAAACTTTTAGTTGTTTAGTTTTTTAAACTATTGCAACAGTGCTATCACATCTTTCTCAACTCTGCTCATCCTTTGTATCCACTACATGAAATATTTCACACTTTTCAAGAATAGAAGCACCATCTCCCTGTCTGCAAGTCAACTTAGCTGCTGACCTTTCATATACAGGGAATCAGACTGGAAATAATCATATGGCATCAATTATGTGACAAAGTGCCTTAAACATTCTATCTGACATCCATTGAGATGATGTGAACAGCTCACTCATCACTTCATCATCTCTGATTAACACACTCACCCAAATTCATGCAGTCCAGCCCTTTGTGAATCTATGCTCTATTTGTTATATGACAGATGATGACTGGGGAACACGTAACTCCTCAGTATATTTATTTGTATTACCATACATTACAGCCTATAAACCTACCCCTCCTACCTACCACTCAATCCCTCTTGAAATCCTGGACTTTCAAAGTCCTGCTAAGGCTTTATAGGGCCAAATTGAAAACAGCATCACAGCAATATTTTTTTCCCTGACTCTTTCACAGTTTATTTCCCTCTAAACCTGTGCTAGGCTGCAGGGTAATATAGGTCAGATTTAGTTCACTCCAATCAAGTGAATTTTTACAGATAGAAATTCTCCCCCTTCCACTACAGTGAAGCTGCCTATTTAAGCATTTATGGACCAAAAAATATGAACCTCATATACCTGGGAAACAGATACAGTGGCATCTGCCACTCAGTGGCCCTAGAAGGAATCAAAGTAATTTGAAAGTAATTTTTATCCACAGGAAAGTTACTTTGAATAATTCCAGAGGATTCTTTCCCTTTTTTGGTGTTTTTAATTTCATTTTGATCTCACATCCACAACTGCATCTAGGTCTGAGGGAATCTAAAGGATGCTCTCCAAATTAGGCTGTTATTTTTTGAAACAAACTAAAAATTTAAAATTCCTGGCATCTTTAGTGTCAAACCCACAATATTACACAGTATAATTTTTTTAAAAATTAGAACTGATGTATGTAACTTGGTTATTTTCCCCCAGTTCTCTGACAATGGAATCACCACAAATCCATGAGAACAAAATTTTCTTACTGAAGTATTCAGTGTTTATCTCCTTTATACCCATTACTTGTATGACAACAACAAAAGGAAAAGAAAAAAGGAATTCACTAGAAGAGTATTTAACTGTACTCCTCATGACTTAAGATTCTGCTGTGTGTTTGCAAGACAGAAAAGCATGTAAACAATAGCACAGCTTTTACTGGCTTTGCTAAAACCTAGCGTGATCATATGATCCCTGCTTGCCTCAAGTATAAACTATAAAGGTCACTTTAAAATGGTGCAACAAGATTTACAGCATTCCACCTCATATGTTCTTCATACCTATTTTTTATTTTGTACACTGTATTATTTTCAAAATTAAATACCTTCCAAATCTATAGTTAGATAAAAGCTATGACCAAGGACCAAGCACATCATAAACCCAAAGTATTCAGATTCCAAAAGCTGCTTCCAAGATAATTTTCTTGGTAATTTCTTACATGCCTACTGAGGGAGTGATCCAGAGTAAAATGAAATCAAAAGGTCAAAATTCCGGCCCTGGTTAGGTGCAGCAATAAAGTCTTACTGATTCAGTAGGGCCAAAATTCCGTCCACTAGGATTACTTCTTTTGACCTAAATGTGCTTTGAATCAATGCCTAATACCCTGAGAGGCAAATGGCTTCTTTCATTTGGGATTAACTCATAGTATTCTCTATGGTGTGTTCAGATGTTGTTGGGTTTTTATGCCCAATGATAAGGTGATTAAGTAATTTGCAAATTCAAAATGCCTTTCCACTTTTAAAAATAATTTAAAAAATATTATTGTTGAGACATGATTTTAAATGGTTATAGGCGACAATATTTTATTTTGACATTGACAACAAAGATGCCCTATTACTGCTCACTGTGGCCAAGGTGTTTGAGAACTATTGGAAACAATTCCTCTCTGAGGAGAAAGAAGAATTCTGAAGGGTGCTATCCTTGAGCCTCAACATGGACTTTGCAACAGCTGTTGTGTGAGGTGTTTCCAGCACAGGTCCCTCAGTTAATATATCCAGCAGTTAAAAGCCAAGATGTGAAATTATTGATGTCAAGGTTTGGGAGACAGCTTTAGCATGGAGATCTTGTATCCTGGCTTCTTCCTGTATCAGGACATTGGATGCAGATGTGCCATAACACAGGCACTTCAGAAAACAAGTGGCTCTTTAGTCATGCTGACATTGCCAAAATTATCCTTGTATGACACTGCTTAGTTTAAAAATTGCTTTCAGTTTGAATAGGACTGGAGAAGAAGTGGAGATGCAATATGATCCTGTGCAGCAGAAAAACATCTCAGAAGGATTCTCCCTCCTGGATGATGCATCTCACTGAGAAAGGAAAGAGCAGCAGCCCCTTACGCCTCTGAGTAGTTTGCATTTTCCACCATCAACATGATAAAAGCTCTCTTGTACCCATCTGAGGCTCATCTGACCCTTTAATGAGCTGATTCAGCTCATTAACCTGATAAGGAGTAACTCCTTTACTTTTTGTTTTGCTTGGATTTGTTCCCTAGAGTCAGAAGAAGGGAAACAGTGGGAGTACATGTGCATGGGTGGAACAGCTCGGCCTTTTTCGGCAGCAAAATTTTTAGGTCAGCCTGTAAAATCTTATCCTGCTTTTCAAAGGTACTGTAGACCTTGACTTACAAAAGAAAAAAAATCCTTCAGGGATTTATTAAGGAAAAAAAATTATGAAAGCGTTGCTACTTGACAAGTTTGCTTTGGTGAAGAAACCAGCTTTGAGAAATCAGTTTCCCTTCCTGCCCTTCCCCTCACCCACCAGTTACCAGCACCCAGACTTTTAATACAATTGTTCACAGGGCCACTCTGCAGGCCAGATCACTGAAACTATCTGCAGTAAATATCAACCTTAAAATCACTCTTCAGCCAGACCTGATAATTGCAATGGTTCACAGGATGGCCTTTCAGCCAACAATAACAGCCAAACAAGCAGTGAACATAAGCATTGTGACCTGAAGGGGAAAATTTTTCTATTTTTAAAGTTGGCTCTGCTGTGAAACCAATGTGACAGACAACAAACCAATCACACAGCAAAAGGTAAGAGAAGCTGCTGACTGGGGACAAGATATGAGCAAGAAGAATCTCAGCTAATTCTCAGCAAAGAGAATTCCCTCATGGGAATGAGCTGAGGAGGAACAGGCAAAGCTCTGACACTTCATAACATCCCCAAAACACCAGAAAAGAGTTTAGACTCAAATATATTGCATGCAGGAATGGGCATATGTATGCAATGTGTTACCCTTCAAGAAAATATTCTGCTTTACTCCCAAATAGACTCATCACAATTATTAACAAATTCTGAGGGATGTAAATGGTTACAGACCAAAATTTAAAAAAAACCAAACACCTCAGCTGAAGGAGTGTACTCCCTGAAAAGTACAGATCATCTCCTCAAGCATCTGACAGTCCCTATTGGCTGCACACAGAAGTGATTTTGTAAACCAAATTCACATGGTGATGAGCTCAAAAGCAGAAAAACCTTCTTAGATTGCTCACCTCTTTTGCACTTTTAATTTTGGCCAGGAAAGTGTAGAGCTCCATTGTTTCAGCAAACAGAGCCCGACACACAGCTTGGTAGTGGTTGGGCGCCTCCAATCGCGTTGGCAGGTGGGCAGCACACAGCTAGGAAGAAAAATAGATAACAGGATCAAAACAATCCCCATGGCTTTCATTAATGCTACAGAGCATGAAATAACATGAAAGTAAATGCAACCAAACATTAAGGGCACAAGCATCCATGAGATATTAAAGTTTAGTCAGGGATTGGGGTGTATTTCCTAAACCTTCTGTTCCCATTTGTTTTATGAGAAGAGTACTATGGGAATGGTAAGGGGACTGGTAGACCATGTTCTAGAAAACCAAGACATTGCCTTTTCATAACAAAAAAAAAAACAAAAAGGAGCAAGGACAATATAATTCAACATAATTGTGAAAACAAGCCATCTTGCATTAGCAAATTTTGGGAAAACATACTTAATTCAAACCAGCTTTAACAGTAAGTGTTAAGTATTCCTATGAACATGGAAGAGAAATGTATCCCTACTGGTTTATGAAAGGATGGAAGGTGAAGCAAGGACAAAAGTACAGTGTAATCATCAAGCTGAAACTCTGATCAGATTTATTTCAAGCAGCACAAAGATTTTAAACATCAGCAAGAGCTACAGAAGCACAGGTTTATTGCTTTATCTCAGACACTCATGAACATTTTCAAACACAGGCATAGCTAATGCAAAGGAACCCTACAGGTGTTTCCATATATGCTAAACTTGTCAAACTCTGAAAGTCTATTCAAATCACTAAGAATTATTCACAGTTACTGATGAACAGTCAGTCCAGCATTGCTTGTAGAGCAAAACATGCAGCTCCTGTTTCCAACAAGAGAAGCTTCACTGAAACCAGCCTTTACATTTCAAAGTAAGAACCTGAATGGTTTGAGTGACATCCAGCTTGGTGGACATACCATTTACATGGAAATATTGGCTGAAAACAGACAAAATAAAATAACAGCTGTAATTTGTTTCCTAAACACTTTTAAATTAAAAAAATCCCAAAGCTGAAACTTGAGTATGGACAGCCATATACTGGTACATACGTAAAAATAAAGTCTAAACCAAGGCCATAAAATTGGTCTTGTTTATGTGGGTCTATTGTAACTATTTTTTATATAAATACAGCTACATTCAGATCTCCAGAACTAAAGCTTGAGACAAAAGCCTCTTTAGCAGAAGAGCCTTTAATTAGCCTAGTAGCATACTTGTCTAAATCTCTCCTGTTATTTCAGTGAACGCTGTGCTTACAAGGGGCACGATGCATGTAAAGCTCAGGCTGCTTTTCCATATTGCTTTCAATTTGATTTAAATCCACACTGCCACTCAAAGGTGTGGTGCTGTGGCCTCCAGCTGTAGGAATCCACAGATACCCTCCTGCTGGCACGGGAGTTCATGCCCTAACTCAGAGGATTACTCACCCTGACAAAAATCAACAATGTGAAGGAAGTGGAGCAGGAGACAATTACCTTCATGGCATGGACACACTCACAGAAGTGAAGGCAAAAAGGAGCAAGGAGAACGTGCTGCCAGGGTGGGAAAAGGGAGGAAGGGCTGAAGAGATTTAGACTGCCTCAATCTCATTGAAAAGCTGCTCTCTGAGGCCATAGGCCCCTTGCTATCTTTTATTTCTTCCCATTAGAATAACAATACAGAGCTCAGTGGTCAGACTTGGTCAGCTCCTTTGATAAACCTTTACAAGCCCAATTATGTACCCCTATGTATTTATGTCCTTTTAGTTGTAAAAATGAATATACATATAAAAAGTTTATATATATGTGTATGTATATTTTTATTCCTTCCTATATATTTCTCTTCCACATAGGAAATGCAAGCTAGCCATGTTCATGAAATTGCCCTTGATCCCTGCACTTCAAAATTTATGCTGTTTTACAGTGGATGGCCAAAATTTTCTTATACTTTTCAAATTTCTTTCTGGATAATCACAAGGACATAGTTGACGTATGCCTTCCTTTTTCTCCCCACCCCCCCCAACTCCCTGCTTTTTTCCTTTTTTCCTCCTTTTTTTCCTTTTATTTTTTCCTTTTTTTTTAAATAAATTGGATCATCTCCTTGGCAGATAAAGGGAGAAAAACCCAAACAGATGCACTCCTAATGTGTGCAATAGTGATACCAAAGAGACAGAATGTACTAAATATTTCCCTTAATGAAAATATTAGAACATTAAACCAGTTCTGAGTATGGTTGTGCTCTTTTTTCTCAATAATGAATCATGTCCTTACTTGCCTTACCATGCTTTACATTTTCTAGTTATTAATTATAGTACACAAAAACGGGTTTCATTCTAAAATACACTACTTACAAAAAATAAAAGTAATAGCAACTGCAATTTTGAAAAAGCTCATAAAATGTTATAAGTCTTCATAGCTGAGAATAAAATTTTATTATTTCACAGACTGCACACAGGTTTTTAAGAATCCTTTTTTTCTTTATTCAGAGGCATGTTAATTAGAAACATTTTGCATCAAATATTGAGAAAGTTAATGAAATGCAGTGGTGACAAGTTCAAGCAGGGAATGGTTGTAATATTGATTCTATTAGTAAACACAAAGTAAAGCAAAAAAAAAAAAAGCCTGCTGCTGAACTGAAGTTACAAAAGCAATCACATAAAACCTGACCATTTGCTTTGCAAACCTTAGGCTGCAGGTATTAAAAGAGGGCCAGCAGCTCCTACTAACTTTCATGTTCTGAGAAATCAGTCTCTGAGTCATCTTATATTATGTGAAGATGCATTACATAAGAAAACTTCTTGTGGTAATATTAAGTCAAACAACTCAACATGAGTTTTTTGGATTAGGGAAGGTAAGCCTGAAGAAAAAGGAAAATGTAAATAGGACAGGCTGATTTTTTTCTCCTTCATTGTAATATACTGTACTTGCACATTGGTTCAGAACCCCTGACAAGCTGTAACTTCTGCATGAAATACCACAAAATCTAGGCAGGCAAGGCAAATCAAGCATGAAATGTCACTTCTAGCCTGAGTTCAGGACATTTATCCACTTTAAAAAATTTAAAATCTTCAAGTTTATGGTAGTAGTGTTTAAAAAGCTATGTTTCTGTAACACACAACAAAAATCCCAGTCAGTATGTTTTAATAACTGAGATATGAAAGGACAACTACCTAATGAGCTTCTCCTCTTACCATGTCAGGGTGGTAGTAGTGCAAGAAGGATTAAGATCATATATGCAGTTCTTCCCAGTCATTTTGAGGTTGTATGCTTATTCTGACACTTACCTTTTCATGCCTCATGATACAACTTAAAACTACCCTAAGGGGAATGAACTCGAACAGTGCCCAGAGCTTAACACAAGGGCTGTTTGTTCTGCTTCCAAGAAGTCTCAAAAAGTATGGCTCAGAACAGATTATGTGGTATTTGCAAACTGGTGAAATAATAAAAATATTATCAACTACTAAAACATTAACTAGCTCAGTCTGTAAATATTTCCATTTGCAATCATTGTGAAGAGCTGGGATTTCTGAATTTTTTTTTTCCTAACTGAGCCTATCCAAAACCCCAGCTTGACCCAAAGCATTCAATCTTTGCTTAGATCACTAAGAAGATTAGAGGCTGTTTCCATCCACATTCAGGGTTCACAGGAAAAAAAGGCATTATGTAAATATCACAGCCTTGCCAGCTCCTCCAACTTCATCCTCAGTTGACTAGGAAACAGGGTGCACCAAGCCAAAGCAGTGCTAACAGGAATCACAATTTAACCATCTGAAGAGATCAAACAGCATTTCTTGCATTTGTTTGAATATATTCCAACAAGGCCTCCATAAAGTTACAAGAAGTACAGCTGACTCTCCCACTAAAATGCAGCTAAGTTTTGCAAAACCATTTTGGCTACATATATACTGGAAGTTTCATCAAAACACCTGGGCTGCTGGAATTAAGATTTCAGAAGACAAAAAGTGTTTCCACTTGTAATTATCTTGGGGAATGCACCACAAAGAAGAAAAAGATTTCTTTTTCCCATGGGCCACAAAGACAGGCCATTGATATTATGCAAAACATATTACCAGCCTGCAAATGCCAGGCTTGTTAAGTGTTTTGAAAGCCTTGGAGTATTAACAAAGACTTAAAAGATGTACTTTTTCTTAAGCAACAAGAAGAAATTACTTTAACCAACAGATCACTGAACATGCAAGTTCAGTACACTGAACAAGTGTACTAGGTATTTGCCTCATCTTTTGCAGTATGGTACTACAAGAGGTTCACAAAATAAAACTCAGCTTGAGATGCCTTTTCAAGTCCAGGCTATTTTCTGAAAGATTTTATCTCCATGAAGATAAACTAGAGTTTATGATAAGGCTTTTGTTTTCATATATATCCTTCTTCATGGGAATATGAACTTCAAGAACCACATACCTTACCAGAGAAATCTTACCAAGTCAGTACCTGCATATTTGTAAAATTCAACTAAGCATTTTGCTTTGCTTTATTATCCAGAATAATGTTGAGGGATGGGCTGTTGACAGGAATAAGTGTTTTTTCATGAGTTTGTAAGATGTTTCTGCCTGCTAGGACCACCCCTGTGCATAGTACCCACAACTTAGGCACAGTACAAGTTTTGAGGTGGCTTTCATGACAGTGAAAGCCAATTTCATTGGATCCAATTTCAGCTGCTTCCCAGCACTTCAGAGCTGCTCTCTCAAACATTCCAGGCAGCCATGTGCCCCTGGCCCTGCTGCTTTTAACTGCAGTGGGCCAAGGACTGTCTGGTCCCTCTGATAAGGATTCCAGGGGAATACTACTGAGGAAAAACTGCAGTAAGATAATAGGGATGGGAGCAGAGTTAGCTATTAATCCGCAAAATAAATTAACAGAAAATACAGCAAGTATTCACAAAAAGTTACTCTTCACCTGCAAAAGTTTGGTAACTTTTTGATATTTTAAATGATCTTTTGCAAGTGCCATGGAATGCCCAACTGCTTGACATGTGATCTCCTACTTAATTTTGGATGCCTCAAGAAAAAGGTAGGTTTTGTGAAAATTGATGCAAATTGCTAGTACCAAGCACATCTACCTTGGTATTTAAGTGTTCTCCAGCATTCTGTAGAGGCCTTCCCTTGTGCTGCTATTTGTTGTTTTGATAATCGCCTTGGGGTGGACAAGGGAAGTACTACGCAGTTCCCAACTTTTACAATTTCCAAATTTAATGTTTTGAGTGATCCTCCCCATAAAATCATTTCATAAATACAGTCTTTCTTTACAGATTTTCCTTTCTAGCATGAACCTGCAAATGCAGCCGCAAAGCTATTGCATTTAGCAATAACAGGTATAATTTGAAGAAACAGTGGCCTTGGTTGGTTCTCTCTGTTGGTTCTCTCTGTGTAAAGGACACAACAAGGTAGCTGCTGAAATTAAAGCCAAAACTGCAAATGGAAATTGGATGATGCAAGGATTGAAAACGCTGCTTTGCATAGGATGCTGATCCTTAAAGAAATGTCCACTTGTCTGCATCAGATAATCATCATCGTCATCGCTAACTACCCTCTGCTTTGCAAAGTCTAAGGATTAAAGGCTTTGAGCAAATTATTCATATACATGCTGAAATGTCAAACAGGAATGGACTAACAAATGTTTACAAATGTCCTCCTGAGTCAAAACTGAAGTCAGCCTGCGAGTAAAATTGAAAGACGCTCCTCATGAGGGTAGACGGTGCTGGGAAATGCTGCTGCGAGGTTTTGGATGCTGCCATTGTTTTCGAAACACAAAGCAAAACACACAGATTAAAAATGTTGAGGATGAAACTGGTTCACAGTTAAGGACTCCCTTACACTATTTTCTCCTGAACAGAATATCTGTCCTGACACTCTTTCCTTCAGGTACTAATTGCATTGAAGGGCTGAGCACCATGACTCATTTTGCTTCTTAAAATCTTAACACTACACAATTATTTGATGACTCTTAACTACTTTTCCATGCTATGAGACTGAATTTAAGCAGTGATGAGAATCTTGATAAAATTTCAACAGATGGCAACTGCAAGACTAACGCCCCACTGAACTGTCTCACCTATAAACTTGAACCTCACCCAACAACAGACAATTAAAGGTGAAGATAATTTGTAATCTGTTATATTTATATGATACCATCTTTAGGAAAATGAGTCTTACAAATATTTAACATAATTACAAACACTTTTGAAAGTACTTAAAACTTACACTGGTGTCAGGAAAAGGAAAGAAAACTCCACTATATGTTACTGACTACATCTCAATTTTTAAGCCAAATCCTGTATTTTTCATGCTCAGTGAACCCTATTCTCACTCTTTATTAGCTTTCTAAGAATGAAGGAAGACCATGACCATGGAAACAGACTTTAAATGAAAGTTAACCTATGTTTTTATGAGACAATGATTATTTCCACTGGACATTTTGATATTAAATTTTCAATGACTGACTAACTTTATGTGCTAGTGCAGACTTCTTGTCAAAGTTGCAATTGTAAAAATTCTCATTTCTACTTGAAAGCCATGAGGGTATTTTTACCCCTCAAATACAAGCCCCTGCATACAGCTGTTTCTGGACTATGTGTTAAGTGTATTGTTACACTGTCTTTACACAGTGGACTAACAACATCCTGCTTCTCAAAGAGACTTGTCTCAAAAGAGCCAATTAAGTGAAAACCAATTCTGCATTCTGTCTTAGTTTCAGAGAAACTGTGCTCTGTTGTTTCTTAGCAGAATAATGGAGGAATTAATAATACAAATATGCAGTAATCTGAATTTGCTAGCTCTCCTTCTTTGACTATTCAGTGGAACATCAATGGGATTATTCATGGGCAAGGGAGAAAACCTACTATTTCTGGGTTTTTTTGCATGAAATGTCAATCCCTGCAACATTTAGCAAAACCACTAGGTAGCCTGTCAGCAACAACTGCTTTCTAAAGCTCTCTGCTTCACAGGTAGACAAGAGCTTACTGCAACTCTCATCTGTAGCACTTACACCTCTGCATTTCATGCTGGAGTAGCAGAGTGAAGGATGAGACGGAGGCATCTGGGTAAGAAAACCAGCTTCAAAAGCAGAGCAGAGGCATAGATGGGAAAACATGATAAAACTGGATAATTAAAGGAGAAGGGGAGTGGCTGTGCAAATTCACAGGGCTACCTGTAGTTATTTAGCTAACAGCCCATTAAGCTGTGGAACCACCCTTCACATTATTAAATAACTTAAAGCTGAACAACTGCTAGCAAAGAGCTGCACCCTTGTAATGCTATTTTGTATGTTTGTCTGCCATGCTGCTCAGGCCCTCCTTAGGGCTGCAGGGTGCCTTCTCCTACTCCTGAATTACTGCTTCTGTTCAGGAGAAGAGAGGAGAGCTGGTTTTGTACCAGGATGCTTGGCATATGCAGCAGAGAATGAGGGCAGGATGGAAGCCCTTCTTTCTTCCCCTCTCCCCAAGACCCCACACAAGCAGATAAAGCAGTGATTACACCCAGGCTGCTGCTTGGAAAAAAAAAGAAAGAGTATTTCAGGAAAAACAGTAGAAAATAGTGATTTTTTTAAAACAGTTTAAATGAGAAAACAATTTTATCAAAAAGTATCATAAAATGTTGGGGAATGACCCTCAAATCAGAAACCAAATCACAGAGACACATGTAGAAAAGGAAGGGGAGAATACTGCAGGAGAGAGGCTGCAGCTCTCAGCTTTTGAATAATGTCCATCAATCTCATCACTACACAGTTCAGATGTTTGTACACATTCTAATTGAGAGACAATATATTAATGTAAGGCAGTTTATTCATGAGCCACTTAAAATCCAATTAAAATATATCAACTAAAATAAAAACATGCACTTTCCTTGGCAGCAATTTACAGTTCACATACAAAGCTTTAAAGTGTATGTGTGTGTGTGTGGGAAGCTTGTTTGTTTTTATGTACAATGCTGAAACTTCTCTCAGTAGGCATAATAATAATAATAATTTGCTTTCATGTTTTGTCCTGAAGCATGACTTTTTTATTCCTATCCAAAAAAACAGCTTTCCAGCCACATAACCAAATATACAGCATGACAAAGCATAACAAGCTTTTAAACTTCACTCCCAATGAAAAAATCAAGTAACTTCTAACCAGTCTTATTTTGCTTTCATTAGACCTCAGCGTATGGAAAGCTTTTCTACTCCTTCATGTATGCCTACTCCTTATTTGTACTACCTTTGTTAGGGAAGACAGGTCATGGAACCCTGGTTGCATAAAAAAGGCCTACAGAAAAATTCTTTATCTTTTTCTTCCAGGCAAGTATGCTTAACACTTTTCTCTGAAAATTTATAGCCACTGAATCTACATTGCAATTGTCTTACCAAGCATATCAGTTACATAAATGTTAAACATGCCACTCTAAGGTAGGTATGAACAAAATTATTTAACCCACAATTTATTGATTACATTGATTAAGTAATTTTGATTTGAATATATATAATTGTTTATTCAAACAGAATAGATATCCAATGAAGCAGAACGTTAAAAATGTTTAAAGGTGTTATTTTCTCCTCAGTTCCCTCTGTTTGTAGTGATGGTGCCCCTTTTTGTCATTTTCCTTACACACACTTCATTCCTGGAAATTGTCTCCAGTATGGTAATTACTAGAAATTGAATTACCTGGAGCCAATGGCTCTGAAATACTCCCTGCCCATAGGTGGGACTCACCACCTGTAGGGACTGCAGATGGTGTTTATCCTGCCCTGGATGCTCAGGGGCTTGAGGCAAAGACAACTCTGCTGCTT
The DNA here is from genome assembly GCF_023055355.1 of Agelaius tricolor. Classification (NCBI taxonomy): domain Eukaryota; kingdom Metazoa; phylum Chordata; class Aves; order Passeriformes; family Icteridae; genus Agelaius; species Agelaius tricolor. Next base: position 42,637,701 of record NW_027269262.1, on the reverse strand, counting down.
CACTCTGCCTCCACACGTTTATTGCCATTGGCAGCAACAGGAGTAAAAGCATTTTTTTACCACTCTGTCACTGCATTTTTACCACTCTGACAAGTATTCAAGGCCAGCTCATGTACCCCAAACTGTGCTGAGTCTGCACTGTGGGGACTGTAGTTGTGCTGCTGGGGCTCTGTCACAGCCTTGCAGTCCATGCCCACACATATTCTTTCTCCCTTGTGATATTAGGAATTACAAATTTTATTTTTGTCAGTGCAGCTGAGGTCAATGCAAAGCCCAGTGGGCTGGTCAGGAACGTTTTTTGAAATGGAAAATAAAAAATTGTGGATCAAAGCCGTCGCTGACCAAATCACATATGACGCTACAGCATATTTTTCTCTGCTCTGTTGGTCCATTTGAACTTCTCTCTGCTCAAACGATCTTGGTCTCTATGTGAACATTTAGGATGGATAGCTGTAGTGAATTATTAAGCATTTTGCAGTAATTGATGGTTTTCTTGAAATCTTAGGTGCTGAACTCATAGGAATATATACAAAATATAACCTTCATTATTCCCAATTAAGAGATTGTGAAGATTCTAGCACATTTTAAAGGCTGATCTCTTGATGCAATCTTAAAATATATTAGTTTCCTCACATCATGACTGCTTGGAGGGGAGAGCAATGAGTCTCTGCTTCCAAAAGAGATGAACAACACAGACCTCAACACAAGATGGGAACCCCAAGCTGAAGAACCAGAGAGATTGTCTCTTGCTAATAAACTGAATACAAGAACATTTCTTCCTCTTCCTTAGGGCTTGGCTGTCCTTTCTAACAGTTACCTTGTTTATTTCAAAATATGCCACTTGTAGAAGTAGGGCAACCCATGCACCTGGGCCAATCTCTGACTGCACGAGCACAGTTTGTTTAATTTTCAAATAAACTTCCCTGTACTTTCAAATGCTGAGCATTCTTTTGGAAATTAATTTACTTGTGCACTCAGAAAAAGATGCATGGAAAACATATATATAGTTTAAAGTATTTGAAGAATCTTTCCAACCTTTATTACCTTACTTTTAATTAGCATAAAATAATTTTGTACCTTATGTTATTTCAACCATATCAGATAAGTCTTACCATTCTCATCTGAGAAGGAGCCTTGTAGAAACAAGTATGTTCCTCACGAAAAGGGATGTGGCCCTCAAAAGAGAATAGTTCAGGGAAAAAAAGCAAACAGCAAAAAAACACAACAACAAAAAAAACCCCACACACCACACCCCAGCTACCAGCCAACTCTTCATCAAAATCTTATTATCTGAAGGGAAAAAGAGAAAATGGAGGTAGGCAAACCATTTTACTAGTTCTCCAGTCAAGTGCTGCATGACTGCTTTGTTTTCAAACACAGCCCTTGAAATAATTAAACAATTTTGTGCCAAGTACTCTAAGGACCTGCACCATAGGTAATTATTTACCTGTTCTCAGTTACACATCATGAAAGATATATCTCTACAAGTCAGGCAGGAACTCCCAGCTCAGTTCTTCAACTTCAAAGCTACCTTTAAAACCCCTGGCACTTGCAGAGGCATCTACTACATGTCCATTGAAATTGATGCTTTTACATGATAAGTCTATCAATGCCTTCTAAAGCAGAAATAAAAAGGGAATTTTATCTCTGGAAGGCAATTAATACTGTGGTGACCTCAGTCCAGAGAGAGCAAGGTTATCAAAGGGGTGATCATGTTAGAGCACTCTCCTGCATGTACTCAAAGACCAATTGTTACTCTTGGACAACTCTTTTCTATACTAACATTTTTCATAAGAAAACCACTTTTGAAGGCTAAAAGTCAGAGCCGTCATATTTCTAAAATCCAGGACTTAGAGCAAAGTACAGTAACTAGAAATGCAAGTATATACATCTATTTCAAATGTTGCTACCTTCAGAAAGATGAAAAGCAATTTAACATCAACTTTATACTGAACTTTATAGCAATGGATACAGGGACATCCCTAAGACATTGGCAAAAGGCCTCAACTGGAGTTAGTCAACAGCTCTGAACCGAATTTCGGATCTACCATCACATCTACCAAAAGTCTGGTGTAAAACTGCTGAGTGTTAAAGCTCACAGATTGTTCTGTCAGCAAAGATAACTTAAAATATCATTCTTTTGTCAAAAAGCCCAAAACTGTTTCTAAAGGACTTTTTGCCAGTATCCTGAAGTACACCTCAGTGTCCCACAAGAAAGATGGCTTCAAAAGGAATCTGCTGGAGGCAGGGCACGCAAGGGGGGATCAGTTCCCTCAAACTCTGCATGACACCAGCAAGGAGCAGCCAAAAAACCACTCTGCTTGCAGCACCTTCATTAAAAGGCCTAGATAGCTGCCAAATTACCTTCAAAGAGAGGTTAGCTTTATCTGCCAGAGTGGTAAAGAAAATTAATAATCCTTTTATTGTGGTAGGCATGTAAGACAAAAGAGGTTTGTGGGGGGTGTCTAGTTATCTTGCTGGTTATCTCCCCTCAGCTGCTCACTGCCCTGCACCCAGGCACAAGCAATACCTGCCCAGAGACTGCAAACCTCCTGAGTTTCACCTGCACAGCAGCAAGTGTCCTGAACACAACAGAAACACCCATCCTGTTCTACCTGCTCGCTTGACCACAGAGCCGGGCTGAGGGAGGTGGGTGCCATCCATCCCCTGGCCACCAGGACAGCACCTGGAAGGAGCAGGGATGTTCCCTCTCTCCCTCTCCAAGGCAGGAAAGTAAGCCCAACTCCGTGTTCTGAGGTAAGGCTGTTTGGTTTTTAAAGGTTTCTGGTGTGGACAGATTTCAGCACTTCTGCTGAAGTGACACCATGAGGCCAAGTGTCTCTGGCAACCAGACCTTACTGGAAAGTCCCCAGCAAAGTGCCTTGGCTCCAAACACAGTAGGCACCATTACCAGGGCAAGAAATTGCAATAAGCACCCTCCTTTGCTGACCAGCACACTCAAATGTGAAAGGGACTGACATCACCCTTTTAAAAGGAACACAGTGGTTACTTTCAAAGTAAAGCTGACCACATGTTGACCTCCAGTTACACTGCCCCAGATGAAAAATCAGGACAACTGTTTAAGACAGCAAATGACATCACTTTAATTAATGAAACCTGTCTATCAACATAATTCACTTAAACACTTGTCACGTTCAAAGCTGCTTTAAAATTACTTTGAAGGGATTTATGGGAACTGTCCCCAGCTTTCTTCATCAAGCTAAGGTACAAGAATCCCTTCACTTTCTATATGTGTTTATAAGAAATTAAACACAAGGGCAAACACAAGGACAAAATTAACTCACTGAGTATTTTTATTTCCAAATGTGTGTTGCCTAGAAAACATATTCCTTTTTTTTTTTATCTCTGAGCCATTAAAAATAGTTCTAAGTGTGACATGGTGCTCCTGTCCAGACATGAAAAGACTTAATAAATCTTGCTAATACTGGTTTGAACTTCAGTTTTTTTCATTTGTTTTTTTTGTTGTTTTTTTAATATCACATGCTACCGCAGAAGATTGGTTTAAAAACAAGCCCTATAGCTCACTTTCTTCACTTAACACTGTCATGTTTTTAAACATCACCTTACAATTTTGCCTTTCCAAAAGGTGGATTGAGGATAGTGATATCTTACATCTACCTATGTAAGTATATCTGACTGTATAAAATACATAAATGGGGGCTTATTACATACAGTATGATATAACAGACTGGGAGATGTGAATTGATTAGAAGAGATCAGTTTATAATTTGCTGATTTAAAGCAAGTGTTGGTCTTAATGCTCACATCAAGAAATCTTGGCATGCCAAAAAGAAAAAACAAATACAATTGCTCATTAGGACCTTCTTGTCCCAACTCCAAGCCTGCTTTGTCCTAAGAGAAGGCAAAAAACCCCAAATCCAGCCAACTTGCTCCAAAAACCCCAACCATACAACTCTCTTTTGGCTTAAATCACCCAAAGTATCATGTTCTTCCCTGCCGACATGAGTGCAATAACTACAAAACAAATGCCTGGTTTTTTCTAGTGCTTAAAATCAAGTTTCTAGCCTCTTTCTCTGAGATAAATAGCTAAATAATAACAAAACAAAGGGTTTTGTTCTCTCTTCAGTGCAGAAGCAATAAAATGCCTGTTTTCCATTCACCCAAGCTTCCGAAAAGCATCCTCCTAGTGCCTTCTTTCCAGCCTTTACACAAAGCCAACTGAGAGCAGCGTGTGAGGCTCTGCCACTGTGTGCAGCTGCCTGCCCTTAGCACAATCCCTGAGCTCTCTGTCCTTGTCAATCCCTCAGCTACATATTCCTCCTGAGAGGGTTTAGTTTGGATCTCCAAACAACTACTCGTGGTTCTGCTCAGTGCTGCCAGTTTGCTTTGCCTCCTCACATAAAATCCCTAATTTCCCATGCCTGCTACCTTTCTATAGCATCCAGGCTGCCCTATACATTCCCTTCAGTAAAAGCTCTGCCAAGCTCAGTAGATTCAAAGAATTTATCTCTTGGGACCACTTGATTCAGTTGCACAGACTAGTGTGAGTTATCTGAAAGACTGCCAGGTTAAAACATTCAAATCATTTTCCACAATTCTGCATACCCAGCCCACGCATGAAGAAGCTTTGGAATGTATGGCCCAAAGTTTGCAGTGAGGCAAACCTGAAACTACATGAGAAGTGCCCTGAAGCCATCACCCAGAAGAATACTGCTTTTGCCATTCTGTTATTTCATTAAAAATATTTACAAATTGATCGCTTAAAACACACTCAGGGCCATGCATCCTGCAGACGATAATCTTTTGAAAGCTACCTCTCAGGAGTGCTTCAGTACTTCAATACAATACTATTTAGAGACATTGGAAGTAAATGTTTTAAACAAAAAACCTATTGTAAAAAACCTTTTACTAAAAAATGCAAAACATGCTCTGTCTTCAGACCAATCTTTGGGATAAATATGATATCCTGCCTTTTAGATGTGAATCTTCAGGGGTCAGCACAATCTAGCAGACACTGTTTATTTCTTCGTATCAAATGGCCTTATCTCACTTAAATATTTTTCTAAAATACAGCATGCAACAGTACCCTAAGCAAAAGGGAGCAGAAAATAGTATAATGGGAGCACAGTAGTCAAGAGCATACTAAAAAAAATACATAGATAAAAGAAAGTGATTATTATTTTGGACAATTAATGGTATTTTTAAATCAATTCTATGACCTTTCCTCCAAATGCTTAATTTATTTTTATACTGTTACTGGCACTGAAATAAATGCGCCAAAAGAAATTTTGCCTCAAGCCCAAAGCTCCCTCTTGAATAATTCAAAAGCAAGAAGATCACAGTGGCTTAATTAAAGGGCCCTCCCTCAGTTTCTTTATTTTTCTCATGTTGCTGTTACAGGACAATATGCCTCTGTAAGGAGTTAATTTTGTAGCACCTATGCTGCTTCTATTTTCTTTGCCAATGCAATTATACCATTATAAGTGACTCTGGACTAGCAACATTGACAACTGAAATGCACATTGTTTTTTACATAGTTGCTATCAGCAAGATAAACTTAGCACACTCATATTCAGTGATTTACTTCCAGGCAAGAACTAGAAAAGGCAAAACTTCCACAGCCACTTTTCCTCTTAAACTCTCTCCTGAATAGGCTGATGGATTGTGATGCTCTAACACCTCAGAGAATTAGGGTCTCCACAATTTATAGAGGACCAGCACTCATAGACTCTGCCATTGGACCTTTTCTTTCACCCTGGAAGGTGTAACATATTTTACCCCAGCTAAATCAGTCAGACTAATGAAGTTCTCCTCACCCCACAAGTCCTGCTTCTCTCATACCTGTAGAGCACTAGAGCTACAAGAACACCCACAGTGCCTATTTCAAATGAGCTGCAGATGCACAACATAAAAACTGCAGAAATAAGTTCATCTGCTGTTTTGAACATGGTCAGTGTGTGCAGTCACTGGGAATCAGCAGCACACAATACTACATGAGAAAACTGCCCATCAGTTTTGCATGTCACCATTAGTTTATCTGTCCACTGAAACACGTATCCCACACATGATGTAAGTAATACAGGGTGTCCTGGGAAGCTACACTGGAAATCCCTCATGGGTTATCCCCTGTGGGATGCTGGCATCACATGGAATATAAATCAAACACTTGCACCTTACAGGCATGATAGAAGATGTCATGTGAGCCTGTGTAAGAATGGCCTTCACTTTTAAAGTAGCTAAAGGAGCCTGCAGAGATAAAAAGCTGCCAGCAACACCACAAACATCCAAGCCTACATGGGTAGAAAGGATTCTGACAAGATGAACCTTGGCCAAATCCTAACGTAAGACAAGCTGCTGTCCTGGCTAATTTTTCTGAGCAGATCTACTGCCTTTACCAGGCTGACAGCAAATCTGAAAAACCCATCACAGCCTTCTGTGCACTTAGCAGTTTTAACACCTGGAGAAGAGGGGAGGTTGAGAGTTGGAGAGGGAGACTCAGGCAGATCCCTCCAGCTTTGGCCAGGTCAGGCAGCACTGCTTTGCTGAGTGCTGCAGTTAATCTGCAGAGCAGAGAAGATATGGGTCCTTTTTGTAATTGTGGCTCTGCTCTTTTCCTACTTTGTTTTGGGTCTCTACAGCTTTACTGTGTTAATTGACCATTACCCTGATTTCCAGTCATTACTTAGAACTTCAAATTAATCTGATCAAACAGAACATACTTTGTGAGAGTAAACACTCATTGATCTACTTTAGTCTCCAGGGTATATTTTAGGCAGCACAGGCTCACACAGATTCTTTGATACTTCAGATGTATTCTTTCTTACAGAATGCTTTTCATGTTTTCAAACTTGTATTTTTTATGGAATAACTGAAGCTCTATCATGACAAACTCTGCCTTTTATGCATTATGGGCCACCATTACCACCAAAGAATCCTTCCACCTGCACTAAAGCATGGAACTTTATTTTTACCCTTGTATAAATTATTTATAATAATCACAGCATAAAAAAGACAGAGGGAAAAAGTCCCTGCCCTACTGTGCCTCTTTTAGATGCATAAGGGCCCACACACAAATTTCAGGTGTATTCTAACCTCCCCATAAAAATAATCTGAACACCCCATCTGTGTTTCCTGTTTTTGTTGGACAACTCCTTGGATTCCTCAGACTATTTTAGACCTTAGACAGGTTATACCAGTATAATTAAGTGAATTATGGGTACAGGGTTTTTAAACCAGTGTAAATGTGCTACTGTGAGCCATAAATCATTGCAGGAAAGGTAATTTGGTTGTGTCTCCCAGCCTGGAGTAAGACACTCCAATCTATCTAAGCCCATACTGATGGAAGGAATGTTTCCAATAATAATTAAAGTAAGGCAGACAAAAAGTTCTTCTTTTTAAATGAAAGAGCAAGGTCTTGAGGGACAACTTCCTTGCAAGTACATCAGGTACAAGCCCTTTATATCAAAGCCCTATTATTATTGTTAAATACTTTTATTTTAATACCAGCACATGGAGATATTGCTCATACATTAAAAACACTCAAACATGCAGAGACACTCCTGCTTAATTTTGCACAGTCTGTCCTCAGCTCAGCTCTGTGGGCCTGCACAGCACAGGACTTCCAACACTGGCTCTGGCCACGACTCAGCCAGGAGCACTGTTTACTCTGAACCTGCACAATTGTGTTTGTAGATGAAGGAACTGATTAAAGGACAAAGGCAAACAAATAAACTTTTGGGATGCTTTGACAACACATAGGTGACAAAGGTCCCAGCAAAGGTGACAGCACAGACATGAGAAACACACTGTTTTGAATGAATAGCCATGATGCACGAGGCTTGCCTGGACAAGAGAAAAGCAGCAGGTTTACTGCATTTCTAAGACAATTCCCAGTTCTCTCAAAGCACAGTGAAAGAATAAGAAAAGGCCTGTGGATGGGTCCTATTCAGCCAAGATCCATCTATTCCTTTGCTAGTCCAGTCTCAGTGATTGTTTTGTAGGAGTCCCAAAGGGAATGGTTGAGCACATGCTCACCTCCTGAGCATAGGAGATGAGCCCTGGTCCTTGTGACTTCACTGCTGAACTCAGAGCTCCCACTTCTGTCAATGCAGCAGAGAGAAAGGGTGGCCAGGAGGTGTGCTGACACAAGCTGTCTACCTGGTCAGAGCAGCCCCATGAAACTGCACCTTCAGAGGCCCACACTGCCCAGGGGCATCCACCCAACGGTGTCCTGTCATTGCAGTGTGAGATGGGGCTGTGTTTACAAAGTCACTCTGGGAGATTTTGGGGTTTCTTTCTAGCTGACAGTCCCCAAAGAGTTAAACTGCAAAAAAGGAACAGCCAAAGGAGAACCTGCCTTCCTCAGAACTTAAGAGGTACAAAAACTAGATGGCTGCACTTTCAGAGACCCAAACAGATGGGACAGGAGGTTTCCCAATATAACAAAGGGGGTCTCAGGCAGCCGGTCTATGTGACTGAAGATCCCCAAGTGGAATATGATAAATTTTTGTTCAAGCCAGCAAGGACTGTGAGAAAAAAAAGTGAAGAGAACTGAGGACTTCCAACCCACTGTAATTTCAATGCCTCTCCATGCACATGAGACAAAAATAATGTTTTTCTAAAATGAGATCCACTGAGATAAAGACTAGCACATAAACATGTGAGTACAGAATTCAAGAGAAAGGAAAAGGATCAATTGTTGTCTTTTTTGAGCATTTTCACAAATGGCCAACGTTGCTGCATTTCTTTTTAATATAAAATGAATTGGCAACATCTGGGACTTTACCATCTCAGTAAGTTTCCAACTCATCAGCATCTTCACACAGAGTTACAGCATACACTGCAAGTTGCTTGTTTGGAAATGAAGCATAAATTTCAGGCTCATACAAAAATGCTTAGGCCAGCCCAGCCTTAAACTGAATTACACTCACAGAAAGCTGCACCTTACTAAGCTTGTACTGGACAAAATTATGGGGTTTTGAATTCCTTTACATGAACTCTTTAACTGTCTGTCATAAACAAATACCCTGACTTGTTTTTAACTGCATTTTCTGGTTCCTCTCTGACAGGTTCCCATATTATACTTACATGGGGTCACAGCATCTATATGATAATAGTCCTCAGACTCAGAAGGGAGTCTCCAAAATACTTAGATCTAAATGTAGATCTTCTTATCCTGCCTATAATTGCAGTGAGACAGGACATATTTTTCTTTTCCCCTATAATCCTACACATGCCATTGATGGTAGATCTGTTCTACTATCAGAGTACTCAAAATAAAACAGAGGCAGATCAATATCACCACTGTAAATTTCAGCCATACCCTTGAACTACCAAGACATATGAGTCACCTAGACATCCAAGTTTTTCATATCATCACCATGCCAATGATTAAAACTGAAATGGGAGAGAAGGAGTGTTTGAGGTTGAGAGAAACAATTTATTCTTCCTCTTTGCAAAGCACAAACATAATTTTTTACCAATAAAAATATTACAAACTGCATCCTTGTTTACATTTCTTATAGCGAGAAAACACAATACTGACTATGCTGCTCTAAAAAAAAAATTCATGCAAATTAAGTCAGCATGGAGATTTTCTATGTATGAGTTTTGTTTACGATGGGACCTGGGCCACTAATTCACCTTTGTGAAGCAGCACTTGCATGACAGTTAATTTTTGGTCAGAATTAACAAACACCATTACTGAACTTCTTACAAGTAATTAGGAAAGACCTGGGACCCAAAGCCATCGAGCACCAGAGACCATCCACCTGCATTTGTGTCCTAGACAAGAAGGTGTGGCTTAGCTACAGATATTAAAACCTGAGTTAACTTTTGGGATGAAAGGTGAACATAAGAAAGAGAAAGATACTGGTTCAGGAAGGGTGCTGTCTTCTTTCTGTACCTTCTACAAGACCTGCAGAAAAAGGCAGCAAGGCAGTGACAAAGGTTAGTGCTGTGACTTGCAGGCACAACTGACAGCACCTCTACAACACCTCTGCTCTGCAGAAGGGCTGAGGCAAAGTCTAGTACTGGCAGTGGTCATTTGGCTACAATGATGTTCAAATCTGGAAGAAATGACAGGCTAGGATGGCAGTTCAGCCCAGCAAATACCAGCACAGAATAAAACCTGCTATCAAAGCCTTATGAGGTTACCTTTACATGCAGAATTAGAAAGGGGTGTTGACCTGGACTGAAGTATAATACTGTAACTGGGTTTAGGGCTGGGGCTCAAGCCAGCAGATATTGATAAATCGCAGCTTAGAAAGTGCCTCAGGGTTAACAGGAAGATGTTGTTGGTTTAAACCATCTGCCTGCAGAGATCTGTGGGATAAGGAGTGTGATAATGTAAAGATTAGGAGTGGAATTAGGGTTTGAGCATACTCTGGAAGAGGTTGATAAACTACATCATCTTGTCTCAGTATCAGGGAGGGCCCCACGCTGTGATAAAGGTGCCACATGACAGGACTTCCCACACCCTTAGCAAGCCCAGCACTGCCCAGCATGCCAGGCCTTCCCTGTGTATTGTCTGTTGACCAAGGCTTCCCAAGGTGTATGTGTACTGCCAACCTGTGCTCCTGATCCTGGGATTACTGTACTGTGTACATGCAGAGCCAACCTGGCACTCCCCACACGTACAGATTTACAGAGCACAGTGTGTACACACAGTGGATGGGGTGGGGAGAGGGACTCAAACAAGGAAAGCATCTGTCTGAAAATGTCCAGTCTTTGCTGTCTCCATTTTTCCCTTCTTTTGCAGCAGGGCTGGCAAATCAGAAATATATCAAAGACTAAAAGCCTCTGGTAACCAATGTCTCCTCTCTTCACAGATGCATTTTTAAAAACAGTAGGTCAAGTCTGGGCAGCAGCTTGGTCCTGCCAAGGAAATCAGAACCTAAATCAGCCAAATATACCAAGAAGCAGCACAAAAGCTTGTCTGTGTCTTCCCCACTGGCTTTGCCAATGATAATCTTGGCAGTACTATTTAGCACTTACCCTTTTCCCCGTTCTTGGGAATCAGTGTTTGCCATATTACTCAGCATTTTCCAGGCTAGGGGGAGGGTGCAGGATTGACCTTGTTTACTTCACATTACAGAAAAACCTCACATATCTTAACTACCTCTGTGTTTTTTAATCACAAAATATGCTCACCCAAGTTAGTGATTCATAGTGAAAAGTTCAGTTTTAGTGGCCGGACAAAGACAGTTTTTGGAGGAGGAACCATATAATCACTTTTCAAGGACGAAATAATTTCCAGACCAGAGACTACATAGTTAAAAACCTTAAAAATCAGTATTAGTAGCACACAGGCCATCACTACCATTTTCCAAGCTCGTGATGTAGAGAATGCAGGGGAGGCAAGAACAACAGTTCTCAATTCAATGAGCAAACCTGCTTCAGCATTCACTACAAACTGTGGAGGAAAAAGCTTTGCAGTGAGTCTTGCCAAGAGGATCTTAAAATAATTGAACCTCATGGTCACAAGACCACACATTACTGTTGTGAAACAGTCACTGGGTAAATAAGGGTGTAGCCTCTAACATTTTACCACTGCTGAGTGGGGGGATAAGAGAAAGCCACATGCAGAAGATGGTCTGACCCATAAAAAGGTATTAAGTCAAGAAAAAAAAGATCTTGCAAATTTGCAGTCATGTCAAAATATGGCAGAACAAGGCTGCCATTCTAGTCCTCTCAATGCAGTAATAACACTGAGCATGGAATAAAAGTAATTTGCAGAGTTAAGCCTGCAGCACATAATTAAGGCAAAAATAACAACAGAAATAAAAGAGAATTCCAAGGGATGTAGGAGTAAAAGTCAGGATGATGTACAAATGACAGCTGACCAGTTCACTAAGATGAAGTCACAGAAGCAATACATGTCCAGGATGATATAAAACTATTAACAAAATAAGATGAAGAAATTTAAGGTAAGATGCTGATTTTAAAACATAGAAACAGGCAGATAGCTCAAACTAGCAGAGATATTAACAAAGCCAAATGAAAAGGCCTTAACCATTGAAACCTGCTGAATTTTCTTATCACTTTTGATTTCAGGGATGTCTACACCAGTGTACCTAAAGGAGTTCAGCAAAGTTTTCCTAATTTATCTTTTATTGTTTGCAGAAATCAAGTAAAGAACTTGCAAAACAATCACTTCCACAAAGCCACTGTCTTAGCTCTGTATATACAAAGGTCTTGTCTACCTCTGCACTAAGTGAAACTTTCACTTATCAATCTTATCAAAACATTTATCAAAAACTTCAGCTGTCACCAATTCACAGCATTTTGCCAAACTCAGGGAAAAGGAGGAATGTATCCCATCAATCTTCTAAATTTCCTCAAGAATGTCTGGAGCAGCTTACATGTGGGCTTAGCAGGGTGCAACTGCCCCCTCTGGGTGTCAGGGAGAGGCAGAGGGACGAGAGAGCAAAGCACCTGCTTGCAGCAACTCAGCAAGGCTGGCAGGGGCAGGGCTTGAAGGGCAGAGCACTTCAGCCAGCCAGGCCCTCCCCATCACAGGGAGCAAAGGAACATTTCCTTCATTTCTCCCTCTGGCCTCTGCTTTTCTAAGGGAGGGTGGAAAAACAAAGGCATTAAGCATTAATCAATTCTTCTGACGCAAGGAGGATGCAAAAGCATCTTAAAGTTACTCCCTCTCCAGTTTCCTAAGAGTTTCTCTCTACTGTTAACCCAGCAGAACTGAAGCGTTTTAGTGGGGTCTCTTTCCTGTGTCTGTGTGTTCTGATGGGCTATTTGGGACATTCCTCTAGTCTCAGCTTCCACCATGACACTTAATTTATGTGGTGCACTAAGCTCCTGGTCCTTAGTTATGACTTGCATTTATGAAGAAGCACTATAAATGGCTCAGTCCTCAGGTAGAAGTTAGCATAATGTTTTCCAACCTATATTAATATCAGATTATTTATAAGTTAAACCAATTATGCTATTTTTTTTCAACCACGCTTATTAATACCTCTGTCTGTAATAAGAGCTCACTGGGCTCTAAAACATGCACACATTACTCTGTAGAAAAGGTAATACTTTTAAATGATTATTCACAGTCACCTAGATAACATTAAAGAACTTGTCACAATTAAAATTCATAAGCTGTATTTCTGAATTTCACAACTCAGGTCAAGAACTGCAACCATAACGATCACCAGTGAAATACTGTGTTCTGACTCACTCCATCCAAATAAGCTACTGGTACAAAAGCATTGCTGTGCTTCAGGAGGGAAGGGTGCCAAGTGAAGGAACTGATAAGAAATAATTACCCTAATAACCTGCTAATGAAAAGGTGAATTAATTGAAACACACCATGAAGTATCCAAGAGTACACAAAGTAATTCAACAGATGTTTACACTGCAAGGCTGACTATCCAGTGCAGGGATTAAATCAGATTGTGATGTTAATGGCACATCCAATGCTAAAGTTGATAATGGATTTTCTGTTGCCTACTGTCAAGCTTGAAATAATGCTGAATGTTATTTTCACAAACAAACCTTATAAAAGGACCAGGGAAATCAGAAAATGACACAGCCAGTATCACACAGAATAAATAATGCAGAAAACAGTTTTCTCATTGACAGAACTATCATATAAACTGCCCACTACTGTACCTTCATGACATCTTTATAGGAGTGAATGGCCTCAACTTCTTCTTTGTCATCATCCTCATCCTCCACTCCTTCATCCAGAGCATCATATCCTTCATCCCTACTCCCATCTGTTTCTGTGGCATTAGTCATGTAGTCAATAAGCTGCTCCAGTGGAGGACTTAATTCCCTCTCTTCATTCTCCTTCAAACCATAGTCCAGGGCTTTATATATAATAATCCCTAGTGATTCAATAACCTGTAAAAACAAAGAAGAAATATATATTAATGCCATTTACATGAACGAAGAGGTCAAGTGAGGAACAACCTTTTCTGGTGTTTGTATAACAGACCCAGCAACTGAGAGGGCAATAACCATCAAAATCTAAGAGAAAAATGATCTGCTAATACCTATAGTAGCACTTGAGTAGGCACTTAAGTAATACAGCATAGAACAAGCAAGAGCAACTAATACCACATACCTACAGCTTTCTTATTTCAATATTTGAAATAAAAATTCATAATTTAAAAACAAAACAGGACCTTTTAAGGTTATTTTCCCTTTTTCCTTCTGATACTGCAAACCTCAAAGTAACATTACTCTCCTTTTTAAGACTATATTGCACACACATAATTTTTTTGTGGGGCAGTAGGAAGAAATTCAAAGAAAGAATAAACTAACATGAGATGCCTTCTTTCTCTCACAGCTTAATGACACTTGGAAACTGCCCTTCAGTTTGTGCCTCTCCATTGATCCATCCATCCACATAGCTGTGGATGTCCCAGCATTACTCACTGAGCACAGGGACAGCAGCCCACAAGGACTCCTTTGCCTGTTGCACAGCTGTGGAGGCACACATTTGCCACTGAAACTGCCAACAACTGTATTCCATAGTGATGAGGTTGTACCTCAATTTTTCATTGAATTGAGGCTTCTTATTTGTGCCCTGTCAAGAGCAAAGCAAACCAATGACCTCTTACTCAGTGTGAGCTAGGAAAAGATTGTCCTGAACATCCCGCAATGATAAATGCACATTTTCTCTCTTGACATTATTTTCCTTATGAGCACTATCAAAGCCTCTGGAATGTTAAAGATGTAAATAATGGCATTTCAAACAGGAGTTTGAAAATGGGTATTAATGAAGAGGGAAGGGAAAATGGGATTGCAATAGTAAACCACAAGAAGGTAATGTCACTGCTGGGAGATCCTTGTCTGACAATGGAAGTAGGACTGGAGTTATTGCATGTAATCTCTGATCTTCCTTGTATGTTGGGACAGATAGCATGTCACACAAATTAGCAGACTCCAGTGTAGGAGTAGTTGGCACAGCAGCAACTTTAATAACAGGAGCATTTCTAAATATACCAAACCTTGTCATCAAATGACATTTTCTCTAATCTGCCTTTCATTACAATCCTGGTCGACACACTTTTTACTGCAGAGTTTTGAAATTCTTTTTCAGGAAATAGGACAACACAAAGGGATTCTTAAGACATTAATTTTTACTCTAGTTGCTTACTTATTTCAGCACAACAAAGTATTTTTGGTCTGAGAGGCTGGAGGTTAGCAAAGACTTAAAATCATTTCCCATTAGTTTATTTAGACAGACAATTTAATGATTGCTGTAGTCTGACAGCTTTACACTTGTGTACTTCATTCCTCTGCTGGGATTACTTTACAGTGCAAATTCACTTTGCAAGACAGTGGCTAATAAACAAAAAGCAAATTAAAACCCCAATATATAAACCACTTTATTTTATAATTTATTTCCAATAATTTTGTTAACTTGGTTCAATAAAAACATTTTGCACATGCTAAACCCTTGAAATATGTTTATACATATTTATGTTAAAATGCAGCTAGGGAAAGTGATTAGGCAAATTAGTGAAGAAGAAAAACCTGTATGAGTTTTTTTCAGTTCAAAGAACAGCTTCTGTCTTGGGGAGTGCTATTGAGACAGGAAGGTATGTCAGGGAAGCATCACTGTTTTCTTGCTCTGCTCTTGTACCCTTCCCCTGACTTCTGTCACGACTCACTCTGGAGACAGGACACTGCACCATATAGATCTTAAAAAAGCTCTAAAATATTAAACTTGCATTTGTAGTATATCTTGCTCACTTTTTAAGGAAGCTGTTTTGCAGTAACTGTCTTGTAAAACTTGTATTGTTAAAAAAAAAATAAACTGAAAATGTGGAATCACACAAAGTAAAATATATTAATTCCAACGGTAGACATGTGTTTCCTGTAATTCAGGTGCTGAGTACAATCCCAACATACACCCCTTCAGCAACTGAAAGGGAACAAAGAATAGCAGTTTGAAGGAAACTGACATCAAAATGAAGTATAACTGAATAATCATTTTGATACTTTGAGCACCTGGGAATAAACACAAAGCGAGTAATTTCTAACTTTAACAAAAGGTACATTTGAAAGAGCTTAGCATACATGAAGACTGAAATGTCCAGATCAGATGCAAAGAAAATTATGTCTTGTGTCATGCAGTGATGGCTGCTGAACACAGCTTCTGGATTTTGCTACCAAAACTTAAAAAAAGTAGAAGAGGGAATGGATGAAGAAAGTGCACTCTCTCTGCCTTCTTCTGTTTGGGAAGAGGATTAAGGTATTCAAAAGCACTGTGGCTAAACCTGGATGATAGCTGCTGCTCTCTTTGATGTACCAGCAGTGGGGCTTCTGCAGCTCAGGAATATGGTTTGTGCATTTTTATGTGCTATGAACACATTTTGTAATGCATGCAAAGCTGACACAAGAGAAAAGGCTGTAACAGCAGCACCAAATCAGAGCTGCAGTTCAGTCTCTCAGCTCCTTAGTTTAGGACATGCAATCAAAGCCATATTTACTCATTGTCTGTATCACAGATTCTGCTTGCTCAAAGACAAAACAGCAAACAACTTAACTAAGTAACTTTGCTGTGACTTGCATTGAAACTGAAACCTTCAGTGCTTCCAGGAGTATCAGTTTACCAAGGATCCTGTAAACTACACAATTGCCATACAACTATCAAACAAAAGTCACAGAATTGTCAATGCTTCTTCCCATGGATAAAACTACTGATGCAATTTCATACAAAAAAAACTTTTAGGTCTATATAACTAGAAGCAAAGTATACAAGTCAACTGATTGCTGCTTCAGTGCATGTGTGCTGTCACTTTACCTGTAATACAAATCAAATAAAAACAAAAAAGAAAAAAAGGAAAACCTTTTCACAGCTAACTGGATGAATTGATAAATAAGAGGGATTTTTGAGTTGGATAATCAGGGACTGTCACTTTTAAAATTTTTTTTAAAGCATAAATTATTTACAAAGAAATCACATGTTCTAAACCCTACTGTTGGCCAATTTAGCAGAAAATAAAAACCTCTAGCACCTAGCAAGTGACAAGCACTGATACAGTCTTCAATTATATGTGAAAACAGATATATATAAGAAAAACAAGGGTAAAAATGGACCTAGCAAAGCTTTTTTAAACCACAAAGTTTCACATTTACACCCCAAAACAAGTGCATAACACTGAAATAAGTGTCATTAGTAACACTAAATAATGCTGCTTAACTCAGGTAAAAAAAAAAAACAAACAAACCTTGAATTTTAGAACACATTTGCTCCTGATTGATTTAAATTTCAGCAAAGACCTGACCTCTGGAAATCAATCAGCAGATAAATAAATTTTAAAAATAAACAAGGAAGCCTGTATTATTAAGCTTTACACCTTCTCATCAAGTTCTTTTGGAAGTCATGGCTTCAGACCAAAGAAAACCCCAACATACAAACATTTCCCATATATTGAACTCGTACTTTGCTGTGCTGAAATCATTAGTGAAAGGGCAACTTTGTCCCACTGTGAGCATTCCTGCAGTTTCTACACCAGTCTGGACTCATGCAGTGTTTTTATAATAGACTGTGATAAAGTTGCTGGAACACTTTGACTTCAAAATCAATGTAAAAACAATATCCACACACTCCTTTCACACACATGGCAAAAACAAAACCCAAATTATTTCGTTTCTTTTCATGCGCAAACACTGCCCATATTTCCATTCCATATACCTTCCTCCAACACCTTAAGGAATGCCTCTTGGACAGGGGTTCATCAGTGTTTTAGGTTTTTAATATGACCCAAATTAGACTCTTCCAATGAACTCTGCCAGTTTAACATTCTTGAGCTCTTCAAATATACAGCCTTTGTACAGGAACCAAAGAGGTTTGACACTTGCAAAAGTGCAATTATTGCAAGTACTTCACTTTGAGAAAAAGCCTATTTTCCCCTCAACATACACATCTCCCTGAACAGGCAGAATCCACATCTCACAGCACACACAATGGGGCACTGTCTGAGCTTTCATCCCCTCCTAGGCCTGCCTCAATTTTTAAACACACAAAGCCCAAAGACAGGCTTGTACTTAGAGCAGCAAAGGGCTGTTTTCAGCTCAAATGCCTGTCCCTCCCTAAAGTTCTCCCTTGGTCAAAAGCCACTCAGGTGGCTTTTTTTAGGTCCCTAAACTTATCATCCCTAAAGATGCTGTGAAGCTCCAGCTCCTAAAGTGAGTTAACTAGCTCTGAACTTTCCCACGGGGACCTCAGATATGGCCACCAGCCACAGCAAAATTTGCATTACTACTGCACTTTTATGAATTCCAGTAGTTTTTTATTAAAAATATGCAGTACAATAATTATTTTTAAGTGCTTCCATATTTTACCCAGATCTCCAACACACTTAATGAAGGAGAATCATTCTGCCTCATGGTGAGAGTGCTCAGAGTTCAGGACTGGCACTCCTTAGGGCAAAGCTCCTCTCCACCACCAACTCTGCTCTGCTGTGTAAAAACTAACCTGTCCCAATGCTGACTTTCAATTAGCCTGCCAGGAGCTCCACACCATGCTTCTGACACCATAACATGCTGTATAAACATAGACACAGACACCCTTGAAGTCAAGAGTTAGGTATCTTAAATTATCTGTGACATATTAGAAGACAAATACACACAAGTTTTTGTGCTCAATTTCTGCAATATGGTCCAAAGAACTGGCATGTTAAAATCTTATGCAAAACCAACTTGATCCTCTCTAGCTGGATGACAGAGGGTGAAAGCTTTTGCTCTGGCTCTCATTTCCATTTTTAACAAAGTAATTTGTTGTTTCTTCAGCATTCAATTCTGGAACTGAAAAACACCAGGCTTTTAGGAAAGGTGAACAAATAAATGAGTTAGGATAACCCCATGCACATTTTTTTGGTTATTTAGCTCATCCTGAGGTGCCCTACATAACTCTCAGGAGCACCTTGTGGAAAAACATGTCCAAATAGGACACTACCAGACATGTGCTACTGTCACTGCACACCACAGGTACATTAATGTAGTTTTCACCAGAGCATTCCCAAGTGGAAATGGGGTAGCATTACCCAGGTTTTAATGGCAGGGGACACTGCTAAATTTAAATGCGACCTTCACTAAATTAGAGCAACGTGCAATGGACTGTCAAATGAGAATAGCGAAAAAAATTCCAAGTGCTTCCAGAAAAGCAGCAAGGATCTGGACTACTTCCAACAAATCAAATGAATCATTCATTTCCAAAGAATATAGACATAAGATACAGAATTATTTAATTTCTGTGTGATGTTGGTTTGCTACTGAAATAATAAGGTAATGCTTTCTGCAATATAATGAGCCTTGCTTTTTAAGTCAAAGGAGTAATGAAAGCAAAGAAAAAGAAAATCAGAGTATGTCAGGTCTAATAGAAAATAAATATGAGACAAAATTAAATAAATCCTTTTAATTATATTCAGTCTAGTTTAGATACGTTCATAGTTCAGAAAATTTCTCTACCATATTCAGAAATCTTTTTCAAAATGGTTTTATATCCTGAGTCTTTGAATGCACTAAGTGGGCAGACAGACCTACTTACTGAATTCTTTGTACTATTCAGGTGTGTGTTAAAGAGATTCAGTGCAAGAGCTTTTGATCAAAGACACAGAAAAGCCTAAAACACACAAAGGGGATACTAGCTTTTTTTTGTTTTGGTTTATTATTAAGTGAATATGTGAAAACTGAAGCAGTTAAATGTTGTTGGACACAGTTGCCTCTTGGAGGGTAGCAGTAATGTAACTATAAGTTTATTAAGGATCAAGTCTAATACAACTCTTCGACTTATTCAAAAGTTCTGATAATTATAAACGTGGTTTTTAGTTGTTAAAGTTGCACTATAGATATTATCTCAGGAGAACTATAATTTATTAGCATAAATGAAAGCAGAATTGTTTTCTATTGTATCAGCCTCAATTTACATTTTATCTACAGTGTTTCATTTTAAACACTGAAACAAAACTGTCAATTTTCTCCTAGCTTTAGTTCAGACATTATAATCCCCAAGATCATGACAAATCATTACTTTGTTACTGCAGACTTTATTCAACCTGAAGGAATTTCACCATAGTGACAGTTCATACCCAGAGAAAAAATAAAAGTTCTCTAATTTAACTGTGGAGACTCTAGCAATGGCTGAAGCCTCAGTAAAAGCATTAAATGCAATAATTAAGTAACCTAGATGGTGAAAGTAATTCCAAAGATCTGAAATACTCCTCTATTCATATCAGGCTTCAAATACAGGTCATGTTAGCCTGATGCCATTAAATAAGGAGAATATGTTTTTTTATCCTAAGTTAAAGACAAAAAATCCAATCATGTCACAAACTTCTAGTTCTGTTGTCTTTTTTTTAAATTTTATTTTATAAAACATAGCTAAACATATACATATAGTTTTTTATAGAAATAGAAGGCAATCAGGTGAACATTCCAGGTGAGGAAACAGAAGGGGCAAAGACTTCAGCTTACTTCCAAAAACATAACCAGGCCGCAGAAATGCCAGTGGGTTCAAACTGTGTAAGAGACAGAAATTGCCATTTATCACATCCGCCTTTTGAATAAAGCTTTATCTAGATTACATGAGAGTACCAGATTAACTGCAGCAAAAGATTTTGCAGTGAGGGAGAGAAGTAAGCAGCTCAAGCAGAACTGGTACAAAGGAGAGTGAGACTAGCTCACTAGCTCTGATGCTGAGAATTCGTGTGTGACTGGTTTAAGTTTGGCTGACATTGCACACCTGCCTATGGTCTGCCAGACAAGATATAGAAGATAGATAATAAAGAGCTTACCAGAGCTTTGATTCAGTTCAATTTATGGTAGTCATGAAGCAATGCAAAATCAATGCCACTTTTATTCAAAACATCTACACAGTTTAACTGCTCTACTCAGAGAGTTGGTCTGCATGAATTTTTCAGCCTTCCCCATGGCTTTTATGTCAGCCATTACAGCTGCCTGCTATAGGCTTGGCCCTCATTTAATTAATCCAAAAATTAAAGTGAGTAAACACCTGCTGCAATATAAAATATTTGTTCTCCTCTGAGTTAAGAACTTTCTCACACCTATTTTCACCAAAATTAATGACTACAAAAGCCAAGCAAACAAAATAACCAGGATAATGAAAGCCATTCTTTTAAATACAAATTCTCGATTAGTTAAAGTTTTACATTTCCATGTACATGTTAGAAGCTTTCCAGAAGCAGCTCACAACAGACTTTATAAAAGTTAGGCTGGTTTCACCATATTTGTCAGGGCTATGCCTGTATTTCAAGTGTTTCACAGCTGATGAACTTCGCATAGACAGATGAAGCACCTAACAAGTTTACACAGAGTGGGGAACATGACAACTCCTCTGGTTTGACTTTAGCTTTCCTCAGATCCAACTTCCTCCATTCCTGATAAAGTATGTCTTTCTGCCTCCTAACAGACTTCTCTTGTCAGTCAAATTGTCCTAATTCCAAGATTCCATGCATAAAATCAAATATGTCAAGAAAGAAGCCCAAATGTAACCACTCCACAGGTTCCTTTCAAAGTGATGTGCCACAAAAGCAGGCTGGTATGTGCTGCTCCTTTCTAGTGACTGCAGTATTCATTAACCCCACACAAAGCAAACCTCATTTAACACTGCTTGTCTTGGAGGTACCACATACTCATGGCAAGTCACATAACCACCCACAGGAAGGTGTCCTTTCCATCCATGCCAAAGGAGAAACTTCAAAGATGCCTATGGGATGTTGCATTTATCATGCAGCCACCTAAGACAAACCATGCCCAGCTACCTCCCCTGCCTTGTGGAAGGTCACTCAGCCATACCTAGGCTTCTTTCCTAAAGAAGCTGATGGGAATTCACACATACAGCCTGTGACCAGAAAGGAAAAAAATCTAAGACTCTTACTGAGAGTTTTTTTGCTAAAAAAATGTAAGGAAACATCATCCTGACATAAGGACATGCCTTGATTATGAAGCATGTGAATTTTCACATAGACTATCATGATAGTCCAAGGAATTACTAATGAGTCAGACACATTAATTATTTAGGTCACATATGATCTCTGAGTAAGTAATGCAAAATATTACTGCAGGCTGACACAGCCTCTGCAAAGCTCCTGATTTTATGAATGTTCTTCCAGGCCCTCTTCCCCACAAAAAGCAACATTGGACCAGGCATTTGGATCTCTCAAATATTCATCCAAAACTGAATGCCTAAGTGAACATAAAATATTTGAGTAACAAGCAAGGGGAGCTACTCCAAAATTACCTTCAAGTTCTCATAATGGCCTTATTGGAAAGACTGGTATTTGCTAAAATAGTTCAAAAAAGCACAAGTAGGCACTGTTGATAAATTACCTACCTATAAAAAGACATTAGCTTGACATTCTTTTTTTCTGGTCTGAAATTCTTGCAATCATAGCATGGAAGGCTGACTTACCCTACACCAAAGAGCTACAGAACACGTGGCTGAAATTCAGCAGAAAGCTCAGCACCTGCTCTTAGGGCCACAAAACCTCAGAGAATCCATGTAAGAAATGCCACTCACAGATTTCTATTTCTATTTCTTTCTGAACAATGAAAACACTACAGAAGAAATACATATTAAGACACACCTCTATCACAGATAAAAGCTATTTATACATAAAGCACACAGTTTATAACCTCAGGCATGAAGTACCTTAGCACAAGATATTCCAGCACCTGCCAGCTGTCAAAGTGCTGAACAGTGACAGTTTATTATCCTTAATGGAACAGCCATATTCCTGGATTACAAATTGCTGAGCATTGTTTCACTGCTCTTTGCCAGTAATGACAATATCTATGTATGGCAGTACAGTGATGATAACATAGATTTGCCTTCATTCACAGGTCAAAAGTGTTACACCGTTTAAAAAAAAATTCATATGGATTTTATGCTTAGATTTAAAAAAACCCCAAACCAACAACAACAAAACCAACCTCCAAAAACTATAACAAAACCAAAGCATTCCTGACTCTGTCTGCAGAAACCTCCATCACACAGCCAAATTTTCTACAATGCCCAGCACCTGACCTTTGAATAGAATACAGATATTATCCAGATAACTTATGTAGCTGCTTAGGTGGCAGCCAAGTGACTAGATATCTAACAATTAGTGGAGAGGGATTAATTCCAACACTTCCATCTATGTAAGACACACAAGTACTTGAGAACAAAAACACACCCCAAAAAAAGCTATATGCATATCAACTAAATAGATTTACTGCCTCAAAAAAAAAACTAATAATGTAATAAAATCATCTGCTCCATTCAGTGCATTTTACACTGCCTGGGAAACTTGAGAGTCTCATAAATTTAGGCCTAAAAGAGGCAATCCTGATTTTCTGCCATGCTGAGACCTTGTTAATGGATGTGCTAAAGTTCCTGTACAAGGCACTCTCTGTGCTCAACCCAAGGAAAAGAGAGGTAGGAAAAGGTGTGGATCTGAGGTAATGTGGTAGAAAGGGGAAGGGAGAACAGCAGGGACCTGTCACATCCATAGGAGCTCTAATGCAGTTCTACACAATTCACCCCTGGATCAAGGATTCACAACAAGCTCCCCAAAGCTTCCTCACTGGCTTGTAAAGAACAGAGCTGAGCTCTGGTATACAGGGATTATAAAACCCTTTGGACTTCTTTGCTTAGGAAACTAAAATAATGCTGCAATATTACCCTGTCTTTCTAACCACATTATTACCCTTTATATGACAAAAAGAGATCCCTACCCAGAAAAAGTAAGTCAAGGAATTATATTCATATTGTGGCAAGTTCCCTGATTTTTTGAAAATTCATGATTTTTTGAAAATTTCAGGGTAAAATATAAATTAAAATTAAGGGTTTATAATGTCCAGGTGATGTTCATATAATGTTTATAATGTCCAGGTATGTGTTGTCATATCAACTTGAAGACAGAATACAAATGCCCCTGCAATTTTCTTGACACAAAAGAGCCAAAGACTTCAAATCCTATATTTAGTCCCATCTTTACACCACCAACCTCCCCAGCAAAACAATCTGCACTGCACTCCTAAATTCATTGCAAAGGACAGGCATTACTTCTTCTGGAGCTAGTTTCAAATGTAGGAACTGTATGGGGCTGAAGGTCTGTCCTGTGGGGTTTTCCTCATCACTCTTCCCTGTGAAACCTCCCACTGGTCATTTCCCCTCTCCTATAACAATTTTACCACCTGCTATATGAGGATATTAACCCATTTTCAAAGCTTTGGATAAGAAGTACTGTGCAAATCTAAATTATATTTCTGCATGACATGCACACAGACTTAAACACAGCTGGAAGTGCTTCTAATCATCCAGTTTTCCATATGACTTTTGTTCCCAATAAACCAGAGGCAGGAAAAATGAAGAAAAGTACATGCCTGAGGCTAATGGTTAGGCTTATCAGCTGGGTGCAATGCAACACATAAAGCTGCTTTTCTTTGAGGATATAAAGCAAGATGTAAGAGTGGTTTATTTAAATTTAAGTAGCACAAGTAGCCAGAGAAAACAGTTACTAAGGTTTGAATATCAGATTGTTCTAAACTTCACAGAAAATAAATTCTGACAGCATCATCCCTTTGTCTTGTTGCATCAGTGTAATTAATTATACCTACCAGGCTACACTCTAGAGAATTAATGTATTGAAGCTTAAGAAATGGGGGAAAAAGCAAGGTTTTAATGATTTTTGACACTGTGGCTTTAAATTTTGCTCCTTAATTAAATTAAGTATCCCTAAGTATTTTTAATGTCCTTTAAGACTTTAACATTTTACAAACTCTACCATATCCACATACCCTTTTGGGAATATCTTTCCTACAGTTCATATTACAGCCTAAACAGAAATTGTGTGGCAATTCCTACACCAATAAAAATGAAAAAATGGTTGTTTTTTCAGATAGTTCTCTAACAAGAGAAAAAAATTTCCTAGAGGGAATAAAAAAATGTAATTAATTAAAAACAAAATGAAACAAAAACATTCCCAACAACAACAAGAAAATAACAAAAAAACCCCAAAACACCACAAAAAACCCAACTACTAAACAACAATGTAACAGTCAGAAGGTCCATAAAAGATAAAACATTGAATTATGCTGGACTTTCACAGGAAACCCAGTTTTGGAATAACAAAAACATTCCTGCCTAGCCAAGAAACAAGTTACTTAAAAGTAATGTCCTTAGATTTGAGAGATCTCCATTTGACTCCAAAAAAAAAGAGAGAATATTTTTCTCTTGTTCTCTTATTTAGTAGCCTCCAAAAAGTTTAAGAAATTAAGACTAGAAGAAAAATATCATTGTATTATAAAGACGTGCCTAGATTTCTCTGACTAAATGAGCACAGTCATCAATACTCTTGAAGGAGTTAAAAACCTTCAATTAAATCAGATTGAAAGAGCATCTACTCAGCTACCTCCAGGGACTCAAACATTCAGTATTTCAAGTGAACAATTTATATCTGTGAATTCTGAAGCAGAGAGTGACAGCAGAATCTGCTTTTCTCTTCTTTTCTCTTCTTTTCATTCAGCCCTTTGCAGGGATTATTTGCACCAAACAGGCAGGGACATGTAAATGTCACTTTATGCAAAGGCAACACCTCCCAAGGGAGAGGAGCCTTTGGTGAGGATCAGCACCAGGAGACAAACTGCAATGGCACAATTGCAGAAAATGCTGCTTGTAAGGAACACCTTTCACCTGCCAAGCCAGAGGAGTGGGTGGGTGTCATCCCCCTGCCCCCTGAACCCCCTGCTAACATCACAGGGCTCGTGCTGCACTGTGGTCTGACAGCTCAGAAAACTGATCTGGCTGGGAAAAGTCACATTTCCCTCGGCAGCTTAGGGGAAAAAAGCCCAACCAAAAAGCCCAACAAACCCAGACCCCCACTCCCTGTGCTTGCACAGATGCATCCTGTGCTACCAGACATCAGTGCTGGCTTTAGGGCAAAAGAAAGCACAGCACAACAGAAATCTCAGATCTATTCCTACCCATGAAAGAAATAAATGTCTGCTTTAACTGGAAGAGCTAAAATTAGCCTTAAAAAGGAGTGACTGCACGATTGTTTGCCATAACATATTTTGATAAAATTCTTGGTGTAATGCAATCCTCCCTCTAACAATTTTTCTACATTTTTCCTATGTTTGTAGTCTTCCCTAATCTCCATTTTTAACCCATGAACCAATTTTTTATACCTATCATAACAAGTATTTTTACCAAATACTTGTTATGATAGGTATAGCTAGGATGGGTAGGTTGAGCTACCTAGGAAAAAGTAGGAGGGTTTGCTTTGTATAGTTAAGATTAAAAAACAAATAAATTTTAAAAAAGGAAATTAAAAGAAGAAACATTTGGTTCTTTTAAAAATATGATATTAAGATGAATCAAGTCACCCAAAAGCCAGACACAATAAAATAAAAATGTCTAACTCAAATCATAATGATATTTTAAACTAAGATTTATTAGTAAGAGAACTCCAATAACATTAAAGAGATTTTAAAGTGGAGTAAAACACTCCAAATACAATGTGTTCTTTTAGATATTTCTTTGAACTGAATTAAATAAAACCCATTAAAATCAAGTTTCTAAGGATTTTTCCATTACACTCAAAGGTGTTTTTATGGAGTAATATGTGGCATTCCAGCAAAGCCCAGGTGCAAAGGAATAAGCAGACTAAAAAGATAACCTTCCCTGCTCACTGCCCTTATCTAGTTAAGCCAATAAAATTGTTCTACCAGAAGAAATTAAGCTTTTCTCTGTCCTAGAAAGCTCTCTATTTTTAGATGCGAATGAATAATGTTTATAATAATTTTAAACACACCTTCCAGCTAAAACACCATGAACTGACCAACCAGTGGAAGTGTGTATGTGACCTAGAAACTGGTACAAAAAATTATTTTTTTTTCCCTTATGCATAAGGTACACCTCAAATTGTGGATTACTGCTCACTAGAAAGCATGGCCTCAGGGAGAAGCTTCCTCCAGTGAGCAGAGACTTCAGTGGCTGCTGCTCTTATGGGAATACTACATGAAGTCTGTGTTAGGCAGAATTGCCAGCAGCCATCACAGATACAGACATTAACAACTCCAGAGGAATTTTTAACTGAAGGCAAGTCTTAATATTCTTAGAGCATATGTGATATTTGCCCACACCTCTCTAGTCATTTGACTGCAGCTAGTTTTTCTGGACTGATTTACAGATATTTCCTCCAAACATACCTCATCCTGCTATGAATTTTCCAGTTAAATCTCTGCTGGAGTATTTTATTCTTTTTCAAAGTGCTTTTTTACACAAGATGGTTGCATGTTACCATTAAGCTGTTCACAACAGATCACCTGTCACTGTTTTCTAAGGAGCAGCAGCCATTAAACCTAGGAAAGGAAACTTGTGATGACTATCAGACCTACCAGGTGTGCTACCAATTCACCAATTTTGCAATATTTGCTGCTGAGGGCTCATTTTTATGTGTATTGCTCAGTCACATTTTTGGGCTACAGCATTAAAAAATACACTGGATCTGTTAAAAAAAATTCTCTTCTATAACTCAGTAACTAAGAAGTAACTGCATACAAATTGTGACTGCATGGAAACCACCCTGTTTCTGCATTGATCATTCATCTTGTGATGAACGTGCTACCCAGCCAAATGATGCTTTCAGGCTTACTGTGGGCTGCTAAAGTGAGGAAGCACCGCCCTGGATAAAGCAGCCACAGTTGCTAGAGGGTAGGGCAGCACTTCATTTCTCAAGCAAAATGGGCTTTTGTTAACCTTAATAAAACAGATATTTGACTGACCTTCTCCCTTGGGGATCTCACCTTAATGTTTATGCTGACTGATCAGAATAGACCTTTTGAAGGGAACCTCCCCATCATCCCTCCCTGAGCTTCTGGCTTGCAGCATGGGGTGCTGTGCAGAAGGGGGCTCCTTGTGGATGAAGGTAAAACGTTAGATGAAATCCAAAAGCTCACCTAAGGTACTCATTTTGCTGATGGTACACTCAGCCTAAGGCTCTCAGAAGAGAGTTCAGCTGAAATAAAGCAACTGGAATATGTATTCCATGGACACAAGGTCCTGACACAAACTTTGCTGCTCTACAGACTTGCAAAATGCTATTTGTTAATGCAAAAGACTGAGTTGAGACTGAAATGTCATAAACTGTAAAATAACCAGAAAACTATTAAGCCAGTACAGAAAGAATAACAACAGCAGCCATTTTCTAGGGCCAAATTCTGTAACAAAAAGCTGCAGTTTTAGTTGGGCAGCTCAGATACACTTTGGTGTTTTTTTCTTGCTGCTACAATATTGTGAAACTGCAAGGCATTACCATCAGTGTAGAATTACCAGGGGAATGCAATAACCAACATAATGTAACAGATCTAAAATAATTTTGAGCTTTGGATATTAAAAGGTGAAATAATACAGGTACACCTATACTGCAGTTCAAACTTACACCTGCTCCCCACTTTTCTTCACCCTTTGTGGAAAAAAATCCTACGTAGACTAGGCCATGGATATGTTAATGTAAGTTAAATAGAAGAAACTAAAAGCTAATGGGTAGTCTAACACTCATGACAAATGTTGTGGGGTTTTAAAAATAAATACCAGTATATATACACTCTATTTGTCTTCTTTTAGGACATCTATGTTTCCTACTGCAAGTCCAGTTTCAATGTGACTACCGATAACGAAATATGGATGTAAAAAAGCTTAGTTAAATGCTCAACATTTACAACATCCTGGGAATAAGATACTAAAACTATAATCTCTCAAGTCACACCATCCCCATATAACATTCTTTTCACCTGTGTAGTACCCAGCTTGCCAGTCGGGGATGTCCTCTCTGCTTAGGCCCTGTCTGCTGGGCAGGGACTGTGAGATGGGAGCGAAATAGGAGAATGGATTCACTGTGACTTGGCCCTTTCTACAACCAGCAGGTGTTAACATCTAGTACCTCAAAAGAGGGATTTGGGAAGGCCAAAGGGATTCTGGATTCTCTGAACTCACCAAATCTAGTCCATCTTTCCACCCCAGGGACAAATTACTTAACACTTTGTAATCAGCAACTGAGAGAATGGCAGCTTTTCAAGGAAAGCCAAACAAGGACTGCAGTTAAATTCTCAAAGTTTTTCTTTTCCTCTGCAAAATGAAACATGACACTCATAACCTTATAAAGGTAGGAAAGGAGGCATATGAAATGAGCTATTAAGATGAAGTGGCATGCTTGATTAAAACACATTGGTTATTATATGATATAACATGATGTGATATATAATAGTGGGGCAAAAATATGCGATAATAAGCACTTGCTTCATGACAACAAATATCGGATCAATCTGGACATAAGATAATATTTTTCAATGTCATCTCACAGTGTTTGATCACTCTGCTTTTCAAAAATCCTCTGCTTTATACCACAGATGTTGCAGTAGGTTAAAATCCCATAGAGACAAAATGCCCACGTTTTTACATTTATGCCCCTCACCTGAAATAACCTGCATCCTATAGGAAATGTGCTATCTCAGAAAACCTGTACATGTGCTAACGAGTAAGGGAGCTTTGGAGGGATCAGAATCAGGAGTGGGAAAGGGGAGGGACACTGCAAAGAAACAGGATGCTTAAGATGCTTAAGACTACCTTACACCTCATACAACCACTCACACCTATGTGAAAGTGAATTGTTGAGTCTCTGTGGGAAAAGAAAGGATCAAAAGCCAAGTGAAAACTGATAACCTGTGTGAAATGCACCTGAAAAGACAGCCATTAATTGTGATACATGGTCCCTAAAACAAATGGCATTGGGAACACAAGTGGATGCAGTATTTTAAGCCATCTTATCACACAGATCTTTACCAAGGAGACCCCACTCAAATGAGGATTTATTCCAAAGGGGAGATAACTTGTGAGCAGATCAGCATTTGTCCAGCATCACCTTGAACAGTTTGCCAGGCTGAATCTACATTACAAGAGACTCTAAAGGCCTCTAATGAGGACGACTCACAAAGCAGCATTGATGTACAAATCTACATTACAAGTAGTTATTGTAGTTATTTCAACAATGCCCAGCCTGTGACATGCAATCTCAGGTGGTCTACACCTGTCCTGCAGGGCTTGGGGCTGTCAAGGTCAGATATCTCGAGCTCCTTGTAACTTGAACTCTGGCAGAGTTCAGATAAACGCAGCTAAAGAGAAGAGAAAGCTTCAGTGTCTCCCACGTATCCTATTCCAACAAAGAGCAAAGGGAAACAGAAAGAAAGTTTGTGTTGGCTACACAGGCTTGTCTCTGTCTTTTTTCTTTCCCTCTCCTGTCCCTGAACCCACAGGCATTGTTAGAGGTCTAATTTTAGTTTCAGATAGCAGATGTCTTTTTCATAGCTACTCCCACTAAAATGAAATAATAAAAGGGGGCTTCTTAAAATTTTAAAGGACAGAAAATAGTCTGTTGAATCTCTTGCTGTTACTGTTAATTATAGACACTGAACAGATTTAATTAGAACCAACCAAACAGAAAAACATATGTAATCTATGCCTTTGGCATAGCATGAATCAGGCAAGGGGCAATGAAGCAACCCCCTGCCAGGACACTTTAATTAATTTTATTTTAAAAAGAATACACAGATCAGAATTCAGCAAGGGTATTTCTAGTTATGGATATAATTCATTGTTATGAAGGCTATGTTTTCAGACAGCAGAATGCCTTGTCATGGCACATGAAAATCTTGTTATACAAGCAGAAGAGATTTGCTATTGTGATGGAAGGGGCAACTCTAATTTTGCCATTTCCCAATTGCCACATGCATGAGATCATAGGTTTTATTGTGGCAAAGCAAGAAGTAAGAAAGGATGGTTTGGGTGCTAACAAAAATGACCTCTGTCAAAGCATTACTATAAAGACACCTGTAAAATTGCAAGCTTCAACCCTAAAAAAAGAGTTGAAGCCCAATCCAATATGAGGTTGCAGCCTTCCACATGGACTGGTTTATCCTTAGCAGTGTCTTTGATATTTCTACCCAAAAATGCTTCAAAATGTATGGCCTGTCTTTCATCCCCCCCTGTGCTTTTCAACCCATTCTTCACTCTGTTTCATCCCCTCATGGGGAGAACAAAGATTTATTGTGTTAAACTCAGGCAACTTTATGCTGGTAAAACTTCAGTCTTCACTGATTGGAAGACTGGCTTAAAACACATCTGGGTGTCCATGGCTTTGCTTTCAGAAATGACTTCTCTTAGCTTTAATAAAACCTTCTACCATTCAGTCACAGTAGACCTTTATAAGTATCCAAAAGACCTGCTGCACATACTTAGTACAGTTCACCCCTAGATTTTATACCCCTCTTTTCCCACAAACCCCAGTTTCACTTAGGTCAGAATGACAGAGGCGCTGAACCCCCAGAGCTGAAAAGGAAGGAAATCAGTGAAAGCTGCATGCTCAGAACGTCAAGTGCTGTACAGTGTTGAGTACTCTGAAAATTGGGTTCTAGGTATTCAAAATGGGACATCTAAAATTAGATTATCTGTACAATAAAATGAAAGCACATTA
Source organism: Agelaius tricolor (assembly GCF_023055355.1). Classification (NCBI taxonomy): domain Eukaryota; kingdom Metazoa; phylum Chordata; class Aves; order Passeriformes; family Icteridae; genus Agelaius; species Agelaius tricolor. The sequence continues at coordinate 42,606,217 of NW_027269262.1, read as the reverse complement.
TGAAAATATACTTGTAAAACCTTTTCAAATTACAGTAATTAATATAATGGCAAAGCCGATGACAGAGCCAACCCTTCTTTGAAATTTGATTTGAATGCTGCAATTATAAAATGGGATGACTCTGTGAAAATCCTGGGGAAAACTTGCAGGATGATGCAAACACTGAAAGGAACCAAACTGTTCTTGCAGAGCCATCACCGTCAATTATGGGCTTTCTCAGTTTGTGAACTCCTGAATGCACATCCTTAATAAGCTTTTCCTTTCTTAAAAATGTGTGTATCAAGAAATAGTAGCACACTAAGATATTCCTTCAAAATGTTTAAAGTATATGAGTGCATAGCCCACCTCAGTGATGTTTTTACTGTGCCCACACAGTGTGCACGTGTGTGAGAGCACATGCACATGGGCACACACAAGTCTACACAACAACCTACAGCAGTAAACCACTTTCCTCTCTATCCCTCCTATGGCTTTGAAGCTAAGCTGCTTATTTTAAAAGACTTGAACCTATTCTATTTACTCTGGAAGCTTATTACAAGAAGCAATTTAACACCAAAACTGTTAGGGGAATAATTGCTTTAAAAAACAATCCCAGACATAAAATAGATTTGTCTTTTTCTGAAGACCATACAGGATGTTCAGCCTTCCATCTAGTGCCCTGGTGTTTCACAAAGCAGAGACCAAAGGTGTCCTTCAGTAGTTTTATTCCTTTGGGAGAAGCTGCTGTGGAGGAGACAGGCAGCCTTTGTGATAAGGCTGTCTGAGCCCATTTAGGGCTTTGAACCCAGGAGCCCCATTTGGAGCCGCACCCAGGATGCCACGGGCGGCCAGCACAGCACAGGGCGTGGGCATGGCACCAAGCACTCCTTCCACAGGGGACAATTGGCATTTGTCCCCTTCATGTGGCCTCTCAGCCATGCAGCACTGAGCTGCAGGCACCATGCTTCAGTCCCTCTCACCAAGACCATCAGCCAGAACAGCCAGAGGAGCAGCCAAGAGGAAGGGCTTGGGAGCCTCAGCAGCACAAGGTATCAGATGTTAATCATCACCACTTGTTAGCAGCTTGCTTTAAATTAAAACTAATTAATTTAAAGAAATTATGCAAGCTTTTCTTGACTACCAACTGCTAGTACCACCTACAAATTTCAAGCATTAGGTCAGTTGCACAGAGCTTGTGAAAATCAGCTTAAGCTTTTTTAATGCTTAATTATAGCAAGTCTTCTTTACAAGTGTTTTACAGTGTCATTACGCAAATTATAAGTTCAACCATAGTTTGAACATAAAGAAGTTCCAGTTATGAAATGTGACTTGCAAGGGTATTACATAAAATTAATTGGGAAAAAATAATCACCTAGACACAGTAATTACATTTTAGAAATGAAACTCTTAGCCAATTTATAGGTCTCTAGAATTAGGGAGTTCATAGCTAGTATATCTAATATACTGCTGTTCTTGGTGTTTCTTTTTTTGTTTGAGTTTTTAAAAGGAACACTCATAAGGCCTGTTAAAATATGAAAAATTCTATAATTCTAAAATATTTAAAATTCTATTGTTCTTTCTAATTAATGATGTCATACAGGGAACTAAGGAGCAATTATTTCTAAGGACTTAAGAGAAGTAAATTTTTTTGAAATCAGCTCTTAGTAAGATCATGGATGAATATGAACTTTGACACCTCTCCGTAGATATATGAAAAGAAAGATATGCATTTCAGTCAATACAAGCATTACCAGCAAGCTGAAACGAAATTTGTTACAGCAGAATGGCTTCTTTTTTTGCACATGCTTTTACTGTGTATCTATTCAGATCAAAATATTCTCCATTCTGCAAAGTGTTCCATTTCAACATCATTTCCAACACTTTTGCCAGCAATTGCTAAGAAAAAAAGAAATATATATATATATTTATGCAAACATTCTGCCTGATAAAAAATCGTATCACTTGAACATTAATGTTATGAATATATAGAACAGACAGCACCAAAGAGGATTTCTTGGAGGCTTTCAATGAGACAGTTTGTTAGTAAACACACTGAGCAGCAGCACAGGAATTTTGCTCTGTGCCTGCAAGGGCAGAAAGGTCAAGAATACAAAGCTCCATTTTTACAAGCAGGAAGAAAGAAAGTTAAAGAAAGCATCACAAAAGGATTTTTTTCTACCTCCTTGCTTTCAAAAAAATAAAGGATCAGAGAGAAGCTTCATTAACTTTTAGCCAGCACCAAGGATTTTTTGTTCATGTAAAGAGGAATTTTCGGTATTGTAAGTACCTCTACTATTTTTCCTCTATACTAAAAACCAGTAAATCCCAAGAACATCTTGAACATTATCAGTTTAAAGAATTCAAAACAAAGGATGAACACAATATCAGAATAACTGCCAGCAAAATGAATTATAAAGAGCTTTCATTTTTAAAAGCACACAGACCTTCCTGCAGAATATGTTCCTTTCAAACATTCTGCTTTCACAACATGACATACTGTTTCCATGAGCATTAATTCAAAACTATTGATGTATCTCACATGTCTCCACTTCTTAGAGCTCATTTAAACAAAACCTTGACAAAGCAGCCCAAGAAAGTCTACAGAAAAAAACCCCAAAAACATGCCTGCTTACAACAGATAATCAGATAATATGGGACAGCCTATTATACTGCATGGTTCAAAAGCTAAAACACCTCCTCATTCTCATTTCACTTTTAATCATTAAAATACCCTGTATGTGTATCATAATAAGGTTCTTATGACTCTGCAAGGCCACATTTCAAAGCAGTTTGTTCCTTGCATCAGGATTTGGTTGTGAATAGGCAGTTTCTGTTTAACTTCACAAACTTCTGAGGTGTTCCTTTCCAATGCTTCTCCCACATCCTCTGCTCTTAGCCCCTTAGTGTTATTTGACAATCCCTTAAAAGACAGGTTATTGAGAAGCATGTTTTAAAAAAAATCATAAAAACCCAAGAATTAAAAAGACAAGGAAAAAATTCTCTGGATGAGACTGTCCTTATTTCCTTTATTTTAGATGGTTGGGTACCAGAGCACTTGCCACTAGGGGACAGGCAGAAGGGCCTGGCCTTCTTTAAGGCTGGAAAAGAGGAAATGTTGCTGAGGGGGTGAAGCACAGCCTGCTGATACCTGCAAAGCAGTCATGGAGAGGACAGAGCCAGGCTCTTCATTGCACTGCACAGTGTGGGAACAAAAACCCATGAAAATACAGTGAAACAGGAAAAGTTCAGACTAGATATAATTTTAAAAAACCAAACAAAAACCAAACAGACAAAAAAAAAACACCTGGAGGACAATGAAGCCCTGAAACTGGCTATTCAGAGATCTTACAGAACCACTGTCCTTGGAGGGTTTTAAAACCCAAAAAAAAGCCCTGAGTAACTTAGTCTGCACTGAGAGCTGAACAGAGGCCCCTTCCAACCTAATGGTTCTGTTGGAAATTTTAAAGCAAACATATCTCTTTAAATTTTCATGTGGCTGTTGCAAAGGAAGCAGCAGTTTACATAAAGCAATCATACTGATGGCCACAACCTCAACAGCAGCAAATACAGAAATGAGGAATTTCCTTTTTCTAGAAATATAGTGATTAATCATCACACATTTATGATTAAAAGAAAATAAAGCCTGTCACTTAAAACCCAAGTCTTAGAGGCTTTATTTATATGACAGTATTTATTAGGTTTTAAGGTGGAATCTTGCCATGGGCACAAGTTCATGCACATGCATGCAGTATTATTATCTCTTTTATGTCATAGGTGCTATTGTTATGTGTTATTTTAATGAAAATATAAAAGTCATTACATATTTATGTACGGATATTTTGGGATAAAGGCGTTTATGGGATTCGTGTTTGGTCTGGCTAACAGAGAATAAAGAATTTTCCTGACAAGCTGATTTAAAATTTGCACACAACAATTAATAATTTCTAAATTGATAATTTATACAGACTTAAAAGTACATTTTATATCAAATAGTGCAAAAATAATTACCTGTAAGAAGTCTCCCTCCTTTTTTTTAATAAGAAATATAAGCAACTAATCCTTGTATATTTTTCTACTAGTATTTCAAGTGTCCAGATGATAGCAATGTACTATGCAGAATCTCTAAGCACTGTGCTAAACAGTGCTTAGAGATTCTGCATAAGAATCTCTAAGAAAGAAAGACCAAATATACCAAAGAACTAAAGAATATACCAAAGAACCAGAACCCACTCCTGGCACAGTAACTCTTTTTGTCCCATCTGACTCAGCTGCCTGCTGGGCAGTACCAAACACAAATGCACCCTTCTTGATCCCAAAGGGAGAAGACCAACTTGGAAACATTCAACTTCAATGGAAGATGGGATGGCACTGTATCATATTTGAAAGACAGCAACTAGAAATAAACTAGATATAAAGAGAAACAAAGCTAGGAAGACTCAGGTATATTCAGAATTCCTGACTTTAACAAAAATATTAGTGTTGACTCATTTGGTAAGGTTTTCCTCATCTGAAAAATTAAAATAGTTTAATTGACTCACAGAAGTGCTGATGTTTGACAGAGCTGACTCTCTGAAATACATAAATTCATATTGTAAAATCCAGGTCACCTTCTCTTCTCAGTAATTATGGAATGCATTAGATGTTCCCACCAGAATAGCCAGACTGTACCAGCATCACAAAAATATTATTTGTTAAAAGCAGAAATTATGCCAGTATATTCTGACTTTGCCAGATGAAGATCGAGTTTCTGGATATGAACCAGATGGGGTTAATCAAAAAACCCTTGATTTCTGTTCCCCAAGAAGATGAGGCTTCATCACAAACACATTATTTTGCTGTACTTTAGGCCAATTTTTGTAGCATAAAACAGCTACCTCTTCTCCCCTTTCTCCCCTAAAATATAATGCTTACTCATGATAATATGATATTTAAGTTGTAGCAGAGGAATATGTGCTCTAGGCATTCCATGGGGCTTCAAGAAAACTTGCACTGAAAACTTTACTCTAAATCTAAAGACAAGCCCTTAAAATAAACTGATAGTGGTCTAAGACAAATGATGAGGACTGTAGCACAGTAGGTAGAAAACTATCTGGTCATATTTCTACTAAAACCTGTTCTGTCTTGAGACATATTTGTAATTGCACTTGAAATACTAGCTAGCAGTTTTTATAATTTCAGCAAAGACTCATGCAATTTAGTCTGTTCCTTACAATTACAATTCCTGAGTTGAGCAACAAGGTTTAGGGATTTTTTCTTGTTCATTTTAACATGGAGATTTTTTTTAGTTTTTAAATTCCAGTAAATAAAAACCAAAAACTAAACCCCAGGAATCCTAAAAGGCTTGGGGCTTTAGGGAAGAAATAAAAGAATTCAAACTCAAGATCTGAGGGAGAAAAATAGTTTTCTAAAGCCTGACCCAATTTTAAATGCTTTGCTTTTATACTACTGCTTTGCTTCATTTCAGATTTAGTATTCCCACAGTAATCATTATGTAACTTCTACTTTAACAGCTGCAGATTTTCTAGGGAGGCTTCGGATACACAGGCTCTCTGTACAATTCACACCAGTATTATAAGTTCTGGAAAATAAGGAGGAAGGAAAATAAGGAGGAAAATAAAAAAGAAGTAAAAAGCCAAACTCACCCTATCCCACTGTCAACGTTCTCACTACTAGAAACATTAAGGCAGTTTTAAACAGCCATCAAATCCTACTCAAAATGAGCAGATTTAGTAGTCATTACCACTATAGTACTTTCCCAGTAATTAACTAAGCAAGGCCAAAAATTCAGAATTATTAATTATTAATTAATTATTAATTCAGAATTACAAAAACCAGGCTTGCTGTACCCTATGTTCTAATCACATGCAGTAAATTCACAAACTTTCAAGCAATTTACCTAATGTAGCATACAAAATAAAGCAGAAATAGAAAGAGAAATACACTATTCTTCCAAAACCATTAATCATGCCAGTTTTTACATTAAAACTCTCCTAAACTTAATCTTAGCTAGTTTGTCACTTCATTGCTTCCTCAGACAGAGACCAGGTAGCTCTTTATCGCATCCCAAGGAATTCAAGAACTAGAGAATATTATCAACTGGATAGACTATTTATGGCTGAGATAGTTGATCTATTGCATTACATTTACCCAAAGGCATGAAAAGCACCACCTAGAAAGCAAAAGATAAGGATTCACATTCCTTCTTACTGCTCTTTTTTTTTTTTTTTTTTTTTTTTTTTTTAAACTATGAGCATTAATCTTCTTCCTTGGTAGGAAGAGCAAGAACAAAGAGGAACTGCACAGGAATAAACAAGCAAGTCAACAGGAATAAACAAGCAAATCAACACTTTTCTATGAAGAAACGATTTAGTGGGTGAAAGGTGATGGCAAAAATTATACTGATTTTTTTTTCTGCTTCTATGTAGAAGGGAGAATTATACAAGATTTTTAAAAGTCCCTTCTATGTACATGTTTATGATTCTGTGCTTAGTAGAGCTTCAGGCAGTTATAATGACCAAAGTCTCCACACTGAGTATGCAAGATGTCATGAGACCTAAGAAATAGAATGTTTCTATTGTTCTGATGAGACAGCAATATTCTAAAAAATATTTCTGCCACTCCTCCTAAAAGGCAGACAAAATTTATTTTTGGCAGGACATAATTCTCTTAAAAGTTTATTTATCTTGCAGAATTTCAGGGAAGACCTGCAGTGTGGTGAGATTTCCCACTTTCACATTCTGCTGCTAAGAGAAGAAAAAGAAGCTCCATGCTTGGTGTGACAATTTTTGACTTATAAGATACACCATTAGTTTTGGGCATGTCTGTCAGCTCCAGCAGGCTGAAACAAAGAGCCAGGTATTCCCTGTGGTTACAAGTCCTCAGTTTTGTATTTTCTGTTGGAAACTGTGGCAGTTGTACCCTTTCAACATGACAGAACTCCTGCTCAAACACTGAAACACACTGCAAGACAGTAATTGAACCAAGAGTTAGTTACGTTCCAGACTGAGATTTCAAGCATTTATACAACTAGATATTACTATACACACACACACACATAGATATACACACTGCTGTATAGATGGTAGCATCAGATACATAGATTTTAATTAAAAAAAAAATGTGTATATTTGAGGCTTTTCTAAGTAAAAAGAACCTCCTTTCTGGAAAAACTGCATGCTCAAATCCAAAGCATTGCAACCTCTGCTCCACTGCCTTGAAGGCAGCCCAAATACATCAGTCAGCTCAGGATGGAAGAATCTCAACTGCGACTCGTTGGCTGGGGAACTTCTGCCCACTCCACATCAATTAGGAAATGATTCAGTTATGGTGAAGAGAGATATCCCTTGCAAAATAGCTGCTGAAAAATATCTGTATGTCAATTCATACCCTACCCAATCTCCCTGGTTCACAGCTTCAGTCAGTTTGCAATCTGTAGATACTTTGGTCCAAAAAAAATTTTTATGTAATAAATGAATATATTAGTTTCTTGTTTTTAATGAAATTTCTGTATTTGCAATATAGCAGCATCTAGTCAGATGAGCCAGAATGGCACAGAGATGTGAAAGAGGTGGCATCAGATGATTATGGGATGCTCACTCTGTAGGATTTCTTAAATATAACCACTTGACTAAGTAACGGATTCATAATTTTTCATATTCAGTCTTTTATTCATAGAGTAGCCATAGGTCAGACAGACATTGCCATTTTCTTTGCTGGGCTTTTCCAAAATATTGTCCTAGTAATTTAGAAAAGGAAGATTTCTGATGTGCTCTGTTCCCTTACCACTCTAACTAACAACAGTATCATAAGCAAAGCCATCTGACAAATATTCCCAACTGAAGAGCTCCACAAATACATGAAGCATGTGTTCATTCCTCTTTGGGGAGCAATGAAAATGGGCAAAGAACTACTTTGTGCATTCTGTAGGGTCCAAAGTCAACTCTGGTATTAAAGTACACCCAGTTTTAACTAATACATAAACACTATGGAAGTTACAAAACGAGGTTTCTTCAAAACAGCTCCCAGTTTAGATGCTGCAAGAGGAGAAAAAACACAGGACTGACTTTGTTATCCATCCTTGGAAAGGTCAGGCTTTTACTGTTCCTCTTTAAAGCAAGTGAAGGTCCCTCTTTGCATGTAATATCTTCTCTTTGATAGAGAGGGACACAAAATATATTAGCTTGCTTTAAAACCGTGTTTACAGCAGTGTGTGGTAGTAACACAGCTACAGAAAGCAAGTGGAGGGCACTTAGAGTATCAGAGTAAGAAGACTTTTTAGAAGTAAGTCATAATTTCTCTCTTCAGAAGTTACAGTAAAAATATTTCTTTCTAAATATAATTTGCTATGAAACAATTGAGATGCTTGACTTTCCACAAAGGAATTTCTCTCAATCACAAACAAGTCTTTGACCTTCAAGCAAACAGGCACAATGATCCCAGTAACAATCTAAATTTATACTTTGACTAGCTCACAATGGCCACATAAATCACACATCAAGGGTGGGAAGATGAAAATAATGGATAGGCCACTGCCACCCAGCTGGCTGGCTGGTGGCTCTTCTATGGATATTGGCCCTTTCATCATGGCATCTTCACTGGCCTGGGAGAGGATGCAGATGTAAAATACTGAAACAAACCTGGAATTAATTTCTCAGGCATTGGGGCATGCTGATTCCTGCCAGCAGTTAGGGTATGGCAATCACTGGGACAAACACAGGACAGCTTCTCAGTACTTACTTTGATACCCCCTATGATACTCTCAAAAAAGATGAAGCAGTAGAGGTATGCATTTTCCAGATCATTCATAACTTTACCTAAAAACCTTCTGTATTCTGTGTAAACCTGTACTCACATGCATGTGTTGGCAGCCAGTGCTACAGGGAGAGAAAAGAAGTGCATGCATACCCACCTTCAAAGCTCAGCATTTGTGTGTGTGTGTGTATTTTCTGTACTGGTTTTTCATGCTGTGATCAGGGGAAGGAAACATGCTTCCCTGTTCCTGGATGAGTAAAAGAACTCATGTGAGGAAGCATTTAAGGGCAGCCACCTCCGCAAGAGGAGGCGAGTCAGGAGCAGAGGGTGACCACAACAGAGGCAGGGGCAGTGCCCTCACTGACCAGGGATGCAGGCACACATCCTCAAACAGGAAAAGCAGAGCAGGTCTGGTCAGAGGAACCAGGGTCAGCCACAGCCCAGGATGACCAAAGTCATGCCACAGCGACAAGGCAGGAGGAGGCTTGACCAGGAGGGCAAGCCAGTGGGTCAGGTCCAGTGAGGGATGTGGCTGGGCACAGAACAAGCTACAGCACAGCTCAAGAGACAAAATGTGAAGGCTCAGCTTAAATGTTCCTCCTAGAAAGGAGGTGGAATGCCTGCAACAAGGCTTCTTCACACCTCTGACATGGCAGTCACCTAAACCAAGGCTACTGTGCCACAGCAGAACCAGCTTAGGGCATGGGAAACCCATCCCTATACCAGAGATATGTGCAGAGGGGCACTGTGCTTTGGTACCAGGAAATACCAAAACACGGGGCAAAAAGTGTGAATTATTCTATTAAACAGTTGTGGCAACTGTCAGAAAAGAAAATATTACTGAAAATCGGATGTCTGAAGTCAAGAAAAAGTAAAAATCTAGTGCTCAGACATAACCTAGGATATATAAGACATAACTGAAATAAATATGGAACTGGAAAGTTCACTTGTGAGAAGCTGCATCAGATTCTTAATTAATCTTGAGTTTTTCTGACCTATGAGACAAAATAATAGTCACGTTCTTCAGGAAAACAGAAACTTCATCCTACAGAATAAAGATTTGGCAATTTGCTCACTACACTTGTTTCATAGCTGTCCATGAGACTACTCACAAGCCTACATTGTTCTTTTTTGTTCTGTTCATTTTTTAATTAAATGAAGTCTATTGTATTTGGGAATATCCTGGAAAATGTTTGTGATCAAGTCATTGATGGGTTTGTGGGAACAAACAATGGCCTTTTTAATCCAATATTGGTTATGAAACTAACACCAATTAGGTCCATCAACAGTAACAAATAAACAACACCTTCCTTTAAAAAAATGACACCAACTTTTGCAGAAAATACTGAACACGAACATGCATGTGATTTTTACATCCACAAACCAGTCTTGGTTTCATGTGACTGTGATTCCTGCGCTGGCAGACTCATTTTGGGTGGCACAATCCTCCCCAGTGCACGCAGGGGGGCTGCAGCAGCAGGATCCTCCTCCCATTTGTCCTTTGTAAGGACTCTGGCTCTACTAGAGACACTAACCTGGTTTAGCCAACGTGATGGCTCATTCCCCCTAGCCACCTGAGCATCCTACACGCCCAGTGACACTCTGTGAGTCAGCTGGCAGTCTGTGAGGCCAGGGCAGCAATTCCACCTCCTCCCTGAAACCTCCCTGTGCTGTCTCTGACACCTCATCTCCCTGTGAGAGGGCAGCGTGGGTGTTCCAAGCTATTTAAATGTTTTAGGACTCCCATGTGTTAGACTCCCTTTCTCTCCTCTCTGAACCTGGAAAACAACCAAACTTTCTTTCCATCAAACACTTGAAGAGGCTAATGCACAGTTAAAATAACCCTGACTCAGAGCATTTAAGGAGCAATAAAAAGTTACACACGGGGATTTAGTCTTTTTTACATAAATTATTTCATTATGACAAATGAGCAAACAAACCACCGGTGTTCCAAACAGCATATGTTTAGGCTGGTTTAACAAAATGAGCAGCTAAGAAAACATTACTAATATCTGAGAAATACTTGCTTATCTTGAAGCGTTCTTATTTTAAAACTGAATTATTTATATAGCCATATATATGAGCAAAAGGTTTATAACATGTTACTTGTTGTTAGCAGCTGCATTTCTATAAGAAACATTAAATAATCTCAGGTATATAAAATCTATACAAATAATCCCTGTCAAAGATCTATCTAAATTTGAAACATCCAGGTGGGAAGAAAAAAAGGATGTATACAACAAAGGCAGAAAGACCCAGGATATACAAAGAGCTCTTAGTTTATGTAGAAACTGGGCTTATATGCTTGGAAAACATGTCATCACTGGTGTCACTGCAGGTAAACAGTGATACAATCTAAATCAGAAAATTAAATACATCCAGCTACCTAATAACAATGACAGTCTAAGAGTCTTTTTAAGATCATTTAATAACATTTGAAAATGGCTACATTATGGTAACATGTGTTGGGTATTTTAAACATCACAATCCATAAGACTCATTAAGTAACAACAAACTTTATGTAAGTAAGGTTAGGTTCAGTGAACTGAAGTTTCTTCTAAAACTTGTGATCAGTCACAAGGTTCTATGACTCTTGAAATCACCATTTCACTTAAAGGGGAATTGTTCCATCCCACCCCAGATATTTACATATTCAAAATGAGCACATATCTGCTTACCATACTTACTTAACAAAAAGCTGCCAAGCCTCACTTCATTTTTTCCTTGTGCAACCCACAGTAATTCCTGATGTTGTTTTACATGCCTGCAAAGCAAGCAGTACCATACTGCTCCTCACAGGAAACACCAATGTGTCCACTCTGCTTTCTTTTGTGTGCTATTTCACCATGACAAAAATAAATATAAATAAATACATACAACGACTCCTATGTGGTTTTGCTTGCTATACATGATAAAATATGAGCTTTGTATCCAGAAAATAATAATAATAATAATAATAATAATAATAATAATAATAATAATGCAAAGTTTAAATAAGATCACTCATTGTCTCTAGCTTCAACACTACTCCAAGATGGAGCTCATGCCTTTGTCTTTCATGTTGTGCTGCCACATTATTGCCCTGCTCTGAGCACTAACCTCCATGCCCTCAGTATTTCTCAACATGCAATTCAAAACAAGTGATGGTAGATTAAAGACAAGACAGAAAGAATGTATTCATACCCATGAATTACATTTTCAAGTAACTACAGCCACCACTAAGAAGTTGTTTTTCTATGTTTGGGTGGGTGGCAGTCTGCATATGTGTTCTCCGCAAGGAGGGTGGTGAAAGAGGAGCAGATTTCCTGAAGAGGTTGTGGGATGTCCAACCCTGAATGCAGCTAGGCAAGGTCCTTATCAACCACATTTAACTTGAAGTTGGTATTGTCCTCAGCATGTTGGTCATCCATCCCAGATGACCAGAGGTCACTTCAAATGGCCCTTCTAAATATATTATTCTGTGATTCCATAACATTGTGGCTTTGGCTGATTTCAAGCCCTGACTCACAAACAATACACAGGCATTAAAATGCAGAGGCCTTCATGCATGCAAGGACCCAGAGCCCTGCAGAGCCCCAGGCAAATCCCACTGCTGCCAGAGTCATCAGCAATACCAGAGCTGATGAAACTGCAGAGATCCTGGTGCCCAAGCTGAAGAAGTCAGTGCTGGAAACCTTCCCAGCATCAACTCTAATGCAGCTAAGGCTCATGAAATAAATGGCAATCAGCAATGCCAACACAACCACAGCTAATAGAATCTGTCTTGGCACAACACATTAGCCATGTCAAAAGGACTTGAGTAGGGATAGGCAAACCCCACAGTTACTCACTCCACAGTGGAGAAAAAAAATCTGAGAGATAATATGAAGACCTCAGACCCATGAATGTTAAAAGATAATTTTTCAGCTTCAGAGCAAGTTATGAAGTTCATAAATTTTATGTATCCACAAGAAAAACACATTATCTGTATAGGAACAGTTGTCATATGTCTTCATATGTCTTCAATGTCTTCTCATAAATAACATTGTGATTGACAGGAAAACCAACTTCATTGAAAGAAACACAAGTGAATATTGCATCAGTAAGATGCTGCATCGTTCAGTCTCATGATACAAGAATCAGATTGTTTAGAATCTTATGACCTAGGAGTATTCTCTGCAGGCTGGAAAAGGACAATGCCTGTTTTTCTTGACCCTAGAAATTCTGCAAGACATTCTTAAGTCAGCCACTGTATTAGAAGAAGCTGTGGAAATCAGAGACTTAGTGCAGTAGTTACATCTCTAAAATGGACTGTGGCAGCAGGAGTTTTTCCCTTACTTCAGTGTCAAGAGGACACAGTGCCCACGAGAGTGCTGGAGGTCAGAGGCCAAGAAAAGTGACAGGCCCAAGGTGGAAAGGGAGATACAGCGCCTGTAAGAGTCAGCTGTACATTCAGAATCCTGACTCTCTGCAGCTGTAGGTGTTGTCAGAAGGTGCAATGGCAGCACCTGCGAGATTTAGGACAAACAGAATTTAGCAGAATTTGTGGCTGAGGACAACTGTTTGCTGTATCCATTCATATCAGATTATTTTGCTCAGGGTTTTTTAGCTCAGGATACCCTCATAAGATCTGCAGATGAAATCCTGCACTACGATGCTCAGCGCTGCTGCCATTTGCAGCCCCTGGGGCCATGGCAGAACTGGGTTAAAACTGGAATTAGCCTGGAACACAAACAGGGCCAAGATGGTTTCAACAGCCACCCATCTCCTTTACAAGGAAGGATTCTGCAGATGTGGGCTTTGCTTCCTCTGATTGTGGGATTTGAATCCACTGACAGCTCTACACTTAGGAACTCTCTGGAGCAGCAGAGATACTCCATGTGTGGGTGGATGACAAGAAGAATGCTTTGAGGAGTCTGTTCTCTGGAGGCAGACTGCAGCAATTTAAAATATTTTTTTTAAAAAAAGCAAAACAAAAAGGGGCAGACTGAGATCCTCATTCATGGAGGAACTAGAGAGATCTGGCACTAAGAGGTGACAAGCAAAGTAATTAGAAAATAATTATTTTAAGGGAGAAAGGGATGTAAAAGAGTAGAAGTGAGTCAAGATAATTTCAACAGAATGAATCATAAAAAAGTAATATATAGTTCCTGTTGTACTGGGTGACTGAGAGGGACGGGCATGCTCCTTAAAAGACATTAGCAAGATCTTAACTAGATCTTTGCTCCTGCAGCCATTAAACAGGGGAAAAGCACAGCAACCAACACTTTTCTATCTTCTATTCAGAAAGCTTTTTGAAAACTTGCTTTCACTGTCACTTTATAAAACCTGTAATAGGCCATGTTAAACAAAAACCCCAGTGTCATACAAATTCAATCAGTGGTAAACAACCACACAACAAAAATATAAATGCAGTTGTCTGATGATCCATGTCCAATTTCCATGCCAGGAAATGCAAAGCACTGTATATGTGTATCTGCTGCAGTGCCCACTGTCTGCTAAAATCCATTTATCTAGATAGTCACACAGACATAAGATTGAAGAAACAAGATCTCCATACAAGCCATCTTTTCCAAAAACAAAAGGACAAGCCACTGACAGGAAAATGCATGGAATGTTATTAGTCTGACACTTTGTGTTTCCATATGACATTTCAAATGCTAGAACAACACAAACATGCTGTTTTACACTATAAATTCACAGTGAGCTTCAGGCTAGATTTAATGATTGTATCTTTGCTCATGATACAAGTGCAAGAAAAAAATTATACTAGTCCTCTCAAGCAGATTTTGTGAAATGAAATTCTCTTTTCAGGACCCCAAGCTTGCTCACTTCTAACAGAATATTTTGTTCAAGTTCATTGTCCTACTAATCACTATTACAGTAATACCGCACAGCAAAGCCAAATATTATTTAATCCACATTTAAATGACAATAGGCCTCATTTATTTCACTGCCTTTCCAAACACTGCAGAAAAGAAGTTTCCTTATTTTGTATTAGTTCTTGATGCTTCTATCCTTTATTACTGGAATCATTTCCCTTTATTCACACTTAAATATGACTCCTACTTCAAATTCCCCAAGTTTGCTTTTTTCCTTCTATGAAACTGTTCATTTTTATATTTTCTAAACATTCTATATCTCTTTTGAAATGCTTTCTCTGACTGAAGTGTATACAAGAAATTTAGAGGTAAGCCTATCTTCTGGGTAGGAACAAAGTTTATCTATTTTCAGAAAAGGAACAATAGAAAGTAAAGTCTGATGTTGTATTAGGATGGCAACATCTACATGAATAAACCTGAAAGATAAGAAATCTATTTTTAAAGAGAATAGGCTACTACTTCTATAGAATTTCAAAGTATTTAAGAAGTTGACATAAGAAATAAAGAATAGCCTAGCCTGAAAGTAAATTCCTAGTTATCTTGATGAAATGACTCTCCAGGGAATTAGTAATTTCTTGGCAGTAAAGTAATGGGCTTGTTATTTTGGGTAGTTTTTTTAATCTGAAGGAAGATCTTGGGGTTTGTGATTAAGGCTTAAACAATCTAGATTCTATGCTGGCTCCACCACGTAGTCCAAATGTCACACCAGGCAATATGCCTGATGTCTTCAAACTTCAGTTTTCTTTCTCTAAAATGAGAATGTTCATTTTCTCACACCAAAATATTAATCTAGTCTGCTTTAGTGTCCATATGATTAAGTCACTGGGGCAACTCATACAACTAAAAGTTCATCATGCACTTGTTTACTCCTGGTCTAGGTTTTAAACTGTGAAGTCTGCTACTACATCTGTGTATATAACAAGCATAACAAGACATAGAAATCAACTGAAGGATCTGAGAGCTGCAGCCAGGCAACACTCCAAAAAGCTAGGAGCCCAGAGATAAGAGATCTTAACTTTTAAACAAACATTTTCCTTCTGTAAGAGAATGAGGTACTTGAAATTGAAAAATAATTTTGCTATAATTTGCTCTAAATAAGTGGCAAAACTCTCCCCATCACAACGGGATGTTTTTCTTTGTCTCATATAACAATCCTTACATATGTTTTTCAGATTAACTTTTTATTTCTCATCCAGCAATGAATCCAAAGGACGAAAAACAAATAGTATTCCAATACATTTTCCCAGCACCAATGGTTTAAATGTTACAGGCATAGCTATGCAGCTGATTCTCCATAAACATGCTGTGTTACTGTTCAAATGCCCTTTATGCCATGAAATAGAAGCACCAGACTCTGCATAAAGTCAGGTTCAGCACTAGCTCTCTCTATCAGATCGAAATGACAGCTCACAAAACTTTGAAACTGGCAGAATTTTGAAGAAAAATTCACTATAACAATAAATTTGTGTATTAAATAAAATCAAATGTCCTTGATTACATCAGTTGGTCCATGAAATCTAAAACTATTATGATAAAGTAATGCCGGATGTTATTATTCTGGCCAACAAAGTTCATTAAGGACATTATTTCTCTCACTGTATAGACAGATAAAAAAAGAAAGAAGAAAAGGGAAAATAACCATTTTTCTACATGCCTTACTAGTTGTAGACTTAAAATTAACTCCAACACCAAGCAATACAAAATTATAAAGAACAGCTCTTTGGAAGATTACAAGATAAAAAGGTGGCCAAGGACCAGAGATCAAAATTACTTGACTGTTTTCATGCAGTTTCAACCATATTTATTTTCTCCATGCCCAGTGACATGAAACATTTCAGGAAGACTTAGGAATTGCATGGAGCTTTCACTCTGAGAATATAGATGAGATACTCAAATATTCGAGGACAGGCAAAATGCTCAGAAAAACAAGGTAATTTGAGATGCTACAAAGTATATTCAAAAAGCAGTGTTGATTCACAATCACCAACTAGTGAAGGAGTTTGAAATATGCAGTCGAAGGATACATGCATGTTTTTCTCATCTATGTTCCCTGAAGCATTTGTAAGAGCTTCCCTTCAAAGCAAACAACGCATGGCACATCTTCCTAACAAACAGACCAGATGGAGCAACTTGTTTACTATGCAGTGAGTGTTTGCTTCAGATCTACAACAGCAGAAAGAAGATAGCCTGAATGTGTAGGTCACAGGTGAAGCAAAAAGCAACATATGGCAATCCCAAAACCACAAGACAGCCAGAGGAGAGTCTTTCAAAAAACTTTGAAGAAATAATTCCCATCATCGCTCAGAAAGGAGTAGGTGGCAAGCAGTTTGCATTAGCCAAGACAACCCAATACAAAAAAACACAAAGCCTGCTTGGCAACAGAGAAGAGAGGGGTGCTTTTAGCAGACAGCAATTAAGGATTTGGCAAGCATCTGGAGGAAAGGAAAGGTTGCGAGTCGAAGATAACACCAGTGTCATTGGTCCAGATAACAGAGGAAGATAAAGACACAATGAAAAATACACAGCAGAAAAATAATGAATTCAGATAGCAGCACATCATCCAGTAGGACCAACAGAAGAAACAAGCAGAAGAGCAGAGATCTGTGAAGGCACACATTTGGAGCAGAGAGTCATCTCAGCAGCACTGAGAATCATAAAATATTGTGCAGAGGCAGTAACACACACCTGCAAAAGCAGATGATTAACTTTTTGGTTAAGGAGAAACAGAAAAAAAGGAAGTTAATGAATGAACTATAAAAGATTTTGGAAGAAAGCAGGAGCGGGACACTTGGTGCAAAAGGTACAATACAGGTGAGAAACAGTGACTTGAGACTTGGACAAGGATGTTTCAGGCTTAGGGTCTAACAGGTGGAAGAGAAACACTTGTCAATTTAACAGAGTACCTCTACTTTCTTAAATGAAGCAGGAGTAAATCTACTAAGTGTGAACAGCTTGCCTTGTCCTAGTTAATTATTTAACCTTTAATTCTTGCTGAGGGTGAAGTACTAAAAGCATTACAGGTGCTTCATAATTGCCACTGGTTAATAGAAGAAAGGGACGTGATGAAATACACATTTAGAATTTAGTCTAATTTTATCTGTGTGTTTAATTTACCCTCTGCATTTCCTTTTGGTAAATAAAAGTATTTTGTTTCACCTGCTACAGCTCACAGCAACACTAAAGGCTAATCCAACAGTTCAGCATGGAACATCTTTCTTTCCTTCATGCTATTAAGAAGAAATCTTGGAGCTTGCTTTGTCTTCCCATGATTGACATTACAGACATGTAACTGGCAGACAAAATCAAACAGCTTAAGATGAAAATGTTCACACTGGTAGGTCATGGGGAGCACAGAAACTTACCAGTTTCTCTAAAGTTCACTCTGGAACAAAAGCTCAAATGAATTGCACTGTGTAGAGTCAAACAAAAGAAAGTACAAAACTAACAAAACCCCCTTTTGCCTCAGTGAGCCCCAAGACCAAGTCAGGATCCTCTGTGCCAAAGAAAGCATGCAGTGCTGCACACTCTCACGACTCCACTGCAAATCTTGCTTTGTTCAATGCCTCAACTTCTCAGGTCAAGAGATTTCAATAAAAAGCTACATGATAAATGTTCCTGTGGAAAAAAACATTTCGTCATAGAAGTGCAAAGAAAAAAAAATTAGTTATTTGGGTATGTATGAACTAAAACCTAGAAACTAATAAAACCCCCCCCCATGTTACTTTCAACAGATTGTTTTCTGCTGATCTCACTGCATGCAAGAATAAGCCTTATGGTATTTGAATGCTTGAAGACAGTGTTAAAGGGAATTTCTGAAGCAACCACCATGACCTCTCCTGTTATTGACCTTCTGAAAATGCATATCAGAGAGAGACAAAATAACAGAAGGCAGCAAGAGAGATTGAAGACCAAATAAAGATTAACAGCACTGTCTATTTGTTCATTTAAAATTCCACATGTTCATCTGCATTAGGTCAGCTAAAGCTGCATTTAAAAAAAAGCCTTTCATAAGGACTTGTTATTTTCCCAAGTATAAATTGCTAGGGGTCTGATACATGTGAAGTATGAAGTGACTAAAAAGAATTTAAATGTTAAAACATTATCTACTTCATACAAGAATTGTTTAGATAAACTAGATCGATATTTCTAAGTGCTTTCAAAGAAGGAATGTTAGAATTACTCAATGTTAATAAGTTATCACTTGAAAGAAGAGCACAGGTGTATTTAACAAAGCAGCTGGGAGCACTCTGAATTGACCTTATTCATAAACAACTATTTTTCTCACTTTAAATCTCTTCACATTTTGAAAACAACTGTCTTTCAATCCTTACCTCATATTCTTAATGCCTAAATTTAAAAGAACATTTGCTTTTAAATTGGGAAACTGGTGCCTGGTAACTGAACTGCTGAAGTGAAATAAAGTGTTTAGCTCCTTTGAGTTCCTGTCTTCTTTGACCACTGACCAAATTCAAAACTGATTAACAAGCAATTAGGCTATCTTAGCTATGTTAAAATTAGCCATGGTCAGTAATGCAGGTTATTGTTGAACTAATGCTGCTTAGATTTTCAAGGAACTTTATGTTAGAGAGCCTCTAAACCCAGTCACACAGGAATGTAAAAAAATTAGACATCAGTTAGAAACACACAGACACAAAAGGTCTGTTTGAACAACTTTCTCCCTTAAGATTAAAACGGTAACATTTTACAAAAACAAAAAAAAATCCAGTATTCTTAATGAAACATCATGAATCTCTACTTCAGTCAAAGGAGGTTACTCATGTCCTACAACATCAAAAGTAGAATATAGAAGAAAAAATGCAGCAGAAAATGAATGCAATATTATGTTAATATACTTAACCAGCCCACTAAAGTGCTCCTTGCTCATCTGAAAAAAACCCTGAAAATTCGCTAAAGACTCATTTTCCTTGGCTTTTAAAATATCAAATACCAAACTGAACCTATTCAGTATTCCTAAATTTATCACTGCAAGTAAGCACTGTGTGGACTGAAGTGGTGCAGGGAAAGAAGAACTGAAAACAACAAGAAATCTTCAGAGACTGAACTGATTTATATGCTTTTCATCTGTCATTTAACCTTTGTTTTACATGTTTTATTCTCATCACCTGTGTATCTCCTGCACTTGTTGTATTGTGGGTGTTGAACTTGTGAGTGAATAGAGACATTCAGGAATAGGGGTTGAGTTGGAGTTTGTCCCCTGAAGATCCAAAAGCTAAAGCTATCAGGTCAAACTTATCACTGAAACTTACTGAAGTCCAGGGTGTATTTTACCTCAGTTTCAGCACTGCCCTAGGCAAAGTCCTTCAAGCAATAACAAAGAACTCCCACCATGCAACCACACTATTATCCTCTTTTATTCACCCACAGAATGCTCCTTATGTTATTGTGCTTTGACTATTAACTTTCTGGAAATTAGCAAAGAGGTAGGAAAACACAGCATCTCTAACAGAAAATCCATAAGTAGCAGAGTTCATAGGAAAATGTTATATAATCTCAGAAGGCTTCAAGAGATTTAGCAGAAAAAAAAGGTATGAGACAGCATTGCTATTTCATACAGATACTCTAAATTTGTCTTTTATTATACAGAACAACAAAGGACAACACAAAGGGCTATTAAATTGTCAGTATGCAAACATCTAAAGCTCAATTTTTTCTTCCGGTTTGAATGAGCAATCAAATTAGTCTCTTGGTCTGAACAGCCAGGCAAATACATCCACCAGCTACTTTACTCAAAAAATAGCACCTTAAAGCGAATTGATATGATAGCTATCAATGACTACATATGATTGCTGCCATAGGTATGCTAGCATGCTTCTGATTAGATGGGTATCTTCACAAGCACAATTTAATAAAATTTATATGGAAAGGGTTCTGTAAAAATTATCTTACTCTTCCAAAACTCTGAGCCCTCTTTCAGATCCATATATTCTATAGCTGCAGACTTTTCCATCTCATCCCAAAAAAAAAAAAAGGGAATTCTGTAGTTACCAAAAGCCCAAAAAAACACTGAAAAAAAATCCCCAAAATCAAGAAAACCTCCAAAACATCAAATAAACACCAACACTACTTAACTTCATGCTCTATGCTTTATTATTTGTGGTTTTTTGCAGGCAAAATGTTCCCTGGAAGGGCCCAAGTTACTGTAAGACCTACTTTTCCACCAGCCATTATCTGAAATTGTCAGAAGACCAAAGGCTGAAACTGCCTCTGGACTCTTCCCCAGTTGATTGAAAGGTTTATCAGTGGTATCTCTGGAATGGAGATTTCATCATAAATCCTGTGTGACTTCAGGGCGTGTAGATTAATAAAGGCACATCATATACTGTAAAATTACAAAGCCTTTACAAGGAACAGCCAAATTCTCCTCGAGAACTCTGGACAGATGGCAGGATTTGACTATCACTAAATCAGCTTAGTCAAATACATTATTAGTTCTCCAGCCCAATATTTGCTGTGTATTCCCAATGAAACCGCTGAATGAAAAAGGCAATGTGTCGAGCTTATAGCAAGTAAAAATCAGAAATCCATTTTTCTCCAAGATAAATCTCCTCCTGATGTGCTAGAAACTTATACAAATTACAAAAAGGCAAAGCTCCTCTTGAAAAAGCAGCTCATTACAAAACACCAAAGGTCAAAACCTAAACTCTATTTTTTTGTGCATTTGCTATTTAATTGTCTGTTAAGCTGCTTCTCTGCAACTATGGAGTATTTCAGAAAAATCTGGAGGTCAGACTGATTGCCAGAGAACCCCCACATCAATGAACAAACATAATGGACTTTCAGGTATCTAAAATAACAGGTCCCTCAAAGGCTAGAGTGCAGCTTCTCTGTGAGATAATTCCATCAGCAAGGGATGAGTGCTTCACTTATCAGAATTGCCACATAATGCTCAAGCACAAATTAATGCTTGCAAGAAAAGATGCATGATTCTGCTTTGGTTTCTAGAAGGTAATTCAGAGCTCTTGTTAATTTTCCTCTTAAAAGCACAAGGAATCAAAAGCTTTCATAGAATTACCAGATTTGTAACCAAGCTTCCACAGAGAAATTTATTTTTTCAGTACATAATGAAAACTTATTTTGATGGTAGTCACATGCATTCATATTTTACTAAAAGAAATTATTCTCAAACATTTTTGCCTGACCTCTGTGCAGTGATATTTCTTCTCCCTTGTCACCATAAGGTTAATGCTCAGGAGGGAGAACAAAGTGACTATTACTGTGCATGACAAGGATTGTTTGCTGCAGCAATTACTCTTCAATCAGAATGTTACTTTTGTTTACATTCAACAAGGATAAAAATACGAACCCTAGATATTACCATATGCTAAATACACATTTTACACTGCTTGAATTGTGAGCAGGCAACACACTTTAATACAGGTGTGGCATTTTAATGCAAAATTATGACACCTCTTTTGAAATCCTAACATTCTGTGCTATTAAATACCTGTTCTCATTTTCATCTGCATGAGACAGGTGATTAATTTTATTTGCATCAATACACTGAACTAACAGGTATATTCTCATTTGTATGACAGTGAACACTGTATTCTCATAAGCTGTATATTTATTCCCCTGAATTATTATCTAAAATACAGTCAGTGCTTCAAGTTTCCAATGAAAAGGTTAAAAAAAATTAGCTCCATAGACAAGAATTGTGATTTTCAACATATATTAAGATTTTTAATAGTGATACCGAGAGCTCATGAATAGAATTTGCATAGACAGCGCACAGTCTCCACAAAACACTTCTACAATTGATTCCTTCTGTGATTTGACTTGGACTGAATGGTGCTGAGTAATTTATTCACCATTGTTTGGGACAGGCTATTTAATTCCCTTCTGACCCTTAAACAGCATGAGAGGTTGTGTGTGTCTCTATGTTAGCGCACGTCCTGGTTAACTGCATTAATCACACACAACAGGCCTGTGCTCACTTAGGTGGGTCTTTTCAAATAGATGGCAATTAAACCCTCCTACATATGAATCACTTCACATTCACAGAATACTTTCTATGTGAGCACTAAATATTTACAAATGAGGCTGGCATATTTTATATAATTTCACCACCTCGGCTGAGATGACTAAGGAGTGCTATCATTATGTACATAACAGAGTTATAGGCAGGTGCAGATTAAACAAGGTCACCTTATTCCTTACTCCCATCCTCCTGTTATGGCTAAGGCACCTGGACTCTGAACTTGACACACCATTCATATTGCTGGCTTGAAATAAAAGGTGTCCCAATTCTGGTTAGTTTATGTTTTGTAACAAAAAATGGTTATGATTGTCATTCGTTAAGATTTCAAGAAGTTTCCCACATATCCTAGTATGTAGTAGTTCATTTAGGCCACAGGAATCAAAAAAAAGAGAGATGAGCTGTCTCTGCTGAATTCCTAGTTCTAAAAAACACAAACATCATCAACTTCAAGTCTAACGCTGCAACCCCAAAGGAATTTTGGAGGAGAAAAAAGTTACTGACTCCTTCACAGCCTCCTTCAAAATGACAAAGATAAAGAGAAGAGTCAATATGATAATGGTCACAGTGCTGCTTATTAGAGACATTCTAAAGTGAAGCCTCTGTCTCATGGGAAGCTCCAATCTGCTTTTCAACTATCAACAAATACACTTTTAGAAGATCAAAATTAGAAAACTCTTTTCCCATGGAAGATTGAATATAGCATATTGAACTGACTCTTAGTAGACATTTCCATTTGAAGCAGTAACACTTCTACCTTCCCAAAATGAAGGACTTAATGTTTTGTGAAAAACATTTTAACAGTGGTATATTATCTGTATTTTTAATATTAGGGCTTTGATTATCTTCCTTTTAAAAAACACAAAGCAAAATTGTAAACATATTTACTATGTAAAGCATTCGACACACTAGACTATAATTTGTAAATAAGGCACTAGATTTGTGAACTGAGATTTTGTAAATCCTGAAACAAATGCAGGATGTATTTGTTTAAACCAAACCACACAAAGCAATAAAACATGTCTACTTCCAATTTCTGTACTTCCCTCTGTTATGAATTACTCCTTACGCTGTATCCTGCAGGAAGAACATTTCTGGTTTTATTATTATTAATAATACTTGAAAACAACTGGATAGCCTTAGCATTTTACCATCTGTAGTTGAATAATCTGGTCTTTCATTTTTTCATTATAGCCAGCCATCATCCTGCACAGTTTACCTATGAATAAACCACTTGGTAACAGTACTTTGTCATCTTCACATATATTATTGATGAGAATGCTGACAAGCTGCCAATTAAAGATGCTCCACTGCTTGTCCCATCTCCAGGCTCAGCCTGAGGTATGGATGGAACAGTTGCAGTGAAAACTCAGTTTTACATTTCAAAGAAAGTTCAAAGGCAGTGAGAAAAGGCTGCCCTGCAAAGGACACAGAAATTGTATTTATTGCTGGAAAAGTTTATTTGAGTAGACTGTATTATTTACTCTTATTATTTATGATAATAAAAATTAGACTATGAGTCCACATCTTGATCAACTAGATGTTCTACTTAGTTTTGCATTCAGTCCTGGATTAAATCTATGAATCTGACATATAAAACAATTACAACACTAATCACAGTTTAGTAACAAATATACAGAATTAAATAACGGTCAAGATATAAATCAAGCAGATTTAAGTGGATTTGTGTTTCTGTTGTTACCCCAGCAAGACATACAACAATATTTCTTGGACCCCAAAACATTGCCGAGTGATAAATTAAAGGTCATAACAAAAGTATCTGAAATCAGGATGCTTTAAATGAACAAGCAACCCTGAGATCACTTGTATTCTCTGCTTCCACCAAAATTCTCAGGTTGTGAAAAATCACCAAGCCATTCCATAAACACTAAGTATTTATTCCATGACCAATTAGTCCTTTCCAAAGTATAATAGAATAATTTATCCAACAGAAATTACCTACATTAAATATTCTTTAAAATACACATATGTTTTTAAGAGATTAATATCAAATGAGATTACATTGGCTGCATCACAAATCTTTAATCTTGGTTTTGAAAAACCACATAGCCTTTTTTTCTTGTATTTTTGAACATGAGACTAAATATCCCATGTTAAGACACACTTATCAGCTGCCAGTGAAAGTCATAAATACAATAAACATTACAACTTTGCAATGAACACTCCACACTGTAAGCATACTACATCTATGCTATAAGTTAATGAGAAAGAGCTGAGCTAAATCACCACTAAGAGAGAACACAAAATACTTCTCTTACCTCCATTTCTGTGCAGTGTAAACGGCCTGATTTATCTGTAAGAGAAAAAAAAAGTTTTCAGATAAAGAGACAATGGAAGAACAAAACTAAAAACTTGAGTCACTTCTCTTTTTCGAGTAATTGCCAAATATTCCTTGTCTTACCTGAATCACACATTTTAATAATGTTTTTATTATTTATGCATCCTGGTATTAACAACAAGAAGGCCCTACCCTGTAAGATTTTTCTTTGGATCCTTTACAATACTGGCTTTTAAAAAGATGTGTCTTTAATGCCTGGCTTTATTATTTAAATCATATGATTGATGTTTAGCCATGGAGGGAACATGAAAACATGTTGGCTTAAATTAAGCAGTAGCAAATAGTTATTTCAAGAAAATAAGCAGCATTGATTCATAAACTAGGGAAAAGCCACTGTTTCATCTGATACTTCTGGGATTTCAAAGAGTTCAACAGATATATGAAGTTCAAACAAAGTTAAAACATTACTATACTATTTTTGTAAATCCCAATTGTCAATTTTTGCATTTCCTCTGAGTTCCGAAACATCACTTAGGAATTTGCATAATAAAGAAAAATAAGGTTTCTGAAATGTTTCATTAAATTGAAATCTCGGTTTTCTGAAACACAAAATAGTTTTATACCAAAGTGGCTTGACAGCTTAGCAAAAAGAATGAAATTTCAATACAGTGCATTAGGACAGAATCATGTCACTAAAAGCAGCAAGTTTATAATTTTGTATTAATAATCCTTATCAAAGTAGGGTCAAGGAATCCTGACAGGATGATTTCCTGCTGGAAAAAAATTATTCAAGGAATTTAATTTTTCCACAGAAATCCATCCATTTGAAAGGGGATCTACCCAAAACTTTAATTTCAAAACACATGGATATAAAATGTTACATTTTTTGTCTTAGCTTTTCAGCTTCATTGCATTCACACAGCTGGTTTAGAATTTGCAGCTTTGGACCCAATAGCATAGAGCCTACAGAACGCATGACAGAATACTGAGATCTCATGTACTCAAAAACCAGAACAGGATGCATTTGCTTGACTGTGCATGTGTATTCTAAGAGCAGATGTTGAGGTGATGATTAGGAAGGATTAAGTGCAGTAGTTTGGAAAAGCCTGTGATTTGTACCCATAACTGGAAGGACTATTTCATCAGACTGGCTGACAAGCCCAAGGAAGCTCAACCAACTGGCTGGCACAATGCTTGCACAGAGGAGTGATCCCACTGACTTCATATGATGAATGTGAACGGCATGCAAAACACGCAGCTCTGGGAAGAGTCACCTGCACAGAAAAACCTCATTTTTCATACAGAACTGGTCACCTTCCCTTTGAAACTAAAGGTTAAACACATCCTGGATTAATAGAGAACACCCACCCAACAGAGTGAAAGTTGTTTATTTTCCTTTTGAACTGTTGCCAAAGCAAGCTAATGCTTAGTGCTGGTGTCTGACTTCAAGAGCAAAGAGTGACTTTAAAAGGCTTTTGCATCCCATATTATCTTTTCAAAAGGACTGGTACCTCTGGTTCACTCACTTTCAGATCCACATAATAAATTTTTTGGTGTTTAAAATGGTAACATTCATGTGATTGTTACAAACTATAAACAGGGGAGATTTGCTGAGAATGTTTTTTAACTGCTAGGATTATTAGCAGATTTATTAGGGGCTACTTTTGTGAAGTCAAATGACAGGTGACCAAAACAATGTATCTTTATGATACAAGATGATACAAGATTAATTCAGAGAAATGTAGTCAAGACCGGGGAAGAAAAAAAGCACATGCTGTCTTTAAAAAGACATTACTTAAAAAAAAAATAAAATTACTTGTTCATTAAAAAGTACTAATTTTAAACCTATAGCAATGCAGTGCATACACTAGGCCACCAATGTTTGCAATCACTGATAGTTTAAAATATTCAGACTTGCATCTCCTATGGTCTAAGAGAACAGGAGCCAAGCTGTCCATGGATCCTCTGAGTAGCACCAAGCACTCATTGCTGCACCTCACAGCACAGCTGAGATCCTATGAACATCCTTTTAGCAGAAGTCCCAAACAAGTCCTGAAGCACAGAAAAATAAATCAGCCTGGACCAAAACAAGAAAGACAAAATTTGAATTTCTGAAAGTAACAAGAAGCTTATCTTGCAGATACTTTGATAAACCTCCATGAAAGCTGTTCCTCAAGGAAAAGCACTCAAACTCTGGAGTGCTTTTTTTATTATTAAACTCAACTATTTATTTCTATTTATACCAGTATTTTAAACCCCAACAGTATTGTCCTGAGGGCATGTGCTGGGGAATAACAAGTCTTTCATGCACCAGACAGTATCCTAGCTGGTGCAAGTGACTGACTTACAACATTTTAATATACACTGCATTATGGTAATTATTAACCATTCCATGTGCTTCTGTACCCTGAGACCAGCTATACACTTAGCAGATTTCCCAAAGCTGTTCACAGTCACTTGTGGACTCTCTCCATTGGGAATTTACTACATTTCTGCAGAGATCATTAACAATACTGTTGATGCACACACATGCATCTATCAAGACTGAAATGAATTTGCTTTCATATGGCAAGACAATTTATTTATACTGGCTTTATCTAGAGTGGCTGGGAGTAGAAATTTCTTCTCTCTTCAGCTGACATGACTGAAAAAGCAGTAACTCATAAATGAAGCCTAGAGGTCACACTCCCTTGATTAGCACTGCAGAAGAAAAAATTCCCCATAAGTCAAAGAACAGTCTCTGTCTGCAAGCATGATGAAATGTTCTCTGGTAAACAGGTGAAGCCTTAAAAAACTATTGCAGCTGCTGATTCTTAACATAAATGAAGACTTTTCCAGACTTCAGAACCATTCAACTAGATATTCATCTGTGCAGCATTTTTACCACTCTTACTGCCAAAAAATATTCAACAGTAATTTTCCATGATAGTTTTCAAATAAAAGCTAATGCATTCATTACTAGTAAACAGCACAACTTTAACTGTAGTTTATAAACAAACTATGGTTTGGAAAATTAGATCATTTTTCACTCTCAGTTTGTTGAAATGAAAAAATTAAAGAGTTTTTTAAAGAAGGAAAGTGACTTACATTGGAGGTTTCCTGTATTTCTAAAAAAAGTCTTCAGAGAGACACATTTGACAGAAAAAAGAAAATTACAAAGAAACCCCAAACCTTCACACTCATTTTTTGTTCTTCAAAATTTCTATTTGAAAAGTATTCTTCTGTCAAACCCTCAGCAAGAGGAGTCATGACAAACTTTCCTCAAGCACCAGGGAAGACTGCCTCATCCCTTCAGGCAGCAGCTCCCTGGACTCCCTGAGTTTTAAAAGCAACACAGACAACTCAGCATGTTAGGATGGACTGACCCAGGGTATTTGTAGGACAGCTTGTGGGATGTGCCAACTCATCTGCACTCCTCTATCTCAAGAAAAACCAAGCTACTGAGTTGACTTTAATGATATGACACCACAATCACACAGAGGCACCATTTTGGCTATAACCAGCTGGTTTAAGAGCCCTGCAGCTCAGAGCATCTCCCTAGCCTTCTTCTGGTGTCTCAGACTCCTCTGCTCACATCCACAGGCAGTTCCTTCAAGACAGCTTCTTCCAGAATTGAATGATAATCACTGATTTTTCTGGCAACATTGTGGCTGATGCACATATTGGCAACAAACCTGAAACTCATTTTGTGTTAAAGATTAACATTATAATTAAATGTCACAGCCCAATTCTGCAGGTTTGGAGTGAAATCAAGCTGCTGTTGCTACAACAACAGAACTCAAGTTGTCCTCAGGAATGACAGACACTGCCTGTATTTACTGGAGGACAGTGGAAGAAGTATATGAAGAAAGAACATAAGGGTTAACCTGGGAAAGGGAGCAAGAAGGACATGAGAGTCACTAACTCAAGTTCCTTGAGTTGAACACTCTTTAGTCACACTCCTCAAATTAACAATAAACTGAATTTGTATTTACTTTCTAGCTTTTACATCTTCAAGAGGCACCGTAGCTACAGTAGTGAGCTTTTCTTTTTGCCCTTAAGAGAATGAGGCTTCCTCAAGTAAAAAAAATAAAAAAAAGTTCAGACTCACATTTAAACATCCAGAAAGTGGAGTTTTGGTAACTTTGCAATTACCAAAAACTGGAGATTTGGTAACTAATCTGAAACTGGTCAGATTAGTTGCCAAAAGTGACAAGTTCATCAATACAAGAGTCAAGATGAGCACCAATAAAAGGGAATGAAAGAAGAAAGCAAAGGCAATCATGCCACAGAAGGAAAAGAGATAAATATGCAAAGAATGGGATTTCTAATTAAATTAAGGGAGTGGAAAACATTGATGTAGGAGAAATGAGCCAGGCTGAGGACAGACAGTGAAAACTTGTACGATAAAAAGAAACGGGAAAAAAAAGTGAAAAATAGGAAGACAAATATAGGCAAAGGATATCTAAGAGCAAGACACGTCAGGATGCAGGGAAGAAGGTCAAAAAGAGCAAGAACATGAGGAAGTGGAAGGAAGCAGCCTGGATTAGGAGAGGTAGAGACCCCCCCTGAGCAGGAAGCACAGAGACCCAAGTTTTTAAGAAAAATACTTAGGCTTTGAGGATCAACATATCCTTCCTTTAAACTGTAATTAGAAGGCAACAAGAAATGGGATGACACTTTAGAGCTTGTGGCTTTTTGGCTATGACTCATGATTTCTGTATCAGACTACAGCTGATGACTTAGTAATTATAGGCCTCATTTTTCTGCTTAGGAAAGGAAAGAGAAAACTGTAAAAATGTTAAGAGAATACAAGGAAAATTCTTAGAGATGTTTCTAGACCCACAGCAATCGGGACTTTCCTCCCCTGTGCCAATCTTTTTTCATGCCTTCTTTTTCCTCCATTCAACACTTCATGGAAGTTACTCCTAATTTTGAACAGTCATAAGCATTTTCTGTCTATTGCACTAAGTAAAGGTAATGACTAAGAGGTCTTCTGTATTAATACCTTGCTACATTTTGTAATAAAAATATTTTAAATTGCAAATTAACAAATCCATGCTACCTTAGCGCTACTTCCTAAGATATAATTACATGGTCATTGTCTTGTCTCACTTCTATTCTGCACAAGGCTGTGATCAACATAGGATTTTTGTGTGTTCCACTGCTTGCTCTCTTCAGCAAACCTGTAAGTTTTCCTTGGGATCACATCAATTTTTGTTACTCTAAGATAAATACTGTGGTAGTTCTGCATCTGCAAGTACTGCTGGACACCAATCTCTTCTGTAGATGCTTAAATAAATACAGATGCTGCACTCATTTTCCTCAGGCCTGTACAGGTATCAACTCTTTCCAAAAACAGTGTGAATTCACAGAGTTCACGGGTCTTGATTTTTATTGTTTAAAATTTCTGTTACTCTGATCACATTTTAATTTTTCCCAGAGCCACTCAACTGCCTGCTCATTCAATACATATGTGTGCTCCTGGCAGAACTGTGACTCCATTCAAGTCATGAGCAGTTTCCCATCACTTTTGATGGATCCAGAGCTTCAAGCAGGTTACAGCTTTTCTAAACTGATAAGTCAGCACTATTGGATCTGTTAAGAACTATCACCAGCTGTTAATAAACTCTCTCAAGTAAATGAAAAAGGAGTTCTCTTAATTCTTCTCTACCTCAGCTATGTCTTAGCACTATACAAAATGACTCATCTCCTTTTGTTCCTCTTAAAGTGCACAGTAATAAAATACAGTAATGCAATCATAGTTGCATGTGTCATGCAAGCTGTTTTAAGGTTTTATCAGGAATAAAACAATATTGTCTCCTTATTTGATCTGATGCTGTAATGTGATAAACTAATTCAGAAACAAAGAGCAAACACTCCTCAGTTTCTTTTTAACAGATATTATGAAAAAGCTTCTCCACTTTCATGTTCATTGCCAACATGGATGCAGGATGTTACATACCTTTAATCCTCTTGTTACCTGCAACATTCCTACTGCACACTTGGCAAACACAGTCAGGCTTGGGTAAGGCTCATCCACAGCTCTGCTGCTGTGCAGGTCATTTGTGCTGTAACTCTGATCCTGTCCTGCTCTGAATCACCCTGTTCAAGGCTCTCTCTCTTTCTCTCTTCCCCTCTGTCACATCAAACACTGCTACTGTCTTCCTTTTCAAAGCTCTGTGCTCCCCCAGTCCCACCCATCACCTCTCACTGGGCACTGTGGGGTAAACTATCACCTCAGCCAGCCCTGAAGCTGGACTCCATCACCTATTCCAAACCCCTATTACCCATCACCTATTCCAACCCCCACCCCCACCCCCCCCCCAAAAAAAAAAGCATCTTTGTTCTTTCTCCA
Organism: Agelaius tricolor; assembly: GCF_023055355.1. Lineage (NCBI taxonomy): Eukaryota > Metazoa > Chordata > Aves > Passeriformes > Icteridae > Agelaius > Agelaius tricolor. The sequence goes on along the minus strand of NW_027269262.1, from coordinate 42,574,994 downwards.
GCAATGCCCCACAGGGACATGATATTAACTCTCCACAACATCATGGCAGATGTCTCATTTTTCACTCTTCAACTGCTGCTAACAACGACAGCTAAAATTCCATTTTCCTTCCTAAAGCAACATTTTTACTGAATTAGACAAGAAAATCTCTGTTAAAGTCTTATCATTTACTTTAAGTCATTATTAATACCAGGGGCCCACAATTCCTCAAAGTTCTTCTTTCTAAGTTCAAATTTCAATGTTTTCCTTCGGAGTAAATGCAGTTTTCAGACAACACCAAATCAGAGTTCATTCGTTCACTGCATACTTACCATCTTCAGTATTTCTCCATACAAATATAGGCAAACAAGGTCACTTATCCCTGTTGGCAATTTCCTTCCATTTCTTTTGTGCAGACATTTGAAATATGCATTTTTTAACCAAATACATTATTTTGTTATGCTGAGATCTTTTCTTTGCTTATTTTGTCTTCACTACCAGAACTGCCTACAATAGGATGCCCAGCATCTGCTGATATTCACAAAGAGCCCACATAACCCCCAGTGCATGGGATGCATCCATATGAGCCATGACTGGAAGCCTTCCAGTTCATGCTTACGTACTGGGAACCACACTGATGACAGAAAGCCTGGCATAAATAAGGCCTGAGCTTTCTCTCTTCCACAGATCAATAGAGCAAGAAGAGATAAAAGTATCAACTCACTGAGGCTCCTCTCTGCTGTCTAGTAGTATTTTCTTCCTACTTGACATCCAATATTAAAATACCTATATAGGCATCTATCTTAAAACTCTCACACAAGAAAGTGAGGCTCAATACATCAAGCCTTACTATTCTTAAATGCAGATGTTTCTGAATATCCTTGAATTAGATTTGAATTCCAAACATAATTAAGTCATCATCCTAAAGGTACTATTTGTTTAGCACTATTCATAGCAACACCTCTTTCAAAACTTCAACATCAAGAAAGGCTACTTCCACCCATCATCTTTAAGAAGGGTCAACAAAATTAGAAGAAAAATGGTAGTATGTTCATTTTCCACTAAAAATCATGCATTTTCTTCAGTAATCTACCAGAGACTGACAGATAAGAACATCTTCATGCACACAAGTTGAATTGCATTTATTCATCCTGTTTCTCTATTCTTGCTTTCCAAAACCTGGGCACACAAGGATGTAAGAGGGACATGGAAGTCATTAAAACTGCCAAGACAACATAAACTATTCTTCTCCAGCATGTCTCACCCTGAGCCCTCCAAGTCCCATGAAAGCCACCATGCAGTCAACTTCTCTGTGATCTTTTTGATGCAAAGCCAGAATACTCCATGCATTATGCCCTCCTGCTGAACAGCTGGCAGATTTCCAAGACAAAAATCTGCATAGTACTCGCTTCTGGTAAGACCAGCAGTAATTTCCCTGTGTGTTTTCTCTCTTAGGGCTGGAGGACGAGGCAAAAGAAGGGCCACTGACACTACCCACAGCTCAGGGTCTTGGGAGGGAAATGAAGGCCAAGAAGAGCCACAATTATGCCAGCCCTGAACAGCCAACAGCTGGAAGTGAGCCCAACCTGGTGTTCAAAGTATCCTTCTTTGCCACCTTCCAAGATCCCCATGGCCTGCTCCTCTTCAGGAGCTCAGTGCAATGCCCAAAGTCAGTGGCCACCTTTGCTAAGCCAGGGATGTGGCACTTACAAAACATGCAGGGAAACCCCTCATTTTACCAAACCCACTTACCCCCAAAACTGTTCTGTTTCCCACCTTTGGTAAGGAGGTGGCACAGCCTCCGTGCTGAAAAGCAAGAGCTCCTTATCCAGCTTGCAGCAATGGCACAGCCCCAATGAAACAGCCTCTGGCACCCTACAGTATCCCGGTGCCCCCAGATCCTGGGCATGGTGTCAACTGCCAGCTCTTGTGTGGGTTTTCTGCTCCTCTATCTATCGTTTCATTATTGCTTCAGGTTTATAAAAACATGTGTAAATGTGGTTCTGCAAGAAGAGAGCTTGGAGGAGTTTACCCCAACTCTCCCAAACGTTTAGCTCAAACATTTTAGCTCATTCAGCGGTTATTTTTTTATTGCATCTGGCACTTTACTGGATGCCACCCTTAGCTCTTTTCATATAAATTACAAGTTACAATGACTGCTAAAGCACTCATTAGTCAAAATAAATTCTACACTGCATCTCCAATTCCACCATGGGTATTTTGAAGCAACCCACACTTCTGTGGCATTTAGATGTCACTAAGACAACCACTGTGTGTATTTTGCATATTCATGCAAAATCTTTCTTTCTTTCCTACTTTGGTCCTGGAAAAGCAAAAAGGTTCATATTGCTCTGTAAAAACATGGCTTCATGTGCATCTCTAGAGCAAACTGTGACATGACTGCGTTTGCTCCTGACGTTGCCCGAGCCCCACTGACAGGCGTGACTGATCACATCGTTCGTTTGCCACAGTCCTGGACAAAGCCCGAATGTTCACTACCCAAAGACACCATTCTTCAGGGATTCCTTTATTTGCCCACACAGGATTCTGTTGTTTACTAAAATGGAAACTAACAGCCAATATTTGTTCCTGTGAATTATCCAAACCTATGCACCAACTTACACCTATACGTTTTTTATGTATTGCTGGAACAAAACAGCTTTACAACTCAGAGCATTAACCTGCAGAACCCCTATTGCTCTAACAAACCTCCTGACACAGGCATTTAAATCTAAATTGTCTGCAATACAAAGGCAGGAATCCTTCCTGATCCTCCTCTTGTCAGGGATTCAGGTGATATCAATGGTGACATTAATAGGAATAATTGGGCAGCATTTTCATCCTTCATCTTTTTACTTCTTTTTAACCAAAACCTTCTATTTTTTTAAGATAATGAAATATTAATAGATCACATAGATAAAACTGGAAAGATCTGAAAATCAGTTTGGTTTTATTTAAGGATGTGATTCAATTCAAAGGGCATTTTCCGTCCCACTGTCAGCGAAACTCATCTCTTTCCTATCTCAAGGACATTTTCCTTCAATTTCTATGTATTGTTATTTGGAATTTTAAGTATTGAGCATGAACTGGTAAACTGTTTCACAAGAAACTGCTTTGGAAAAATACCATCAGTTTCTGCATAATCAGTACTTCTTTCTAAGAGAACTTTAATTTGTATCTTGAAAGTAAAATTACTGTGACCATACTGCTTCAGGGCCTGTTGTGTTGTGCTGCTCCCCAGGCCATAGAGCCAGAGCACTGGTTCTTCCTAAGCTTTCACCAGTGCAAAGAGAACACAGGAGTCTACAAACAAACATCTATTCCAGAGGCTCAAGCTGTAACTGGCTGAGGAAGCACATTAATCATCATGTAAAGAGAATGCAGTGAGCAATAAGGAAAATAATAGGAAGAGATCAAAAGATACCAACGACAAGCAAGCCTTCTGTCAGCTCCTCAATATTCAGTATAATGAACTTCCAACATTCGATGCATCACATATATAACAATTTCCAGTGAAAACCTGCTCCAGGTTTCACAAACCAAAGAACACAAAAAATCCCTTGTGAAAGCTTAGAGGCTGAGCGACCTCTGTTTCCAAAGTCTGTTCAAAGTTAGGAAGATGAGAAAAGCCAGGGGCAGGGAGAGGACCCCAGGAGGAATCCTGCCTCTTTTCAAATCCAGGCACCTACCGGCCTGCAGCTGATGGAAAAGCGAGTTCACCAAGGATGCTTTAGGAATGGACAGCTGGCAGAAAAATCCCTGCCTCCCCTTTTCTATTATAGGCACTGGAGGGGGTACTCTCCCTGGGATAGCTCCCGCCTCCTGCTTTCCTGGCAGGTCTTCACAGACTGGTTATCTTTGTTTAGGTACATAGACACACTCTCTTAAGATTCTCAAGATATAAGCACAAACATGTGGTGTTATACAAAATAATACATACGCTAATAAGGTGAAAAAATAAAAATAGACAGGGCTGGAATATTTAAAATAATCTCATCCATCCAAAAATTTAGATGCGGTATCAGCATACATAGGTTAGCACATGTTGACTAAAACATTTTCACAGTAAAGCTTTAGCATAAAATAAACATGCTGGATATCAGTGAGGGGCCTGAACTTTATATCCAAGTATATTCAACACTCTCCTACAGCCAGTAATGATATTGTGTAAGAGGAAATAGGGTAAATCCACCAAAAGCAAGAAAAAAAAGCCACAAAAGAAAGAAATAGATAGTAAACTAATGCATTTTCTGCAATAGGAAAGAGAAAAGAAAAAGTCTTGATGTCATCTCAAAAGACTGTAAGCAAAAGCAGCACACGACATGCAACACAGAACTCTTCAATGTGCTTGTGACATGCAGATGCCTTTGGTCAGGAGAGCATTTTCCTGGAATTTCTGGGTGCTGGTCTGGCATTTAATTAACATTACAAAGACCTGGGTTTTAAAACAATTTTAAAAGCACACCAGATCACATTTAAATGGAAGTCATTATTAGACTCATTACAATTGCAGAACTAAATGATGTCCTTTCTTCCACTAAATATATTTTGATATTTGCATGTACCACTAGCTCCAAACTGGATTACTGCAACTCTCTGCCAAAAGACTTTTCAGACAGGGACTGTATCAAAAGGCTTCATTAAATTGTAACACCAGGCATAATATTCGTGCTCTAAATGCTGAGGGCTCCATTAATCCCATTTTGTGAATTTACCACTGCCTTCTGATTCACACAACTTTAAAATGCTGAAACCTGTCTTCTCGAAAAATTCTGTGACGTTGAATGTGGTCTAGGCTGATACTGGGGAATACCATCATGTATTGGCCACATCCTTCTGCTCCCCGTCTTTGATTTCTTTTCAGAAATCGAGCTTTACTTGCAACAAAAAAAATACTGCTTTCCACATTTAAAATCGGAAGCTTTGAAAGGCTGAGAAACAGACATGCGCCCTCATTTTCCTTTCCAATGCAAAATACGCTTTCCTGGGCATTTTAACGAAACAGATGGTAGGTGCTAAGCCCCTGTACACGGCTTTCTCACTTACTTAGTGTCAGCACACATCTAAATGGATATATTTCTAATGGGTGCCTTTTGATGCCCAACTGTTCCGGGAGCCCCTGCGGGATGCGCGGCCCGGCCGGAGGAACCCAGCGAGCGGGGAGCCCGCAAGAGCGGCGCTCCCTCCCGGTGTGCGGATGACACGGGATTGATTACGCACCAGGAGAGACGACGCAATTATAAAACACTGGACCGGCATTCGCCTGCCCGCACCCGCACGCAGGCGACCGCATCCCAGGAGAGCGGTTCTACCTTTCCACGCACGACACCGAGATGCCGCAGGGACACAGACACACACACACAGAGACACACAGACACACACACACACACAGACACACAGATGCACGCAGACCCCCCACGGCAGGACCGAGGAGCCGAGCGCTCGCCCACCGCGACCCTCGGGCGGGAAGGACCGCCACGTCCCGGACAAAGGCTGATGGAGACGGGCGCCCGACCCCCGGCTGCTGCCGCCGGTGGCCCCCTGGCCTTACCTGCGGCGGGCGGGGGCGGCCGGTCGGGCTCGTCCTGCTCCAGGGTGACGGCGCCGTCCCGCCAGACGCGGAGCTGCGCGGCCGCCGCCCCCAGCCTGGCGGCGGGGGTCTCTCCGCGGCGGGCGCGGGCGCGCAGCGAGGCGCAGCACTGGTAGCACACGGCCCACGCCTGCTCCTCGTTGATGGGCTGGTTGTAGAGCCGGAGAATCTCCTCCAGCGACAGCGCCTCCGGCTGCCCGCCGGACCCGCCGCCGCCGTCCTCCTCCTCCTCGGCGGCCGGGCGGGAGGCGCCGGGCTGGGGCTCCATGCCCTGCGTCCGCCGCGGTGCTCCTCGCTCAGTGACCGGCCCCGCCGCCGCGGCAGCGGCTGCTGATGCTGCTGTTTGCGCTGATGCTGCTGCTGCCGCTTGTGCTGCTGCTGCTGCCGCCCGGTCCCGCTGTGCTCATCCTCTCCGCCCCGCTAGTGCCACCAGGCCGCCGGACGGACAGCCCGGCCCGCGCGGCAGGCAGCAGGAGCCAGGAAACAGGCAGGAGTCAGGAGGAAGGCAGGCACAGGATCGGCGCCCGGTCCGCCCGCTGCCGCCGCCGCCGCAGGGGGAGCGACAGCTCATAGCAACGCAATGGCGTCCTCGTCCTCGCCCGCCCCCGCCGCGCGGCGCCGCCCGCCGCCGCAGCGCCCCCTGCCGGCCCGGCCGCCATGGCGGGCGCGGGGAGCATTCACTCGGGGCTGCCACGGCAACCGAGCCCGCAGTGCTGCCGAGCCCTCCGCTTCGAGCTCCGCCGGAGACACCGACAGACGTGCGGCACTCCTCCCACAGCCCCCGGGCCGCTGTTTCTGCGCCGTGTATTGGGAACCACCACCCTCAGAAACAAACAACTCCCGGCGGGACGCGGAATGACACTCCCTGCACCCCCAAGTGTTGAACACTTGACACCAACCCGCGCCATCACGGATACAGCGAAACATACTAGCAGGGCCCCGCTTTCATAGCGGGAGGGCGAGTGCCTTTGAATTACAGGGTCTGCACTCCCAAAGCAATCATTTCCTCCGGGAAAGCTCCATCCTCGGCAGCAGCAAGGCTGGAAGCGTCCAGGGTACATAGAGAGGCTAGCAGAGTTAAACCACCTCAATCTGAAAAGGGAACAACAAGGAAATCGTCTTCCAAGCAGCTGGGAGCTGATGTCCCTGCCTCTGAACACACCTGGGCACCAGAAGGGCACGGCCCTTCATGCCAGCTTCGCCCCAGGTAATATCTGAGCACTTTCACGCAGAAAAACATCAGACTAAACACTCTGCAGCTCACACCGAACATTCTCTGTTTCTTTCTTTAGTGTTGTACCTCTCAGATGTGAAAGGAAACTCAAAATCCCCAGTTCGCGCCTGCTCCTCTGGGAGCCGGGAGGGTGTGAGGGACAGCGCCGGGGGTGCCCCCTGCCGTACAGGAGCGGTACTGCACCTGGGCAGGGCCCCGCCGCCCGCGGCAAGCAGCCAGCGCCTCTCTTCCCATTGCAGCTCCTCTCTTCCCATTCCACTTCCAGCTCCTCTCTTCCCATTGCAGCTCCTCTCTTCCCATTCCACTTCCAGCTCCTCATTTCCATTCCCATTCCACTTCCAGCTCCCCTCCTCCCATTCCACTTCCAGCTGTACTCAACGCAGCTGCTTCTTTCCTCTTTCCTCTTGTGTAACATACAGCACTGCGTACAAGATACAACTGGTACTTAAACAATGCTGTTGAATTTGGCGATATTCACCATGCAATACGATCCAGCCTTTCAGGCTACATTTAGATACAAGGAAATTGGGGGAGAAATTGTACTTGTGAAGCTTTTATCACCATCCTGTATGCTGTAGAGCAGGCAGACTTGTAAAGTTAGCAGCAGGGCCAGTAAGTACATTATGTACTATTAGAGTCCTAAATTTAAAAAACCTCAGTGCTGCCATAGGAAGTATTTAACACCTCTTGAAAAAAGATACAAATGGTGTCACACTGCCATAGTGCTGATTAAATGTACATGCAAAATGCCAACATTCACTCCTGCTCTATCTGTTGCAAGATTCTCTAAGGTAATTTTTTTGGTCCAGCACCAGCAGAAAAGAGCTACCTCTTTCTTACAAGGACAACCAAAGGAGGTGGTCACGGGCTATCACTGACACAGAATGGCTTCTACAGAAGGAACCAAACAGTTTCAGATTTTCCAGCCACAAGAAGAGATGCCTGGAGTCCACATGGGGAAAAACCTGAGAAGTTTGGTATGGAAAAGTTCAGTAAGGCCAACAAGCTTGCCATTTTCCAAAGCATAAAGACCTAAAGATACTCAGCAAAATCATCACCCATGACAAAAATCACAGATAGTTAATTAAGTACAGATCTGAGCATCAGAATTAGACAAAATCATGAATGGCTGTTAAGCAAAACGGCCTGGCTACAACTTCTACCTCAGAAACTTCTTAAGGTAACAAGAGGCAAAAGGCATCAGGTTTAACTACTTTATCTAACCCATCATAGCTATTCACATCTTCAGGTATCCAAGTCTTAATGATTATTTTTGAAATAAATCCATATATTATTAAATTCACAGATTAACAAGTTTACCTTTATCTGAATGAACTGCTCTCAGAAGCTGAATGCAAAAGTTACTGTAAGATCCACGAGAGGCAGAAATAAATTTTGTTGTCTGAAGGACACATGCCTAAACATCAGTATTTCTGGATCTCAGTCACTCACAAAGTACACACTGTACATTACAGGAACAGGTGAGGTAGAAAAGAGTCTCTTACTCTGCAGAGGTAAAGCAGCCCTAAACAAACTTTTAAACCAATTCAGAACTGCAAAAACAAGCCAATGTTTTTTGGACACATTTTAGTTACATGACTCACATTTCTATAAATATAAAAAGTAACTTTTATTACAAAGAATAAATTCTCTTTATAAATACAATCATTACTGTGTACACAATCCCCTTCAATACACACATTGTGGTGTTCAAAATCAGTGGCATTTATATAAAATACTATATTCGTTTTTAATGGAATCATTTTACACCCACATACATTATTTTGCAGCACTAAAAAGGTATGAACAATTTGAGATTTTTTCAAAGGACAGAGCGGTATTTACAAGCAAACATAATCCAAACAGCACACGCAGATTCAGGGTATGCAAACACTCGTACACGAACTGCAAGTCGCACTTGGTCTCCCCTACAACAGATTATTTCTTCACAAAAAGGAGACCTATATGACAAAAAGAAGCACAAGAGTAACAGACAATCCTAAGATATTGTTGAAGCTTTTAATTACATTGTGCAATTTTTTAAAGTGTGACTAGCATTTAAGTAAAAATGAATATCATGAGTTTGTCATTACAAATGATAATATCGTTCTATAGTGCAAGGGCTGTTGCCTTGGAGGAAAATGACACCACCACTCATCATTTTTAAGAGGTACAGAGAAATTAAATTAACTCCTCATTCTTCAATTTAATACACAAGAAGTCTATCACCACTGAATCACCAACATAACCTAAAAGCTCTGTACCTCATGATCCATTACACACACCACACCGCTCTTCCTCCAGCTCTAACCTAAGGAAATTCATTTTCTTTAAAATTCATTATTAAAAAAAATAAACTATTTAGTTTTAACATATACCTGTATCTTTACACTTAGACTTACCTAAGACAGGTGGCAAATACTCTCCTGGCATTCCTGTGCACAAAATGGATGGGAAACCCTTTGAAGGTGTGACCATCAGGTACCGCTCTCCTTACGGCATCCTGAAACTCCTCATTCCCTGCAGAAACACCTGTTGTGCGCTCCAGCTCATAGGCTGCTAATGCTTGTGACAACAGATAGGACAGCTGGTCATCCCAAACAGTTGAAAGGCCAAGATCCTGGGAGGCAAGTCACAGAACAATGAGAGCTGTGCAGAAGGTACATCAGGATATGCCTAAACTTGCCTACTGTATAGATTAAAATAAATCCAAGAATCTTTGTATTGGTACTTAATGGCAGTGAATTCATGAAGCAGTGAGATTGGTGTATTGACTCACACACCAACTAGGAGCAGCAACACCACCACCAGAAGCAAGTGACACCACAAGTGTCAAACATTTATCAAGGAATGAAGTTAAACTATTAGACTAAAACATAAGGTCAGCAGAGTTGAAACCAGATGTTTCAGCTACAACGTCTCGATATGAAATGTAAGAAGATATGCATAAATACACAGCAAAACTATGGAAAATATCAACTAAGATTCACCTGACATTTTTTCAAATGTCTCATGGAAAACCCTTTCTGAAAAAATGATGCACAACAGCTCCCCGAAACACAAAGGCACCTTCTTTCTACCATCTATCTTCCCACCATGTACATGCACCTTCCTCCCAGCATCCCAAATGCAAAGAAGTAGAAAAATCTTCTATGTATGTATTCAACACTGCATCAGACTCATACTCTGAGAATTACTTTGCTACCCTAAAGGCTGAGCATTGTGTGGGGAGATAAAACAGAAACAATCAAAAAAACTCCTTAAAAACAGACATAAGCTAACAGGGACTTAAAATATCGTTGCCTTCACGTCCAGCACAAGAAGTATCATTTCTGGCACATTATGCCTTGTAAAAATCCTGGTAAAGGACAAAACTAACTTCTAAAAGTATCTCAGATTTTGTAAAGCAGTCAGAGTAAGATCATGAAAGCTGAAAGCCTGCTTTTAACTAGGAACCAGAAACATTTGTGCTGGATTGGCAAAGCCCACTAATAACTAGATTTCATCTTCCTGGTGCTTTTAGAGACCCCTCATGGGTGGTCTGCAGGTGTCAGTAAGCTGAAGATCACAGACCCAGAATGAGGGGCAAAGGCAGGGTGGGGGGAAAAGCCCACACATGAGGCTGTGGATCACCACTGCAAATAATAGTCTAAAACAGTTTATTACAGTCTTCCCAAACATTTTTTTTCAGTTGTTTCACTTTTCCCATATCACATTTCTGCAAAAGCTGACGGAAAACACATTGCAAAGATACAAGTATGTGAACTAGCAAATGGCTATCCAAAACAAGTACACAATTAACACAAGAACCTCTGTTACCATGACAGATCACTGCCAATCTTTCTCACCTTTCTGTGTTCAGAGACCAGTATCCTCAGCTGCACTTCCATCTCGTTGCTTGTCACAGCAGCATCTATTGTAGAAGCACACAGAGGAGGAAAAGGGGGAACTGAAGACGTTGCTCCAGGAGCACATACAGATTTTATTGCTTCTCCACTCATGGGTTTCCATTTGGATTCATCATGCAGGTCAAACACACACACCTCCACAGCATCAGAGGGCTGGCAATTTCCAAGGAACTTCTCATGGTTGAAGATACAACCAATTGTGCGGTATGGATACAGTGGCTTGGGTTGCTCAGCTAGGGGAGGGTCATCAGGGTTGATAGGTCTGTGGATGTACCTACTCAAAAAGATTCAATTTCTCATTAATACAACTTCTTTCAAGGCAAGGTAAAGAATATTTGGATGGCACAGGTACAGCCATTTTTCCTTTAAAAATACAAGCCAAGTTTGTCATTAACTTTTCCACCCAAAATGGCATTAATTTGTTTACAGAAATGTTATTGTATACGCTTTGGAGGCATAATATACAACCAAATACTACATCATTTTTAGTCTTTAAATCTAGAAAAATAAGCTGTTTAATCAAACAGTTAAATTTTGCAACTATAAGAACATGCTCATACAGTTTCCCTGCTATTCATCACATTTAGGGAAATACACCTGCAAAGGCTAATCACAGGATACACAAACAGTGGCAAAAGAGAATTGCTTGTTTTGAACACTGGAAAGAACATGTTTCAGAACCTTTAGTACACCAAACAACTACATGTGCCCTTCTGAAATGACTCAAGCCAAGGGAAAATCTCAGAGAACTCAGAGAGATTTCTTCAGGGGGAAAAAAAGTAATGCAACACTGATTTCACTGATGAAATCATGCAAAAAATATGGGTTCCTAAACAATCATGTCAGATTTCATCTCCTTTACAAATGATTGCAGCAGTAACATTGATGGCAATCAGCTGCCATAAGACACAAAACAATTACCATACAGTATTAAGGACACTAATATATTACAAACCGATGAAATACTTCCCCTCACACTGAATCAGTTATTTTCCAAGCAAAAGCACTAGACAGAAAAAAAATTCAAAGACAAACATCACCTGGATTACATGACAGGATATGAAGATTTAAAAAAACCCACAAGAGCAGAAATACCCTACACAAACCTCAAAATACACTGTTCTGTTTTCTTATATTCTTTTTACTCACCTATGTCCTGTTAAGCTCTCCCAAAATGTAATTGTTCCATCAGATCCACAAGTCATTACCCAAGTATGGGGGACTCCTTTTGCTTTTGTTCCAACACACACAAAGGCTTCCAATCCAAACCCAAGAAGAAGACTACACAGAAGATTAGCATGGTCTTCACAGTCACCCTAGACAGTAAATATCAATAAATATTATTATTAATAATAAAACCTTAAAGAAATAAAATAGTGGTATTTATCAAACCACCATTTAACAAGTTATGTTAATCTCCTATTTATCTAAAGAATGTATCAAAAGTCAGGATTTTACTATTTAAACTAGATAAGTTTTGGTTTTCTGTAATAGAATAAATGAGTTTAAAATTAATGTTCTAATGATAGACTGTTGATAATGTTTGTTCAAGTATAGTGTATGATTAACACTGGGAAATATTTCTTATGATTACAGAGATACCTTCAAGAAACCCAAAACCAGAATCTATTGACCATGACAACAAAAAACAATGTTCTAATTAAATGTAAAAATATATATAAGGCAAACACCTGAGGTAAGACTAGAAATTACGCAGTATTTTTACACAGTTAGGAATTTTTTCACTTAATAAAATGTAATTCTACTGGTATTTCACCTTCTTGAATGTGCTGTCAATCTTCAGAAACTAGACAAAGATAAAACAAGGCCCCCCACAGATCTAACTGTAAAACAGCTGGGAATCATGTGCAGCTGTTTTTTTCCTTCAGTCAGGAAAACATTTATCTCATAAACACATTACTACCACTGATAATTCACAGAAAACAATTTCCAAATGCAATGTCTAATATCTTTTGTCTCTCGAGCTCTTTACAATTGTTAGCTGTAAAGTAAGAACAAAAATTGCTCAAACAATGAAGGCTTCATAACACAAAGTACAGCATTCAGAAGCAGAACAGTAAGGCTTTTTAGTCAAATAACTATTCAGAATGTTGAAAATGTAAAATTCAGAGTTCTTGGATGTATCAAAACAACACAATCTCGCCCTACCACAGTATAAAAGTGAAATATGCAGAAAGGTAAGTTTAAACAAGTCTGTAGTGAACCTCTGTTATTTTAATAAGACTATACAACTTTCCACAAGAAAAATAATGGTGTCTGGTGTCTCAGGGACTAAATTCAGTTATTTTCCATGCAGTTTTCCATTTCTGCCTTGAAGGAACACCTTTCTCTGTGCCTCCAAACACAGCAGTCCTCAAAGTCCCTACTGCCATCTCCATCTGAAAGCCAGTGAGCAGCCAGAGCTGCCTTTATAGGGCACCTATGCATCATCTGATATTCAGAGACAATAGCCAATGCCTGTTCTACGTGGTCTTGGAGGCAGGTCTAAAATCTGGGATACAGCTTCTGCTGCCCTGAACACATCTTTTAAATGCAAACACATCAGTGATGTAATTTTTGAAGGTGGAAGTATCTCCATGGCAATGAAAAGCACTGACCACTCCAAAGAGGTATCAGTAGTGATCACTGGTACTTCTGCTCATAAAACAGAAGAGCTATAAATTAGAACCAGTTACAATTTGATTTGCTTTTTGATTAGAGTCATATGATACAAATGTCAGACCAGCAAGAAACAGGCTGAAACATCTAGTGAAGATTCCTGTCTTGCAAAAATGGAACATAAAAACCATCAGCATATTTCAGTCCATCTATTGAAAAAAAAAAAAAAACCACAAATCCAAAACAAAACCAAAACAAAAACCAACAAAAAAAAAACCCATCAAATCAACAAAAGAGACTAAAGAGACTTTTTCTACTCTTCCTGGATTAGTCCAGAATTTTAACTAGTGTCCTGCACAGTAGCAGGGATTCATTGGATGACAATAAGTGTTCTTAGAAATGCAACAGAAGAGATGAAATTTCAGTGTCAAAGATATGCATTGACAAATGGACCCCAAGTACAGTAGTAAAGGAAGTCTGCTCCAAAGCCTTCTTGTCTGTAAGAATCCGTGTCTCTCGGGCTGTTGTTTTGAGTCCACTCTGGCTAGCTATGGACCCTGGCTCACACAGTCTCACATAGACGGAAGCAAAAGACAAGAAACGCTCTTCTCCACTTGGGGACGAGTGGCATTAGCTTGGGAAGAGACACTTCAAGCTCCAGCAACCTTCCAGGTGGAAAAGAGAGCATTGCCTTGGTGCAGGGGACTTTTATACCCGAGGAATGGGGGCAGCCAATGGGATGGCATTGAGGAGGGGCGAGGGGCCAGACCACCAGGGGGTACAGCAGAGGGGTGGATGAGGGAAAGACCATGCGACGGGAGAAGGGAAATAACAATCTACAAGACATAACATACTCAGTACACATTTTGAATCATCCAGTGCAAAACAACAACTAAATAAACTATTTAGTGCAATACAACACTTGTCTACTATTTATCACCTGTTTCTCCTTAAAAACACCTCAAGGGCAACTGCAACAGAACCACCCAAATCTGATTTTAATGCATGCATTTGCAGCCTGTTTTAACCTGCTGCCTTGGGTTAGAGCAGGCCACCAGCCCCGCAGTGCCACAGCAGGGCACAGTCACGCACCTTGTTCCGGCACAGGAAGGCGAGCAGCGTGCACCACTGCTCCTGCTTGCCGCCGCCGCCGCCGATGACGGGCGCTCTCTCGTGGCCCAGGACGCTGACGAAGCGCGCTGCCTGCCGCGGCGTGTCCAGCAGCCGCCCGGCCCGCAGGGGCCGCACGAACGAACACACCGGCCGGTTCGCCCCGTTCTCGTCCTGAACATGGAAACGGGGTTATTCGCCAGCGCGAAAGTGTCCCAGAAACGTTAATCTGAGCTTAGATTGTTCTTCCTCTGGGATGTATCCTCCCTGGAGTAAGTATCACTCAGAAACAGTAAGACACGAAAATACCCCCAGAATTAGGACGCAAGACCACTAAGACCATTCATTTCGAGACATCACAGATTTCAGTGGGGCTCTGTCACTCACAGGGCATTCTGGACTAAATGTCTGAAAACCAGGAACAGCACAGGCTGCAATTAATTTTCTCAAATGGGTGAGGAACTGTTTATTCTCTACTTACTGTCAATTTCCACATTATCATCAAGTATAAAAACAAGCCAGAACAAATCTCACACACCAAATTCCACAACGACCACAAAAAAACCCTCCCCCAAAAACATTAAAACATTCAACAACTGATTCTAGAGTTAAAAAGGTGTCTATTTGCTTCTAAATTTGAATATCTCTTTTCATAACACAAGCAAGCAATAAAAATTACTCAAAATGAAGTAACTAGATCTATTAAGCAACTAGATCTAGTAACTAGATCTAAACTAAGCAATAATACTAAGAATTTCTAAGTTCTTGTAAAAATGAAAAAATAAGATGACTTTTAAAAATCTGTTTTATTACATGCTGCAGGCAAATACTATGATTATCATCTATTAAAACTATTTCAAGGAACATAGAGGACTTCTGTTCCTCACTGGGCTAAACTGGTACTTTCATGCTCATATATATTTTAAAAGGGATCAAAGCCTTTTGAATCTCTGCAGCTTCAGGAGATTATGGTCTCATATTTTTACTGTAGTCACACATTGTCCCCGTTAAGGCTTTGTCATGCTTTTCCAGCAAGCTGATGGAAAAAAAGCATTTATTTGAGGCTGACTGGAATCCTGTTGAAAACTATTTCACAGCTCAAAAGCAATTTAAAAAAACCCCACAGGCAGGATTTATTTTTAAATTTTGTCTCATTTGTATAATGCCTGTTTTGCATTACTCATCTGAAACCTGATGGTAACTACATTATCAAACTAATCTAATTAACTCATTTCTGTTCCCAGAAAGTTTTACTAAGATTTGCTACGGCCAATGGGAAACTCAAGATAAGCTCTATATAGGTACTAAACTAGCAGGGGCCTAGTTCCTATCCTATTTAATTATAGACTTGTTTCTCTTTATACCCTGCCCTGAAACCCTTTAGCCTTTGTATTGGGTCTGTTTGGAAGGGAGTTTGTTTTCTTCACAGTAGCCCTCATAGTGCTGTGTTTTAGATCTGTGACCCAAACAGTGCTGTGAACACCCCAGGGTTTTAGCTGCTGCTGCTGAGCAGGGCTTGTATAGGATCACAGCCACCTCTGCTTCTCATTCTGCCACCACACAGTTGTGGGTTCAGCTGGACAAAAAGCTGGAAGGGGACACAGCCAGGAAAGCTGACCTGATCTGACCAAAGAGATATTCTATGCCATACAGTGGCATGCTCAGCAATAAAAACAGTGAGGGTGGGGAACAGACTTCTTCTAAACTTGCCCCTGCTTGGAGACTATTGGGGCATCTGTCTGCTCTGGGAGAAGGGGACTGACTGTCTTTGTATCAATGTTTTCCCTCCCTTCCTTCCTTCCTTGCTTTCTGTTACTAAGCCACCTTTCTCCCAACACATGAAGTTTTCCTTGCTTTTGCAGTTTTTATTCTTGCCCCCATCCCGCTGATGAGGAGTGAGAGAGTGCCAGGATGGAGGCTCAGCTGCTGGCTGGGATTGGGAAGTTTTCATCATTCCTGTGCACTCCGGGCACAGCCAGAAGGGACGCTGTTGCCTCACTCAAGAGGAGGCACAGATCCCTTCAGGACACTGCTCTGAGATAAGAAGTTACTGTGGTAGGAAAATTGCTACTATGCAGGGTAAATTCACAGCGTGAAAAATGCAAGGATCATAACATTCCTTTCACCGAGGAACAGTTACTGAGGAGTAACTGATACAGTAACTTATCAGACTCAAGTAATTATGACTGTAGTTGTTGTGTGACATAAACCAGAGAGATTGCATTGCAGAGTTCAAATGTTTTGAGGATCTGCTCTAATACATCTAGGAAGTCAATTTTTTGTAATTGTTTTATCTGGTACAAAACTTATCTGAAATAGTTTGTACAGATCACCTAAGTCTCTGACATTTGTGAGTTTTCAAGGACAAGACTGAACAGGCTTTTTAATTTGGTACATCAAAAGTAGTCAGAGCAATCCTCCTGTCTGTATCATTCTCTTAAGCTTCAATAGACAAACAGAAGTTCAATCCTTACAAATTTCATTTTTTTGGAAGATACACCACATTTAGCCCTGACCCAAACATAAGCACATCATAAATCTATACAGATATCACGTATGCATGAAGTTCAAAATAAAATCAAAAGATAACTTAAAGAAAGGATTGGTCTATTTGTAAAATGTACAACCTGTGCAAAGATCTTTACCAGCCTTGCATTGTGGGTAGGCCTGATCTGCAGGTATTCTCTCCACCACTGCTTAGCATACACAAGAAATAAGCGTTCTTTTTCTGCTGTTTTCTGACGTTCCAAAGTGAACTGTAGGTAGGAATAAAAAAAACAATCTTGCACATACTAACTCCAACCAGGAGAAAAAAGCCCATGAATGATGCCTAACGTTTTAAGTTTCATATTTTCCAGATTCTATACTGCATTAGTATATAACTCTGAACTTCCTATAAAGCGTTTGCAAGTTCTCTTCACAGGGTAGTTAGACAAAACAATCCTTTTCCAGCCTGAGAACCAAGGTCACTGTTGCAGCTTCAGGCCCAAAAAGTACAAACAGTGAACTGAGAAAAGCAATCTGAGAAGATGGGGCTTCATAACCTGAAGCTGTAACTGGATAATTAACCCCAATATGTAAATGGACCAGAACTTATAAAAGTGTGAGAATTCGTGACCCAGTGTCCATCTTGGGTGTAGCCATGGCTGGGCTCTTGCACTGCCCAAGGTGTAACCTTTAAAGGCCTTTTAATAAATACCTACTTTATTCCTTTAACACTGTCTAGCCTTTGTTCTAGGCAGCCTCTCAAGGAATCATACGCAATAAGTACATTAACACCATATGTAAAATAAAGCTTAACATTTTAAGTGTATCATGCAAATCCATAGTATTTTTAAATGGAAATCCAATTAGGAAAAACTTCAAGCTGTATTTCTTGTTTGTAGGTTCATATATTAGGCTTGACTGAAGTACTGTTCATTTTAAGTAATGCATTTCTGCACAGAAGGATTGCTTGGATTTTAATGTGCAGAAAAATATCTGCATGCACCTTCAGGCCAACATTTACTGGCTTTCCAAGTGGAACAGCTAACTTGAAATTACTGTTTCACATGGGAAAGAGCAAGAAAGCATATATACTACTTGAAGAAAATTAGATATATTGCATCCTTCTTTTTTCTTCAGAGGTTTTGATACAAGTAATTAGAAAAACCTATGACAGTAATATTTTTAGTAATGTTCAATATGGACAAAGCAGTTTAAAAAAAGAATTATATTTAAATTTAATAGAAAAAAAGAAGTATTAAACATTCAAAAACTCCACAGTCCTCAACATCTACAATTCTATAGTGATCTTCCCCCCCACCAACAAAAGAATAAGTTAGCCCTCCCCAAAATTACTTACTTGAGTACTAGTTATTTCTGAAGAAAGTGTTTTATTAAGCGGTGGATACATTTCCAGTCTGATGTTTAAAACACCAACAGAAACCTTTGATTCTGTACCTTTGAAACGAAATAAATTTTCATCAGTTCTCTCATATTCATTTTGCTTAGATTATTTCAGCCAGGCAGGGGCAAACCATTAAAATATGTATTTTAGCCTTACATAATCACAAAAAGTAACTAAACTTCTTTCAACATAGGCAAAGTAGGAATTTTTACTTAAATTTCAAACTCAAATGAGGCTATAAGAAAGCATAATATACAAAAAAAGCACAGGTGTCGACATCCAAGACAATTATCCAAGGCCCTATTTGCAGCCAGTACTGGGACATATGAGATGAATTCTAGATTGGCATTCTAGAAATGTCTAGAATAGGCATCTAAAATCAAGTCAGAGAATCACACACTGTAAATGTGCCTATTTCTACTGATTACACAAGTAGCTCAAATTTAAATAGGTGGAAATAAGTGGAGTTCATCAGGACACAATTCATTATGAAGGACTCTGGCTGTCATACAAAGAAATTATTCAACTTAGAAAAAACTCCCCAAAACAACAAACAAACAAACAGCAACCCCCCTGAAAATTTTAGATTACATAAACAACAATAAGCATTACAAAACAGATTACAGATGGGTCCATAAGCAATACAAACAGTGGAAACCTTGCATAATAGTTTATCTGTTTATCTGAGATGGAAGCATCCTTTGATGCTCTTGATGCATTTTGTACAATGATAGGATTCTGAAGAGGAGAAAAAGCACTGGATTTATTGGACTGATACCTTATTACTTGGAAAAAAGCTTATGAGAATTAAATTTAACTTGCTCCATAAACCATCTGAGAATTAAACCCAACTTATTGGTTATGCATTTCCAATTCATTATAGAAAATTAAAATCAGAATGGCCTGGGTTGGATGGGATCTGAGAGATCACCTATTTCCAATCCCCCTACCATGGGCAGGAACACCTTCCACAAAATCATGCTGCTCAAAGTTCCATCCAACCTGGCCTTGAGCACTTCTCAGAATGTGGCATCCACAGCTTCTCTGGGCAACTTGTTCCAGTGCCTCACCACCCTCACAGGAAAGAATTTCTTCCTAAGATCTAATCTAAATTTACTCTCATTCAGTTTGAATCCATTCCCCCTTGTCCTGTCATTACCTGCTCTTGTAAAAAGTCTTGTAGGAAGTAATGAGAGACCTAGTCTTTATTCACTAAATCATAACCTAAAAACTTGGGTTGGAACTCCTGAGAAGAGGACTGGGGACAAGTGACACACAAAAATAGACACGTGTACTAACTGCTGAGCACCTAAACCAAGCCATTCAGAAAACACACTTCAAGCCACTGGGATAAATGGAAGCAGAGCAGAGATCCCTTTCTCCAGCAATTACTGGTTTGCTATGAAAGGCACACAAACTCAATTTTACTCCCCAGTGCACTGATCAGATATATTCCTGGAGATGAACTACTGGATTTTTGTTTGGTTGGTTTGTTTCTGACACCTTAACCAGATTTTGCAGATAATCAATAGTGAGAATTCCCAAACATGAGGACCATTTCTACATGGCATCTGGAATACTCATTTTAGCAGCTTGGTAACAGAAAAATCTGACCATTAAGTCTTCTAGGCATTTTCTAAGGATACTTTACAGTTACATCTGAATTGTAGAAAAGAATTAACTAGATCAAAAATACTGCTTCAAGCTTGTAAGCAAGCTCAGTACCCAATATTTTAAGTCATCATAATACGCTCATTTTTCATCCTTACCAACACCCAGGAGTTCCACAGCAACATTTGTTACGCCATTCTCTGCAGCCAAGACAGACCTCCACTCCAAGAAATAGGATGCTACCAGTGTGGTCTCACCAAATGTGTCTGTCTTGATCAGAACCATATGCACTGGGTCACATATAGATAACATAGTGGTTGCATCCACCATCTTGCTTCCATCACCTGCCATTATTAAACCAAAATAAGAAATAATATTATCATCCCGAGTTCTCCTCAGGATTTTAAAACAGTATGCAACAAAATGCAAGGAAGTATAAAGAAAGATCCCGAGTCCAGAAGTGTAAGCAATGGTCCCATCTTTAAAACCATACTCATTTTAGGACAGAGCTACAGAGAGATTACAGAGAAGATAAAATGATTTTTGTAGTTGAGTACTGCTATACAACTAGTTCAGATACACAAAAAATTAAAATGGAATTAACATTTAAGAATTTATAAAGCTGGTCAATTTCAAGTTATTTTAGAGTGAAAAAGAAGGAAAAGAGCAAGAGCAGAAAAAGATCTACAAGTGGCATAACCCAATACAGTAATCAGTTTCCTCAGGAAAACATGACAAAAACCAGGAAAGAAATCCACAAAATAATATCAAACAAAATAATATATAACAAAATAATATATTACAAAATAATATATAACAAAATAATATTTCACAATAACTCTTAGGTAAGAAAAAACCCCAACACCATCAGTTTTAAACCCATAATATTCCTTACCTAGGCTATCTTTGTGTATTTCAAGTAGAAAACCATCCTGAAAATCTGGCTCACAGGCACAGGGTACAGGTTTGGAACGGAAGCGCTGGTTTCGAAAATGTAAACACAGAGTGAAGGTAGAACAGATCTGGCCAGGCAGAGGCTCTGGTTCCTGAAGATGCTCCAGAAAAGCTTTTCCACCCAAAACCTGAAGGTAAAGATACCTCCGTGTTGGGTCAATGTTAGCTGTAAAGCGTAGCAATAAAAATGAAGAGACTACAAACAGATCTTAGAAAGATTAATTTGCTAAATATCAGCTAACAGGAGACTAGCAAAAAAAGAAACTTCTTTGAAACATGCTTAGGAGAAAGTGATTTTAAAATATATGGAAGTTATCTTAGTGTAAAGTAAATGAAATAATAATAAATCATATTTAATGCAACACTGATTGCTGCTGCTTACACGAGTTAACTCCCTGTGGATAAGCAGAGGAAACATCCACCTTTATGCCAGTTCATACTGGATTACTAATTCAGAGTGCAAAAATCATAGACCTCAAATTTGTTTCAAAACTATGATCCAACATTTAAATAAACAAGAAACATACTTTTTTTCAAAACTGGTGGTTCTCTGTCAACAAAATGTGTTGATGGTTTTGGAGCTGAAGTCCTCCCCGTTTCATTCACATCCTGGAATTACAATTAAGACTTTTTAAGGACTCAAAGGATGCAACAGTGCTTTTACCACAGTCTTCTAAAAACTAAAGGATCCTCCATTTCATCTGAATGCCATTCCTTAGGTATGCTCCCTTCTAAAACTGAACAAATATTTTCAGTGCAGTACTATCACCAAAGTGATTTCAGCATATGCATTAATCTTCTCTGCTCCTATGTCTCACATCAGTAAGGTCCTTACAAACCTCCAAAAGCAGCACACTTTCACTTTGTCAAAACACCATGTCAGTAAGAGGAATAAGCAGAAATATTTCCCCTCTTTAAAAGCTACTTACAGTTACAAATTTAAGCTCCTTCATAACATCATCAATGATTCCCCGCTGTCTCAGGGCTCTTATCAGATCTTCCGTGGACAGCTGCTGATGCTCAGGTGCCAGCTCTTCTCGTATAGTCTCAGCAAGAACTTCTCGTATCCTCCCATGGACATCCATCTGAAAGAAAATTCATTTTGTGTTACAAACACCAGCCCTCTGTATGGCAGCAGGTACAACTTACCAATTAAGTTGTAGGCTGTAAGGCTAGGGGGTTTTCCTAAGAACACAGAAATAACTACACCAAAATATTGATCCTTGCAGAACTAATCAAATGAGCCACTATTTTACAAAAGCAGCTCTCCCAGTAAAAAAAATTACAAGCATACAAAACCTAAACATTTTCAGTGCTCTTTGACAGCAATTCATCTTGAACTTCCCTCCTTACAAAAAGGTCTGCAAATCTGTCAACTACAAAATGGCCACTGTTCCAACTTCTCATCTCCCCCAAAATTCAAGCTTAATTTAATACTTCCTTATTTTTTAAGGGGAAAAAATACGCTTTTATATAGGTTAGGCAGAAAAGTTGTAGCTCTCCCTTGCAAGCTTTCCCTATGCTCAAAGGGAAGTCTGAGAATGTCTGCCCATCATCTGAGCCGTGAAAGCAGATGGATTTATAGAGCTGACTCTCACACTGGAAGGATGCTAAGAACACAGCCATCGGGACCTGAAACAGAATCACAGAACGGCTTGTTGGAAAACACCTTAAAGATCGTCTCATTCCAAAGCTCCGGCCACGGGCAGGGACACCTTCCACTGGATCCGGCCACCCAGAACCCCACCCAGCCTGGCCTTGAACACTTCCAGAGATGGGGCATCCACAACTTCTCTGGGCAAGCTGCTCCAGTGCCTCAGCACCCATCACAGTGAAAAATTCTTCCTGATATCTAATCTAAACCTGCTGTCTCTCAATTTGAATCCATCTCCCCTTGTCCCGTCACTACACACTCCGGTAAAAAATCTGTCCCCTTCTTTCTTGCAGGTTCCCTCCAGGTACTGGAAGGCTGCTATGAAGTCTCCACTGAGCCTTCTCTTCTCCAGGCTGCACAATCCCAGTTCTCTCAGCCTTTCCTCGAAGCTGCCTCCCTCTAATCATCTTGTTGGCCTCCTCGGACTCGGTCCAAGAACCCCGTTCTCCTGTGTGACAGGCAGGGATATTCACCACTGCACTGACAAGAGATACAGGAGTTACAGCCTCCTTACTTATTTCCCGGCCAGTTTCAAGACCCTCGCTCAAAAAGCAGCACGAAAGCGACCAAGCGGCGCCTGGAAACCACCTGCAGCGACCCAAGTTGGGAAAACAAAGCGGGGCGCCGGAGCGGGAGCGCTCCGCCACCGCCTCAGCGGGCGCTGCGGCCACCCGCGGCCGTGTGACAGCGGCACGGGGGCCGGCACAGCTCCCTGAGGGCCAGGGGGAGTCTCTCCGGCGCCGGTCCCACCTTGAGCAGCTGCTGGTGGATGATCTGCTTCAGCTCCGAGGCTTTCTCCGGCGGCAGCGACATGGCGGAGCCGCCAGGGAACGAGCCCCAACGGTCTCGCGGCGAGCGCGGGCAGCGCCGCCACCGCCCCCTGGCGGCAGCACGGGGGTGCGGCGTCCGCGCCCCGCTTCCTTCCTTCCCTCCCTCCTCCTTCCCTTCCTTCCTTCCTTCACTGCCTGCTTCCCTCCTCCTTTCACCGCCGGCATGTTCATTCCGTGCGACCGCGGCGGGGGCTCGGCCGCCCCCGACTTTAAAGGCTTCACTCTGCTCATGGTGAGTCGCCCTCGTGCTTCCCCTTTTCCCGCCCTCGGTGGGTTTGAGGGGTCGCTGCCCCCGGTCCCTGTGCTGAGGGCTCCGCTCCGCTCCTGTGGGACGGGACACGGGGGGTTCTGGTGTCCCTCCCTGCCCTGCCCGAGGGTCGTCCCTGGGTACTTGGCCGCGGGATAAGCGGAGAAGGCGCAGAGCAGGCGGTGTGTGTGGAATCTGTGGGGTGTTCTGCCGGGGAAAAGAGGGTTTGGAGGGCTCTGTCTGCAGCAGAGCTTAGCGCGGTCTTCTCCGTTTCTGACCACTTCTCCCTCCTCAGAACCCCGGGTTTGCCCCTTCAAGACGATCCGTGCCGAGCTGCAACAGCTGTATTTTATTTTAGAGCAATAGCTATTTGCTATTTCGGAGCTGTAGCTATGTGGCTGTTGTTCTAAAAATTGATGCGCCCTATGCGCTTTTACTGGATTGGCAGCACCCGTGGGTTGTCACTGCAATAAAAGCTTAGGATTTTTTTTTTTCATTTAGATGCGATATATAAATGCTTCCAGTGTTAAAAACATCATTTTGCTACATTTAAATCTCGGATTAGGATTGCTTTAGGAAGTGTTTTTATCGCCTTCACACATGGTGTGACATCAGGGTCAGGTCATGTGCCCGCGGTGACGATGTCGCTGTGGGACGAGAGCTCCACCGCAGGCTGCGGAGGGACAAACGCCGTCAATTTCTCCGTCATTTTCAGGGACCCCATCGCTTCCCAGGCAGGGCTGCAGAGCCCGGCATGACTGTGCAGGCTGCACAGGAAGGCATTCCCGGTCAGCTGACCAGCAGCAGGAAACACATCACTGCCGGGCTCCGCGCCTGGCACTACCGGGGACCTGGGGACCAGCCAGGGCGAGGGACACTCAGTGCTGCCGCGGCTCCCCGCACCTTCTGCCAGCCTCAAACTCGCTGCCTTTCCCCAATGGGCAGCAGCAAGTCTTAGGTTTGATTATAAATTAGAGGAAAGCAACCGAACGTTTTATGGTTGTCTTCCTGTAATAGTTTCTTTGGAAGGACACAGACTCTTGACTTTCTCCTTCCATGCCATCATATTAGGTCAGTATCTGCCTCGATTGATGATAACCCGCAGCAATTCCTGTGAAATTAATTTAAGGGCACTCTTATAATTTTTATCCTTAAAAAAAATTGCAGAACAACCTACTCTTGTCTATGAGTCAGTCTGAGATTTAGAGGCTTAATATATAATACCAGAGTTGCCTTTGGACATCAAGTGAGCTTTGCCAGTCTCACATCAGTTACTTGAGTGCCTTTTACCTACTCTCAATCCAAAAATGTGGAAAAAGAGGTAAATTTCCAAGCTGTTGTTTCAGTTTACAATGAGACAGAATTATTCACAAAAGTGGCCAGGATGTTTTTTGTCAGACAGAGACCAAATCCTATATTTATCAATTCTTCTGGTAGGAAATAGTCATCTTTGCCAGAGGATGAGCAGCCACTTTTAGAAATCATGCTTGAGCAGATTTTAAGCTTTCACTATTTGAAGAGCACCTTATGCCATCCACAAAGCACACTGTAATTAATTTCATTCTGTTCCTTCAGCCAGCAGTGTCCGTGGGGAATGTCGGTCAGTTGGCAATAGATCTGGTGATTTCCACACTTGATATGACTAAAGTTGGTTACTTCTACACTGATTGCCTGGTGCCAATGGTTGGAAATAATCCATATGCAACAGCAGAGGAAAACTCAGTGGAGCTGAGTATAAATGCTGAAGGTGGGTGTTGAATGCTGAAGGTATTTGCAAGGGACATAAGATTCAAGAACATCACATTTACTTTTTTTGTGGTTGTTGTATTCTGCTGATGTTCTTAAATTAAGGTCAGTAATAACAGCTGCAGAAACCTACAGACTCCTCACAAAGGAAACCGTTCCTGTTGTTATTTTGAAAAACCAATTTGACATTTGGAACCAGTGAGAAATGTTGAATTTGAGCCATTGCAGTGCAGCCAAAATTGTGGTGTTAATCCAAAGCAATATCAAGTGTGCACATATTTAAAATAAATTATTGCAATACAAGTTGAATTTCTGGTTTAGAAGGATTCTTATCCACTCTTCCTCTTTCCTACATACCTTTGCCTTTTTCCCTGTGTAATGTTTCTCCCAGTCCCCCTACAAATTCTTAGTTTCTTTCCCTACATTGATCAATGTATCTCCTTTTTTTACCCTTTTAAATCACAGAAATCTCAGAATAATCTGTCAATCTTTGCAAAGATGCATACATTATCTGAATCATTACAGGAGGCATATCCTCATACATCTTCCATAATTCAGTCCTTGAATTTAGTACAACTGAAAGTACAATGCACAGAAATACTTGTTTTTAACATAGTGGATGTTGTCAGGCTTTCCCATATGAATTGATAGCTGAAAGGTTTATTATCCTGAAGTTTGTAAATGGGGTAATTCTTGATATATTTAAACCCAGATCTCTTTCTCAGTGTCTGCTTATCAAGACTTAATGATTTCTTCTTGTAGTGTACTCCTTACCTTCAAAGAAACTTGTAGTTCTGCAGATCAGATCACCTTTTATAAAGGTATGTATGTTCATTGATTGTCCTTACTTCACCCTTTGGTTTGAATAGTTCTGCTGGCAAATACTAAGTGGCCTGGCAAAAGTATTTTTCTACTTCATGCTGTAACACCTTCTGCAGTTGGTAAAGTTTTACTGATTTCTGCATTCACTGAGACTTTTTGCATCATCGAGTTCTGCAGTTTGTTTTTCCATGCCCCACAACAGCAGCCTGTGTTGGTAGATTTTAATGTAAATATCTCCTTAGTTATTTAGAGTCATGAAAATACAAAATGGTCTGTGTTTTGTCTATTTTTTTCCTTTACATTTATTATTTTTCTGTGTTCTTTGTAATAGCTTTATTTTTGTGTGTCATGCCAATTTAATTATTTCATAGTATTCTAGATTCATTTTAACAGTAATCATTTGGTAATAATGAGGAATTTAGTATTACTCATTAACTGGGCAGTGACTATAACTTAAGATAAGCAGAATGCCATGACAGAAAAAAAAATTGTGGCGCAGTATTTTAGCAGTTCAAAGTGTGGAAAAATTCTGTGTGATCCTGCCATCCCAACTTGCTCTAAAGCTTTTCCCTCTGGTATTAATGGCACACAAAACAGGTAGTACTGTTGTTGTTGACATGGTCTTAATGATAATTCTTGTAATTCTGCGTGTAGTTTTGCTTAAGTAAACAACCAGGGCAGTTCTCTGCTTTCTAATAATATATGTGGGGCTGAAGACTTAAGTGGATATGAAGGATAATTTACATCAGTGCTAAACATTATATGTAAAACCTAGTATTGTTAAGGACACATTAAATTTTTCACATTTTTGTCTGTGTCTTTGCATGAAGAACAAGTACAGGCCATTCTGTGAAACCCTGCTTTCTTGGGTGAAGAGCAGCAAATGTGCCAGCGTTGTCCTTCTGTCCAGCAGCCACGCATACCAGCGTGATGATGAGCAGCTTCTGGGGTATGTTTGGGTCCTTAAAAGACCTAACTGATGTTTCTGGGCTTTTTTGACTGACATATTTCCCTCTGCTTCTATGTCCTGAGTATTTCTGGCAGATGGTTTTGCTTGCATGTGTGCATAAAATGCTTAGTATATTGTTAAAACATGACATATTACAGGATAAGTCACCGAATTTTCTGGGTTACTGCTGTCAAATGTACTGATCAAATGAAAAGCTGTAAGCAAATTGCACTCAGCTTGCACTGCCTCAGTTTTAAGTTCCTGTGGCTGCAGGCAATGTCAGGGATTAACTGCTGACATAGAGGTCACAGGTTAGATTTTTAATACTTGATTGCAGTAGTGGTGTGTTTTTGACCTCTTTGTCATCATTCTACATTTGAAAGGTTTTCTTTGGTACAGTAAGTTGTTGTTCTTTTTTTTTTTATAGGAAGTTATCAGTTATTATTTGTTGGGAGGCAACTGCAAGGATGCAGTTGCAGTATTTTTGTACTAGATATTACCCATCCAGAAACCAGGCATTTCTTGATGATTGAGGGCATCATAACTGGTGATTTAATGAGAAACAAATAAAATCAGTATTTCTGCAGTTGTTATCCTCAGGCTCTCTAGATGCATGGGGCCTCCTTTGAGGCCCTGTCCATCTATAGAGCCTGAGGATAACAGCTGCAGAAATACATCTATGCATGTCCCAGATATAGTAGTAAATCCATACAATTGCAGGATGGCCAGCTAACATGGAATGAAGTGAGAGGGACTGATGGTTATTTGATGAGGTCTAAGTCATAAGTTGTGATTTAAACCCTCCCAGCTCCCTCAGCACCACAAAACAACTCCCTTATAGAAGATTTACTAAAGAGTGAGGGTAGTGCATTTGGAAAATACTTTTACCTTGACCAAAGTCTAAATGTATTAGTGGTGTGAGCTTACTAAAAATACTGTACTGTGGTGAAGTCTAAGTTTACCCAAACAGATTTTGAATTAATCACCTCCTGTCTGAATGAAAAGCACATTTTATTTCGAAATTATTTTA
The DNA here is from genome assembly GCF_023055355.1 of Agelaius tricolor. Taxonomy (NCBI): domain Eukaryota; kingdom Metazoa; phylum Chordata; class Aves; order Passeriformes; family Icteridae; genus Agelaius; species Agelaius tricolor. The sequence continues at coordinate 42,546,822 of NW_027269262.1, read as the reverse complement.
ACAACCATAAGCAGTTTCCCTATTTAGGTGCTTATGTATTTGGCACTTGCCAGTTAACTGAGCCCCTGAAAGGGTACCTAAATTCTGTTTGTGGCATAAAGTTGAATAGTTTGTACAGCTTTGAGGCCACAGACTCACTTTGATCTGAAGAGGGAGAGAATGTCAGAGCAGTTCTTCCCTGCAGGTGTGTGAGATCCTCGGTGCTGGCACATTCTGTCTGCCACAAGTGCTAAGTGGGGCAGAGTCCTTCCTTGGCAGACTGAGTGCATCCTTGACTTGTTTCCAGGACACCACTGCGCTACCTGCTCACACCCGATCTGGAGAAAGCAGTTGGAGGCCACATGAAGGAGCTAAACTGGAAAGAAATGGAAAAAGTAGCAGCTTATCCTGGAATAAATGATACAGACAAAGTTCTGCATATACCTGGAGGTGGCATCACAAAACTATTGTTTACTGAGAGGTGAGTTGCCTAAAGATAAGCACGGAAACATGTCAGAAGTCTTATTTTTAGTACTTGGATAAAATTATCTTACCAACTGCTATGTTACAGGAAAAGAAAAGTCCTGTTTATAGAACAGGGGTTTATAGGAAAAGAATTTTTTTCAGGTCAGGTGCATAATTAGGAGGAAGAGAAGTAGGGAGTCCTGAATCATAAAGTTAGAAAAAGATAAAAATATAAGGGAATAGGCTAAAGGAAAATAATGAAGTCTTTACAGTTATGATCACAATCAATCTGGTATCTGATAATATCCAAACCACTATTTGTAAATAGTAGAATTCCTGTACCTGTGCTACTTTAACTAAAACTGTTTCCTGAGGCAAATGGTTCCAACGTCAGTTATACAAAAAACCCCAAAAACCCACAAACAACTCTGAGCACCATGAATGAGTTAAGATTTCAGGGCCAGCAAAAAAATGAGATGTGGGGGTTTTGTTAAAAGGTACATGCATCAGAAGTTGTGCTGAAAGCTGAGTTTTTTAATTTTAGAAACTAATACTTACTTATAACACAACTGTGTGGCTCTACAAAAGATGTGTTGTGTATGGTGGAAAATTGACTTTTATTTTTTAATTATTTTTTATTTATTTTTTAATTAACCTGACCACACTGTTGCATTCAACAGCAGCAAAGTTACTAATGCCATGCTTACACTTAGACTGACTTCAGAATGGAAACAATATACAATTGCAAAAGAAAAACACTGCCAGGATTTGAGGTAAAACGATTAAAAATAACCATCTTAATATCTAAATTAAAAAAATGAGAATATTCTGAGTGAAGTACTGATATGCAGCCTGCAAAACTGCTGGTTTAAAATACACAGAAAGATAAGGAGTGATTGTATCAAAGGATGTGTATAGGCACCTCACCAGCACAAAAATACAAACTAAGTATGTAAAAGGCCTGAATACTCTTGCAAGATGTAGGATTCTTGCTTTGCAAAGTAAGGAACAAATTCAAGACTAAGCAAAAAAGCATGAAGTGTGAGAATGTGATCTAGGAAATCTGGACGAAAAAGAATATACACATACATTTCTCCTTTTTGGTTTTGGCTTTTCACAAGATACATGCATGTTGTTGCTGCTCTTAATACATAAATATAATTATTGTGGATCTAAAAACTCAATATAAATGCCTGCTCATTTCTGTTGCAGCTGTTCAGAGGGAATCCAGATGGCAGTTCTTCTGAAATTTTGCTCAGAAGGAGACAACATCCCTGATGCATTTGTTCTTGTTAACTATCTTAATGAATGGCTCCAGCTAATTAAAAGTGAAGTAAGTACTGTTTGATCTAAAGTTCTTGCTGTCATATTTTATATCCATTATTTTAATTTTTCTTCAGTCCAGATGGGTTCATTTTGGCTCTTGGTCATCAAGAATATGCCAAATAAAATATATATTTGTATTAAAATCTCACAGGGAGTTTCCCCACCTGAAAAAACAAATCTGAACACCAGTTCTTCTGTTTGACAGGTGTGGGCAAAAATTGTGTAAAGGTTTGATTGAGTTCTCTCTTCCAGTGCCTTTCTTTAAAGCAACCCACCATGACACTGACATTTGTACTGCTGCCTATTATTTTAATACCCAGTTACATCATTACTACTTAAAACTTAATTATCCTGGGTTTGTTGCAGAGCAACAATTCCTCAGATCCTTCTTCACAGTGGAAGATACCGAGTTCCTGGCGCCTCCTTTTTGGCAATGGTCTCCCACCTGCCCTCTTCTGATCAGCTCTGAGCTCGCTGTGAGTCACGTGTGCAGTCAGAGATGTCCCTTGAGCTGGTGATTACACAGTAATTGCCAAGGAGCAGCAGCTTGCTTTGGTGTCTGTCTACATAAATGCTTTATTTAAAACAAATTCCTTTTGTGTATGTGGGTAGCTAAAGAAATTAAGGTAACTTTCACAATCTCACCAAAGAAATATGTTTTGTACAGTTGTTTATTGAGTAACTTTGGTTGGAAGTTTTTTCTAATAAAATATTTTTTGACAAAATTTTTCCCTGGTTAAGTGTTACTGCCATGGACAAGCTTAAGGTGCTCCTTTCTAATGCAGCTGAGAACTTAAGAGTGATGTGTAGGCATGGATTTTCTTGGAAGATAAAACCCTCCACTTCCATGTCCTCTGGGGATCTTAACTTTTTTTTTCCAAGACTTCCTGGTGAAGTAAGTGAAGGTCAGAAGTGATCTGGTTTTGCCTTCTTTTCCCAATGCTGTTGTGGTAGCTTCAACTGGGGAGACTGCAAGCAGTGTAACAGCCTGCTCTGTCTTTTCTGTCTATATAGAGTCGTAAACAGTGTGGGTTGGAAGGGATCCTGAAGATCATCTAGTTCCAATCCCTGGAGGCAGAAGGCAGGGACACCCTCCACCAGACCAGGCTGCTCACAGCCCCAGCCAACCTGGTCTTAAACACTTCCAAGGATGAGGCATCTACAACTTTTCTGGGCAACTTAAGCCTGTGCCTCACCACCCTGAAAGTAAAAAATTTCTTCCTAATACCCAACCTAAACCTACTCTTAGTTTGAAGCCATTTCCCTTTATCCTTTCACTATACCCTTCTAAAAAGTCCCTCTCCAGCTCTCTTGTAGGGTCCTTCTGGGAACTGGGAGGCCACAATTAGGTTACCCCTAAGCCTTCTCCTTTCCAGGCTTCCATTCAATTTCCAGAAGCTGCTAAGATGCTGAAACTAAAGCTTTCTAGGTCAATGAGCCGCCTTAGACTGAACATTAATACAGTGCCCTGAAATTTAAAGGAATCAGGAAACCTTGTCTGATATCAGGCAGTCTGGTATCTGTATATTTCACAGGCTTAGTCTGAGAGAGCAGCTGTTTGATGGTCAGTTCAGTGTTCCATGTTTGTCATGGTACCTGTTGCACTATAGTATTTAGCTATGTGTTCAATTTTGACCTTTTGGAAGTGCTTGGTCACATCAGCTGATTTAAAAACAACTTTAAATCATGGATGCAAGATGGTCAGTTCTAGAGTTGAAAAGTGAGAATTAACCAAAATCTGTTTTTAGGAGCTCCCACAGGTATCCAGACTGGTAAGTCAAATTTGGTGAGTCAAAATGCAGATGTAGTCAAAGAATGTAGACAAAAGGCCATGTGTAGCACAAGGCAAGTCTGATAAGCCTAAAGCTAGTTGGAAAAATACCTATATTCAAACTGAGCCAAGTGACTATGAGGTGTATATAGAGCAGGAGAGCAAATGAAGTCTAGAGGGACTGAAGGAGCAGACACAAGCAATGAAAGGGGTATTATTTGCTTCACAGTATTTTTCGTAAGTGAGCCAAAGATGTTCAGTACCTCCTCAAGAGGCATGGCCAGCAAAACCTCGAGAAGGGAAAAGGAGAACACTGGGAGTACTTTCTGAAAGAGCAAATCCTTAGGGCTTTCCTGTTCCCTGTGAAGAAGGTAGAGGGCACTCGGATCCTTGTGGGAGGAACAAGGATGCAGCTTCTCCAAGGCCAGCACAGCCCTGCATGCACCAAAACCTTCCTGCAGGACTAAGGCTGTGCCTTTGCCCTGCTGTTCAGATCACCAGCAAAAACAAAAACACCTCTGCAACACTGCCCTCGAGCATGGAGAAAAGAAATGGCAGTCATTAAATCACAGCTTCTTCATTTGGAAAGAAATGCCTTTCACAAGTCTGATCATTTTAATGCCATTTCTTTAAAGGCTACAATTACACACTCACTTGGTCCTTTCTCTCCCCTTCCTTCACCTTTTTAAATACACTTTCTCAACAGTTGTCAAGAATTGGGGCCTGTGTAGAAATAACCAAACAAGTATAGAGGTCAGAAAGCAAAACTTCTACTGTCACAAGACAGCATTCAACTAAACACAACAAAAGTTTTGGAACTACTCTATCTTGATCTCCTTTGCTGATTCATCAAGTTGGCTGACATCAACTTTATTCCAGCATCTCAGTAGTTGAAAACCATTTAAAAACTAAGGGCAATCAGCATCTTTATTGGGATATTCAGCTGTTTATGCCCCACAAGATAAACAAGCATGTGATAGCAGCAGGTAGATAGAATAAGGCGGCACTTGCACACTGCCAGTAGTCATGCACTGTATGCTTCCTCACAACTCCCAAGAGGGGGAAAAGAATGAAAACCTAAACCCTAGCTAAAGGTAAAAGGCATGAACAGCTGAAAGCCTTATCCAAAGATGTCCCAAGTGGTATAACAGGCCCTGTTCCTGTAATCAACAATAGCAGGGTTTGTTGCAGTGGTTTTGGCAGAGCTTAATCTCTTGCTATAAACACTCCTGGTTTCACAGCTGCACCAACTTGAAAATGAAAACTCAATCAAGTCACAATGTTTTTTCTCCTCCAGCATAGGCTCAGAACAATGGTAATCACGGAAAGAAAAAAAAATTGGACAAACCAGACTGGAAATTTAGACTATTTCAGGATGGTGTCAAGTGTGTCTTTAGCTCAAGTAATAGCATTAAGTACTCCCCTGCTTCTGTTTCCCCTTTCAAGTTGAACACAACTCTGAATATCACTGCTTTCATGAACGGCCCTCAAGACCAAGTTCTGATAAGATTTCAGGCTGCTACCATGTAAAACCCCACCACATGCCTGTTTAGACAGTCATAGTAAATATAGTTTTGTGAGTTAAGGTTTATCCAAAACCATCAGAGAACAAGTGCAGAACTGGTATCAGCTCTGTTACAGAAGGCACAGGGCTGGAAACCCTGCTGACCTCGCTGCTCCTTTAAGCAGCACTCTGGCTTACCCATTTTCAATCCATCCTGACTATATCAAGGAGAAGGCTGACAGAAGTGGGAGATGTGAGGAAAATACCATACGTAGAACACATGGCAGTGGCACAATCCAAAACCTGTTTAATTACAGACACCATTGACTTTTGTGCACTTCGTTTTTGTTCCTCAGCTCCCATTAACTACACAGGACTCTGGGTCAAGAAAGGTCAAGTTCAACCTCTTTTTTTCCTTTAAAGCAATCACCAACAGAACATTTTCCCATCACAAAGTTACTCTGAACATTTTGTGCATATTTTATAGCAAACATAAAAAGAATTACCAAACCAACTGGTCAGATTATTAAAATAATATTCTTAGTGGTGTATTACAAAAGAAATGTACAAGAGTTCCTCCTAAATCAAACTACAATACTTAGCATTAATGAAAATACTTGCAAAAAGCACACTCTAATAATTTTGCCATTTTCCAGTTAAGACAGGTATCAGGAAACCTTAAGGCAAACCCCTTCTTTTTCCACAACACACACTCTTAACAGGTTCTCCCTAACATAACGCGCACACAACAGCACATCATCAATTTAAAAAAATATTTAATGCTGCCAGAAAGTATAAAAATACAATAAGAATGGCAGTACAAAACAAAATACTTCCTAATTTAATTCTTTTACATCTTTCTACATTAATACAGGCATTATAAAAACACAAGATGGCAAATTATTTCGTTTTGCAAAGTAGCACACGCTGCTGGTGGTCTTCATCCCCTCGGTGCAGTTTACGCTGTAAACAGATAACTGAGGTCCTCTTGGTACTTAACAGACCTCACTTTTTGTTCCCGAAGAGGGGGGGTCATGTCTTGCTTTGCATGTCAATAATTTGCAGTTTATAGCTGCAGAATATTCCCAAGTCTCGAAGGCTTAGGTGTCAGTCAGTCTCGGCCTGCGACATACAACCAAAAGAAAGTCACCGATTCAGTACAGAGTACGGGGATAAAAAACAACAAGAAAAAAAAAGAGCTAAGAACTGACAGCAGGTTTGCAGCTCACTGTCAACACCAAACAGCTTCTCATGTGTTCCCTGGAGCAACTACTGCCTCTGAGCAAGTACTCTTGGAAAGCCGTTGCTTTTCAGAAGATATTTCCATGTTACAGTGTAAGGCACATCCTTGCTGGAGAGCTTCAAGTACAGGTCTCAGTCCAGCAAACCACTTCCTCACACATGTAACCCACAAGCACTGCAGAAATCTCCTTGGGCCTCAGAGGGACTACGGCAGGCTGCATCTCAAAACACATCACCTCCCACAGCTTTGGAGGCCAATCCTGCTACAGCAGCTCAAAAGTAACTGTTTCTAGGCATAGATTTCCTGTAGTGAGAAAGACACCCCAGCACTGGACATTTTGTTTTTAGGCAAGGAAAAGCTCTACTGCGAGAGTCTACAGAAAGAGACTTTTCACAGCACCACACCCCCGAGCTACTACAAGTAAAATGCATTTGAGTTCTGCAAGTACTACACTGATTCATAAAGCAGCTTTCCTCCACCAGGTATGACACATTGAAAGAGGGATTCCAAGTATTTATCCTTCCAATTAAATAAAGACTCAGACAGAGATGCAATTTTGAACACGTTTATTTTTTGTACATAAAAATGAAAGACTGACTTAAAACTTTGGGGGCAAACAAAAAGGCCCAGGAAGACTACTGTGTGTCACATCACCTTTGCAAATACCGTCCTCTAGCTTAAGCCACTTGGCCCTGCAGAAGACTTCCTCTTTTGTCATTGTTAATTTAGTTTCTCGTGCAGTCCTCAAGTGTCTCAGGTTTTACTATAATGCCAAACAACTAAATAATTTGGTTTACATTCATTAAACATAAAGCTAACCAGGCTTTTTCATCGCCTGCATGATCCAGTCACACATACATGCATACACATTTACGCCTCTTCCCTTTTCAGGGGGACATAAACTGATGTCAGTAAACCATATTACTCGAGGTTTAACAGAATAAGCCACATTTCACTGGCAACATCTCACTTCCATAACAAATCCAGAGGTTTTTTTTCCAAATTGCTATTTCACACTGAATTAAATTATTTTACTTAATACATTTCAAAGAAAATACAGATGTACCGTCACTAAGTGGACTGTCCCTGCACCAAGAACACAAACAGGAAACCTAGAGGATTAATTCCAATCTTGCAAACCCCTTGCAGTGGAGGTCCAAATGTTTGCTCGGTATTTCTTTATGAAAACGTGCGTGATTTGTACACAAGTGTTCATCTGAGAGCCAAATGTTTAATCAGAGATGCCCACTATGCATCAAATATTTTGACTGATGCATTTCCAGAGAAGAGGAGGAAAACCAACACCAACCGAACCAAAACCAATTTTGAATTGAGCCCAATGATGTTTTAGAAGTAGCATGGGACCAGGCAGCAGTTTGCCAGAACTCAGGGATAGGGAGAGAAGAGAGGTCAGAAGGCATGTCCTTCAATTTCACCCTTTAAGCATTTCCTATGATAGAGATGACCGGGATTGACAGTTCTTCATTTTGGCCCAAATTTGTTCCTATTTAACATCCAAGCTGTGCAAAAATGCTGCAAATTTAAATCCTCCAGAATAACAAAGTATCACAAGGGCTTAGTGTGCATCAAGGAAAACAATCCTCCAGATTTTGGGTTTTAAGGATTACTGATGGACCAGAAAGAAGATTTTAATCCAAATTATTTCCTGGAATGTAAAAAGAAACCAATCATTTGATTTTTCTTACTATTCTCAGACTACCATGAACAATTCACTGTTCAAAAGTTTTGTCCAAGGCTTGTACTGGTTCATCCTCCTTAAATTATTAACATTTAAGACTCCCAAGGTACTTGCAATCACAGAACCCAACTTTTACAGAACAACTGCTGAATGTGCAAGTCCTGCTTTATTGCATCAAGAAGGTAACAGAGTATGAGGTGATCTGAATTGGCTGCCCCCTGCCCTGCCCCACCCTGAACTGAGGAATGCTTACTCAGGATCAAGAAAACTGAAAAGCCAGAATTTAGAAGATGGAATTAGGAAAAAAAAAAAAATCAAGTGACAACTTGACAAGCTGCAGTTAGAGCTCAGTGCCTGTAGGATACTGGTAGCCGAGGAAATCCTCCTCATGCCAAAAGAAGGGCAATAAATAACAGTGTGGTATCAGTCCAAGTTTTGCCTGCACTTTTTCCTTAGCTGCTTTTAAGTATCTAGAATAAAATCTGGAATATTTCTGTTACAAAAGCACTTAAATTACATTCCATGTATTTTTCCATAACCAAAATATCTTTATAAGGCACATACATTTACACCTACTATCAGTTACAGCTGATACTGAAAAACCTATCCTCAATTTAAAGGAAAAAAAAAATCTTTTGACAGTCTTCTTGCTGGCTAAAAGTTACCGTGGTTGTAAAAATTGTGAAATGTCTTAAAATACATGAGCTGCCTGCCTGTGCTATGTCCCAGCAGTTAGCTGTCCCAGCAGTCATTCTGCTATTGGAGCTGCACAGTTGGTCAGCAATGCCATGGAACAAATTGTCTCGTTCTACTGACACACAACTTCCCAAATCCAGTGCTCCACAAAACTGTATTTGTTTTCCTCATCTGGACCCATCAGCATTTGTTTACTATACAAACAGTGTGGTCCAGAATAGTATTAGCTATTGTGAAATGAGAATTTTAAAGAGTAAACTGTACTTAGCTTGGTGTAGTAAATGTCAGAGGAATTGGGCCCCATGCCTCTTATGTGACTACCAAGCCTGGACGTACTGGAAAGCTTTGAAGTCAATTCCTTTGAATAAGGAGCAAATAATCATCCAGCTCTTTTGAGTATTTTTCAACAGTAAATCCAAGAAGTACTTTACAAAATGGGGGAGGGGAGTGGAAGAAAACCCCCAGGACCCAACAGAAAACAACCAAGCTCAGAAAACGGAAGGAGAAAACATAACTTCTCTGAAGTTACCCAACAAGGCAATGCTTGAATAAATAAAATTCCCGTTTCAAAGTACAATCCAATCCTACAAATTACTAGATCCTAGCCTGAACAACAAGCTACATTCAGCCATATACCATCTCTGTATTCAAAGTTAATTTAAAGGGCAGAAAGTGGTTTGTGTTGAATTACTATTTAGGAAGTGTTACTACTCAAGTAATGGAAAGGGAGTGCTCAATAATCTTAAAGGGGCTTTAGCACACATACTCCCAAAATATTAGTCCTAAAAGTGTTTTACTAGCATGTCTAATACAGTGCTGGGGAACCTGAAAAGCAGTTCTAGACTTTGTGAAGCTACTAAAGTGGCTCATACAGCTGAAAACACTGGATATGGCAGAACACTACCAACATTTCTTTTCTATTAGAGCCACCCTTGGAAGTTCATCTACAGTTTCCTTTGATGTGTTTCCTACAACTATTACTGGTGAAATAATTTTATTCGTTCTAGCAATAAAAATCTATAGACACACAAAACATCATGTTTTACATTGAATGGAATGTCAGAACTTGAACAATGTTGGCCTTCAAACAGTAGCTAAAGTCTGAATACATTAATCAACAGTATGACTTTCAGTCGGGGCTAAGTTCTCAAAAGCCTTAAAAAAAAATTCCAAGTCTTAAATAATGAAAACTACAAAAAATAAATAAGGAATGCAAATTAACAGAGTAGAAATTGGCAAGTGCTTCATCAGACCCCTAGCTGCTCATTTCAAACTGGAGAGTCAAATGTGGGGAATGGTTGCACTATTCTTTTCATGCACAAATTATAATTACATTTAGTTTCAAAATGAAATTCTTTTGGTCAGAAATTTGTACAAACTGAGCTTTTAAAAGTACAGTGAACTACAAAAAGATTAAATATGCAATTATAAAATATATTTATCCTAGGTCGTAAGAATATAAAATGCTTATGTTCATGTCACTAGTACATTACACATTACACATATTTAAGGATAACTTCTTTGCATTAATAATGTAAATGATACAACACTGTTTATTGCTTATGTCAGGCATGTAAATTTAAATCCAGACAGCCTTCAGTAGCTAAACCTCCATGGTTCAGCATTTGTTCAAGATCTGGTAGAACACTGTTTTAAAAAGTGTATAAACAGTTGCAGCAAGTTTGTACCTGCTCATATTAAACAAAAACCATCAATTCTGTGGGGGGCAGCGGTTCATTTTTCTAAGTACCTGCAGTGGAAAGTCCTGAGATGTCAACATGAGATCAAGTTTACATCACTTCTCTATTGTATGTAACAGTCTCTACCCATTCCAGGAATAAGGAGTTTATGCTTAAAGTCACACCCCTACTCATTACCTTCCAGCAAAATCAGCTGTTGGAGCAGTCACACTTACTGTTCACTTACAAGGAATGTTTTTGAAAATACATTTTCCAGCAAAAATAAGCACCAACTAAAAACAGTGTACCAAACCCAATCTTAGTGAGAATAGGTTTCCAGTATAACCACCTTTTTCTTTTTCTTTCAGTCTCATTTAGCTTCTGCTTCATCTGCTGCAGCTTCTGTGCTGTTTGCGCTCTTCTGTCCTCCCGCAGTCGTTTTCGGACAGAACTTAAAAAGAAAAAAAGGTGACTCTTACACTGAAGAACAGGAAAAAAGGCTATTATAATATTAAAACAAACCTCTTTCCAACACGCCCAAGAGTTAACCCAGCAGCAGCATACAGCAGCAGTATATAAAATCCAAACCAAGCAATCTTTTATTATGTTTTAACCACCTTGTAGAGAGTTTCAGATAGCAAAGCCCCACAAATAAGTAAATGACAGATGTAAAGATGTACACGGTACTTCATCTACGAGTTTGACAGAGAACAGAATTAGTTAAGTTATCTGAGCTGAGTCTTTCACCCCTGTCTGGGCCCCATTTGATGGCTGAGATGTTTTGTGTGGAGGCTGCCTTTATATGCAGTGCCAGGTACCACGGCAAGTGTCCCAGTATTTACAAGGGTGCCTCCACTGCAGAGTTCACAGCAGCCTCAATGATACACTGACTCCAACCCCTACTCACAGCTGCATGCAGGATTAAGGGTACTCATCTCAGGATGCAAACCAGATCCTGATACAGGACACACCATAAACCGAGTTCTGTGTGTTACACTAGCAGGACAACCTTGTAATTTATGTCTCCAAAGCGCCCTTGAAATCTCTAAACAGCATAACTCTGACACAAAAACCAACTTCGATTGACTTCTAACACACAACCCCATAACCTCGCTCCTTCTTCCTTCTTGTGAGGGGCTCCTTCAAACCACTACAGAATTGCTGTCATTCTCTCCCAAAACACCCATGAAGTGTTTGGAGAGAGAATGACTGCAATTCTGTAGTCGTGTTTTTATAACAACTGTTATATTAGCTGTTATTATAACAGCATTAACTGTTATTTTGCAATTCCAGCCTATCTACACTGAACTGCTGTGTCTCATCTCAGGCTGCAGCCCTTTGGGACACACCCTGCCTCCTTCTGTGCACCACATGGCTCAGCTTGGCACAGTCCTGGCCCAGTTTCTGGATCTCTGGCTATGGATCAACATCTGGCAACCCACATGTGGGAAGGCCCAAGTGACACCGTGCCTCCCAGCTGAGGCATCAACACTCCTGAGGGAAAGGCAAATTCACCTGACACGGCTAAACCACAGGAACCTACTCACAGCAGGCAGATTTAACATGAACAGAGGGTAATTCATGGCTCCAGAGATACAATTTCGACCATGACACAGAAAGTGGTATGTGATAAAACCTTTGTGTTTCTGAGGAACCATGTAATTTTTGAAACACAGGTCAGCATTGCATTTAAAAGTCAGTATGAAATACTGGACAATTTTAGGACCTTATTCACACTTCACAGTGGAGTTCACTGATAATCTGTTAAGAAAATGCTTTCAAAGTGTGAGGTCGAGCCGCTTCAGTTAGAGACACTAACTTTTCTTCTCTTGACTTCTGAATAATAAAACCAAGTCACAAGGAATCATTGAGGTGGTATTTTTAAAATCATTAAATAAGACAGTCAAATACCACCTGTTCTCCCTTGCTACTGCAGAAAGATCTTGAATGTTTTTACAATAAGTAAAGCAGCCTAATAATTCAGCCTTTTGAGAGAGTGTATCTGCCTTTTAAAGTTCCATTATCTTGCCTACTTTTCAATGTTCCCATCTACGATATCTTGAACCTTAGTGGACAGGTCAGTGTTTATTTTCTCCATCTGATCATTGTTCTCCAGGCCTATGCTGTTCCCATTGTACTTCTCTGTGGTTATTTTGATTGGGCGTGGAGGAGACTGCTCGGAACTTGGCGCTTGGTCCTCCTTAGAGAGCTCCTTCCACCGTTCCTGAAAACAAGCAGAACACATTTCAAACATTCCCCTAATATTAAAGGGCCCCCTTGCCAAGATGTCTTCCAAAAGAACAGTCACAGAAGTAGATGAAAGGAACTACCAGATCAAGAAAAAAATTTGCTAGATGAAGAAATAAAGTTAGGTCAAGATGTGTCTTCTCCAACAACCATCAATGATCCTTTTTTCTATTTTTCCAGGATGGTGCCACTGCAAAGGCATGAGGCCTCTACCTTCAGGGTTTGTACTGTCCACAGCAGCTCCACAATTAGGAAGCATTGTGTCCTATAAAATCCTGCACTGTCCTGCACTTCCCATGTCCCTCTACTTGCTACAGGCCTGTGCTGTGCTCTTACCTTTTATGGCTTCAAAATACAGCAGGACCTTGTATACAAGAACTGCCTAAAAAGAGAGAACTGGGAAAATTTAACTTAAGAGTTATCTATGCCAGAGTCATGGCCTACTATTTCACTTAGTGGCCCATTAGCCCAGAGATCTGCAGCATCATAAAACAGTTATTCATCTTGTTTAGAGAAGTAATCTGAAATAAGATGGAATAAAAAAAGAAATTGGACATAAACCTGTTTTGCTAGATCTCTGTCCTAATGATAAATGGTCTGAAGAACTAATTGCTACAACAAAATTTCATGCAGAAAAGAAGCCTAGAAAGTGCACAGGAAGAAAAAGAATCAGCCCTAAAAAACAATTACTTTTCTCACACAAATCAGCCAGTGCCTACAGAGACATAGAATACCTTGGGGGAAAAAAAATCAGTTACTTTTAGAAGTCTATGATAAAGTAGATGAACTGAAAATTGAATCTTCTTAAATCAAGCAATAGACTCCTGTCCATGGAATGATTTCAAGACTGCTGGCCTAAACTAAATATCAAACTCAAAGTGATATAAAAAATCAGCTACTTATAAATGGACTGCTGGCAAAATGATTTTTAACAATGAACTGACTCCTCCATTAAAATCTAAAGTTGTGTTTGCACAGTTTACTGCCTTCCAAAGTCCAAGGAGACATCAGAGATGAACATTTGGCTAATGTTAAATAAGAGAGGCATTCAATAACTTCAGGCCCTCTCCATCACTAGCAGAGAGAAGTGAACAGCTCTCACACTCTGAAAAGTCAACCATTCCTTATGGAATAAAAATGACCTAGCTGACCTTGAAAGAGAAATGTGCTTTTTTGAGTGCTGCCAATTGATTTTCTGCACATAATGCCAAGGCCTAAAGAGAGAAGCATCAGGACAAATGCCTTGCACTACAGGAAACACTGATTTAAGGAAGATCGTCTGAACAATCATAACAAGAAAAAGAGAACAAATGAGAAGTATACCTTCCTAGGCATTCTCTTACTATGAATAAATAATACACTTGAACATGACAAGCAGTATTCTGAGTTGACAATGCTCCCTTGTATCCAGAAGTAAGAAATCCTGTGATCTAGATGGGTAAGTATTGGAACCAGAGCTGCTCACTTTGGAGCATGGCTTTCAGAAAAAGCCAAGCAGAAAAATATTACTAGACACACAATACCTCATACCACCAGAAACAGCTTCCACAAAATGAAGAGACTAAACTGCTGTTAGCATTAGAATGAATCATGAAGTCTTCTAGACATATGGCACAGGTACCAGACCAGCAGCACACTATCTAGGTGTTGATTAGCAGTAGTGTAAAATTATTTCTTTATTTACACAGCAAATCAAGAAACATTTGTTAAAGGGAAGAATCAGACCACTACCAATACCACAAAGAAAGGAAATGTGTTTTAGCTTATCTGCTCTATTCATGATTTCAAGAAATCAACAAAATAAAAGAGCCCTAGCATACGAAAGCAAAATTAAATGTGTTTCAAAGCCTCTCCTCCCATTTCTCCCTCCCACCCAGGCTAGCCACTTAAAGCTGTAAGCTGTTATGTCTGCAAGCTGCACTGATAAAACAGTGAGATTTGGTAATCTCTTTGCACCCAAAATCATTATACTTGGCTAGATTATACTAACTGTAACACAAATTTTAAAGGCTATTTATTGGTAAAGGCAACTTTAACAATAAATATTATCTGTAGCATCAGGCAACTTATCTGCTAGGAAAATAGCAAAGAAATTCTAAAACAGATCCTTGCTATCTTCAAAGTGACACTGGGCATTGCCTTCCCTTTTTAGCATTGAAAATATCAATTGAACAATTTTTTCCTTTAAACATTTGGACAGACAAATTATTTTCATATTTTATCTAAAAGGGGACGTATACACAGGGTCAAGAGTTTAGTTTGATAGAAGTCACTGAACAGATACCCTTTGATACCTCCTAGGCATCTACTGAAAAAGGATAATCATTTAGATCTCACAAAATTACATGTTTTAAAATCATCTGGAGCTTATTTTTAACTACTGTTGCAATCTGCTGTTCAAATACATGGAGGTAAACATTTACCTGTATAGTTGAATCCCCCATTATAAATTTTGCTCCTTCTATTACAGCCATATATGAAAACCTTAGTTGATCAGGAGTCTGAATAAGTCCCATTCGATATTTTCTCATATCCAGTAATACCTTCTTAATATCTACAGAAAATGGGTCTTTTTTCTCCATCTGTAAAGCAAGTTACATTGAAAGTGTCAATGGTACATAAAAATAATTACAAGTAAAAATTAATCATAAAATTCAATCTAAAATCTAATTTGTCCATATTATGCTTCTATTAGTTATAAGGAAGATTAACATCTCAAATGATTTCTAATTTATTTTTGAAGGAAAAATGCAAACCATCTAATGAAAACCTACTGTGAACAAATCAAGGATAGTGTATTAAACAAATAAACTGTACCCTAACATTAAGTCTTAAAATTACGACATATAGATATGCATAATTTTATTCAGGCTTGTATTTGGACTCTGAAATAGGACTATAAGAATCAGAGCTGTAAAGTAATATTTCCTACTGCTTCTGAATAGAACAGCAATTCAGATTGACTGATTATGGCAGAAGTTTCCTTTTATAAAGCAGAACCCCAAACCCAAGCAATGAACATGCTTGTCCCCACATTACATTCACAGGGTGTTTCTGAAGTACACTTCCATCAAAACATACGCCTCATACCCCTATGCTTTTCAAAATGCATAAAAGCAAAGAAAAATAAAAGTAAAATAAAAAAACAAATCCAACAACAACAAAAAAGTAAGTTGAAAGGATCTAATCAAACCAGAAAATGTGTCTCTTGTAATTCAATTGAAATTCTATTTCAGTTAAACCTGTCTTTTTCACTATTACCAAGCACAAAGAGAAAACTCTGTGCCTGGACTTTCAAGTCCAATAAAATTTTTTATTTATTTAAAATATTATTTAACATTCATGGTTCACTCATGTCATGAGCAATCATAGATGATGCAGTTCACTATAAGCAAACAATCTATACATCCATGTGGCACTGAAACTGGCTGCCAAGCCCCACTACCCAGAGGGCTGCACAGCAGGGGAAATTCTGCATCACCCTCCATTACACACTGCAGGATAATTAGGAGCATGCCTGAGTTCTCATCCTAGTTCAGATAACAATAACAATTTTCTGCATGCTTTAAAAAGGCCCTGGAGAAAAAGATTTACAGATTCAATCATCTCAATATATATTCACAAGCTTTTTTCATATGGAAAAAAAACAACCAATCCTCAACCTTTTCTAAGCACATCTTACGTAAAAGGAAAAGAATGTTTACAATTTATTTTCCAGGAAGCTTTGAGAATATATAATTGTCCTGGGGTACTTCAAGAGGAATTTGTAAATGCATTTCAAGAACTGTGGTTTTGCCATCAAAATATGTGAAGGAAAAAAAAAAGCATGATGTCTTAATTTAAGTTTCCACTGGAATGTCATTAACTTCAATGTTTTTATAGCCTTCTGACCAGAAAGCCCATATTGGGAAGGTTGGCAGGGTGTCAGGATAAGGGAAGGGGTGACAGAGAAAATGCAAACACTTACCAGAACAAGACAAGTATCTACTAATGAAAATGTGCCGGAACGTCCTATTCCCGCACTGCAGTGAACTACTGCAGGTCCATGCTCGGGACTCAGTGAACCAGATTCTCTGACTTTAAACAGGAAGTTCAGGAATGAAGCTGGGGATTCAGGAACTCCAAAGTCTGGCCATGTAGTATAATGAAAATGAGAGATCATCCTGGACTCACCACTCTAGAAGTGAAAACAAATAAACACTAGAACTAGAAAGGATTCCTCTTTGGCTCAGTCAGTGCCCATTCCCCCAAGCTCAATCAACAGCTCTTGTCTATTTTAAACCTCCCATTAAGACAAACAACCCAGTAACTTGCTTCAAACTGGACGACAACCAACAGTGCACACTGAAGCAGTTTTATCTGAGTTGGTAATTTTCTCCTTTGCAATTATTACCACACGTGGTTTTTTTTTTTCTTCTTCTTCTCAAACTTCCAAGATTATGTTTGGTTTGCTTTACTATTTACTCCCAAATGTCTTTCTTTGTCTACCAATAATGCAGTTCAATGTCTGACAGCAGTTACAAGACAGCTAGAATTAACATGACTGAAATAACCCATGTCAGCATTGTACACACTCTGCACTTTGCTTCAAGCAAGTTGTAGTGCCAAGAGGTATTACATCTCCTTTATACTAACCACATTACTGAGAGCAGCAGGAAGCGTTCCTTCCTGGAAAAGGCTATAAAACCCATACAGCATAATGGATGTCTAGGATGTCTAGCAAGACTTCTGCTGGACATCTTCTATCTTTTTTTAAGTAAAAAAAGGGGATTCCAAAATCATACAGCTGCTTTGGAACCACTCTGTTAGAGTTCCTCTCCTAATGCAACCAACTAACTGCAAGTACTGAAATGACAGCAAGAGAGTATATGTATATGAAATTTGGATCACATTTTTATGGAACTCACTCCAGACCTGCTGTTAAATGCTGCTCCTTGCCATGGTGATTCTGATTTTAGCTCAGGAATTTTATAAATGTTCAGTTACTTTTTTAAATGTATTAATTCAGTTATTTAATTTTTAATTGATTCACCTATAATTTATTATTTCAGTTATTTAATTTTTCACATAGACTGACACCTACATAAACCTTGGCAAAGTTTGAACACAAAAGGATTTTAAAAAATCAATGTATTCCAGAAAAGCTATTCTTCTTCAGCAAGAGTGAAATATAGCCATGAAATAAAATAAATTCTACTGTTCTTCATCTGCTCAGTCTGTTTCTACTTCTTATGACAGACAACTTATGAAATTCCTTTGTGAAACTAAAAGAATCCATTTCGTGGTTTCCGCAGTAACAAAAATAAATCTCTCAACTTGTCTTTTGCCTTCAATGCCCAATACTGCAAGACTGCCAATACTTTCACAGAAAACAGTGGATATTAACATGAGTCCAGTCACTCTCAGATGCACAGCTATCTTCCAGAAATATTTTGTCTTTTGGCTAGGTGCTCAACAAGGACAACAAAGTGTGATCTACAATATTGGGAAAACAAATTTACGTTAAGATTTCATAGAGGAAAAAAGGAATATCAGGCCCAAAATTGTATAAATATACTGGGACTTCCCCTTGTCTGGAGCAAAGCATTAGAGTTTGCATTTGCTCTCCTACTGCTCTTCTGTACCTAGTTTTTTCAAGTAGCAAGTTAACTCACAAATGAACTGAATGACCTGTTTGTTTAAAAGTTATGAAGGAGGAACATTTTTCATAAGAAATCTGTAAGTAACACTTAAGCAATTTCCTCCATTTCTAAGAAAAACAATTCATCACTTTAGAAACAAAACTAAGGAAAATACTAGAGAGGTGAGCTAAACGCACATGTTAAGTAAAGGCTGAAGTTGTTTCTTGTGAATCTAGATGGTCTCTGTAGGTAGCAATTGATACTCCCTACTTCAACATTCTGAAAGAGCATTCCAGATGAAAGCATCCCTTACACCTCAAGAAGGTAAAAATGCCTTTTCTGTCACCTCAGAAAAGGTGACCTGTGGGGTTTGTTTGTGTGGGCTTTTGTTTGGTTGGGGGGGATTCTTTTGTGTGGGTTTTTTTACCCCAATCCCATCCATAACAAGCACTGGCATCTTCTTCCTAAAGAAAAAGAACAAAGTATGGCTAAGTGTCACCCTAGTTATATACTAATCTGAAATAGTTACTTCTAAAAGAGATGAAACAGTGCTGTTGTACATGTCACTCTGCTCTAACCCACAGAACTACATTTTTCCTTCCTTTCTTGTATGAAGGCTTTATCCATCCCATGATTTTCCATCCCTTCAGCTCATTCTAGAAATACCTAGTCTCTTCATCTCTCTACAAGAGTCCCATTGCGAGGCACTGGAAGCAGCTGGTCATCTTTGAATTCGCAGTCTCTAATCCTACAGCCAAATCCCATTTGAGTATTTCAAACCTCCCACACTGCTCTCTTAAACAGAATAGCTCTTTCAAGTGGTGCTTGGCAGCCAAGCTGTACAGCTGAAACACTGCCTTTGTGAGGATCTGTACCACCCTTTCTTAAACAACTCCCAGTCACTGAGCCATGCAGCACTTCCATGAAGTGACGTGGGACTGTTACGAGAAGAGGTCTGGCTTTTTGATTCACAACTCTTGATGGACAAAAAGTCAAATTTAAATAACAACTAATTTAATCTAAAGTGTTACCAGGAAACTAGCTAATCTTTTCAAATAAAAACCCCTGGACTTCCAAGACTCAGGCAGCGCTATAAAATTTTATATGTAATATACAAGGGACGTAACATAGAAATATTATATATCTCTGCATGGTAACTGAAAACCAGCTAGTTCTATGGTAACCACAACGCAATTTTCCAAGATTTATTCCCTAAAACTAGCTACCAAAAAAAAAATATCCTTGAATCATCATGGAACAACACTAAAACAACTATTTTGGTTTTAAATTACTCAAACTGTGGAAGTTTTACGAACTACTGGGATAAGCTTTCCATAAATAACCAAGATACAAGATAGCTGAACCTGATGAACTTGTAAAGCAGACACCATACTGCACAGCTCTGCACTGACTGCTGGAAACATCAACAGTATAATCAAAGGACAAGCTCCAAGTTACAGAGAGCCACATGAGGACTTGAACAGAACAGGAATATCCCATTAGATTAACTTCCAGCAAAACAAGCCTTGCCATAACCTTTTTACAGTGACTATCCAATCACTTAAAACAAAAAGGAGCAAAAATCTTCAGAGTTACTTCAGGTCTTTCAGTCACATGAGAGTTTGAACATGAATAAAACACTACCAAAATGCTCAAAGGTTAAGTTAGTGCCTTCAGGGTCAAGTTATACAGGGGATAACAAAACAATGCTGGTCTGTCAAGTTCCACACGCTGCTTATAAAAGCCATAATCAAAGTGCTACTGAAATAGTCAAATATATGGAGATATATTTGACTATTTCAGTAGCACTTTGATTATGGCTTTTATAACCTATAACCTTACATTGGTTCCATATTTAATGAACATGCCTTAAAGTCATTAACAACTAATTTGATCACATAAAAATGAAAAGGCATCCTATAATTGCATTATTCTACAAATTGAAATTCAAAATCATAAATCAATTTCTACCAGAGCCTCCTCTATTTGTTCAATCATGATGGCCAAAATGTTTTCCAAAATTTAAATAAAAATGGCCTTGAGGATAAGGGGGCCACATAATTATCAGAAACATTGTGGTTCATCCACAGGATCAGCTAGTGAGGGCTGCTAAGCAGCCTTGCATTACCTTAATCCGACAGTCACAGCCACACAGAAGCTTGGTACTAAGTTGAGAATCCATTTTACTAATGGGTTTTTCCAAATATTTGCTATTTGTGGAAGACTCAAGATTCCACTAGAGATTTATTAATGGTCCTTGCTCTAAAGTATCACAGCACCAGTGTCACATCAAATTTAGCTCATTTGTCCTAGTCCTTTCTCTGCCAACAAGTATTTTCTTTGCAAACCTCTCCTTCCACTGCTGTATTCTTAATTCCAGAAACACAGGCTGAGATACATTCAGAAAGTTTCCTTCTGCAATTTCAAATTCTACTGCTCCATTTCCTTATCAGAGCAATCCCTGTCCTCCCTGAAGATCTGATGTTCATTTGCCCTTGCATAGTTTGTCTGAATTCCTCTGTACCTGAAATTACTGAAAACAAAGTTTTCTTTCTCTAAAGACCAATACAGAAAGTTGTGACATTAAGGAATAAAAAAGCTAAAAGCAACAATAAAGAATAATATAAAAATACATATTCAACACAAGGTGGAGTCTTTCCCAAGTTAGATGTCAGTATCTAACAATTCTCCTGCAGCATTTTGCAAAGGTTATTTTATAGATTTAATAGGCTCTCGTTATCACTTCTCCACCTCACTATCACTTCTCCAATAAGCTGGGAGACTTTGCTTCAAACCACAGCCATTCAACAGCTTCACTCATAAATTATTATAAAATTTTAACATGAGCACAGTATCTTCCTTCTCCTTTATTTTCCAAGAGGCACTGGTTGGTGGAAGCCTTCACAGTAAGTCTCTATTAAGGGACAGTTCTGATACCTGAACTATTCCAGTAGAAAGCAGCACTCAACTTTCAGAAAAGCTGACAACTGACACCACCAAACCCATGGAAGATACAAAATGAACCATGGTGGAAAAGCAGATTCTAAAATGCAGATTGGGTCAGGCAAAAAAATAAGCAAATTCAAAAATGATCACCAGCAAAACAAAGAACATTAGGCATCTTTTCAAAACATTTGGAAAGATACCAATAAACACTATTTTCTCTCCATTTTCTCTGTGCTAGCCCCAAGAACAAAATTTTCCTAGAACAGATGTAAAAGAAAAAAATCAAACCAACAAATACCTGGATACAATCCTGAGAAAGAACAGCCCCAAATCCCACTTGTATTTCTAAGTAATCTTTAAAACCAACCAACCAACTACTCAGAGGTTGTTTCATTGGTAACAACATAAACACTTTACTCTTCATATACCCATATTTTGTTTATCTCTTAAAGAGATTTGCTGCAGTAAGACAAACTTAATTGAGCTCAGAATGCTTGCATTATAAAGACAACCTTGGTTCTCTCTGTTTTCAAGGAAATAGTAAATTTTAAGTATTCTGGGCATTCGGAGTATATTTTGTTCATGAGTCATCCTATATTCCAGGCACTGAGTGGCTAAATGTCTTACACTCTGCCCCCACCAAAGGCCCCTGCAGAATAACTTACATAAACACAGTTAAGCTCACATTTCAAGTTACTGTGAATAGCCAGTTCCCACAAGTTTTATGGTATAATTATCAAATTCTTACAAAAGGCTGCATATAACATTGACAGTTTTAGACTAGAAACTATGCAGCTTTTTTTGCTTGAGTAACCAAGTATGTTCTGCTTCTCCTACAAAAATGATGTGTTGGAGTTAATATTCATGGAGCCTTACCAGAGTGCTAGAGATATAAAATAAAAATTCATTACAGAAAGATTGGTATTTGTGAAACTGATTTATATGACTGTCCTGGGTTTGCCATCTTAAACCAGGACAATGACACACAAGAAACTCTGTACAATGCTGACAGGCCTGCACTGCTGGTCCAAAACAAACCCAGAAATTTAAGTGCTCAATAGTACCAATCCAAAAGTCTACTAAAGTACACACTGTGCTGTTCCCTGAGGCATTTCTGCATTTTCCAGTTAAAGTTATGTTCAAACATAAACATGTAAAGAAAATTGCATCCTTTGAAAATAGGAAGTTTAAAAGTAAGGGCCAACATCAGCTGAACAATTTCACAAAGAAGCCCTTTTGGTAGTAAGGAAAACTTGCCTCAGCTTTCCAAAAGGCAGAATTGTTCTTTTTCAGGCACTAGCTAGCCAGCATTACTCATCTTTCTTTTGCCTTTGCTGTCAATAAACAAACTACTAAAGAGAAATTCTTCAGGTCAGCAGGACAATATCTCATAAAGTTCTTCTAAAATGGAGAAGACCAAGCAATAACATGCCAAGTTTTATCATAATTATGTCATGAGGGAGGTTATGAATTAATGAATATTATCTCAGAATGCCATCAATAGTTACTATAAATTCAAATATCTGGGAACAAATATATCAATAGTTGTATAGAACAACATGCAGAACACCTTCAAGCTTTCTTTTCCCAAGTTCTCTGACAAAGACGACCTTGAAAACTTGCCATACTAGCACTTTCAATTAAAATAAGGCAAGATTTATAGGAAGAGAGAATATCTTACAAGACATAGCTGGAACAAACAGATGAGCTCTTCAATCCTGTCTTCCAATCTGAAACAGAAGCAATTCCAACCCAAGCTCAGGCCAGAAACAATTATTTTGAGCTTAACTTGGTTAAATTGTCAACGTGCTTAATTTTTTAAGAGAAAAGGATGGCTGGTCCTGTGGAGCAAAAGGGGAGGTGGAGCAAGAGAAAATGAAGTTACCTACCTAGAGGTGGTAATCACTCCTCCCCCAAAAAACTTAAGACAGCTGGACTAAATTACACAGAAAACTCAAGTTCCAGTACAAAATCAGTAATTACTCAGTCAGGTATCTGATATTCAAAGGAAATCAGAATTTTCCACTCTTGTGTTCCTCCCTCAAGTTAATTCTTACAGCTCCTCTTAGAATCACCACTACCATCATTTAGAATTCAGCACGTTAAGGTACTGCCAAATGGAAAATACAAGTACACAAATGCCAAAGATGTTATCTCTCCTAATGTATAGACTGAGGTCTAAATCACCTGCTTATTTCCACACAAACATCTTCAACATTCTCAGAAGCAAAGTGCATTAAAATTTCCAGTGTAACAGCTCACTCAAACCTGAAGTGACATCATGCTAAGTTGTTCTCATGACACACTTAAGCCCACAAATAGGAGCTGTACAGACTGAGCAAAGCTTACATTGATATTTTCTAATTGCAGTAGATGCACTGTGTAATAGGATTTGACATCTTCAGACACCAGTCTCACACGGAATCCTGTTTCATTGAATGTCATAACGTCGTCTTTTTTTGTTGGCCAGTATTGTGCACACTTCACCTAATGGATTTTTTTTAAGAAGGGAAAAGAAAAAAAGAAAAATCTTGTTAAATATCCTAGTATCTTAGGCTTTGCATGTGCAAATTCTGAGTCCACATTGTTCAATACAGAAGACTCAAGTACCTGCTCCCACTTTGAGGAATTCCTGAAGTCCACAATGTTTACAGCTAAGTTACTACAACTGTTTCAGTGGCTATTATGCATTCCAGTTTTATGTGTTTATGCTTTCTTCCATCACACGGCTATCAAGCTTTGAAATACATCTTAAGCCTTCCCCCTCCCCCCTCCAGTTCTCCACAGGGAACTGAGATCTCTGCTCAGCTATTTCAGCATTTCTCCCCTTCGTTTCTGATTTGCACACCTGCACATTTACAGAACTCATCTATCACACCTAGTTCTACCCAGGCTTGCTGAATACTGGAAGGTTCTAGTTAAACAAAAGAATGAACTAACAAACCAATGCAAAACTATTCCTTGTCTTGTATTCCTCTTGCTCTGCACTCAAACTTTCTGTAGGAAATTTTTTGCACAAGAAAATTGGTGACTTTTTAACAGACCAGTCAAATTTTTTTCACAAATCTGCATTGAATAAAAAACATTAATCTCAAATGACATGCATTTATAACAAAAATCTGCAATGGTTTTAGGCACCATAGCAGAAAAACTACATCATAACAGAAGATTTGTGTATTCTGCACATATGTCAATGGTTCTAAAGAATCAAAAATAACTAACTTAATAGATCAATTCAACAGCTCTTGGGCAGCAGTCTGCCTTCATTGTCACAGCTAACACCTCTATATAACAGATGTGCTACTCCATTACATTTAGAAGAATCAATCTAAAGATACTTTTTTTCCCACCTTCCATTTTGTCCTGGGAACATCTTGCACTGCCTCTACTCCTCACCAGTTCTATCTGTACATCCTTTCTAAGAATGCTATTTTCACCTTTCTGGATGTACGTTTGTTAGATGCTATTTTCACCAAAGTGAACTGCAGGTCTTAGCTCCCACACTTCACTGTCATATTAAATACACATTATACTGCACACAAGTGAGGATATTTATTAGTTCTTCTAATGTAACAACCAAACATTGCTCAACTGTATTAAAACTGTGTGGCTTATTTTACAACTTTATGCCCAATGTCACTTACCGATTCTTTTTCAACAATTCTGTTCAACATGACAACTGCTTTGGTTTGTTGTTGCCATACCATTAGCCAAAAATGACAACATGTGTTAGGTAGTGGACCCTGTGGAGTAAAAAATACAAAAATAGGCATGAGAATGTATAGGCAAAGCAGTGTTTGAGCACAGTTAATAGTTCACTGTGGGAAACAGGAAAGACTCTTCCCCTTAAGTTTAAACAAATTATTAATAGAATTATAGAAACGGCAGGCAAGAAAGTAGCCACAGATCATTCCAGAACTTAAAAAGGCTGGGGGCTTTTTAAGGAAAAAAATACCAAACAAAACCAAACAACAAAACAGTAAGAACTCAGGGAATGGTTGTTTTAGTTTAAGCATTGCTACTACTGTGCTGTTAAAAGAAAAGCTACTGCAGGCACGCTCAGAACGTACAAGATGGCTTAAAGGGTCAAAGTATTGTTGCAACATATTTACAAAAGAACTGAAGAAAAGTGTAAGAAGTATTTGAGAAACTTCATATGCAGTAAATTACTCATACTTCAATATCCCCTTTAGCTTTTCTTATAACATAAAATAATCTGTTAGCAACTATATCACACAGATATTGTACTTCATGTAATAATGAGATACTTTTAATTCACAGAGAGATGAAACAATCCAAATATGAATTACAACTGTACAAATCCCCCTCCCTAGATTCTCAATCCCTGTAATAACCCAGTAATTGTACTGCTTACCTGTGTTAAAATATAGTATCTCTGGGCTTCTTCTATGACCACTAGGCTGGCATTGATATAATCATTCTCGGTGTTCTGGAGTTTTACACGACTGTGATCATCTAAAATTCAAAGAAAATTAAGAATTAATGATGCATCCATCTTGATGAATACTCTCTAACAGGAAAGTTTAGGTTTAGGTCTAGTCTACAAGCAACTAGAACTAAATTTTGCTGTATGACCCAAACAGCAAACTACAAATAAGAAAAACTAATTTCTCACATAACTTTGATAACAGTCCCATTCTCCCACTGGCATTTCATCAGAGTAATTTCAGGCAGCTATTAATAGAATAGCTGCTCAGAAAACTGGAATACCTATTTTTCTTTTAAAAAACCCAAGCAAACAAATTAACACTCCCGCACAAGCCTAAAGGTCCTCACAGTCATCCCTCAACAGTTACATCTCCTTAATACAATGGCACCACAACTCACACCAGGCAACACTGTCCTATCACACCAGATCACTCCACAGCACTGTTTCCTAAGTTCATTATCATTATTTCCTAAATTCTGAGACTTTTGGTGAACTGAAGTTTCAAAGGTTGGTCTAGAATCATAAAGCTAAGCTCACACAGCTAAAAAAAAAACCCAGGAAAATCTACTTGCAGTCATTCAAGTCAGGCTTGAATTTGATTAATTTCATTTTCCCTGTAAGCTATTGTCTAATATTATACAACACAAAAATACTAAAAAGCCACATGCAAAACCAAAAATAGTCAACAAATCATCCAATTAAATGAAGCCTAATCTAACAACATGGTTTCATCTCAAAATTACACAAGCAAGACTGACGATTCCCCTTTTTATGGCAGAGGCAAGCAAAGGACTCTGTTTAAAATTCTACCATTAAAATGAGAAACTTTTATTATCGTACTGTCAAACTAAAAAACTGCATAATAAAAAGTCATTGTGGTTGTTTCTAGAACCTTTTAGTATGTGATTTATGAACCTCTAGGAGGTTTATGAACCTCTAGAAGATATTTAGGTAATCAGAGTTGTTGGCAGTAAGTAATCCTTCAGCCATTTATCGGTCACTGTATTAAATAAACAGTAATTTCAGTTTAAAATTTGCACACAGCTACATGCCAGAAAATGAGATTCAACTGACTGTAAACCTCCTGAAGCTTAACATCTAGCAGAATAAGAAGAGTAAATAAAAAATAGCAAACTAAAATTACTTTAAGAATATTCAACATATCTCAGGGAGAGATGGAAGAGATTCCATAAGGAAACTGACAACAGAGTGAATTATGATGCAATATCAGTTTTTAAAACTGAATTCACCTAGCCTGACCCACAAAACTCAATTAGGGCCCAGACTGCTGTTAAAATGCCAGCCCACCCATCCTTGCACCAAAAGGCTCACTTCCTTTAGACAAACACTTTGGGAAACGCACTAAGACATTAGCAACTACCAAGTATGAAATTCAGCACAACTGCAATAGATGAACTCACAGCCAGCCTGCGCAGCACCAGGCTTATATAAACCTGGATAGGCAAAAAGCTGATGGCAATCAAAAAACAGTTAAAGAATTAGATAGATTCTTGTTCTACAGAGTGCTTGTATGATTTAATATGAATACTTTCCATGTGTTTGGATACCTGGGAAAAGTACATTTACTAGGTCTTGATCTGCCTTTACATTCACCCACTGCTATTGGCAACCACCAAAGATGATCTTGTTGGATTTGAGTAAAGAAGTCAACAGTAAAGCAGAACTGTTTTGCTGCTGCTGAAGCACTCAAATTTGGGGTTGTTGTCCCACCTCCCTTAGCTCCTGGCTTTTATATGCAGTCACATATGAACGTGCAGAGAACAGAAAAATGCTGAAAATTTATTTTTGATATAAAAGCCTGAGAAATATACTGGGTTAGTCTGTTTTCACTAGCATTCCAGCTGTAAGGCAAGGCCATCTTAACTTTCTAGTCTTAAAAGAATTATGATACCCCTGTGTGAAGAAAAAAAAAATTATCAAAGCCAAGACACAGCAAAATTAAGACACATGTGCATTTTAAAGTAAAATATATCTCTTTGTATTATTTTGCCAGGATAGGAAAGCATTACTTTTTCCTTTCATGTATCACTTTATCTGAAATGTTTCTACTGGAAAGAAACCAAGACCTCTGTAAATATTACATGTCATTTGCCAACAGGAAAAACTTAAGATCTTGTTATAGTAAATCACACATACCGGTACCAGTGTTCTCGGAAAGGTGACGCAAGCAAGCACAGTTAACAGTTTAATCACCCAGCGGCAGCTGCTGTACTGCTGCCAGGGACAAATAACTGCAGCCCCCAAGGAGGCTTCCTACTTTAATCCTTACATTCTCAGATTCATTTTTTCCCTTCTTACAAATTTTGCTTTGTAAACATGACAAATAAAGTTCTGCAAGTTGGGTTTTTTTAAGTCCCTTTAATAACTAATTCTATGCACAGCCAGCCTCTCTCTCCCTCCCCAACCAAAACAGAAGAGATCCTGTAAGTACTCTGGCAGACAGTCCATAGGACAAAAAAAAAAAAAAAAACAAACCACTAGAATATATTGATTTCTCTTCTTTCAAGGGATGAGGTTCTTAAAGGACACAATGACCTAGAAACCTCATTCAAACCCTGGCTTGCTCTTCTGAATTAACTGAAGCAAGCCAGCTTTTGACAGTGAGTTAGCTGTAATGTATTTCCCGTATGTATATAATTTCCAGTTACCAAGTACTTAGATTTATATGAATGATAAACCCATCTTTAAGATAAGATTTAGCTTATGTGTTGCTATGCCCACAGCAGCTAAAACACAGTACTGCTTTTCTGAAGCGCTAATTCCCCTATTTTGACAAACTACACAACCTGAAAAGGAAGTGGAAACCTTAAAAATTATTCTCATTCTGGCTCCTGCACTGAGAAAAAATACTCCCAGAATGACCCCATCTGAGTAAGCAAATTCTGATTACCCATTTCCAGTGGAACTCCATCCCACTGACAATACTTCCCAAAACTTCACCATGTTCATCCATCTGCTCACCTCTTGCTTAACAGAAAATGACAAATTCAGTTAAAATCAAGATACAAAATGTTTGGCATTTTACATCACGCAGTTCTTGCAGTTGGTTAATGAAGGGCTTTCATTATAAAACAAGTGTTTTTCTAGAACACTGTATAACTTCAAAATTATTTTTTATCCAAGAGACATCTCTGGTCCCCCAAATATAGGGCTATTAGCAATAGAGGAAGGAGAAATGCTACTTAGTGGATTAAAGAAAGTCATAAATAAAACATGCAGCTGCAAGACATCCCAGTGACCCTGCCTAACCTTTCCCGCCTACCAACAAATCCCTTCCATTTCACTAATCTAAATCTAGCCTATCTGAGCTGCTAAATTATTAAAATTGCAATACTCTGTCACTAGACTTACAGCCTCAAGTTTCAGAGGTAGCCTAAGGCAAAGGAAAGGCAAAATTACTTTTCCTCACCACCGTGTCACTGGTTGTACACAATGAATGCCATCCTATCAGTCATGGCCTAGCTCACCACTGAAAGGTATTCATACTGAAATATACATGTCACTACTACATAGCATCCTTACAACTGCAAGCAGGATTATGGGAAAAAAATCTTAGGGCACAATAAAGTTTAGATCAGCATGTGCTATAAAATTCCCCCTCTTCCCCAACCCCAAAGGAAGAAGTATCTCCAAACTCAACAGCAAGTTCAGTTTATTTTACAATGTTTCACGTGGTAAGATGTTTTAGAGAATCTTTAGATAAGGTCATAAAAATCACCAATGTCAGCTTCTAATGTGGACAAGAAATGCAGCAGGCTTATTCTGGGCCGAACATCTCCCTGTTTTCAGGACACACACTTGAAGCACAGGACAGAAAGGGAACAAACATTCCTGCAATGATAATTAATCAGCACCATGTGTAAAATCATTCAAATCAGCTCCAACTCTGTTCCCTGTAAAGCACAATTCTCTTCATGTTCCTCTCCTGTACTCTATAAGCCTATGGTTGAAAGATTTGACACAAAATCTACTCAAGGCCACAGGAAGAAAACATGAGAAATCACTACCTTGCAAGATCTTCTAAAAGCAACATGATCTATCACAGCAAAAATGCTCAGATGACCCAGGTTCTTGAGCAACACACCATATTACAAAGGAAGGCTAAAGAGACAATTGTGTAAACCCCCATCTACCCTCCAAAAGCAAAAGGCAAAAAAAAAAAATCCTGCCAATTTTGCTGAGGGGATTTCCTTCTTGCCTGTAAATCTGGGACCTCAGCTCTAAAGGTCTTTACAGTCAATCTGAGACACTAGACTCCACTGATAAGAACTAAGGTTAAGATTTAGAAAGAAAGTTAATTACAGAAATCTTTGGAGTTTCATTAAAATTATTAAGAAAAAATAACAACCCCACAAGCTACTTTCCTCTGTTAACAACGTTTTCTGAGAAATGGTTTCATCTGTCCGGAAATGACTGGCTGTCAAACCAAACCTATTTCAGATTAACTTCCTGTTTCAGTACTATGAAGCCAAAATACTCCTCTGCCTATTCTAGACTAATACCAAACTATTAGACTGCTATTTTTTTTCTCATCTAGGCAGTAATTCTTGAGGGGTTTTACCAAACCAAACTTACACATGCTACAGATCTTTAGCCAATGAAAACGGACACTAACAAAAATACTTATGAAACAGGAAACACTGTGAAACTCAGCCATAATGGGCAGAGATGCTTAGCCTTTCCCAGCAAACAGAAATCAACTTTTATCTAGAAATGTATGTAACAGACACAACTTTGTTTCAGTGTACTTGTCCCAGGTATCACAGTTGAAATGGGGCAAATCAACCCAAAACATTTTTTCCTGGACTCGTAATTGACATATTTCCCGTAAAATTGAACAACCTTTGCACTTCCTCTTGCAGACACACCACCTCAGATTTTAGACAGGCTTGGCAGCTACCATGGTTAACAAACCATTTTCTCATTGTTTTAGGAGAAATAAAACTCTTTCTTTAAAGTACATTTTCCAGTATGATTAAGTAGCTAGATCTTAAAAGTCCAACAGCTGGTTCTGAAGGCATTTGACTATTTGAGAATATCAGTGCTACCCGTTTTTCATCTAAACACTGTTAAAAAGCAGCGAAATTTGCAAAGTGAAGGACTGAAATGTCAAGATTGTGCGAGACTGAGTTGTCACACATTTCTGCAACACCAAGTCCTTGCATGCATGCACCACAATTAGATGTGTTCACCACAGTGACCAAACTATGCAGCTTTTATCCCAGCTGCTTTGAAATTTAGGCACTGCTATCTTGAAATCTTATTTATCACACACTCCCCTTCCAGGCCTCTTTCTGCTCCTGACTCTCATTGTTCTTACTGAAGTAATTGAGTCATATTTAAAAGTACAGATGTAAAATTCAGGAAGAATTAGCTAGTTCAAATAGTGTTTTGTTCTGTTCTCCTGATACAACTTTATCCCTAGTGCCCAGTTCTGCAAGCTGTCTAGGTGGACCAATTCAAACCATCCTTCTTTTATAAATGCTAGAAACTTACTCATTCTTCATAAAATTCACCATCTTATTCAGTTCATTCATCATGTAATAATCTATGTCAGAGTGTAACAGAAAAGCTCTAGCCTTTTCCTAAGCCAAACCAGTACTTCAATTTCAGATTTTATCTGTCTCTCTGCTTTTGCACTGGGTCCAGGAATTAATGCAATCATTCATATTTTTTTCTACTGGCTAAACATGCATTTCAGAAGCAGGTTTTGCTATGACTAAAGCAAAGGCATTTGATGCTCCCCACTACTGTAAAAGGCATGCCATGATTAAGGAAAATATTGAGCTCCACATAACTGCAGGAGATGAATACAAGTCAGATCTGTAAGGTACTACTGGAGGTATTATTAGATACTATTTAAATAATATAATGTATTTTTATTTCTTTTAGAAACACTATTTTTAAAAATGTACAAACAGTTTGAAAGTAAATCTTCACTCTCTTTACATGAATTACATTCATGTATGGGAGAAACAGTAGATAAATGCACAGATACAGCATCTGACATGGAAACTGTATAGGATGTTAGACCCAGGACTAGAACCTAGGACTTCTGGGCTCAAATCTTACTTCTTGACTTCTAATCTTACAACCCCCATTGCAACTTAGGTAGGAAACAGAAATTGAAAAAAACATCTCTTTCAGCACTGGTAAGATGCTAATGCTGTGCTGCAACAGGACAGCAAAGCCAGGACACCCAAGTGCCTCTGCACAGACCAACTCGTGTCCACCAGAGGCCCGGCTCCATTTCCTGAGCCTGGTGACAATCAGTCAGCCTTGGCCCATCTGAGGGATCTTCCTCAGCACTGGACACTCCTCCACTGGGATGCCATGCAGACACAGCAAGGAGGCCATGCACTGAATTCCGAGGCTGAGTTCCATCAGCATGTGTGGGAAATGGATTTACAGAAAATTTCAGGGGGGGGTCAGCACCACGCCAGACTGGACCCATTTGGTAGGAATTCATTGAGCCAGGGGAGCATCCTGGCAGCAGCCTAAGGAGCAGCACTGCATCTGACCCGTGTGACTCAATCCAGGACCCTTTCTGTGCCATTTTGAGAAGTGCTGTGCACATGCTTTCACCACAACTTTCAACTGGAAACAAGGAGCTCAGCACTTCTCCAAATCTTAGAATAGGTATTCAGATCAGGCTCAAAAAGCCCCAATATACCAGCAACCCTCCAAAACCTCTAGATCCAGTAACAAGGTGGTTTTTAGGACCCTTCAGTATTCTGGGAAACTTCATAAGGAACACATAAACATGTTGTCTGTCCCAACTTTAATATACTGCAAAAAAATTAAAGCTGTGTAATTTTTAAAACTATCTGTAGCTCACATATCTTTTTGCAATAATTTTGGCTTACAATTTCTGAAGTAAAATGCTGATGAAAAGAAGCCCACAGCAGCTCTGTAGCAGAGAAGGTGGTCTAAAAAAATTTTTTTTCACGTGAGACATAAGATCCTTATGTCAAAAAGACCATTTTATAGCAATTAGTAGAATTACAAAGCACTCCACACCTTATTTACTACATGGGCAAAACCAACATAATTTCAAGCATTTTTTAAAGCAACAGTAGAAATTGAGTGGCATTTATCCACACCACCTTAAAAATGCTCAGTCCAAAAAGAAAACATTTCTTTTAGTCAACGTGTACTAACTTAACCTCTATACTCATTTTTTACAACAGATAAAGCACTATTAAACAAATAATTTCCCTATGAGAAAAATACCTCTAAAACATTACTCTGTAGCTCACAAAAAAATACACTAATACCTGTGATTTGCAACCACCTCTCATTCACCATTTGGCACAATGAGCTTAACCTGCAGACTCTTCTCCCTCCTGTTATACACACTTGTGTATGTGTTACCAAAAATCCCACATTTATCACAGGATACATGCCAATGCAAAATTTGCAATGACCATGATTTACCACCTCCAGTGTTGACAGGGTAAGAGAAGGCCTAGTGCAATGATTGCAGAAAGGATACTCACATGGACTAACATCTCTGTATCTGTTTCGATTTCTGTTTTCTGGATATTTTGCAACTCTGTGAGGGTAGTCACTGGATTTGTGTCGGATTTCCTTAAAAAGACAAAATAAATAATTGACTTATAGCCAGCAACATGAATAAGATTAACATTCTACACATAAACATTCTACACATACTATTAATTAAGCAACATTAGTAATAACCAACATTTTTTAAACCAAGTTTTATTGCCCCAGTGTCATTTTCACCCAGAAGATGCACTTCACTCATGGCCAAACTGCTACCATTTAGATCTTCCTATATTTGGCTAAAACTACCAAATGTAAGCACCATTTGACAAGCAACTGATGCATCAGGACCAAGGGGCAAAAACACCCCTAATCCCAGATATTTATTATGCTTACAGTTTACCTCAGAGCTGCACATTTCCTCCCAAAGCAGTAAGGGACTCAGATGCAACAGCAGTATTCTGCTGGCTCCTTTAAAGCGATTGGCAGCATAAACCCCCATAAACCTAAGTGAACCAGTTAATGATTTTATGGCTGCTATTAAGGGCCATAGGATTATTCTTGGTGGTTTGATGGCTCAACCCATACAGCTGTAGTTAAATGTAAACCAATATGAAGAATTCTGAAGTCACAAATATCAATGTGAATCAAAGCCTGTTCTCCCCACACATTAACACAAACCTTCTAATAATCTTGGAGATACTCAGACTCACACACTATTTTAAGGACCCTACTGTTCACATGTTCTGAATGTTCTACTTTATTGATTTCTTCCCTGAGTGCACCTTTTCTACAACCTCACTAAGGCATACAGAATTACCTTATGTAGAAAACTGAAAATGGCCTTCAGTGTATTCTGCTCTGAATTTATATCTCTGTACTGATGCCATCTCAGCAGAAATGTTGCTTAGTACAGAATTAACAATATTTTACTTTGAATTCTCCTTCTGTTTTTAGATTATGTTGCTACATTTGATCATTATGTCCCAAAGGGCATTTAAACTTCTTATTACAACTGAGCATTCTTTGGTCTTCTCAATGTTCCCACTATCTCTGTCCTCAAACTTCCTAAATAGTCTAGTCTATTCCCAGACAATGAACACAGCCAGAAAGGGCATGAGCGGAAATATAACGTACAAAAGAAAGCTCTAATTTCTAGCACTGGTTGCATGACCTTTCTTTAAAATGTACTGCCAATCTGCAAGGAGCATAAATCACAGCGTGGAGCAGCAACTGCCAAGCAGCAATACTCCACATATTTGTATAAAAACCTCTTGATCTATACAGCACACTGAAACTTCTCTTGTTTACATGGCTGACAAGTTTGGGAACTTGCTCATGGAACAAATGGATCTGGCAGGCATTCATACCTAAGTTTCCATGAAAGGTAAGTTTTGTATTACTCAGTAACAGGATGCAACATATTTTGTTTCCTAAAGCACCTGCACCATCAGTGCACAGAAACAGACCCATGCTTTGGTAAAGAAACATTAAAATAGCTAGAAAAACTTCTACAGTAATGGTGTGGGAGGGCAGGCTTGCTAAAAAGAATTAAATTTATTAATGACTAATTCGGAAATCAGTTTTCCCACATGATATCCAGCCATCACACAGAATCACAGCACATCCTGACCTGGAAGGGACCCACGAAGACCATCAAGTCCAATTCCTAACTCTGCACAGAATAACCCAAAGAACCACACCATGTGCCTGAAAGCATTTTCCAAACTCTTCCTGAGTTCTGGCAGGCTTGGTGCTAGATCCTCCTTATTTGTAATACAAATATATCCAAAACTGCAACATCTGAAATACTGCAGTAGAGATGCTGTATTTGAGTCACATATAAATCAAATAAATTACTGATTCAACAGAGAAAAAGCATAATTTGAAGTCAGTAAAGAAAACTTTGGTTCGGTTCTCTTTCCTAATTTGTGAAACAGTGCTATAAAATACTGCGAGCTTAAATAATTGCTCTAGTGACGCTAGCTGATACATAATGCCTGTTTAAGGAACTGACTGTTCTTGGAAGTTCTTAATCTCGTTAAAAATAAAATTGTAAATACTGCATTTTATTTACTGCCACTCGTGCAGAGCCCCCGCAGCAGACGCCGAGCTGGCCAAGGCAGCGGGAACGGGGGCTGAGGAAGGAGTACGGCTGCCTGAGGAGCCGCACGAAGCAGCGGAGGGCTGGGGGGGGCACCCAAGCCTCGGCCGAATCAGTACTATCGGGCACAGCTCCCCACACCGCCCGCAAGCCGCGGGAGTCCCGGGGCGGCTGTCCCGGCTCGGAGCGGCCCCGGCTCGGAGCGGCACCGCTCCGTTCAGCCCCGGCGGCAGCGCGGACCCGGCGCCGCCGCCGAGCCCGCGCACGCGCCTCGCCCCGCGCCTGCGCGCCACCGCCCCCCTCCCGAGTACGCCCCGAGTGCGCATGCGTAGCGCTTGCCCACGGCTCCGCTGCTCGCACCTGAGGGCGAGAGTCGTGTCGGCCCAGCGACTTCCGCTCTCCCCGCTGCTGAGGCGGCGGCGGAGCCGCACGCCAGGCACGGGCGCAGCCGGCCCGCGGGTCTTTCTCCCCCCCGCCGTTCCTCCCTCCCTGCGGCTCTCCGGCTAGAGCCGACCACGCCGCTCGGCTCACCAGATAACGCGCCTGCCAGTCGTTCGTGGCGTCGATCTCCTGGAACTCCTGCTCAATGGCGGCAGACATGATGGCGGCGGCCGCCAGGGCGCGCGAGCCTGTTCGCAGGAGGCAGAGCGGCGAGCCCGCAACCGCTCGCGCGCAGCCCCCCGCCTCACGGCAGCGGCGGGCGCGCACATACGCTCGCGACCGGGTGTCCCGCAGCCGGCGCCGGGCGCATGCGCGGCCCTCGCCCCGCCCACCGAGGACCGCGGAGATCACGCCTCCCCGGCACGAGGAGGCGGGAAGCACCTGGGGTGACGTCACTGGACCGGTGGGGGGCGGGGCCGCGCCCAGGTGTCGCGGGGGCTCGGCAGGGCCGGGGGCTTCGGTCGCCAAACGGGCACCGAGCGCTTGTTGTCACAAAAATCACCGACTCGGTTCGGTTGGAAAAGATATCCGAGATCATCGAGTCCAGCCTGTGGCCGAACATCACCGCGTCACCTAGACCATGGCACTAAGTGCCACATCCTTCTTTAAACACCTCCAGGCACGGTGACTCCACCCCCTCCCTGGGCAGTCCGTCCCAGTATTTAATCGCCCTTTCTGTGAAGAATTTCTTCCTAATGTCCAACCTGAACCTCCCCTGGCGTAGCCCGAGGACAATGTCCTCTCGTCCTGTCACTGGTTGCCTGGGAGAAGAGACCGACCCCCACCTGGCCAAAACCTCCTTTCAGGCACTTGTAGAGAGCGGTAAGGTCACTCCCGAGCCGCCTCTTCTCCAGGCTAAACACCCGCAGCTCCCTCAGCTGCTCCTCACAGGACACGGGCTCCAGACCCTTCACCAGCCTCATTGCCCTGCTCTGGGCACGCTCCAGCACCTCAATGTCCTTCTCAACTGAGGGGCCCAGAACTGACCTCAGTATACGAGGTACAACCTCACCAAAGTGCATGCAGCGGGACAATCTGCCCTGATCCTGCTGGCCACACTATTGCTGATACAAGCCAGGATGCCATTGGCCTTCTTGGCCACCTTCACATTCTGCTGGCTCTCGTTCAGCTGTTGTTGACCATTGGTCCTTTTCCACTTTTCCACCTTGCAGCCACTCCGCCCTCAGCCTATAGTGCTGCATCGCTGTGCCGTTGTCACTGAGCGGACACGGGCCCCGAAGGAAGGGTGCATGAGCTCTTCGAGTCGCCGGCGAGTCCCCAGCCGGGCTCAGCGCCACACCCCCGGCCCTGTGCCCCGCCGGCAGCCGCTGGTTCCGAAAAGCAGAAGTGCGGAGACACGGACGTGTCGGACAGACAAATCTCGGCAGGGCTCGCCGTCCCGAAAG
Organism: Agelaius tricolor; assembly: GCF_023055355.1. Taxonomy (NCBI): domain Eukaryota; kingdom Metazoa; phylum Chordata; class Aves; order Passeriformes; family Icteridae; genus Agelaius; species Agelaius tricolor. The sequence goes on along the minus strand of NW_027269262.1, from coordinate 42,509,718 downwards.
CAGAAACGCCGTGTCCCGCAGCGATTGCCTCACTGGGACAGAAAGTCCCTTAAGGGGCGGCTCCGGCAGACGCTGGGCACAGCCCAGGGTCGGGCCGGCCAGAGAGGGCTGCGCTGCCGGGGGACACCAGCCTGGGGCCCCCGGGCAGGCGGGGCCCAGCACAGATCGTGGGTCAGCACAGAGCGCTGGGTAACGCCCGGCGCCTTAAAAATGAGTGAATTAGTGCCACAAAGGGGAACTACGAACGATCAGTGTGTGTGTCTGAAGGGAGGGTGCCAAGAGCCAGGCTCTTTTCAGTGGTGGACAAGAGCCACGGCAGAAACTGATGCACAGGAAGTTCCACCTGGATATGGAGAGAAATTTCTTTATTGTGCCGCTCCCCGCGCACTGGAACAGATTGCCCAGAGAGGTTGTGGAGTTTCCCTCACTGGAGATACTCAAGAACCTTTTGGACATAATTCTGGGCAATGTGTTCTGGGATGACCCCGCTGGAGCAGGGAGGCTGGATCAGATGATCTCTCCCAATCTCCCACATTTTGTGAGAGGTGACAGCGCCTCCTGCACCCTGATGACAGTCCTGCCCTCGGCCCCGCCGCCGCCTCCTCTCCCGAGGGCTCCTGTCCTGAACCTTAACTGCTGGCACACCCTTTCCGTGCCGCAGGCTCTCCCCCACCCCCAACACGGCCCCTCACGGGCTGGGAGGTTTCCCTGGAAACGTTTGTATCTGCCCTCTGCCATGCCCGAGGGCCCTCCGCCCTGCAGCGGGCCCCAGGGGCTCCCCTCGGCTCCCTGCTCGGCCACCACCGCCCCGGGCCTCTCGGAGTGCCCGACAGCGGGCACGTACACACCGACAGGGGCTGGGCGTGACAACTGTGCTGTGACTGACAGATGAAGGGATGGCATGGATCTGGACAAGCTCGAGAAGTGGACCCATGGGAACCTCACGAGGTTTAAGAAGACCCAGTGGTAAGGTCAAACCCCACCATCAATGTAGACTGGGGTCTAAATACATAGAGAGCAGCCCTGCCAAGAAGCACTTGGAGGTGCTGCTGGGTGAGAGGCAGGACATGGACCAGCAATGTGAGCTTACAGCCCAGAAAGCCAACCACATCCTGGGATTCTTCCCCTCTGCTCTGCTCTTGTCAGCCCCACTTGGAGAGCTGCATCCAGCTTTGGAGTCCCCAGCACAGGAAGGACATCAACCTATTGAAGCAAGTCCAGAGAAGGGCCAACAAGTTGATCAGATGAATGCAGTCCCTCTCTTATGAAGAAAGGCTGAAAGAATTGTTCCACTTGAAAAAGAGAAGGCTCAGGGGTGATCTATTCATGGCCTTCCAGTATCTGAAAGAAGCCTACAAGAAAACATGGATAGGCACTTCTTAGAAGGGCATGTAGTGATAGGACAAGGGTGAATGGTCTTAAATTGAGAGTAGGTTTAAATTAGGTATTAGGAGGAAGTTCTTTGCTCAGATGGTGGTGAGACACTGAAACAGGTTGTGCAGAGAAGTTGTGGATGCCCCATCCCTGGAAGTGTTCACAGCCAGGTTGGACGGAGCTTTAAGCAACCTGCTCTAGTGGAATCCAAGGGGCTGGAGCTAGGGGATCTTTAAGATCCCTTCCAGATCATATGATTCTGTGATAACCAGTGGCACAATGCTGAGTGTGGCTGTGCCATTGCTGTGGTTCCCTATGTGCTGTCACCGCAGCCCCACCACAGCCCCTGCCTCCTGTGGGCCTCACCTGATGTTTAAGCACAACAACAACAACAACAACAACAAGCAGCATTTTTTTGGAAACAGATTTTTGATTTTGAATACCTGTCACTGAATGCTGCTGCATTTCCTTTCTGCCACACAATGCTCCAAGTCCACTGGTTCATGTGCTCCCCCAAGCCCTGGAAGAAAAGCTGGAGTCCTGGACACCATGGGACTGTGTTACGCCTTTGAAGTACAGCAGATGGGACAGCATGGATCAGTAAGTTCATAGCAAGATTTTCCAAGAAACTCAAGGAAATGTTGCACAAGTTTTTCTTGAACTATGGGTTCAAGCTTTGAAATCAATATAGGGAATGGCTTTCTTGGATTTTTCTGCCTGCACGACTGAGGCATGGGTCATGTCTGTAGTTCTGCAGGTGCTCTCTAGTTAATCAGTGTTCTATGTATGATCAATTTTGAAACAAGCAAATAAGAAAACATTTGTGAATAATGTTTGTGATTTAAGAGTACAGAAAAGAGTCCAAGTGCCCATCCTCAAGGTAATGATTGATTTTCATTTGAAATAGATTTCTTTTAATTTAATGAATAAAATTGTTCTTTACATCAGAAAACCTTTGTTGCACAAGCTGGGTGTAAGAAAGAAAATAGGTACATGGAAGCTGTCTGCAAAATAATGTATTTTAATAAAGAAATTAAAATAGAAATCTTCTTCACTGATTTTAGTCTTTGGTAGGCTTTTCCCTGTATATAAGCTTGCTGATTGGTCTGGATTTATAGCATTTATGACATGATGTGCTTTTCATTGTGCTTGTGATATTTGGGGATGTAGTTAATACTGGGTCAGCAATGTAATTGGGTGGTTAGGAAAGGGAGTTTTATGGTAGCAGCTCCATCTAGAATCTCTAATACAGATCAGTGCCCAGAGACATCTTATGGAAAGCTAAATGTTTATTAGTTGAGATTTGCAGCTGGCTTAGAAAAGCAGTAACTTGTAAACCAGGGTTTTCTGAAGAAATTGCTATTGTCCATATTTGGGTTGCTTTATTTTTACTGCAGATATGCTGAAAATGCAGCAGCAGTTCTCTGGCTTTTAGTATCTGAGCCCAGGATAGGCCCAAGATTACATTTCTAATGGTCTGTGAAGGAGAACTGTATATACAACATAAACCAATTACACTCATTAGAAAATTTATTCTGCCAATAGTAACCTCCCACTCAGTATTAGCTGTGCAGCCAAGCCCAGATGAACTACTACATGAAGCCTTATGCCCTTGAGACCATGTGAGACATGCAAAGAGGGACAACACAGTTGCTGGAATGTCTAGTATATTGTAGTGTTTTCTGTCTTAGTATAAACACAAGCAAGCAATGTTTTTTAATTAAAATCTCTGATAATTTGAGAAGCCCTTTGCTGTACTGACAAAGCAGTCACCCCAAAGTAATTGGTATCTGTAGCAGTTTTGATTTCAAAATTGACTTTGGTGCCCATGAAGACCAATTGAGTTAATTTTAAATGTTTTTGTCCAGTGACCTTGGCTGAACAATTATTTTAGTACCAGTCTGGAACAGACTAAGTGTTTGTTCCTCTGTGTGTACTTTTTTGGGTCATTCACTGGAACTACTTAAGCACCATTTATTGGAAATGATCTGGTTTGTGCTGCTTTTCTGAGAACCATTTTAGATATTGGTAGATGAAGAACAAATTCTTCCCTGAGGCAGTTTTATTCACAAATACACCACATCAATTTTAATTGTTAAGGAAGAGAGCTGTAATGTGCTTGAGCTTGCCACAATGTGAAAGGAGGAGAACATATAATTCCTGATTTAAGTCTTATAGCCCAAGGCCTAAAGGAGAAGAGGATCCTCCTTCCCTGATGAACTGGATAGGACTTGAAACCCAGAAGGGCTGGCCACTCTTCTGGCATCTGGTAGGAGTAGGAGAAGCTGAATGAGAAGGTCCAGTGGTCAGGATAAAACAGGTTTCATTTTTTGTGTGCATTTTCAGTGCACTCCTATTTCAGACTTTTGGAAGCTGTATTCCTTGCTCGAGTGAACGTTAAAATTTTCATAGCTGAAAGTGGGTGTTGCTGCAAATACTTTTCCTCAGCTATATTATTGCTTTCCTTCCCCTGCCCAAAATTGTATTCTAGCATACAACAAGAAGGGGGGGGGGGGAGGGGAAAGAAAGAAAACACCCAGACCCCCATAGCAAACCCTTCAAAATGTATGTAGCAAAATGCAAATCATTGAAGCAGCAACAAAAGCAGAAGTGCAAGGGCCTCAAACAGATTTGCTTTCAGCTGAGATCTTTCACATCAGCCAGAAATCCAGAACAGTGGGATCCTAGTGTCTAGTGTCTGATAAAAACCACCTCTGTAGTAAAGGTGATGGGATTATGGACGGGAAGGGCAATACAGCTGTGCCCAGACTATACGATTGTCCAAACTGTTGTCTGGAGTTCTATGTAGAAGAAATTCACAGCCAAAGAAGAAAGGGAATATTAAGAACTATTAAGGAAGTCTGTTTCACAGTCTAGAGATTTGTGCCAGTCTGTATGGCACTGGAGTCCCGTGGTGAAGCTGAAATAGTTGTGGAGTATGAAAAGAAAAGGGTAACTGGCAGAAGTGCTGTCACGAATGAATGGACACACCAGCTGGCAGAAAAGGCAGCCAGCCAGGATGTCTGAGGGATAGAACAACTTTAGGCTCTGCTGTGGCTTTGTGAAACAGCCCTTCCATCAACCTAAGCTGGGATGTGCAGTCAGCCACAAAGCCTAATGCCTATGAGTCAATGCAGGGGGTGCTGGGTACAGCTACGGGAAGAAGGAAAGAGCCAGTTGCCAAGAGAAAGATGACTCCAAGTTATTATTTTTCTTGCTTGTAGAGAGGATCTTGCTTGCTGGGGATGATTTGTGTACATTACTTGACTTTCTATCTTTCTTTCCTTTTCACCTCAAGCTACAGAGACATTTATTGAAATCATCATTTGCAAGTGAGAAACTCTTAATTTAGTGAGTGTGGCTTAGTATCATTCCATGGTCCTTGTCAGAAGGTCAATTTTTGCCAGAAATGACATCTTTACTAACTGCCTGAAGCTGACATAGTTTTTATGTTGAAAGTTTCTTTGAAGATCAGGGGTTTATTAGACTTTTAAATTTCCTCACAGACGGAATAGGGCTGTTCCTTGCTTAGACCATTTCTAATCTCACAGATTATTTCACAGCACTACTCTGTATGATGGCATAATGGTTAACGAGCAGTTCTGGAAACAGTTCTGGAGTAGTTCTTTATGCTGGCTAGGGAGTCTTTCACTCAAGTTCTCTTACAATTGTGAAGTCACATTAACATGATCTTGTCACCTGTTTCTAGCACAGGTTCTGTATTTTAGTGGTTTCCATGCTTGATTATATGTATCTTCATCTATATTCAAGCTTATCTTCCAAATTACAAAATTAAGGTAATTTTCTGAATTACAGCAGGAAAGATTGTGATGCACCAGACCACTGTTGTTTGCTAGGAGAAGTCCTGGTAAGAAAATACTGTTTTAGCAGAAGACAGAAGACTTTCTCCTGAAGAGTAACAGTAAATGTTTCTATTATAAACTTGTATTCTCAGTTTTATGTTCCGGTTTTCCTTTGGGTTTCCCAGCATCAGAACAAAGCAATTGTGACTATTTTCATGGGTCTAACAATCGCTGAATTGTTTTTGCTTTTTTTTTTTTTTTGGCCCCAGTTGTTCAAAATAAGAGTCTTCAGATTGTAATCCATGTTTGTAATTTATACTCCTGCATTAGACAATCTGATGTGCCAATAACAGGAAAGGATTTCCTTGTACTACTTGCTGTAATAGGGATTTAAAATATCTTATTGTTACCAGCTTCATAGATACTAAAATTTACCATGTGGTTGTGAGCCTTTAGCATTTATTACAATAATTACTTCTGTCTTTCCTGTGATAACAGGGGTAGGTCTGTACAGGATTTGTGATATCTTTGCCTGTTTTCAAGTTGACATTAATATATCGAATTTCATACAATTTCCCGTAGAAGCTTGTCCTCTTGAGATAATGAGCAGCCCTGTAGGAGCCACATTCTCTGAGTCACTGTTTTGATGGCAGAGTTCCATGAGTGTGTGGCTCGTTTCTCCTGCTGAGATGTCCTTTGGTATGTTATAGAGGACAAGGTGTTCACACTTGTGTCACTGTGGAAACTTGGGCACTGGATCTTGTGAGGCCATGGAACACTACAGCAAATTTCACATTGCTGCACTTAATTGGCAAGGCAGGACTGCAATAATCAATGCACCTCTCTTTTTACCTCCAAAGTAAATCAAAAAGCAAAGAGGAAAATAGATTTTGCCTGTAGGTGGCAAAGAGCCATGAAAAAATTGTTAATTTTTCAGGCACTATGATTTCCTAACAAAAACAAATTAGCAGTGCATGTAAAATTTACCTTTCCTTTTTTAATTTCATAATGTCTCTTATAAAAATGTCTTTGAAATTAATCTACTAAAGTAAGGAGTCTTAAAAATCTGTTTTGCATAACCAGTATAATAGAGCTTTTGAATGTATGCTATATTTCCTTTGGTCCAGACATTTCAAACCTCTAATTCATACCCTTGTGGCATACAAATGGGCTATAACTGCTAAGCCAATTTGTTTGTTTTCTCAAAGAAAAGAAAAACTGAATGTAATGTACTCAAAGAAGGATCCATAACATGCGTTTTCCAATTGGAATGCTGTCAAGGTCTTTAACATCTTATTTTAGCCAGTGGAACAGTTCCAGCAGTTCAAGTCATGACATGACCACTTACTGGAATTAACAACCCAGGGAGATAAGTGCCCTTGTGCAGAACGTGTCCAGTATCAAAATGGGTATATTAAACTCTCTGGATCTTTTACATGCTATACATTTTAATTTTTTTTTCTCCTACTCTCTCGCTGCATACAAAGAGACATCACTAAAAGAAACTATTTTCCTTTTAAAAATCATATGGTACCCCCTCCTCGAGCAGACCTCTGCAAGTTCTTTAGTGGCAGAATTTCTAACACAGACTTGCAGAAAGGAAAAAATGTTACAAAGAAATAAAGAAACAAAGTATGTTACTAAGATTGCATTCCTCAAGAAATATCCCACACGGTCACGTCAACATCAAGGTAGCTTCTAGCTCCCATTCTCTTACGCTAATTTTGGAAGCTCAATTCACTTGAAATTAATTTTCATTGTCCAATATGGCTGCTTTCTTCATATCAGCCCCCTCTGAAGCACTGAGAAGGAAAGGCAAGGTGCAGAGTAAAACCAAAGATGTTTGGAGTTTTTAAATTTGTTTTGTGCTCATCAAAGACCACCTCAGTTTTCCCTTTTGTTTTTCTTACTTAAGAAAGAACAATGAATTGATTAGGAGTAGGGATTAGGAGATACAACTGCCATAAACCCATGTCTGCATTCCCTAAGTTGTTACATTAACATGTATGTCATAATCAGAACAGTTGGGATTTCCCACTGCTTCTCAGCACATTGGTAATACCTTACAGATACTGTTATCAGAATTTATAAATGCACAATCAATTTCTAGATTCAGACTATATTTTGGCTGGTAAATGCCATACAAGGAACAATATGCCAGCAGCAATGGTGAATGAGAAGTGGGATGTATTATTTGTGAAACTCTGCCACGTGCACAGTTTTTGTCCTGGGGTTTTCTCTGGGGAACATCACAAATCATGTGATGACAATATTTCTTTGTCTCTGAAAAAGTGGTAAGGATAACTCTCACGTAATTTCCAGAGTTTCAGCAACCTTGGAAAGCAGGATGAAGAGGACAACTGAAGGAGGTGACTGCATCAGTCATTACAGATAATTCTGCTGTCAAATATGCATCAACAGTGTGCAATATTACTACTGAATTTACACAATTCTGTCACAGCAAATGGCAAAAATCTTGAATTTCTTCAGACAGGAGGTTCCAATGAAATAATGCAAGGATTACATTTCTAAAACATAAATACATATGCTTCTCAGGGTGATATTAAAACTTTCCCTTCTCTTTCTTTTACCTCTCACTTTTCTCAGAGAGGAAGCAGTGGGGGTGCTTTTTTCACACAGAGGAATGAGTCATTAATAGGTTTGATAATTAATCAGATTAAGAAATCTATGCTGAAAGTTGTAGCCCTCTGTTACTCTAACTGAAAACTTATATGCACAGCATTTTATACAATTGTTTTTCTAATGGGAATTTCACAGATGTATACTTTTAAATCTACCATTCTAACACAACGTGATAAAAATTAAATTAGCTAAAATTATCAAGTGCTGAATTATATTTTTCTTGATAATTAAAATATTTCTATAAGAAGTAAGGCAGATACTTTTAATGATCATGCAGATAACTGCATTATTAACTCTTGGAAGTTTACTTCTTTCATCAGAATATAGCATTATTGGGGGAAAAATTGAAATAATATTTTTGCTTTCACTAATCTATGCAAGTCAGCAGATGGTGGTTAAGTAGTCTCTGTACACTGTTCAGTGTTCCATTTGTAGGCTTATACTTTGTGCATGATACTTGTGTATATAAATATCATCTGCTCCTGCTGTCCTCCCACAGAGCGCTTCAATGTACTGGGTATTTTCTTTGTATTTCAGACATCTCAAGGGCAGGGGCTCAGAAGAGATGCTCAGCCCTTCGGGATGGTACATAAGCCACTCACCAATGATACATTTATCTGAAATAGTTGTATTTCATCTTGTTCAAAAGCATAATGCTGGGGGAAATACTGAAAAAGCTGCATGGGTAAAAATTATGTATTTTAGGCATGCACTGTTTCCTCCACAATGTAGCAATGGGTTACCTTGGGCAGAAAGCAGTCGCTGGCAATCAGTGTCACTGACTGGACCTTGGCTGAAAGGAGCATCCCCTATACAGCAGTTGCTGTACACCTCCCTCATAGAGCTGTGTGGGAATGTTCAATGTGCCATTAATCCTGCGGCACGATGTGAACATTTCTTAAAATACTCAGCACTTTTCTCAGCATGTTCGTATGGTGGATGCTCTCACAGATTTGGGCTGTGTTTGCTTTGGCATGCGCCTTGAGTTTTCAGTTTAAATTTCTGTCACAACACAAAAATCTCTTATTCCTGTAAGGCCAACTTACCGTGCTAATTTGTACAAGACTGTAGAAAAGAGACTTAACGACAGGCAGACTTGATTCTTCTCTTGCAACAATGAAATTTCGAGATTTAGAAATAATTTAATTAAAAATATGTTAACGTAAACTGTGACCATACAGTTTACACAATAACATTTACAAATGATATAAATTCTTCGCTGCTTCTAATGATTCTAATGATTGAGTAATCTGTCCTCATAGCAGTTCCTGATGGGAAGTTCTCCTTGTTATGATTCTGATCTAACAGCTTTGCTGAGTTGAGACATAATATGAATAAAGTGGCTGGTGATTAGTATGAAGTCACAGTACATTTTCTCTTTAAAGGGAGTGCATCCTCACATCTGACAGTAAGGCAGCATTTTTGGTAATGAGAATTTCATGGGCAGAGGAGAGCAGAATTGAGCACAACAAAATATTTTCAAAATTTCCAGTGAATGGGAAATTAGCTTTTGTAGTCATGTGTCTTCCAGAAATTCAGTATGCTTGCCCTGGAATCTTGTCTAGGATTTCATTACATGCTCTTAATCCAGATGTTTCAAATGCTTTGGAAACAATGAACTATTACTATTGTCAGAATAAATTAATCACATTTCCTTTTAGAAAAGTCAGAGGGAGGAGGAGTGCTTAGCACATCTCTAGGGAGCCTTTTGGTGTTCTCTCTACTGGAGTCTGAAACCTCCCAAGACAAATATGTTTTGCTTCTACTAATGATGGTCAAAGCAGAAAATTACTCTAACACTGCCCATTTAAAATTTGCTGATATATATTATCTGGACTATATCCCCAGACTGTTCCTTAGTCAAATTTACTCTGTCTTATTATGCCTCATGATTATATATAAGCTATATATAGCATATGACATCCCTAAATATGTGATTCCATATCTATAACATAGTCTCCCCATGCACCTTGCAGAAATTTAATTTGAAATCTGAGATAGAGAGACGGGGTCTATTCTCAACGAGAAGAGACTGAAGAATCATCTAACAGTTTGAAAATTTGGGCTATGCCCTTTCATAAACATTCCTTAAGTCTGATGCTGACTGTAGGTACTGCCACTTGCCTTAGCTGAGATTCCTGTTACCCCCAGAGCACATAATAAGTCCTTATTTCTTATGCATCTTCTTTTAGATACATGAAAATGGCTCCAAGAATTATTATTTTGCTGGAAGACAGAAGTATAAGGATGGTTTTGGGATGGACCCTGAGTTTGTTAAGCTGCTCTGCTTGTAGATGCAAAGATTTGTTAATGTTCTGTATAGCTGCTTAAGTAATTTTTTTTTAGAATGGGTAATCCTGTTGTGTTTGGGGAATATGTGGTTTTCCTAAAACAGTGATTTCAAAAGCTCTTTAGACTTTTATAGCTAAATAGCATTTTAATGAAGCATGTTTGTTATACTTACCAACAACAAAATGTAATGAGTAATAAGCAAGTTACTTCATGTTGTTATCATCCTTCAAACTGCATTGTACCAGCTCTGTTGTACTATAAACTCAGACTGGTATCAGACAAACATTTGGATATTACAACCTAATATAAATATTTATTCTTCTTTTTCCAAATGAAGAAGAAATTCTTCAAGAAAATTATTGCTGAGTTTTAAATTTAGAGTTTTTCTTTTATTTGAACAGAAAACAGCAGGTATAGGCAGTATATGTGGGCAGGTTGCCTATGGATGCAGCTGTTCAGGGTGGCACAAGGGCCCCAACAAAGAGCAGCCAAGTTCTGCTCTTTCCTCTGCCAAGGCCTTTCTCCTATGGATAGGAAGACCATGCATTTAAGCTGTTCATATCTTGTAAGCAACTGATCTCTACCTTCTGACAGGAAACTCGATCAGACTAGGTAATTTATACTTTTATACTGTAAGGATATATGTGTTACATTGTATGTGTGTGTGTTTTATACTCACTCTAAGAGTCAGTATGCATCAGCAGCAGTAACAAACTTGACTTTTTGAGCCAATCCCATTTTTGCCCCTTCCTTTGCCAGAGCAGCTGAGCCCTGGAAGAAGTGGAGGAGGTGTAAATGATGAGATGTTTGCTGCTTGAGAGGTGAGGAGTGTGGGCAAGGAGAGGAACAATCTCCTGAAATTGGAGACTGGAGAGCTGGGATCCAGTGGCTGATGAAGGAGGCATCTTAATTCTACTCCTGGTCATCCCAAAACTTGCTGAATGGCCTTCACAATGGATCTCTTTCCTCCATGCTCTTGATCATGCACATACACCTTCTATAACCTCCATGTTCTTTTCTGCAGAGTCTAGTACTGCTGCAAAATTCAAATTTTCCTGTACATGGAGAAGCCTTGAGTCAGCTCCAGGAACCAGCTACTTAAAATTTTCCAATCTATTAAGCAGATTACATTAAGTTGTACGCTCACTTCAAATATGTGAGAAAGAAAAACTCCAAATAAAAGAAAAAATAATCTAAAAGTATACCTGTAGTAAATTAATTTTGTCACATTCAGAATGGATGGCATCATGATGTGTGTCTGGCATCAAAGACCATGCGTACAGTGGTGCAGCCCTGCTTTCTGTGGCCCACCACAGCTGTGCCTCTGTCCCCACAGAGCAGAAGGACTGCCATCCTGCAGCTCCATCCTTGGTGAGAGGCTGCAGAGGAAAGGCTGCAGCACGTGCTCCTTCCCTCAGCACTGCTCTGCCCCTTCATGAGCAAACTGCTGAAGGAAATGGGAGCTGGCTCATCTCTGAGGTCACTGAGAGGCTATGGAATCTAGAAGGCAGAAGTCCTTCTTCAAACCCAGCTCACCAAACCCTGCCTGACCTTGCTGTCCAAATCATTAAATATTACTGTGGTAACTGGTGGTGCTGGGAAATCTCTTTATAAGGTAGTGAAAGATTTGTGTTAGCACCCAATAGTAAAGGCATTAAAGGCTTCCTCTGCCCATAAACAAGCACACACAACCATTCTGTAAGCAACAGCTATAATAATGCATTTGACATTCTATCATAATTGTAGTCTGCAAAAATTATTTAACTGGTAACTTTGTCAGCATTTATACCCTGTTTTCTACTTCTGATGTTTCTTTCCACACTCCGGAACAGACGGAGGAAAGCCACCACTGCTAAGTTTAGACTTTTCTGTCTGATCTTACTGTGAAAACTCTCAGGGCCAGCTATTTTCTACTTTTTCTCCTACAAGCTGTTTCTATTTCCCAACTTAAGATCAGTAGTTTAAAGATAGCTCTGATGTAATTATACCATCTGAGATCAACCTTCATATTCATCTGTTATGAAGCCATCAGTATTCCCTTCCTAGCTGTCAGTTATGTTGCTTGTCAACTTGTCGTTCCAATTTTCCCTCACATTTCTTTGCACATTCATATGACTCAGAATAGTTTCCCATCCATAAGCCACTTACTTACATAAAACACCACTTCTGTTTCTCCTTAACTCAACTTTATGTGCTGCCACAGCTATACTTGATCACAACTGAGTAACTGCTTTGCTTGACTGTCATTTCTAATAATTATTTTGCTTCCTTTGTCTTCCTGTACTCTTTTTTACATGAAGTGGTGAAACCTAATTTTACAGAGTCGGAGCATTTTTTTTCTCGCATCTTTCTAATAGTCCTTTATTTTAGATAAAGCAGTATGTTTTACATCTAGTTTGGGACATTCTATTGAGTTCCTAGCAAAATAAATAACAGGTTCTAAGTGGAACTCTGCAGCAGCAACAAAGCAGGGTGATATGTAAAGGTTCACTGTTCTGCTTTAGGCGCCTGTTTTACTCTCAGGTTACTCACATAAAGGCTTGGGTACTTTACCCTCATTTTTGCCCACAAAATAATATTTTGCTATTAATTTCTTGCCGTCAGAGGCCAGTCATGCCTGTTAAGTGATCCTCTTAATTCGTCTTACTCTTCATTAACAGTAATTGCTGGTATTCTTTTTTCTGAACAGGAATTCCACCCACATCTTGCACACACTGCTGTGATTATGCCTGCTTTCCTCTGAAACATCCACCTTTAGATTTCCAGTTTGCATGACACTTTTGTTACACATACAAGAACACTTGCTAACATTTTCAAACTCTTTTCAAGTTTTAAGCCTCAGATTCTTGAAGCTAAGCAAACTCTTAAATGACTGGGTTTACCAGATTTTTTTCCCCTAAATCTAATTGCTCAATAACACCAGTTTGTATTTCTACATTGCCTTAATCCAGGATATATAATAATTGATATAATTTTACTCTCTGTGAAATATTACTAATTGTTGTGAATCCAGTTTTTAAGTTAAGGAAAACAAGGTACAAAAAACTGTGTGAATTTCACAGGGTCAGGCACGTCTTCCTTGCCAAAAATAATATTTTTAGAAGATTGTCAGGAATGGAACCTTTAACTCTGCTGAAAGCTGTTTGCTGTTGGCATGATAACCCACAAGTGCCTCTAACAGACCAGCTTCTAGTGCAGACATGACTGAAGCATGTAACAGGGGTAGCCATTTTAAGCAGGTTTCCTCACCCTCTATCCCATACTGATACAAACATTCCTAATGAGTACAGTTCATTATTTACTTTATTTTTGGTAGGCCTTTGCCTTTTATATCTATCCCATACTGATACAAACATTCCTAATGAGTACAGTTCATTATTTACTTTATTTTTGGTAGGCCTTTGCCTTTTATAAGCTCTCTCTCTACAGGCAAAAGCATCTTTTACTTGAAGAAGGTAGTCAAAAGGGAGAAGGAAAGTACTAACTGTACTTTTTAAAATTCAAAACAATGCCAGCTAAAGTCATTTTGAATGAGAAATCTCTACCAATGCTAATACACTTACACTGGACTTCCAGCAGAAATAAATTAAGTTATGCAGTTTTATAAAGTCAAATTGAGAACAAAATTGGCCTACTGTGTCAAAAGTGAAAAACTAACCTTATAGATGCTTTTACTTCTTCTTCTGTGCTGTGGTTCAATTTAATTTAATCAAGGTATAATACTGAATCAAAATGTTAAAAAATATGTATCAGCATTGTCATAGTTGTGTGATCTTCCTCTGCACATCATTATGCAAATAGTAATGTTAAAATACAACTGATGGTGATGGTGTGCATGAGGTCTTTTCCACCTCCTGCACACCATCACCACAAACAGAATGTCTTTCCTTACTGTTCAGCTGTAAGAGGAAGTCTCCAAGGTTAGCTGGTAGTTGAATCCTGATTCACGCCTCAGCTAACTGGAATCTGCAAAGTTCCTGTGGTTCCCCTGAGCTCCAGCTTGCTTCCAATTATCTTGCTATGTGACAGGAAATGTTCTGGTTACCATCAGCAGCAGATGCTTGTGCCCCCCTGACGTGGCCATGGCAGCTGCCAACCACTGCTGTGCACTGGGGACTGTCCCTTTGTGCACCAACTTTACAACAACTCTGGAAATGCAGCAGGGAGCTGCTGCAACTTTCCAGCACTAAGTGTCTTGCTTTCTGGATTTGTTATACCATTCAAAGGGGAATGTCTCACTAGGCAGTAGTATTGAATTTGTTATTAACTTCACCTAGATTAAGATAAAAAGAAATTGAAGTACTTATTCATAACAAAGGTTTATATTAGACCTAAGTGAGGAAGCAAAAGGAAAGTGCTCACATACTGTTCATACTATTTCCATCTGATTTACCATACTAACCCAGATGTCAAGACTTCTGTGGTCCAAGATAATTTGTGTTCATGTTACATCATTGGAAAATCCCTCTTTTGATGTAGCATGTTAGTTTTTATAGCCAATATTTGGTAACATTTGAAGTCTTCCTGAAGAGGTCCAGAAAGATTTGATCTTATTCAATAAATTTTGTTTTATTTTAATGTGAGAGATACTCTGGCCATTTAAAAGAATTTGAACAAGTGTTGTTTCATTTCCCAGAAAATATGAAGCCTCTTCATTAGACTGGATGCCTTCCATCCTAATTGGCTGTCTATTTAATGACTGCTTGCCTTAACAAAGGCTGTGTCTTGTCCTCTCATCCCTTTGCTAATTCTGGTGTTTCACTATGAAGTGTTTCCTCTATTGGACCTTAATTCTGTGTCAGTCTTTCTACTAGCTGAAAACACCAGATACAATTGTCTACATGATGTAAATGCATTTATCTCATTCCTGGGCACTGACTAAAACCAGACACTACAGTAAACGAAGATTCTGGGATGACAATCATCCATGTTGCCTGGATTTTTTAAGTAAGTGATGATTTTGGACCCAGTTTCTAAATAAATCTAAACTGACCTAACTTGCTTTGAATCTAGGGAATGAGGTCAGGGGCTGGCTGTATTTAAAAATGGACAAATATTTGTGTATGTGTACATGTATTAAAAAAATAATAGTTATTTGGGTTTGATTTTCTTTTATTTGCTTACTGACCAAACTAAAATGTCAGAAATAAAGCCTAATCTTGACTTGAAGTGTACAATTTTTGTGTCTTGTCAGAGAAAACAAACATTTTAGGTCATAATGTGCCTTTATGATACATTTACATATTTATATATTGTTCAAATGAAAATGATTGATGCTAATTATTTGTGAATCTGGCAATTTTGCCCTGCTCCAACTATACCAATACTACTGGCTGAAGAAATAAACTAAATTTGAGCAGGTGAAATATATTCATTTACTAGTTGAAATGTACTCAAGTCTCAATAAAACCATTACATTACTAAAATTGCAAAAGAATTGGGTTTTGACAGCTGAATCACTGACTGGAAACAATTGTTCTGAAAAAAAATGCAGTTTTTATAAACATAGTCAGTGGTTTACAGTAAAAGACATTTCCCCAAATAGCTAAAAAAATCGACCTTTCAGATACTGTCACAGACTAAAGAACTAAAAAGTCAGATTTAATGTTTTTATTGGGCACTGTCTCTCCAGCTGTTTGAATGAAGCAATAACTGAAGTTTCAAAGTACACGTCTCTAATTATGCTGAAAGATTAAAAAAAATTAAAATCTTCCTCCTTAGTAATCTAAATACATGCATTACTACTATTTGTTTGGATTTTTTTTGCCCTTTGTTTTTCTTACATATGAGGATAGCATGAAAAATTTACTATCTCTCTCATTACAGCACTGAAACAGTCACAATCACATTTGCTTGCTTCTTCTATTGCATTACCTAAAATTTAGCCATTATTTGGAAAATTCTGAAATTTCAGCTTCCAAAGTGATTGCATGTGATTGCAGGGGAATAAAAGGGTATTTGTACTCCAGACCTAGAGCCCAGTGAGGTTCCCTCTAGGAGAGGAATTATGCAATACCAGTTCATCTTCAGAAATGAGAAAATAATAACCTCTTCCTTTCATTAACTTCTCATTTTTAAAAATGTTTTGCAAGTTTTCTCTTATTTATAAATGCCAACTAAATTTCTCCATTAATATAAACAGGTAAAGCTTAGATATCTAAATTTTCTTGACAATTTTCTTGCAAATTCCTCTTTTCAGCTCCAGATGTTGTTATCTATTGAGATTTAGTTCTGTAGTATTTAAAAAATATATTTTTAAAACTAATATTGGCCAACTTGGACAAGAATGTAAAATCAGCTGGTGATTTTTCTTCCAAATTCTTCCACATTTTTGACCCTCTGTTGAAGTGAAATTGAAAGCATTTTTTATATTTGCTGTACTTGGGCAGAAATATATTTTTCAACATGTTAACTTTTCCTTACCCAGTATCACAAAATAATTGAATCCTAGCATTTTAAAGCCGTGGTGTACCCTAAAGTCCAAGTTTGTTGTAATTTACCTTAATCTGTTATTCTCTATCTATTGTAATTCCTTATCACATTTGGGTACCACCATATCTACTCTTAATATAAGGCCTGCCAATGAAACTCATGCATTAGGGTGCTAAATACTTGCATATTTTGTATGCAGGTTATGCAGAAAGAGTGAAAGGATCCCTCTGGCATGTGATAACAGCACCTCCATCAGTCCCTGCTGAATGTAGTCTGCAGTTTGTAAAAATAAATGCATTAAATAGCAAGCTGTCAGGTTTATTTCAGAAGCACATAACAGCTTCTTTATAATTCTGTGAAGAACTTGGACATCTCTGAACAAATTCCATTCACTGAGTGGACAGAAATTTTAAATGAGATCATGAAAACATGAAAATTTTAAATGAGATAGCGAAAAGCAAAAGTCTTTTTGAAAATGTCAAAATTAATTTTCTGTTAAAGCTGCAGTTACCAAAAATCTTCTAGAAAAGGTCTGAATCTGACTTGAATCTGGAGAATTTTAATATGTCTGGTATCAGGGAATTTCATCCTTTCCCCTTTAATAGATGACTAGAAAACTGGATCATAGCTTTAAGGCACTGGAGATGTTCTGATGACTTCAGTACTGTTTTGGACCTCAAATATAAACCAGTTAAATCCAAATGTATTTGCTTTTGCTGTCTATTGCCACAATAATTTTATTATTACTTTTTCTCTTAAATCTACTGACTGCATTATTGCTATTTGGAATACAGTGCATGAATTATTTCCTCTTTGCTAATACTTGTCCACTATTGTAGTTATCTTCAGAACAGTCAGTAAATAACACAGCTTGCAGATGAAACATTCCTTAAAAACAGGATGGTGTAACAGTCTTGTGCCCTGTTACAACAAATGAATGGTAATTGAAAGGTATTGGCACTGTGAGCTGCATGACCCAGTTTGTGATGGGATACTGCAGGACACAAACTGGAAGAAAGCGCTGCTTGTAGTGAGGAGCTCCTTGAAAGGTGGTAGGTCAGGGGTGAAAGAATTGAGCCCTCAGGAATCTCCATCTGCTGTGGTTCGTTCATTTTGCAGAGCCCTCTGACTACAGACTGGTCATCACTGCAGAGAAAAAGAAAACTTGTGATGTGTTTTCTACCACATGCCAGGCTCCATTCTGCTTCTTCTACTTCATAGTTTGGATCTTATCCAGCACCCACCATGTCTCACTTTGAATCATTGGATAGCCTGGCTTGCAAGGACCTTAAGGACCATCTACTTCCAACCCCCCTGCCATGGACAGGGACATCTTTCCTAGAGCTGCTTACTCAAAGCCCCAGCCAGGCTGGTCCTGAGCACTTCCAGGGATGGGGAATCTACAGCTTCCCTGGGCATCCTGTTCCGGTGCTTCACTACCCTCACAGTAAAGAATTTATTCCTAATATCTAATCTGAACCTATTCTCAGTTTGAATCCATTCCCAGGTTCCTTGGGCAACCTGTTCTGGTGCTTCACCACCCTTATAGTAAAGAATTTATTCCTAATATTTCATCTGAACCTATTCTCAGATTGAATCCATTCCCCCTTGTTCTGTCACTACACACCCCTATAAAAAATGTCTCTCCATCTTTCCTGTAGGCTCCTTTCAGGTACCAGAAGGCCACTATTAGGTCACCCCTAAGCCATCTCTTTCCCAACTGAACAATCTCAATTTTCTTAGCCTTTCCTCAGAGGAGTTTCTCAACCAGTCCGCGGATTCCTCCCCTGCCTGCACTGTCGCTCACGCACTTCACCGTCCCAAATCTCTCCCCGACAAGGATGCAGGTCTCAGATTCTTTCGCACCACAGGGCTCACCTGACAGGGCTCATTAACAGCGTAAATCATTAAGGAAGCAAACGCAGTACATCCCGCAGCGCCGCCCTGAGTGTTTATTTATTGATCTGCGTTATCACAGCGACCTCCGCAGCTTTTCGGATCCACTACGGAATGCGATTGCGGCGCTGCGGGCACAGCAACCACACAGAATCCCACAACCAGCTCGGTTGGAAAAGACCTCCGAGACCATCGAGACCGAACACCACCATGTCACCAGTGCCGCGTCCAGTCCTTCCTCAAATACCCCCAGGGACGGTGTCTCCACCACCCCTCAGGGCAGCCCACTTCAATACCTAACCACCTTTCCTGAGAAGAAATTCCTCCTAATGTCCAACCTAAACCTCCCCTGGCGCAGCTTGAGGTAACGGCCTCTCGTCCTGTCACTTCGCGAGGGCGCGGCAGCAGGGTAACTTCCCGCACCGCACCGCCCCGACCCTCTGCGGCCGACTCCGAGTCGAGTCGAGTCGAGTCGAGTCGAGTCGAGTCGAGTCGAGTCGAGTCGAGTCGAGTCGGGTCCGGTCCGGTCCGGTCCGCTCGGGTCCCTGCCCCGCCCTCCCTCGCGTTTCCCGGTGGTGGTCGCGCATGCGCGGAGCAGCCCCCTGCGCACGGGGCGGGCTGTGGCGGCTGCGCGCGCGGCGGCGGCGGCCCCGCCCCCTGCCCCGCCCCGCCCCGCCGCGTGAGGCGGTGCGCGGTGCGCGCGCGTGGCGGCCGCGGCGGGATGTTCGTGGCGCGCAGCATCGCCGCGGATCACCGCGACCTCATCCACGATGTGTCCTTCGACTTCCACGGGCGCCGCATGGCCACCTGCTCCAGCGACCAGAGCGTCAAGGTAAGCGGGGAGCCGCCGGGCCTGGTGCTGGGCCAGTGTCGCGGCCTACCGGGCTGCGGGCGGGCCGGGGCGCGGCCGAGGGCTCGGTCCGCGGCAGGTCCCGCTGCTGTGTCGGGCCGTGAGGGCGGGAGGCTTTAGCGCACAGTGCGCGTTGTGTCTGTGTGTGCGCTAACGTGTGTAAACACGGGAGATCCGCTTCCGACCCGGTGCTGCGGCAGGGAAAGCATTCCCGGCTGCTGTGCCTGCAGCCGTGCCACTTTCAGCTAAAAATCTGTGTTTATTAAAGAATGCTTACGAAAAAACCTATTGTTTCATAATTTAGTACAATAATCTGTATTTATTGTGGCAAGAAGGTGAAGTGCCAGTAAGCAAAACCCCGGAGTGTTCCGTGTGTGCCCTGGCAGACTGGGGAAAGGGTGGAATACTGGAAGCCTTCATTTTTACGTTCCTTTAGAGGAAATAAAGTAGCATTTTACATTTACTCAAACGAAAAGTTGATATTTTTTTTTTCCTTTTTTTGTGCATATTGAGAAGATGGGCAAATATTTGTGAGTCACGTGGATAGATTTAAGAAATCTAATTTGCAGAGAGCAGACATGTTTGTTATTAAATCCAGATAAATGGTTGAAAAAGTAACTTTTTTTTTGTAGAAAGCTGTGTCACATGTAGATAAGGCTTAAAAAGAAAGAAGCAGCCTGTTCTCCCTGATCACAGACTAAAAAGTAAATAACCAACCACAATAAAATGGTCCCCCCCAGAAAGTAAGCCAAAGCCATGGGGATCTTTGATTTAGACTGAGTACCAAGAGTGTGCAGTTCTTAAAAAAGATGCCACGAGGTGGGTTGAACGCAGAAACTGTTCTCTAGCAGTGTAATGTTGCTTTCCAGTCATAACTGAATCCTTTATGAGAATGTTCAGAATGTCCCTCCAACCAGAGGAGCAGCATGACCCAGGCTGTGTTGGACAGCCAGAGTGGCAGACTTGAGGTGACTTTCAGTACAGCTTCAAAGTGAATGAGTGACAAATAGGAGTGAGTGTCAGGTAGTGTCTTTCATTTGGTTATGTTCATGACTTTCTACATAATTTTTCAGTAAAAAAATCATAAGTATTAAGATGTATGGGAAATCAAGAGAGGGGAAGGTTCAGTGACTTGGATGTGGTTAAAAATCAAGGCAGAAATCTCATAAAAAGAAACAAGATCTGTTCCCCCACTACCCTGGTGTATACTCTACTGTCCTGCTCTGCTTTTGGGATGAGTGCTGGGAGCTGCATTTGGGTTTTGCAACCAGAGCTGAGCACGTGAGGGTGCTGGGGGCTCTAGAATGAAACAGAACAGTGTGCTCTTGGAACAAAGTGAATGAACTTTTGGGAATTGTAATAATTTCTCTTCTGTGTAATTTACTGTTTAAAAAGAGATAGAAGTCATACAACAGTGGGTTTTGCAGGCAGTGCCTCTTCTCCCTACTTGTAATAGGGATAGTTTCATGGTGGAGTAAAGTGCAATTTTGTACTGAACCAGATACAGTGTCCTGGATGAAAAGGTTTACTGGGGATGTGTGTATATGTTTTTGTTTATTTTTATTTTATATATAGGAATGGTTCTGTCTGTAAAGTACTAGTCGGTAAGGCGTATTTACAAATTGTATAATTGTACTTTGATTTCTCAATAGGTCTGGGATAAAAGTGAAAATGGAGATTGGCATTGCACTGCCAGCTGGAAGGTTTGTATTTGTAAAAATTACACAGGCATAATCATAATTTCTCCTTTGTTTTTGGAGAAACATGCTTCACTTCTTTCTGCTGAATTTTAGAGCAGAAATGCTTTTGGTTTGATGTAGATTTTGTATGTCTTGTATAAAATACTTTCTCTTTGCTTTTGTAAAGCATCTCTAGTGCCTCTCACTTAAAGCAGATGCTAACATGCAGTCTGCTCTTAGTACCTAGTTATGTTGGCAGACTAGTATTAGTAAATATTATCAGTGACTGGTATTCAGGGAGTAGAAAACAGTACCTTAATTTTTAATTCAATATTTCCTTTCACATATAGTAAGACTTAAAAAAAAAAAATAAAAGGGGGGAAAATTAAAAGGAATATGTCTGGCTATTAAATGTTACAACATCTGACCTCTGCTTTTTTTTCTTCAAAACCTTTCTGAGAACTGTGTCATATAGATGCTGTGCTTCATCTGGATAATTGGTGTATTCAGCTTCTGAATTGTTATTAAACTTGTGTTTAATAGGAGCACAATGCATTCATCTTTGTAAATGGCAACGTTAGGGAGACTTGTGAATTCCCCTTCTCTAAGACAGGAATGTTGACTAGGAATGAAAGAGGAACTTCATATTAAAAAGAAGATTAATAATGCTTGCAAGTGCTTTTGAAAAGTACAGGCAAGCTAGAAATGAACATGGAAATGGCTGAAATTTGATTGAGAACAAAACTGTACTTTTTGCATCAAGGCAGAATCATAGTTTGGAACTTAAAGTAGTAATAATGAATGCCTTGAAATACGCTTGTAATAATCGCATTTAACCGCTAAGAGCAACAACTTTGCAGTGCTGCTTGGAATAAAGAACTGCAACAGCTGATATGTAACTTTGTATAAAAGAACATAGGTTGCAGAGGAACAGTGTTACTACTTCCTCGAATTCTCTTCTTCAGAAAGTCATGAAAATATATGGTTTTAACGCAGTAAGTTTGTTGCTCTACAGTGTTCTGATGTTTTCTTGCAGACACATAGTGGATCAGTGTGGCGTGTGACATGGGCCCATCCTGAATTTGGGCAGGTCCTGGCTTCCTGCTCCTTTGATAGAACAGCAGCTGTATGGGAAGAAATAGTGGGAGAGTCTAATGATAAACTGCGAGGCCAGAGTCACTGGGTGAGACTTCTTTTCTGTAGCTGTAAAGTTTTGGATTTTGGCTATGTTTTGTTCATTTGTGGCAACATTCCAACACAAAGGAAGTATTTCTAAAACATCTGAGGAAAACAGCTAACTGGCTGCATTCAGGCCAGTTTGTGTCACTGTTATGGGTGTTTCATAATAAGTTGTTCCCTGGCAAACAACTGGCAGACATGAATTCCCACCTAAAGTTGGGTTTTTCTCTGGCAAGAGATAATTTGAAACAACACTGGCTGTTTTTGCTCATCTTTCAAACAATAGATAAGTTGGGGGGGGGAGTTTTTTGGTGGAAGATGTAAGCAGTCCTATGAAATGGTGTTGTCAGACTTTGATTAGCCTTCCTTAGGGAATAAATTTTTGATGGAAATTTCTTTGCAGGTCAAGAGGACCACTCTAGTAGACAGTAGAACATCTGTTACAGATGTGAAGTTTGCTCCCAAGCACATGGGTCTTATGTTAGCAACCTGTTCAGCAGATGGAGTTGTAAGGATCTATGAAGCTCCAGATGTGATGAATCTCAGCCAGTGGTCACTTCAGCATGAAATCTCGTGTAAGCTCAGCTGCAGTTGTATTTCTTGGAATCCTTCAAGGTATGTTACTAAAACATTTGCTTTATGACTGTAATAGGAAGGGAAAAACCATTCAAAGCTGAACCTCTTTGATATCTGTTTGTCCTGAAGCACTTAATGGCTTTCCCTGTAGACACAGTGTTGTGTCCTAATGATCCAGTTACTCTTCTATTCATTAGTAGTCTATGCTGAAGGTTCAGAGTACAGGAGTTCATTTTAATGCATGGGATAGGATAAAAGTTGATTTAAAAACTAGAATTCATGTACATTTACTTTACGTGAGTTATCTTTTGAAACCTGAATGAAGTATCACTAAACCAATAATTAAAAGCACTGCAAAGAATGCAGACTCTGCTATGAAACTTGTGGTAAATACTAGACTGCAGATGCAATTTCTGTTACAGAAAGTCAATTCTTCTCTCTGAGAATATCATCTTGAATTGCTAAATAATATTGTCTAATGATTTCACCTTAGTGGGTGTATAGGGTGGGCTTTTGAAACAACAGAGTGA
Source organism: Agelaius tricolor (assembly GCF_023055355.1). NCBI lineage: Eukaryota > Metazoa > Chordata > Aves > Passeriformes > Icteridae > Agelaius > Agelaius tricolor. Next base: position 42,486,464 of record NW_027269262.1, on the reverse strand, counting down.
GATAGTGGTAACTGAATAGCATTTAACTCCTGTTTTGTTGTGATTTTTTCCTTGTGGTATTTTGTGGTGTTGTTTTGTTTTCTCTATAGATAATGTGTTTGAAATTTAACAAATGGCTTGGTGTACTTTCTGTGGGAAATACTATATATATATATAGATAGATAGGTAGATATAATATGTAAATATAACAATATTTGTTTTCACCTTTTAGCTCTCGAGCACATTCTCCAATGATTGCTGTAGGAAGTGATGACAACAGTCCAAACATACTGGCTAAGGTTCAAATTTATGAATATAATGAAAATACCAGGTATGCTAAATAATAATATATAGCGTTGGTGGGATCATGAAGTTATTTATAATATATGGCCTTTTATTCCTATCATTAGGTGTGAAGTGGAATAGTAAATAAAAATACCTTAATTTTGTCTCTCATCCACTGGGTAGGAAAAGAGAGGGAGACCTCAGAGTGGTAACTGATGTTAACAGAAATTACATTGATAATTTTATTCACTGTCAGTGCAGAAATGTCAGTGTTCTTACCAGCATTTTCAAGGGAGAGTTGTTGTTTCTGTGTCTACTAAATTATGTGTTTAGTTTTGCACAAGGAGTTAACAGTTGAAATTTGAATTATGTTGCACCAGGCACTGTTTTGTTCAAGGCCACCTTACAATGATTTTAAAGGCATTATTACAATGACAGAAAGCACTGTGAATTGCTCATGGTCTGTCAAAGTTCAGGTTCTCCGGTCAAGAGTCCACAGAACCGGAAAAGGCTACTAAGTTTATGCACCACCACTTCCAATTAAATGATAACAGAGAAATTGTGTTTGATTGGGAGTGACCAATGTGGGGAAGGAGCCAGAGTGTTCTGTGGGTTTTATGCCCAGCTTCAGGCAATGCTTTCCATGCATTAACAATAAAGTTACTGTAACTTACTAAGAAAATGGAATATGTGTTTATCATACAGCAGAGGAGGCAGACAGTGGTCTGCTTAAAAGCATGGAAAATTTAGTGAGTTACTGAGATGCAAATTCCCTTTAGATTTGTGAATGGAATATTTCTCTTCATTTCCCTTTTCCAATTGCAGACAAAAATGTCCTTTGTACTGCAATTCTTGTTTGTTGTATGACTCACAATACTTTAGCATACTGTACTTAGTGGCTACTGTATCTGATAGATTCAATTTCTGAACAAATTTGCTTCAAATTATTGCAGAAATTTATGTTTTAAAAATTTTTCTTTTTTTTTGCAAATCTTACCATGTATACTTAACCCTGTTTCCCGTTTCCACTATATCTGGTTTATATAATTTGCATCAGTGGCAATTATCATGGCATTAAAGGTTAATTTCTTGCCCTGTACAGGAAATATGCAAAAGCAGAAGCTCTGATGACAGTCACAGATCCTGTACATGATATTGCATTTGCTCCAAATCTGGGAAGATCCTTCCACATCTTGGCTGTAGCAACCAAAGATGTACGAATTTTCACACTAAAACCTCTAAGGTGAGCTTTAGAGGAAGATGGTTTGGTGTGATGTGATGCATACTGTGCAATCTTGTTCAAATTGTCTCTGCAAAGCAAAAGTAATAATGTATGCAGGATTGTTTTTAGCAGACTGATTTTTAAGGTGACAAGATTGTGAGCAAGTCTATAATTTTGTCTGAATATCTAATCTAATAACAGTTGTTATTAGAAAGATTTAGTAGTCTCTGACATCATGTTCAAGCCCAGACCTTTGAACAGTTGTGTGAAGAACTGTCACTTTTCTCTTAAACAGGAAAGAATTGACTTCATCAGGAGGATTAACAAAATTTGAAATTCATATTGTGGCACAGTTTGATAATCACAACTCCCAGGTGTGGCGAGTGAGCTGGAATATTACAGGCACAGTGCTTGCCTCCTCTGGTGATGATGGCTGTGTTAGGCTCTGGAAGGGTAAGGTCACCCACTTGAAACACATTAACTTTGTAGTCTGCTGAATATACTTGAGAAATTATACTCAAAACATAATTTTGGAGCGAGTGTCCATTTTAGATTTGTGAAATACAGATTTCTTTTTTTCCTATTTTTCTGTTTACGTTTAAGAAAAACAGAATTCAGAAATAACTTCCTGTGTTAAATACTTGCATGATTTAAGCTGCTGTAATTAGTTGTTACTGTACTCAGAAATTGTTACACCAGACTAGAGCTATATTAAGTTCTCATTTTAAAAAGTAAGGTAGATTTTTTCCTGCTGCTAAACCTAGAAAATCTATATTCAGTCACAATGTCCAGGCAAATGGCTTTTTTCTGTTTACATTTTAAGAGAAAAACAAACAAATAAATGCACCCCTTCATCAATGAAACAAACAAAAAAAAACCCAAACCAAAATCCCCACAACAACAATAAAAAAAAAAATCTACTGGCAGTTACCTTACACATTCTCATTTGTTCCTCAGTATTGTAATAGTGGAAACTGAGTTTTAAATTATGGACAGGCAGAGAATATCAGGCAGCTAAAGGGCCGGATCCTCAGCTGTTTGGAATTTATATAGAGGTGTTGAAGTTCAGTTGTGATTCTGATCACAACCAGGTGTGGGGCAGTTGAAACATATCTGCAGAGAAACAGAAACTAACAGTGTCTGTATATCTGTGTTTGCAGCTAATTACATGGACAACTGGAAGTGTACTGGTATACTGAAAGGTAATGGGAGTCCAGTGAATGGTAGTTCTCAGCAGGGAATTTTTAATGCCTCTCTAGGTTCAGCCAATACAAGTCTGCAGAATTCACTAAATGGATCATCTGCCAGCAGGTAGGTTAAGTAGTAGAGAGACTGGTTTTCAGTAGTCTTTTCTCTGAATCTTCATTTCATTTAGCTCTCATATTTGTTTTACATGTTTTTAAAGTGCAGTGTCATTTATTGCATGAGTACTTCTATAAGCTCCTCTGGTTTTGCTCTGTGGTTCGTCTGTTATGCAAGTGTTAAGAGGAAAATGAACAAAACAGTAAGTCATACTGAATCAGTCTGTATAAATAAGCAATCAAAATAATTATTTTGATTTTTAGTCCTTTCATATTATTAAAAACAACATTTCTGAAATCGTTTCAAAGGAGAAGCTTCATCCTACTGGTGTGTAACTGCCCTTTTGATTTAGATATATGTTTAAAAGTGAAGCAAAAATGCCAGCAACAAATTCTGTTTTTTCTCTGGGATAATATAGCAGAAGGGAAGGAAGAAAAGTTACTTGATAACAGTTTCAACAATCAAATGTTAGTGCTAGTTTACTTGGTTTTTGCAGGTGTGTAGCATCAATTGAATAAAAGTTTTGTGGTTTTAAATTTTTCCTCATATGGCATTCATATTGCAAATAATTTGCCTCAATCTCTGTTAGGTTTTTATTCTGTAATAGTTGCTTTTTAGTGAGTAAATTTTACTGCCTCTTCTGAAAAAACATTTTCATTTGTGCACACTGAAATGTAGAAATATGCTGAGTCTTGCATGTGTATGGTGCAGTGTGTACAACCGGCTTTGCAGAATTAGAAGTCCTATATAAGAATGAGATGTGGCAAGATTCCATAGCAGTGGTTTCCAAGTTTTGTGGCCACCTTTGTTTCAAGTGCCTTGGGATAGTTTCCTTTTCCATCCATGTGCAGCTACTCGTGGGGTTTTTTCAGTTTGGAAAGCTTATTGGCAAAGTTTGCTTTTGGAGAGTAGCACCAGGCTCTTGCCCTTTCAGCAGTCAGTCCTGAATGTCAGTTCAAGATCCCTAGCCCTGTTGAACAGAGAACAGGTTTCACATTTTCCTCACAAGATAAATGTGGACACAAGAGGTGGTAATGGGCCTGGTCCCTACAACAAAGGGCAGCAAAATTATGTTAGTCATGATTCCAGATTTCCAGATTCTACTTGCAGTGTAGCAAATGAATGCAGCCCTGCCTTGGACATGGTATATCCAGAGCTGTTTAGCTGCATTTGCTTGGGCTCCTGTGGGGAAATGCAGGCTGTCTTACAGCTCTTTGGCATAGGGTGTGGTTTTACAATCTCCTTAGATAAGACTCTGCTGCCACCAAGACTAACCATCCCCACCCCTCTCGTGGCTCTTCTCCTGTCCCTGAACTTGGTGCTAAGCCATTGTGCAGCTGAAACTTCTAGCATTATTTCTATTCCCTTCATTGCTCTGTATTGCAAGGTGTTTTGTTTTGGTTTTTAATAAATTATTCTTGCCTCTGATTTGTAAGACAGTGTTATTTCCAGAATTAAGTCAGGGGCTGTGGAATTTCGGGACATATGGTGTCTCGTCCTAGGTTAAGCCTTACATTAAAAAATGCACGCTTTACTACAGGCTTTCTTTTGTAGTGATACTGGCCTGAGTTGTGTCAGCACAGCTGCTAACTTCTGTGTTAGTGTTAACATGCTGATAAAGATTCATGCATTGACATTTGGCTAAATAGGTATCCTACACATTACTTGTCTCTGACTGTACATGCTGTTTTTCATGTCTATATGTTTAAACACTTAAAACAGCTATAGCACAGGCAGATCTGGAAAAGGCTATAAAAGCACTATGGCCAAACTGGATTTGTACTCAAAATAAATTTCAGAACATGTGATGTAGATTGTTAGGAAATAAACCAGTAGGGCTGTATTATTATGTTGATGTAATTGTGTGTGTAGATTTATGATACAATTTCCATTCTCCATTTGTATTATGTCCTTTTTAACAGAAAGCAGAGCTGATACCAAGCTAACTGGAGTAACTTTGGTGTTTTGCTGCTTGTTGCATGCACACAGGAATGGAAAACGAACTCCTTTTTCCCCTTCCCCAGCGCCGTTTGACCTCTCCCAAGACACCAGCAGCCTGCTAACTACTAAATACTGTTCAAAAAGCCTTTTTAAAACACGTTGTGTGCATTTTTTGTACTAGCCTGCACAGTTTGATACTGATGGAACGCCTGATAGAAAAATACTTGGAGAGGCATCTTGTTTGGAAAAAAACATAAACAACCCACCCAAACCCCAAAACTTTCATCAGAACGTATTTTTGAAAGCTTGTAAAATTAAAAGATAGTTTGTGATTAAAAACAAGAATTTTTGTCCTTGATTGGGATGGGAGGAGGGAAACGACCATTACAGTAACTTCCATTAAAATTGTTTTGAGAACCAATTTGTTTTGCATTTCAGAGTGTTCAGCATTTGATAAAGATTCCCTAAACATTACAAGGTTGTAACTGCTTTGTAATATATATGCAACTGTTAGTTCTAAAGAAGTGAGAAATCTGTTTTGACAATTGTACAGATGATGGCTTTTAGTGGTTTGTTATTGCTTCATTTATATTCTTTAGTATGACTTCAAATAAATGTTTTGTAAGTACTGTCATACTTCATCCTAAAATAAGTACTTTCTCTGTTACATATTTGTACATTCCTGTGGTAATAGTTATAATTACATGGAGTACTTAAATTCTCTCAACGTAATATCCTTGAAAAATGCAAACACTTTAGCTATACAGAGATAGAAACCAAAATGCAGTTTGTTGTTAATTGTCCCATAATTTCCTTAATAAACTCCTAGCTGTTCTTTGTTGTAAGTCCACAGAATTGTAAACAAGACAGAAAACATAATATAGTTATACTAAAGTGCACAAGTGTTACGGGTAAGTTCTAATAAAAACAGCAGCAAAATGACATGGAGTGGCATAATTTTGAATCTTGCATTCACCAGGAATCTTGAATTTACACTGAGGATTTTGCAGAAATATGTAAATAGATACAAGGACTGTATTTCATTCAAAGCAGTTATTCTCTGTAAATGTATATCATTAATGTAAAAAGTGGTGTTTTAACGTCTTCTAGAAATGCTGTGAAGTTAATCTGAATTAGATGCATATGCAGCAAGTGTACTTTGATAATATTTAATGTATATTTTGTGTCACAAAGAAAGCATTACTGAAAGCTGTTAACAAATCACAGAAATTCTGGGAGAATGAAAGCCTGTTAATAGCTGTACTACACCACCTTTTTGACTTCAAAGTAATCAATTCTTTTGTAAAAATGTATGCTAGGGCTATGACTATGGTATTATTTTCAATGAATTTCAGTGGAAAAGACTATTATTTTGCTTTAAAGAAGAGTTTCCAGATTTGTCTTGTTTTGAATTACACGCCTTGATTTCTGCTATTATGTTCTATTGGTTTTGGCATGGATATACTAAAGCCTTTTTTTTTTCCAGCATGTCTTTTCTCCCCTTTGGTTCTCCTTGTATTTACTACCTTTCTCTTCTTTTCTTGTTTTGTTGGTTTTTTTTTTTTGTTTGTTTGTTTTTTTGTTTGTTTTTTTTTTTTTTTTGTTTTGGTGTTTTGTTCCTTTCTTAATTGTTTCAGGTATTTCTTTCCCCCTCTGGATTCCCCACGGGCTGGATCGAGATGGTCCAGTCATGCCCAGCTCCTTCCTCCTCCTCCTCTGATAGAGCAGTCTTGTGATGCTGACACTGCCAACCTCCAGTATCCTCACCCTCGCAGACGATGTGTATCTCGGCCTCTTAATCTTTTACCTGAGAATGAAGGGGTTTAATGTGTTACTTTAAATAAATTCTGAAGGGCCTTATTCTGGGTGTTTGTGAATGCTTCCATTTCTGGCTGCCTTGGTATTCCTTCTCTGGTACAAAAGACTTTTTTAAACATGTGGGAACTTCATGCATGTTTTGTGAAACAAAAAACATTTAGAACGTGTTATTTCTGTATCAAAGACCATTTTAATTTTTACCCTTTGAATTTTGGCAACGTACATAAACAGTATTAGCCACGCGCTCTTTATGGAGTAGATGGCTTCAATTTGCCTGATTTTTTTTCCTTTTTTTTTTTAATCTTTTTTGAATCAGTTTAGTATGGTCTTTATTGTTTTCTTTTTGTATACTCCATTTATGTGTGAAACACATTATCAAAATTAGACATGCCTTCAAGACACTTGTGAGTGAAGAATGATGTTGGATCACCTTGTTTAAGAAACAACCATTCCTGTGTATACTGCAGCAAAATAACTTGAAGTGTTTGGTTACTTAAGATTTTTCCATCTTGCTATATAAATATTTAAATTTTATAATTGTGGTTGACTAATAAATTTGTGCTGAAAGGTCTGTATTCGTATGTTTTTCCTTGTAATAATTTTTAACAGGTTCCTGAAGAAGGAGTTTTTCTGAATCAGGTGTCCACTTTCCTAGCTCTGCTCTGCGCCATTCTTGATGTGCAGCTGCATATTCCCAGTCTGCCACAAGGTGTGCTCTCACTTTTCCCATGGCTATGCTGGAGGTCTGTGCAGACTGCAAGAGCTGTTGGGTTTCACATTACCTCTCAGTTCTTCTCCAGTGATTGAATTCAAACAGGGCCTTTTGAAGAAAGAGTGCTAGCTTGAAAAATGCCAAATGTCTTTTGTGTTGTGTCAGCGCGGGAGCATTACTGCTGTGGATCAGCTGTTGGCACTGACTCAGACTGGTGCAAGGCGGGCAGGAAGACAATGCTGGACAAAGAATGCATGGTATTGCTCAGGAGTAGCATTACTGCACAGGATGGGATTGCTGAGGTTTTTGGGCAGATCCTGGGGGAAGGAAGGAAAGAGGAGGCCTTTGTGCTGCAGAAATCCAAAGTGTAATTGTATATTTCAATGCACTTCAAAATGAACTAACCCTGTTTCCTAGACCACTGCTGTGAGGTAAGGGAGAGGACAACTTCTATTTTTCCAAAATGACATATTCCTATGAGCTTTACATGTATTCTGAAAACTTCATTTGCTCAGATCCACCATGTTTGTTTCTTTGTTTCTCTCTGAGGAATCAAGTTTTAATTTAAAAACCCATGAGGTACACTGGTATTAGAATGTCCTTGCTGAACATGTGTGGAGGGAGGCTGCTGATACTTTCCAGCCAACAGGAACAGAAGTGAACAGAAGGAAAAAAGTTTTATACCTTTACTAGAAAAAGTAAACACAAAACCATGCCAACTTTGTATGGTAAACAGAAATGTTACATGATTAAAAGATAATGCTTAAATGGTGGGTGGAAAGTAACTATTCCTCTGAGGGAGAATGAATAATTGAAAAAATAAAAATCAACACTATTACACTGGGATATAGTCCTAAACCAAACCAAATTGTTTCTCGGTATGGAAGGAACAAAACATATTTTTAAAGTGTTAAACCATTTGCAGAATTCATGTCTTAACCCTGGAAGAGGTCACTGATTAACCAGTTAGAGTAATGACAATTTTTTGCAGTTTCTAGTAGTGCGTTGTTAATAGTTTATTCAGCATGGTCACGTTATTTTCCTCTGTGATGAACATGTGTTATTATTAGATACCCTAATTCCAGTCACACTTCTTACTAATGGAAACATGCTGTAAGATTCAGTGCAAACAAGTCATGTTAGAACACAGTGGCCAGGTACTTTAACCTCAGCAAATGAACTCAGGCTGGTTTTGTGGCCAATGTCTGCCTTGCCCCCTACCTGCTATTTTGTATTGACCTCTCTCCAAACCAGGAGCCTTTGATCCACATCCCTGATTTTCCACCTCTGCTTCTCAAACTCATCAACTCTGCTGTCTTGACTCAAGCCTGTGAACTTCTGTGCAGGATCTGGGCCCTTGGACACAGGCAGCAGAACTCTAGGAGGGAAGATTATAGAAAGGCTTTGAAAGGGGTAATTAGAGCAGGTACACACCATATTTTAAATTTATGCAGCACTTTTTAAGGCTACACTCCTTTTTCTTCCTCTGCATGAATACCCACAATAGCCCTTCTACTGCTTCTGTGCTTGGAGCACATCTTAGTTTGAGCTGCCAGGATTAGAAATTTTTGGGTCCTGTAGAAGCCGTGAGATGGCATTGGTGGTTTTCTTTGTTTTTCTTTGGTTTTGTGGGTTTGTGTGTGTGGTTTGTGTCTGTGGTGGTTTTGCTTTTGCTGTCGTTTGGTTTTGTTTTGAACATATTTGAAGCAGTATGAATTTCTGATTACGACAAATGTGGATTTTCACTCTCCATACAAGGAATACAACCATAGAAATGCATTCTGAAAACATCCTGGAGAGCACTGAATTTGATATAGATCTGTAGAAGTTTTCATGCACACACACACGTTTGGATGGCACCTGCTCACATCCTCTACTTAAAAAAACCCTGTGACATGTACGCTTCAGCATGGAAATGAAATTTTCCATGTTCTATACATAAACTAGAACAGAAGGAGTTCCACCTCAACATGAGAAAGAACTTTACTCTGAGGGTGGCAGAGCACTGGGAAAGGCTGTCCAGGGAGGTTGTGGAGCCTCCCTCTCTGGAGACATTCAAACCCCAGCTGGAGTCACCTGCTCTGGGTGACCCTGCCCTGGCGTAGGGGTGGGACTGGACCATCTCCAGAGGTTCTTTCCACCCCTAACGATTCTGTTTCTCAGCCTCATTGTGAAAAACGCCAATCACTTGTTTTTAAAATTTTAATAGTAATAAAATGGTTATAAAAATAGTAATACAATTAGAATAATAATAATTTGGACAATTTGGAATATGAGACAATAGAAACAAAGAGTTTCTATTGAGAGACGGTCCAGGTACCTTTTTCTGGGCAAAATAAGCCCAAAAAAGGACCCACGTTAAGAGAGGATTAACCCTTAAAAACAATAGCCTGTTGCATATTCATACACCTCATACATGGTGCATAAATTCCATTCAAACACAGGATTCTGTCTGGTCAGTGTCAACTTCCTCCTCTTAATCCTGACAGCATCTTCAAGCCTAAGCGGGGCAGGAAGAAGTTCGTTTCTTCTGATAAAAGGGCAATAAATTCTCTTCCTCTGAAAGATTTAGGTGTCCTATGGCTGCTATCTCGCTGCGAGTCCTTTCTTTAAAAAAAGTATCCTACATAGCATCGTTTCTATGTTAACCTTATGTTATAACCTAGACCTATATTTAACCCACTACTTAAGAAAATTAATGCAGCATAACTTTCTAACATAACTGTGAAAAATGGATATTTTATGATTGGCTTTTCACAAATATTAAAGTGAATATTATATGTGTTGTGTTAGAAAGTAATGCTGCATTAATTCTCTTAAGTAATGTGTTAAATATAGTTTTAGGTTAAAAAAAATGTTAAAATAGAAACGATGCTATGTAGGATACTTTTTTTAAAGAAAGGACTCGCAGCGAGATAGCAGCCATAGGACACCTAAATCTTTCAGAGGAAGAGAATTTATTGCTTCATTATCAGGAGAAATGAAATTCTTCCCGCCTCGAAGGCGCTGTTAGGATTCAGAGGAAGAAGTTGACGATGACCAGACAGAATCCTTTGTTTGAATGGAATTTATGCATCTTGTATGAAGTGTATGAATATGCCACAGGCTATGGTTTTTAAGGGTTAATCCTCTGTTAACGAATGTCCCTTTTTCAGGCTCGTGCTGCCCAGAAAAAGGTACCCGGACGTCTGTAACTCTTTGTTTCTACTGTCTCATATTGTCCTAATTCAAATTGTCCAAATGATTATTACTCTAATAGTAATAATATTTTTATAACGATTTTATTACTATTAAACTTTTAAAATTTTAAAAAAACAAGTGATAGGCGTTTTTCACGTAACACATATAATATTTATTTTAATATTTGCGAAGAGCTACACTCATCTAGTGGATTCAGATGGCAAAAACGGGACAGAAAACAAAGCCGGGAATATAAACAACGTCACATGAGTTAATCCGAATGGACCTTTTTTTTTTTTTCTTTTTTCTCATTTTTAGGTAGGATGGGGGACAGCAGGGTCGGGCGGGATGTTCACCGGCCCTTTCCCTGGTACGGGGATCCAAACCCGGCCGGCCTGAAAGCAAATACCTGAGACAAAATACACCGATGACATCACCCCCCCCACACACTGCCCGCGGCCCCGCCGCCCACTCCTCTCCTGTTCCCGCTCTCGTTCCCTCAGGAAACTCCCGCTCCCATGCGTTCCCACAGGCAACACCCGCCCCCGTTCCCGCCTAACGGCCTGGGGGTGGGGCTGGGCGGTGCCGCGCGCGCATCGCCCAATCAGCGCCGCCGCCTGCTCCGCCCAGAGTGTCTCGCTCCCCGCCTGCCGCCGCGCGCCGTGCCCGCCAATGGCCGGCTCCGCTTGGGGCGCTGCCATTGGCTGCGCGGGAGGGAGCGCCAAAGTTTGGGAGGCGCGCGCGACGCAGCTGCGCACGCGCCGTCGGCCGCGCGGGGGGTGGGGCGGGCCGGTCGCGCGGCCGTTTCCGTTGCGCGCCAGGGGAGCGAGCGGTGCCCGCCTGGCCGCTGGGGGGCGCTGCGGCGGCGGCGCGGGGCGGATCCCATCCCATTCCGAGTTTTGGCGGTCGGTCCGTCTGTCCGCCAGCGTTCCTGCTGCGTCTGGGACCCTCGGGAAAGGCAGGGCCCTTCTCTCCCTCCTCTTTGGACAAAAAGGCGGTCGCCGGCTTCCAGCCGCTCCCCCGTCGCCGAACTGCGCGGCGGAGCGTGGAGCGTGGCCGGTGAGCAGCGGGAGCCTTCCCGCCGCGGTCACCCGGAGTTGGTGTCGCCTCAGGTGCTCCCTGGAGGGGCCGCGGAGGGAGGAAAGCAGGCTGGGATTGCCCGGTCCGGGCGGCTTTACACGCTAAATATAGACTGGCACGTCTCGCAGCGGCGCTGGTGTGAGTCGCCGCTCTCGCTGGGCCCTCCGAGAGGGCTGTGAAAGTGTGTCCCCAAAAAGTCTTGGTGGGAGAGGGCTGGGAATGGTTGTTGAGCACGTTTGTGGCTAAAGCGGGGTGGTTGCCCAGGAATACTGGCGGTGATGTGTGAGTGAAGTGCGTTGCCGTGTGTGAGTGTGAAGCTGTTTGGGTCCTGCCTGCAGATGCTGCCCGAGCGGGGCTGATGGTGGTGCCGGGCCGAGTGCTGTTCCAGGCAGTGTGGGCGGGATGATGGAAGATTTCAGGAATATCGCCGACGAGACCTTCCCGAGCTACTTGGGCCAGTCCTTGAACAGCAGCGCGAGTGTGCTCTTTGAGAATGTCACCGTCTCCTCCAACCCGGGGTTACCTGTGGCGGCCTCCACTGTCGCCAGGAGCCAAGAGGGCGGTGACAACAGGTGAGGTCTCAGTAAGTGCCATTCAGAAATATAAAAAAAACAGTTGAAGCATCTAACTCTGGAGAACAAAAATTAATTTCGCAAATTACTTGGGCAGTGATAAAACTATTTACCAACCAGTATCTCAGTAATCAGTAAACATAGGATTGTCTGTATTACCAGTGTAAACTTTGCATTTAACTTGTAACTAGGAGAATACTTAACATTTACAAAAACTGCCCTTCAGAACTAATTAAATTTTTAGACTGTAACAGTCAAGTCTCTTTTAACTCCTCTCTTCAGCTTACTTGACTCGAGTTTGAAGTTGTGTAGAGAATAATGTGTTTTTTACACGTGTGTTCTCTGTTAACTGTTCACTGAACTTACCTGAATTTAGCTCCTTTTAGAAACTCCAAGATCTAGTGTTATGTACAAAAACTAAAACTTGCTCAGCAAGGAGTAGAGCAAAGAGTAACAATTTGAAGCCTTTGTGTTTAACTGCTGTCCTGTTACTTAACAACAAGTAAGATGAGACTTTAATACCCTGTCCTTCCAGAAGGACACCACTAGCCACTAAAAACTGTAACATGGTATTGCTCTAAAGAGCTACAGAAGGCTGGAGAGAAGCATTCAGGATACATATGTGTATCTGTAAATACAGATTAGCTAAAATATTGAAATAACCTAGCTTACAGGAAATAAGTAGTCACAAATATAAGTTTTGCTCCCCCAATTTTTTGAAAAACAGGAGCAGTGCATATTAGAATGACTCAGATGTGTGTTTTTTTTGCCCCACATTTACAGGCTTCCTGATGACTGTGCATCGTATTTGGAAGGAAAGCATTCACCTCTATCAGGATCTTCTCACAGCAGTCAGTCACATCCTGAGCCAGTGGAAAGGTTTGCCCTCTGCTTTCGTGATGACATGTAAGTGAGGTAGTTAAAATCTAATTCTGTCCTAAAATGCAGGCACCAGTAAGTTAGTATGTAGATCTGTATGCACTATATGGCTAATTACAGGCTACTTCAGAATTGAGTTGCAGAGTTGAAAGCAGCAGCTTTTACTACTAGCCTGCAGTAGCTGGAGAGCTCAGCTGTGCATTGGCCTGTTAGCTTACAGTATTTGGCAGCCTGGGCAGCTTTTCCTACAAAACCACCTCCTCCATGTTTTCTGAAGGGGGATAGTGCTGGGCCAAGTGGAAGCATCCAGTGGCCTTCCACTCAGTGGTTGATGCCACTTAGCCTGTGCAGCCCTACATCAGCAGCATTCTGCTGTTTGATTGATTAATTGGACTTCATGTATGTGACAGGAATGAAATCCTCACAAGGAATGTTCCTTGGACTGTGAGGTTTTGTTTTGTTGTCACAGTAATTTAAAATGTCCTAAGCATGATTATTTAATTGACTTACCTGAATTTAGCCTGTGTTTATCTCGTTCGCTTTACATAATCTAGAATTAAGCTGGTGTTTCTGGTTATGTCATGTGTGTGAATAGCATTTTGCACTGATATAAATATGTTTTGAGTAAGTAGCAGGCAGTTTGCCCACAGAAAGGAACAACAGTTTCTATCAAATTTGCTTTTCTTGTTGCCTCAGTGATTGGTATTTCTTAGGAAATCATTATTGTTAGTGATACACTTGAGAAGGCATTGCTGAGTGGTGGAAGTGTTGGAAGCTGTTGTATAGGTTATTCTGACCAAGGCCAGATGTGCTCCTGTTGTGACAGAAACTGCACTGTGTGCCTTTCTCACTGATAAAATTGAGCTCCAGGCAGTGTGTCCTTATCAAAACAAAGAGCATAAGATTTGAGAGGGAGTCAGTGTCTTGATTGTACTCAAGTAAGAAAACAAATTACAGAACATGGACTAGTTGTGTTTTAGACTTTCAAATGTTAGTTTCATTTATTTATCTAAAATATTGAAGCAAAAGTATGAAATTTTAACATCTGGCGTGATTAGTTTATAAGCCTGTGTGGATGTTCTGTAAAACCAGAAGTGAAGGATAACTTTCCTGCATAATTGCAAAAGCTGTTATTTAACTACATGCAATTTCAGTAACTCATGTTCTTTATGGTTTGGTCCTTTATTTAGTGTAACAAAAATGGTGATATTGTGAACTTGGCAAAATCTTGTTTTGTGTTTGTCTTGGTCTCAAATGGATCTTGGAACTTGGCCAGAGTAGGACCTTTTGTCCTTATACTTTCCCCTCTTTTTATGGAAATCAAAGAGAAGAGCAAATAGCTAGAGAGGCATGCTTTGCATGAAATTTCACTATTTGTTTCACAGTTTAGATTGTGAAACTGAAATCCTTGTAATTATGATATGTTTTCTTTTATTGTACAATGACAGGTGTCTAGAATCTATCCTGTATTGAAAACAACAGACTGAGACAAAGCAATTGGAAAATTTATCATATCTTTATCATGAGAGGTGATGATCTGTGCAACTAACTGATTTTTCATTTAAATAATTCTCTTTCTAGGGAAATTGCTACGCAAATTGAAGAGCCTCAGCTGCCTTGTGTTAATTTGAAAGAATCCCACTCAGTATATGGAGAGCAACCTCAGAATGTCATTGAACACTCAAATCATAGTCAAAGTACCTTACATGAAGTTTTGCCTCTTGAGCAATTGGAAGGTATTATGTTTTGAGAAAAACTGTGTACTTATTGTCACTGTAATTAGCTTTTTATGCTACAGATGTCTTCTTTTGACCCTTTAGCTGTTTTATGTCAGGTTATAAATGGGTTTTGAAAAAAAATCTCTTGGATTTCAGCAAATTGAAAACAGAGAAAGCTTGTGGTTGACATGTTCTCTTGCTATACAGCAAGTTGTTGAAAAAAGTGTTTGCTGTATAGTAGCATAAATAGAATGCCAGTAGTAATCTGACTTAGTTCAGGAACTTTATGGAAGAAGTGTATGAGGCTTGTTCTCTACCCCTTCTATTTCAGTAAGTGTAAGGTTGCAAGCTAGCATCTCTTTTCTTGCCCTATTCCAACCTGTAATAGATGTCTTTAATTGCTGCTGTAGGTGTTGGAAGCATACCCTTCTAGTGAGGTTATGCATGAAAAAATAGTTTTGAATACTTGCTGTGAAAACTATACTTTTTCTGATGTCTGAGTAGAGTACCGGAAACAAAAGAATATTCCCAAATTAATTTTAATAGCATAGCTACATGATATTAAGCTTGTCTGGGGTTTTTGCTAATGACAGTTCTGTGAATAAATTCTACTTGTCCTTTAAAATTCAGTAAATACAATTAGTAAATATATACTTTTAGACATTATCCTTTTCCAAGCTTTGAGTATTTGTATAGATTTTTGTGAAGTATTAATAATTTTGACAGACAACATGTTCAATTAGAAAGTATTGTGACCTGTAACATAAATAGACCCTTATAAAAAACCACTTCTAACAGGGAAGTGTTGGCTCCACTCATTTGTTGCTGTAGTCTTGAAGAAGTGGCAGTAAATGGCAACAAAATGGTGATGCTTTGGAAAGCTGAGACCACCCAGTGTTTGGACTTGATAGTGGCCAGGCAGATTTAGTTACTCGATTTTAACTTGGAAATTGTTGTTTGGAAATTGTCTTTTATTCACACCTATTACTGAAGAATTACAAAATTTTTTTGCTAAAATCTGTGTGTGCAAGTCTAAACTGTTCTCTGTCATGTGGGACCTCCAGCTGGATTATGTGTGGATCTAAAAGACATTTGGAAGCTGCTTAAAATGATCCAAAACAAGAATTGATCCAACAGGTGAAATGCAACAGTGGAACAGAACACTTGTTCCTCCTTCTGCTAGCACAAACTGGGACTCCTTGCTTTCTTGTGTTGCCTTGTGGAAATCCTTAAGGCAATAAATATCTTTCATCATTTTTAGAGTTCTAGCCCTGATGAAACTGCATATTTAAGATCCTTTAGATCATTGTCATAAGAACGTACAAGGTTTAGTGTTGTGGTAATCTGTATGTTTGGGTTACTTCTATAGTGTATGCCAAGACCTTCCAGAGGCTCAGTTTAACCTTAGAGAACAGTCAGCACTTATGTTCTCATGTTTTACTGCTAAAATACTGCTTACACCACTTTCTTATGTTTCAGATTTGCCAACTGGAATATGTTTTCTCCCAGATGTTAAAAACAGCAAGGTAAAAGCTTTTCCAAATACAGTGAAATTAAATGTTTTCTAATATGAATCTAGATAAATAGATTTAATTCTGTGAGATGAGAAGGGAGGAATGGAGCTGTTATTGTCTTAGATTGTGTATACCTTAAGTTTATAAAGGTGCTGGCATGACTCACTTTGCCTTCACTTTGCAGATCACTTCATTAGTACCATGTGAGCATGACTCCATCGGATATTCCTCAGTTGTGAAAACTGTTGTTTGTTCCTAGCCTCCACTGTTTTGTAGTTCTTTGTCACTGTAAGGACCTTGCATTTTATCCCAGTTGTAGTCTATCTTAGTGAAGCATCTTTTGAGGAATTTTTTTTAGTGCTTTTGGAAATTGAAGTACGCAATCCAGAGCTAGCAAATAGCTGCTGGTATTGACAGGTAGGGTTATGCTTCACCCATTTTTATCTACTGTATTAGAGGTGCTAACAGTTTTGGTCACAGAGATCCAATGCAGACAGGAATGGGAGGTCTCCTGTTCCTTTTAGAAAACACATCAGGCTCAAACCAAATGCTGTCCAATACATACTCCTTATTGTGTCAGCTAGTATTTTGATTTAGTTTTCTGTCATTTGATTTTTGTAGGGGCCATGGTGGTCAGTGAGTTGCAGTTGAATGCTTGCTGGCTGTTTTCTGAAAACCATAACTCATTTTCCTTTCAAATTCTTTACTTTATGAACTTGGACTTTTTTTTGCTGTGTCCAAGATCTGTGCATCACAAAGAATATGAGACTAAATCCATAGCAGACATTACATCATGCTGTTTTTAAAAATCATTCAGCTATACAAAAGATAGAGTATTTGCTGTTGGCTAGATTCAGCTGAAATATTACTTTTTGAGTAATTCAGTGTGCTCCTTTGGAGAAATTTCCAACAAAAGTTGGATCTGTGTGTACCATTTTTGAAGAGGTTCTGTTTTAACAGCACAGGAAACTATTGAGAGATGTCTTTGTATATTTAAGTTGGGATTGCAGCTCAATGAATGATGGAGGACAGTTTTTTCAAGTCTAAACTCTTCAATGCAGTGTTTCAGTTTTTTGAGGTCTCTTAAGTTTGGTGTCCTTCAGATGCTCTTTTGCTCTTCCCCTTTTGATTCCCATGTTTCTTGCATGCATCCATTCTGGAAGCTAGCAGGCCAAGTCCATTGGAGCTACAGTGTTTCCTGGGATAAGTAAAACAAATGTGTGCAGACTTTTGCAATATTAGTCACCTCATTAATTATTTTATTTTTATTATTCACCTCATTAATTATTTTTTATTAACTGAATTCATACAATAGTTAGTAATTTCTAGAAACATTTCTTTATGGGTGCTTTTCACAGGTTGGTCCATCTGAACCTTCTGAAAAGCTGATGGAAGGTGCTATCTCAAGTGTTCATCTTAGCAATAGCCTTTCAAGTTTTTTGGAGAATGAGAAACTCTCATCTCTTCTAAGTACAGATGAAGATTCCGCTGGTAGGTGTGTTTATAACTCTTGGTAGCTGAGTCTAATTCTGACTCAATGTTTTTGGATACTTCAGAAGAAAATTCTGTTTTACTTATATTGGATTGTGCTTGATAAAAAAGTAGTATTAACAATATTAAAGAAAACTGTTCTTTGGAAAACTGACTATTTTTAAATTGTAACAGGAGTAGGTGGCTACGGAATTTGTCAGAGAAGATCACAATTGGAATTTTAATCTGAAAAATTAAACAGTAGTCCTCAGTTACTGTGAATCAAAGATAGAAGTGGCAACGTCAGCATTGATTTAATAAAATGGTAACTCTACCTACATTTTCAGTTCAGTTCAGTAGAGATAAAATTCTGTGGTGAAGAGCACAGCTACACAGTTAAAAAGGACTTTTACTTGAGTTTGAGTTCAGCTCTCTTTAGATGCTGCATGTGTGCGGTGACATCCGAGTTTTAAATCTAGTTTACCTGCAAGCATCAAAGTGAGAGCATGAGTTCTATATCACTAAGAGTTTTGAACTTGTTATGCCCTTCGAGGGGCTGATGCAGAAGGACAAACATGCTCTTCTTCATTAATGCAGCTGACTTTGCCCACAACATGAAGGATGACAGGGCATGTTCTTGGATGTGCCAGTGGGGGAGGCAGAGTGATCAATAGGGTTACTGTTGTGAGATGAGGTACCCTTGCAGTAAAGTAGGGTTACTGCATTTCTCCCATGGTGTCTATGTATGTCATAACTGTCTTTTGAAGTTGTCTAGTTCTTTCTTGTTGCATAACTTCACTTGAGAGTTAAGCATAATAAGAATTAAGTTAATAGTTTATTGAATAGAAATACTGTTGGAGTTTTTTTACACTCCAAAGGATGAAGTTAGTTTTGATTGCCCTCCAAGGAGTTGGTAGCAGTTAGCTGAAGATACTTGCCTATTCAGGGTTCCAGTACTGGTGAAGCTAACTGGTCTTTTTATTTTTATCATGCAGTTCAGTATTCAGTGTAAATTATGGAATTGTTTTGATAGTATATCAGGTGATATAAAATGTCTGTTAAAAGTGAAAAGGATATTTTCTTCTCTTTTCGTAGGTGATGATATTGATGATGAAGAATTTGATAACAAACTAGAAGCGTATTTTGAGCAGCTGATACAACCAGAAATAAGAAGAGACACCAACCTGCAAAACCTCTCAGAACGCTGTGCAGCACTGAAGCTTTCTGAAAATGTCCTACTAAAAGTAGGTTTAAAGTTCAAAGCTCAGCATGCCCAATGGCTCTTAAACATGTTAAATTTTCAGATATTTGTTGGTATTCTAAACAGAGTTCGTTTTAATGGTCTTTTTGGTTTCTTTTTTTTTGTTTCTATAGGTATTAAGGCAACATGCTGGCACTTCTTTTTTATGATACAAGTTTATAAATAATCGTTTTAATCACTTTTATTTCATCTTGCATAGCAAAGTCCAAGGTATTATTAAGTGTATAGCAGCACAGAGATTTGTCTTTCCAGGAGAGTCAATAATTCTCTTAAATAATTGGTAAATATGTGGAAGTTAAAGGTAGGGCAGCAACAGGCTGGTTTGTGGTTTGCCTATGAGCAACAGTTAGCTCCATTCCAAACGAGTTGCCAAGGATTAAGTTCCTTTCCATTTTCTTGGCTTTGCAACAGTCAGTGTGATCCTGGCAGTCTCATGCTTGACCAGAGTGGAAAAGTGTGATTTAAACAGTTAAACTGCAGCATCTGAAATTTCAGAAATTTCCCAACTGACATCAGAGTTTCCAAGCTGTTTGGGAAGTGATGTTAACCCTGTGCAAGTAGTCTGGATAGGCTGCAATTTGTTACAGCAGTGCATGAAGGAAGGGATAAGTGGTTTTAAGAGTGAGAATAACAAAGCTCTGCTCTCAGGGCTTCTCTGTGCAAGATGTCCCTGCTTCACTGCCTTGTAGATAGACAGTAGGGTAGGTTAGGTGCAAGAGGCTCTGAGTCTGATTTGGAGCCCTCATCCAACAATGGGCCAGCTAGGAAAGAAAGGAGAATAACACAGAACCCATGTTAAAGGGAATGAAAAGATGTAGTAGGAATAAGAAGAGATCTTCCCATCTTCTTGCTGTGTATGCCCTTGCAGGCACATCTATGTATTGGCATGGCCAGGAACTGTTCTTGGTGGTAGAGGCTAACTAGAGGTGCTGGCTTTGGCAGTGTTATATGAGTGAACAAAGGATCATTAATCTCTTTTCTACTAGAGAATTTTTTCTAAAAGGCCCTGTAGTGTTTTGTTTTTGTATATCTATTTTACCTAAATGTTTTATAATTTTTATCTAAAGGAGAACTTTAAGGATTCTGCCGGTTATGGGGCTGTGACTGAAATCGACTCTGAAAGTGCTAGTGATGAAGATTCACAAAATGAAGGGATAACTGGATGTCCTGTGCAAAGAGAAATGCTGCCCAGAGCAGTGCAGCAAATGGTATGAAATTGCCATTTAAATTCCTATTATTCACGTAGTGTAAGACTGTAGTAGGTGATGGCAGTGTGTTTGAAAACTTGTTAGATCTTTAGCTAACCAGCCAACCTTCCTTTACAAAAAATTAATAATACCACTTTGGTTCTAGGCCTGTTTTTCAAACATAGTCAGCTTGGACTGTTTTGTATCTAGAACTTCTAATACATGCAGTTACTAACTGTGCTTCTGTCACTTTTCAAATGATGATTGTTTTCAAAGAATTCCATGACTGCTGGGGATGTGCTGGATTCCCGCACAGCGGCTGAGCTACGGTTAGATTCCCTGTACCTCCAGTGCATGGACAGCCATAAAGCTGATGTCTCAGATGTCCTTCCAAAGCAAGAACTGGAGTCCTCTGTCTGTCAGGCTGCTTCTTCTGATGCAGAAGTGCTACACACAGCAAGAGGATTTTTGGGATGTGACACCACTCCTGAGGTTCTTAGTGCAAATGCTCCTCAGGCAGATGCAACTCAATGTAAAGTTGGTCTTCCTGATACTTACCTGTCTCCAGCTGGGGACAGCTGTGAGAACTTAAGTTTAGCTACAACAGACAAAGGTAGGATGCTTTACATACAACCTATCCTTACATTAAACCTGTCCATGCAATTGTGACCATATTCTATTGCATGGAAAAAGAAATAAAATTGTAAGCTAGGCATTTTTATTTAGTTGTAGGAGTTAGTAATAAAAACCGATGTAGCATGAATTAATTCTGACTTGCTATTGTTTTCAGAAACAATGATTGTTGTATGTTGCACTTAACTGTTACTTATTTGCTGATGAAACGAGTTTAAGCTTGCAGATGCAGCAACTTGAGCTTGCAGGAACTTTTGCCATATCCCTTTGTTATTTTAATCCATAATGTAGCATTTGATGTATCTTTTAGGTGATTTACCACACAGCATTGTCTATCAAAATGAGGAGGGCAAATGGGTGACTGATCTTGCATATTATACTGCATTTGATGAAGAACAAGATTTAAATATGTCTGAAGATGATAAAAGAAATGAGGAGTTCATTACTGGCTGTATGTAATCATCTTTTTTGGTTAACTCTTATTGTCTGTAATAATGTTAAGTAAAATTTCTTCTTTTTTTTTTTTTTTCACTTCAACAAATCAGTATTTGGTGTTGCAAAGCCTCCAGGTTTTAGATAATACAAATTATTTGAAAGCTGATGCTGATAGTAATCTGTAGTGATATTGTATCATTATTTATAGTACCTAGCTTCTTGCTATGTAGTCTTCCCATGAAGTGTGTTTTAAAACAAAACAAAAAGGTGTCTAACATTTGCCATTGGTACCTATTGTATGAGCTAAGGTAACTCCTCTCACTTCCACAATTTTTCCTTTGGACTTTAATGATTGTTTTCCTTTCTTGCAAGAAAAAGAGAAGAAGAGTAATTTGTGTTGAGTGATGCTTATAAGAGAGGAAATAATTATCAATGAAGAATTACTACAAAATCAAATAGATGCAACTGCAGTGACAAAATTTGAGAGACTTGGCTAGCTGCTGATTTTTTATGGAGTCCCTTAGGAATGTCTTGATGCTTAAAAATGGTACAGGTACTGAAAAATATTGGAGCTTTTGAGGGAATTGGGGACTCTCATCTTCCCTTGAATTCCAGGCTTTTTGAACCTCTGTTTACTTAAAAAGTTGTTTATTGTCCTTAAATTATATCAGACTGATCTTCGTGAGAGTCTGTCTATTTGTCCTACAGGCTTGGATAATACACATGCAATACCATAGGCAAATTGATTCCTTAGCACCAAAATGTCACCTGCTCATCTGTTTTGTAAGAGATTCAAGCAATATGTGCAACAGAATTTCTCCTAATCTCTCCTAGTTTCTGAAGCTGACATGTAGGTGGGCTAATGCCTTCTCAAGATGTCCACTCAAGATTCTTCTTTCTTTCAAAGCCAATTATGTCTAATGCTGTTCATTTTGAATGAGCAAACAGTTGACTGGTTGAAATAATGTTTTTCAACACTGTAGTGATTTTTCTGATGGTTCAAGTAAATATCATTTGGGTGACACTTTTCCCATCTACTGTGTCAGTAATGTAGAACTCTCCCATGATTTTTCAGAACCATTATATTTCAGGCACCTTCTGTATCTTAGACTGGAGTTTAAGGTGATTAGAATATTTGACTGTTGTAAATTTTTCCAAGGCTACTTAGGATTTTCCACCTGATAGATTTTTAAACACTTCTGCTTTCAAGTCAATGAGCTTACCTCTTTGTGTGGTAGATGATAACACACTGACAGCTTCCATGTGGTTGGCATTTTTCTGGCTGCTAGTCTGCTTGTCTGTCTGCAGTGGTGTTTGACAGCTGAAGAAATTTTATTTGTAAGGACAGAAAGGACATGTTACATCTGATTCTTTGGAGTCTCATTTATGACATGTCTCTCTGTCAGCAAACTGTGCACACAGTGTGTTCTTGTATGGAGTAGTGCAGGAGTGCTCACTCGACAGTGTTGGATGCTTCATAAAGTCTCTGGGGGCTGTAGGGCTCATTTAGAAAATAAAGAACTGCTGCTGACTGAGAGTTCAACTGGCTATAACAACATGTCAGTGATAGTGCCTTTAGGAGATGAACTGGAATTGCTCAATAAAGATATACTTTCAACTTTCTTTTTTCCTCAGAGTATTTGTTGTGACTTCCCATGAGTAATTTTATGGACAACAGCTGTATTCACCTTACAAGTTTGCATCCATTCTCTGCTTTTGCCCTCTATTCCTAGGGATGCTCTGTGTACAAGGACATGTATTTTTGAAGTTTTGATGAGCTTAATGATGCATTAACATTGCAGTCAGGTGGTAGAGTAGTATCTCTTGATCAGTTTTTCACAACATTTTGGTGAAGAGATTCTTAAGTGTTAGTTGTTCTGTAGATGATAATTGTGAAAATAGTACAGGCATTTGAATTGAAAAGTAAGATTGAGTTATTTGGCCTGTTAATTTGCATGGGTTTTTCATTAATAGGTACAAGCCAGTATCTTTCTTTTGCTCCAATTCAAAGGTACCACCTTGATGGAAAAAATTTTCAGCCTCAAATATAGTAAAGGTTTGATCTGAGTTAGCCATGCGATGTTTGGTTCTAGCTAGTATGGGTATCATAACCTATAAAAAGTTATAGTTTAGCTTGGACCTAAGGCTGTTAGAAACTTTCTTGATTGACCACAGTTAATGATCTAAATGCTGATTTTACTTTGGCTTCTAAAGATCCAGCAAGTACTCCTTTAAAACTAATTTTGTATAACTTTTCTCACTGAACTGGGATTGAATAATTCCTAGTGTGCCCCAGACTGTCTCAGGTCTAGAATTTTATGTGCAATAACTTTCCATCAAATTGAGTTAATGATGACAGATAGTAATGATGGTACTTAGTAACTTTTGCTTTATTTTAATAAATATTCTCTTTGGTTTTAAGCTGAAGCAGCAGCTATGATTGCACAAGACCAGGAAGAATTCGAGAAAGCACACAGGCTTATGCAGGTAACTAACAACCTCAATGTAAACAAAATAGTTTTCTAATTTATTTACAAATTGCAATTTCTGAAATCTCTTTGTCTGCAGGCAGGAAAGGTGGGCAGTCTAAATGCATCTGAATTAGCAAATACTTCATGGAGATCTGCTAATAGCTTCATTCTGCCAAGAACATCTGATCTTCATAAAGATGCCAGCTATTTACGTTTGTCTTTGGGGGAGTTCTTTGGTCAGAGGTCCGAAGCTCTTGGATGTCTAGGTGGAGGCAGTGATGTGAAACGGGTATGTATCTAAATGTTTGTGTTGAGAAACAAAGAAAAGACAAGACAAACAACAGCTAGCACTGGTTTTGTTATTTTGTAAACGGTTCTTTATCAGATCTAATTTTCTAAGTTGATTTAGGAAGGAAATTCTGTGTCTTGCCGGTGTGGGTTGACTGGTTTCCTACTGGAATTTCTGATCTGAAGTGCTGCCTGGTGTTATTGTTGAATGTTGATCTTTGCCTTTTGGTCAGGAACTAATTATGTGTAGGATTAGAGGGAGAAAAGTACACCATATACAGGAGGCATGTTGGAGGTCCCAGTAAATTACCCACACAGTTGAGTGAAATGCTGGTCAGACAAGGATATTTAAACATTGAGGGCATCTCTGAGTGGCTATTGGTAGTTGATGTACTATCTGGGCAATGCCCAACTTCAGTAAAAATGTAGTCATTTAGATTCTGACTTAACAACATCTGTATACTTCTTGCATCTGGTGGATACCTGACACTTCTCTCTTCTGCTGTTGGTAGACAGGATCTCACCTGTGTTTCTTGCAAAAAAAAAAAAAAAAGGTGGGGAAGTGTGTACAATGAGAAGTAGTCGTCACACATGCTTGTGTAATTCACTTGTACAATAAGGAGGTTTTGGAGTTGGCAGAGTTAGAGTCTGTCCTAAGCATTCCAAGGCTTAGTGGCAGACCATACCTTCAGGCAGAGATGATGTGATGTACTTTATTTCCTTACTTTGAGTAACTGGTATAAGTAAGTTGTGCCCTGGTTTCAGTTGGGATAGAGTTAAGTTTTCTTTGTAGAAGTTAGTACAGTGCTGTGTTTTGGATTTAGTATGAGAATAATGTTGATAGCACACTGATGTTTTCGTTGTTGCTAAGTAGTGCTTACTCTAAATCAAGGACTTGGGAGTGTCTCATGCTCTGCCAGTGCAGCAGGTGTACAAGAAGCTCGGAGGGAGCACGGCCAGGACAGCTGACCAAACTGACCAAAGGGATATTCTGTATCATAGAACATCCAACTCAGTCTGTAAAGTGGAGGGAGTTGGCTGGCAGCCATGGATCACTGTTCAGGGACAGGCTGGGTATTGGTCCATGGCCAGTGAGCAGTTGTGTTGTGCACCACAGTTGTGTTTCTCTGGGGTGTTATTCCCCTCTCCTTCCTTGTCATTACCAGTATTATGGTTACAATTTATTCTTGTGTCAGTTATTAAACTGTTCTTATCTCAACCCAAGAGGTTTGCCTGTTCTTTCCAGTTCTTTCTGTTGGAAGGAGGTGGGGAGTGAGCAAACAGCTGTGTGGTACTTAGTCCCTAGCTGGGGTTCAGCCATGCCAGTTGTTAGTTTATTTGATGTGTGTATGGGAAGTGCAGAGTATGTGTTCAGATTGGGCATTTGCAGTGCTGTGTTATTTCTTAGTGGTATGAGAGGTATACCAAGCAAGCACCATGGGCCAAAACTGCTTTGCATGTGTATTGAATCTGTCTGTTTATTATTAAATTTACTCATGCTGTATTCTGGGATATTTTTTATAGCCATCTTTTGGTTACTATATTACATCCCCAAAGAAGAGGCAGCCTGTTCCTTTGCTAATGAGATCTGATTCATCGGGAGGTGACATCGGCCGAGAGATTTCACAGTTGTCTGAGGTGTTTTCAGGTACTTATGGAACAGCTCTTTTATCCTGTGGGGTATTAAGGGAGAGTGTGCATCCAAGAATGTAGGTTTTTAGACAATTTCCTTACTGTAAATTAATTCCTTTTTTTTGATGTTGTTGTTGTTAGATGACTTAGAAGCACAAACAAAAAAACATGCAAATTTTACCAGCTCTGAAGGTTCAGGGCATAGGGTGGACACTACTGCTGGAATACATGAAAATATTAATACAGAAGCTGCTACCAAAAGTAAAGCAAAGGTATTTCTCTTGTATTTTTCTTTAAAGTGCAACTATGAACTGAAACAAAATTCAAATAATTCCAATGATTATTGTTTCTTTGAATACAGCTAAATTTTGACTTTCACATTAGCTCACAGCTTTTTATATTGATCATTTGAATCCTAGCAGGTGCCCCTATTTCTTAGAATAGTTTCATTAGAATGGCATGATCCATTAGTAGTAGTAGTAAGTCAGGTGATACTATCACCATCTGATTTTCCTTTTTCTTCCCACTTCACTTTGGGAATTGCTCAGTCTGTCAGCCCATAGTCTTTCAGAGACTCATAGGCTGTTGATGTTCTGTGATCAAGTTTCTGAATTTCAGCTGTGTCTTCCCCTTCTATTTATTTAATGAAACAGCTTACCTTTAGCGTTGGAATAAAATCTTTTAGTTGATAGGATTTAAGAATATAAGCATGGTGCAAGTCTGAAAAAAGTGTCTTTTTACTTTGGTAGTCCTTGATACCTACTTTTCCTGTCTGTGTCACCTCCCTAAGCCTGCTGTCAACGCTCCTCCTAATGCAGGCCAGGATGCTGTTGATCTTCTTTGCCTGGCTTGTGGTCAACTTCCTGTCTGCCAGGACCCTCAAGTCCTTTTCTGCCAAGCTGGTTTCCTGCTGGTTGGCCCAGGGCCTGTACAGAGCCTGGGGTTATTCCTCCTTATGTGCTGGTCTTGGCATTTCCCTTTGAACTTCTCAGCCAATCTTTCCATCCTGTTGAGGTCCCTCTAAATGACTGCTGGCTTATTAGCCACACCTCCCAGTTTTGTATGATGATGGAACTTGCTGAAGGTGCCCAATCATCCACATCATTATTGAAGTTGTTGAATGGTACTGGCCCCTGTCTTGATCCCCAGGATGCTCCACCAGTGAGTGACTGGCCTCCTGAGGGACTTGGGTGCTTCTGATCTGCCCTTTGAGCCTGGCAGTTCAGCTTGCTTTCAGTCCAGTCATGGTGTACGTGTGTGCTCTGTGCTTTGTCTGTCTTTTGATGAGGATGTTGTTAATTCATGCATGTGTATCTACAGGAGGACAGGTGTTTTCAATTCTTCCTGAGTCTGTGTCTGTCTGAGAGAGACAGAAAGGTCCAGAGCCCAGTTTCCAACTGTCTACCTGCTCTATGTCCTTTGCTAAGAATAGCCAATGTGAAAACTAAAGAAGAAATCAGACTTGAGTAATAGAAGAAGTTGTAGGAATAGCTGTGTCTTCTCTCTGCAGAGGCAGATGATTTACAGTTAAATTAGAAGTTACTGTATATTTGGTCATGGTAACTAACTTCTCTGCTGTTTGTCCCTGATAGGATTTTCCTCCCAGTTCTTTCAACTGAACTAAATAAAGCATTTTAGGATTTTAAAGTTTCACAGGAACTAAGGCTTCCTAGTAGAAGGCAGAGTTATTTATTATTATTATTTAATCTAGAAAAGCCTTTGTGAAGTAGACTTAAAAAAATAGGAGAATGAGAATGCCTGTTGCAGTGTTCCTTCTAGACAGGTGTTTAAAAATGCATCAATGAAGAGTGTTAATATATTGCCATATCCTGAAATGCAAACACAAAACAAAACACTAAACAAAATTTTTTTTGCCGTGGTGCTTAACTAATTTTGTTTTGTTGTAGGATGGAATTCATAAAGGCAAGTTTGAGGATAGCTTGTCTAATCATTCTGACTCTGTCTTGAGTATCAGCACAATTGCAGATGCTATTGCTAATGCTTCCTCCAGTGCTGAACCTTCCCAGCTAGCTGCTATGATGATGGCACTCTCCAGTAAAAGTAAAAGAACACGTGTCCTTCCTGGAGCTGTTAAAGAGGCTGAACTCTCTGCTAATGAGGCATTTTCCAGCAATGAGGAAAATAGTGCATTTGATCTGGAAAAATACCTCAAAAAAACAGATGAGAACAGATGTGAAAGTGAATACGAGAGTGTCATGAAACATGAAGCATCTGTCCAGAACCTTACATCTGATACCTTTTTAGTGGGTAAAGAGAAACATAAGGATGCTTTTGCAGAAGACTGGATCAATAATCACAGCAAACAGCAAGGAATAGAGAAGCGATTGCTTGATTATCTTGATGAAGAAAGTGACAGTCAGAATTTTTCTAGTCTGTCTGGTGTTGCCAGCCACAGAGATGTAATTGCAGATAATGTTCGGTGTTCAGAAAAGTTGTCAGATTTGGTAAATCGTAAACATTTACAGTCAATGGATGCTGATATTAGATCAGAGACACTTAATGAAAGTGAAGCCCACACATGTGGAATTCTCTCAGCAGCAAAACTGGAAGTGGCACAGCGAAATCTGCTTGCTTACCAGAACAGCAATGTCACTAATGCATGTAGTATAGGGGAAGATAGAGAAACAGTAGATCAAGCAGCAAATGCTGTTCCTGAACCGTGTAATGATTTGGTGGAGAGAAGTGCAGGAAATACTGTGTCCCTCAGCAACTTAAAACCTGCCAAGCAATTTAGTAACTATGTCTCAGTAAGTCCTACAGCAGCCAAGCCCGTGCAGAAATTGAACAGTGATGACAGGAAGCAAAATACAGAGAAGAGGAGCAAGGATGCCAGTACTCCTCGTAGGGGGAATGCAAAACATGTAACTTTTGAGAAGCTGTCCCCAACTTTCCAGACTAATACTGGTAAGTAAACCTATATAGATGCAATTATTTGTTGAAAAAGCTTTTTTTTTTTTTGTCAGTAAACTTGTTTCCTGTCCATAAATAAATATGGTCCTTGAATTTTGTTTATTTGCCAGAGCATAAACCCGTTCTGCCTGAAGGTGACTTAAATCTGGAGGGTGAGCAGTGTAGCTTCAGACCTTCAACTTCACCTCTGATTCACTCTTCTCCTAGTGAGACTTCTGGAACAGCATTTTCAGGGTAAATTTCTTGGTGCAGGTTACAAGAATTAGTGCTTCATGAGGATTGTTGAGGGATCATGTGTTTGTTTGAATGTTGACTGTGATCTTTATTAGGCTAAGACTTCATTATACGTTAGGCTGGACATTGTATAGACCAATATAGATGTGTTTTTTAAACTTACAAGTATTTTGCTCATCTGGTTCTCTGATTTGTATAATTGCTTATTGTGGGAGAGGGTGGGTAGAAATATTTGTGTGGCTTTTGACTATTCTGTATTTTGATCCATACTTGTGTGCAAGGTTTAAGGTTTCCTTAGCAACTAAAAGCATGATGTTTCTTAAACGAGTTCCAGCAACAGTAAGTGTCATAAGATTCCAACTAAATTCATTTTGCAATCTTAAACACTAACATGGCCAGTAGCTAATGGTTGTGTGCAGTCTGATAAGATGAGGCAACTGATTTCCTTGACTTAACTTTGAACTTCATTGTTTGGTATTTAACTACTGTTTGTGTTTGTATGTGTTATTAGAATTACAGGCTGTCTGGCATTTCTCAGGAATTAATATGTGCAGGAGAAGATGTATTTTTGCAGGCATGTTATATAGCTCTTAGGATGTCCAGTTAAAATTGTCAGTGCTTTAATTGTTGTCATGTTAGCTTTTTTTGTTGAGGAAAGTGCTGAGAGACCCTGTGTTTTCAGGTATTTGAAATGAAGAGAATCTCAGCAGTGAATAGGAAACCTAATGGTGTGATGGGAGTTAAATGATTTCATTTGACTTTTTAATCTAGTTAGATACAAGTATATTTATTCACCTTTTTAAATAAGTTGTGTTGCTTCTGTGGCTTTAGCATCTGAGTTCAGTTTTGGAAATCTGATGCTTTGCCT
Source organism: Agelaius tricolor (assembly GCF_023055355.1). Lineage (NCBI taxonomy): Eukaryota > Metazoa > Chordata > Aves > Passeriformes > Icteridae > Agelaius > Agelaius tricolor. The sequence goes on along the minus strand of NW_027269262.1, from coordinate 42,456,852 downwards.
ATATGGATTTATGTAGAATGAAAATGTGTTTTATGTACATCAAAGCCAGAACTTGTAAAGCTTAATTGAGAGCTGATTTCTCGTTTCTACTGACTGCATTTAACAAAACAGCTAATTAAGTTGACTTTAGAATAGTATAGGTAATGGGTAGCATTAATGCTGCCATCAAGAAAATTAAAAAAAATCTTTTAATATTGGCATATTTTGAATCTCTTTTTCAGATCTGAAGTGGACTTTACTTACCCATCACACTATCAGGAATCTCCTTGCAAAGAGAATGTGGTACCTCAGTCTGTTTACTCGAGTCCAAGCATGAGCAGGTTAACCTATGTCTCTGCATCCGGCAGCACCCGTAAGAACTCAGCAGTGACGCATAGTCCAGAGACATCCTGGGTAAGGAAAAAACCAGCACCTCCCCCTTACCCCTAAACCAAAATTTATAGGTCAAAGTAATTCTAAATTAGAAAAGCCTGAAGGGTTTTCAAACAGTTTAGGATGTGCTGTGCATAGGGAGAAGGTATTCTTCTTTCCAGCTTCTGAGCTATGTGGAAATTTGAGTTTTGATATCAACTCTGCTAAATGCACACACTCTAATAAATACAAACATAGTAAAACAATCAAAGAACTAGGAACTTCTGAAAAAGTTTGAGTTGATGTATTTTTTCCTTAAATTCTTTTCAATAGTTTCTCATTAAGTCATTCTGTTCTTGGAATGTGCTGCAGTATTCCAGTAGTATTTTGCAGGATCTATATTGTTCTCATCATACCTGAGGCTCCCTTGCTGTTCAGCTTCAGCTGTTGGGAGAATAATTTTCCCGGTTTGTTTTTTTTCTGGAGAAATATTTATAAATACATAATGTAGCTTGCACTACTTTTTCAGGACTGAAACTATAATTTTCTACCTCTGACAGTCATTCTGACTGTTTTTACTGGTTTAGAAGAGAATGTGCACTGAGGGTAAAATTTGTGTTCAGACTTGCAGTCTTACCCTGATTAAAATAATTGGCAATCTTTTATCTGAATTTGTGCATTCCTTGTGTTATATTTGCCCAATTATCCCATCATCAAAAAAACCAAACAATATTAAAGGTAGCAGCAATTTTAATTGAACAGCTTAGAATATATAAAATCGGATACACTTGAAATATTGATAACATAATTTGGTTAAAATAAGGGATAATTTGGTTCCAATAATAGCGCATAAGCAAAAAATAAATAACCATGGGGTATGGACTGCAGGGTCCTTGGACCCCTGCCACCTCACATACAAGCTTGTTAAGTGAAAATTCCCCCTTTTATGCCATGTGTCAATGCCATCTCCTCCCATTTTCGATTAATCACACTTCTACCTCTGCCCTCATCACCATCTTTACCACGCATGCTCCACCACTCTTTTAGGTGGTCTCACCACTCCTTGGGGGTCGTCTCTGATGAAGGCCTCTCCTCTTCTTCAATGTCCTTTAATCTCATATAATTAACATTTTCCGGGGACCCAATCAGATTTTCCTTTCTTTCTGTTAATTTTTAGTAACTGTTATATCTTTCTTTTTAATTTTTAGTAACTGTTCTCTCTTTCTTTTTCCTGCCTTGAGCATCTGCCGGAAAGTGGGGGGGGGTGGAACCCCTCCTCTCCCTTTCTTTCTTGGCATTACACTTTTTAACTGTTTTATTATTTCCAAATATTAATTACTGTATCAATATTGATTACTGTTTCAATTTTGTCAGCATGAATCATACCTATTTAACCACACGTGGAATCTGGAATCTGTTACATCTCCCCCTTTCCAAAGTGGCGTGATGTTCTAATTGTGGATGGAATTTTAAAAACAGACAGATAAAACCTGAAGAACCTTTCTAATTTACATGCATGTCTGTGTAAATATGAGTGCTTATTCCAGCTATACCCTACCTGTCAAAATGGCAGGTCTCTGGACTTCAGTGATTTCTTGTGAGCACACAAAGAAAATGTCTGTATCAGTGCATTTTCATGCATCTCAAATCCTTTTCGGTTACTGATTTGGTTGAAGACCATTCCGTTTTTTTGGTTTTTTTTAATCTGTCTAGCATGTCTGGTGTGTTGTCAATGCTGTTTTGAACACAAATCTAAAAATACAGCACCACAGAGACCACTGTCGAGAAAATCAACTCCATCTCAGCCAAACCCAGTAGAATGTGTCTTAAGGATAGCAGACAGGTTGATGCTGCAGGTTTTCTTTTTCAAGGTGAAGAGTCACAGTTAAAAAAGTAAAACTTCAGACAAGACAAACTGGATTATTTATATTGGATGGCAGTCTCAATAATGATCAGACAGGAAAGTTTCCAGGCAGTACAGAATTAGGTGTGTCTTATGTACCCTATTGCTTTTCTTAAATATGTGATACTGCATGTTATATTTGTTTACTAGGATGAAAATGCTGGTGAGCTGAGCACAACAATAATTCAGGCCAGCCCAGTTCCTCTGCAGGAACATAGAAAAGAAAATCTAGAAGACCGCTCACGTCAAAGAAATAGAAAAAAAGCAATACTTAGTATTGACCAGGAACAAGAAGAAAATGAACTTGCTGGTCTTCAAAGAAAACCTCATAATGTACAGGACCAAGAACTGGCCAAAGAAGGTTTTCTGAGGATGAATCAGCTTCCTTTTATTCCTTCAAATGTACCAGCAAATCATGAAGAGCTAGACCATGTTAAATCAGCTTTACCAAGTAAACTCTGCACCTTTCTGCCACATTCTGTCAACATGGATGCACAAGAACTGTGTCAGGATCAAACAAACAAAGCACAGAGACAAGGATTGCCTGTTTATTCTGGATTAAACACCTGTTTGCCATGCAAACAAAACTCATCTGGTGAACAGCATGTCCATATATCAACTGTTAAATCCCATGTCACTACCTCTGAGAGTCAAGCAATTTCTTCTTCTGTCCCCACCTTGCTTACAGGGCATTGTCTTGCAACAACTCCATTTGCACAACAGCATCTGAGAGCTAAACAACCTCCAGGAAATGCAGTTCTGTCTCATTTTCATGGCTGCAACGCTGCAGGTTTTGGCCTTTCAGCAGGGCTTCCTTGTTCTGGTATTCCAGGAGGACATATTGAGAATCCACTTATGTTAGGAATTCCTTTAGGTCCAAATATTGGTCCTGGCTTTTTGGGTGCAGCTTCACTTTATAATCCACACAGTACTTCATGGAATAATAATATCTTAAATGTAAAACCATGTACTGGACAACCTCTTGGAGCTGGGGGAAGGGAATGGGAGTTGTCAAAGTCACCTGGTATTGGTGAGTGTGATTTTTATAGTGTGTTTGAAATACAGCTGTGGACAGGAATGGTGATAGTGATGTTGCTTAAGTTATAGTTAATAAAATTAGGATGGTACTAATTGTAACTGCAATTATTGTTTATGCAAACCCTATTACTAGTTTTCCTTGTTTAATGTTATTCTCTGAATGTCTATTCTTAGAGCTCCCCCAATGGTCTTAAAAACATTTCTCAGAATTTCAGCATTCTTCAATATTAAGTAGTTTTGTGTTTGTGTAAAGGATCTAGAACTACCTTTCATAGGAGGAAGAGAAATCCTAGCTGCAGTTTTAGCCAAGACAAGTCATGCTCTTGAAATTCCATTGTATTTTATCTGGAAAGTAGAGGACATTTCTATTTCCTGCCTAATTTGGTATTAGCAGTCCGTGAAGGCCAAAACTCATAAGAAGTTTGAACCCCTTAGAGGTTGAAACTGTTTGCTGGTTATGAAGGAAAAGACAAGCTGCCAGGTGTCCTCTGTCCTTTCTGCTCTTACTTTGTATCTAGGCTTAGCTCTAAACCTAAGCAACCCAAATTACTGTTTAATTTTAAAAACTTATTTTAACCTACAATCTTACTGTATTTTTTTTTCTGGCTAATTCTTTCAGCCTAAATGACAAGCTAGTGGGGTTGAAGATTTGAATCTGTGACAGTTTAGAGCTTGTTTATTGATGGTTCCAAGTCATTGATCTTAGTGCATTTTAAAATAGTGAAATACTCCTTACCTATTTTTATACTAACAAGATTTTGTAATAGTAATGTTCAAATTTTCTGAGTTAGGCTAGTGCTGATTAAATTGTGACCACTGAATGTTTTATATTAGGTCTATATATAAAAATATACTTTGTGGGTCTGTATGGAATGTGCCATTTCCATAAATATTCGTTTGTGTGACAGTAGAACTTTAAGGTGCAAATTAGAAATGATTGAAATTTCAAATTTCATGCTTATGGAAAATATCCTTATGAGAACTGTAGGAGTCAAACATTTCCTCACCATAATGAGGCATTTGTCAGATGAGTTCATAAATTTGGTGGCAGCCTGAGTGCTGATTTGCTTCTGAGTACCTGTAACTAACAGGAGCATATTTTCTTCCAAAGGACATATAAAAGTCCCAGAAGAACTGAAGTTCCCTAATGCCTGTTGTGTGGGAATTGCATCTCAGACGGTTCTTAGTGTTTATAATCCAACTGACCGGTGGTTGCAGGTCAACATTGGGATACTCAGTGTTTCAGTTAATGGGGAAAGGGTAAGAGATTTTTTCTTTTTCATAAAACTGATTAATACTGTCATGTTACCAGATATCATATGTAAAATTAAGACCATCTTTACAGATCTGTGATTTTCTTCCCTGTTTTATCGTTAATATGCACAAAAGCAATGCTACTTTCTTTAGCCAGGGCACCTGACTTCCTCCAGCAAGCAGACTTTGTGAGGTAAATGCCACATGAGGTTATTGATCTGTAGAATTATATTGTGTGCATGAAATGTGGAAGGTTTGAGTTTATGGGTTATTCATTCCCACCTTTGTATATGCAAGAAAAGTCAACCCTAGGCCAGAAAACATCCATGCTGAGGACTGTTACTGCAAAATCATTTTTGTTCGTTTACTCCTCTTTTTCTTGAAATCAGGAGATCTTGAGTGATGGAAAATGAGCAGGCTTTTTAGAAGCCTTCTAGAGCAGGCTTCAAGCTAGATGGGTTGTTCTGTGGGTTGTACGTAGATTGTAGGCCATATGTTGGCTGTCTTGCACTTCAATTTTGTTAAATTCTGTATAATTCTGTTATCATACTAATAGTTCCAGAAGTAAAATATCTTGAGAACTTGAGAATGAGTTAGATTCAAGGTCCATCAGAAGGATTTAATTTCTTTTATTGATGAATATACTTAATAGAGAAGAAGATAACAACAGAACAAACATAGGATACTCTGAGCTTCTGGCAGTTTGATACCTGGTAACTTTAGTTAGCTGTTATTTTTGTTTTTACTAGGTTTTGGTATAGTGCTCTTTATCTAGCTCATCTGTTGGAACAATGCAATGTTGTCCACAGTTCAGTTCAGCTGTAGATTGTATCAAGTATTGCTTTTTTCTTTTTTAAGATATGGTTCATGCTGTTTTTATTTGGTCCATATTACTGAGGAATAGCAGACAATTATTTGCTTTAAATATTGTATCTTATAAGTCTTAGAAATCCTGATCGCATCTCTCAGGTATATTCTTCCTGAGCAGATGTAGCATGTGCCTTTCCAGGAGTATGATTTCTGGTTTTGATCTTGTTTTCTTAGAATGCTTCCTCTTTAAAGAACATCAGGCCACAATACTGTGTGCTCCTGTGTGTGTGGGTGTGTGTATTTGTATATATATATATATGTCTGTGTGTGTATATGAGAATAAGGATTTGTTGCATAATTTTCTAATCAGCTTCATAGAGCTTTTCTGCAGCTCCTGTAACCAGCGATTCTGTTGGATCAAGAGGTGATTTTTTAAAATGAAATTGCTTTACAGTTGTTTCCATGAATAAATATAGGCAATTGTTTGCACAGTGTGATTAAAACCAATGTTTTTTCAGTCAACTCTGAGATACACTGCTGTTCTTTCTCAAAAATTAGGGTTTTACTTAATAATTTTCCCAGTGTCAATCTTTGACTAGATGGTAGAAAGAAACCTCAGCATTTTTCAGGTTGACTTGTCTGTTTAAATTAAAAGAAAAGGCCTGCAGTTGAGCAAGATGCAAATGGGCCATGGATATGAAAATGCATTAATTAAATGGAGAAAAAAATATATACAAAATGTCTGTATTAAGCAGCCAGGTAACCATGGTATTTGGGAAGGAAATGTCTTCTGGTAAAAGGCCTATTTGAAAATGACAGATATTTTTTGTTTTTCAGATGGATCCTATGAAATACCCATGTTTGGTTTTCAAGAATAAAACCATTGTAGGACCCTACTCTACCAACGACCTGAAAATCCTTTTCTTACCTTCCCGCTCGGGGATCTTCCAGTGTATCCTCAATGTTTCATCTTGGCCGGTTTCTGCCGATGCCGAGACAATCGTTCAGGCAGAAGCTTTGGCAAGCAGGGTAGTTCTGACAGCAGTTGCTGAAAATCCTAATTTAGAAGTAAGTTGCTGCTTATTGTGGGTCTTTCATTGTTGCAATTTTATGAATAATTTAATGACACTGGAAAATAATAGGATTGCAAGGTTGCTCCTCAAAGAAACCTGGAATTTCATATGTTTTGAGTGGGAATAGAGGAAATTTTTGAGAAGCATATTGTTATCTGGGAAGTTCCAGTTGTGCAAAAGCAGCCAGCTAGAAATGAAGGCTTCAGTGTGGAAAGAATAAATTTAAAATTACTTTTTTGTTGTTAAAAGATCGGGCATTACTTTTTCATTGTTAAGACCTTAAACATCTGATGCTTACTAGGTATCTGCTGTGTTGGATTGGAAATTTATTGTAACAAAAAGCATTTATTTCCAATTGTAAGGATTTCTTTATTTTTTACATCAAGTAGGCTTTGTCTTGGTTTCTCACTACCACTAGCTTGATTATAATTGTAGAGAATATTTTCTTATTTTGGACTAATTAAAAATTAAAACTAAGTGCATGTGTAAAGTGCTTTTGTCTTGTGTCTTATCATGAAGAACAACCAGGTGGGAGAGTGTGACATTAATAATTAAATGTGGCTTCATATAGTTCTAGATTTAAGAGTATGGACAGGCATAAAAAGGCTTGATGATACTTCTTGAGGTTCTTGAACAAATTTCATGGTAGTCTGTGACACAGTTGGTAAAAGTAAAATTTTCAGTCATCAGCCACAGTGGACATTTTCTTTTCATTTATGGTGGTCTTTTAACTTGCTTTGGGCTAATTATGTGTTTTGAAGTAATGAATGCACACAAATTGGTATAATTTTTAATGCTTCTTCCATAAATTTTTATTTATTTTTAATGCATTTTTTAGTTTTTCACATGTAGTCCATTCTCCATGTTATTCATAGTATATTCAAACTTGTGTCATTTTCAAATAAAATATAAACCTTGTGCTCAATCTCTGCATGTTGTTATATTCCTGAGATTGGAAAAGAACCAAATAAAAGCTGTATTTTGCTGCAGATCATTACACTTAAGTGTTTTTAAGCTAGCAAAAATTAACTGTCCCTTATTTTCTTAACTTTCAACTTGCTGCAATGTGTTTTTAACTATCTGAAACTGACATTTCTTACTTGCTAGCAATAATCATGGTTTAAACTTACTTTTAATTTGAATTATCCAAAATAATTTGGTTGTATGCTGGATTTTGGTGGATAAACATTGCACTAAGATTGGCTTAATTGATTGAGGTGAAATGCATGGGAGATAGCCAATTGGCTGTAGCCCCTTCTAATATCAAAGAAAACATGATTCTTAGACTGCAATAGTTTGTATTTTATGTGGATATAGTGTTAAGAGGGTGGAATAGAAGGGTAACATCCTGGTACTTTTGTAGGGTAGGGTGTTTTGAAGGTTTTCCTTTCTTCTAAGTTCTGCTTTGTTTTAAAACCAGGTGGAAACAGGAAAAGGAGATTGCCTGGATTTTGGTGACTTGCCTTTTGGCAGTTTGAAGGCTCTTCCCCTAAAACTTATCAACAAAACCCATGCTTTTATGCCAATTAGACTTATTATTAACGCAGTAAGTACAGTAAACTTCTGTATGTGAGAGTTAACATCTTGTGATACTGAATTTTAGTACCCAAACACTTTGTTGCATATCATTAAAAAATATATCTTGGACACTTGATGTAAGACCTCTCAAGAAGTCTTTTGTTAGTCAGGAAATAGTTTTTGCAGGGTGGTTATTTGATTCTGCTGTAAAGGTACCAATAAAAATGCTTCTGGGATAGGTGTGTGGGGTTTTGTTTCATGTTTCAAAGCTACAGCCTAAATTTGATTCTTTTTTTTTTTTCCAAGCCACTTGGATCATTCAAAACTTGTCTTGCATTTCTCAGCTTTGTCAGCATTGCTGTTACTGACAATAAGAGATTTAATACTTGTAATACTTTTCTTTTTTTGACAGAATGCAGTAGCCTGGAGATGCTTCACCTTTTCCAAGGAACCTGTTAATACTTCTAATGAACAAATGGATGCAGTTTCCCAGACATCAGCTCCATCAGTTGTAAACCATGTGATACATGCAAGCTATGATGGGCAAGTGAGTAGTTTGTAGTTGGTCAATTCTTCTTGTTACTTGCTGTCTGAAATGACAGTGCTGAATATTTGAGTTCACAGTAATGATTTTTGGGCAGCACACCTTTTGCATGTTCAGGTTTTGTGGGTGTTTTGTTTTCTCCTCTCAATAATTTTCTCCCTTCCTTAAGGTGAGTCAACCAATTTCTTTTTCAGGATCCTGAAGCTTTAACAGTTTGGGTTCTGTTCCATGCACCTAAGAAACAAATTTCTTCTTCAGGTAAAGTAACTTGATTTTCATTTTGGCTAAAACAGATTTGACTTTCAATGTATACGTTTTAGAATTGCAGGAACAGGCTGCAAACTTGAAACCATGTTTGGTTTGTGTGTGCTAATATTTCAGGTATCATATTCATTTTTAGTAACTGTAGGAGGCAGAATGTCTCTGTGTCTTAATCCTTTATATATTACCAGGGACATTTTTACTTAAGTATGAAGCTGTACAAAGCTTGTACTGCAAGATGCCTGGAATTTGTGTTTAATTCCGTCAGTAAAAGGAGTTAAGCATCACTTAAAACATTGCATTAATTGCAAAATAGATAATAAATTTGAAGAAATCTCTGAGTTGTTCTGACTTGCTGAATAGAAAATAGTACATATATCAACTAGCTCAGCTCGTGTGGTAGGATGAGTTTTTTTGTTTGCATTAGTGACAATTTCAGTCACATATGACAAAAAGGTAAAACTCTTAAATAAGGTCCTGTGAGACTTCATTTTAAAGAGGAAAAAAAGTGTTGCAGGAGTAATGGGAGAGCTGTTATTCTCACTCCATTAATATGTTAAGATTGAAGAGTAGCTGAAGTGAGGTGTGCATCTATAGGAATGGCCTTTGCTGTTGGCACACTTGCTTTTGCTACTCATGAAATTGTTCCTAGATTCCTTGGGTCCAGCAGAGGAGTTCCTGGCAAGAGTGGATGTGGAAGTGGATAGTCCAGGACCTAGCACTGTGATTAAAAGTATTTTTCTCAGAGCAAGAGCTGGAACAGCAAGGATCCGTATTCCAAAGGACTTACAGGTTTGTGTGTATTTACAAACTGTATTTCAAGAACAGTTTGCCTCTCCTAGCCTCTTACTTTTGTAATGTTTGGTTTTATTACATATGTATATATACAGATATACACTTACTTTATTTTTGCAGAAAATACGTCTGTCTGCTAGTGTGGATTCAACAGTCAAGCAGCAGCTGCCATTGGTAAATTCTGGAAACATTAGTGTACATTTGAAAGTTCAGGTAGGTTGGCTTTTCCCTCTTGAAATCATGATTTTTGTGCTGTTCATATTGTACTGAAGCTAGAGCTGAGCCTTGGAATTTTTGCTCAGCTCTGTGGTTTAATAAAAACGTCACAAATTTACATATAGGGAATGAAAAATGGCAAAGAGATTTGCTTACTTTTTTAGAAAAAGCTTATGGGTGTTCTTTTGCTCAACTTCAGTTTTATTTGTTATAACAAACATACTTTTATGATTTTTACTAAATTTTAGCTAAAATATTTGTTATATGTAAAGGTAGTGAAGCCTGTGCTGCACAGCAGGTGTTAGTTAGCTGGTAAAGCCTGCTTAAGGCAAAGATGAATATTAGCATTGGGAAACATCTGTATTTTCTAACAAAACTGCAGTAGTTTTTAGTGTACATCTTGCCAACTCAAAGTGAGTTCTTTTCAGATACGCAATGTCTTTACTTGACTTTTTTGAGAATCTATGGAAAGTGTGGTTCCAGACTGAAAGATAACTAACCACATTTGATACTTACATTTCAAAGTCAACAGAAGGAGCACTTGGTTCCATTTTACAAAAAGAGATGTGTTGGCCCATCATTTTTAAGATCAGAGGCCGTGGAAATAGGATCTATGACCCCTATCACAAATGCCACATTAAATGATGGTACTGGGTGCTGATTGATAAAGTGTTGACAACTCCAGGTGTATTCAGATTGTCTGAATTGCATGTAAAACAGGTGCAGAACCAAATTGTATTACATTTTGTAGAAGGATTTAATCCCTTAAAAAGATAGGTAACTAACCCTCCCTTTTTCCTTTGCCTGCTTTCAGACATCAGATCAGGGCAGCTGCTTTGCTGCTAAACCTGAGGACCTTTTCCTTTTTCCTGGAGAAGAACAAGTAGTGACTGTCCAGTTTTTTCCAAAAAGCACAACAGCTACAGAAAGGTAATATAACTGATTCTGTGCTGCATGTGTTAAACTGAACTACTTTTGACCTTAAGGTAATGAACAAATTGAAGGTTTCACCCATATGAGAGTTTTTGACTTCAGTTGTTCTCATGAGAGTTCTCATCCATTACAAAAGGATTTTTGTTAATGTTCACCTTTTCTATAGAATATCTCCCTCTTACAGGTGTGTATTGCAAAATGAATAGATAACATTTCCTATCAAGAAATATTCTAAGACTTGTTTAGTGTAAATAAACAGAGTAAATCCCTGTGGCCCTTTATCTGGTAATTATTTCAAAAGTACAGCAAAGCTTCAAAATACTTACCTTCAGCAGCCCCTTCAGTTGCTTCCCTCTTTCTCTCTGCTGAGGCAAGGGAAATGTTATTTCTGTTTTACATGTGAAAAATGTCAAGAACAGATCAGGATCCCAAGTATTTATTTGTCTGCTGTAATCAAATAAAAGTTTGTTAGGTACAACACTAATGTACAAGTTCCTTTTGCAGATGGATGAAGCATTCATAGTTTTGCTTATTAGCTCCTGTTGAACTTCATTCTGCAAAATAAACTTGATTGGTTCAAGTGACAATTAGGATGTCATGTAAGAGTCTTTGGCAATGACTCATTTCTCCAGAGCAGCTTTCCCTCTTGCTACATGATTTCCAGTTTCTGCAAGAATGGACAAAGGAGTATCTTCAAAATATGTTCAGTTCACTGGCTAACTTAACCAGGTCTCACCAGTGCATTTAAATTAAACAATGAAGTTCTGTGCTAGTGACAGTATAATCCTATTGAATTTTTACAGGCTTGGGGTACTCAGGAGGTTTGGAAACTTGGTAATCTATGTCCAAGTGCTGCCTAAAGACTAATAAACTAACTGAGGCAGTAACCAGGGCCATGTTCCCTGCTGATGGGATTCAGGGCTTTGTCAGCAGGCATCATAGGGATTCTGACAGCTGACAGCTACAATGGAGGTTCTTGAGTTTTTTTTCTTGACTTGAAATCTCTTAGTGCTATAACAAATGATTCAGGCTATTATTTAAAAGCCAGATTTCCTTCCTTGGTGCTCCTGGTTATCTCACACTTGTAAAAATTCAGTAAAGTTTCTTTTGGCATTCAAAAGGCATCTCTTTAATCTACAGTCAGACTTTGTTTCTTTCTAAAATTAGTGTGTCAAAATAATTAGAAATTAGAATGGACCTAAAATACTTTTGAGCTGTAGTCTCTGAAATATTTATCTGAATAATTTCCAGATGAAATACCCAGAAGACTGTGTGAGATATGTGAGGCATATGTACTTACAGCCCAAAGGATGTAAATGTAGGGCTATACCTAAAGCTGGCCTTTGTAATAAAATAAAAAGAAGTGTTTATATTTTTGCCTTAAGAAGGTAGTTTTAAAAATGCCTATCTGTAATATTTTTTCAGTTATGTTTTGATTTCATCAGCTAATCTTGTTCAATTGTGGGATTTAAATTTATGCATTTATTTTTAAAGTATCTTGAAAATCCTTGTGCTGCCATCTGGGCCTCAGTTTGAAGTGACGATAGAAGGTGAGGTAGAATCTGGGCAAAACAGACCTGTGTCTACACCTGCTGGGTGCTCAGACATTCCACCCATCCTCTCCAACAAGCAGTTCATTGCCTGGGGAGCAGTATCACTTGGATCATCAGTGTAAGTATAAGTTGGATGGCTGTTCATATAGAATATCATGTTAAGTATTTTATATTGCACTTATTTGAAATAAAATTTCCCGTTCACATTGATAATTGGCAGTAATTTGTTCTGTGCCTCAAGTGAAAGAAGCAGTATATTGCAATTATTTTTCTTGTGCAAGAAAGTTTTGGAAACAAGCTGATCTTGTTGGAGCTTTGTGTGTTCTTGAGGACTCTTCAGTTATGATTAGAATATCTGGTTCTGTAAGTTTAGTGTGTCATGTAAGTAGAAATGAGGAGAAAAGTATTTTTCAATTAAGTGGATAGAAAAATTCTGTTGGTTCTTTTGATACCTATCTCTTGCAAGAGATTAATTATGCTTCATCTCATCCATGACAAGGAACAGAGTCCAGTCTGTGTAATGTAATTTGACCATCTGAATAGCATGAACTGCTGATTGATTTGAATGTGTTTCAGGGTTAAATCTTCTAATGTGGAGAGTCTGTTTTGCCCCTAATTATGCATTGTTTTATCCTTCAGACTACTTCTTGTCCACACTTTTCTATTTCAAGTTTACAGGTTCAGTATTCTATGCTTTAGTGAAACTGTTCCTAATTGTTAGGATATTCTTTGATTCTTTTATATGTAAATTCTGCAAGTTTTGCAGATCTCTGAACTTCAGTAATTATTACTTGAAGGACTAATCCACTGTTGGTTGATACTGAACTTTTTGAGGACTCTAATGATGTTCCTGATGGTTTAAAATCAATCCATGTTTGTATCCAAGAACTGTTTCTGATAGCTGCATTTCTGTGTTTCTGGTTTGTTAAGGTGTAGTGTGCTTCTAACAGTAGTTTTGGTTATTTGGTGTTTGGGAATTACTGCTTCTTTACTTTATGCTGCAATGTTTTTATTTTCTGTTCCTCCTGTAAATCAGTGTTGAGGAACCCTTGGTTTTAGGAAGCTGAAATTATTTCTGTAATTTTGTTTCAACAGAGTACAAAAGAGTGTCTGCCAGTGTTGATAGAGGGAGGTTTTGCTCTCTCTGTCCTCCTCTTTAATTCCAACTGCATGATCTGTTCTCTTATATTGTAGCAGTTTTAGGGTTTGTCAAATTCATCTGCCAATGTTTTTTGACTTGTTAAAATGACAAAGGCACTTGCTCTTGCTGGAGATGTTTCCTACCTCTGCTGAGGAAAGCTCTGAGTACCAGAAGCCTGGTCAATGCTAGGATGTATCACAGAGAAAAAAAATATTTCAATCAACCTGATTCTGTTAAGGGACCATAACTTTCTGTGTTGCTGTTACATTGAGAAGTACATGAGAAGGAAAAGTTATCCTGAATTTAGTTCTTTACAACTGTTCCTGTGAATCTGGGCCAGACAACTCATGAGACTTTGTTTCTGCATAACTAAGTCTCTCTGGATAATCTCATCATAACTGTGTCCTGAAGTGAGGATTTTTATGGAGTTTTTGTATTGATACAATTGCTGGTTTCTTTGAAAGTTCAGGCTGTTAAGTACAATAATTGAACTTCAGAAAAGTATATATTTTTTAATATATATGTATATTTGGGGATTGTTTTGCTATGAGTATTTGTGTGTTTTGGTGAATAACAGTATAGGATATGTAAGTTTGATAATACAGAAATAACTTTTTATTTAACATATTCTATTGCTCCAAGAGGTGATTTTTTCCATTAAATTACTTCAAAATTGACTGTCCCAGTTCCATTGTTTCCATGAATTAATATATGCAGTTAATTTGTATTTGTTGTAAAATCTAACCAAATGTATTTTTCAGACAGAAGAAGTTAATTCTAAGAAATGACTCTCCATCTGTGACCCAGCATTTAAGATTGTTGATAAGAGGCCAGGATCAAGACTCCTTTCAGGTGCCTGCCATTAAAATTTCTCTTTAGTGTTTATGACAGTTACCAGGCTATGTTTATAATGAAAATGTTTTTGCCCTGAAGTGTTAGCAGCCTGTATTTGTTTTGAGACTGCCAAGATGAGTGTGGTAGCAGAGCTTAAGCTGCACTGGTATCCTTGGGAGCCGCTGAAATAGGAGTGCTGGAGCAAACTGGAGCTCAGTTTACAGCTCTCTAAGCCACCGTTTCACAGCAGAGTCAGTACTTGGTGGAGTGGTCCATCAATGGCTCTTCTTGCAGGAGGGAGTCTAGATGAGGATAGAAAAACTGGAATTAGCCTTTAGGAATTACCATGGCTAATAGGTCTTTTTGTTATTATCCTGCATTGACTTATATCCCCTTTTCCCTCAAATGTTCAGATTTTTTAAATTTAAAGTCTTATACTGACAGAGAATTCATGTACTGCTGGTAAAGTTCAGCCTTGACAGGTTGGGGATTGAGCACAAAAAAATCTGTCTAAACTGAGAGGCATTGAAGTGTTCATTATGGGAATATAAAGTATCTTGGACTTTGTAGTTTCATTGCATATTAAGCATTACAACTTTAAATATGCCATTGTCCGAGAAGTTAATGGAGTTCAAAGAGGTTGATTGATTCTTCCTTCCTAGTGTAATAAATTTTACTGCCATATTTTTTTCTATTATAGTCACTCAGTTCTGATGTCTTTGTTTTTATAGCTGCAAAGTATATTTGGATCAGAGCAACGCTTAACCAGTAACTGGGAGCTCAGAATGCGTCCCAAAGAAGATACTAACATATACCTGATGTTTACACCCACTCGAGTAACTTGCTGCTTTGCAAAACTGGAAATCAAACAGCTGGGGATTCAATCAAAGCCAGGAATTAAGTTTACTGTAAGAGTCCCAACATAACTTTTAAAAATTTTAAATGTACTTTTTTCATAATTATTGAAAATCTAGCATCGAATAGGTGTTTCTGTCAAAAACCTGAAAATTCAAGATACATATTATGGACATCTGTATACTTGTTAAAGTCATATGGGCACTAAATTTTATGCTTTGAACATGAGTATCAATTTTGCATATAATTCTGTCCTTTGAGAATGATGAAATATTTGATGTACTATATTAAAAGTAGCCTAAGATTTTAACTCTAGAAGTGTTAAAAAATCTGAATTTGTCTTGTTCTATAGGTAGATCTTAAACAAACTTGGAAGTAGAACTTGAAAATGATTGAGTAAATTTAAGCTTTTCTATTTCTTGCAAGGGCTTTTCAGTTCACATTTTTAACATTTTCATTTGTTTTTCTGTAAATCTATATAGTTTACCATAGTTGTACATAAATGTGTTTTACTAAGAAGCTTCTTTCATTTGAAGGACTTTTTTTTTTGATGGCGGGTTTTGTTTCTCTCCCAGATACCATTATCTGGATATGGAGGAACAAGCAATATAATTTTGGAAAATGTTAAAAAATTGTCAGATAGTTTCTTGGTTACACTGGAAGGCTCATTGTCTGCAAGATCACAGAAAGCTTCTTTCCACGTGAGAAACACAGGTTCCCGGGCTGCCTATGTTAAAGTGCTGTGCTTGGGAAACCTGCACACAAAAACAGTGATTGATCCTCAGGTTATGAGAGTGTCTCCAGAGCAGTTTGTACTAAGAGAAGGGACACATGAAGTAAGTACATTGCTTTGTTTTGAGCAAATTTTATGAATTTAAATTAAATGTCATCATTGAAAATGTCTGACTAGTTCTTTATTAAAATCTTGCCTATTTTTTGTTATGTCCTGTTTCACTTTTATTGTAGTAATCTGTTGACTCATAGTCCAAACATTAATGCAAACATTAAGATTTTTTTTCCTCAGTGTCTTGTCTATTTATTTTATCAGGTGATCACTGTAACATGGAATCCAATGGAAAAGAGCTTCTCTCCAAGCATGGTGGTATCAACACTATGTCTCTTTTGGGGAGATGAAGTTTCTAGGCAGCAGTATCGTAGGTGAGATGTACTTTGCTGTTGGAACAGACAGATGTTTAATAAGGAATTAAAGCTAGGGGTATGTGCTGCCACAAGCATGGTTTTAATGTGTTTCCAAAAAGAGCAAGAACAAGCTAAAATATGATGATGATATGTAGTGATCTAGCAAACCTTGCACGTGTAAGTTGTTGATGGGGGTTTGTTCATTTATGGCTTTGCTTACATACTGTAGCTGGAATCCTAGTTAAGGATTTTATTCTGTTTTAACTTACTTAAATTCAAGTGTGTTGGGTTTTGGGGAAATGTTTTTTTTTATGTATTGAAAGAGATCTGTGTTCTGTCTTGGTATCTCTTCTAATGTGTATGTAACTTGAATTTTTAAAGAAAAGTCTTATGAAAAGAATAGGGCTGAAATCCAGGAGTATTAAGTTTCAAACAAAGTTCATGTCTTGGTTTGCTGAATTCTGTTGACAAAGAGTGTGTTTGAGTAGGTGTGTATATGAGAAAAATAACATCCACATATGCTCATGACACACTAAGGAAACTGGTTGAGAATACCTTGCTGATCTTAAATAGTGGCCATGTTATTCTGCATTTCAGTTTGTGTAACTCAAACACACAGAAATGGCATATTCTGCCTTCAGTGACAGAAGGTGCACTTGTGACTGTGCTGTCCATGGGGTTCAGTGTAATGCAGAAAGTTCAGACTAGGTAGAGCAGTAAGGTGCTGATAATCATAATTCAGTGCAAAACTTCAAAACAGCATTATTTCATTATTGATTTTAAATGCTATTGCCTGACAATTTATGAAAGTCATTGTGTATATTCTTATCCAAATGAAGTGTTAAACACGTCTGGATTTAACTGCGTGGCTTTGAATAAAAAGCTTACGGAATAGCTGAGTTCCTGACCCTGATAGGAAACTGGCTTATTTTACATATCTTAGATGATGCTTGTTCCTGTTTTTTTGTATGAATTGTTTTGTGTGAGGCAATGCTCTCTATCTTGGAATCCTCCTTAAAGGGATGAAGTACTTAGGGAACACTTTTAGTCTACACATCAACAGAAAACCCATGTAGAAGCTGAATACAACTACATAGCTATTGTTGGAAACTTCATTTTTTAAATTCAGATTGTGGCTGTTATGTATGCAAAATGACTTGTTGATTTTATTGGTCAGCAGGCTGGCATATTGTTCTTGAAAGTAGTGGTCTAGCTGGTTTCTTGATTGGAGTTTTTCTAAAATCTCCCTTGATAACTTGAAAGAGATGCGTATGTCTTGCAATGACTGAGTTCTCCAAGCCAGTCCAACCCCATTCTATAATTGTGCACTAGAATGAGAGCATGATTTAGGACTTAAAGGCAGGAATGTGAAATGAGTACTCTGCCTCATCTGCCAGCTTGTGCCCCAAGTTCCTTACTCCAAAATTATATGTAGTCAGCAGCCAGTAAGTAGCTTAGATCTGAGAGTTAGTAGTGCTCAGGTATTCTTTCCTCCTCCATGGCCCTGACCTTATCTGAGTGCTCCATTTCCTCTTGCTGACCCATAGCTTCCCATTTTTCCCAGGACTATTTATATCCCTGTGCCTCTCAGTCTTTTCTGTTCTGTTGGCAGTCATGCTGTTGGCTCTGTGTTCCTGCTGTTGGCTGGCACCTGCTGCCACTCTGACATTGACTAGTCAATTTTTCCTCTCAAAAAACTTTCACTTGTAACCAAAATAGCATTCTCCTGCTTCCTGTGGTGATTGAAACATCACTCAGATGCCTGATGTACTTATCAAAAATCTAGGTAGGTGTGACTGACAGCAGAGAGCAAGTATGGAAAGACAAACATATGGTAACCATTATTTCAGTGTTTCCTTTTACTCTGCAGCAATAGAGCAGGTATTTCTTTAACCCTTTTAAGACTGTGTAAAGACTTCAGTTTTAAATGGATGCTCCCTGATTTGAACTTGGTGTAGTCAAGAAATGATGAAATGAAAATTATGCTGGATTCTTACGATTCGTATCAATCTTTTAAATTTGTTGTTTCTAGTACTTTGTTTAATTTAATGACTCCTGTTTACCTCTAACAGAGCTGTGATGTATAAAGCTGAGGTAGAACAACGCATCATCCCAGAAAACAACTTAGTGAGAAATGCTGTATTTGATGAAGAATTTCAAGGGGAGCAGCTTGTGACAGAAGGTAAGACTATGACTTCTTAAAAGAAAAATATAATACTTGTTTTCATGTGGCAAATGTGCTTTTGGCTTGAATCCTAGTTACTTTTTCACTATTTTTTTTATAAATGTAGAAGAAAAATTCTGAATTTGGACAGTTGTACTGGGCAAAGCTTTGTTGTATTTTCTTTCCCCAGTCCAGCTGAGGAGGAGGTGTGATATAATGGCTTTGGTGGGCACCTGGCATCCAGCCAGGGTCAACCCATCACAACAGAATGTGCCTTTTTTCATTTGGTATCTATTTATTTAAATGATTTTCTGTAATTTTCTCCTAGGAACATGAATCCCCAGTCTGTAAATATTATAGCATAAAAAATGCTGAATTTATTTGGAAAGTGTTTGCCTTATTAACTATTGGGAAAGATTCAGTTTGTTGTACACAGATATATTTGAAAATTAAGAGGCAGGCAACTTGACTGACATTAAAAAATATATATTCCTTCCTAAATAGCTTTTTCTTCTGCTTGTTAGTAAGAAATGCCTTAATAAGAATACAGTATATTGTAAAGGGTTCCTTAAAGCACCCCCCAAGTGTTCAATCCCACAAGTGTCATGAATAAATTTGCTGTCAAACCCTATTCTTGAGCAAGTTATATTCACATGGAGCTGAATAAATGTGGTCTGTTTCTTTCCCTGAGTTGTATATTGTCTTTACTTGGAAAAGTAAAGACTTTTTTTATCACTCATCTTAGTTGAGGTGAAATCCTGGTGAACATTAGATACTTGGGTTTTGGACTATCCTTTGAAATTGTTAAGCCAGTGTTGGAGAAAACTGTAAAAGCTAACTCTTAATTTGGCATAGAATCAAATTAGTATATAGCATTTGTGTAAAGGTGGAAATTATATTATAATCTTTTTCTATTTTTTTTATATGTCATATTTATTATATCTTATAATAAGAAGTATTAAATTGGTGTGTATTCAGATTTATATCTTGTATTTGATGTTAGTGTTGAGCTACACCTGATAGCTAAGCTTGCAGGAAGTAGTTTTGGAATGATCTAGGATTTCTTAGCTGATGGATTAATAACTAGGTCTATGTCTTAAATCTCTCTGGTGTAATTTCTGAGTATTATTGAATTGGTCTTACTAGAATTTCTCTATTACTCTCATTTTTAGTATGTGATGTCCCACGAGAGACAAATGATATCCATCTTTTCTATGCAAATATGCAAAAGGTTCTCCTTTCTGTGGTTGGATATTCTGCTTATGATCAGGATGGCTTTCAGCAGTCTACTGGACCCCAATTGGACAGGTACTGGCACCATAATTAGTATGTAAATATGTTTTTTTCTTGTGAGAGTGGTTAGGCATTGGAGCAGGTTGCCCAGAGTGGCTGTG
Organism: Agelaius tricolor; assembly: GCF_023055355.1. NCBI lineage: Eukaryota > Metazoa > Chordata > Aves > Passeriformes > Icteridae > Agelaius > Agelaius tricolor. The sequence continues at coordinate 42,437,075 of NW_027269262.1, read as the reverse complement.
AAGTTTTCATCTCTGAAGAAATCAGAAACCTGGTTGGGCAATGTCCTGCATTACCTGCTGTAGCTGCCCCTCCTTTGTGCAGGGCTGTTGGACTGGGTGATCTCCACGGGTCCCTCCTGATCTCCAGAATGTGTTGCACAGCCTGCTGTGAAACTCAACTTGCATTGCCTTATTTCTCTATGCAGTACTTGTTTTCTCTGTATATGTTTTTAAATTATTTTATATTATCTTCTGAAGATCATTTTTAATTTTAGTTCCTCTCATTCTAAGTGGTGCCTTCCACTTCCCAACATTCTGTGAAAAAGCTGTGTCCTGGTATAGCTGCTGGATTGTTTTATACTTAATGAAGAATTGAATTAAATTGTGGGCCCATGTAAAAAGTATTGTACTTCAGTAATAAAATTTTGAGAAATACTAAGAGAAGGCTGTTATAATTACTCATGAGATATTTTTTTACTGCTTTTGCCTAATGCAGTCTTATTTGCAGGTTGGAGAACTTTGTCACACATACTGCTGCAACTTTGGACGTTCTTCCTGTTAAAGGACCTCAGGGTACTTCTTTATCTGCAAAAACTAATGATCTAGCTCAGAATAAATCAGATGCTCAAGAGACTTGGGCTGTTACACCTGAGTATTTGATTTTGAGATCTCCTACTCTTGGTAAGTATTTTTTGAAGTTAATGAAATAGCCACTTAACTATTAGGATAACTGTGCTGCATAGGATGTTTGTAAGTGTGGATTGGCAGAAAATACTTGATTTTCATTGCTGCATCTCTGTATCTTGGGCATTTTTGTGAATTTTTGGATGTGTTAGCTTTTTTTTTTGTGTTCCAGGTGAAACATCAGATACTAGACGTGTACAAATCCTCAACAATTCCAATCGAATGCTGGCATTTGAACTTTCATGGCCAGCTCACTGCCTTACTGTAACCCCACAACATGGAGATGTTGAACCAGGGTAAGTATATTTCCATAAGTTCCTTTATGTGTGAAAGTGTGGTGAGGTTTTGGAGGAATTAATTTTAGTTTAAGTGTGTAACTAGTTTAGGAATTTTAGTTGGTTTTTAGGAATTTACTTTAGTTTGCTTAGACTGCACCCTGAAACTATTTTAGCTGCTGGGTATAGACATTTTGTCAACTAACATGCAAATCTAGCTTTATTAGGACCTTATCCTTTTACAGTTGTGTATTATGGGAATGTTCTTCTGTCACAGGTATAATTACCTTGATGCCAGGAGTTTTCTGTGCCTGTAAATACTATTATTATTGCGTAGTTTTCAAGGAGCTGAATGGTCAGTGAAGCTGAAGCCTTAAAAATCTGTTTTCACAGTAGTTTTTTGTGTAAAATTTAGCTGTGCATTTAAAAGCAAAAAACTCTTCTGCCCTTCCCACAACCAAGAAACAACCCCCAAAATAACAGTTCTTCAACCCCCAAAATAACAGTTCTTCTAGAAGGCTTCTCTTCTGGGGGCTTAACATTTCTTTAGCAAATGTGCTGATACTCCTCACAACTTGATTTTGGGATTCTTTTTATTTGGAGAAAACTTGGTTTTACCATTCAACCTTTGGCTTCTCAGTATCTGTAGGTATGAAAATAATGACGAGCCAGTGTCAACTTGCCCATGCCTTAATTAGGGTATTCTTGGAAAAGTAGTCATAATATCATTGTATATGTATGACTTTTCACATATGGCAGCAAAGACTTCCACAATTTATGTTTGAAAGGTCTGCCCACCTCTCCCTTCTGAATTTCTGGTATTTTTAAGGTTCAGTTCAGAACAGCTTTAAGACCCTGTTATTAAACTATTCTCATCTTCCAAAAATAAAGTCTCCCACCAAAAAATAGGTTTTGCTTTTGTAATTATATTTCAGTAGTTGCTTTAACTTTGAAGATGTTTACCCAAAATACTTTCTCTTCAGTCCTGCCTGGCTGATTGCATTTTAAACACTTAATTTCATATTCACGTAGATGTAAATTTCTGGGAAACTTTCATCACTAGTGAGAACAGAATAGAGTTCCATGGGAGGGCTAGGATATCTGCCACTCATTGCAGATTCAGTCAGTGCCAAGAAAAATAATCTCAAAGAGCAGTAACAATGAATGACTTTCCAGTAGCTGTGAAAGTAAGGACATACTGAGTGTCTCATACCCCAAATTCAAGATTGTCTGGATGATTTCTTACGAAGAGGGTACTGAAGGCCTTCTGCAAGCAATTTTATTGCAGTGTAGAATATTAAAATGTGTTCACTGGAAAAGAGTGAGCAGAATCCTCACATTTTGGGTCCAAGTAAGTAGTTTGGATCAAGAACAGAGGTCTGCAAGTAGGAAGCAGACCCATGGGAACAGCTGACTTAAGCACAGCAAGCTGCACTTGCCCAGTTCTCTATTTTTCATGACCATCTCCTCACAGTGCCAAGGGCAGTCAACCTGTCACAATAGGAGCCAGCCAGAATATTTTATACTCTGCACTGTGAGGGCTGGAGCCTGCAGAATTCTTGAACTGAGTTAGGCCATGAAAAGAGGTGATCTGATTTCTCAGTGATGGTGAAAGTAGATCCTGGGATCATGGCTTTTAAAGCTTAATATATGGCATATCTGAGCACCTTAGATTTAACTATCTGTAGAGCATCTTCACTTATCTACTATCTTAAAAGTGCATCCTTTTTTTGGGTGGGTTAGTGACAAATGTTGTAGATACTGATTCTAGTACAAGAGTCATGCTAGTTGATTTTTTTTTTAATTTTTTTTTTTTTAGGGGCAGTACACTAATTCTGGTGAGTCCTAATCCATCACTTGCCACAAGGCCCGTACTAATTCCTTGGAGTGGACTAATCTATATCCATTGTGATAATGGACTAAAGGTATGTGGTTTACTTGGGACTTCAGGTTGCAACTTTTTATTTTACTTTGTCAGTTCTAATAAAGTTGCTGAAACCTTGTAGATTTGAGTCAGAAGCTCAGTCAACTTCCATTATTCTTTTTAATTTGTAAAGTTCTCATAAAGAAAAGTTGTCAAGATGCCATTTTGTAAACTGATTTTTGGTTCATTGATCTCTGAAGAAATACTATGATGTGAACACTAACTGAATTTCCAACAAAATTGCACCCACCACTGCCTTATGCATCATTTTCTAAAACATTAAATAAATATATGTAGATGTGCACACATAAAAGTAGTTTGTATCATATTGTAAAATAAAAAGTTAAAAGAGGGTATTGGACAAACTGCCATAGCTCCTTTTGAGCTCCCTTAAGGTAATCTTGACCTTCTGTATGACAGGTCAGGGATAAAGAATGTCTAGAACAGGTTCTGCCTCTTCATGGATTTTAATCCAAGACATTTTCCTGATAAAATTGAGGCATAGAAATAAAATTTATGAAGCCAACAGTTTTTCTTTTTTCTATGTAAGAGCAGAAGGATTCCTTGGTAATCTCTCCTAAAGAAAGAGACTTTTTTTTCTTATTTTTACAGTCAGTGTATGTTTTGAGTTACTTGTAACAATGCATGGAGAGAGAAGTAGACACTGAAAGGGTAAAACTGTATCTACTTTCCTTTTGCATGGAGGGAAGTGTGAGGTATGATATAGAATTGGAAACTGCCTTCAAAAAACCCAAATAAACAGGAAAGTTGTTGAGAAGGAGATTAACATTGTAACTGCACACAGTTAACTGTGTGCAGTTACAATGTTATGTTCTACAATATGAGAAAAGGATTTAAGAAATCTACTGGGACAAGTGTAGAGAATGTAGCAAAGCCCATCAAATTATAAGAAATCTGGTAGTTAATAATGCTTTTGTCATTTATTTGCTACCCCTCCAAATCAGCATAAAGTATGCTAGGACTTTACTAGCATTAATTGAAACTTGTAAAATTTCTAATTATGTAGCAAAAGGGAACACAAAGCTCTTTCTGAATGAGGCAGCTCTGTTTCCATTATCTGCAACAGAGAATGTTGTAGGAATTGTCATTTAAACTAGTTGAAATTATTATTCCTGTCAAATTAAAATGCCTAGATAGCAAATTTTCAGTGAATCTTTCTTTTCTCCTAAATTAAACTCATCCTAGAATCTTTAGACTTTTGAGGTTGGAGAAGATCTGGTGATGTAATGTATGAGAGCTTTCCTTTGTTGAAATGTAAAGCTGAATATAATCTCTTGTGTGCAATCTAAATAGTTTGACTTATTGATATATCAATATTCAATGTTTAAAACTTTGCTTTTCTCCAAATTGTGCAATAGTTTATTAAAGTGCTTATTCAAGAGGCTGTCACACAGAGTGTGTCTGGATCAGACTTTCCATGTAGAAGATGTGACATAATTACTCCACAGTCTGAAAATCCCACTGCTGATGTGCCAAAGCCTCTCCCCAGGTTCCCTCTAACAGAAATGGACATAAAGAACAGAAACATCGTTTTTCCTAAAACAAGACTAGGACAAAGCTCAGGTAAGAGGAATTAGTTATTAAATATAGCATCTGGAATATCTTGTGTTCAGAGGCTTTGTGTACTATATTGCATGTTTGGGAATTTTAGTGCTTTGGTTTTCTTCTCTTAGTCTAATAAGTGTGAATGACCAGTTCCCCACTTCTGCCTTTAGTTTGAGATGCTTTTTGGGTTTTTGGGGTTGTGTTTTGGTATATTGGGAGTTATGGAGTTTTTTTGTTGTTGTTGGGTTTGGTTTGTTTTTTTGTTTTGTTTTGTTTGTTTTGAGGGTTTTGTTTCTTAGTTTTTGTTATTGTTGTTTTGGTTTGGGTTTTGTTTGTTGTTGTTTTGTTGTTGTGTTGTTGTTTTGGTTTTGGGGTGTTTTTTGGTGTTTTTTTTTTTCCCCAGTTCTCCTTATACAGTATAGTCCCACCTTTTTTTCCACAGTTAGGTTTGTGTACAGGCAAATCAGTTGCCACTACAATGAATGCAGCTATGCTGTGCCTGGGAAAAGAGAGTGTAGAAGGTCACTATGTCCACTTGAAACTCTTCTGGCACAGGCACCTTTGCAGTAGATCCCTTGTCATCTGCACTTATGCCCATAAGAGATGAGACCAATCTGTCTGTGTTTAGCAGGGAAATAAATGCTCTTCCTGAGGACAATAGGAGTGTCAGCTGTGAGGCTGGCTGTCCTTGTCTTGGTACGTAGTGATTGAGGAGGCCAGGGTAGATAATGGAGGCTGAAATGCTTGGACTGTACTTTTAGTTCCAGTCATGCTTAAAATTCTCAAAGTAACTCTATGGAGCTCTCATTCTGTTATCTACAGACCAGTTTTTTTGTAGTACATACCTTTTTAGGCAATGAAGGTTTTTTTAATGAACCATTGCCACTATTTTTTTTTTCCAGCAGACTTGAGGACTTTCAAGGCTTAATTTATCAATAATATCTTGGGGTTTTTTGCTAAAATTATGAAAGTATTGTAATAATAATACTTTGGTGTTTATACATTTCCTATATAATTTATGTCTGCAACTTCAACTTTTTAAGTGCTTTTCTAGACTGAGATGATCTTGTCCTAATAATTTCTTGCCAAGAGACATATATTTATATGCATGCTGAGTAACAAAACACATTATTTGGTACAAGTTTATTTGGTCCCAGACTGGGATATTGTGTTTTGTCTCTGAATGATCAAATAATATCTTGGGAAGGAGTTGGATATCTTTTGGGGATTTTTTGGTGGAGTCTAAATTTCTTGTGTATAAGCTTCTACAAATTTTATGACAGTGTGCTTTGTTTGAGTCTGCTCTTGAGATTTGTTATAATGAAAACTGTTTCCACTAAACTTGTGTTCATCTAGAGACACAGTTCCTGCTTAACTCTTTACACCAGGGATACTTGAACAAAGATGTTTAGTATGCTGGTCTGATATTTCTCTTTTAGAGAATTACCTGGAAATGGAGAATAAAGGGAATGAAAATCTGAAGTGGAAAATATCATCTTTTGCACCACCCTATATTAAAGTGAGTGAATGCTTGCATTGGGAGTTTTATGCAAATCTCTGGGTTTTATTTTAACTTTTCCTGCTGTGCTCTCTCTCCTTGCTGCCTCTCAAGGAAGAATATATATTTGAGCATGACTTCAGTTACAAAGGTTTTTTTCCTCTGTTCATATCAGGGAAATGTTTTGCTCCTTTTTTTCATCCCTGATGTGCTCCCTGACTATGAATCAATCGGTGCTCTGTGGTACAGTTTCTGCTTCGCTTACTGCTTTACAGGGTTGGCTTGTGCTCATACAGTGTCACCATCCAGACTGCATTAAGTGATCAAGCATAAATGAAAGATTGGTGTCTCTTTTTGGCTGCAGAATGCCAGACTTGTCTTGTTCCAGGCTTTTGCTGCTGACATTGCACTGTACGTGGTATCTCTGTAGAAATTTGAGTTAGGTCAAGGATATTTTAATTACAGTGCTGTTGCCTCTGCCTAGCTGTTGATATTTGTAAATGCTGCCCTATTTTTTGATAGTCTGAAATGCTGTGATGATTTTTGATTTTATGCTAGAATTATTATTATGCTCTTTTGTTGTGAAATGATGAAAAATGGTTATATAGCACCCTTACCAGTACCCGTGGGACTGAGTTTGTCATGTTGTAGCCAGTGCACCACCTCTGAACTGTAAGTCAGTAGTGGTGACTGGATTTGGTAGTTTCAGTCTTTATTGATTTGCTTTTAGGGAGTCAGTTTCAATTCTTTTCTTAAAAGTACCTTAATTGGGTGTATTTTCCTCAGTCTTCTGCAAGGGGGGGTGTATGTGTGGGTGTATTGTGTGGTTTCAGGCTATTTTTTTCCTTTCCCTTCAAATCTGACTCATCAATTGATTTGCAGGGTGTGGATGGAAGTGGCACTGTTTATAGGGTTCCTTACTCTGCTTTTGGATTTTCCCATGTTTCTGGTACCCTTGAAGTTCATGAACAAGAGAAGGTAAACATTTATAAATATTTCAGGCATATTAATGTATCTCAATTGCAAAATAAGATCTTAAATGAGAAATAAATTTTATTTGATAATGATGAAATGTTGGCCTTTCAATACTGGGCTCTGGAGTGTGTCAGATATTCTGCATCAGCCTAATTCAGCAGAGTTAATTCTAAGAATTCATGCAATCAAAGTAGTTTGATTTCAAAGTGGTGGTGTGTTTGTGTTACTCTTTGGGGGTTTTTAAGGACAAATTATTTCAGAAGAGAAAATTATTTTAAATGTTTTGTAAAATTCCAGAAGAAAATGGCAAATAATCCTGGGTTCTTACAAAACTGGTGTAAGCACCTGATTCCCTTCCTTGAAGCATTCTTGCTGTACTTGTTCAGGGACAGCTGTCTGCTCCTAAAGTTGGTTTCATTTGACTTGCAATTTTATCTCCTGGCCAGTAGAGGGTTTCATAACCACAATTATAAAGCACATGCAAGGATAGACTGAATGGATTGGTAAGGGTCTTTCCTCCCTCATCTTCTCTCATAATGCTACTTGAGTTTTATCTTTTTATCTTCCTTAAAACCTATCTTTTCATTGTTATGGATAATTATTTCCATAGAGATGCAATTTGTAATCTATTTGCAAGAATAAAAAACTTATTCCTGTCCATTTTCATAGTAATTTCATAATATTGCAAGCCATTATTTCAGTTTAAACGATGATATTTGCATTAGCAATCCTAGTTCAGGCCTATTTGAATAACATTTACATCATTGGCATGCCAGGCTGTGGGCTGGAGCTGATAAGGTACAGTGCTATAGTGACTGGCTGGGTTTTTTGCAGTGGATATTATGATTGGCTAATGAGATATAATTGTAGTGATCTATTTTAATCTGCTGCTCTCTTTCTCTTCTTCTCTCAACCTCACTTCTGAAGTTTATTCTTGAATTAACCTGGTACAGCACTATATGGAGACAACCCTTTGTTACATAGGTGACCTTTAAGGATGATCAAATTCATAGGTTGCAAGTTGGCTTAAATTTTAGGCTTTCTAATAATTGTAGTGCAGGAATTAGAGATTTGGAGCTGGAGGAGGTAAGTTCTTCACAACTTAGTTGCCAGATGAAGGAAGTTTTTCCAGGTGCACATATTTCCCTTTCTGGTCCCCTTTCTCTCCATTTTACTAACAGAAATAATTGTGCCAACATTTGCTGACTTTGCTTAAAGCAGATTATCTGAACTCAAGTTTATTCAAAATTGCTTGTACAACATAGTTCATCCATTTTTTTCCACTTGCTGGCAGAGGAGGACTAGCTAGTTGTATAGTTTTCTGCAAGATCACCTGTGTGTGCCATGTGTGTTCTGTAGTGTGTAAATTTTGTGCTGGCTGAACCATAACTTTGTACAGGTTAAATTGAACCATAACTTTGTTCAGGTTAAATTGTGAAGGTCCTGAAGATTATTAGTGTTTGCAAAATTTGCCTTTTTTTTTTTTGTTTTTTTTTTTTTCGTAGGTTGCTGTAATTTTTTCACCTAGAGATAAAGGAGATTACTCCCAGTTCTGGGACCTTGAGTATTACTCAGTTGGAAATCCAAGCAGGAAACACAAATTAAAATTTCAGCTTTCTGGAAATGTGAGTATATAAAAGCTATAAACACTGTTCGAACATAAATTTTTGATAACATCTTGATTTTACTATACACTTCTCTTTCATGTATACATTGGTATATTCTGCAAAAAAACTCAACCCTGGTAGTATTTTTGCTGGGTTAAATTGTATTTTTTTCCTTATGTTCCTCTTCCTTATGTGATAATGCATTATCCTTTGCCATTCATGATATAAAAATTTATTTAGCTCAAAGACAGTAGAGACAAATTTACATTCTAGGGGAATTGTTTCTGTAGACAAAGGTATTTCTACCAGTTTTGTTTGGTTTTTTGCTCGCTGGTTTTATTTTTGTAAATAAGTAGTGAAGTAACTGACCTTTGCTATAATACATAAATCAATGCAGTTTTGGAATTTTCAAATATCCATCCTGGAAATGGGTATTTGTGTCTCTAATAAAACCTGGTTCAGTATTTTATCAGAGTAACAATGTAGGTGGGGATAATTGTGAAATTTATACATGGCAGCAACTGGGTTTGAGCTTCCCTTTGCTCCCTGTTTGTTCCTCAGCTCAAACTTCATGGTAAGGCTTGGAAGAAGTGGGTTGGGAGTTGCATCTGGTTTTCTGTGCTCTCTCTCCTTACCTTGCTTTTTATCCCATCTATACAAGAGGAATTTATCTAGGACAGAGGATTTATTACCATAAAGAAGAATTAATTATAATGATTAGTTAAATAAGCTGAAGAACTTTGTACATTCAGTATGGCATTATTGCTATATATGCTTTGCTGTCCTTTTTAGAAGGTTTTTGATTTTTCTAAGAAGTCCACTCAAAGATTTGGCATCTTTCTTTGGAGTATTAAGCATGCTTCAGTAGTAAGAACCTTACTTATCCTTCTTACATTTGTTTTGTAGGTTCCTTGTTCTTTCCAAATTAATTGTGTTGAAAGAGTACTTGTAAAAAGGTTTAATATTAAACGACTTCTGATTTTTTTTCTGTATAATGTTTGGTTTTAGAGGGTTTTTTATTAAACTTTCATCAAATTCTTTGGTCATAATTTTTCTGAAAATGAGGAAAACATCTAAATCATTTGTCTTTTTAAAGCTAGTTGAAGTGTGGAGAAGATTAATTCTTTAACAGAACTCTAGAGTTTTAAGGAAGTCTCTTCTTAAAACGTGACTGGTTGTCAGAGTTGTGTAAATCTTTGAGCTGCATGACTTGATATTAATGTTTTCAAACTACTACTGTGTCAGATTTGTTCTTGATTTTTTTCAGAGCTGTTAACAATTAGATCTTGATAGCATCTCTGCACATGGGAAAAAAGTTAGTAGAAAATACTTGAAATGCATGTCACGATCATTTTCAGAAAGATTTGAAAAGGAAGTACTGTATTTATCAACTAGGTAGGGAACATCTGTTCAGAAGAGGGATCAACACAGAACATTTAGAGTGTTGCAGCTTTTAGTTGAGAAGGCAAGAGAAGTGAGTCATAATCTGTTATCTTCTTGGGATCAAGAGTTTAGGCAGTGTTACTAAAACTTTGAAAAGGACTTGGAATCTGGTGGCTTTGCTGAGGCAGGGGGCTACAGCTGTGGTTAGTGTGACTTTTGATAGAATAAAGGGGGAAGAGTGACTGACTGTCATTCAGAGTGACTGAGTGATGTTTATTTATAGCACCACTTCAGAAGAAATGAAAAATTTGAAAGAGCTCAGGAAGGAACTAAAAGAACAACATTAAGTTAGGAAAATCAGTGGCACCTACCACTTTAATCTGTTTCCTGACAAATTAATTGACTGTAATTTTGATTATGGTCTACATGTGTTTGCAGTCCTCACCATTGGAAACTGTAGTCAGGAGTTCAGCTCATCATGTCTCTGAAAGCAGTCTGAGAGACAGAGGAAGGAGGGATTCTCTGTGTGCTCTGAGCCCCAGCCTCTCAGTGCTGGTCATTCAAACTTAGTGTTGTCCTTTCCTGAAGAACATTTGTTCCTGCCGCTAGGAGCTGCTCCTGGGGGCTCTTTGAAGATCATTGAGCTGAAAATGAATATTGTGCACAGGAGTCTTGGACTGGTATTTAGGTCTAACTATCAGTCCCTTCTGGGTGAACTGGCAAGCACCTGCCACGAGGCTGAGACAGCAGCAAAGTCCTGACTGCTCCTTTAGCATGTTGAAAGTTGAGGACTTAATAAAGAACCCTTGCTATTTTTTAAGATACTACAAATGTTGAATGCATGCCATTTCTTAATTTACATGGTTTATGTACTTTAAAAAGTTAAATAATGTACATAAGTGACAATAAATAAGTTTGAAAGTATCAGCAGCACAGAGCTTCATTATCTTTGTGTATCTCAGAAGTGAGAAGAGGGAAAACCTTCTTAAACTCTGTGAGAAAAATAATTCCAATTTTCAAGCTATACAAATTTCTGTGTTCCTGAAGTGTCTTTGGAACTGCAGCACTCAATTGTAACCATTTGAAGTGTTAATGTACTGCTCTCATTTGAAACAGCAGAAGTCAGTACAGGCTGTGGTAAAGCAATCAGTATTTCAAGATGCCCTTATCAAGACTGGGGTAACTTCTGATCATTTTCCATAATGTACCTTATTCTCATGCAGTCAAATTGCCTTTTGATAAATTAGAATTTGAATGATAACAGAGGCATGATGGCCACTGTTTTTCACTGTGTGGAAAAATAAAAGCTCTTGAAATGGGACACATGTGCAAATCCCTTCTTGTCTTTATTAGGTTCTACTGGGGTTCATGGGTTATTTGCAACTGAAAAATATATTCTTTAAAATAAGATTAAGAATTTTTTTTTTATGGCTGCTGCTATTTCTGACAGACTGATTAGCAGCTCTTTCAATAGAAGAAATGAATGTCTAAAAGACAAGTTTGTCATAGCAGCTCTATTGAAGATGAATCTATTTTTTTCATCTTCCCTGCGTCAGGGAATCAACTGCTTGTCTAAAACGTCAGCACCATTTCAAAAATTGACATAATGTTGTACAACCATAAGTGTAGGAGGTTCTTTTGGTTCTTTAACTTTGTTTAAGATGTTGTGACCCAAGGGGACTCCAAAGAATATCTGGCAAGATTCACTAAGCAACACGGAATTTGAAATTGGTTATTTGTCCAATTATTCCCGTTGGGTGATCTGGTCTCCCTGTGTTAGAATACCCTAAATGGGAGTCTTGGTGATGATAAATATTTTGGCCTAATTTCTGAATGCAGAAAGTACCATATAGTGCATTATCTGTTTCTCCCTCTCTGGAGAGGCCTTTCTTTGAGAAGGATGTATTGCTCATAGTACAAAATTATTACCAAGCTTTTTGCTGTCTTGAGAATTCAGATTATAATGCTGACTTATGTCTTCCTTCTTTCTGAGCAGTTGTTTTGCCAACTTGGTTGTTCTTGAGGCATGTGGGCATAATATCTGCAGAGGAAGTGAGGTGTTTTTTGGCTTTTAGTAAAATCTTGGTTGCTTGCAGTCTTTTTGAGATTCCACCTGCACTCCTAGTTTGTTGTGAACTGTCTTGTAATAAATAAGTATTTGTAAAGCACAGAAGCCTGTTGGTGTAATCCTCCTAACTAATTGCTTCCATCTTGATGATCCGGACTCTCATGCTCCTGAAAGATTATTCTTGAAATAAAAAGTCTTGGATTGGGTTACGGGAATGACTTACATTTCTGAATACTTAAGTACTTTTGAACTTGAAGTTCACAATCTTCTCTGGTTTTGCCAATAGAGTACTAAAGCAGAAAATGAAACACCAGTTGTGAAATCTTCTCCAAGTGCCCTTAAAAAAGCTGAGCTTGCAGTTACACCAGAAAGGAAAGCTTACCCTGATGGACAACCAAAAAGAATAAGGTACGTACGGACAAAACCTGACAAGAGTGTGTCTGCAGCTGGGCAAAAGGGTCAGGGAGTAGAACCCAACTCCACAACCAAAACCTTTTTTACCATTGGGACATCTGTGGGGTGGAACAGGCTTCACAGAGAGTCTGTGCAGTCCCTGTCCTCAAATGGTTTTAGGATTTAACTGGTCAGCTTGCTCTGACCTCACATCTGACCCTGACTGGAGCAAGAGGTTGGGCTACAAACCATCTGAATATCTTCTGCCCTGAATGATCCTATGATTCTATGTTAGAATAAGCAGCTATAAAAAACAGACTTGCCAAAAACTCTTGGTGGCTTTGTATTATTCAATCTTCCATGCTTTTTGTTTTCAGTTGAGTTTCTAAGTTGTCTAACTACAATGTTCTGTGGTGAATGAAATGGTATTGGCAGTAGAATTTTGTCTATGCTTTTTATGTATTTGCCTTTTGGACACTCCAATTGACTACGAAGTCAATTCTGAGAAAACCACAGTAGTGCATGTCTTAACCTTGCTGTTCAGTCTTAAGTTGATTGTCAGTTCTTTTACAACAGGGTGATGTGAATATGGCAGGAAAGTAAAACATTTGGTCAAATCTGCAATCTTTGATAATAAGACTCTAGGTCTCTGGTAAAGCATATGGGGGAAAAATTCAGACTGTGAAAGTACATATAAGGAAATTCCTGTATATTTATGCCAGAGTGATACTTTCATTATTCTTTCTAGCTAAATTATCTTGCAAAACTTAAGGTGAGAAAGTTGATGTTTTCTGGATCTTTCTATATTTTCTGATTTATTCTCAGAAAATACACTTGTACTTCAAGTATGCAATCAACATACCCTGATCATACAGGTCAGAAATGTTAATATCTTAAATCCCTTTTTCAAATCAGACAAAAAGAGGTGATTCAAGGGGTGTATGCACCAGAAGATGTCTACGTTTTTCCTCTAACCAGAGTTGGGGAAGCATGCACATTAAAGGTGCACTTGCGGAATAACTCCCGTACAACACACGTGGTAAGTCTGACAGACTTCATCTGAAATAGATATTTGTCAGTCCTTTCAGTTGCTCAGCTGCACTGGTTTTCTCTCTTTTACTCTTGACAAAGATTTCAATAGTACATGTCTTAGTTTGCTAGTACCAAAAATCAATATTTGAAGAATTTTGATGTGTAATTTTTCTGTTTTGTCTGACTGAATAACTGAGTGTATTTGTAATAGTATATTACAAATAATAAAATAACTGAGTGTATTTGTAATATTATAATAGTAAAGTACGGTAGATCATATTTTGCATAGGTTTGTTATTGTTCTGATTTGCTGATTTTAATTTTTTTAATTAATTCAAAATATTGAAGTAAGTCTTTTTTTCTTTACTGTTCACAAATGTGGGCATTCTGTATTTTTAAACCCTGGGTCTGTGTAAAGCTGTATTTGTAAATGACCTGATTTATCTTACACATGTCATAAATTGAATATGATGGACTTAAATATAGTGCACTTTTAAGCATTTTGTATTAAATTACAGCTGAAATTTGTAAGTCCCAGGGAGCCTTTCTACATCAGGCACTTGAAATACTCTCTAAGGTGAGTAATGCATATGCTAACATTTTCTCCTAACAAAAAAAATTAACCAAGTAATTCAGTAAGATAAATATCTTCTATATATGTACAGTGCTAAAAAATATTCTGGATGCTTTTGTTTATGGTTACTGGTTTGGGGGGGAGGGGGTTGTGAGGCTTTTTTGGTTGGTTTTTGTTTTTTTTCTTGTTCAACTGTACTCTCTGTTCGAAGCAGAATGAGCCCACACAGTTATTTCCGCATCTGCCAATTTCTTCCCTGCAAATTGTTTCTAACAGTGCTGCTGCTTTTAATGTTAAGCCTAATGCTTCATGTAACCATTTGGCATGCTGTGCACAATCAAGTCATTCCTTCCATTTATACTTTCTGCACAACAGACCAAGCAAATTGTCTTCATCATGCTTCTAATTTGACAAACCTGCAGAGCTGCATCAAAGGTTCTCTGCAAACACAAGGTTTCAGCAGCCACTGGAATTGTCTGGTCATACCAACTATTTCAGCATTTTACCTGCATAAAAGAAATTTTTGAGTTAGGGATAGCAGTCCCTGAGAATAAACCCAGTCATCTGTGGAGTTCATTACAAGCATGTGCCAGTAGTATTCGTCATCTCTTCAAGAAGTGCAGCATCTCACATGCTCATCTGCAACAGTGGGATTCTCAGGGAGCAGAAATGCAACTGTTTCATTGGAAGTGGTGCAGCATACATTCTCAGTGTTTAAACAGGTTCCCATTTTAAACACAGGAAAGCTAAGGCTATAGAGAGCAGAAATTGGGAGCAAATTGTAAATGGAGTTAGATATTCTGCCTCCTAATCTGCTCCACATTTATCACAGAGACAGGGCTGTGGTGGTGTTAGCCAGAGGTATTCAAGGTATTCTTAAGGCCACTTTTCAGTGCCAAGTGTTGTAACTCCTCTTAGGCTTGTGTTAGTGCTTCAATTTAAATGTCATCTTTTTATTAAATATTTCACATGAGATGGCACAAAAGGGTTTTTTTGGGGGGTAGTGACCAGGATAACATCTATTCAAATAAAGACAACTAGCTAGATCTGTCTGAGGCTGTACAGCAGCACACAAAGGACAGGATGTCTTGATTTAGTCATCCTTGACAAAAAATTAGTAACTTCACTAGAAAACACTTGATATTTCAGAAATATTTTTGAGGAATGATGTAGAAATTATTTGGTATATTTTCTGCATGAGATTATGAACTCCTACTGCATTTATCTAAAGTAGACTTAACAAGTTTAAAAGTCAGTCTACTATTTTTTTCCTAGTAACTTTGTCAATTTTTTCTTCAGTTGTAAATACCAGCTTTTCCTGTCTTAAAAAAAATAATTTCTCTGAAGTCTATAAAATGCTCTCCCATTTATGAGCATAAAACACAGAAGATTTGCTTGACTTGGATAGATGTTTTTTAAAAAAGTGTTAAAAGTGTTTTAAATGGCTTTTATTCAAGATTAGCATCAAGAAGGATATCAGTAAAGCCACTGGTAACTGTTTCCTTCTAAATTTGGGCATCTGAGGAAGTAATGTTCAAAACTGGATGAGAAGACTCTTTGCAGGAACTTGGAATATTAGTCTGTAAATAAGAGTATAAGAGTAGAAAGTACTATCTACCTATATGTTTTTTGCCAAAAAATTATAATGTGCTAAACATTGTCTATTGGATGCTCTTAATTTTGAGGGCCAAATTTAAAAGTAATCCTGCATAATTAAGTTTTAAATCTTGATAGAGAAAGTGAAACTTTGTATCTAATATCAAGAGTCTTGGCCTTCAGAATTTGGTGTAGTGCTTTTGCCAGTTCTTCAGTTGATTATGCAATCCCAAGTACCAATACACAGCACTGCTGTGGAATTCTGTCTGCAATCTACACCCAAAAGAGTTCTATTTGTTTACAGACTAGAATTTCTTTTACTGCAAGGAGAATACTTTTAACAATATGACTCTTAAGTGATACAAACACATGAATTAAGCATTAAAAAAATGACCAGTTTGTTTCTGGAAGGACTGCCAGGTTGCTATGCCTACTTAAAGCTTGAGAACACAAGTGTCCCAATTTTATTGCTTTCAGAAGCCATCTGATTACAGGGTAGTGTATTTTCCAGATACTACTAAAAGGTAAAGCTGTTTGTTGAGTTGTTCCTTTCACTAATTATGGTTGTTTCCAGTAGCCACCCCTCTGGGTGTCAATGGTCACTGTTCATTGATGAACCATCTGGTTACTATGGCTTAAACTGGGCTAACTGCCCATGCTCTTCTTTTTCAACTTGTTGCAGTGTTGTGTTTTGAGGATTAGAGGATTGGTTTGTCTGTGAAGCAGGCTTCAGACATGCCTGACTTCTCAGAAATACTGCTTGAAACTGGTGCAACAACCTGTAAAAGCCATACACTAATCAGAGACTAACTGAGGTGCTGGCATAGTGGAAAGTTTGAAATGAAAGGAGTGTTTTAAGAGAAAAAGAGTTAACTGCAGCAGAATTCTACTTGTCCTGAAACTATAGTTTTTGATTACTGTACTTGAGAAAAATCTTCCACGTTGCCTAATTTCTGAGAATATTTATGTTATGGAGTAGCCCAAAGAGCTGTTACATCTGGAGTCTGAACTTTCCAGTCTTGTAGCTGAGAAAATGAAATGGAAGCAAGTGTGATGAGTCTTATCACAGTTGTGAGAATTACAAAACAGACTACATAATGTCTGACTTACTCTGCTTTTAGGGAAGAACAGTAATGTGTTTAGACCCACCCAATGGACACCTAAATTTAGAGATCAAGAGGAATTTAATATGGTTGTCATTTGCTAAGAAACTGCTCTGCCTCAGTACCATTGAAGCCATATGGTACATATTCTGGAAATTAAAATTTGCCAGCCAGATGTGGCCATCTTTTTGAAAGAGCAATACCTAACTTACTGTTAAGTTTTTGATAAAGTGTATGTTTGAGTGTGGTCATATTGTTCTTTTTGAGTAAGTGTTATGTAATGTATCAGGGAGCATACCTATATTATTTTGGAGATGATACAGACTTCTGTATCTCTTCTGGCTTTCTACTAAATTTACTTTTACTTCAGTAAATTCTCAGGTGGCCTACTTATATGCAGCTTCACACTCTATTCCTACTAAAATTTATGTTTTCCAACATAATGCATGTTAGAGATTAAACAGTCATACTGATGTCCTTCACTTTAAAAAAATTGATTTTTTTAAAATGAGCTGAGTGAATATCTTCAGCCTGTATATCATAGATGGTTAAAAAGACAGACACTGCCAGATTTGTTATACAACACTTGGCAGTCGAGTATGAGACATGAAACTGATTTGGTTGTATTCCTTTGGTGCACTGTTGGATGTACAATTAGTACTTTATTTTTGTATTCACCTGATGGAAAAAATACACTACCCTCCCAGTCTTTATTCTAAATGTGTGTACTCTTATTTGATTGACCAGGATGTTGTTAAAAAAAAAATTGCTGGTGTGGTTACTTCAACACTAAGGATGATACTAGCAAATGAGAATTGTGTGTAGGGCAGGTGTTACGATTTCAGATGTGGGTAGGGGATAGAGTAGAAGGATAAAATCATAGACTGATTATGATAGCTTGAATTAGTGCAGAGAAAATGAGTATGAGAAGGTAGGAACACTGAGAAAAAGTAGGAGAAATAAGCACATTCCAGAGGACTTTGGACAATACTATACACTCTTAAGGAAAGGAAATTGAAGGAATGGTAAAAGCAAACAAAGCTGTCTTTTCTGTTCCTACTAAGTGGGGGTGTTCATAATTCCTTATTTCAGTTTGTGCCTGTTACTGCCACCTGTTTCAGTGCTGGATGTTTCTATTGGATGCCATGGAATCCAATAGACTGCCACTCAGAATTTTCAGCTACTGCTTTTACAGCTTATATTTTTAAGTAATTCAGTCTAGGCTTTTGGCAATTAATACAGATACCCATTACATTTGGTATGTTTTTATGTAATCCAAATAGAAGAGGAATTATGTAAAAACAGTGTAAAATTTCTAAAATGCTGTTTGAGGATGGACATACTGATTTACAATAATTCAGCAAAATATTTCTTATTGTGGAGACAATTAGAAGTAATAGAATTTAGTAGCTTCAAATGCATGGATTTCAGAAAAGATTTGGGAATTTTAATGTACTTGTGTGATGTTTGAAGGGAAGAAATGTAGTAATTTTGCTCTAAATAAAGTTTATGCACTGTCATTATTGCCAAGAGGCAGACCAAGCTTACCAAGGTAAACAAGCAGCAATAAAGTATTGTGTTACTTTGTATAATCAGAAGGAAAAAATGACCTTGAAGATCAAAGTCCTTCAGAAGAAAAATAGATAATCAAATCTATAAAACTAAACTTGATGATCTGGTACACATCCAGTATACCATTGTGGTGAAAATCCAAACTAGACAAGAATTTGTCTCTCAGGTAGTATTTACTTGTTTATTAACAATTTTTATGCCCACAATTGCCTTTTTAGATCCTGTCACTACATTGCTGTGCCAGTCCAGTTCAAGCCAAAGGTAGAAGGAATGTTTGAAGATGTCTTTGTTGTGCTGACAAGCAAATATGGCCCAATTAAAATTCGCCTATATGGTAAAGCTATTGGAAAAAAATAGAACTGTTTTTTATCTGTTTATAAGAATTTATAACAGTTTATATTATTTAAAATATTAAAATATTTGCTACTACGTTTCCATACTAATGTCCTACTTGTTTTGCCCTGTGATGCTGCTTTGATGAAAAGTCTTCTGTAAGATAAATTATGGTGCTTGTTTCACAAATCTGTTTTGATAGTAAAAACAGTGAGAAATAACATTGTATATTGTAAAGTTACCATTTTATAATTTATGTTTCTGCACTTTTAAAGAAAATGGAAGTTTTGTATTTTTGCATTTATTAGAAATAGCTAGATACTGATATATTTTATTTTAAACATTGTAAATTCAGAAATAAAATCTATTTGTAAACAGTTGGTTCTGCCTGATTTCTGTCTGTTTCAGAGGATTCTTTGCTGTACATAAGGGATCAAGCTGCCTTCTCTTAGACAATGCTAAATTTTTGGGGGGCTGTGAAGGAACAGGGGTATGTGTTGCAGTCCAGAAGCTGATCTATATCACATTTCCATGAGGTAGTGCTGGGATCTGACAGTCAGCCCCCACCTTTTTACACAGTTCATTGGCAGGCATAAGCATTGTTTTTAATCTAACAGTGTGAAAAATGTAAATTTTAACATGACCAATAGTGCCTTCAGCCCTCCAGAATTATGCATCTTACCCAGTATTCTGTCTCTGAAAGTCACACAAAGATGATGTTACTTTGAGAAATGATGTAAGCCTGGCTGCTTACTGGTTCAATTCCATTTCCTCAGTATCTGCCACCAGATGAATAAGGATGGGAGGTAGAATCCCACCTCTGCCTTTTCTCTGCATTTATTGGCCTGTTTGTGAATTCACCTGTTCACATTTTTTAACCCTTTTGACACTGTTTCCACATCTCCATGTGGTAGCAAACTCAAAAAGTTCACTGTCTATTCTTTTAACAAAATTTGGGTTTTTCTGTGATAAACTGTATTATTTCTGATTTAATTGAGTACTCTCTAATTTTTATATTGTAGGAGTCACTAAACAACTGTTCCCCCATCCCTTGTTGCCATGTCATAGGTTCATAGAGTAGTTTGGGGTGGAAGGGAACTTTAAAGGTTATCTTGTCCACCACCCCTGCCATGGACAGGAGCAACTTTAACTAGATGAGGTTGTTCAGAGCCCAACTCAATCTGACCTGAACTTTTGCTTCCATGGATAGATGTCTTCCACTGCTCTGGGCAACCTGTTCCCAGGGTATAATTGGGTTTCTGTGCTCCAGGTGTACATTTCCAGCTCATGGGCAGCCTCTCACTCACCAGCACCCCAGGCTGGACTGGGCAGGGCTGCCCTTGATCTGTTCATTCCCATGAATGGTGCTGGGGCTGCCCTGACCAGATGCAGCCCCTTGCACTGGGTCTTGTTAAACCTCAAGAGACTCCCAAGTGCCCACTTGCTGAGCTTGTCCAGGTTCCTCTGGATGGTATCTCATCCTTCAGGTGAGTCCTTCCCTGCTCAGCTTGGTGTCTGCAGACTTGCTGAGGGTGCACTCCATCCCTTCTTCTGTATCATTAATGAAGATATTAAATAACACTAGTCCCAGTATGGAATTTTGAGGGACAGCACTTGGCACTGGTGCCCATTGGGACTCTGAGCCATTGATCAGTGCCCTCTGGATGTGACCATCCAAGCAATTTCTTAGCCAGTTAACAGTCCACCCATCAAATCCATTTCTCTCCAGTTTAGAAAGAAGGATGTTGTGCAGGACGGTGTCAAAGGCTTTAAAGAGTCGAGATAACATTTGTAACCCTTCCCTTTTTCACTGATGTAGTCACTCCATGCAGAAGGCCATCAGCTTGGTTAGACAGGATTTCCCTTTGGTGAAGGGTTGTCTCCCTGTCCTCCATGTGTTCTAGCATAGCTTCTAGGAGGAGCTGTTCCATGATTTTTGCAGGCACAGATGTGGGGCTGGTGGGTCAGTAGTTCCTGGGCTCCTCCTTTCTACCCTTTAAAAATGGGTGCAATGTTTGCCTTTTTTCAGTCACCTGGGACTTCACCATCATGACTTTTCAAATACCATATTGCTTGTAGCCTTTGGCTCTGTCTTCTATTTTATTTTTGTAGCATGTATGGCCAAAGTTGCTTTAAGACAGAAGTGCATGTTTTTGACAGCATTGTTCTGTCATAGCATGTGTACATTATTCCCTTCTTCAGGTTGGTAGGAGTGTGAGTGAAATTTGTTTTAGTAGGAGGTTGTTGGTTTAGCAGCATTTTAAAACAATTGAAATGTGAAAAAGCAGGTGGAAAGACTTGAAGTACCCTCTGCATTGTCTTTGGTACATACCATCAGTGTTGAGTACAAGTATACTAAAGCTGCTGTTTCTCAGAAATCTGGAAACCAGGAAGGGCAGATTTATTAAAAGAAATTAAACTAGAGATGAGAAGTCTTGGCACCTCCTTATTCTCCCAACATGTAAGTTCATGTCTGTGAGATACTGTGACCATGTTCCTTTTGCCCTCTTTCTGCCAGATGTTTCATGTTTCCTTAACTGATGGGATGCCTGTGTACTTCTGAATACAGAATTTGAATAGAGGGAATCTTCTGCCTGCTGCCTTAGCTTGACAGGCTTGGCTGCTTCATTTGAGAAAGACCTTAGTGTACAAAAGCCTGTGGCTGATCAGTTTTAGAAGCACAATTGGAAGTCTCTTCTAGAGCTGGAAAAAAGACTAAGCTGCCTTTGAATTACAATAAGAAGCCCTGACTTTGGATAATTAAGTATTTGGTGTAAATTCAGAATTGTCTTTGTGTTCTGTTCCTGTGCTAGGCCTGCTGTCTGTGACCCTGTTCATGCTTCTGCTATGGGCTTTTCTTGAGTTCTTGAGATGAGAAGAAGAATTGGGAAGAATGGTTATGCATTTTTTCCTATGTTTTCTCCTGGGTTGGATGTGAGGGAAGGAAAGGATGCAGAATGTGCTGCTGTGGATACTCTGGTGAACTATGCTTGTGTGCATAAATATGTAAATATATACAGGTGAAATAATCTAAGTATGAGCAAATGACCTGCCCTCATAATCCAGGGGAATCCTGATTTGCAGATGATGTGAATTATTTTGGTACCTGTTTGCAGCCCACTGTGCTTGTTTCACTCCCAATAATGACTTTCACTTTCTTTGCAGTCACTTCAAACTGGTTCCATTCCTACTCCCCAAAACGAGATTGCTTCCTCTTCCCATGGTTGCTTTATTTATATAATAAACTTTTGTAGACAAGACAATCTTGCTTGGATTCTTACTGTGAAGAAATCCTGATTTCTGTCTACTTCTTTTAGAGTTGCAGAAAAACAGAACAATTCTATCCAGAATTTGATTTGATTAAGATTTTAGATTGTAATACTTTTAATAAAGTAAGCAGAATTAACTTTAGGTATAATTCTTTTCTCATTTTGATCTTTGACAGCTTTGAAGCATTTTTTCCATTTTCTCATGTTGCTGGCTGTAATCTTTTGTCTCAGACTGGCAAGATTGACTCAAATGCCCCAAGCAGCAAACTTTAAAAAAACCCAAACAAACCTGAAACTATGTCTTTTTAATTACAGGCATCTTACTTGTTGATTTTAATACCAGTCAGAAAGGAAATTCAGAAAAGAATTATTTTTAAAAATTCATTAAGTGTCTAGCACTGAGGATGTCTGTGTACCTGTTCAACCTAATTGGGATATTAGTAATCATAATTATTCAAGAGCTTTGTAAAGTTTTCACATCATTGGCTGCAAATGAGGTTGTAATACATTCTGTACACGTGCTTCAGTGTGTTTTGGAGATGGTTGCCCTGGCATCTGAAACTAATTAGTGTTCAGAAAACCTTGTATAGGTGCATATCAAGGCCTGGCTGTCTAGAAGATTATTTTGATTATATAAAAGCATAAAATAGTAAAGAGAATTTTGTGAGTGTTTTTTGATACATAAAGTAAATTTCTGAGGCCAGTGCTGGTCTTTTGAAATAGAATACTAAATACTCTGGGCATTTCTGTTGTGGGAATGCCTGACAGGTAAGATGCTGGTTATGTTCTTGCTCCTATGATTTGTGGAGGAGTTGAGGGGTAACAAAGTTCACTGTGAGGTTAGTAGGTTATGTTAGTAGGTTATGTATCTTATGCATGTTAGCTTGCTATATTGCAGCATCTTTGGAAATGAGAAAAGACATTCTGGGAACAAAAGTCCTTGGAAGTCAGTGAGAGAGTGGGCAGGTGACATAAGATCAGTTGTCCCTGGTACTGGAATTGAGTATCCTGACTTTTACTCACAGCTGTCTTGTTCTACCTTGTTTCCAAAAAGCCTCTAGGTAACAGAAGTTCATGCCTTACTGCTTTCATTGTATAGCATAAATGAAGAATATACATCTTTTTGTCAGAATGACAAACATCAAGTATTTGGGTGAAGGATCCACCTGCCTGCCATGATGCCTCATATTCAGTAAGAAAGGTGATTGTTAATAATTTTTAAAGTAGTACTGTTTGCATCATACCAATTTTCTCCCCAAATTTGCCAGTTAAGTAGAATATTGTTTCTAGCTTCCCATTTGAAATTTTGAGTTGGTATTAACAGTAGAAAAGATTTTCCTCAATGTTCTTATAGCAGTAATGATTTTTAGCCTTTAGATCACTGCATTAGTTCACTGATACATCAAGTAATGTGGAATCTGCCTTACAGGTTCCTGTGGAGTGGTAACTTCAAGTACAGAATAAAGAAGTATTGCAGGCTGGACCATGGTGGATTAAAAAGAGGATTTTCTTTAGACATTTTATTAATTTGCTAAAACTGATCCTGAAATCTTTTCAAACTTAGTTCAATGTGCTAAATCTATACTAATAGCATAAACACCTAACTTGTAGCATAAGGAGGTTAAGATAGAAAATGAAAATTCTGCTTTCAATGACATACAGTTTGATCACAAAGCTTTCCTAAGCATATCCTTCGATCCTGGATGTCTTATTTTTGCAGCATGATTGTTGGAGGACAGTCTTACATGAGCAGTTTTTAGATATAAAATTAGATTGATATAATGCACTGGTATTAATTTTCTGTAAATATGATCTGATCGTCTTTGCAAACTGGATGCTTGGGTGGTACTTTTTGGCTCTAGACATTTCCTACATGAAAATGCTTTTTTTCTTTATTTTTGCACCTTTTCTCTCATTCTAGGAATATGTAATTTCTAGAGCTGCTCAAAAGCTCAGAAAGATGCAACAAAATTGTTCTGAATAATTGGCTTTATCCCTATTCTCAAAATTCTCAAAGTTTTGGTATTTTTTTTTCCCATGGGGGGAAAAGGTAGTCAGTGCTGACAAGCTGAAGCTTTTCAAGTATAAATACTACTGAAAACCATGGAATTTTAAAGTATAAGACTCTTTATAAAGCACTCTAATATTTTTCCTGATTAGTGTATTCATTACTGCCGTTGTACTTGGCAACTATTCGTAACACAAATCCATGTCTTTATGGCTCAAAATGCTGAATTCTGAGACGGTTTGTCCTTGATTCCAGGGGCAGTTTGTTGTCTGGGAATGACATTTTCAGGTATGTCTTTCCTCACAGGCTCTCATCTATAGCCACCTGCCTCAATCTGACAGTTGAGCACCAGCTGGGAGTTATGACCCGGAGGAGCATGAAAGGGCTGGAGCGAGACAAAATGATCCATCAAGTCCTGCTTGTAAGTCAGGTCTCCAAACATGCATTTTCCACTCTATAAATTAAAAATTAAAATACTAATGGGTGTGCTTTTGTATTCATCCAACAATTGGTTCATTAGGTAGGTATGTACAAAGAGGCTCTGCTTGTCAATGCTGTTTGGCTCTAAAAGGAGGCAGAATCGGCAGGGGTTAGGCTGGTGGTGAAATGCCCCCACCCCTTCTACCTTCCTTCCATGTTTGTTCTGGGAGGCTGGCGGTAGGTAATACTCATCCTGCATAGAGCTGGTTTGCATTGTGAGTGCTCTGTCACCAGTCACAGCTGTCAGGTATGTCAGTCATGGAGTATTGTGGTGGTGTCAGAGACATAATCAGAGAGATTAGGTGGACACAAAGAGCTCTGAATGAGGTGGTAATTGCGTTCAGGGGGAAAAGAGAGTTAAAGAAAGAAACTTTCCTTTCTCACAAGATCCATTAAAGAGGTGACAGCTAATATATTAAAGCTGGAACAAGATAATTGTGGTAAGAATCTTTGTGTGTTCTCCCTAAAATGCAATGTGCTCACAATAAATATTCAAATGCTTATTTTGTGTTGTGAATACCAGATAACCATTTACAGTGAAATGCGACCTCTTTCAAAAAGTTTAAATTCATTGCCAAGAATGTTCTAGGAACAGTTATAAAACTCAAAAGGAATATTGGTGCTATACTGAATCACAAAAATGCCATCTTATGAAAGCTTCTTTGCAGGGATTTTCTTCAAATTGGTCTAGTGGAAAAGAAATGCCGAGATGCCAGCCATGGGCTGTGCTCTTCCAGACTTTGCTCTCTTTGAGTAGTACTTGAATAGTACCTCTCCCCCTCCTCTCTCTCACTTTTTTTTTTTTTTAACAGACTACTTGAGTATCTGTTTACATTACACTTTTGCTGTATTGATGCCATGCTTCAGAATTGCTACTTACCCTTAAGCTTCAGGAAGAAATTTCCCTTCCCTTCCCTTCCCTTCCCTTCCCTTCCCTTCCCTTCCCTTCCCTTCCCTTCCCTTCCCTTCCCTTCCCTTCCCTTCCCTTCCCTTCCCTTCCCTTCCCTTCCCTCACTGAAGGTTGCTACAAGTGTACACATAAGGTGTTCACTGGAACTTCCTTTGGCACCAATCTTTAAAGCACCTCGTCAGTGTATTTTGCTTCCTGTCCCTACATTTGAGGTCAGGACCCCTGTCCCCTCCAAATAGGCAAGGATAAATGTTTTGGCATCCTCTTCAAGGTTTGAATATTTTCCTTTGTACCTCTGCAAACTCTTAAAAACCTCAGCTTGTGTAAGGGCTTCACAAACTGCTGATCTTTACTTCCTCCTGCTCTTGTGCAAGGGCTCATATATTACAGATTTTGGTCAGTTGGTGTGGGCCAATGGATTCCAAGCCAAATAGGAAAAAAATGTCAACAGCTTTTGGTGTATTTATATATTAGCAGCAGAGTTGTTGCATAGACCTTCCCAAGTTAGGAATTAATTCCATGACTGGTTGTGACTGTGGAAAAATAAGCTTCTATGATCAACTCCATGTTCTTTATGACCCTAGTGAAAAGTGACATTGATTTCTTGGCACTGCACAGCTGCTGTTGTGTTGAATGTTTAATATGAAATCAACAGGACTGTTGAATATTCTTTATTACCAATGAATATAAAATTTATAAGTAATAAGTATAAAAGCCAAAAGCAATCACTAGTGGAAAAATCAGTCCCACAACAAATTTAAATAGTAGCAAACATCCTCCACTGTACTGCTTGCCATCAGAAATCATGAAAAGCAGTTTCATTTCTGTCCATTAACTTCTTGGGATCTTGCTAGAGTTTCTAGGTTGACTGAAGTGAAAACCCAATCTTTGTTCACAGAGCTTTTAGAGCCTTCAAAGATAACTGTATAGGTACAGAAAGAAGAAAATACTATATTAGACTCTATTGTGATAAATTTTCATGTCTTCCTTGCCATTCAAACCAACATTTTTCCATTTTCTTTTACAGCACCAAGTCCTAAACCTTACAATACAAAATTGAGAGCGAATGGTATGAGTCATGACATCTTCTTTGACTGATTCTTCATATAAATGAAAGTAGCTTCTCATTTCTCATGATATTTTGGTGATTTTCATGGTGATTTTCCAAGCCTTCTTTTCTTGCTGGCTGTTCTGATTGATAGTAAAGTGGGTTGAGCAGAGTCATCTCCAAAGATGGAAAGATTTGATGCATTTCAATTGTAACTATCCTGCAAGTGCTTTCAGGATAGTTGAGCCACCACATGTTGCTATAATGGATTGATCAGTTTGATTCTTTTGATACAGGTAAATCAGTTTGATGCAGGTTAATTCAGGCTGTGTTTACAGAGGTTATTCTGATCCCCTTTTCAGGCTCCTGTATGTGTTTTCAAAGAAACAATACCCCAAAACCTTTAGAGAATGAAAACCCATTCCTCCCTATTTACAGAAAGTTTTTTTTTCTTTCAAGCTGGAAGCCTACAAAATAAGTCTTAGGTTTTCATCATAATCTTTTGAGTTTTAAATCTACTTCATAAGTTGGCAATTTTAAATGGTTCCTGGTGAGTAGAGTCCTGGTGAGCTTCAAAACCACACACAGTTTCAATGAAGCTGTGTGAACCTGCTTCAGAATCTCTGCAAGTTTTCCAAGCTTTTATGCTCTCGTATGGTTTACAGACAAAAACCTACAGGGGTCCCATTTAAAGCCTCCTAGCAGCTAAAAGATAGAGAAAAAATGGCTTTTAAAAAACCTGAAGTACCCTCTTATGAGTGCATTAAAAGCAATTTTATTTGCTTTCACTTTCAAAATGCTTCAAGCTGCCAAAGACGTGATGCTAGAAAATGACTCATGAGTACTAGAGAGAAATAGTCTTTAAAAGGTGGTTCATAGTAAAGGATGATAGATAGGCAAATGGAATTTCTGTATTCAGAAAGAAATATCTTGTGTCCTCATATTACAGATTTTTTTTTTCTGTCTCAGTAATCTGTTTTTTAGTGGTTCTTCACCTTTATCTTACAGGTTTTCAGCAATTGTATGAAAATCAGCTCAGAGCTTCAGTTTGTTCCTGTGGATGCTATCTATCAATGTTTGGAGACCAGGGCCTCCACAGAAAGAGAGGGCAATGCCAAAACAATGAAGGCTTGTAATTTAACCCACCTTTCTGGTAAATCATGATGTGTCACCCTGTGGATTGTTTACAGTCTGTATGGTAGGTTTTAGGAAATTTTAGTATTGCATTGTGGGTTTTCCATTTTCTTTGCAGTATTTGGTATTGGAATCGTTTCTTGATTTATTTGCTCTACAGGAAACACTCAGCACAAAGGCAAAGTATTAAAATGTCCTTCTCATTTTGATATTGCTACAGCTTCTCACAGTTTTCTCTCTCTTCCAGTGTAAATAAAGACAACAGTGTGGAGTAGACTTCTCAAAATTCCAGAATATTTGGACCTTGTGTTCTGTTGCAAGCTGCTCTTGAACAAATACACTTTCCTTTCTAAATTGTATTGCTGAGTGTCAGGGAAAGAAATTGTTAGGAAAGATTCATTTAATGAAATCTAGAGATTACTTGACAAAACAAACTTTAATGACCTGTTTAAGTTCATTCTCTAATGGTTTAAACAGATATTACCTCTAAGAAGCTCTCACAAAATCCTGCCTTTTGAAGGCTTACCTTATGTACTTCATGGTTTTGTAAATGTGGCATATTTGGTATGAATAACCATAGAGGAAAAGGACTCACAGCATTAACTTTTAATGGTTTTAGTTTAAATTTTAAAACTGTGTATTCACCAGCCCCTTAGCTTTTTCTCTAGGGAGTCAAAAAGAAGAAAAGAAAATGTTGATCCCCTTGGTTGTTGACAATATCTGAAAATTGAATAAATATTACAAGCATTAAAAAGCTAAAAGAATTAAATGAAAGTACAGAAGTGGTAGTAAAAAGTCTGAGCTTTATTGTTCTTGTGATAAAACAGAAAGCAAGATGTGTACGAACAGGATGTGAACATAAGCTGAGATCATGAGATAAAGATTCTTACCTGTGGAAACAAAACCATGAGCCTAAAACTTACATGTGGAAATAATGTTGATTTACAGACTAGCAATCCATTGTATAGTTGAGTACTAAACATTATTTCCACATGTAAGTTTTAGGCTCACAGTTGAAGGGGTTTGGCATTTTTAGAAATCAAGTTAATTAAATGATGAACAAAATATTGAAAGCCCTTGCATACCTGGAGCAACAGTTGGTGCTTAATCTCACCATTTGCTTGTATAAACCGTTTAATGCAGGCAAATTTTTGATTCCCCAAAACTCCTTTGCTGCTCCTTCACAACTGCATAGCTTTTTCTGGGGTCAGTCAATCCATGTTAGGCAGCTGGTGTATGTTAGGAAGTTATTTCAAAGCCTCTTGCATATGCTACCTATTTCTTGCATAGGCTCCATAGTTTCTGTGTACCCCTCTCCACTGTGATCACCCCTGGAGTCCCCAGAGGAATTACTGCCAAAGCTCCAGGCATCCCTGTGTGGCCTGTATGGAACTAGTCTGTTAGGCTTGTCAGTACTGCTGCCAACATGAAAAGATGTTTGAATTTTAAAAAAATCCCCTCCAAACTCCAAGCAAACAGAACCCTCTCCCCGAAGAGCTGAGGCTGGAACTACTGTAGCACTGCAGGATTACTCACAAGAAGAATAATCACTGGCATCACCAGACATGAAAGCAGCTATGCTGCAGTAGGATGTTACTGTCTTAGGAAGGGTCTAGGTGAGATTCTCCTGCACTGCTTCAGCAAGGAGGTTATCATGGGTGGTTTTTTTATGGCATGAAGTTCCTTGTCCACTCTTTAGTAGAAAGATGAAATTTGTGTCCTTGCAAAAGCATATATGAGTATAGAATAAAAGAGAAATTTGTATACTAACATGGAACTTGCATTTTTTTTTTGGTGGGGTATAGAATGAGACAAATAGAAAAATGTTGATTCATTGAAGGCAAGGAAGTTGACAGGTCACTAAAAAAAGATTTTGGGAAAAGACTTTGTATACTTTAACACTTGGCGGTGCAGGAGGGTTGTTGGTGGATTAAGTAGATGTTAGCTTTAGCTACACAGATGAGAACTAATTTTTCTTTAGTCTAGCAATGTATAGAAAGTAAGCTGTGTTTTAGAAGACAAAACTGTAGTTTAATGAAGTCTTGGGCAGAAGTTACTGCCTGGATCTTGCTATGTTTTCAGAAGAGGTAACTGCCCTTCAGCTGCTTGTCACCATCTTTTCAGCTGGTGATTATCATCATCTCAGATCCGTTCGTTGTGCATGTTGTCATTTTCTAACTTGTCTGTCAAAATGAGTTAGGTTGAAAAGACTTTTTATTTTTTTTCAAGTTAACTTGGTTCTCTTTGAAGGCAACAGATTGTGGAACATTTGTAATAAGAGCCCCTCCAGCAGATAATCTCAAGCAGAAGGGTGATGACAGGCGGCTGGAGGTTGTAACCTCTTCTGAGCTGGAGGAGTTTCTTGAGATAAATTAGTTATTCCAAAACCTGAGTGGAAGCAAGCATATCTGCTGTAGGGGTGGGGGTCTTGTAGACACCCCTCACCCTGCAAAAGCTGCTTCTGACACTTCCACAGCCAGGAGCCACCCATGCTGCTGATCTGCTCCCTTCTACAGGCATGTGACTTAGAGCAGGGTGTCGGTACTTAGAGCCTGTTCCAGTCAAAAAGACATGCTGGAGTGGAAAGCAGGCCAGCTTGGAACAGTGATGCTGAGAATGAGAATGCCTTTGTCAGCTTGACTAAGGATCTGCCCACCTACAGGGGTAGTGCCATTCTTTGATGCAATTGGGTTGAAATCCAGATGCTCTCATCCTGTAACTGCAGCAAAATGGGGAACAAATGCTGCAGGAGCAACAGCAGAGACTGTGGGGGTCTGTCAATGCCCTGGAGTGCACTGCAGCTCTTGAAAACCTGATTTCTCAGGAATCCCATTCATATATGCTGAAATGCTAACATGAAGGTTGTCCTAAGATGCTTTTGAGTTAATGTGGTAATGTGGGAGTTGCTCAAGCATTTGTTCATTGAGATGCATGAGTTGAGGACTTATTAGTGTGGGAGGCCAAACTTCCTCTCTGCAGAGGAAGAATTCCACAGTGCTCAGCCTAGTTTATATATCTCAGGATATTAAACTTTATAAATAAAAGATATCTAAATAATGATATCTAAGGAGGCAATTTATGGTTCCTCTTGCCAAGAATTTTCCTTACTTGTTTATCTGAGGATAGGATCAGGTCCATTTTCTATGTTAATATGATAGGCCTAATTGCTAGCAGGTCAGACATATATGGTTTCTCAATGGAGCTTCCTGTTGAAGATGATGATGATGTATTTGCACTCAGTCCCAAAATCCAAGAGGTCATGGTCTTAAGCAAATAAAACAGCCATACATGTGAGGTCAGACACAAACTCTGAAACAAAAAAGGCAAACAGGATATTTGAAGTGAAATCCAAGTAGCAGTGATGTGAGTGCAAGGGTGGAACTGCAATCCTGGGGCCAGGAGAGGATGAGCTGGAGGAAAGGTGAAAAGTCTGTTGACCTGTTCTGGCATGGTGTCAGTCTGCACCACTATATCCAACTGGGAGTAGTAGAAGGACCTGTACTGGAGATAGTTTGACTTGGTCTTGCCTTCTTGTAGTGCTTAGGTCTAATTTGTAACTCCACATTCCTGAATTTCTGGCTTTAATCACCAAGAACAGCATATTCTTATGAGGACTTTCAGTCTTCCTAGAGGGACTTATGGAACATGCTGGCTGCTTAATGCAGCGTTCTTGCATCCAGATCACAGAATCACAAGGTTGGAAGAGATCTTCAAGATCATCGAGTCCAACCCATGCCCTAACACCTCAACTAAACCATGGAATCAAGTGCCACATCCAGTCTTCTTTAAAACACATCCAGGGTTGGTGACTCCACCACTTCCCCAGATCAGTACTGCTATTTCAGCATCAAGCTTCTGCAATTGTCAGTCTCAATAAATTGAAACTCTCAAAGCACTGAAGGGTAACATCATGTTACTGGTTATTGTAGCTGACTCTGGCAATGTTTGTTTTAGAAACTACTCAAGTACTGTGTCAGTCCAAGAGTGAGTGTTAAGTTGCTGAGACTACTTACTGAGATGCATCTGAAAGAAAGGATTTTTCTTTCATACAGCTATTGTGTCTGATCACCTTTTATTAACTTTGCTTAGAACTCTGGAAGGAAGAGTGATATGAAAAAAGTCTAGCTCAGAATTTGTATTGAATAGTAGTCTCTATTACAACAGAGAAATTTATTTGTTGTATGACCATAATGTTTTCTTCTTAAAAAAAAAATAAAAAAAAACAAACCCCAAACTGTAATAATATTTCCTTTCTGAAAATTTCCTTGCTGTGGCTTACAAATCTAAACATTTTTTAACCAGAAACCTGCAATTAATAAAAAAGCTACATGAAGTATGTCTTTGCAGAACTTAAAGAGGACCATGCAGCAGAAAATATCAAAGCCAACCATTGACGTAAATGGGTGTTCCTGAAGGTGCAATGGAAATGTTCCTGACTAAAAGATATCCTTAATCCCTTTCTGAAATGGAAGTTTGCAGTGCAGCTGAGGGCCAACTGATCGTAAAAGGCTTATTATGAGGCTGAGACATTGTTGGGTCTGGATACTCTTTGAATGGCATCTCGATGTCAGCCTAGCCCCATGCTGATTTCGCTTTCTTTCTCACTCTTAGGGAACAGCTAAATGACACATATTCTTCTTCCTGCTGATGAGGTAAATTGTAAACATCCCTCTAGACTCTCAAATTCACCTGCTAGAGTGATCTGTCTCAGCTGTGGCAATGCAAAGTTCCTTTTCATGCAACTAATGGGACAATTATATCAGAATGATGAGATCATGCCTTTTGCTGAAAAGAATAGGGATCTTTCATGAACAAAGAGAGCTTTATTTACATCTTTACAAATAAAGCACCATTTTATTCAGGGAAAGTGGGTGACTGCTACAATTTGGGTAGGCACAGCATGGCATGAAGGTGAACTCACTCTGTAGAGTGGAAGGTAGAGCTTTGGTGTGGCTGTCTCAAAACAAAATAAGCAGTATTTTGGGCTTTTTTTCCCTACTTACTAGTAGGGAAGTGCACAGAGACTAGTAGACTAGTGTGCAGAGAGTTCTGGTATTACCTAGGTAAACCTAAAACTGTTGAAAGTAATTTCATTTGTTTGCTAAACATCTTGGTCCTTTGAAGACTTTTCATGTAGGTAGATTTTGTGCATGTAAATCAAAGAGTAGTGGTGGATAGATCTGTACTGTGACTCCTAATTTGATGGATATGGCCCAAGTTATGAGCCATATCCAAACAGAAACACGGAAAGTATTTTCATTCTTGTCTCTTTAGACTTATGTATTTGTACCCCATTGACATTGCTAAGAGAAATACATGAGTCTGAGATATTTTTACAGTTCCTTCTTTAAGCTGCAAGGCATATTTTTTCTTTTAAAAACTCATTCAGTGAATACTAATTTTAGTCTGACTTTTGACACTGTTCTAAATGACATCTGGATTTCATATAAAATCATATGTCTAGTACAAAGCTGAGACTGCCCACTGACAAATAAATTCCTATGCTCATGTAATTCTCTTTAGGAGCAGACAAATCACAACTATACTGACTCTGAAGTGGTTTTGGTTTTATTTCTGGTAGCAGACGTGATTCTGAGGCCTCTTTAAATGAGTTCAGCATCCAGCCTGTGCCTGGATCATGCAGTTACCCACCAAGCAGAGCCTATACCAGTTAATAGAAGGGCTTGTGGATGGGGAGAAGTCTCCTTGATATTGCTCCAGTTTTCAGCATTTGGGTGAGTGGTTTGTGGAGCCAGGGAGGCCCAGTAGGTGAGAGGGTGACTTGGAGCCCCTTCCAACAGCAGCTGGGCAGCCTCTGGCTGTGTGCCCCATGCAACTGCTCAAGTGGCCCTGGCATCAGTGTTCCCTGCCAAGATTTCCATGCTGCTGCTGGGCTGCGGTGCCAGGAATGGGATAGGACAGAACAATGTCTTCTTTGCTCTGCTGCCTTGCCCCCAGCAGAAGGGCAGATATTTGGAGGGAGAAAGGGTTTGGAGATAACATTGTGCCTGTTTGCCTGGGGAGGCTCTGAGGTCTCTGCGTAGCCTCCCTGCATGGGGTGTAATTCAAGTTGTGTTTTTGCTCATCTTTCATGCTTTTGGTGTAACAAAAGGAGTACAGCAAAGAAATAAATAAATAGCACTGTAAAAGCAATAAAGAATAAACAAATAAACTTTAAGAAATTAGTTCTAAAACCTGAGAGCAGGAACAGGCTTTATTGTCTTAGAGTTGTTGAGTTTTGAAGTTTAGGATAGTTATGTGCTACAAGACTGTGAATGGCATAGCCACAAATAAACCTAAGCAGGTATTTTGTGGAGGGATAGAATGTAAAAAAATAAAGATAGTGCAGAAGGTAGTCTCACCCCTGAGGAGTTGCAGCTGTGCTAATCACCAAAGATTAGCAATGGGCCTGCCCTTAACAGGCCACAGCTGTGTCCAATAAGGATGAGTGCTATAAAAGAGTGGGCTAGCTGGTTGAGGGGAGAGCTGGAGTTTGTTGGTTGTGAAGGAGGAGTCAGTGCTGTGAAGAGCTGCCTATGAGAAATCACTGAGGAGGTGTGGGACCTTTGCAATAAGATGGCAGTAGTGTTTTTGTGCCCTCCTTTGCACAATGGTGAAAAGCCTCAAGTTTGCAGAATAAGGACATTATTTCCCATGTTTTCACCTTGCCAGAAAGATGTGGCTTGAAGAACTGAAATTTTCTGGAAACAAGGTAACTTAGATTGGCATAAGCTCCAGGTGTAGCTGTATTTTATCAAAATGTTGCCAGGCTGTCTGACATAATGGTAGTGCATGTATATTGAGAGGACACATACACCAATAACCTGCTCGGTCTCTAACTCCTCATTCTAAGGAAATTACTCCAAGTCAGCTGTTTTGCATTAACTGCCTGCATGCAAATTGTTATTGTCAGGTCAGTATGAGACAATTCCAAGCTGTTTATTTTCTTGGTTAAGGACCAACTTCTTTTGCATGTGCTGCTGGGGCATAGTATACATTTTATAGAAAACAACTGAAGATGAACTGATTTATAGTAAATTTGACATTCTATCTTAACTTGTGACAATTCCTTCATGAATCCCTACTGTTAGAGTGTGATGTAGTCAATATGATACTGAACAAGAGCAAGATGTTAATCTGCACAAATGAGGCAAAGTTTCTACCAAGGGGATCCTCTTTCCATATGTATTGCTGATTCATCCTTTAAGCAGCTTCCATTCTATGAAATGAAAGTCAAGCTACTATAGAAATGGTAACATAATAACAGAAAATAAACAAAAGTAGAGGTTAATTTTACAGAGTAATTTGACTTATATTTCTGCAAATGTTAATATTATATCAGAATAATTTCCAAAGTTGCATTACTCTGGAACAGGATTTTTATTTTTCACTGTTAGGATTACAATCCATCATGTCACTTAACATTTATAAAAACCTCCAAACCTCTAGTATATGGCATTGCCGCCTATTACGTAAATTCCTAACCTAGGAAAACTGGTTCACTTGTGAAAATCTGTGTTACATCATGTATCATCTGTACCATTTCTAATCAGTTGCAGAAGACTATCCTGGAACACGGTAGTTTCCCACTCCATGGATTTGAGACAGAAAAACAGGGGGGTTTTGTGCATCTCATTGTGTTAAACATCTGAATCAAAGTATTATTTTCACAACATAACAGGGCACATCTCAGTACTTCTAACACTTGAGAGATATATGTGTGACCTGTTAGGATGGTACCTAGAAAGAAAAAATAGAGCTTTGAAGTTAAGATTTTGAGATGTAGAAATTCTTTCCCTATCACATATTCTGAATATTTTTTCCCGGTAGTGTCTTGTTTAAAGTAATTCAGCTGACAGTGAAGAATGCTGAAGATGCTGGCCCAAGGAGTAAACAGTGTGTTAAAGTAAAAACATGTAAAAATCTGTAGCTTTTATGTATTTTGTACTTTTGCAACTTGTTAAACCGATGCTAAAATAACTGTGAAAGTGCCTTTTAATAGCTTATTTTGTATTGGCCTCTGTTCTTCGTGTCTGTATGGTATGTTAGCATCTGTAGGTAACCTGCCACTAAATGAGTTGCTAAGGAAGTATTTGAGAGAAGACACAGCAAGTTATTGGAGGAACTCCTGTTAATGAAGTCCTACAGATCTGAGCAATAGAGAACAGTTTGCCTTTTTGCAAGCAGTTTGTGATCTAGTGGTTGGAGTTTGAATGCAGGAATGAATTCTTCCACTCAGCCCTCTCTGTAGTTGTTTTCTTGCTTACAGAATAGGGATAATGCTTGTGTACACCTGGCTTGGTGAGATTGAACTGATTAGTGACAACAAAATGCTTTGAGAGCCTTTAATGGAAGGCATTAAACAACTCCATGCTATGCAGATTTTCAATATTAAAAATATGTTATAGGTAATATGCAAAAACAGTGGGGAGGATAAAAAAAAGTCACTGAGGTTCATTTAACAAGAAAGAGCATAGAGAACAGTTCCTAAAATCCCTTTTGGGAGGAGTTACCTAGAAGGGAATTTCTGATTTTCAGTATTTCTGTAATCAGTTGTGAAAACATTTTTCCAGACATGAAAAGATGCCTTTGCTTAGAGCAGCACATGTAGCAAAGCAGGCATGTGGTCAGCAGCAGGTTCCACTTGTGCTTGTTATGGACAATATGGATATCTGATTCAGTGGTCAGTGTTAGCCTGGGGTCCCTGAAGGTGATGTTCCTATTAGGCATGAAAAACACTCACCTACTATACTATGTGACAATATATGCAGTTTGAGTAGTGTCCTCTGTCCAAACTATTTGCTTTAATTTAGTTGTCTTCTCTGATGGCAAAACCTTCAGATTTTTCAATGCTGCATTAATGCAAAGGCTTTAATTGAAAAGAAGTCCAAAAGCAGAAGCAAAATAAAACCCAAAAAAACCAAACCCAAGAAAGAGAAAAGGAGGCGTTGTAGTAAGTGGACACTGGGAAGTTCTCAGAGCTCTGCAGCTTTATCTTTTGGGAGAGTTGAAGGGCAGAACCAGAAGTACTTTACTGGAAGGGAAGAGTTCTTAAAATGATTATAGTTATATTTTAAAGTTTAAGCGTTGAACAGATGCCTCTGTACTGTACCAGGGAAACAGTGAAAATGGTCCTTATTTCCAAAAATGAGGGCTTTTTTTGAGTGCATAAATAGAAAGATAGAAATATTCTAAGGTGACCTGAAGAAGAATGGAATGGCTTTTAAACACATGTGGATGTGTCCAGTTATTGGGAAGGTTATGAAAGATAGGAAGATGGGCAGCTGAATAGGAGTTAGGAAATTAGTGAACATAAAACCAGAAGGTTATAGACTGTAGTACTGATTTTACCATTACAGTTAAATATAAGATGATGATGCTGTTCTTGGTTATCAGTTCTGTTATACATTCCTGTCATATAATATCCCTTTCTTAATGCAAGACGTTCCAAGGTTTTGGAGTTTTTGACTCATGGCTTCATTTGATGTAGTAGGTGGACAACACATTGTTTATTGAATACTTTTTCTGTCAGTTTTCTCTGTGTGTGTGTGTGCATGTGACAAATGAGTCTGATCATTTCTATTCTACTGAAGTCAGTAGGATTTTTTTTGAAAAGAGGATCTTTTCCAACAATATTTGTCAATTCTTTCATTGACAAGTCCTTTGCAAACTAATTACTTACCTCACATTCAGTAGGACTGGTAGCTAAGAAAGTGATTCTGGAAATGTTTTTGGAGAAAAAGGGGGTTTTGGTAATACATTAAATCAAAAAGTGTAGAATAACAAGCAGTGAATAGCTGCTTTGTGATCCAGTAGACAGAACACCATAGAATAAACCAGGAGAACTTGAATCAGTTCCCAATTATGCCTGTTCTCACAGTACATTCTTAAAGCAAATCATATTTATTTTATAACTTAAATTCTGTGTCTATATAGCTGAAAATTGAGACTAATCCTCCAACAAAAACCAGTCTGAGACTTGGGAAAGATATTAAAAATATATTTGGGAAATGGTATTATAAACAAAAAATTTGTACCTTTCACGTGGCAAAGACTTTCTTTTCCAAAACTGAAAACGTACCTATTTGTAAATTGTTTGTAAATTTGTGACAGCAGAGTACATCCTGTAGAACGTCCACGTTAAGACAAGAATTAATTTCTTATTTGATGATCAAATATTGTCTAATTGCTACATACATTATTGACTCTGTATAATAAGATGAAGCCCAGCCCCTCTTGCACAGGCCGTGTAATTTCTCTGTTTATTATGGTAAGCTACGTGGTCTTATCTTATGAGACCCAATTTGATTCTAGCCCTTTTTTCTTGGTCCCTTGCAGAGAGTTTTGGCATCATAGCTTTCTTGGCTGATTTATCAGAAGCTGAAGGTAGACCTGGCAACCTGATCTGTGCTCACTCATTGTGAACTTTTTTATTTTAGGCCTCCTTTTAGAAAAAGAGTGGCGTTGCTGCTGTTACAGTTTGGAGAGTCCTATCAGTGCTTCTGGTATTGATAGTGCTCACTAAGTTTACAGTCTGACATTACATTTTATTTAGCATGAAAACCTTTTTTTAGTTATGTCCATCATGATAAGAAAACCAAAACATCTCCTAACATATGTGGGATTATCTAAAACTGAGATTGGCATCTAGTGATGGGGTCTGCAGGTGTGTGGGTGGAATTGGCAGATGAACAACGTGTTGCAGAATGAGCTCCGTGTGTGTGCACCCAGGAACAGCAGAGGAGCCAGAGTCTAACTTCAGTGAATGACTGGAACAGGCAGAGAATTTTCTACAACACAAAAATATTATAAGTAATAAAACCATAACATTTCTTGTGCTGCCATCCTTGCATCCCTTTCCCCCCGTCATTGCTTTCCTACCTAGCACCTACTTAACAAGGCACAGAGGTGCACTTGCTGGAGTGACACAGTTTCACAGCACAGTGACACGTTGGAAATACAGTCTGGGTCTGTGTTTGCTCGAGGGGCTCTACACTAAGCCCATCTGCACACATCTGCTGGGGCACTGAGGTGCCTGTCAAAGCCTTGCACCTCACTGAAGTCCAGTGCAGACTGAGGCCTCTGTCCCTCTACAACTGAAACATGAGAATTTGAATTAAGATCTTGAACCACTTTGGAGAAGTGGTACTTTAACAGACCTTTTTCCTTCAAAATGGCCAAAACCATAATGGCAAGCCTGTGGCATGGTTTTTTGCATGTTACTGATTTTCAAAATTCTGAAGAGATTTGATTGCTTGCCATTAGTTCCATAAATTGCCTAATATAGAAATTTTCTCCCCTGGTGTGCTATGATTAGTCTAATCAGGAAGGAGAGTGGAAGCCTTTGGAATGAATGACCTTTATGGGAATCATCCAAGAGAAAGAATATAACTTCCTGTCTTTAATAAGAGAGAATTGTCATGTTTTTCTCTGTTGTAGTGCTTCCCTCACTAGACTCTGCCATGATAACAAACCACCAAAACCAAGCCCTGCTGCCCACTCCAGAGGCTAGATTGAGTGGGGATTTTTGGAGGATGGCATATTGAAGGTGTTTCTGTCCTGTGTACTGCTGTGTACTGCAGGGTTCAGGGTTCAAGGCTGCAGGTTTTGGTTTTTTTTTTTTTTTTTTTTTTTTTTTTTTTTTTTTTTTCCAAAACAGCTCCAGGTTTAGAATTATGAGCAGTCTGGATGACCTGCAACAAACCCTACCAAAATACTCATCTGACTAGTTGTAGGTATTTTATTTGTAGCATGCTTTTTTATGTGTAGTTTATCAAGGTTGGTTTATGACGTGCCCATATGTTTTTTTAGCTGGGTCCTTACTGTGGTTTGAGTGTTTTTAATTTCTTCCTCCTTGTTCTCTCAGCGTAACAGATAATAGGAATCAGCAATACTTGAAATACACTGATCTGTGGCTTCCTGGTGGGAAACAAGATGAGTCACCAGTAACTAAAACCAACAGCCTTCATGTCCCTGGATTCAAATTGGTTCTTCTCAGTATAATTGTTCAAATACTTGCTTTCCCCACTGACTTCTCCCTGGCAGTGCAGCAGACTGCCAGACTGGGAAGGAAGAAGTGATAGCAGTTACAGCATGTGTAACAAGCCCAGGAAAGGGGCCCACCATGGATGGATGTGGACACTCAGATCTTAGTGCTTCACCAGACTGTGTATTTCCTACCATATCTAATAGCATGATGGGGCCAAGTATTTATTATAAGATAGCAGAGATTGTGTCTGCCAGGTTTCCTTGGTTCTTGCACTGGGGTTCTGGACACGGCAGGGGTAAGTGGTGCTTCTGTTGTTAAGCCACACCCTGAGGAACACAGCACCTTGCTGTCTGCCAGTAACATGGAAGTCACTTTTACTATCAGATGAACAATAAAGTAGTAAACCCCAACAAAACCCCCAGCAGTCCAAATATTAACTATGCCATTGCTGTGTTTAGAGAGCAAGATAGAGGAAAAAAAAAATCACAGATCTGCCTACATCTTAAATCAGTTATAAGAATTTTCACTTTTGTATCCAGAAAACAAACAGTCAGGATGTCTGTGCAGCCTTATGGATATGAGAACCCAATTTCATGATATGTGTGACTATGGCTTTCACTTAAGAAATGTTAGGTTTTTTTAAATTTTTTTTTAAGATAAGTTTCTTCATATAACCAAACTCTCCCTCTTATTCTCTTTATAGTGAAACCTCTACACGACTCCAAGTTCTCCTATGATTTATAACTTTGTCAGGGGGAAAAATGTTTACACTCCCCTTTAACTGTCTCTCTAAGCTTCAGAAATATTGACAGTCTTCAGACGCGTTTAAGTAGAGCAAGACACTGAACAGAGCTTTAAATGGAAATTTTGGTGATGAAAAGGTAAAGGAGTTTGTATACCTGAGGAAATGTCCCCTGGCAGGTGCCACTATGTTGGGCTGCAGGTTCTCTCTTCCAGAGACATTTTGGATAGGAGCAAGAGTATCAGCAGCATAGAGTGTTCTTGGCATTTCACTTTCCAGACGTGCATCCATCACAATGCCTTCTGAGCATGTCTATGCATTTTCATCAGATTTTGCTGTCCTCCTCCTCCTATGTGCCCAAAATATCCCAAATTGCTGCTAGGCAAATCTTTTCACTCAAAAGGTATTGTATAGGAATAATTTGTTACTTGGTAGGTGATTTTGTTATGCTTTACAAGGTTTTCTATGGGTTAGGATACTCCTCTGCACATGGGAGGACTCTCTACTCTCTTGATGGAAGTGAATGACTGGTATTCCTTGAGAAGTCATTGAAGAGAATACAGCTGAAGTGTGTCAGACTAATTTGTTATGAAGTGGATACAGATTAAAAGGGCACTTTTGGAAATGGAGCACTTGAGTTTTGGTGGCTAACTACAGAGCAAACTTTATATCAAATTTCTTCTAATTTGTTATATTATAAATAAATGAATTATAAATACCAAGTTATGGATTAACCCTGTGACGTCTTGATGATTTTTGCAACTTGCAGGACAAATAGCCCCAATTATGTAATATCGAAAATTATCTATATTACTGGAAGCTCTTCCTTTCTGTAGTGTTTGATGTTTCTTTGGCTCCTTGTGGCTTAATCCAAACTATATTTGCTAAAATAATCTTTCACTGCTGTTCTGACTGTTTCTCTGTTTTGGAAGTAATCTGGTAATTTCCCCTTTTCCAGTCGTATGGTGACCCACAGCACCAAGGATATTTGAGGCCATCACCTCCACA
This sequence comes from Agelaius tricolor, assembly GCF_023055355.1. Classification (NCBI taxonomy): domain Eukaryota; kingdom Metazoa; phylum Chordata; class Aves; order Passeriformes; family Icteridae; genus Agelaius; species Agelaius tricolor. The sequence goes on along the minus strand of NW_027269262.1, from coordinate 42,395,925 downwards.
ATCTTCATAGCTTGGTGCTCTGGGTTCTGGGTTGGCAGATTCCTGGCTCCTTCAAGCAGATTTACATCTTTCTTCCAACCTGCAGTTTGGAAGAGGTGAGGCAAAAAGTGAAACAAGCACATTTGAATCAAGTGTGCACGTGCTTAAAGTCAGCAACCTTTACACTTCTTTATGTTACCTCAACCCTACTATTTATCCTCTTCATTCTTAGGCTTACGTGTATAACTGGGAGAGGAGAAGTCTTCAGAGTACATTGTGGATGGGAATGTGAATGGAGGCTCTAAATTCTCTAATTCTCTCTTTGATTCTCTAAATTAACAGAAATCACAGAATGGGCAAGTTTGGAAGGGATTACAGTGGGTCATCTGTTCCAGCCTCCCTGTTCAAGCAGGGTCATCCCAGAGCACACAGCACAGGATTGTGTCCAGATGGTTTGTGACTATCTCCAGTGAGAGAGACTTCACAACCTCTCTGGGTGACCTGTTCTGGTGCTCCCAGAAACAGGGATTTCTTTATTTCTATGAGAATGGCATGCATTTAAACATGTAATAGCAACTTTGGTTGTACCCAAGTGGTTTGGGCATAGTTGAGATTAAGGTGGGATTTTTACAAGATAATCCATACATCCATACCACAGGCCTGCATCCCAAAGGATATTAACAGGGATAGGGGGAGGCCAAGGGCTAGTGAATGTTCTGTGTGGGATTGCACTACTGAGCCTGGAATGGACAGCACCTGCAAGTGAACACAGGCAAGGTAGAAGCTGCCTTGGGTTCATGCCTGCTGGGTTGTGACGTGAACTGGGTTTTCCTGTCTTGCAACATTTTTGGGAAAGTTAAAAAATTTCTCATTCTGCATGGGACAAAATGTACTTTTTTTTTTTTTGTTTCCCGCACCCTGTGCCTGTCCTGACCTTTACAGAGGTGCTGCCTGAGGGCTGGTGGGTGTGTGCTGGGGCTGCCCCATGGATCCTGGGGCTGCCACAAGTCTGTGAGCAGAGCCATTCCCACACTAATGGAGCAGCTCACAGAATCCTTAGGGCTGGAAGGGAGCTCTGGAGATCACCCAGTCTAACCCCCTGCCAAGGCAGGGTCACCTAGAGCAGGTGACACAGGAACACATCCAGGTGGGGTTTGAATGTCTCCAGAGGGAGATGCTATGACTTCCCTGGGCAGCCTGTTCCAGTGCTCTGCCACCCTCAAGGTCAAGAAGTTCTTTCTCATGTTGAAGTGAATCTTATTTTTTAGGTTATGGCCATCACTCCTTGTCCTGGTGCTGGGCACCAGTGAAAAGAGTCCAGCACTGTCTTCTTGGTACCTGCCTTTGAGATATTGACCTCCATGAATGAGATCTCCTCTCAGTCTTCTCTTCTCTAGACTGAACAGGCCCAGCTCCCTCAGCCTCTCCTCATAAGAGAGGTGCTCGGTCTCTGTGGCCTCGGCTGGACCCTCTGCAGTAGCTCCTTGTCTTTCCTGTACTGAGGAGCCCAGAACTGGACACGGCACTCCAGATGTGGCCTCACTAGGGCCAAGCAGTGGGGAAGGATCACCTCCCTCAGCCTGCAGGCCACACTTTTCCCGACGCACTCCAGGATCCCATTGGCTCTCTTAGCTGCAAGGGCACTGCCGGCTCTTGTCATCCACTACGACTCTCAGGTCCTTCTCCACAGTGCTGCCCTCTAGAAGGTAAGCCCCAACCTGTGCTGGCCCTTGGGGCTGTTCCTCCCCACTCCCCAGGCGCAGGAACCTGCACTTGCCCTTGTTGAACCTCCTTAGGTTTCTCTCCTCGAAGGCGAGTCCCGGGCGGCATTTCGGGGGCTGTCGGGGGCCGGTCCCGCGGAGCGGGAGCCGCGCACATCCACCCGGCAGGTGTCAGTGTGGGCTGCGGGGCCGGGCGGCAGCGCCGCCTCCCCTCCCCCGCTCCGCCCGCCCCCCCGCCGGCGGCCCCCGCGCCCGCTCGCCGGAGCCAGACTCGCTGCAGACAGGCGGCAGCCAGCGGGGCGGGCAGGGCGGGGGGAGGAGGAGGAGGAGGAGAGGCTGGGGATGAGTTGGAGGCAGGCACAGCCTCAGCGCAGGGCGAGCGGCTGCCGGAGACAGGCAGGGGGAGGAGGCGAGGCGCTCCGGAGGAGGCCGGCGCGGCGCGGGGGCGAGCGGCGGGGGCCGGCGGGAGGTGAGTGCTGCCCGCGGCGGCGGGGCCGGGGGCGGCCGGGGGGCGCCGCGTCACAAAGTGCCCGAGAAAGTGCGGCAGGCCCGACTTGAAGGTCTCTGAGCGTGCGGGGGACGAGGCGGCGGCGGCTGCCGTGGGGCTCCGGCGGCGCTCGCCCACCCTGCCTGCCTCGGCGGAGGCACTGCCGGGGCCGCGCTGAGCGCGTCCCTCCGCGGCACCTGGGGCAGGTGGGGGTGCCGGCGGGCGAGGGCAGCGTGACAGGTACCGCTGGTAGCGGGGGCCGGCTGAGGCTCCGGGGAGCCCCGCTGCCGTCTCCTGCCCCGGCTGGCCCGGGAAGCAGCCGGGGCGGCAGCGCGGACGGGAGAGCCCCGGGGCTCCGCGGGAGAGGCGGCGGCGAGCGGGGCTGCGGAGCCGCGGCGGCGGGCAGGGCGCTGGGGAGCGCGGAGTGCGCGGCACGTCCTCCCCGGCTGCTCGCGGGTGAGCACCGCAGCTCCGTGCGGTCAGGGCTGGTGTCACAGCCCGGCTGCCGGGACATGCCCGGCCCCGCGGGGTGACCCTCCCGGGGATGCCCGGCCGCGGTGCGCGCCCAGCGCCGGGCGGGCAACTTTGGCAGGAAGGCAAAGCGGCGGTGCGGCTGCCGGGCTCACGCACCAGTGACCTATATTTGATGGAGTGCCTTTTTCTTCTTAGAGAAAAGTTTATTAGCAGAAGTCTAGGTTTGCCTGGCCGTATCAGATGCCTGCCTGCGTTGTTTGCAGTGAATATGTGCATCCCGAATTTCTGAATGGTGTGCCAGGTTTCCTGTCATGTAGGTGGGTTGGTGGTTATGTGTAGGCTATGGTTCGATGCTTGCTGAAGAGGCAAACACACCGTTGTGTGTAGGTTTAAGTTTCGGTAAAGAACAAACAGGAAGCAGGCAAAATGAAAAGTAACTTCTGTTTTCTTGGGTGATCTTAACACCTAGACTGGTACAGATTTTAGTGGGATTCAGAACCTTTTCTGAATAGCAAATGGTGGTTGTGCAGGAGAGAAAAAATCAGGTGAATAATTTTATGTGGTGTTAAAAATACTGTTTGGTGTTATAAAAGTTTCTTCATCTAGAACCACAGACATCTTCTAGTCAGGATGGAAGGCTCCTTTAAGAGATTTGCCTGAGCTTCCAAACCAAAAACATTCTGCATTAAAATATTTGTGGACTGGAAAGGTGCATCACATAGCATGAGGAGTGAAGTGTCTCCAGCATTATAAATCTGAAGCTGGCCAAAAGGAAGAGAGAGTTTTCACCAGTAAGAAAGCCCAAGGGACAATTACCAGTAGTCATAGATGAGGTAAGAACATAAATGCTGCCTAAGCAGGGGCAGTGTTCTTGCTGGTCCTTCAACACCTGGGTATGTTGGTTAGACAGAACTTCAATTCTGCTTTCCAGTTTCATTGCTAGGAAAACGTTTTGGGAAACCTATTCTTTGCAATGATCCAGAGCTTTCTAACATACGATACATCCTTGAGTAGAATTAAAATACTGTGCACGGTGCACACGTATTTGATTCCACTAATGAATGTATAAATATTATGGCTTAGTGGCTGTAAATGGAAGGGGAAGTTTTGCTGGAAAACCAGTGCACTCACTGGTGGGAAGCAACCTAATCAACTTCCCCTTGTCTATATTAGCTGAGAAAGAGATGATAATCTGAACATCTATATCTGTACTGGAGGTTTAGCACAAGGTATTAAGTTACTGTGACACACAAAGTAACCAGTATGAGGAGGACTCAAACTGGAATGTGTCAACTCTCTACAGTTACCTATAGAAGTAGAAACACATCTTTTTTGTATAATCAGTGTTTATACCAGCACAGTTAGTTGCAGCTCCGGTATGTGAAGATCATTGTTGCACACACATAAGGCATATTAATGTTCTCTAGTAAATTCAGAAGCCAGAGTGGGCCTAAATGATGAGCAGCGTGTAACACAGAATGAGTTAACAGTGTGAGACACAATATTTCAGATCATTGGTTTTTGTTAACTGAAACGTTACAGGCACTAGGCATCATTTGACTGATGCAGTTTTTAGTCTTCAGCACCTTAGACTTATTACAAGAAAACTTATGCAAGTAGAAGGAAGTTGAGATTCAAGATTGAGGCACAGTTGTATTAAGTGTGGTAAGATTACAGCCATTGGGCAGTAGCTTAACCTAGGAATTTAGAACTAACCTCACCTTTTGTTATTTTTAAGTAGATAAAATCCTGTTTTCTCTGCACAGAACATTAAAGTGAAACTTGAAATGAGGAATTGTTGGTTTCCCCTGCATTGAAGGAGCATTGTTGCAAGAGAGGCTTGTGGGGAAGAGGGGATTGAAAGTTTTCTCTCTGATTATCTTGACCAAAATTTAGTTCTTTTTCAGCTGCCCTGCAGTACTCTGTCTAGTGCTGCCCTTCCACCAAAAACTAGTTCTATGTCAATGACACTGTCTGAAATAATTTGGAATACATTCCAAATGTGAATATGATGTGACAGAAAAAAGGAAATAATTATTGAAATAATAGAGAAATACCTTAAAAGTATTTTAACTTAGCAGTCTCTAAGAGAAATGAAGTGCTAAAAAGTGCCTGCCTGTCCAACAACTCTTGCATCAGGAGGTTATTGCGTTTAACTTGTGAGTGGTCTTGGAAAAGTGTTGTTTTTTTTTTTCCTATCTGGTTTTTCATGGTTCAAAACAGCTCCCTGCAAGTGCATTGCCAGTTACAGAATGCAAATACTTCTAGGAGTTTGGAGATGAATTTTTCTGCAGATTGGTTCTGTGGTAACCGTGAAATTCTTCAATGGCACCAATCTAGTATCAGCTGCTCGTTCAAGGCACTGGTGCCAGAACAGTGGTGCATCAGTTGCTGGGAATCCAACCCTGTAGTGAAATGATTCATGCATATACATTTTCTTTTCTCAGTTGACAGCTATTTTTAAGAATAGCTGTCTTGCCTAGAAGGTTGATATCTAAGCAAAGGCAGCCTAGATAGCTAAAAATTTCTTTCACACCAAACATAATCTTAGTACACTAAAACACTTAAATGGAATTGATTTTAATTGATTCTTGCTGAATCTCTGGTTCTAATTGGCCATTATAAAGGGACTGTGGTGTTTTGGAGCTGATGTCAGGAAGTTGGCAATTTTTTGCACAAAGAAAGATGATGAGTTTGAAGTAGATGTCAGTTTGAAGAAACAATAATAATGGGTAGTGATATCTATATGGTAGCAGATTACTTGACTAACTTATTGAAATGAATTGGGTTCTCTGGGTACACAAGCCTGAAGAAATGATCTTGAAATGACACATTTGTCCAGTGTACTTTAAAATTCTCTGTGTGCTGCATGGGCAGAATATTCAAGTGAAGGAAAGCCATGGGCCTTTCTTTTTTTCCATTGTGTTCTTTTGAACCTCATATTTGAAAAAGAAATGTGATTTTTTTTTTCCTCTTTGAGAGTTTTATTTGCTTAGTTCTGAGACTGTCAGTTGAATAATAGTAACTCTAAGGGGACAGCAGTAGAAAGAATGCTTGCAGGTGAATAGGAGCATGACATTACAGTGTGTCCTGTATTTCATGCTGGCAGAATGTGTTGGTATTCATCATCTGTATTTATTTAATATATGGATTTCTGTTGTGCATGCTTTGATTTAACATATTTGCAGTATGCTAAGTGTAGATGCATTTTACTAAATGCTTTTTCTTATTGTTTAGTTAAGCAATGGAAATTTTCAAGCACCAATATCACCATTCATTATCACTCAGCATAATAATTGGTAAATTTAATCTTCCTGATTAAGATTATTTTGCTCACAGGAGACAAGGGACTGAAAATGAGTAATTTTCATGATGTTGTGCTGTGTCTGTGTTGCTCGTATCTGTTGTTCTTTTCTCTAAAATCCTGCTACAGAGAACACACCGACCTTTTAAACTGTGTTTGAATGATCTTGCTCTACATCAAGCTTTTCTTTCAGGTAGGAGACAGAAATTAAGAGGAATGTAAATGCATTTTTTCTTCTTATTGCCAATGGAGAGCTTTCCTAGATTTGAAGTAAGTTTTCTTAGTGCCAAGTGGTTGACTTTTCTAGAAAAAAAATCCCTCCAGGGTATGCAAAAAGTCCTCTGGTTAATATATTGGCATTCCCAGAACCCACTAAAGCTTAGGCAGGTTGCCAGACACCACTTAATGAGGATGCAGAATGTCTGGCACAAATCTGCATGAAAACCAGCAAAGGAGCTGGGGGTGGAAGTGCATGCGGTGGGGAGAGGGCTGGGAAGGCGACACATACACACCCATAATTTATTTTTAATGTCTGCATTTGCAGAGAAACTGATCAAAGTCCTTACCACAGGATTTTGAAAACTTGCTGGGAGCAGGAGTCTGGATCCTTCAAATTGGGAGAGCTGTGTTCTCATAGTACAGTTTTGTTAGGAGAGCAGTTTATGAGTTAGGGGGGTTAGTTTTTTGAGGAGAGCACCAAAAGAGGATGGATATGATAGTGATTTTATGTTTTATTATCTGCTAAAACTGAAAAGCATTTGAAAATGTGGTTTTTGACAATTTGGGGGACGATGGAAGTCAATGATTGCCAGATCCACACAGAAAAGCTGTTATGGCAGGGATAGATAAATTACTGCTGCTGGGCACCTCTGCTGAGTGTAAACCTGTGGTGGAGGCTCTGCCTGATTCTCTGAGCTTAGGATTTGCTGCATGTTAAGTGGAATTGCAGGTGTAATAGATTCTCTGATGGCTAGGTAACTGTTAAAAGAATCAGTCATTCACCCAGATGAGGTATTTTTCCATAAGAGTGGCATTAAAACCAGAATATATTGGTTTGTGTTGAATCAGATATTTAGTCTTAAAGGTTGGCTGAGCAAACTTAGCTATATTCTGAATTGAACATTATTTCAGACATTTAAAGTGTGAAAATTTTCAGCATTTTTTCCCAGGCATTAGTGTCTCCCTTACCTACCCAAAAAAGTATTCCTCCTCTATAGACAAATTTATAAATAGACATTTGGTTGGTAGGCATGACTGAAAATAATTTTTTAATCCAAAATAATTCTAATTGGAGTATTTTTTGTACATGGCTGAATTTGGAAATATGTATGCTTGTTACCTGCTTTTCAGTACAGGTTTCAGTTGTGTATTTCACCATTTTGGAGAACTGTTCCTCTTTAGAGGACTTCTACTCACTAGAAGAGTGGCACCTACCTGACGAGTATGGTTGGGTAGGACTAAATCGAAATCCACATGCTCCTGTTTAATTTTGTTTGGTTTCAATAAGGTGAGATGAAAAATTAAGTTATTGGACTTCAATGCTAATTGCAGTGGATAAAAGCATTTTGCCAGTTGTGTGGGGATCTTTGCAAAGTTTTCTCTGTGTTGACATTGACTCCTGGCTGTCTATAGGACAGGGAAAACAAAAAGAGTGTTGGACATTGTACCCACATTTTGAATCTAGCACGTGTTTAGGATTAGTTCTAAAAGGGAGGACAGTACTGCCTAGGAAAATACAGTGCTGAAATGCTGCATGTGAGAATGGATCAGGCTGATGAAGTGTCTGTTGGAATGTCCTTGTCTTTCCATCTGCTGGTGTTCTTGATTTCTTCTGTGCTAACCACCCTGGTACCCTTTTTGTTAAAAACTAGTAATAAATCTGCTTCTGAAAAAATGTAGCCATGATAGAGAATTTGTATTGCCTGTAAAAGATGAGTTTGGAAATTTCAATTATTTTTAAACTCAGTATTTCATTTAGATTCTATGTTCTGAAATTGTAAAAGATGTACTGACCTTTGGGGAAGATGAGCTTTTTTTTGCATGTTTGTATGAGAAATACCTTGAGGTCTGAACGATTCTGTCATAACCTTGGACCCACTGAGTGTATTTAAGTTGTGATTTTAGAGGACAGTACAGAATTCTCTTAGGGTTTCTGTTAAAACAAATGTTAATGCTTAATAAAACAAGATCTAGAATCTCTCTCATATTGAGAAAAGACTGGAAAATAGTGTTTTCTTCTGGATAAACTCTGAAATATACTTAGAGTTCTAAAATAAGTGTTGAGCGTTGACTCATATTATCTAGCATATGCCATTACAAGGGTACTGTGTTTTGCCTTCAATTTTCAGCACCAGTGCTTGAAGCATCTTCAAACAGTACAGTACTCTGCTTTTTAAACACAAGTTCCACTCTTCAACTTTTCAAAGAATTATAGGAGAGAAAATGTGTGACATTTTCTTAATTGCCTCTTTGTGTTGTGTGGCTGAACCTATTATTTTGGTTTCTCACACCTGTAACCTGGTTGTTCTCCATTTTATAGAGGGAAAGGAGGGGGCAGTCTGTGACTGAGATATGAAGCAATCTCTTTAACAGCTGCCTTCTTCCACTGAGACTTTCATTTAAAAAATTTTTCCTGTGCATTAATTAAAAGTGATCCATTATTACTCTGGACTTGTAAACACCTCTGAACATTCCATTAGGTGTTAATGACACATGAAGCAAGAATTAATATGAATCTGTTAGTCCTGCATCTAGTTGGGATGTACTTAGTATATGTAATTGCCTAGATGTAACAGTATTTATTGAACTGTTGGTGTTGCTTCACTTTCTGCTTCTGCTCAGCCCTGTTACTGAGTGAAGTGATGTTAATCCATAGAGCCTCTTTGGGCCTGTGCTGCACAGAATGTCAGCTGGATGTCTGCCTTGATTGCTTGGGATTTTCAAAAGACAAAAGTGAGTTCTCTGGCTTCTGCCCCATGGGTCAGAGTTGAGGAGCACAGCAGAAGATGTGGGAGAGAAAATGTAAGGAATGCTTATAAATAACCCAACCTAACCTCCATAGCTGTGGAACTGGCGCCTTTGGTGAGACACCACATTGGTGTGTGTTCTTCCCTTACAATTTCACCTCAATGGATGACTGGTTTTGTAGGTTTTCCTTAACTAGTGCTAAGCAAAATTAAATTGAATCTTTGTAGAAATGCATGCAGATAAGGTTCAGTACTCCTAAATTAGAGATTGCACCTGGTCATATAAAAGTTAGGCTTGGGCTGACTAATGGCATCTGTTGACCGTGCAGTTCATGTGTAGATGTTTTGTTTTACCAAAGGTTTGTGTTGACTATAAGTCCTCATCAAACTTATATAAGTATTAGAACTGAGTGAGGTAGAAGAGAGCTCTGTGGATATTTCCAACACAGATGTTTTTGGGTTTTGTGACCCTCTCTTGTTCCTCTTGCTGTTGTAATAACCTTTCTAGCAGGCTTTTAGAAACAGCACATTTGAGATTAGCTTGTTGCAAATAACCTATTTTCACTTAGAATATCTTAAAGTATGAGTTATCCTTGTTTAATTGGGAAGCCTCTAGCATGTGATCCATCTGTCCAATTAAAGCAGCTTGGATAATGTTGAATACAGGTACTGTTCTGTGGCTACTTTCACATAGCTTACAATAATAATTTTTTTTAAAAAGCAACCATCTGTTGATGAACAGAAATACTGCCAGTGTTTGTCAAATGTGTGCTTTATCTGACCTGTTCTACTTAGCACCTTATGGCAAAACTTTCTCATCAAAGCATTTTACAAATATTTTTATTCTTACAGCGCCTTATTAGGTTGGTAACAACAGAAGTCTAACTTTTTACTGTAGGGATTCATTTACCAAGACTTAGGGAGACAAAGCTTTCTTCAGTTGCAAGAAGAAGTCACCTGCAGTGGCTACACAGATGATGATATGTAACTTGCAGCTGTAGGTGAAAATCAGTGTTCTGTTCTAATGATCTTTACAGCCTTTTGAAGAAAACAGCTGGAATAATGTAAAGTTGCTACAGCAGAAAGCTCCTACAACCTATGTAGCCTGGTCTCCTTTTTCTCATAGCGAGTGGATGGGCAAATAAGTAAATTTCAAGAAAGAAGTGTCACAGTGCTAATATATTATTGCTGATAATGCACAGTAATGAGTTAAAAAAGCATTTGAATAATGATTCATAATTTTATTTCAAGTTACCTCAAAGCAGAGCAAAGCAAAAGGAATTAAAAGTAGTATGGAGAGGAATAAGAGGACCTCTTTAGTTTGCAGAGTGGGAATTAGGTGTGCAAGGCATTCTGGAAGTGTCTTCTGAAATGTTGAGTTCTCTCTTCAGTTGAATATGTAACCAGTAACAGACTCTGCCTTTTCCCATTCCCTGTTCTCCCCTGGGTATTGTTAGCAATTGGAGATGAAAGCCTTTAATCATGTCTACATGGAGACACCAGGGCAAATCACTTGAAGTGTCGAGTCAGGATGTGTATGTTAGAGTATGTTAAACTTGTGTGTGAGTGCTCTGTTGAATACAGAATAGCCTTATCTATTTAGCTTGAATCCATCAAAGGTCATTTAATGTTCTCATCTGGTGGAGATCATAATTCAGAATGTAAGTTAAATTACACTGATCTATCTGTGTATGACTGAGAGGCTCTTGACACAGATGTTTACTATGCTGTAACTTCAGTGTTTTATACTACTTCATTTATCTCAACTTTCCTCTGTGTTGCTTGTTATTGATCAGTTTTCATGATGCTGCTACCATTTAGAGATATCTGAAATGGGCCTAGTTGCAAACTTTCAAGTGGATGTAATTTACACAGAAAGTGGCAGTTCATTGAAATTGCTAAGTTTCACTGCAAATATTTTAGACCTGACAGACTTTGACCCAAATCAAAATAAGATAGAGCCTCTCTCTGATTCCTGGTGAGCTTGTTTTGGCCAGAAGCCTGGTGTTTTCATGGACCTTGTCATAGAGACAAACTGCCAAGGATTCCACCTTGTGACCAGGGGTGCTGTGTTTCTAGGAACATGTGGTTTCATTGGACAGCCTGCAAGAGAAGTCTGCTGCAAAGTCAGGGGCTGAAGAAACCTCTCATGGATTTGTCTCATATTTGGGGACCTGCAGTAATCCTCGGTATCTGTCTTTTGAAGCTGTCAGTCTTTTAAATGTTAAAACTAAGGAAAAAAAAAGTTCTATTTGACAGTTTTAAAACTGAAGCCTTCAGCTGGTGGGAAATTTGGAGTTTTATGGGGTTTGTCTGCTTTGAGAGCCCAGAAACTGTCTGGTTCTAGTTGGAGCTGTGTTTTATCATGCTTTTGTGGGTGCCAATTAATATCTCTCTTCTTTCTTTTCAATCTGAAGTTCATCTAATAGAGTACCTCAGGAGAACCCAAACCTCTGTTGCCTAAAGTCTTTAATTTCCCCCTTTTCATGTCAGCCTTTACCACAGAGGTTTGCAAGTTGCAGTTTCCTGTGTTTTGCATAGGAAGACTTACATACAGGAAAGAATATCCTGAAGCTTCTATATTCCAAAATATTAAAATGAGTAGTGAAGCATATATTCTTCAGGGATCTGAGAAAGAAGGCAGCTGAACTTGCCTCCCAGAAGGAGCTGTGCTACAGAGAAGAGCAACTGTCCAGTTGAAGTAGTTGCAGGTGCAGTGTGCATAGCTGGACATTCTTTTGTAAGTGACTCTTACAAAATCAAGACTTTTCCTGGACAGTTCTCTTGAGTCTCTCTCTCTCCCCCTCCCTTTTTTTTTTTTTAATTAAATATTATATTTTATGAGATAATTCAGGCATTGTTGTATTCCCTCTGTAAAAAAAAAAAAAAAATCTCCTGAGCTTTCAGTTGGTCAGGAAGATAACTGCCACACTAAAAGCTGTGAAGGAAAACTCGAGAGCCACTCTGAATTCAATACATTGGAATTCTTTTATGGTTGAAGACACTGAAAGTACACTTGCATGTCTGAAAAAACAAGAGGCGCTGTTATACTATATTATCTGTCCCACATTTAGCTCATTGTTCCAAGATGTTTGCTTGCTTATTAGGATTATGGCCACTGCAGTAGAGGCAGATAAATTTTAGCACCTTAAGAATCTCTTTTATGATTGTACAGAGTTCTTGACCTATTCCCAGAGTCAACAAGTTGATTTGCTTTTGAAATGGAAAAATTTTGTCACAGAGTTACAACATTCTCAAGATGTAACTTTCTTAGTGTACATGGTATAGCAGACATTAGAGAGAAAATATGTAGCAAGTCATCTTCCCCACACTTTGAGTCTCCTGTTTGGGTAAGTTGAAGAGTCAAATTCTTATGGATGCTAAGGATTGTCTCTTTTCACAGTGTAAAAGTGTCAAAAGAATATTTTTTCCTGCCTCTGACTTTGATGTGTAAGATGTACTGTAGTACCCTTGTGTACTTGAGATGTTCTCAGGTATCCCTGACACCTACAAAAAGCCAAATGCTGTGTGCAGCTGGTTCTGTTATCTGCCAGTCTCCCACATAGTTTTGGTAGTTCTCCTGTTGCTCCTGTGGCCATCTAGACATCTCTCTCTCTCACTCTTTTTTTTCCCCTTGGTAGTCCTTTAGGGTACAGACATTTCAGAGATGCATCTGTAATGTCTAAGTGGCTTCCTCTTCTTTCTTTTTCCCTTCCACCTCAATCAAGAAATTCCAGATGGAAGCTCTTTGATGTTAGTAACAGCTGCACAGCAGATAATTTTTTGCATCCTTAGAACTGTAATATTTGTAACTCCATATAGGTAGCTATGAAATACATTTCCATTAAGGATCTTCTGGTCTTTTAAGCTTCCTCAAGGCTCTTCTAGTCTTTCTTGATGCAGCATTTTGCCCTATTTTCTGTTCCTGGTTAGAAATAGCTTCTTTCAACATAAAGAAGTTAAGATATTCTGTTGTAAATTTGATTTTTAGGAAGCCTGAATATTTTAGAGTCCTGTGTTGTGATTCAAAAATTGTGCTCCCTTCTTTCATCTCTAGGATTTATAATAAGGTGTCAGCAATGATCTAGTCCATCTGGGAGCTTGCATCAATGCTTGGGAGAGCCATATGTGTCTGCCTCAAACAAGGCTATAGAAAAGTGTTCCACTAGCAACCAAGATGTCATCCATCTGCTAGACAATCCTGTAGCTAGTTAGCTTAATGACGTATTTATTTGACTCGATGTTTCTGCAGAGCAGAATTCAGCTTTCCTCCCTGCTCACATTAATACCAAAACCTCCCTGCTCTGGAGGAGAAAAGCCTGCCTGCTCTGGAGAAGGTCAGGAAGCCTGTGGCTCCGTGGGTTTGATCTGTTTATCTGCCTGGGGATGCTGCAGTCCTGAATTCCGAGTGAGATTCCGAGTGATTCCGCTCTGGGAGGCAGCTCCAGCCTCCCTGACCGAGCAGCCCGGGCAGGGCTGGGGGCCGAGGGAATCCTGGAGCAGGCACAAGGCCTGGGTGACCTGAGCTGCATGGGGAAATCCAATCATGCTGCTGCTGCTTTAGGGTGTTATTTTAGCACATGGGGCTGGCTGTGGGAGGATTTCTTCCTGCTGTGGGCAGAGCTGGAATTGTCACAGTGAACGTTTCACCCGGCTACGCGCAATAAACTGCAATAAACCGAGTGATTGTTGCACTGGGCGACTTGTGTGGAAGTGCTTGTTTGGGACTAAGGGCTTCACAGTCTTCCACATACATATATTCCACATACATGTATTTGTAATGTCAGATGGCCCTGCAGAAAGTCAGAGCTCCAAGAATTGTGCTGGGAAGACCAGCTCTGTAAACTTCAGAAACTCCACATTCATACTGAGGTAAAATTGGGACTGTCTGTCATTGATTTCTTAACTTTCCAGTCACTCTATACCACTGTTTTGGTCTTTTTTGTAGTCCAAAGAGGCCAAGTCACTCTTGTTGCAAATTCTAGCTTGATCTAATTTCTAATCTGTCGGTGAGTCAGACTTAAGTTGAGAAGGGGACAAAACAACAGGAGAAATACAAATTTAGATGAAAATGTTTTGTGTTAATGGCAATTATATTAATCTATGTTGAGGCAATCTAGTGAATTTAATGTGGAAAAATACAGATGTATATTCAGATCACTGTACAATTAGATCCAGCAGATCTTCATCCATGTCTTGCAAGGAAGTTTATATGCAGCTTCCCATGGATTTCGGTGGATTCAATGGATTGAAGCCAAGATAGGGCTGTCTACTGAGATTGGTAAATTTTACCTGAGAGATGTTGTTTAAAGTAGCAGACAGGTATACAAGTACTTAGTGAACTTCAAGGAAAAAATAATCAGTAGTCAGTGCCAGTCCTAAATATAGGTGAGAAACAGATCATAAGTAAGGCACAGAAAAAAATGTGCTTTCTTGCACACTAGAGGTCTCTTGGATTTTTTTGGTTTTTTTTGGTGTGTGTGTGTGAGCCCATTAGCAGTTCTAAGCTGAAAAAGTAGGTGAAAGTGAAATCAGGACAATTCCATGGAGGAGTGTAGAGATTGAAGGGGTGAACTGTACTCACTTTTGCTTCATCCTCTAATGATACAAAGAGAATCGTAGAATAATTCAGGTCGGAAGGAACCTTCTGGAGTTCTAATCCAGTGTGCAGTAACAGCACTAAGGCTTTTCTGAAGAATTACTTTTGAATCTAGAAATTGTTATTTAGATTTTAAATAGATCTTAAATCTTTAGATCAAAACTCAGTGTTTTTTCATATGTTTTGAACTGCTTCTGTTTAGGCAGAAGTGCAGAAAAGGTCAAGTGGAAGGAAAAAAAGTGTGAGAAAAGAGAATCTTACTTCTAAAGATGCTACGTAAGTGCCAAAGCCAGCAAAGTTGACACAACTCTAGCTGTAGATGGGAGGGAGGGACCATGTTAAGAGTATCTGAAAACTGTTGCATGTGTTTTAACTAAGCAACACTTTTATTTCCTTGAGATGTTCTAAATCATTAAAGAATGTTGTAGTTTCCCTTCTGAGGAGGGAAACAGCTGACAACTCTTCACTGATATGAGCTTATGTATACTTATTTGTATTCCTTTTGTCACAGGGCTACTATCCATTGTTAAATAAAATAAGATAAAAATGTCTTTTCCATATCACCTTATGAAAACATAGAAGTCCTCTCAGAGGACTTCTGTTTGGTTGGAGTAACTTTAATCAACCCCTTTGGAGAAAAGGGGTATCTACATCTTGTTGTAAAGCTTACAGGATCAAAACTTGATTAAAACAGAATGAAAAAAAGCATTTTTGTAGTTTTCCACAGAAATTGCATTTGCATTGGATTGATGCATTCTTTAGTCTTGTATGATACCATGCATAATAAAATTTTAAAAAAGAATTAGAAGTCATAAAGCTATGAAGTTTTATAAATTTCTGCCTTTAAAAGTGCCTGCTTCAGTTTTTATTTTATTATTGTTGTAATCAAAGGGAAGTATTTCTGTTTTGATGCATTGGATTTTCTGATGGAAAACAGATCTGCAGGAGTATTTCTAACAAGAACTGATTACTTCTTGTTTGGGAAGAATTTCTTTATCTTAGTTACATTTATTTGTTTTGGGTGTGAATTTTTTAAAGTGCTTTAACTTTCTTTGCATTTCCACTGCAAATCTGGAACTTGATTAGGGATATTACTAAAATTCAGTTGATTTGAAGCTTCATTTTGTTTCATTGCTTCATTCCTCTTTGTATTTGTTTTACCATGTAAGAGAATATATTAATGTATAGAAATGATGGGGCATCTTCCTGATTTATCTTGTGTGCTGGATATGTTTTGTCTGACTCTATAACCAGAAATATTAATCTTCCTTTCTTAATTTCTGACATGTGCAGATACTTATATGTGCAAGACCTTAACTATTATTTTTGTGTCTCCTGCTCCTGATTTCCCAGTTCTGTTTACCTGCTGCTAATCCTGTGTAGCTTAATGGAAGAAGATATATACAAAATAATTTTGAACCCACTTTATGTTTCTATTCACTTAGAATTTCTGAGACTCACAGAAAACCAAACGAGGTTTTGCTTCTGAAGGGCAAAGCACTGGCTGTGTCAGGTCTTTGTCCCGTTAGCCAAGTGTTTTCCTTCTTCCAGCACTTCATATATGTGGATGAGTAGGTTTTCCTTGTTGTTAAATATTCTTGTCCAGTGACACAGAAGTGCTCTGCTTCAAAAGAAGATTATGTGCCTGACAGCTATGGAAGTAATCAGCATAAAATTGGACTGTCTTATCCAATTTAGTTTATGTATACTAAGGTAGTGTTTTAACACATAATGATAAAAAAGGGAATGTAGAATGGTGGTACATCTTTCTGGAATAATTTCTGGAATGCCTGTTGCTTGGATCTCACAGTGGTAGAATTTTAAATCCTATCTTCATATTTGGATACTCAGGAATAAGGGAAAAAAAGGGATCTACATAGATATTTGGAAGTCCTTATGCTGAGTGGTTTCTGTTTGGCACTGTTTTGTGATATAGCCTTTATGCTACTTAAATTAAAAAAAAAGGCTCAGAAAATAAATGGGAAAGACTGACTTTGAGTTTTGCCTGGAAAGTTTCTTTGGTGAGCTTGAGCATGTGACAGGCCTGAATGCTGTCAAATCCAAGCTGAAATGAGCCCCTGCTCATTTCAACTTGGATCAGCTGAGACTAAACCTGGAACACACAATTAAGGATGGACACAATGTCTAACTTCAGTAAGTAGTGAGTTCTCACATCAAAGTCTGACCTACTAGACATGGTAGATGATACCAAAACACTGACTTTATTTTCAAGTACTTGCTATTTATTGCTGAAGCAATTAGCCACCTTTTACATTTCATTTTAGCTGTCTGATTGCTGGCACAGTATAATTTTTTTGTTCAAGGTTTTTAATATCAAAGCAAATTACATACTACGGTGTGCATTTGTTTTGTGAACATCACTTTTACAGTCAAAACCTTATGTGCTGCTGGATAAACAAGTCATGTTTTAATTAGGTATGTCTGTGTTCACCAAAACTGTGTCAGAATGTAAAACCATCAGATTAGAGTTTGATTAAAGGAGAACAAGTACCCTTGTGCAGTCTCCTCTGTACTGGTTTTGTAGCTATGCTGTGAACTCTGTATTCCCTTTGTAGTGTCAAACAGTCCTGCAAAGAGTGGGCCATTAAATATTTTTTTGCATTTTTTGTAATTAAGAATAATTGTTGAGCAGTTATTCATGATGATACCTGCCTGAAAACATAATTTTTTCTGTTAACCTTAAATAAGTTATGCATTTTATTCATGTTTTCCATCTTCATTTTAGAGAGACTGTAAAAGGTAAATGGTACAAATACAATATCCCATATAATTGAAAATTACTGATAAAATGGGGTAGAGAAATATGGATAATGCAGGACCTAAATATGCTTATGATACATATAATTATGTTAATTAGCATATAAAAAAGTTGAAGTAAAAGTTCATAGATATTTAAAATCCACTATGAACTGTGGCAAGGACTTGAAAAAAACCCCAACAAACAACCCAACCTGAAGTATATATTGCAGAGGCTTCTAATAATTTTTCAAAAAAAAAATTACTTGCTGTTCTTTTTGCATGAATGGCTGTTAGATTCATGCTATCTCAAAAGTTTAAGGAAGGAATAAGACTCCATTTCCTGTCTCTTATTATTTAATTAAACTGGCTGGTGGTCATGGTTTAACCTCAAAAAGCCCCTTGCTCACTCCCCCATACTGGGACTGGGGAGAGAATCAGAAGGGTAAAAGCTGAAGAACTCATGGGTTGAAATCACGAAAGTTTAATAGGGAAAATGAAAGCTGTCCGTACAAGCAAAGCAAAACCCAGAATGATATCACTGCTTCCTCAGCCACCTCCAGCACAGCAGGGGACCCCCTCATGTCTGTTGGTGACTAGGGAAGACAAACACCATCACTGCAAATATCCTTCCCCCTTTTTCCCCCACTTTCTATGTGGAGCATGGAATGTGGGTTGGAATATCCCTTTGGTCAGTTTGGGTCACCAGTCCCAGCTGTGTCTCCTCCCAACCTCCCAAGCACCCCCAATTTTCTCACCAGCCTGGCAGTACAAAAAGCAGAAATGGCCTTGGCTCTGTGTCAGCCCTGCTCAGCAATAACAAAAACATCTCTGTATCATCAACCCTGTGTTCAACACAAATCAAAACCACAGCCCCATACCAGTCACTCGGAAGAAAATTAACTCTACCCCAGCCAAAACCTGGTCTTGACTATCATCTGTCATCCAGAACCACCAAGATGACTTCTAGATCTTCTTGTCACTGTTGTTCAGACTATTTCTCAATCCATTTCTATGAACTTCAGGAATCTTAGCTTAGTAAGAGTTTCCTGGGTGCCAGGTCTAAATTTCACTTTGTGAATAAATAGCCTTCTTGAGTAGGTAAGTTATGGGCTCTGTATGGGCTGGAGGTTTTATGTCATGCTCCTACTGCAAGAAATTTTGCCATGATGGCAGAAAAGTGCCAAACTTTGCCACTTGTTTGCCACCAGCTTTGCTGCCATTTTCATTAAAAACTGCAGAAGGGGTCAGACATGAATTGTTAACAGGCAATGCTTATTTCACTGCAAGAGAATGGTTTGCTCCTGTGGTTTGAATTCTGCATTAAAAAAAAGAACAAAAAATTATCCAGTGGCCTCTTCCTATTCCTAACTCCAGGTTAAGAGTTGTCAAGAAAACAGGGAGAGTAGAAGAGATGGAAATATGATTATCAACAAATACACAGTAAAGGGTTTTCCCTGATCAGTACTTTTATGTATTTTATATTAATTTTTTATAAAACATGATTTTCCTCCCTTCCCAGTTCTTTCTAGCTTACCAGATGACTGAGGTTAAATTAAGTACTTCCCAGCTATGATTTTCAGGAAAGCAAATTTACTGGTACTAACTCTGCAGGAGCCCTGTGCTGATATTGATGGCTGGCTGTGTTCATTGGCAAGAGAACGGTTCTCAAGTGAGATTATAACCAAGAAAACGTGTTGACTACTCTCAATACGGATTCTCCTTTTATACCCAAGTCTGTGTTTGTAACTGAAAG
The DNA here is from genome assembly GCF_023055355.1 of Agelaius tricolor. NCBI lineage: Eukaryota > Metazoa > Chordata > Aves > Passeriformes > Icteridae > Agelaius > Agelaius tricolor. The sequence continues at coordinate 42,376,882 of NW_027269262.1, read as the reverse complement.
TGTGGGATATATTCAAATTTGAACTTCTGTTCGTGTCTGTGAGGGGGAAAATGTCCTTATGTTTTAAGTGACTGCATATTGTGTCTGTGCAAATATAGGTCCTCTTGATATGAGGAGAGCTATTGAACACATCGAGATTTGTGCTGTACAAAGCTTTAGGAATGCTCATCTCCGTAGTTTAGGATTTGGGGTGTGTGTAAGAAAAAAAAAAACTGCTTTAAATTAAGGGTAGTAGAAGGATCCCAGCATATAGGTAATATTTTGATTGTGGCTATTTGAAAGGGAAATGTTAGCAGTGTAATTTTAGCAGTGCTCACAGACCTTGTTGATTTTCTTATATGTTATGCCAGATACAAAACAAGCTGATTAACTTTTCAGAAGGAAAAAAAATCTCTTCTAAAACCGGGATCACAGCGATGTGTCACATGACAATATTGTTTATTGCTCAGACTTAGGAGTTGGTATACCCTGAGCAATCTGAGAACCTTGGTTTATTGTTATGTATCAAAAACAATGCAATGTCAAATGTTGAAATGCTGAGTTTTTGTATGATGTTTACAGTGTATTATCAAAGATATTGAAAGAAGCAATGACCATTAACAACAACAAAAAAGAAAAATATATCGTGTAAGTCTTAATATGAAATGATAATTAAGAACAACAACAACCCAGGTGACTGTACCCTTCCTTATGATGTGTAGGTTTCAACCTGTGGTTGGAAGTAAATATAGAAATCTAAAGGAAAAGAAACATTTCTGAGTAGATTATCACTGGCCCAGTTTAATACAAAGACATGATTGGTTCAGAAATTAGAGAGGTTACTTTTCCATATGTTGGAAATAACCTGTGCCATAAAAATAAAAGCATAATGCCTAAAAAAGAAAGGTCAGAAGATTTAAATCTGGCAAAGGAGTGTCTGATGCCTTCACTGAGCTGAGGAGCTGTTCCAACTTAGGTATGGAGGCAACAGCACTCTCACCTCCCAGGAAATGCTAATTTGACAAAAGTGCCTGTTGTCCAAGAGGACTGTTTTCTAATTTTCCAGACAACATCCCTGCATATCCATCAGGATGACACACTGAGGAGGTTATTTGTATATTGATGTTCTGTTCTTCCTTTCTCTCCTTGCCTTTCCACTGAGTTTTCCTGCCTGTGAGCTGTTCTGGTTCTTTGCAAACTGAGTTAACAGGAGCTAATATTGATACTTTCAGGTAGTTTATTCCCAGCTGTTCTTGCAACAAAATAAATGTTCTGACTGAGTACTGCAAGTATTTTTGAAGCATCCCATGAGAGGGCAAGGATTGCTTCTGAGGTTGGGATGAGGGTACAGTTGCTTTCTCTTAAGTTAAATCATGTGTATATTTAGAGAGACAAGGAGATAAAAGGCAGGAGATGACTGCGTAGGGGAGCTGTGTGTGCATGGAGACATACATTATATATAAAGAAAAAAATTAGTCACGTGCATCTTTAAAGTGAGGAGACTAATGCTAGCTGACTCTCAGTCCTTTAGAATATTCTGTGCACAGTTGCCCTTGAGTATCTTTCCCTCTGTCCTTTTCCCCTGTGCTGAATGAAAAAAAAAAAAAATTGGGTGGAAAAAATGCTTTGGGAAGATGATTCTGCTGTTGTCTCAACCTCTGGCTCATGTAAAGCTGAAGGTGAGTAGTAAGAGGGAGCACATTGCACCTGCTTGCCAAGGGGTTGTGTGTTGTTTTGTCTGGTACATGCAGTCACACACTGAAGAGTCCAGTCTGGGACTTTTAGGAGGATGTCACATTGTTTCATCACGTTGGTCTGCTGTGTCTGTTTGTTGTTTTATTTCTCTTGATACAAAATACTTATTGTGAGGGGAAAAAATAAAGTATAAGGAAAATAGATGTGATCCTAAGGTACTTGGTTTTACAGAAACTAAACTGCATATTGGTAGGGTTTCCCAGTGGTGACTTGTGGGCATACAGGAACATTCTGAGTTAGAGATTTTGGGGTGTAGCTTATGTTGAAATATGTTTATTGCTATCATGCTTACATGTCATAGTAAAAAATAAAAGAATTTTAAGTGTCTAATCACATTCTTTCTTGATATCAGGCTTGACCTAATTTTGGGAGCATGTTCCTTTCTCCCCCACATTTCTGCAATGGAATATGTTCAGTACCTAACTGCTGTGTTCCTTTGACTGTCAATTCTTGGATAACAGGATTTCATTGCATTATGATGTTTTTTTGGGGTGTTTTTTGCTCTATCCTCAGATATCTCTGATATCTAAAATCCAGTTTTTCTCTATTGAAACATGTACTTTCATCAGTTATGTTTCTCGCACCATACGCTGCTTTGGAGTGGTCATCGTAGTAATGCACTGCACAAAAGCCCAGCAGGGCAGTAGATCTTGTGTGGGGTAGATTGCTCCTTGAATCCTTCTGTTTCTACTGGGTGGATCATTCAGAAACATCCAGTCTCCTGTGTTTGATTGCCATTGTTCTGGAGGCTGCCTGGCCTTACCCTCAGGAGATATTCTTATTTCCTGGCTATAGACATGACCAATCTGGTGACCTTTTGATATAGACTCTTAAATTTTGCTGACAGTTCAAGCATTTTGTAGAAGTGGAAACTGTTGTCTTGACAACTAAGCTCCACCTAATAATAGATAACTAAAGAATCCAAAAGTCCAAATATATAATAATTCTCACAAAATTCAAACTTATTTCTGAGTTTGAGAGCTGACCTCAAACAGAAATATATTTGTTTTAGATCTGTGGCAGGAGAAGTTCAGGCTTCACCATGGCACAACAGTTTTATAGTAGGCTTCATCTGTATCTCTTTTAGATGCTATTTTTTTCTGTGATAAAACATGTTTTTTTGTGCTAGTTTGCTGCAAAGATGACTCTTTATTTGCAATGTAACATGTGACAACAATAAGATCTATATAACTATATAATAAGATATATAACTTTCATTATACAGAATATTAGGTTTTTATCTCTATTTTTTCTGCAGAAGAGCCAGATCACTCATCAGCATTTCTGCTGTGCTAATAATGCCTCTTACCAGAGCAGGGTGGGAATAGACCTTGAAACATGGAACTCAAGTTCTGATCCTCATTCTGAAGAGGAGCAGCAGTTCTGGCTCAGCATTAAGTTTTTCCTCTGCATATAGGGTGCTTTAGAGGAGGTAGCATAAAGAATTTGTAGCAGAAGTTGTGTGTAAATGTCACGTTCAGTTAAGGCACAAAAACCCACGAAGGCTTTTTGGTTACCTGCAGAATTTTTCTGGAGTGGAGAGAAGGAACTGTTACACAGCATGAAAGACATCCTCTGTGGGCTGCATTTTGGAGTGGAGTGGGAGTTAGTGTAAATTAGTTTGGACAAGCTCACTTTTTCTGGTTCCATCTGGTTTTAAAGGAAGATTTAACAGTGAGATCTATTTTTTTAACTATTTGTGAAAGAATGGACATTGTATTTAAAGTCACATATGCTGGAAACATCACTATTCTGCTGAAACTGTGAAAGATGAGCTCTGAGAGTCCCTTTTATTGCAAAATGCCTTTGTTCAGAAAGACATCATTCATCTGCCATGTAACACTGGAGGTGATTGGGCTGTGGTGTGGCACTGCTGCTGTTTGTCTCAGACTGGCAGCCCCCACTTGCTGTGTGTCCCTGTTTGCTGAAGAGCTGATTGAAAGCTTGGATGTAATGTGATAAACCCTCTTTTTGTGTGTGTTCTTTTGAATCTGCAATGGAAGACTCTTCTGCAAAACTACTGTTGTCCAGAGAAGTAGTCCAAAAGCATATTAGTGCAGTGTTCTAATCTACAGCAATGTGAGTAATCCCTGGAAATTATTTTGCATAAATTTGCAGAGGCAGGAGTTGGTTTGGGGATGTTAAATTCGTGGTAGAAAGGTAACAGATTTTCTTGTATTTTCTTGAAATATCTGTCTTAAATCTGGAGATGTTATGGAGAGGAAGGCAGTGGTCAAGACCATGAAGCTGATGGTAAGAGGTGGAGGTTTTGAGTTGCCATTCTTTTATTTCTGGAGGACAACCATAATGTTATTTATTTCTCCCCTGCAAAAGATTTGAAATGAACCAGGAAAGAAGATTTGAATGGTTGCTTTCCCTTTTGTTTGAACAGATGTAAAAGCATGCATTCAACAAGAGGAACAAGTTAGTTTCTTGAATTGAATTTCTCATCTTTCATTTTTGTAGATCACTCTTTGGGCTGTCATGATGCATAAGACCTTTGTGCTTTAATAAAAACAACCAGGTTGTGTGGAAAAAGAACTTGAGTCTTCTGGTTATGCTTAGTACTTTACTTTCTGTGCCCTTAGGACTGGTATCAATTAATTTGAGAGAATACTTTCTAAATAAAATGTGTCTATAATATTTACCTACACAAAACACTTTCTAGTGATCTTCAAGAGGAAAAAAGTGCAAAAAGTAAAATGCTATTGAATAAAAATTAGTATAATATGCTCAAATTATAAAAGACCGAGTATCCATTGATGGGGTTTTCAGTTAATAAAGACTATTTTGGTTGTTTGTAGCTTTCTCAAGTAGGAGCTGGAAATTGGACTGGAAATTTTCCATGCTGGTTATCTGCTTTGGACTGGTTATTTGGTCTGGAAGGCTTTTCAGATGCAGTGAACCAGCTGGAAGTATTTCTGAGCAGGAATTTAGGAAAGAAGATGATCACTGCTGTCTCAGTGGTGAGGTCTCACCCATTCATGACTGTCTTGGAGGCAAGAGTTGACATGTGGTGGTTGAGCATTGCTGGGGCTGTGCCAGGACAGATGTTGCAGTGCTGCACTTCAAAGTGGGTTACTGAAAGGCTCTGGATTTAGACTAAACCTCCCAGTGGGAATAGGAAGGGAGTTACTGCTGATGCAGATCCTTCCAGCCATGCAATTTGACTGCAGCCCTGCAAGTGGAGGCACGACTGGAGTGCGGGAGGGAGAGGAATGGTCAGCAGTCTATGGGCTGGAAGTGGTGGGAATCTCTCAAACAAGGTCTGCTGCTGAAGCCAGTCTTCGATCCAGCAGGACTATCACAGTATGTTTCACTTGGAAGCCTCTTGTTTAAGAGAATGAGCTGTACTTAAAGGATGGTTTCTGGAGGAGCACCTATGTGTGTGTTCTGTGATCTCAATCTGCCCAGATGTATACGAGCACAGAGCTCTCAGTTGTTTGGGGAAAATGTCCCTCCAAGGGTCCTAGGTCCTGGCTGCATGTAAAAAGCCTGCAGGAGGTAGCAAGAGGAATTTATAAGAAAAAATAACAATAAAAACCCCTATTTAGAAACAAGGAGCCTTTATAGATTACCCTCTATGGGACCAGTTCTATAAAAATGGTTGTTTAATTGTGTCAACAATTGCAAGTACCTGGGTTTGGGAGTAAGTTGAGGGAAGAGCGATGTGAAGAATAACTATGGAAAAATAATTTTCCCTGCCATGCTGCCTGACAGCAATGGATGGCATTTTTTTATTACTGGCTTAAAATAGATGTAAGTACATCCCCTTTTGTTTGAGCTGTTCAATAAAATGCTGGTCAGTGAGTTCAGTGAGGCCAGTCTTCCATGTAAGGTACTTGGGATGCAGCTGAAAAGATACATAGTTTCTAACTCTTGTTCCCATGCTATTTGTCAACTTTATGCTGCAGGGAACTGTGGTTTGCCAGTGCCTGTGGTTTTCAGACTTGCTGAATCCAGAAACACTTGGATTTCTGCTGTTAAACAAAGAAATGGCTAGGCTAGAAGAATTATTTCACTTCAAGTCATCAGGATAAATGCAGAAAGAAACATTGCTGGAGAGTTAGACCAAGAAAAAAAAATGCAAACATGTTGCTGTAAAGTTATCCAGTAACCTGTGTGATTACTCCCAGTAAATAACAAGAACACATGCTGTCATACAAGAAGTGGAAATGGATCTGGAATGGCTGGTTAAAGCAGACTTCTGTGCATTTTTCACATGAGGTAATAAATAATTTGTCTTTATTCATGCGTTTATTAAGGGTGGCCCATCAGAATGTCAGTAAACATTGTTAGGAATGTAGAGGATCCACGAGGTTTTCGATGGATCAGATCCAGGGGTGTGTCTCCATCTTCTGTGATTGTAACAAAGGGAGAAGGAATACTCAAGTACAAACAGAAGGTTCCACAGTGCCTCTTGGGTACTGACTTAAAATACAGTCTCATGTTGAGTTTGTGACTTTTTGATGTGAATGCAAATGCAGGGAGGAACTGACTGTCCCTGAGTTTCCTTGGAAAGTGCCAGCCCACCCTGCAGCTCAGGTTTGCAGCAGCCACCACTCTGTAAAGGTGGCTGGTTCAGATTTGTGCAGCTCAACTTTTTGTCCTTAGTCATACTCAAGCATGTGCTGGTTGCCTCAAATTTATTTTTTTCTAAATGACAGTAAACTAATTTTTAAGTATTAAAACGATGTCTGCTGTAATGCAGCCCATGCCATTTTCTTAGCCCTCTGACATGTAATTGGTATTTCCATTAAAAGTTGTTCTCCTGTGCATTCTGGTTTTTTATTCAGCTGCATTCCTATGCATACCCTAAGTTGGGTAGCCTTTCCCTGGAAGTCTCTGAAGCACCAGGATTCTTGTTCACACTCTGCTTCCCATGATGAGCTGCATAAGGCAACATCTGTGCAGTACAGAGAAAGCCCCCAAAAGAATATGAGTTGTGTCTGCCTCCCTGCTTGTCTTGGCTTGCTTCTCTTCCCCTCCCGTGCTCCAGGTCTGTTGTCCTAGTGCCAGTCTGCACTCTGCTTGTTAAACTGGGTTTACAGCGGTTTTACAGTCACTCTGCAGTGACTGGCCCATGGCTGGGTGGGAGTTAGGTTCGTTCTGCTGTTGGTAAAACATGAGCGAGGTGGTGACTCTTATAGAGAGAGAGACCATGGAGCTGCTCTGTGTAGTGAAGAGCTAAAGAGAAGCAGTGGCAGGAAAATGAGCAGAGCAGGGAAGAGATTAGCTGAGAGAATGCTGAATGTTTGAGGTGGATGTGGAGAAACTGATGGATAAACCAGATTCTGAGACAGGAGTGGCAAATGACTGAAAAAGTGTAGATACTGTTAAAAAATATTCAGAAATGAAGGAACCTTGGTTATAGGTGACTTTCACCTGTAGTTATTCACACTCAGCCCAGGCCTGGAAACTCTCACTTGTGTTGGATGTCTTGCTTGGTTCTGGAGTGGATGTTGTAGACTGGGTGTACAAGAGCATTCACCAGAGCATTTTGTTCCTTCTGCAGTGAAAATGGGGAATTAAATATGAAGTCTGTACTATGGCTGTGGAGGAGCAAATTAAAAAAAAAAGGTTTGTGTGTGTGTGTGGGGGGGGGGGGGGTATTCTTTGTCCAGCAAATGTTGGGTGTTTGCCAAAGGGAATGCTAAAAGCAGAGCCCTGGTGAGAAGGACCACACTGATGGACATTTCTCCATTGGCGGTGTCCTTGCAGACTGTCCCTCCTTTCCTCTGCTTGTGGCTCTTGTGTCAGTTTAAACAGGAAAGCTGCAGAGCTCTGCTCTGAGGCTTGTCTTTACATTGTTCATTAAGGTACTTTCCTAAAAAATAGGACTGGACTTCTGGACTTTAATTTTGCAGAACTTTAATTGCTCTTTGATTGAATGGCTTTGGTCATTAGTGCAGTTGTAATGGGCTAATGTTCTTTGAGGCTAAAAATGAATGGCTGTGGTGGGAGAACAGCCGTCTTTCCCTGTGTCATCCTGTAGACAGACTGCTACTTCTCTTGTCAGCCTCTGATGTAACTTAATTAATTGTAGTGGAATTACTCCTGATCTATAATTAAGTGAGAAGGAAATTGAACTGGACAGTGTGAGAAGTTCCCTGTGTTGTTGCTGGTGATTTTGAAGAGAAGTGGAAAAGTTCACATTTCATTACTGCCAGTCTGTCACCTTGAACATGAAGTCCTTCTAACTAAGCACTGTCTCAGAAAAAAAAGTTATTGGGTGTGGTACATAGGTTCAAGGTCACTCTTTCTATAGCCAGTTGTAAAAGTCGAGTTCCCTTTTTTTTAAAATATTGCTACGGGAGCCTCACTTGTTGGAAGGTCATACAAAGACCTGCCTATGACATACCTTGTGTGCCTTCTGCCTTTTGGATTTGCTTTGTCATATGGGGAGACCATGTCTCATGTGTGGCTGGAGCTGTTATGGGTAACAATCTTCTTTTTACCTGGCTCTCAGCAGATCTTTTGCTACTTAGAAGAAACATTACACCACAAGAACCACCAGTGTGAGGGCTTCCATACCAGTGGAGTGAGGTGGTGATTGTATTGACTTTGGGGAGCACAACTATTTCTGGTATCCCTGGTTGGATACATGCTATTTACACAGAAGCAGTGCAGCTCTGGCAGTGGAAACCTCCCATGCACATTTAAAGTTAATTATAAAGAAGTGACTGGAAAGAAATTACGGAATATCTGCCATTCCTCAGGGCTTTTGTGAAGTTTGTTGTCATCATGAATATGCCAAAGGTAATATTCTTCTGATTGCTCATTTTTCATGGATTTTTCATAGATTTACTGTTCTGTGTTGGACATCTGGAATTATTTTCCAAGTTATTTTGTAAATCTTGGTTTAGAAGTTTCCTTTTTTGATAATATCAATAAGTTTTAGTACTTTTTTTCCCTAGCTTGAAAAGTGTAATGAAAATATTTTATCTCAGTGAGAAAATAAAGTGTATTTGGACAAAGATTAAATAAAAAGATAACCTTGAGGATATGTGGTATGAGATAGAGCTTGAAGAAAAATAAATACAAATGATCAAGTTTGTTGTGCTTATCCCAAAATACTTGATTTGGTCTGTATGCACTTAGCCTCTTCTCTTTTTTTTTTTTTTTAAAGCTTTTGGAATAATCAAGTTGCAGCCTAAAACTCTTCTAATACAAAGGAAGCTGAGCTTTAAACTGTTCCTTATCTTCTAACATCTATTATTTAAAGCAATTTTTAGTGTGATTTTTGGTATAAGAACTCTTCCTTGACTGAACTGTTTGTCACACTGATCTTTCTGAACAAACTGAATCTAATTTTACTTGATATAAACCTAGAAAGAGTAAATAATTACCTGTACATGCCTTGCATCTCCCAGCACTCAGTTCTGGAAACAACAGAAATATTTTGTTGAAAATCCTTTGAAATTTAGGCTTTCTGTTCAAAGATCAGCTGCAAGGGATGCATCCAGGCAGGATGGGAGAACTAGCAGAGGGGCCAGATTGCATGGTCAGTTCAGGATCTCCATCAGTTCTGGTACTTTAATTTTTGGGAAACATAGGATCATTTATAACATCACTGAAGTGAAAATGTGAATTGTTTAAAATATAATAGCTATCTTTTTGAAATTGCAGTTAATTGGAAAACTCTGTGTGCGTTTATCCACATAATAGATGTACTCTACTCTGCTCTTGTGAGACCCCACCTGCAGTACTGGGTTCAGCCTTGGGGTCCCCAGCATAAGAACATGGAGCTGTTGGAGTGAGTCCGGAGCACCATGAGGATGCTCAGAGGGCTGGAGCTCCTCTCTTGTGGAGACAGGCTGAGAGAGAACAGCTGGGGCTGTTCCACCTGGAGAAGAGAAGGCTTCAGGAAGGCCTTAGAGCTGCCCTCCAGTACTTGAAGGGGGCCTGCAAGAGAGCTGGAGCCCTCTCCATTTTGCAAGGGTCTCTAGTGACAGGACAAGGGGGAATGGCTTTCAATGGAAGGAGGGACAGTTTAGATCAGATCTAAGAAAGAAGTTTTTTACTTCTGAGAGTGGTAAAGCACTGGCAGAGATTGCTAAAAGAGGGTAGTGGATGCTCCAGCCCTTAAAACATCTAAGGTCAGGTTGGATGGGATTCTGAATAACCTGATCAGGCTGAAGATGTCCCTGCCCATGGCAGGGGAATGGGACCAGGTGACCTCTAAAGGTCCCCTCCAATGCAAGCTACTGTATGAGCCTATGATATATCCTTATATCATAAAAGCTGCTCCTTACTTTTGGCTTGGATAAACACATTTCTGTCAGATTGATGGAAAAATTGTATATTTAACTGTTCACTAGGTGCAAATTTTAAAATACATTTTCTGATAATCAAGTGTATTTTTGGTAGTGTTTATATGCTGTCACAGAAGTCTATTCCCATATTTTCGGTAGCTGTTATCAAATGTTTGAGATTGATATGCCAGAGAAGGTGGCGAGGGTGCCATAGAGAAAAATAAACTTGTGATGAAGTATCTGTGCTGGGTGGTTAGAATTTCATTTAAACTTGGTAAAATTTGGGAAATGTGCACATCTTGTCTAGTGATGTGGGAGAACAAACAAATAAATTTCCAGTTATCCTTAAGGCAGATCCTCAGCTGTTGTAAACTATCACAAAGCAAATTATGTTAATAGAGATTTGATTATATTTCTCTGACTAGTTGAAAATCAGAGATGCTGCTGTGGTGTCTGTTGGATTTGACCCTTTTTTATTAAGGGATTCTTGTTGTTTAAAAACTGGTAAATGAGTTCCAGATGAGCCTGTCCTCTTTCTGAAGTAGTGATTCTCACTTTACTTCTACCCTTTCTATACCCTATATAGAACTAAAACTTTTCTTCCTGTTGTTTTTCCCATTGGCTCCATCAGCATTCTTTCAGGTCACACTCAGCTGACTTAGTACAGAATTACTGCTCAAGGTCCAAAAAAAGAGAGGAACGCTTCTCTGTAGAAGAGAAATAAAGAACAAAATATCAATCTGACAAATTTAGAAAAAGGATGCATTTTATTTGTTATGAAAACATTAGAGGCTATGTATAAATGTGTAACTGTTTTTTTAAGGATACTTAATGTTGTTATTTACATTTTGATTTATTTTTCAAATTTTTATGTCCAGGGAATTTGAGACAGCTTCTACATGGTTAAAATAGTCTAGACTGTAGCTAAGACACCATAGATTAGTACTAACTAAAGATTCAGTTGTGGGTGCTCATGTAGGTGACCTTATTGTTGTCAGTGCTTTTGGATTGCAAATGGCTAATTTTGACTTCTGCTTAATGTCATTTGCCGTTACCTTATTCCTAGAGAACGATGAAATTATAATTTTGAAATATTCTTCTAAACAGTGTTAAATTCAGGAGTTAGAAGAAGCAAAGAGAAGTACTGTATTACAGTAATTCTCAATAAAAATTGATTCGGAACAAAGCCATCCTTAATGGTAAGTGTCATTTGAAGATGACCTGTGATTACAACCCACAGTTTTGCTGTCATTTAAGCTGGAGGGGACATGTGTTACTGCCTTGCTCAATTGATGAGATTGGATGGATGATTGAATGATGAGACTGCAAGCCAGGTCTTTAGCTTGTCAACTCATGCCTAATTCACAGTGACAGTGTGCATGGAAGGCAAGTGTCTGTATCCTGTCATATTTAAGCTTCTAGTTACAGCCTTCATTCTGTTTAATGCTGTGGTTTCTCCAAAACAGACCAGAGAAGGAAAAGATGGCTAGGGACAGAAATTGGCAATTTTTGTATATGATGCTTGCTTCTTTTTTTTTTCCCCTCCATTTCCTTATTTCAGTGTTACCATGTAGAAATTACATATTAAGGAAGTGTTATCCATTAGCAGAAATATTTAGCTGTCTGGAAAAACAGTCTGTGTTTTTATAAAATACGTTTTCAGTTCACTGCCTTCATTTGCAGTTTCCAAAGCTTTTTGAATCTGCTATTTTCCCTTTTTCTTGGGATTTTCACATTTCTTCTGTTCTTGCCCCTTCTCCCTCACTTGATTCTCCATGTCATAGATGTTTCTGTCACTGGGAGTTGTGTTGTGTAACATCAACAGTTAAATTATCATAATCAGTCCTAACTACTGACTAAATTGCAAGCAGTTCTGTATACTAAAGCTGCTGAAATCTGTCTAGTAACTTCTGTTTCCTTATTGTATTGTAATGATTTTACCCCTGCTGCTTAGCAGAAGCCTGGTGACAGGAAAAGGAAAGTAGCTGTCTGGACCTGTTTGTTAAATGAACATCAAAATAATGCAAGTTGTTAAATGAACATCAGAAAAAACAAACGTGAAAATGATGTGATAAGAGAAAATAAATGGAACTCTGATCTTCTAGAAGCTGGTATCCTTTTAAGATCTATGGTTTAGATTTTTATAAGATACTGAAAAACTCAGATACGGTTACCAGTGAATCACTTTTCGTGTTTAGGTGTTTTTAAAAGTGGAGCTCTTTTGAGACGAAGCCAGTTATGAGAAGACACTCTATGTACATAAAACTATTTCTTTTCAACCATGTGGTCTGATTCCCTCTATTCCTGGTGATTGTGACACCCTCATTGGCACAGGTGACTCTGTTGAGTTGGTTCACTCACTGTCTGTCAGTCAAATGCAGTTACCATTCCCCCAGCAGTCAGTGGCAATGGGTGGTAAGTTTTTCCTGTGATAGCACCTGCTGTGAGGCAAATATTAGAAGACAGTGTAAATGGTGTGCCATTAGCTGAATCTGAGCCCTAACAAGTGGAGCAGGTACTGCCTGTGCAGATGCTGTGTCCGTGTCTCAGGGCAGAGATTGATCCAGGAGCATGCACGGTGCAAAGTGCCCAGCGCAGCCAGCTGGGGACTCGGGGCCCTCGCAGCCTCAGTCTGGCTGTAATTCATTAGGCTGGTCCCACAGTTCTGTTTTGCAGGGTGTGTTATGTAAACCATGTATATTATTGGTTCTTTAGATTATTTGTGTTTTCTCCAGCTGGATGAGTAAGTATTATGCGGAAGATTTGGGAGCTTGCATAAGCTGCAGAACTTAGAAACGTGGTGAAGTATCGTGACATAGTGGATGGGGTTGTCACAGCACACTGCGCTCTCTGCGCCTGAAACTGTCTTAATGCAGCTACAAAGGGGAAGATTAGGCACAGAATTAGTAAATTCCTTTTATTTTACTTTTTTAGTAGACTGTGTAATTTTTCTTCTCTGTCTCAAAGAGGAGTTCAGCTCTGGATGCAACTGTAAATAAATGTTCCTTTCTTCCTTGGAGGGTGGAAGTTGCAATGTGTGACGCATGACAGTCGCCACTAAGTCACACGTGGCATTCTACATGCATGTGTAGTATTACCTATATACTGAATACCATAACCAAAATCATTTGAGACATAAGGAGGTATGAATACACCTTTGATGTTTTAAAGGGATGCATGGAGTCAAATTAGGACACACACTGTCAAAATTTTAGAAATGTGAACAGTTAAAATGATTGTGTTCGCATTCAGCTTGTTTCACTACAGATTAATAAAATGTACAAGTCATGAGATGGTGCTGTGACAGCCTTATTGGAGAAGGTGTCTGGGAGCAGAGTAGGACGAAGCATACAATATATGTGATGTACTATGCAGGATATTGGTAATACAAGCATATCAAATAATTGAGATAGTATGTCAAGTGTAATAGGAGTACATTTTTTATGTGTTGAGATACAATTGTATTAAAAATTTGCATAATAGGTGCATGTGGGAAAAATCTAGTGTTACTGCAGACAGTTTGACAAGTATATATATATTTTTTTTCCCCCAATTTTCTTTAAAAGTATTTTTGGTTGAGCATTTTGCTTTCTTTGCTTTTGCCTTTTTATTTAGCAATATTTAGTTAGAAATGTACAATGCACATGTGAAATGATTTGTTGTCAGCGTTTCCATCCCTGAATACATTGCCTGGCTCTTGGACATATTCTGAGTTCCTTTTGGTAAAGTTGGTTGGTTTTAGGAGGCGTTCAAAGCACAAACTCCTACACACCTACAGAGAGGACTCTTGAAAGAAAAACTTGCTAAGTCATAGAATCATAAAATGGTTTGGGTTGGAAAGGATCTTGACGATCACCTAGTTCCGACCCCCCTGCTTTGGGCAGGGATGCCTGTTGCTAGACCAGGTTGCTCAAAATCCCATCCAGCCTGGTCAAGACACAGGAGAATGTGATTCTCATCAGGGCTGGCCTCAGTCTATAGAGCTGAGACCATTGTTTCTGAAATAATTTGGGACTTTTTGGGGTGGATTTACCCTGGCTGGATTCCAGGTGCTCACAAAGCTGCTGTACAACTCCCCTCCTTGGCTGGAGAGGGGAGAGAAAATATGATGAAAGGCTCATGGGTTGAGATAAAAGTGATGGAGTGAGATGATTCAGCAACTACCCTCATGGGCAGAACAGACCTGACTTGGGGGAGGTAAGTAATTCATTACAAATCAAATTAGAGAAAGATAATGAGAAATAAAAACTGAATCTTTCACCCTTACCCCTCCCTTTTTCTAGGGTCAACTTCACTCCTGTATTTTCTACCTCCTCCTCCTCCTCAGTGGCACAGGAGAAGATGGAATAGGGGTTGTGGTCCATTCAAGGCATGTTGTCTCTGCTGCGCCTTCCTCCTCAGGGAGGACTCCTCCTCACACTCTTCCGTGCCTCCAGTGCAGGCTCCTCTGTCCATGGATTGACAGATCCTGCCAGGAGCCTTCTCCAGAGTGGGCTTCCCACAACTTCCCTTAGTCTTTTGGGCATCCACATGCTCTGAGCTGAGGTTCCTCTATAGATTGCAGGTGGCTCTTGCTCCACTGTGGTCCTCCATGGGCTGCAGGGACACAGCTCCCTCGCCGTGGTCTGCACCACAGGCTGCTGGCTTGTCCCAGCTCCTGTGCCTTGAGCACCTCCTGCCCCTCCTTCTTCACTGACCTCGGTATCTGCAGGGATGCTTCTCTCACAAGTTCTCACTCCTCACTCTGGCTGAAATTGCAGAGTTTCCCCCCTTCTTTACTACACCACTGCAAAGGTGCTACACCATCACTGCTGAGTTTGGCCCTGGCCAGTGGTGGGTCTGACCTGGAGCCAGCTGGCATTGGCTCTGTCAGACACAGGGGAAGCTTCTGGCAGCTTCTCAGAGGAACCTCCCCTGTAGCTCCTCTGCTACCAAAATCTTGCCACAGAAACCCAAACAGACCTTAAAAAACATCAGTAGCTTTAAGCCTAATTGGGAACAGGATCATAAACTGGTTGGAGAAGAGATTCAGTTTGTGTGTAAAGATACCTTAATTGATATTCTTCATGCCTACTTTAGTAAGGATTAAATAGTTGCCTGTTTGAAAATCAGTAGTGACTTGATACATTTGTTTTCTGTGCTTGTATAAGACAACACTGGAGTTACTTGTTGCATTATCACTATTCTAAGCAAGCATAATTCACACAGTGTACTTGACAGATCTAGAAAGTTTGAGAATTTTATGTAATCCATCTAGAGTACTGGTATATTTGTGAAGCAGGAGTATTTTTGGCCATCTGTGCATTTCTTTCAATGTGCATTTTGTTTGTAGAGCAGTGGGCCAGAAAAAAAGGAATCTCAGAAAATTGATATCCAGAAGTGTCTATTAATTTCCATAATTTTTGGGTGTATAAACCACTCTGCAATTCTGGAGGCATTTATTAGCTGTTTGAAACAATTTGTTATATAAATTTACATTTTGGAAAACAAAACCCATGCTTTGCTTAGTGTGACGTCTCTTACAAGTCAGAAAACCTAATCTTCCTTCCTGTGAGCTTGTCTACCTGGTTTGGTTTCTAAATGTTAATATCCAGTGCCTTGGTACCCTTTTAGAAATAACAGACAAGACTTCAAGGTGATAGGCAGTCCCTTTTAGCTGACAAATGAATGCATTTCTCCCTGTCCTGTCCACAGAAGATTGCTTTTGCCCATCAGGTTCAGATCTAGTGCTGCAGTGCATTCAGGTGGGCCAGAAAGGTGATACAAGGATTTGCTTCCCATTTTCTTTGCAGTGACAATGTAAAGCACTGGTTGGACTGGTCAAACCTATTCAGTCAGGACAACCTCTGTCCTGTAGGTCTCTCATGCAGCCTGCTCTTATCCCTCTGTCTGTCCCATCCTGATTCTTTCATACTTCCTTGCAGGGTTCATTTCCTAGCTTAAAAATCAAGTGCTGTGTCTTTTAATCTCTTCAATCTCTTTTCTGTTCTTGTTTCATGGATGAGCTTAGCACTATTTTCTACAGATGCAATTAGCCCTGTTGCAGCCTCCCCCTTTGGTCACTTGGCCGCTCACTTTCTGCATTCAAAAGAGTCACCTCCGATCTTCTCTTGCAGAAACCCTGCCACAATTGCTGCAATCCATGGCTGCCTGAGTTCTTGTTAACACAATGCATCACAGTTTTAAATTGTGCCCATATATTTGAGGTACAGATATTTTTGTCTGCAACTCAAAAGTCTCTAAAGGGTAGTGAAGCAGCTTTCCAAGCAAAGCCAGCAACAAAACTTGACTGGATGATCCTGCTACATAAAGCAATTGGTCTATCTGCAAAGTCCCACACAAGTTTGAAGGCAAAGGGTATTTCCTGCTTAGTCTCCTAGTGAAAATATGAATTTTATAGTGAGGTTGCTTTTTTTGTCACGTATTTACCAAGATAACACAACTGTTTGACATTTATGTGAAGTATTTAATTAACAGATGTTTTTAGTTGAGAACATTTTAAAATTGCATAGATAGGTTGCAGGTGAAAGCTCTGGTGAGTGAAATGCATTATCAGTTTGCTCTGCAAATCTATGTCTGAAATTCTAAATTTTAAATGTGTTTTAAGGATGAATCAAGAAGGAAGATCCTTTTTGGTTGCCTGGAACAGCCTCCCCATTCTTCTGCACCTGGACTCTTCTCATCATTTTCTTCCTCACTGCCATTTCTTTTTTGGCCCCACTGTTTGAGGGTGGTTTGTTTTTCTCTCAAGTTGTGCTGTAAGTGCTTTGTGGTGTACCCTCTTCTGTTTCTCCATAGCTTCCTACATGTTCTCCATACACTCCTCTCCTTCCTCTGCTGGGGTATTCTCGTGGCAGCTCCCACTCATCACAGCTGCTGCCATTTTCCCCCATGTACTGTGGGGAAAAGCTGGAAGATAGAAGTTTCAGGACTACCCATGGAGCTTGCACATTTTGGTCTCATACATACGACGGATGAGGTTTGAGTTCAAGATCAGAGGCAGGGGCCTCTTGTGCTTGAGGTGAAAGACCAGGGGTTTGTTGCATGCAGAACAGTGCATCCCACGTGGACTCTCACACCCAGCTGGCTGCCCTGGAGTCTGTGGTGGAGTTGTGGATGCCAGGGTCCTTTTATTGTGCTTTGGGGAATAATGGGCCTGGTCACTGGTGATGGAGGGCACTGGCCAGCACATCTGGCACTCATTCTGAAAGAGCCATTGTAGGGGCACGGACGCGGGCTTGCCTTGGTTGTACTGCGTCTGTATTGTGGTCTGATGTGTGGAATGACCCAGTGCAACTGCTGTTTTGGCATGTGTAGAGCACAGGATGGAAAGTTCTGCTTCCCAGGGAGGCAGATGTGTGCGTTCTAGGTTGTGTGGAAGTCTCAGTCTTCGCGGAGAGAGGAGGGCCTGGAAATCTTGGAGCCCTAGTCCAACTTGCAGTTCCTCTCTACGAGGAAATTCACTTTGTTAAGAAAGGTTTCTCTTACACAGTTTGAGCTTTTCCCTGGCATATGGGTAGGTAGGAAGAGTTTGCCAAATGTGTTATAGTTACATAAAACATGCAACATCTGACGGATACGAAAAGGGTTATAATAAATGATTCCTTTACACTCCCTCTTCAAAAGAGCTAAACAGAATGGCAATACAAAGCCCATCAGATTTTCTTTCCCATTTATAATGTTTTTTGTGTTAGTGTGGAAATTCTCTCAGTGAGCATGGGCTAACAATGGCTAAATCTATTTGAGAGCTTTCTGTTAGGCACGTACTGCACTGTTCCAAATTGCAGTGTTCATTCTGGTTTTATTTGCTATTGCTATTAATACCTGTGTATATGTGGGAGGTTATTTCCCAAATCTCATCTCCATTTCCAGACCTGCATCTGCTATGACCCAGAGATATGAGAGGCTGCTTGAAGTTCTTAGATTTTTTTTGTCTCCTTTCTCCCCTCTCTGTCATTCCCATGTTTAAAGCTGTACTAGTTTTCTGAAGGATAAACTGAAGTTAAAAAAAGAAGCAGAGTTGTATTTAGGAGCTAGGGATTATTTTGCTTTGCTGGAAATATTTAGCCAAGTTGGTGGTTTGGAAATATTTTCATGAGAACTGCTGAGCTAAAAGTTACCGAGACAAAATTCCATAAAAACAACTGTGAACTCTAGTTTATAACAAAGTCATTGTTGGCAGCCTTCCGTTTAAAAACTTTCCATAGCTGCAAGAAAGACAGACTTATGGATCAAAGTGATCTGAATTTTTTTTGGCAATTAAAAAAGTTAATATTTGGATTTGAACTCCACTGTGACTAGTTCATTTCCATTCATTTTTTACTCTGTATCCTTAATAAGAATGACACCAAGGAACAGAGGATGGGAAGAGACACTTTTTTTTATTTAAAATTGGTTCCACAGGATGGAAATTTGGCAACAGACATGGAAACTAAGCAAATCTATTTAGAGAGCTCTCTGCCTCTCTGTATAATGAAACCAACAAAAAAACTCAAATAGAGATTTTAATGATGAAGCCACAGTTTGTTGAAATTTTCCATTGTGCTGTTTTCTTGGTCTTTTTAGCTTGATGACAACATAGTTATTTGGTATGAGATGTAATGTAAATTGAGGGTGCCAGCACTCACCTTGTGTCTTGTGCTCTTCAGAGCTTCTGGCCACTCTTCACACTAATAAGCCAGGTACAAAGAGTCTGGAATTGGTGATATCAAAGAGGCTGAGGGTGCCACAAATAGTCCTAGGATAAATGTTAGGAGAGAACTTTGATGAGAGGAGTCACTGCAGGTTTCAGACAATCATTCAAGGGCTGGGCTGTGGCTACTGTTAATGTGCAGGAACACATGGGAGCAAGTGAAATCAGTTTCCTATGGCTAACTCCTACAAATCATAGTCGTATCTTTTCAGAATTCAGGTGCCCTTTGTGGTAGGCTGGTAGGAAACAGCCAGGTTAGGAGGCTGGAAAGACATTATTCCCTGCACCATTAACTTAATGGTCAGCAAAAATGAGCCACTAGGGGGATGAATATTAATAAATTAATCTAGTAAAGAATAGTAGCAATTTGCTTAAGATCAAGGAGAAAACTTGGGGGAAGCTGTAATTTGCTGACTCAAAAAATTTTCTGTTGCTATGCAGTTGCTGGCACTCCCACACAGCTGGCAGACAGCAGAAAAATATTTAATTTTTTTTTTAAAAATATTTGCTTTCTTTTTGATCCTCAGGTTAAAAATTATTAGAAGATTTAATAAAGTCTTGTCTTTGTGGAAGAGTTACAAGAGGAGAAATTGCTGTTGTTTTGCTTGTGCTACTTCTTACTTACGGCTGTATGTAAAGGAAGGAGGTGTTACTTTATATTCCCTGGATATTTGGGTTTAAAATATGCAAACACTTAGGGGTTTTTTTTTAATCAAATGGCAGAAAATGACATTACTTTTTCCCCTACATCTTGTCTGCAAAAATGTAGAATTTGTCAATAACAAGGATACTATCTACTTCATAATGCAGTATTTACAGACGTGTTACCAAGATGAATACAAGCTCTCTGGGAAGAGTCAGTAGAAGATGGGAGGAATAAGGTAGGAATAAGTGGTTCTCAGTCACCAGAGTAATTGGACTGGTTGGTGCATTCAGCCCATAAATTGTACACTGGAAAGGACCTTGTTGATGAAGTGAGAAAGCGTGCTGATGATAGTAACTTGCTCATAGTAGTAAGGTTGAAGTGGACCATGAAGAACTGGAGGACTGACTGACATGGCTGAGTAGTGGAAAGGCAGGTAAAATTCAGTGTGGATAAAGTGGTCTACATAGGGGAAAAATAATGGTGAGTTTTGAGCTGTTGCCATGTGTGAGTCAGTTACCAGGTAATGATAAACAGCAGTGTAAAACCAGAGCTCACTACTCTGCACTGATCAGAAAAGCAAATCAAATACTAGGAAATATTAATAAAGGAATAGAGAATTAAAGAGATGGCATCCTTTTTGCCACTTTGTATGTTCATGGCTCACCAGCATCTTGCATCATGTGCAGTTCAGGTCCCTCAGCTCAGAAACAATATAACAGGATGAGAAAATGTTGGGAAAAGCAGCATTTTTAAGAGATATGGAACGGCTTATGTCCACAGGAAACAGGGATTTTTTTGTCCTGAGAAGAAGACACATTGGAAGATATTCTTGAGATCTTCAATGTGGTGAGTGGGGAGAGAGTACACAGGTTTAATTGTTCACTGTCTCTGCCAACATGAGTCTTAGAGGAGGCATCAAGTAAATTGTAAGCAAACAGAAGTGGGTCTTCTAAAAACACTGTGCCAAAGAATATTGCATTTATTGAAGTTTTCCATTTATTATTTATAAGTATTTCCATTTATTATTATTCCATTTTAAGGTTATTTCATAACCTTATGTAAAGGTTCAAAAAATAGTTTTCCCCTTGTAATTGTATGTGTGATGTAATGGGTAGGTGCACTTTGAAATATTAGTGTCTTCTCTACTCTTTTGCATTTTTGTGTATCCCTGTATTTCCCAGAGTGCCTAACTATCACCAGCCTATAAGAAAAAATGAGATACAGTCATTTAGCACAATTCAACGGCCTTCCTAGATATCTAAAATTATTGAAACCTATTTTTTTTATGTGTGGAGAAGTGTTTTTGGGTTTTCTTATTCAAGTGTCTGAGCTTTCTCAATTACTTAATAGGATACAGTACCTTTACTTGGATTTTAAAAAGGAGACTAGATTTAGTTTGTAATAAATGTCTCCACCATTCCCTTTGGCCCTAGAAAATAACACACTTGACATGTTTGAGAACTTCAATTGTGCACATAGGAGAAATACTCTAAATTGTAGAGGTGTGGGTTAGTTGGCCGTCCTGGATTCTCACTAAGGCATTGTGCCTCTTTAGGCATACATGTTATCAGTAAAGAAGGCAAAATTGTCCTTTATACCTGAAACGTGGTAGGTTCTTTCCCATAGCCAGCTTCTGAAATGGTCCTTCTTTAAAGTTTGGTGTAATACTGCAGTTGTTCATGCAAAGAAACCAGAGGAATAATGACAATACCAACTGCTTTTATCTGCACCTTCCTGCGTCAGGTAGGCTCAGTTTCCTTCTTCCCAGAGTCACTCAGCTCATAGCAGCAAACATTATATTCATGTTCTAAGTGCATGCACTCACACATCTTTTGTGCAAGTCCCACGTGCTTTATGCCGTCATCCCTCTCCTCCCAGTGCCTGCACTGGATCCTGAACCTTCACTTGAGATGTTCACAGTCAGCCTTGGCAGCCTCCCTTGGCAGGGAACCATGGGCTGGCCTCTGCTGCTTGGGCTGTCACATCCTTGCTCCTTGTACTATATCTGTTCTGGGGATTTCCGTTTCCAGGACCAGCTGGAGAGCTTGGGTGTGCATGCATGAGCCTCCCCTGCTCACTGAACCCTGACAAGGGATGGGTGGTTTTACCTATCAGTTCTCCTCACAGCACTAGGAGGCCTTAATTAGTTTCTGCTGTGATGGATGCTTTCTCTTTTAGGAGAACTGTGGTGATGTCTGTGAAAAGGGCCAGTTCCCCTTTTGGTTGTGCAGTGGCTGGTGTGATACTTGTGTGTGATGGACTGGTGTTTAACACTTTGCTTCTGTAATGAGAGACAGATCTGAGGATGGTCTTGAACACAGTTGCAGAGAAAGCACAGATATCAAAGTTTAATGGGAACCCAGGTTTCCTGATGGTAACTTGTTGTGCTAACAGCAGATTCATTTGTTTCCTAATTAATCAGAAGGAGTGTTCTTTTTATTTCAGCCATCTGGTGGAGAGCATGTTGTTTAGCTTCTTGCTACTGCAAATTGGAGCTACACAGGAAAAAGGATGTTTCAACTTCTGTTTTTGGCTTGTTTTTCAAGGTTGAGTCAGTATAGTGCACGTTAAAACATACTGTAATCAGTTGCAAAGTTCATTTCTCAAGGACTGCAAAAATTTAACTAAAATTGTCCTTCCTGAAAAGACAGGGTGGTGATATTGATGATTAATTGCCTTTATTACTTGTTTTATTCCACACAATCAGTTGTTCAGACAAAAGCAAAATTTCCTTAGTGAGCTGCAGGACTATTCTAGGATACCCAATTTGTTACTATTTCATAGAGAACATTCAATGTCGCTTTTACATTTCTTCTTTGGATTAATGTCAAAAGCATATTGCCTGTCAAACAATTTGTCGTTGAGTGTGCCATTAGCTTACTAACTCCTCACAAGGATTTTAAAACATTGCATTTTTTTTCCCTCCAGAAGTCCCCTTAGCGCAGCCTTTCTTTGGAAGCTATATTGTTCTTGTGGAATATTTTCTGAGGAGCAGTCTGTCCCTATGTGATGTTTACTGTATTTTTGCCTTGCAGCCAGCAGATTTTAGTACAAACTTGCCTGGGGGTGGCCTTGTCCTATTTTCCTCTTAGATGGTTCTGGCATTTATAGAGCTTGGGAGATCGTGCTTCTGAATTTTCCAGTCTGAAGAGCCCGAGCCAAAACAGCAGGGGAGATAGCAAACCTGTACGTTGTTTGGCTCACGGCAGCTGGGCCTGTTTTTCCTTTGACCTGAAGCAATGGCAGCTTTTCTTGGGTTTTGTGTGGAGGAGGGGGAAGTGAGGAAGAGGAAAGCTATGTGAGTAAAACTGCTTTATCTCTGTGATTGGAAAAAGCAAGGCTTACCTCTGCCTCAACAATGCCTCTTTTTGCACCCCTAGCAAAGGTAACTCTGAACTGCTTTCACATGGCACATGGAGATTGTCTTTCTTCAAGTTAGTTTATGAGTATTGATTATTCATAAGAAAAGAGAATGTGTATTGTTTTAATATTGCATTAACATTTTTGAAAAGCAAACTCTTTTTATGTTGCAGTACCATAGCCCTTGCAGAACGGACTTTATGTTAGAGGACTGGCTGCTTGGCAGTTTTTAGAGACATTTCATAGCTTCCCATCAACCTGCATTTTCTCCATTACTTCGTGGTCACTGAAATAAAATAGTCTTGCCAGAGTCTCCACTGGGGAGCAAATTGTGATGAATGATTGTGGGAATGTATGAAATACCCTGCAGATGGGTGGCTCAGAGGACATAACTACTCTTTGGGTTTGGCCTTGTGCTTGAAGAGCCCTTCTTGTCTTTAAACACTGTCTCTGAAGTCATACCCACTAAATGAGATTTCCTGTGGAAATAAATTTCAATGTTGCTGCCTTTGAGGTGTTGCAGTTTTGTGTTTTTCAGTAGATGTTTCAGTTAAGTTTTGCATTTACATAACAGAAACATTTAGTTGTGCCACAAGAGTGAATTTATTTCTAGAAGAATGGATTTGCATGTGGTTATTGGAATCCTGAACTTTTGAATTTCAGGAGACTTGAGAGTTCCCTAAAAAGTTTGTGAGAACAACGGAGAGATGAGGCTTAGTACATACTTGAAGTGGAACACAAAAGAAATCAGCCTGCATGTGCCAAGAATTTCCAAGGAACTTCTAGTGATTAAACCAAATTAAAAAACATCATATTTCCAAGGAGTGATAAGATTCCTGTTTGGATGTCTGCATTGGTGTGGGACAAATGGGTGATGGATCCTGAGCCTCCCCAAACCGAAAATAAAGGGGAAGAAAAATTTTAATCTTTGTCCAGGTTTCAGTGTTTTCTCCCTTTATGTTGCTCCATAGTTTTTCCTTACTGATATGTGTGGATCTCCACAATACTTGTTGAGAAGCTCAAGAGAAACTCTTGTTTCTGCTGTAGTTCTGGCAAGAGATGACAGTGCAGAAGCTGCATGGCTGCTCTTCCTGTGAGGAAGCTGTTGACTGGCTTCACAGTGCAAATTTTTTCCAGAATAAGAATTTTCTTAATTGGCAGCTTTGATGAATTTCCCTCCTCCCCTCTTGTCCCCATTTGCAACTTTCTGAGTTGGTCAGTCTTATGTGCAAATCATGTTTCATCCTGAAGGGAAGATTATTGCGACCTGTAGGTGGATGCAAGGAGGACATTAGGGCAGGTGCATGTTACCCTAAAGGTTTCTTGTTGGAATAAGGAGAGTTAGCAGAAAGTTGGTGCTGTAGAACCAGCCTCTCCAGTCTCTCTTGGCTCAACAGTGTGAATGCCTCAGGCTGTTGGAGTGGGCCAGGAAGGAGCTGAGCCTTTCAGAAAATATGCTGGCTTCAATATCATTAGGTGTGTTATGTAGGCAAGTAGTCCAGATTTGCCTAGCTGGTCTATATTTATTTTCCTCTCTTCTTTCCATTCAGCAAGTCCATGTTGCAGTAGGAGGCTCTCTTTCCTTGGTAGTCTAATTTGTTACCAACATCCTCACCTTTGCAAGTTTCACTCTTTGTGCATAAGGAAGCAGTTTGAATTAGATACATTAAAAAAAAATCATAATCCATTCTAAGGTGATAATTTACCTCATTTTCCTTTAATAATAACCTTTTTTCAGTAGTGGTTTTCTTTGTTTAACATGAACATTTTCTGCTTTTTGATGTGTTTTTTTCTACAAATCTTAGTGGGCTGTAGTGAATCCTTGTTTCAAGTATTCCCTCTTTTTCAATGATTGTCCAAATTCTGAAGGCAAAACACAAAGGTCAGTGTTCTCTCTTGGATTGCTCCTCATCTCACTTTTGTCACTAAATGTAATAATTCCTATAATTTGTCTTCTCATATTTAATATTTCTCCTGTTGCCCTTAGGAGTAGATTTCCTTTCCATGTTAATCTTACTCAGGGAGGCTGGATTAACGATTTACTAATTTCTTTCTTCTTTTAATGTTCTCAAGAATGTCCTCCTTAATATTAGGTAACAGATCTGGTGGATTTTTTGCTGGTATTAATTGCTGTGTGAGGAAGTGCCCTTGAAAGTCAGTTATGTAAATGAGCAGCCTTGAGCTGGCCATAAGAATGATGTTGGCTTGAGTTTTAATTTAATAATTGAGGAATTGGAACATAAAATGGTTCTTTAAATCTAAAATAGGATAGAGTAATATTCTTTATTAGACAAATTCTAATTGCATGGACTGTATCAGCAGTTTAACGTTTAGTTTCGGTGATCACTTTGCATGCAGGTGAGCACTTTAGATGGTCATTGTTGGATGGTTGCAATTAGGAAAAATTCTTGTATTCAGTTGCCTTAGCTATTTTTAGTTGAGTCTTCTGAAAGAAATAACTGGTTGTTGTGGCTTTAAAAAAACAGACTGAGTCTTTCTTGAAATATATTCTTATCATCTGCTTCTTTTTTTCCTTTATTAAGTTAGCGATCGTAAAAGTCGCTGTAAAAGTTTCTTGTATTTTTCCTGGAGATGTGTCATACTTGAATCCTTTGGCTTATTAAAAAGTCCCTGAGTTCTGGACAGTGGAAGGCACATACCTCATGTCTGTTTGAGTAAAGGTCATAATTTATTGTTATGCACAATATATGCAAAAACCAGTGGATGTGAAGTTATTTGCAAATACAGGCTTGGCAAACCTCCTCTGGAATTCGGAAAGGGTTTTCCAGCTCGACTTAGTCATTTTTTCCCAAATGTCTTGGCATAACTGATCACTCAGGAGTGACATATGGTAGAAACATGCTCTAAGGGACAAGTCTCCCGGATGGCGCACAGCACCACACAAGATAGACAGATGGTGGCTTATTCAACCTTGGAAAAAGTTTAATCCTACATATTGGCACGTCGGCCTGGGTACTGAGAGAGAGGCACACACATGCCTGTGAAATCTGAGGCAAAGCTTTTGTGAGTTTGCTTGCTGTCACTGAAAGAACTGGAAAGACTGAGCTGATACTATACCCAACGAGTATCTGCAAAATTATGGGCTCAATGTGCTCTCCAGAAAAAGTGATGTTCCTTAGGAAAGTGGAAACTCCAGAGGCAGCAGGACAATGCAGAGAATAAAATTTGGTGAACTTCTCACAGCTGTTTCCAGACTAAAACACGCTTATTCAACAAAGCTGCTGAGTACTTAATTTATTCCCCAATAGCTGTTGATTAATTGAAGTGTCTAATAAGAGAAAAGGATATTTTATGTTTTTCATAGCTTTAGTTCTGTTTCAAGAGTTGCTACTGGCTTTATGACTTGTGTTAGCACTACACATCAGAGAAACTGTAGCCTTTCTCTTCTGTAGGTTCTAAAACAAAGTTATAAATTCCCTGATGGTAATTTTAAATTTACAGCAGAATATGCAAAGAATTGCAAGTTGTTTTGTTGGGTTTTTTTTGGGTTTTTTTTTGGTTTTTTTTAAATACGGAGAGGAAATCACACCTTTCACTCTAATATCTTCATGTTTAAGACAGTGAAGAGAGAGAGACAGAATATTTAACATAGAAAAATAAATCTGCTTTGGCTTCTTTCTGGAAACCAAGTAGTGATTGTTTGATTGATTGATTGATTGAACTTCTGGAGTCAAGGCCATTATCTGTAAGGATTTTGAAAACACTGACCCATTGAAAAGATAAAGAATTGTCTACCAAACCTTTTCCCCCACTTTCTTTTTCTTGTAGATCACACTCAGTATTCACAACTAGAAGCAAGACTCTCCTGACTCTCTGGACTTCAAGGATATCGTTATGTTGTATTGGATGAGTTTAAACTAGACAAGACTTCTTTCTTAAACGCTTCAAGAAAGGTAAATGTAATTCAAACAAATCTTTTTCCAGTAAAGGAATTGTTAGGTCAAATTAATCCCATTCTAGTAACATTTCAACCATACTACACCAGAGAATCATCATCTTTTGGATACTTTGTGTAGTTACATACCCATATATATATTTCTATAGCTAAACCTTCTTGGTAATTTTTAGATGTTAAAAGATTTTGATTTGTCAGCCCTTGTATATTTTGTGGAAATGTACTGGTTTCAAGCAATTTCTAACCTGAAAGAGGTGGCGAAGGAAGAGGAAAGAGAAGAGAGATGCCTGCAGTAGCCAGCCTGTTTGTAATTACTTGTATGGATGGGGAAGGCCCAGTTAATGTTTCTGTTCTGCCTAATGAGTAAAATTACTTGAAAATGAGATCCTAGCTAGTGAACTATATAGTCAAATGACTGAAGCAGTACTGATTGACACATACACTTAAAATACGGTGTGGTTTGGGAGACCCAGAGGGAGCTGCAAAGAGAGAGACTAATTCAATAACCTGTTGTTTAGGATATGTATTGAAGAAGTAAGAGATGTCAAATCCTTACATTCAGCTGAGGGTGCTCTTGTGTAATACCAATATCTGCTAACTTTTGGCCTAGTATAAGCAAAGACTTGTTCTTCCTGTGGATATGAGTACCCATCAGGTATTTCTTTTCATCACCCTTTTCTTTCTTTTGCTGTGTGTCATTGTGAGAAATGCTGACCATAGGCAGCCAAGCCTGAGGGACCACAGAAATTGTTGCAGAACTACTGAGCCCTTTTTACTTTATCTTTTCCTATGTACTATAACTAATTACTATAGGTCTTAGTAAATAAAAATTTTAATAAGTCTATTTGGTGCCCAAGTGTAGTCAGAAAAATGTGACAGACATCAGTTTACTTTCTGTCTAGACCCTGCAAGAGTTTCTCACACATTTCACAGAAGCAGTGAGTATTTTGTGGCCCATCCAGCCCTCTGTGACAGTCCTGCCTCAGTGTCAGGAAGCATGCCTGTGGGCCTTACAAACATCATGTATTTGTGAGAGACAGAGCTGCAGTCTGATGAGATGATTAAAATTCTGCAGATCCACAGCTGACACCTTTTTGACCCAGATCTGAAGTTCAGACTTGGAAATACTTCAGTCCCTTGGAATTTTAGGTCATGCTTCATAGAATTGCTGTTTTCATAATTTATAGGCTAAGCGTGATGGTATCATTGTTGAGTTGCTGAGCGAATTTGTGTGTGTGAAGCAGCCATCTGCTGTCAGGGCTGAGTCTTGTATCTCCCTGGCCACTGACAGGGGAGGTCATTATACCATGTCAGATGGGAATGGTTTAAGGTAACAACATGGCTGTGTCCAAAACAAGTCACTTCTGCTTACTGGTAGTAATGACATTTGGAGGACTGAGGCAGAGGACGGGGAGTTTTAATAGAGGAATGGAGACTGTGAAGACAGAGATGTGAAGGGTTTGCATGTTTGAGAGGAACAAAGGCTGGCTTTTGTTAGCAGGGTTTTGAGTTATTTATGGAACCAGATGAGGAATAGAGAAACTGTCTGCACAGGAAAAAAGCAGACTTCAAGATCTGGAAGAGAAGCTGCATTGAGTTGTTAGGCCACTGACCTAAGAGCAGTAAGGAAGCAGATACAAATGCATGTGGTCTCATTTTATTTTGTCTAGACTTGCATACCTTGTACACTTCCCAAGTGGAGAGTGATTCGGTATTTTGGAACTCGTACAAAGCTTCTGCATGTTTTGCTTCATCCAGAGAATGTCCTGGAAACGCAACATACCCTCAAGGTTAGATCCTTGTGTTAAACTTGCTGTAACATTTGGGCAGGATGTGGGTTAGCACTAATGATGGGATCCTGTGCCATCTTGCTCTGCCAGGTCCTGTTTCTTTGGAGATGCAGTAATCAATACCAAAGAAAAGTAATGCAGAAACTAAGAAAATTATTTAGCAGGAAATAACTGATTCAAACCATTGGAGATCAAAGATGGTTGAGAAAAGCCAGACACAACTGTATGTGCAGCAGTGGGGATTTTACCATACTGGTTCCTGCAAATTGCTGCCAGGCTGTTGAGAGCTGAAGGTAAAGTTGAGCTGAAACATTAAAAATTAGGACTAAGACATCTTGCAGCACACCTCATGGAATACATTTAGGCTTTATTAGCTGCAGCTGATTCAAAAATGTACTCTCAACAGGTGTAGCCAAACAAGAGGAAGAAACAATTTAAAAATCCTCATTTATGCATTAATCCAGTGGTAAGAAAATGTGAAGTTGTAATTGTCTTCTATACTTCGCTCCTCCTTGTTGGGAGAATTTTTTTTAGATCTTCATTTCTAATTTAGTACTTAGTCTCCTTTTTCCTCCCCCTCCAAAAATCTCCTCACACCCTGATGGTTTAAAAATGATGCCATGCAGAATTGATGTAACTATGTGTAGGTTGTGATGTGCATTGGAGGTGTGATGTACCTCTCTTAAAATCTTAAAAGCAGGTAAAGCTGAAAATGGCTACATTCACTTTTATGCTGTCTATCCCTTTTGTTCTCTCTCCCTCCCCCTTCTGCTTGTGCTCACTTGCTCTCTCTTTAGTATAACACAGTTGAACAGCAGTGAAGTGTAAAATGTGCTTTTGCCAAGGTCAGTTTCTTGTGATTACTCGCCTGTGGCAACTTATGCCAGTTGCAACAGACTGAGTCTCAGCAGTCCACAAAGTCACACTGGTGCTTATGCAGAGGACACCCAGTGTAGGTTACAGTAACCAGAGTCTGGAATGGCTCACAATGCTGCTGAATTTTAGCTGCTTTATTTAACTCTTCCGATCTGGCTTGTGCTTCCTTCAGTGCTTTGGAGTCTGTGCCATGAAACACTGGGTTGTCCTGGTTCTCTGGAGACCCTTGAGGAGCATTTTGGGTAGATGAAATTCTTGTTGTTAGAGGTTGTTTCTTTTCTTATAGTGGATGGCTCAAATTTCAGAATTTCTCCTAAATGAAGAGAAGATAAAGCATCATGAACGCATGCATCTTCTACATTTTACCCATATTTTTTGGTATTGGCTTGCTTTTGGGTAAAGTTGTATCAAATACTGCCCCATTGACATTGACACAAGAGAAACTGTTTATCTGCATAGCAAGAAATACTATGGAAATTTTTAAGAGCTAGTTTTAAGCAAGAATTTAAAAGATGAGGAGACAATCTTAAATGTTGTGCATGCTCATAAGCATAGAATAATTTTTTTTAGAAGATAAAAATAATTTTCACTCTTGAGATAGGAGAATGAATGTGAGATTCCAGAACATTCACTTTAATAGATAAGATTTGTTGGATCCCATTTTGTTGTATACACTGGATTAGCTACCACCATGTGGAAATAAAGTTAAGGGACCTTTACTTTCATTCTCCTTCTCACATATGAGCAAACATATCCCTTCATGGAAAAATGTTGTATATAGAACAGAAAAGCTTGCACTTCCTGTATTGTTTATTTGTACTATCAGCAATATACAGGATTTTGTTTTCCTTCTGGAGATATTTACTTTTTGGAAGAAGTATTTATCTCCTGAGCTGTGTGATAGTGACTTTGGGGTTGCTTGTCTGTCAGTACTGACTAGTAGTGAGGCAGTAAATAATCTTGATGATCAACTGAAGGGCAAGACCTGAACTTTGGCAACCTGGATGAAGTTCAGAATTTCATAGCTTAAATTTTTTTATGC
The DNA here is from genome assembly GCF_023055355.1 of Agelaius tricolor. Classification (NCBI taxonomy): domain Eukaryota; kingdom Metazoa; phylum Chordata; class Aves; order Passeriformes; family Icteridae; genus Agelaius; species Agelaius tricolor. The sequence continues at coordinate 42,346,571 of NW_027269262.1, read as the reverse complement.
ATTTGATTAATTTTGAAAATATATTTTGCTATATTCACTCTCATGTTTGCTTTGGAATGATTCCTGAGCCACAAGTAAAATAATGGCTCAGCAATTCAGTCTTGTCCTGTAAACACCCTTGCATAAAGCACACAGGAATATTCTTGTTGTGCTCAGTGAAACTCCCCACAAAACAAGGTGAAGTGCTTAATCCTGTATTTTCAGCTTAATTTTGCTTTCAGGCTTAGAAGGAGTGGTTTTCATCAAGGAATGTGTTGTTGCTTTTTTGCCTACACGGAGGACAGTTAAATTAGTGTTTTGTTTCAAGACTGACATCTGCTTTTATGGTTTTCATAATTTATATAATTCCATGGGTAATCCAGCCCCTTCCCTTTGCTTTTAATAACATTTGTATTGGCCCAGCTCTTATGGAAGAATATGCTTTAAGAGCTGTGTTCAAGACTTTGTGAAGATTGATCTGTCTACTCCCCTTTAAGCTGGAAATTCACGGTAGAAATGAGCAGCGTTTTTTGTGTGTGTGTGATGGGGTACAGAGGCCTGTAGTACTTGCAGTGATTAGTGTTGTCTTCTAATTGTTAGAGCAACAGTGGAAATTAGTGTTCCCCATAGGAGGAAATGGCTGTAACTAGAAGAAGCTGGTCTTCAGTCAGCTGAAAAATGAGCAAGTGGGTGTTCTTGGGTGAGGTAATACCCACCCAAAAAGTGCCATTGTCTGTGCTTACCAGAACCTGCCACATTAATTTCCTTCTATCTTAAGGAACTTGTGGATAGGAAAGAACTCTTCAGGCACCAAAGTTTTTTTTGGAACATTTCCAATGACGTAGGTCCCTGCAGTGGGCTGCTGCTGCATGCTCCGAGGATTTCCTCATCAGTATGTTCAGCACGAGCAGGCAGTTGACAATTGAGATGGAAGGAATCTTCACAAACCCCTGAACCCATTCAAATCTCCTTGCTGAGCTCCTAACTGATTTTTAAAAATTCATTAGAACTTCACTATTTCTCACATTCTCACCTCCTGGATTCTGGGTGATAACAGAAATGCATTGCTGCACACATTGAGGGTACATGTTGGGGGTGGGGGTTTGGACAAGTGACATTCTGAATTCCTTGAGATCTTGAAAGATTTGCAACCTAATTTTTCTTTTAACTCATGAGTAGAGATTTGAAAGCTTGTTAAGGGATTTGTTCATACACTTCCTACTAGTTTTAAAGGGAGTTCTTCAAGTCAGTGTCCTTGTAAGTTTAAAAACATTTACTGAGCTAAGACAGATGTGCTGGAAATAAACATTTAACATATGGATAGAATCTTACTTTTATAATGCTCTTGCATCTTGTGAGTGCCACAAGAGTTTTCCCTTCCTGAAGGCAATCACTAAACTCCTGTAGAAGTAGAGGAGTGCCTACCAACTCATTGCTTTATTAATTTTATTAGAAACAAACTGGGGAAATGAGCAGTGATTTTGTGTTGTGCAGCAAAACATTTCTAACATTTCTCTCTCTTTTTTTTTTTTTTAACTCAGTATTTCTCCTTCTTTTCTTGGCAACAGTAGCAGTATCTCATATCATAAATGTTCTGTTCACATTCCAGCGAGTATTTGAGGATTAGGAGCCAGGTAAAGAGAAGTCAATAAATTTAGATAGAGGAAAGATTATCAAGTTCCTTATAAAAGATGTTTATTCCAAATAAAGGTCTGTGTTAATCTGAGGGAGCAGTAACTCTGTAGCAGTTATCACACATATGTCCTTGGAAGATGAAGGAGAGATCAGTTGATAAATCATGGGGGTTTCATAATTTCCCCTTTTAATGGAAAGTTTTAATAAATGTCAGTTTTAAATTTCAGTTATGATAAGGCAGCATGATTCTTATAGTTTCTTTCATCAGATGGGCAAAATTCAGTGATTAGAATGTAGGATTAGGAGGCAGGGTCTCTGACAGTTTTTTACTTATGGCTTTGACACCTGAATCACTGCATGGACTAGGACAGTCTATAACATGACTTTAGCATCCCCAGGGGAAATACTGACTATAATTTCCTGCCTCACGGGTGCATATGAAGATTAACCTCATGGAATGAGTAAAGTATTTATTAATAGATGATAGTTATTGATATGTCACCTACTTGTTCATAGCAGTGACATTGCTAATATATTACTCCTGAGGGGAATGTAAATGAGCACATAAGCCAAAAGACATTCATTCAAGTAATTTTCATCATCCTATTGAAAAGCATGTGAATTCAGTAGTGGCTATGTTAGTACTTACTGTTTGGATGATTTAAAAATACTTAAAAAAATGCCATGAAATACAAAGGGAGAACTCAAGGTCGTGCTCACTTATTCTGTCTTCACATCACAGTGACTGGAGTGCCTTTGATAATCTTCCTTTAAAGGCCTGCTAGCTGACAGGACAGGGAAAGCAGCATACATTTATATGCAGCTACATTTTAGAAGTTTAGTCTTGTTGCATGTTTTCTGCTGTACAGGTATGATGTATGATTACATTGTGAAATGTCCGATAGCAGCGTGGCTTTTTAATTTTTTATTTCTCACATTTTTCATGGCTGAGGTTAAAGATAAATAAAATACTTTGCCAGTCTGTTTCCAGTGTCAGAGCTGTTGTTTGGACTGCCATGAGCATGTGGGAAAATGAATATTACTTTATATTTCTTTCAGTGGTCAGCTTGAAGGATGTGAGTGAACAGCAAGGTCATACTAGGTTTTGAATGAGGCTTTTTATGGATCCTTTTACTGTATTATTACCTCCTTAATGAAAAAGGCTCCCTGGTCTCTTTTTTTTTTTTTTTGTTGTTTCTTTATTGATCTAGAATTCTATATATATATTCTACTATACTTTAAATATTAAAAATATTCTTGTAATAAATGTCCTTTGGGCTTAAAATGGAATTACTGCACAAAGCCTCTGTTTTGGGTGTGGGCTGAAAGACATGAGATAAATATGTAGTGCAGAGGAGAGGGAATGCCCTTGAAAACCCAATTTGCTACAAAAGCTGTGGCCCAGAGGTAATTTTGACATAGTGCTTAGTGTCTGATCTGTTGTCTGAAAGTAGTGGTGGTGCTCCTTGTTCCTTTTGGTTCCTCTGCCATCATCTCATTGGACTCATCTCCTTTTTTTAGTGTTATAGTCTAGTTTGCCTAAATATTACATTTGAAAAAAAAGAAGGCGAATTAAGTGAATCTCATCTGCTTTGATAAACTTGATGCTGGCAATGGCCGAGTTGAGCCATAATTGGTGTTCTGTTGTGGTTTCAGTCAGAGAGGTCCCATTCCCTCTGCCCCAGTGGTGGACACAGAGCTTGTGCCCTGCAGCTGTGTAGAAGACAGCTCAGGAATGTGGCCCAGCACACTCAGTGTCCTCTGCAAGATTTCACTGCCTGCAGGAGCTGCTGAAGGTTACTGGTCGTGGCTTCAAACCCTTGTGGTGAACACACATAACAGAAATGTTCAGAATGAAAAGACTCACTGAATTTAATGTTATGTTTTTGTAATGAGAGTTTGAGTTTCTGTCTGATGTTACTGATGGAGCTTTTTCTCTCTCAAGAATTAAACCCAAATCAATGACTTATGAATCATACTTTGTGTCCCACTTACAGACTAGCTTTGACTCATCAGTGATTTTTCTTCTGGCATGATTTGGGGGGAATGCCATTTATTTTTTTCATATGTAGTTTTTAATAATTATTGACTGTGGGATAAAGATAGAGATGAAGGCAGTCCAGCTAAACACCTGATTTTATTTAGGTCTGTGCTTCTAAAGAGTCAAATCATACAGTAAAGTATTGTATGATTGCTCAAGAGAGATGGGGGACATGGTTTTCTGATCCTTCAGTGATAATATCAAAGAAGGGCAGTAATAAGTGAGGACTAAGAGCTCATTATTATGCTCATAATTTATTTGGCTTAATATTTTTCAGCTGTATTAGAAATTAAAAAAAAAAAAAGGCAATCTCATGTCTGGAAAGTATCTCCTGCAAATAAAGCCCAGAACACAGAGCTTCTGATTTCTAGATTTTCTTTAAGCTACTGATGATCTCATGATAATATGCATTTGTACACAAATTACACTGGTCATGTAACTTCTGCCATTCTTAACAGTACTTCTTTTATTGAATAATGTCATTTTAAGTGTTACATTCATCTTGTAATGCACAATACTTTCAGTGCTTGTTTTGTAGGAACTTGAAAAGCAAAACTCAACTTCTGTAGTGCTTTCCAAGTTTAAAAATTTATAATGATCTAGAATTAACACATTGAAACACTATAAGAATATTCTCTCTTATTAAGAGCAACCATATAGTTTTTTCTATATTAAACTGTTTATACTTGCTTTTTCCCTATAACCAGCATCTAACTACTCTTAATGTCTTTTGTAGAAGCTATAAAAGCTTTCAGTTAAGATTCTCAAAGCCTTTTGGTTTCATTTGCATGCATTTGTAAGCCTCAGTGGCTGGATTCTTACATACAAACAGTAAATTGTTTAATCCGTTCAATATTCTCTAATCTCTCCTCCTCACTATACATTAATTGTCAGAACTTGACTCGGGGGATTTGTTTCATGCAGGAAACCAAAATTATCTGGAAGATGCAGCTATACAAGGAATTCCCTTAAGAAATTACTAAGTATGTATTTTTCTGCTGTATATGAAGATTCAAAATCCCTATATTTACTGCATGCCCAATCAGTAGGTGCTTTATCCGTTAACTGAAGTGGAATTCTGAACTGAAATATCTTTAATTGATGATTTAAAAGTTGTTGGAGCAACTAGAGAAGACAGAAATGTGACAGATGTGTAAGATATCCACATGCACAGGCTGTGTATATATCATAGATAAGAAGCACATATTCCCTCTGCAGGTATGTGAGAATCCAGACTCTTCTCCTGCATCCTGTTGGCACACGGTCATTGATCTATGGGGAATGAAATCCATGTGGCTAAATCAGACTTCTTAAATTATTGGCATTAGTTTGAGCCAAGTATTTCTTTTGCATTACACAACGAATGGGAAAACTTTGGTGCCAAGGAAAGAACAGAACTGACTGGTAAATGTGACAGTAATATTTATTATGGGGCTTTTCACTGTAATCTTATCTGACATGACCAGCTCTTAATTGGAGGTAACTTTTTCCTCCTTTCAAACTGACCAAGCAGCCACCCTTAATACAATAAGTAAAGAAAAACTTGCTCTCAAATTCCCCATTTCTTTTCTCTGCTGGAGGCATCCAGTTTTGTTGATAATGATCTAATCTGTTGCATAACCAGAGAATACTGAGCCTGCTGCCATAGCCTGCTTCTTTCTTGGCACTGTTGGAAGGCTTCAAAGAGAGACTGTGTGTGTGAGGCGACTGCTCTACCAGCAAGAGCGAGGGGATCAAAGCCTACGTTTGGAAATGGAAAACAACAGAAAGAGAAGCAGTTACCACACAGTTGCAATCCTGAAACTGAAACCAGTCTCACAGGAATGAACTATTTTGAAGCTGAGGGTAATTTATTGGAAATTGTACAGAGCGGGAAAAGATCATGGATTTTTAAGGAAAATTCATCAGGATTTTATTTTGTAGTTTCTTGAAATTTTGAACAATTTATTATTCAAAAAATGGATGTATTGACAATTATATAAATTGATTTTGCATGATTTTATGCTGCATCACATTTTTTTCTTGGCTCTGCTAATGTCTTCAATGAGGAAGTTCTCAAATGAAATCAGTTGCAAGGATTCCTCCAAGAAAAAATGGCAAAGTTTCTGTCCTGGTTTCAGTTAGGGTAGAGAAATTCTTTGAAGGTTGGAGAGTTGTTTCAAGATTGTATTTAATGATCTTGGGAAAAATACAGTGGCCTGTGGTGTGGGTTTCTTTTTTTGGTTTGTTTTCAATTTAATAATAAATGGAAAGAATTTCTCTCCACATTATCCCCCAATGTTTTGGATGAAAATTCCTGATTGTTCAGGAGTTACCTAATTTATGAACATCTAATTTATTTTTCAGTGATATTAATAAATCAAGTTTATTATTCCTTGTATTTTAAGTACAGGGCCAGATATTATTTTATTTTCACTTGCAATTCTGAATATTTGTCTTTAATTCCATATGAAAATGTTCATATTTGCCTATGCTAATTTAATAAGCCCTTGGAAATGTAAGAATCTGAGCTGTACGTTATTAGAGAAACTTGCTGTGATGTACAAAATATTAAGCAAAAAGAAACCATGAGACTTTCAGAGTGCTGACTTAATGGAGTGTTCTTGGCCATAGTTCATTTGTCCCTATCATTTACTATGGTTTTTATGGTGGGGAAAATGACCGTAATAGGTTTTTTCATGCTCATCACCTCCCTGTAGAAGGGAGGCAAAGGCAAGTTGGAGGTGCAGCGAGCTCGCTCTCCCTGCTGTCCTTGTTACTGTGTTCTCTAGGGTGTGCCAGGTTTTAATGGCAGTGGCTGTGCCTCTCATTCCTGGTGACTGGCATGCATGTGGTGTTTCCTTTGTGCTGTGAATCCTAAGAACCTCCAAGCACAATGTGATCCCTCTGGATAGAGGTACACTTTATCAGGGTGTGATGCTTTAGTGGCTGCTGAAACTGTTTGCACGCATAAACTTTGAAATATCATTCAACTAGAATTTTGGCCTCCAGTGTTAGAAACATTCCCCTCTTCTTGAAAAGCAGATTCCTTACTATGTATATTTGCAAAAATTTAAGTTCTGATGGTAGCTTGTCCTGATGCTTACAGGAGGCAGCCGTAGTTGTGACAATGACTGCTTCCTTGGACTGCTTTGCTCTCTGTGGTGGTGGGCATTTCTTCAGGGGTTCTTCCTTGTGGGGTGGGAAAGAAGGAGTGGTTGGTCAGATCAGACCCTTTTAGGACCTCAGCTGTATTACAAAAAATATGAGCAATCTGGATCTTTTGAAAGATGTGTGAGATGTATTTAGAAATTATCCTGAGGGTCACAGGGTATCTTCTTTATCCAAAACTACCCCAGACCCTTTCTTGGAAACACCAGTCTTTGAAACTTTTCTTATAAAGTCTGTCTTTTTAACAAGGACTAAACAAGATATTTTCTCTCTTCTTTGTGAAACAACTGAGATGTTCTGTCTGAAATTAAAATACTTTAAAAATTAAGACAAGGCAGAGACTTGACATGAAAAAATACAGGCCAATTTCTAAAGCTTAGCAGTTTTAAGGGATGAACAGTTCTCTGATCCCTAATTGTAATGCTGAGAGTCAGCTGCATTGATCCTTCCTCTTGCTGGAGAAGCAATACCACCAATTTACTAATTGCCCTAATAATATTACCTGGAATATGTTTTAAATACCTGTGTAATCTTTTGTTATATTTTTTTCTGTCATTCCTTACTAGTAAAATAGATCAGCAGCAGAGAAATTGTATATGCTTAGAGGATCCTCCTCTTGTCCTCTTTTTTTGGGTCATTGAAATCTCTCGCTTTTCAGAGGCTTTTGTACTTTGTTTTTATGTTGAGGGTATTTTTGACAAGGAGTCAATGCTCAGATTGCAGTTTTAGTTACTATGGAGAAGCTTTCCCACAGAAAAGCTTATGCTCTATTTTCTGAACACTGAATTTGACCAACTTCCTCTTAACTTGCAGTTCTGAAGTTCATTTTGTACCAGTTTTCTTTAGACTGAAAATTCTTTTGGCTCAGGCATGCTTCCTCTTAGCCTTTGCAATCTGTAGTGTCCTAATGGAAAAAGAAAAAGATGAGGACTGTGACAAAAGAGGAATATATCCTGAAAGCCTGCAATATGAGAAGGGAAATAAATGTAGCTGCAGTCTGATTGTTGGATTCTGTTGAAAGAGAGCTATGGCATGGCTATCTTGGAAGTGAGTTTATTGGAGATTTCTAGTATATACTATATTTCTGATATATGTATGTTAGTTCCTCCACTTGAGGATATGGTTTCCTTACACAAGGTGCAAGGTTGTTGGGGTTTCCTTTTTATGTTGTATGAATTGTTTGAGTTGTTTAAGTTTTTTTCCCTGGGAAAAACTTCCTGGGTCTGGGCTGAATGGCAGCAGCACATGTATTTAGGTACATATGTAGTTGTGAGGTTTTTTTTGGTACTTTCTGAAGTTTTTCTTTGTGTCTGCTATACTGAATACTGTTTGAAGAGGTAGCTACATTAAGGTGTAGTTCAAAGTGGCAGGAAACCATATGAAGCTGGGAATTTAATCCAGAAATAGATTGTGAAAGGTTCTGAAAGCATTTTATTTTCACCTGCTCGGTCAGCATCTGTGCTGAATGAACACTTACTCTTAAGCCCACTGTTCTCAGGCTGGTTAGATTGTGTGATTTTTATTTTTTCTCACCTCCTTCAGCAATAGGAAGGCATTTCTGCAGCCTTTGAAAGGCCCAAAGGTTTGATAGAATTGTGCTGCAATGCAGGCTTTCCTCCTGGTCCTGTGCAGTCACTGTGATGTGAAGGGTAGGAACCTTTTTCTTTTCATCCTTTTATTTCTTTCAAATCACCCATTAAATACCTGAGAAAAAGCAGGCTGTTGGGGCAAAAAAGTTTTCTGCATGATAAGAAAAGTTGGAGAAGAAGAGATTTGGAGAGGGAGCAGCTTTCTGGGTTATGCCTGGAAGATTATTCAGATTTGGGAATGACTTCAGAACACAGGGCTTAACCCCAACATCTTTTCAAATTCCTAACTAAACTAAAGACAGATCAGTTTCTCACCAATTATCTGTAAATGCGGAAGCATTTTAAGCATTTAAGCATTTTCACTGGTTGTTGACAAAGTCTAAGACATAATTAATGCTTTCTGGTCTCATTTTTTTTTAAGGTACTATATGGGATGAGGAAGGAGTGGATCCTCTATAAAGGGTCTTAAGGTTTCAAACATTGGAAGAATAATAATATTATCAGATAACCCATGAGGAAAGAGACACATAAGAACTGCAGATCACACTGCAGCTGATCTTCAGAGATTGGGATTAGAACCAAGGTGGTATTTTCTGTCTCCTCTTTTTCCTATCTGTATACATATTTTTACTCTGGAATTTCAATATTGAAATCCTTAAGTAAAATCTGAAGTTCTTAAACTACAAAGAAATTGTTTCCTGAACAGATGACAGAGTAATCCTGAGGAGTGCTGGGTTTTGCTTCCTCTTCCTCTCTTTTGTGGCTCTGTCTCACTGAGGTTTGCAAGAAAAAGCTCATGAACTCCTGCAATGGATAAAGGCTGATGCTTCTTGTGTATAATCACAAGCAGGCTGACAGAGACACTTTATCAAAGTGACAGTTATTGTGTATAGAAGATTAGTGATAGACAGGAAAGATTTTGTTATGAAGTCTTTCCCAAATCATGAACATTTTCAGTTGCGTGACCTTTTCTAGTTTAATTAGTGTAAATCTTAAAAGTGCAAGGCATCATGATTAGAGAAGACAAATGTTGTTCAGCTGAATTGCAGAGCTTATCCCCTGAATTTGGTATGAGGCATGGTGTTCCTTGCTGGATTGCAAAACTGAAATTGGCTCTTAACAAAGGATCATCTTGAAAAATCAAATCCACATCCATGTTTCTAATACTAGCCATACCTCTTGTGGTTTTGCTACTGCTGTCAGCTTGTATCTTCTTGTGTAAAGGTCTTAGATGCCTCAACACTTCCATTAATGTTTATAAAGAAAGCAGTGATTTAATATGTGTGGCTGAAAAACACATTTCCTGCAGTTGTCCCAGCAAATTGCAGGCTCTCTTGAATTACTCTTGAATTACATTTTCATATGTATTACCTGATCCTCAGGTAATACCTACAAAAATGTGAACTGTTCATTCATATCCACACATTTCTCAGTTTGGTTCTGGGAGAGGAAAAGCAGCAGGGACAAAATACTGAAGATTCATGATGTCATGAAGCTTAACTACCTTACTGTGTTGTGTTGTCATTTAGTAACTTCTGAAAAAGTTTGTGTCGTTTTTGTTCTGTCTTTGGAAATGCAGTTTATTTGCTTGTAAAGCAATGACTCTATAATATTGTGATAACTTGGGGTGTTCCAGACTCCTCCTCTCCAGTCTTCATTGAAAGTGTGTGTTAGGGTACTGCAGCCAGGTTGTCTCTTCTACATAATTTCTGTTTTCTTTCCAAAATTCTGGCCATGACACCGGTTTTGCTGTTTATAGGAAGCATTTGAATATCTACTGTCTTAATTGATGTAAGTTTTAAGTCAAATCTTTATATAAAAGCTTAGAAAATATAGATGAGCACAGTTTCTGCATGTATTATTATTGCTTCTTGAATGTTGTCTTTATAGTTATTATGGAGACACTTCTGATGGAAAAAGTGTTTAGGACTTTATAGCTGATTTAGAATTATGTGCCTGTATTTGTATCATGTTCATTGAATCAGAGGAAGAGGCATCAAAAGCCATTTTAGAAGAAGCTATTGCTGTTTAATACTGGTTTTATATTTATTATGCAAATGACCTCGAATAAACCTTAATTTACTTGCCTCAAGTACTAATAAAATAACATTTTTAGGTAGCATTTTAATTTAGTTGCTCCATTCTGTACTTACAATAGGGTTAGCTGTGGGAATGTGTTTTATAGAGTTTTTTTTTTTAAATGATTTGGCATTGTGTAGTTGAATAAATAATTTGCATTTGAAATGTGAAAAAGTCAGCACCACTTAGACTCCTTCACTCTTGCAAGCTAGTCTGCCTTTTTGTCTAAGCTAATTCAGAAGAACATGTGTTTGCACACATGTGAGGAAAGCCAATATCCAAAACATGACAAAAGAAAGGATTTCTTACGTAAATACCCTGTGTTCCACAGTGAATCAGCAGTGTCCTAGAGCAGTGAGGTTTTTGAGGTTTAACAAGCAAATCTTATGAAGACTTCAGTTAAAAAAAACCCACTTTAAATATGAAAGAATAATAAATCTTCTCCGTTTACCTTTAATTTTGACCTCATTTTACAGCTCCTCACCCATACAGTCAGTACAGTGATTAGACTTGTCCAAGGCCATCCACATGGCCTGAATGTTAGCCATGATGGCATCTCCTCTAGGAATGCTGAGAGGTCTCCCAGATGTAGGTGGGTAGAGGTATTGACATGACTGGACCCTCAGTGCCTACACATGAAAAACAACTTTGTTGTGGCATCTGTGATATTTTAGCAGCACAAACTTTTAGTTACGACAGATGCATATCAGAGACGACCAAAGCTTTCTCGTCTTCCTATACAGCTTGGCACACAGATCAGGGAAGTTCTGCTTTGAACTTCAGTACAAAATGGAAATCCTGTAGCTGGCAACTGCATCCAGACATAGATCTGCACCTAGTGTGCTTTTAGTAGCTTATTATTGTCTCATGAACTAGATGTTTCTTTTACCTGCTTTAGGTTTTATTTTTATTTGGTGATGTGGCTTTGATAAGACATCATGAGTTTGATCTCTTTTCTAAGGAAAATTCACAGGACCTGGTGTTTTGGCTTCAATTTTTTTTTTTTAAACACAGTACTCTTTGTGGCGGAGCACAGCTTGACTGATGACAGCCTAATGATAGAAAAGTTTGCTTTGAAATGGGGTTTGGTTTAGAGCAGGAAGTTCTGATGTGGTCTTGTAAGGGAAACGTGATGAAGGAGCAGGGAATATTTCTGCTGTGTTGTTAGGAGACCTTATGTTTTCCCTAATTTTTCTTGTTTTTATCTGTGTTTTTCTCTGTTTTACTGAAGATGTGCTTCACTTCCTAAGTTCAGAGTGGTGGTTTTGTGTCAAATTCAGTTCAGCACATATTCATTAGCTTTTTTTTTTTGTCATCTGGAAGAAATTGCAGTCTTGCAGAACTAAAAAATGTAATTTGAGATTTTCTGAGCTTGGAACTTTTCCTCATTGTTAATATTTGTTTTAATTTTGGGGCAGCTCATCACTTGCTGCATGGATTGTGTTCTCCTCACCAACAAAAAAGAGATGTCATTGGAGTAGGAAATATCAACATTAATGCCAATTACTGCAAAAATGCTGAGAGTTTTCACTGGAAGAGACACTAAGTCTTGTTAAGCTTCAACGCTTAACAAATGCCTAAGACACAGACCAGGGAAGTGGGGAAAGTTTTTTATACATCTGCAGACTGATGGGCCTTGATTTGTTTCTGAATCATGCAGTTATGGCTGTTGTCTGAAGTTCTTGATTAAATAAAACATAAGTGTCTAGTATAGCAGGATCTAAAGAATCCCAAAGGATTGAATATGGCAGTTGCTCTGTTTTTATGATAATATTACCCTTTGCCCTCTTGTTTATCACCTATGAAATTGATTACATTTTCAGTGATATTAAATTAATATTGCAGGCTTAGACTCTAGATGCAAATTAAACTTTTGATTAAATCTTCATTGATTTCAGGTAATGTATGAATTTCAGTCCAAGTACATGAACGTAATATTTAAAAATGCCATTTCTGTAATGTAGTAGTGAGTACATGGGAAATTTTGCTGCCCTTCTGGTGATTGAAGAAGCAAGGTTTTCTTCCCTTGGTATGCAATAAACCTTGTGAGATGCATTCTACCTGGAGAGCATTATAGCTTAAATAAGGAATAACCGTGGAACTGTAATTAAATACAAATTGCAGTGCTAAAGCACACTCAACAAATTATCACTTGATAGAGTTTTCATGGTTCTGAGGAGGCTCTTTTAGATGAAGGCAAATTTGAATGCTCTTGCTTTAATTCTACACTTCTGCTATAAAAACTCACTCTGTTGCCAACTTTCTAGTTTTTATTTGTGCTTTAGACTTTCTAGCTTTTCAAAGAAAAGGGTTTGATTTTTTTTCCCCCCTTAACTCAAAACTCAGAGAAACTCTTGCTCATGTGTTTTACTGTTTGTTAAGTGAAGCTTTGGTCATCAGGGCATGACTCTGGCTTTATTAAGCTGGAGCTGCTGGGCAATTCTTGGGGACTCACTGGGTTTGCTTGCACTGGGGAAGTGTTCCAGGCTGTGATAGCAGCCTTTGCCATGCACCGACACTGTGTGACACTAACAGTATTTATACAAATGTGACACCAAGGAACAACCTTGGAAGATGAGAACTTGTGTTTTCAGCATAAGGTCTTTGTTCTAAAATTTCTAATTATAATTTTGAGGATTAAGTTAAAGAGAGAAAGATACACTTAAAATACAGGACTTAAAAAAATTTAATACAAGTTTTTGGTTTAGTTTCATTTACCTTTTCAGTTGCTGGCTTATAACCAGTCTTCTTGCTGAAGATGAAATAAGCACATTTAGTGCAAAATGAACATCAAATTTCAAAACACTTAAAAAACCAATTCTGAATAATCAGCGTTTGAAGGTACATTAATATTTTATATTGAACTGTGTATTAATTACCAGAGAGATGTTTTCATTTTCCTTTTCTTTTGGAAAATTAAAGTATTTGTATGAGCTATGGCAGACTGCTACCAAAGATCTTGTCTTCTGAAAAATTCTAGTAAACTGAGATCAGTCTGGCTGAGATTTTTTGGTGAGGGTGCAGCTGCTTGGCAGTTAATGTGACCAAAGGAGATTGGTAGTGATGGTAGGGTGGCTTTCATGTGTGCAGAGGGTTGTTTCTAGTGGTCCTTTTTCCTTTCCATCTTCTTGATGGAATGTGAAATACTAGGTTTGGATTTTATCTTAATACAGCTGAAGTTTGGTCTTGTTAATCATCAGGTCCAAAGTTTGTATCTGGTGGAATTCTCTGGAAAAATGATGCATCCTTCAAAGCTGGTTTTTTTCCCCCTAAAATACCACTCTAATTTAAGGAATTCATGTCAAACTTGTAGAGCAAACATTATACAGAAGCACATTACAATATTACTATGTACTAGGGGAAATATATCACAAGGAATTTATATTTAAAAGGGAATTCTAAGAAAAAGAAATGTACAGATTTGATTATTTTGGAGGGCAGGCAATGAGAATTGCTTTTCTCCATCCTGAACTTAAGTGCATTAGACACTGAAATACTAATGAGGAAGATAGACTGGATGATAATTTTTTTTTCATTTCAAATATTGAATCTTCTGCTTTCTCTTTTCCTATGTTGTGCCCAGGATTTATCCTGCTAGTGATTAAAAATATTCCAGTGTGGGCAGTAGAACTGTAAGTTTGATAGCATATCTTGCAGTATTGCCTAGCAAAATTTTATTTCATTTATCATAGCTGTTTAAATGATGCTGATTATATGTGTGTTTTCTTTCCTCATTTCTTGATTATTGTTCTCTGGTCTTCTTCAGTGCATTACTTGAAAGTTGTTTTAATATATTATAAATATTCATATTAATGCATCCTTTTAATGACTCCAGGCCTAGATATATTTTTTTAGTAAATGCATTTTAGTTACAAGCATTTGTACCTATTTTTCCCTCTATTTCTCTGTAACTCTCTGAAATGTCATATGATGTCTTTTAGCTCTTTCCTTTTCTGTGACTACAGAACACTTGTGGTTGTGTGCTTAGAGCCATTCCAACTATCAATTTTCTGGACAGCAATTATCCTAAATCCACTTCAAACTACAATGAAGTTGCTCTCAGCTTTGTCCAATTCAATATGAAGAAATTCTTTTAAATTCTCTTAAATCCCTACTGGGCTTAGAAAAGGATGAACTGTATGGTGGCTGTGTTTGATCTTTCTGTTTTCATTTTAGTTAGTAAATGTTATTTTTTCCCCAACATTGCTTTAAAATGTTTTCCAGTTCTGTTTTCCTGTGAGGTTGCTGATGTCCTGTTCTTAGGACATCTGCCTTGAGCTTTGACTGCAGTTGCTGCATGAATAACTGCTGAACTGGGAACACTGCAGAGACAGCTTTTAGACAATATATATTTATAAAATTCAGTCTCTTTCCCATTGATAAAATCATGATGAATTAAATTGGAAGAGTAATCTATTTTTATATTATTTAATTAAGCTTTTTCCTCTGTGCCCCAGTCTCCCCTCCCCATGTTAAGGAGAAGGCCCGTAAAGTAAAATAGTAGTAGGGGTAACAGTATATTTACAAGTTTTTTGTATTTTTCTTCAGACTGCAGCACTTTGTCAAATGTATGGTGCTTGAAGCTCATCAGGTGCAAACGTACAGCTGAAATATGGACTGGAATTTGAGTGGAAAAAAGCATACCTTTCACTGAAGTGGCAGCCTGTTTATAGTGGGGGTTAACCTTAATTTAGAGCTGCTTTGGCCACTCAGTTTTCTATGGGAAAAATGACTGCCCTGTTAGCAGTAGAAGGAAAATGTGTGGAAAAGCTGAAGGAAAAAAGCTAATAATGTCCTGTGCCTGACCTCACAGAGAAACCTCTTCCTTCCCCCAAGCCAACCATGATAAAGTCCCGTAAATTTTCTCCTCATGTTCTAGCTGTGTTTAAGCAGACAATACAGAAGATTTGAAGCTGTAACAAGATGCCTTTCATACTTGAAGAGTGGCACTGAATTTAAGCCTTTTCTTTTCTGGATGTTTTCTTTTGACTAGACATTAGAATTGTTTTGGTTTGACTTTTATTTTTTTCTCCACCGGATATCTGCTAGTGAAGGGTAGTTGTTGGATGTACATTTCAGCATTTAATTTTTTGGCTCAATGACCCATAGCTCCATTTGTTGATGTTTTGGGGAGGGAGTAGATTAGTGTTACTGTCTTATGTATGAGATAAACTTCAACACTTAGTGCTCAAGCCTAAAGATAAAGATGCAGAAAAAAAAAAAAAGGAACATTAGCTTGCAATATTTATTTTGAAATAGATTTATGCAGATTAAAGTTGGTTTCTGTATATAACATTAGCCAAAATTTTATAATATAAACATGATTCTCTCTGACTGCAGAATTGAGTGAAATGTATCATACGGTCATATGGGGATATAAATGCCTTTTAAGAAAAGTTATATTTTATAATAGGAACGTTGGTTATAAAGTGTTCAACTAAGTAGGTAAATTCTTGGTGCAAATCCTTTGAGAAGCACAGCTACACTTGGGATGCAGTCAGTTTGCCTCTGTTTTTAAGATGAAGTTCTTCTCCCTTGTTTAGCATCTATTATTTAAGAAAAACCTCTTGGAATTCCTGAAAAAGTCAAATCAAGGTCGACAAGAGTGTCTCAATATTGTAACGATTTAACCAAATTTCTT
Source organism: Agelaius tricolor (assembly GCF_023055355.1). Lineage (NCBI taxonomy): Eukaryota > Metazoa > Chordata > Aves > Passeriformes > Icteridae > Agelaius > Agelaius tricolor. Next base: position 42,330,457 of record NW_027269262.1, on the reverse strand, counting down.
ATCCTAATGCTTATAAGAATGCCTGCTGTCCTGCCTTTTCAAGCAGTGAGCTATGTTGTGTCTTCAAGTTAATCAAAGTGTGACAGTGAAGTCAAAACTAGTCTTTCTTCAGGAATGCCTTCATTGTGTTTCAGAAAATGGTGAAGGCAGTCAGACATTGGCAAAGGTGCTCAGATCCAAGGGCTTGTAAGCCCAAGTTTCTGCTCATTTGCTATGTTTAATAAAAGAGGGAAGAGAAAGGACAAATTTTTGTTACTAAAATTTGCAAGTTCTATTTTGAAGCAGCTTTAAATGTTTTCAATAATAATGAGCTAGGTCTGAGTCTAGTTTTACACCCAGAGCTCGTGTGCTACAAACTGGTTTGGGGTAACTGCAGATTGCTGTTCGTGATTTGAGCAATGCGGGGAATTTTCACCTTGCGGGAATTCCCTGCTCAGGCGACCAGGATTCAGTGGCCACCAGCGACAATGAGTGCAAAACTGGTTGTGGATTAAGGAGGAGAAATCTCTTACAGGCTGCTCTGCCATCTTTCTGTGTGACCTCAGATCGGTTCCTCAGCTCTTTCTTCTGCTGAGTTGCGTCTGTGTGCAAAGGGTTATGTTACTCTTTGGACCACATTCCCTCTCTTTGTATACCTGTGCTGACTGATTTCACCAGGGTTACTTCTGTTCAGTACAAATGTAAGGCGAGAAGCAAGGTTTCTGTTTACTTTGTCAGTGACATTTGACAGCATTCAGCTTGTACGTAGAATATAGAGCAGTATTTTCCTAACTTTTTCCTCCTTATTTTGCATGTTATGGTGATGAACTTTTCAGGATATAAGACTATAAGCAGGTCAAAGATGAATGTACTAACAGGTGAGAATTAGTCTCTTCCCTATACAGTGCTGAGTTTTACATGCTTATGAACTTTGGACATGCAGAGGAGCTCCTGGATGTCAGTGAGAATGTCAGTGATGTTGTCTCACACTTCAACTCTGTCCTACAAGGAAAGGCCATTGCAGTGTGCCTCCTCTGGATATGCTAATGCACTGTGAAAGTGCACATCATGCCTGGATGGGCCCTGCTGATAAAATACTGCCTGGAGATGTCATAAAGTGCTAATGTGTCAAAGCCCCGCTTGCAGAGGGTGAATAATACTGCTTCAGAAAGGTCACATCTGCTGGAGTTAGCTGCTGGTCCTTCTGTCCTTCTCGCGTGGGGCTGGACTCCTCCTGGAAAAGTTCTGTTGTTCTTTGCAATCTCAAAATCCACAGTTTAATGGGTGGAATCAATAGGGGTGGTAAAACATCTTAAATTAGGCAGTGGGAAAGAAAAGCAAAATCTTACAGGCTTACTTAACTGGCTCATTTGAGTTAGGATGGTTGTCTGATTTCAACTCTTGCTACTGCAGCGTTCCCCAAAGTGTGTTACTTGTTCTGGAATTGCCTTATTCTCATTTCCAGGCTTCCTGTGTTTCTTTACCTTCTAATGAGAAAAACTCTTCCACTTCCTGCAATGATTCCTGGTAGTTACCTGGGACCATTTGCCAAGCAAAGGTAGTAGTTACTCTCACTTGATGAACACATTAAAAAAACCAAAACAAAACAAGTCTACCTTATATTTTTTTTTATGTTACATTTTACAGTAGCATTTGACTCTCCCCTTTTACTTAAAGCTTTATGCCTTTTTTCCTCTAAGGCTTTGATTATTTATTATCATTCATAAAATATTGTGAGCATGGTGTACAATTTGTGTACGTAACATTAAATAATAAAATAGGTGCAACTAAAGTATGATTTCAGTTAGGCTCTTGCAATTTTATTTGGGTCCTGGTTATTCTTAAACACTTTCTATAAAACATGTACATATAAAACTTACACATGTTAATATCTGTAAAAAAGAAAATCTTCAAACAACTTTAAGCTATAATGCAGTATATCAGACTTGCCAACTATTTCTAGTGTCTTGCAGGACATTTATGTTCATAGATAACCTCCCATCCTGGACTACTTTATTTACAAAAGTATGTGTCCATCATGCAGACTGTGTCATTTCAGACCTAAATCTCTGAGTTCTAGATGATCTGGCATTTTTTCTATTATGAGGAAGAGATGTTTCCTAAATAGTGAGGAAAAGGTTTATCTCTTCACTGTAGTTATAGGACTACAGTCTGAAGCAGAACTCTGCAAAGAGTAAATGCTCTTCCTCCTTTTGTTTCCTATTTTGTTTCTCCATGAATTACTGTTCTTTCACCCCACTTGGTTAGCTTAGAAGTTCTGATTCACCAGAATGGTCTGTTCTCCTAATGTTTGCTTAAAAAGGAAAAGCATTCTGAGTCTGCTTTTAGGAGTATATTTAAGTAATGTTCACTCTTCTCTTCCGCCAGTGTTTTCATTGCTGGGCATTTAAAGGATAGATGAGAGTTCATCTTTCAAGCAAATCCTCTGGTGATTGTTTCTATGCACCACGGTTGTTGCTTATTTAAGTTAGGCAAGCCACTGCCCAGCGTCACAGTGTTTTGTTTGGCTTTGATTTTTCCATTCCTGATGTCTGTTAGTAATTCCAAGTTTGGTATCTCACCTTTATATTTTCTTGTCTGTTTCTCTTTGAGGCTCTGGTTGAGGTCACTGCTGCTGCTTCACTGATGAAATTAAGTTTATTCTCAAACACTCACAAAGTAGGTACCAGATGATTTATGTACTGTGCAAACTGCAAGGTTCCTGGCTTCCTATAGGACAGTCCTTCTTTGTGTATGTAAAGTGTAGGGATGTCCCTCCACAGGAGAGAATTATTAAGGTTGGGAAACACCTCTAAGGTCATCTAATCCAGCCATTAACTCAGCACTGACAAGTCCACCGCTAAACCATATCCTTAATCACCACATCTACACATTTTTTGAATACTTCCTGGGATGGTGATTCAGCCACTTCCCTGGGGAGCCTGTTCCAGTGCCTGACCACCCTTTTAGTGAAGAAATTTTTCCTAATATCAAATCTAAACCTCCTCTGGTGCAACTGCCTAAATTTGCAGCACCTTGCAATTCTGTTAGGTCTGTGCTATACAAGGTCATTCTTACAATATTTGTCTAGCTTCAGCTGCCAAATGCTGTTTCCAACACACTTGGGTGCTTGTTTAGCATTTGTCTCTGTCTTTGAAGACTTCTGTTATTAGAAAACCCAGTGGAAGAGCCACCAGCATCTCCAGTGCTCTTATTTTCCACTGCTCTGAAACATCTGTTCTCTGGCATTTGTGGGGAGCAATGCTGGGTCATGGATGCCTTGGGCCTCATCCAGCCTACACCATTCTGAAGGGTTGAGTTCTGAAGGGCTGAGACTATGAGGACAAGGGAAGAGGCTTGATTTTGTCAACTTTTGACTTTTTGTCTAAGAATACAATTTAAAAATCGAGTAGAACTGAACCCCCTCTTTCTCCTAGGACTTGATGTCTCATTGAGTGCACTGGGGCATAAAGATGGATAATTCACATTGCTTGTTGCTTGGTACACCAAGAATGGTGTATTGCACATGACTGTGTTTGACCAAAGCTTTTAATCCCATGACAATGTTAAACATGGCATTTTAAAATGTTTACAAATTTAGAACAGCAGCAAAATAAAAGCTGACATTGGTTTATAGAAAAAATAAATAAAGTATCTCCCTAACAGTATCTCATGTGGCCCGATATAATTTTTTTCCCCTAAATTCTTGTTATATGCTTTGACCCAAAACTTTACAAATGTAGTACAGACTAGATAATGGGACAAAGATCCTGAAAATAATTTTAATCTACAGAACTAAGTTGCAAATAAAATCTAAGGTAGTGAGGGTACATACAAGATGGAAGTTACCATAATGGGTGTACACTGGACTAGATGGCAAGTCCCAAAAATTCCAAATTTGGGTATACTGAAAGTAAGACACTTCTGCCTAGCATAGGCCATTTGGTCAGCTTGAATGTGGTCCAGGAGAACTTTACTCCCTGAAGTAATTGACTGATCCAGGCTCTTAATTGGTCTCCCATACAATCAAGCTAAGCTATTTGATTCCTTACCTAGATGTGGGTTGGTTTTTTTTCCCTTGTGTTTCAGCAGCTTCCTGTTTTCATTCCAGTGTTTTTGTAATTCAGCATAGATTATGTGTACACCTGGTAAATTATCTTCCCTCTTCTCTAAGCATAAGGATGGGGGCTTACTGGGGAAATGCAATATATCTCTATTTGCTTTTGTTAAACAAAGGCCAACCTCAGTATTAACATTTCCAGACGTTTTCCTGACTTAGCTACAAAAAACATCTTCAGTAATTTTCTTGTAGCAGTGCAGCTGGGCAGGTGGATTGGCAGGAGGTCAGACAATAATGTGCCACTTTATATTCAGGTTTATAGTCATGCACAAGTAACACAGGAATGATTTTTTTAATGAATGGGCAAGCAATTGACAGTTCCAATTGAGACCTTGTTGTATTCATACCTTACTCATTATCAGCTGTACATCTTTTAAAGAAAACACCATGCTAATTGATAGCCACCTTTTGTTCATAATGATTAATAATATAAAATTAATTGTCTGAAGTGGGTATGGAAAGAGATGATCTATGTTAATCAATTATAAATGAAACCTTAATATTTGGTGAGTCTGACAGTGATCTTTGGAAACAATTTCTTAAAAGGAACATCTTTTTGAGTAATTATTTTTTCCTAAACATTACTGTTGGGAATTGACTGATGCTAAAGATATTGAGCATTTTTACCTTCTCTTTACTGGTGTTTGCACTGCCTTTTTTTTTTTTCTCCCCACTTTTTCTCACTTAGCTAAGTGGTAGACTTCTCCAGTGTTTTTTTGGTTGGAAAGTAGGGTTGAGTTTGGGGGTGGTAGTGGAAAGAAAAATAGGATTAAATAATAATTTTGAGGAGATATTTTATTTCTAGAGAGAACATTATTTTGCCTCATAGATTAAGCTGCCACACCTACTTCTCCTGTCCTTTTTCTTCCTGGAGGGCTCTGCTCGAGGCCCCAGTGACCTCCCTGGCCACCCTTCCCCACGGACACCTACAGGTTTAAATGTGTCCTGCTTATGGAAGGTTGTATTTGTCCCCTCACAGTTTTTTCCAAGCTTCCTTGCTTTCTTCAGTGTTGGGAAAATTCTGGTAACATGTAGGCAGTAGCAGGTGAGGATTTATGAAATGTGTCCCTCAAAAGTAGAAGGAGGAGTTTGATGATGCTGCATAAGCCAGAAAGGAAATTTCCTGGGCTATGGAGGAATGGATTCTTTCAATTGAAAGGAGTGCACACCTCAGCAGTGATCACTAAGGACTATAGTAGAGGAAATGTATTTGAATATCTGTATAGAGGCTTTGCCCCAGAGGTCCTGGTTGTCCTTGATGGGCTGCAGCTGCGATGTCCTTAATTGGGCTGCAGCTGTAACCAATGAAGATGACTGGGATAAAAGGGGGTGGGATAGCCAGTCAGGGAGAGCCTTGCAGGAGCCCTGACCTGAGACAGAACAGCGTGCAGAAGAAGGAGTCTACGAAGGTCTGCAGCCACGAGAATACACCGAAGAGGTATGGGCTTTAGAAGTCTGAGAATATCATTCTAGGACTCTAGAGAAATAATAGAACAACAACAATTAGTGACCCCGGTGTGATAGTTAACAGAAGATAAGGCAGCCGAGAGCTGTGGTGGCCAAGAGCTGCGACAGAACATAGCCATTGGCTCAAGGAGCTGTGAAAGAGTATGGCCTTTGAGCAAGGAGCTATGTGGGTTGTACATGGCCTGTGAGTCATGGGAAAATATGGGTGTTGTACATGTTCTGCAAGTCATGGAGAAATGTATGTATTGTAATTGAACATCTGTACAACTGTTAACTCAAGTAAAAGAAAAGGGGGAAATATAGTAGAGGAAATGTATTTGAATATCTGTATAGAGGCTTTGCCCCAGAGGTCCACATTGCCCTCAATGGGCTGCAGCTGCGATGTCCTTAATTGGGCTGCAGCTGTGACCAATGAAGATGACTGGGATAAAAGGGGGTGGGTTAGCCAGTCAGGGAGAGCCTTGCAGGAGCCCTGACCTGAGAGAGAACAGCATGTGGCAGAAGGAGTCTATGAAGGTCTGCAACCATGAGAATACACCAAAGAGGTATGGGCTTTAGAAGTCTGAGAATATCATTATAGGACTCTAGAGAAATAATAGAACAACAACAAGGACTAGATTTTTTAATCAAAGAAATTAAAAAAAAAAGGATGTTTTTGGACAGGTGTCACTTGTGTCTCTGGCACAATGTGTTTCCATGTCTTCCCTTCTGGGCCTATGATGGAGAAGTGAGTTGACATGCATCTGCCTGCTGTTTACAGGATCCACGTTGTGAGTAAGGAAGGGCAAGGAGAAAAATGTGCCCCTTTTTGTCAATTTTTGGTGCTGTTTTGGTGCTGCTTGACTTAGGGATTTCTTTAATGATGATTCACTAATATGTTAAAGAGGAATGTCCTCATATCTCCTTTGAATGGAAGGTTTATTGTACTTGATTTGTTTGCTGTAGTTGTAAGCTCTCTGGAGTAATGACCTTTCTTTTGTGGTTTGTAAACTGCTGTGTTTACTCTTGATGTCCTGCAAATTGCTGTAAAAAATAATACAGGGAGTAATGTAGCAGCACTTACCTCTTATTCTTTTTTCTATATCCAGTGTAATAAAATTATACAATTATGATTGAAGAAGATACAGAGGTAATGTAGTCTAAATGCTGTTGTTTCCAAGGAATTAGAAGGTATTTGTCAACCTTTAAATACCTGTGGTTTTTTTTTTTATTCAGTGAAGATGGATATGTAAAGTTGGGTTTGAAAAAGTCTGCTTTTATGTAGCTATTAACCTAATTTTGAGGGTGTTTTAAAATATTTAGTTAACATATCTATAGAGTCCAGTAATGTTTCAGCACGTGCTCTTTAAAAGCTCTGTCATAGTTAGTTTGCGTCAGGTATTTATGAACATAGGAGCCAAAATAAGATTGGTTGCTGTTATGTAAAAAAGTAAGTATTTTAAAATCTGACCCGAGTTTTGTCTTTTTTTCTTTATTTAATGATGAAAATAATGGTAATTTTTTCCATTTTGAAACTTAGATATCGGTTTTTGCAGTGTTTTTGGTAGTATTTAGTGGTTTTTAAGACTTCAAATTGCAGAATCAATGCATTATATGATAAATTTAATCCAGAGAAAAACTGGAAAATTGTTCTGAGGCACCCTGATTATTTTATTAAATGCCATGATTTTGGGAATTGGCAATTTAAAAGGCAATGAAATTAATTTAGAAGGCAACCTGTGCCTTTTAAAAGAGGGAGTTTTGTGATACACGGGGTACCATGCATTGAACAGAGACTGATATCGAATGTCTGCTGCTGTTCTGCAGTGATGAATCCCCTTATGAATGGCTGTGGAAAGTTTAAAGGTTATTATCTTGTGTTTGTTTACTTTGTAAAGATAAGATTTCGGAGAAAATCGAAGGGTACTGTCTGAAATTCCCAGTCACTGCAGTTCCATGGAGAGCATCGATCCCTTCCTAGAGGTTGCTGGGTACTCATTGTCTCCCTGTTCATTATAGGCTGCTGCTGAAATCTCCAATATTTCAGGTTTGCGATTCTTTTCTTGTTGTTTTGGCAGTTTGTCAAAATTAAATGGCTTAACCAAATCAATATGCTGTCTTGCTTGGTAACGTCTGCATTTCACATGTCAAGGTATTTTGCATTTTGAATGCAGTCACAATGGAATGAGCCACGGTGATTGCAAAAAGAGCCTTTTGGCCCTCCAAAGCCCTCTGACTGTAAGGAAACTTTCTGAAAAATAAACTTTGCTCACTTATGCAATCACAGCTTCCACTGAGATCAGTGGTAATTGCACACATGTGCCCGTGGGTAGGAGTGAGTCGGTAAAGAATAGATGCAGCAAGGTCAGAGACAGAATATAAGCTACAAGGATAATAAATTTTACTCAGTTTAGAACAACTGTTTATGTATTTGTATTTATTGGTGAAACAATTAATTGCATAGTAAGAAATAAAAAAAAAAAAAACTTCCTCTGTTGGGATGGCCTCTCTTTCCATGGGGTGACTAAGCTTTTCTCACCAATTTAAGTTGTGGTGATATGTGGATACATGTTTATCATTAGCTAAAATAACACAGCTGTTAAGACAAGGTTTATTGCCATACTTTTTCTGCATGCTAAGCACATTCTGTGTACATGTCAAACAAAATGCCAATTTAATCGGCCCCCTCAGAGTTTCCGAAGGAGTGATGATGAAAGTTTGGCAAGTTTATTTGCACCGTTCTGTACAAAATCTGCACGGCCATTATCTCCAGACACTTGCAATATGAAAAATGCCAATGGTGTTTTTACATACTTAAGAGACTAATAAGCTACAGATGTCAAAACTGTAAAGTTGAATTATCTTGAGCATGTATGAATATAGCAATACAGTTTTTTTAAAATTCGTGTGGAGTTATTTTTAAGCTGTGTTGTAGTACCCAGAGCTGTTTGTACCATTTCTGAATGACCACTGATTTAGTGAAATTATTGCCTGAATTGAGAACCCATGCTATAAGGAAAAATGAAAATTTCTTTTTAAAAGTAGTACTCATTAATTTGTTTTTAATTTGTTTGAAGCAAGAATGTAGAGGGAAGTAAACAAAAGGAAAATGGCTTGGTTTAGACAATTGTTTCTACATCGTTGTCTGACACCCCAATAATAATCACAGGTTGGCACATTCAAGTTGCCAGACATATACAGTGGTGAAAAACTGTCTGTCAGTCACAGAATAGATGGAGTCCAGTGCAAATGATCAGGATGTTCCCCTACTTCTGTTTCAGCAGTCAGTTTACTTTTTGCTTCATTTAACTTTCCACCCTCTGCAGCCACACCGGTATAGGAGCTATGGCTCTTCACAAAATATAACTTTATTCTTTCCAGGCAACATCTAAAGTATTTAATAATATACTTTATAATTTTCATTTTTACTTCACATCAGATCACAGTTTGAAGTGCTCAGGCTGAGGGAAAGGGAAATTCAGGCTAACATTTTTCACAGAGTCTATTTTGGGCATCAGCTCTGGGTGCCAAGCTTCAGAGGGAGGCTTTGACTTAAAGAGAAATCCTGTGCTCTTACCTTGTGCTCACTCAGGTTTGAACTACAGGATTCAGCACCTCTGTCAGGCTTTAAACCTTTCAGACCGAGTACCCCAATTTAGTTACTCTTTTTGATGAACTGACTTATGTGGGCTGCCAGAGGTCAAATGAACCCACCCAGAATCAGGCAAGAAAAAGACTTGTCTGAATGCCCAGTTTTGTGCTTAACTTTCAAGACTGTCTCCTTGGGCCTCTCAGAAAATCTCTTCTTTAATGACAAGCCAGGAAATCTTTTAACCAGACCTGAACTAAACGTTTATGTCCCCCTTTTTAATGCTTTCCAGACTAACAGTAATCTTTAAATACTGTTTTTCATGCATGGGTTTCTTAAATTTACCGCCTTTCTTTTTTTTTTTTGGTCTTGTTTATTCAACCCAAGTTAGTATTTGAAAAATAAGGAGGTAAAATACAGAGTACTTACAAAACGTGGATAATTTTGTAGCCATGATTACATGTTAATGCCAATGTGTCTCCAATCAATTAACTGTTTCCATCACAAGTGAGGAAAAACTCAGTCAGGATTATGGAGTTCACAGGACAAATGATGGACTTCCATGATACACCCACAAAGTGGATGATACTTTCATGAAGCTGAATGCAAATGTTTCCATTACAAGGTAATGGACAAGAGTGACTGATCAGCAAGCTTAATTTTTACATTTTTTCTTTGTTAATCCCTGATCAGATAATAACTCAAGGAATTTGCAATGCCAGCAAAACGCAGCTATGTTATTCTCAAGGGAAAGGTAGCTTATTGATATTTCAAATGTCAGTCCTCCAAGTGTATGAAACTAGTTTCCTCTGCATACAACAATTTCCATCCTGGAAATTATTCATGTCAACCTACCTAAGCACAGCAGCCAAGTGATGCTAAACCTTTTCCCAGTTTTGTTCTCCCATCCCTGCCCTAAATGTTACCAGGATTTCTGTGTTTATTGTAAAGATTTTTCTGTGAAAATGAAGTAATACAACTTAGGCACAGTTGGAAACAGGTTCATTTGTTTTCAATTGCTAGATGCTCTTCCATTCACATGTGACTGGAACCTTTGCTCCTGACAAGTTATATATAAAAATCAGTTGGATGAGGCGGGGGGATATTAAAACAAACAAACAGACCAGGAAAAAAAAAAAGAACAAAAAATTAATTTCAAATTACTGGATTTAGCAGAGTTGAGTGACAGTGTCCTGCTGTCCTGTTAAGACCACAGCATGAAACAAAACCTCTGTTTAAGCAGCTGCAGGAAGCTTTCACTTCCCTGTAGTCAGTTCTAGTTTTGAAATCTTTGTACTTGTTTGCTGGCAGCTTTTTTTGTTGTTGCAGTAATGATAAGGAGACATGACCTGAGAACTGGGGACATTACTAGCAAATAAATAGCAAGATTAGAAGAAAGAAACATGTTTCATACTTTAACTAATGGGTATGTGACTATGTGTTGTGTTGTAAGCTTGAATTCCAACAGCAGGTAACAGTCATGTACAGTTTTATTGTTGTAGTCTGAAAATGTGAAATGTGGGTGCTTTTAGTTACCTGGCAGTGTTGTGTTTTGATGAAGAAGCCAGTTATTTGCTCTTGCTGTTTGCTGCAGGAATAGAGAACTGATGTTTTAGCAGGGAGAAAAATAACAGGAGGGAATGGGAAAAATTATTTTATGTATTGCTGTATGTGGTAGCAGAGTGTTTAAGGTCAGTATTATTCAAGCAGTTGGCTGGTTAGATGCTGGCTGTGATGATTTTCTGCTCACTAACAACTTCTCTAGAAACCCTTTAATCACATCACCCCTAGGTATCCACAAGTTTTTATGCAGAAATGTTCACAGAGATGAATGCTTTATGACTGCCTTTTAAAATACCTTTCACAGCCAAGAAATATCATGCTTTCAGGCTCATGGTGTGATTTTGGGGTTGTCCTGTGCAGGGCCAGGAGCTGGACTGGATGATCCTTTTGGGTCCCTTCCAGCTCAGGGTATTTTCTGATACTATGATTCTGTAGGCATATTTGCTAGTGGAAATCATCATCTGCACATGTTTCTATGCCACTTGTACATCGATACAAGGTGTTGATTCCTTGATACAAGGAATACAAGTGATTTTCCTTTTTTGCCGATAGTACTTCCGTAAAGTTACAGGCAGCCGGTTCTATGTTGCCACAAAACACATTCCTCCTAAAAAGACTTACAGAAAGGTCTTAATCTTGTCTGGGGAGGGAATGAAGATCTCTTCTGCAGAACATGGTGATTCATCTTGCTGTGCTCAGTGAGGCCAGCCAGATACTAGGAAGTTGCTGAGCTGCTGAAACTTCTCTGCATAAGCTTTCAGCTCCAAAAAAATACTTCTCTGCTCCTTGATTGGGATATTGTTGTTCTTAGTCATCAGAGCCCAGGATCTCACCACACACCTCTGCCATGTGTGTAAGAACCCAGCTTTGTGCTGGGGAAGATCTAGATGAAACACAGGTTTTGTTTAAGTGTTGGGAACCTGTTAGTCATTCTTGCCACCACTGACTGACTGCAAAGTATCATAAAATAGTATCCATTTATTTTGAAAACTCTCTCTCTTGCTTATACATTTCCCCTGTTGACTTACAGTGAAAAGCAGCTGTTGAAGACTTCAAAGCTTTTTGTCCTCTGGTAGCCTGGTGTCAGTTCAAGGAGGAGACAATCTTTTCAGCAGGTGAAAGAGGCTGCTAAAAGCTTATGGGAGTTCTCTGCTAGGCAATTTCTGCCAGGGGCATTGCAGGTTTCCTCCTTGCATATCAGCTGAAGAAAGTTGAAGAATAAGTGGATTTGTGCATGTGCATTTAGAGATGATCTATCAACATAAGGTTAAAAGAAAAGGTTTCTAGGAAGTCCATGGGATCTTTCTCTGGGTTAGTGTACAATGACTGTGTAAGCTCCAGGATTTTCACTTCAACACCAGGCAGCATCTTAATAACACCTTGCAACATTTCCTGGCCCTGGGCAATGGGGCAAGCATTACAGGCCAGCAGTGGTGTTTTGTGTCCTGCATTGTGTCACTAGTCAAGAGGTACATCAACCCTTAGTGATAGTGCTAGGTGCAGTGTGCCAGTAGAGGCTTTCTGTTTCTTCAGGAGATACAACTCTACCAGCTTCCTTGGCAGAGCAGAGACAGAGTCATTAACATGATGTCTAAGTTAGATCCCCAAAACAGTTGCTTTCATGGCACAAACTTCATCTGAAGGGAATGTCTTTGCAGAGTTGATGGGGATAAGAGCCATCTGCTTCTTCATGTGTCCTCTCATGCAGCTTAAAGCACCTCATGTGATTTAGAGAAACTCAAATATGAGGCAAATCATTACTGGGCATGTGAAGATGTTGAACCAAGATTTTGTGATAAAGAAGTCTCAGGTGGCTCAGTCCTTGTTAGTTCCTAATAAGTGCAGTTGTTACTGGGCACAGCTTAGTCAGGAGAGCCTGTGGCTCAGAGCTTGGTGCTGGTCTTTAATGGGCCTGCCAGGAGGGGAGGATATGGAATTATGGTGCCTGGTAGGAGTATTAGGGAATTGTCATGTCAGGCACTCCTCAGTGAGAGAAGAAGCAAGAACCCTTCTTGGGATTTGTGATCTCCATAGGTTGGCTCTGAAAAGAGTGCTGCAAGCTGTCTTCTATTTTTGGTCATTCCCTGAATTAGTAAGAAAATCATTGGCCCTTGGACTTTACCTAGTAACAGTGAATGCCTGAAGTTTTATATTTGATGTCTAAAAGCTCAAGAGGGGAACCTTGTCAGGATTTGTGTTCTGCTTCAGGTTTCTGTTATTTCAGTAGTGACCCCAAGAAGACATAATTTTATAAGCAGAGAGCAGGCACCTGCTCTACATCTGTTCCTTCTTTTCATCTGTCTTCCAAAGCTCTTCTAATGTTGTTACAGTTATCTATCTTTTGTGTTGCTTGCCAGAAAGGTTATGATTCTCAGTTGTCATTTCAGGAGACAAAAGAATAGCAAAAAATCTTTTGTGGCTAGCAAGGTAATGTTAGTTGTGGTTTTTGATTGAATTACTTCTACTGCAGAGCATCTTACAGCCTCAGGCATTTGGATAATTTTGACTTTTCTTCTGAGCTCTCCAACCATTTTTATATTCTGCTGGAGCATCAGAGAGGCAGATGGGCCAAGACTGTGTCCTCCTAAGGTCTGTTTTAGCTGCAATTTATGAAACAGAAATGTATTTTTTGTTTTCTTCCTCATCCCAACTCTTTCAATAGCTTTAATATTAGAAAGAAAAAAAGTAGTAACATGTTCAGGGGATTCAGTGCTTATAGTTTTCTTTGCAAAATGTTTACTGAAAGTATCAAAGATGCAAACAATTATCTTTGGTATTGTATGTGTATCTTTGAAATTTAACTTCAAAAGTGTCAAGATGCATTGCTTTGTAATCCATTATCCAATCAAAAATCTAGTAGCACTTGTCTGTGGAAAGTGGAGAGTTTCTTCTGACTTCATGGTGGCTAGTAAAAGGTGATGCAAACCACTGTGATGTTTTCTAGAAGTCCTGGGACTTCGGTTCATCTGTAGCTCTCTCTGATTTACCTTAGTCCTGGGAATTTAGTGAGTTTTAGATGGGGGTTTAATGCCATCTGAAGGATGTGGAGAAATTACCTGTGGAAACGTGCTTGTGTTTCTGGGATAGAGCCTGGATTGTTCTGTGCCTGACAGAGTAGATGCTCTGCAAGTGACTGCTCTGTTTTCTGACAGTAGTTTTTTGAGCAGATATAAATTGAGTGAATGCAGTGCATGACAGAATCCCACTGAACTGATTCTAAACTTCTAAAAAATACTGTTTGATAAAGCAAAGATGGTCTTGTAGATAAATTGTCTCAATAAAAAAAGGTAAGATAAAATAAGTATTGTATTACTTTTAATGAGATGATCTGCAGCAGTGTCTTAGTTAAGTATGTGTGTGAACCTGCATTTCAGATTGAAGAAGTAATGAAGCTGAAGGTAGTGTAGGCTTGTCCACTGGGTTTTGGATGGCAAATATGTCTGAAAAGCATGAAGTTCTGTGATGCCAGGATTATTTTAAAGAAAAAATAAATTGTACTGCAACTGACCTCTTGTGCAATCATCAGTTTGTCACTGATCAAGAGTGCCAGCCAGCCATGTGGGAAGTGTTTCTGAAGGGTTTTGGAGTTTGAAAACTTAAGAGTTATGGGTGTTATCTTTCAGGGATCTTTTAGTTTAAAACTAAAAAAATGGGACCATATACAATGGCAGAGTGAGAACGGTGGTGTGATATTATTTTTATGTTAGCATATGAAAATTAATATGAGACTGGTAATCTCATTATTCCAGTAGTTTCTGAATGTTGGAAGTTCAGTGTCAGTGAGGAAGAGAAGAAAATAATGTGGGTGCTACAGCTCTCCATTTTCATCTCATGTAAGAACAACAGCCATGAAAAAAATCTAAATTTCTGGAAAAGAAAGAACGCTTATTATAGAGATTCTCTAGCAGCTGAACAAAGCAAACACTTATATATAGGGTGATTAATTAAACCAGTGTATTTGTGTTTATCCAAAATGGTCAGGATGAGGTCAGACCTAACTGAACTTCCTAGAGCTCCTTTCCTTGTATCAGGGAATTCGCCCTGTTCCAGACCTGGCTTTTAGTTGCATGTATCTTTGCTTTGGTAGCTGTGACTTCCATTAACGACAGTGACCCTGGATAACACCTGGGTAAGTTAACTGTTTATAATTATTTGGCATGTAACACTGGTTTTCTTTTGCAGAAAACAGTAGTTCTTACATAAATGAATCACAGTACCACAAATGGCAGAGCTCAAAAGCTTTTCAAACATTAGACCTTGTATTGAAAAAGAAAAAGCCTGGTTCAGAACCTAAAGAGGGAGAGCAGTACTGAAACAGTGATAAGTGAAACAAAAAATTAGGAAAGACAGGTTGGAAGATAAGTGTAGGAAAGGCAGATGAATCACTGAGTTGCTGAGAATGACAGACTGTGTCATAGCAAATGCCTGCTCCATGAACAAAAGAATTAACAAGGTAGTAAATGTTGTAAACACATCTTATATAAGACTTAGTGTTTCATGTTAAAGAAAGGATTATTATGATTGCTGTAATGACGTTTTCATGAAGAAGAAAGGGCTTTTTGAATAAAAATTTTGTCCAGTGCTTTAGTTCTGCAAAAAGAGACTTGATTGAAAAAATGCGTTTAATTTTGGAGGAAGAATTTGAGTCATCCTTTGAAAAAATTACTATGGTGATAGCAAATTAAGCATACAGAGTATTTGGGTTATTTATAAAGTTGAAGAGGCAGGTCACTCCAAACTGTAGAGAATAATAAAGATTAAAGTGCTATAATACTAATTTTCCAAGTGTAAGCACTGTAATGTGTGATAAGAAGAAGCTGCATGATCAGATTAAGCTATATAAGGCTCTACAATAACTAGTACAACCAGTAGGAAAGGCTACTGTTTACTCTTAGAGCATTTTCATTAAAATATATTAAAATACTGGTTGTTTCCAGGTGGGTGAATTTGTCTTGCATTAGCAGAGTCACTTGTCGCAGTTTACCAAATTCTGTGTAAGCAGAAATAAACAAACCAAATCAGTCAAGATCACTGCATCACAAAATATGCTTTATTTTGGCAAGTCTACTTCGTTTTAATTGCATATGGTCTCAAACTTGAACCCTAGGTCTAAAAAGCTTAGGAGAAATTTGAATTGGAGTTTAGACTTCACAGATTTTATTTTCTTAGTTAGAAAATGCTTCCAGACTTCGGCCTGCACCACATATTTATTCATGAGAAACAAGCCTTTTATATTAGGTGTTATATAAACACGTGTCAAAGACCCAGCATTATTTTTTATTGAGCTGCAAATAACATGTGCAGTTGGGAGTCAGTTTTTTTATTTACTGATTGCTGCTGGCATGCTGGTCCCCAGGCTGAATAGGCAAGAGGGGATCTGCACTGAAGGTAGCACACAAGCTTCCAACAAAGGGAAATATGGACGGAAAATACTCGTCTGCTTTCTTCCTCTTTTTCTTCTCAGCCTTCCTGACTGAAAGAGGTTGTCTATGAGGAGCTTTCTTTAGCAAGTAATTCCTTTAGGGTAAGTATCCTTGTTTGGTGGCATGGCAAGGGAATTCAGAGTCTAAAGGAACCTGTGGCCCTTGACAATGCTGGGAGGAGTTCACCACCTGTCTGCAAGGGCATTTGACAGCCAGGGCATCCTTCCTGAGGTATTTGCTGCTATAAAGCCCTTCCAGTCTTCCTTCCTGGTGGGAATGCAGGGCTCGTTGACCTTTCGTTTCAGTGGAGTTCCTGTTTCACACTCTAAGCACCTGGAACTCTGCCATAGGCTTGAACAGGAGTGATTGCCTTCATAAGCAGATTTTGCAAGTATAGGTCCTAGCCAGCTTGTAGACATTTTTCCTCAAAGAACAAGTAAAAAGTGCTAAAGCTGCACCTTGAATTTGGAAAAGAGACTTTGAATCTGACGTAGAATTTCCTTGTGGAATATGGCTTGAAAATCCTCAGAATTTGAGCCCAATTTGTGGCAAACCCAGGAATTTCTTAGGAGAGATAGTTGTTGGCACTTATGAATCCAGCTCTCAAAGTGCTTACTGTTTGCCATTTTTCCCTATTTATTTCAGGCTTTTTTTTTTTCCCAATCTGGAGCAGACCAGTGGAATTTATGCTGCTATAGTGCTTTCTGTACTAACTCTGCAAAGCTAGTTAAACTTTTCTGTCTTAGCATAATGTTGATGGCATTGATAATAAGCATAAATGAGGAAGCAGATGAGTTTTGCAACATCAGATTAGAGAAGTCACAGTGTGAACATGTAATACACTGGATTAATCAAGTGGTTTTCCAGTGTGATGGATTTTTTGTGCTGATTGCATTAACCTGTCTTCCAAATGTAGATGGGATACCTTGGTCCCTGTCTTGGTAGTTTTATGGTTTTACATGATCAGTTACTTAACTTTTTACTCAGGAGGCAGTAATTTGTAATGTTACTCCTTTAAAGGCTGTCTCTGATCACTTTTTCTGAGAGACTTTGGCACTATTTTTCACACTGTCTTTTCAGGTGACATGCTTTTCTGAAAGGCAGTTGGAAAAATTTTGCTGGTTTCCCATTCATCACTTGTGCTGTAGTAGCCAGGAAATTAGATGGGTACTATGGACTTGTATAATGCTTGATTTTTTTCCCTTGGCTTTCTGTTGTATGATGACATTTCATATTCAAACAGTAAAGAGAGGAAAAGAATTCCAAGCTTTTTAAGATCACCCTCCTGTTCATTGGAAAAAGAAAGGGAAAATCTTCTGCATGCATTGAAGTGACTAGAGAATTTTCAGCACACCAAGTTCCTATTTTCTAATGTTTGCTTTTTAATCCTCAGTGAATTCCTGACTCAGAGTTTAGTGATGGGGAAAAACTACTTGTGTGTTATTAAAGATAAATTATATTTCTATTATTGAAAGGAGGTGTTCAGTAACCTGTTAAAAACTGACATTTCCTTTGCCACGTAGATTTGGTTGGTTCGTTTAATAGGGCACTTAAGTGATTTTTTATGCATTGGGATTTTCTCCAGCATTGAAGATGATTTTGTTCAATTGGATTTTTAAACATTTGAAAATTGGAATAAGAAAGGCAGCATTGTTTAGGGCCCTGACTGGGTTTTTAAAGACAGGAACAACTCGTAGCATTCCTTATTAAATTTAATTAATTGCTGCTCGTGGGCAATATGGCTGAGTTATTGTTACAGTGAGACCAATAACTAACATAATTTGGATTTCTGTATGTTCAGACCTTAGTTAGAGCTTTGCCTAAGAGTAGTTTGATTATTTACTTTTAAAAAATATGTTTTTCTTTTATTTCAAAAGGGTATTGAAGGGCATCTCACTTGTAGATTTATAAAACTTTTGATGTTTCTATTGGCTAAATTTTCAGTAAGAATTCAGGTTTATCAGCAATTAAAAACATCTTTACTATTTGGTACCTGCTTAATAGTGAGATACAGGCCATTAATTTGATCTCAGTCTGTTTTCTGTTGCACAGATGTTTGCATTGCAAAAATCATTATTGTCTGTCGGTAATCAGTGCTCCTATCGGCAAAGCCAATATAGGAGTGGGGAACTAAATGGGTGTCTGAGGTCTCATCTTATTCTACAGATAGTCTTTCCAGCTGAGCAATAAAGGGGGCTGCGTGAGGAAAGGCACCTTTGGTGCATCTGAGATGTCTGTTCCACGGCTAAATGGATTTCTCCAGCCTGACCGTTCACTCACTCAGCACCAAGCCTTTATGCAGTGAATAATTATTTTTAATGAATAGCAGGGGGAGTTAAATCCTTATGACTTAGTTATTTCTCAAGTGAACTCAAATTCTGTTTCCATAGTGAATATGAAGTTGTAATTTGTGATAGGAGTTTGAAGTAATGTAGTTGTGCAAACCTTTTTATGCTCTGATAAAATATCCCAAATGTTTTAGAAAGGTTTGCAGTTGATTATGAGAAAATGAAGCTTAGGAGTTTGTTGTGATCCTTGGCTGAAAACTAAAGTAAATACACACAGTGCTACCCTAAGTCTTAGTGTATTTAAGTATCCGTGCCTGGAAAATGCATAAAATGGAAGATCTACTGATTTCTTCAAGCTCTGTCCTCATTGTATAAGGCATCATGCTCTTGGGTTTACCTATAAAATTATGAAATGAATGTGGGTCCCCTAGGTAAAATTCTGCTCAGAGTGAAGTTATTAGTAAAATTCCCATTGCATGAAGTGAGGGCAGAATTTCGCTGACACGTGGGACACTTAAAATCCAGTGCAAGGTTAAAAAATTAACCAAACCCCTAATTCATATTTGAAAAGTATATAGTATATCTGTCTCATAAACTTTACATCCTTATTAAAGAAAAAATGTATTTACTCCTCTTCAAACTAAGTCACATCTCTCTCCAAACAATAATACTAAGTTAAATCCGGGTGAGTCTTATAGAAATGAATGCTCACTGTTGTTATAAATGATCAAATTGGAAGCCAAATTTATAAGAAAATTTAGCAATGATGTATTAGATCGTCAGCAAAATAGAATTTCGAAAAACAACCACCACAGCCAAGAGTCAGCGTCGAGCCCGGGTTTCGGCGCTGGGTGAACAAATGGATCTGACCCCTGAATGTCAGAGTCTCCCCTTGGTTCACACCAGCTGCTTTGTGCAGTGAGCTTATATACAGTTTATTCTGCCTGGGGCAGAAATGACCGAATGTTCCTTTGTGTTCCTTCACATGCAGAACCGGGGCCATACATGTGCAGGGTTAGACAAAAGTCTGGTTCCAGGTGTCTAGATGATGTCAGAGCACTCCGGAGAAGTTGGCATTCACATGTAACAGGGTGGCACTGGGTAGTAGATGCAATCTCCGATGTGAAGATCACTCTTGAGTGGCTGGAACATTCCAGGGAAGTCAGTGATCATGGCCCAGGAAGGCTCCATTCATACGTTAACAGATAAGGCTCTGCTCTCGGCTGGGGTGGTCAAAGACATAGCTTGGATTTTACAATATTTTATACATAAATAGCATGAATTATCTCTACCATATACTACACTGTGTTCAATTATCGATTGTTTTTATTGATGATGCACTAATAAACACCTCTCCAGTTTGACGACCTTTTTATGTCCATTTACATTTCCTTTTAAAGGAATCAGTCTCCTGGCACAAAGTATTAGAAGTATTAATCCTAATTAGAGGAGCTCTTCATATTATCCCTATTCAAGTAACCACGTTTTGTGAAACAAAGGCCTTTCTTGTGTTTTGTCTTTAAGTGACTAGGCAACATAGATTTTTAGTTTTAGTTCATGCTGTATGATGACTCATAAAAAGACTTATAAAACCAAAGTGGAGGTGCTGCCTTCATTGTTTTCTTGTTTTGATGAAAGCAGAGCTTTCAGCTCTCATACTTTGTATGGAGGGGTTATTGAGGAGCAGAAGCCAACCCATCGTGAAGACTGCAGCACTGAAAGAAATCCCTGACAGCTTGTTCCTAGGCTCTGGACTTAAAACTGGCACAAAACACAAGCCCTGCTCACTGCCAGGGAGGAGTAGTCTGCTTGTGGGACTTCCACCTTCACAGTCACCACTACCTCAGGGAGATGTGATTTGAGCCTGAAAATCATCAATCCTTATCGCTCTTAGGGAGGACAGAGCAGTGGGGAGTGCTGTGTCCAGCTGGGATGGAGTTACTAGCATAGCTGGAACACATGCTGGGGAAAGGGGAAAGGAGAAGCTGTCCCAAAAGTGGTCCCAGTGGTATCTGGACCAAATCTGCAGAGACCTGTGTGAGTCCATGAAGAGGAGTGAAGGGCACCAACCAACTCTGTGGATGGTGGGGGTGGAAGGAGTCCCTGGCTGCCTGTCCCCTCTTCTGAGTGCACAGCTGCTGCGAGGGCAGGGCGAGAAAGTCCTCATGGATTTTCCTCGTGTTCTTACTGGAAGGCTTAAAACCATTTCTCATCCCATTTGGAGAAACTAGAGAGGCTGAGGTTTCCTGAGGAAAATGCAGCAGCTTGATCAGCATAGAAGGCTAGAAAGCAGTGCTCATGAGGATAATTTCTGTTCATCGCTGTTTGGGGAAATAGCTCTTACTGGGGATTGTCCTGTAGAGTTTGGCAAAAGGCATTTGTCCTGGCTGTTACAAACCATTTTGGCGTGGTTCTTTCTCTCCAGTCTTGCCTTACCTTCATCTCTGCTACTCACTTCTTTCATAATTTATCTAAAACAGCTTTTCACAAACCCTGAGAGATCGTACCCTTCAAAGCTGAATTGTATTTCTTAACTCCTCTATTCTGCCTGGAGAGCTGTCAGGAGGTGGTTTTACATTTGGAGCAAAGATGACTTGTTTCTCCTCAGCAAGTATTTTTAGTTGCCTCTAGGCAATTTCAGATGGTCTCTACTTTGTCTTTAGTAACATACTCACTAGTATGTTTTATTTTAAGTTGTGATTTGTAGTTTTTCTCTAATTTGGAGATAGCCAGAGGCTGTACCTTCTAAAAGAAAAATATTTTCATCCTCCTTAACATGAAAAAACTTGCTCCGTTAACTGCATTTGACTTAATATCATGAGCTTAAACACTAACCTGAAAGCTGTTAATCAGACCTCTGGTTTAAAAGAAGGACACGATTAACAAGTCAAATTTAGGTGGTAGCATTAAGCAGTTAGCAACTGAGTTCAGTAGAGTCTTCTATTAAATGTTTGGTTATGACTTTCCTGGTTGATAAATTGATTTGTTTGAGATTCTTTAGTTTTTATCCCTCATATTTGCTAAGAATTGCTTGGGTATGAACTCTAAAAGCCTGACCAATCGGTTTGTTAAAAATATGCCTTATAAAATAGGGATTTTTTTTTTTCTATGTGCTAAAGTTTATTTTTGGCCCTAAAGGGCTAGCAAGGTGACTTTTGCATTTTAGCATCCTCCTATTTTCTGTTTCTGGCAGACCATAGGAGATTTAAGAAACACTTTTGCTCCAGCCCATGTCCTACCCAGACTCTCCTCTGGTCTGGCTGGAGTGGACAGTATGAGGCAGAGCCACTGTCAACAATGGCTTTGGTTGGTTTTTCACCTGTTTTAGGTGAAACTCTTTCTGCTATAGCAGAGCTCTCTTATGACTAACCTCGTGAGAAGACAGCTCAAGGAGAGAGAAAAATATTTGCCCTTTCTTTTGACAAGCTGCGGAGGATCCTGTTTCCCCCACTTATTCTAAGTAGAACAAATTCACATGTTGAAGTTTTAAAATTTGTTGTCTTTGGTTAGTGGACTCTGCATTAATTTTGTTGTCATGCCGACACCATGGAATCATGACAGCATCTATGTCTGCCTTCACCCTGCAAGCAGGCAGAAGCTGTCAAGCCTGCACTATCTCCTACTCTTGTTCTGAGAGAGTGGAAGATGCAGTGCCTGCAAGGTGGTTGGTAACCACAGTGCTCTTGGTGATAGCTCCTGAAAGTGCTCTGACAGTACTCTGGAGATTGTTTTACATCCACATCCATTGGGAGCAAAGAGCTACCCTCTTACCACATTAAATTAGTTTTAAAAATTCTTTTGCATAGCCTTGTAATAGATTACATTAGTGTTACAATATGTTAGTGTTGTTCCTTGTGTGTTTTTTTCTTCTTGGAAACATCTTTGGGGAAGCCTCCTCTTCGGAGATTTGAAGGTCTCCTTGAATGTCCCAACTAGACAGGAACAGGCTTTTAAACTCAGAAATTTAGAATCTTTCACATACATATTTTACACATACAAGGAAATGCATCAGATTTAATTGTAAACAGATCATGGACTCTTGGTGCGTGTTTGGATGGGTTGTGTGTGTTTATATAAGAATAATGTCTTGGTAACTACCTTGCTTACTGCCCAAGGATTTACACTCATACTCTTGGCATTCCTTTTCCTGTATTATTAATGAAAGTTTTTGCTATTAGGGGAAATACTTCTTGTAGAAGTTTTCCAGGGAATCTTTGCTAATCTTCAGGGTTCCAAAGTGAGAAGGGAATGTGTGTGAATTATACACATCCACATACTGTAAAACAACTGTATGTAATCTAACTACTGCTCTTTATTAAATATTTGCTGTTGTATGATTGTTTTCAGCTGCACATTAATTCATATGTCTTTTACTTTTGGACTGAAGTTTTTCATGCTGGCTGCGTATGTTCTGGTGTGTTTTATTTTAGTCAGAATGGCTCCATGGTTTACAATAATGGGATTAATATAAAGCATGTTTTGCATTTATAAAAAGGAAATACTCTGGCAAACTTTTTTTTGAGAAACTTATGGTCCTTGCTTATTTAGAAATTGGGCAGAAATTTGGTTTTTGCTTCTTAACTTTCCAGTGCTACCAATAAATACCAGTAAAATGTTCCTTGTTTCACCTAAGTGTACCCACATCTAACTCATGCAATAAAGAGCTCTGTTGAAAGCCCCTGAGGGGGTACATGGTTCTCCTGTCAAAGCAGGGTTTGAACAGAGTTGTTAACTAAGACTGAGGCAGTGTTCTGAGGACAATGAAAAAAAGCAGTATCAGACATTCATATTTCATTTCTGAAAGCATTTTTGTACTGGACTCTGAGAAAAACACAAATAGTGTTAAAGGAAGTGCTGTGCTGGGGAGTACTGGGAAGACACAGTCAGTATGAAAAGGTCTGAGCTTCTGGACTGCTGGGCTCCAGGAACAGCAGGACTTGGGTTGTTTTGAGTTCTGCTGCAACACCTGTCAGTTTGATTGGCTTAGTGCATATTCCCAAATAGACTGGGAACGACACAATCATTTTTAGGAACATGATTTGAACATCTTAATAATGTTCTCTGTACTGTACCTTCAAGGGTTTGATCAGAAAGAGAAATGTCTCATGATGCTTTCATCAACATGAGACTGATATGACTCCACTGTTTGTTTGAGAGTATCAGAGCTCATGGAGAAATTTTGCAAGCCTTATCAGACTCAAAGTAGAAAAAACCCACCTTTTTAGTTTTTGTTTATATTTCTTGATCGTAAAGAGATTGAGATTTCTTAATTTTTTTTTATCAATTACCTGCACTCTCTTGAGTACACAAGGATCTGGGTAGAAATGGAGGAAAAACTTTTTTGCATTTATGTGTCTCTAAAATGATTCAGTGAGATTTCATAGTTAAAAATGAGTTAATATTCTGGCAATATTAATTAAACATCACCATACTTAAGCACTCATTTATTTGCTTAGGGACTTGGGTTTTAGAACTAATTGGGTAAATAAATTCTGTTCAAAGAAGTTCTATGAAGAAATGGGAGTTTAAATAATGCTTTTTGCTGTGTAAGAAAAATGAAAAATGTTATATGCCTTTGATGGTCCAGCAAACCTGTCCCTTCTCGTACCCCTTTTGGGAGAAATCCAACATGGTTAATGTGTTGGGGGAAAAAAAAACCACAAGAGTGTTGACAGCCAGTATTTGTTAACAAAGTGAAGCATGATTTGAAAAACTCTTTGTGTGGTTGATTTGTTTGAAAAAGTTTGTTTGCAGATTTAGGCCAAGATCTGTCTGTTGGGCATCCTACAGGAATACACCAGCCATGCACAGCATCAGACATCAGGAAAATTCTGCCAAAAGCACCGCAGTGGTGCTTCTGATGTGCTGTACTCATCACGGGGGGCTTTGACTAAGTGCCTTGTGCTGAGCTACAGCTTGTGCTCCACATCCAGGTGGGGGTTAACATCTTTGGGGAGGGCTCCAGAAACACGAGGTCCCTGCTGATGATGCCCCCATGGATCCTTCCCAGTGGGAGCTGGGTGGAGTTGGGTGGGCCAGCTCTGGGCCTCCCCTATGTTTCCCACCTGGGCACTGAGGCAGGAAGGGCTCCCGAGGGCGGCTGAGCTGCACCAGCCTCGGGAAGGCCCACACGGAGCTGACTCCAAGGTAAGGGGTGTTTAGCCCTCAGGGGCTGAGCCAAGCCATCCCAGTTGTGGGGTTTTATACTCTTACTGCTGTTGGGGCATCCACCTGCACAGAGAGTTTGTCAGGGAACAGGAAAGGCCCTCAGGGATTGTTGTGAGGCTGATGAAAGCTGCTGGTGTCGGTCTGGCCTCTGCTGCCTCTGTATTTCATCATGTCACGTCTTCAAACCCCTCTAATGGCTGACTCCAGGTCAGGTTCAGCTTTACTTATTGGATAAAGAGCTCAGGCTACTACTGTAAGCTCTACAGTATTTAAGTAGCCTGAGTGCTGTATGAAACACGAGTTTGTTTAAAACCTGAAACATTCCCTTGTTTGCCAGCTGCCACTTCCGGTATTGTTTTCTTCATTTCCAGTAGCACTTCTGGTAGCCCCTGATTTTACTGAGGGAAATAGCAGTGCAGTCAGGGTCTGGTGCCTCATGACTTCAGAGAAGATCCTTTCAGAGTTTTAGAAATAATGGGCTCTCAAAGCAGTATGGAAAATGAACCAGCAGCAGTTCTGTGAAAGAGACCTCGGGAACCACCACTGCCTTTATCATTCACTGAAAAAGTCAAGTCTTGGGCTGAGGAAAATTTTTTAAAATAAAACCCCCAAATTTGAGTGTAATGAGCTGACATAGGCTGTATAGTAATAATGATAAACTTTATAAAGCAAGTGTCTCTTATTAATGTGCTGCAAAGCACTCTAGAGATTCTCAGTGCTCAAATTAAGCTATAAAAGATAATAGAAGAACTTAAAAAGTTTCTGCACAGTGAATGATTTCATGACAATGGCTTTGTTTGTTTTAATGATGTGGGCAAAGGGCATTTGCCCAGCATCTTCAGCATTCCCAAGGGGAACAGGTGCAGCAGTTACATTTTATGGTTTCACTGTCATTATAGAGGTGCTTTTCTGTGCAGCTGTATTATAATGTACTTCATAGATTGAAAGTGAGATTTGAAGTTAAAAAATTCAGTAAGGCAACAAAACTGGAAGTTTACTTCTGCTATGATTCAGCTGGGTGCAGAAATAAATACATTTACTTACATTTGCATAATACATTTGAGAAGTAATTTAGGGCTGTGACTTTTTAGTGACATCTGTAATCGTAGAGTAGTTCTCTGTGGACTGCATGACTATTATAAGCAGTGATGTTTTATTGATGAGCTCACCCAAGGAGTCAAGAACTGGTTGGAAAGGGAGACAGATTTACCCTCCTCCATCTCAGATGATCTTTTTGCATTCCCAAAACCAAGTAGAAGCAAATAATTTTTAACAGTGCTATGGCTGACAGCCACCTTGGGCTGTTCCCACCCAGCCTTATCATCCATGGGAATGCTTTCCTAAGGAGCAGCTGTAACAGTGAAGTAGGAAATTTTTCATCCACCTAATTGGAATAACAGAGAGAAGTCTGGTTTTTATAACTTAGATTTGAGGTATTGCTAATAGATTTCAATTTGAATGCTATGTGTTTAGTTCCTGATATTTTTGTAGGTGTCCTTTGCCTCTATTCCATTCACTTTCACGACAAAATTGCTTTATTAATTGCAGCAAAAGCACCTGTAGGAGGACTGGTTCATATTCTTGTGAAGTGATTTTTCCTTTTAGTGTAAATTAGTCTTCTCTTTAAGCAGTAAAACGTCTGCAGTGATGGCATGAAATGCTCTAAAAGAGCATTTACTGCAGGCATGGTTTGCATCTAGGACTTTGTACAGACACAAGTGTGTACACAAATACACCAACAGTTTTCAGAGACATTTTGTGTAGCACTTAAAATGACAAGAGGTTGTTGCAAGTTGCTGACATATAAAAAGGCTGCAAGAAAGTGCCTCTGAATTGGGAGAATGTATTTTCATTCATTAAGAGGGAGAAGATTACATTTTTCCTGAAGTCACTCCTTGTCAGACTGTTCGTTTGCAGTGGTTTTTTTCTTTTTTAATTTAGCGGATTTGTCTGGGGTTTTGAAGGAAGGATTAAAATAAAAGGAGGAAACTAGATCCCTTTCTCACTTGTAGGGGTGGAGGTTTATCCCAGCTGTGACTGCTGCTAAGTTCCCTATAAAATGCTCATATGTTGCCCAACTTCTCTCATTTGTTTCAATTAAAATTTGGCATTGTCAGTTCAGACTTTTAAGTGCACTTTGGTGGTTTATATTATGAAGCTGAGTAAGGAAGGCAAAGCATATGCGTGCAAAAGAGATATTGAGTTGGAAACCGGAATTGAACTACATTCAGTTTTTGCCAATGCTGCTTTTAAGTTTGTGCTATTTTAATGGTTTCCTGAAGTGATTGTGTTACTAAAAAAGTACCCCTCTGAACTGGAGTTTTTGATGTTTGCTTCTGGCTACAATGTAAATTTGGTTTGGTTATTTGTTAAAAATCCACACAGCTCTCTCTGCAAATGCATATTTGATTTTTTTTTCCTCGTGAGTTCTGTGTGATTTTCATAAAAAAGCCCAGAGCCTTTTCTGCACTCTAAAATAAATGTGGAGCTTCAGTCATGTCATGAAGTCTCAACAGATAAAAAATAGGGTGTACATTGACATATTTTTATGTATAAGATGATGCAAACAGTAGCAAAACCTTTGACTTTTAAAATTGTGAAGATATATGTGACTAAAAATGGCTCATTACCAATCCATAATGTGCACTGAATTAACATTGGTTGGTTTGGTTTTAGTTCTGTCATCATGGCAGGGAACAATATTACACATTGTTTTGGTTGCTTTTTCTTGCACCTTGTTTAAGAACAAAGAACACCAACAAACACCAGACAAGGAGTTTTAAGCTAGAAGAAATAAGAAGAGGCAGAAAAATGTCTAGATAAATCAGGATCAGTCTTGCTAGCTTACGCATGTACTGGGTAGCAACTGACTCCTTCCAAAAAATGGGACTCAGAGAAGTAATTCTTCCATTTGCCATAGGAAGACAGATGTGATGCAGCTCCTCTGGGGTTGTCCCCTCAGTGATAGCAGCCCTTTTTCTGCTGTCCCAGAAGACAGGAGGGCAGACAGTGGTCCCCAGGGCATGGGGTGTATCCCTTTCAGCCAGAGGTGGGGCAGTGCACTCAAGTCTGTGCATCACTGCTGAATGGAAGATTGCAGTTTACCTGTGGGTTCTGGGATGGCCATCCTGCTTCAGAAAGGTTTTTTGACACCTTCATGTTCCCTTAGCTCAAGGGTGCAAAGAAATGCTGCAAAGCCTTCCAGAAAGTGAGTGCCATTTGCAGGATCTGCATGCAGCCCCACGGATTTTGCATTTAAAAAGAATGTGAGGCACAGATATTTAGTTTGATGGTAATTAACTTTGAACAGTGTACTGAAATATCTGGCACATTTAGAAGTGTTTTAAAATCAAGGTTTCAATTTGTTTCTGAGAAATTTTGTAGTTAACCCAGTTTCTGCTCTTGATGCATGAGTGACTGGGTACCATATGATGAACTGTGTTATATAAGATGCTCAAATTGTTGATCCAAAATTCTAGCTATTTAACTCTTCTGGGATCTTAGTGTTTCTTGTTTTATTTTTGTCCTGTTTTCTCTTTTCAGTATTTGAAGTGTTGATACGAAGCCCTTTTCTGCCAGCGCTGTTAGCAGAAAGAACTTATGTATACCCATCTGCCTGTTCCTTGGGCATGGCAATGGGTTGCACTACCAGGAGCTTTTACTGTGTGGTAGATTATTACAGGAGGGATTTTCCTTGCTTTCCCCTCTGTTTCCTCTAAATAGGTTTGTTTCTTACAGCAGGATATAGTGCAATAAGAATAATCAGCATCATTGATTCCAGCTGCTTCCTCAACAGAAAAACTACATTTTATTTGGATGAGCTTTGCTGTCTCCTAAATATTTTGAGAGGAAAACAAGCTTCTCCCTTTCTGTGAATCTTTCCTACCCAGATGTTCAGTTCTTTATTGTATTTTATTAATAAGTCCAATGCTTTCTTAGCTGTAGGGCTGCAATGCAGCAAGCAGATGCTCCTGTTAGAACAAATTTCATGATATTGGAAGCTTAATTATCAAAGGCACAAAGTCGGACTCTCATTAAATTTTCCCCTTGTTTTAAAGGGAGGGTGGGGGGGTTGAAAGGCAAAAAGTATTTTTTTTTATGGTAGGACTGATGATAGGTTAACAGCTTGGAAATACAAAGCTGCAGCTCCATGACTTAACAAGGAAGATAATGATTGTTCATCTGCAGAGATCATTATTTTCTTCTAATATGAGATTGTAGTGTTTCTGTATGGGGTTGTGAAGCTTTAATTACAGTTTGCAGTTATTTATAAATTACGACTGTGCAGGCCCTTCCTATAGGAATCTGTCTTTATTGCAGAGGGTTGTGGTGCTGGGGGAGAGGACTGACTAGTAGGCTTGAAATATTGCACATGTAATCTCATGGACATTTGAAAGTAAAAGTTGTGGGTTTGTACTTTTAAAAGGCTGTTGCAAAACACAAAACAAAACTAAGGGATGGTGTGTGTGGAGAGTACGAAAAGAGAACAGCTGAATGGGATGTTTGCTTGAAAAAAAACAAATCAGCCCAATTTTCCTTCATAAGAATACCAATTGTTGAGTTCTTTGGTCAACCTCCCCTTGCTGTTACTGAGGGGCGCTGTCAGCATTGTGTCAGTTACACACTTCTGCACTTCCATGCAGTCACAGGCCTCAGTTGCATCCACACACTGTATGTGAGCATAGCAAGAATGATTTTAAAATATAGCAAGGGCATATTAAAATATATCTATTATTTTAAAAATATTGGCAGAAAATAGATAAGGCACTAGATTACACAAACACAGTGTTCTTAATGAGTTGTTTGATTTTGCCAGTTAGGGTTAGGAATGCTTCATGAATTAAAGCTGAAGTGAGTGAGTTGAGATTCTCTTTTATTTGTGCTAAGCAAGAGCTTCTTGGGAATTTCACAGATTTAACTGGTAACAGCATTGCTTCCCATGTCTTTTTGCAGTTTGTTTATGTAAAAAGCTGTCCTTCAAGCACAGGAAGAAAATAACCTCTTTTGCTTTTGTATCTTGAGTAATGGGGATTTGGAGAGAATGGACTGTGGTTTTCTGGGACATGAGATTTAGCTCATCACCTCAGGATACTGTTTTCCTGATGTGCTTTGCATGTGATTTTTGGTGAGTTTTTGGAGTAGTTTTCCAGTAGATTTTTTGAAGAAAAAGGCCAGACTTGAAGCAGAGTATGTATGTTGGTATTACCTGGAAATAAAGAATCATTGACTCTACCTTAGTTAAAACTCTTTCTTTGGCATGATTTTACAATGCTAATTGAATTGGTTTGGATTTTGGCAGAATGATGTACTCTCTTGAGGACAAAATCAAATTAATCAAAGCTCTGCTTTAGCATTTTCTGTCTGTTTTACCAGTAACACTTCTGTTCCCTAAACTTTTTATAGCTCCTTAATCCACAGGTAGAAGTTATATGTACTTTAGTGACTTGATCTGAAGCCCAGAGAGATCAGATAACATGCCCAGAAATATGAAGTCCAATGTACCAAGTCCAAGAAAAATACAAGAAATGTTAACCCGTTATTTTGTTCCTTTTCTCATTTATGTGTTGAAAGCTGGAGTAAAATTGTGTTGTTAGTTGCAGCTAAGACTTGCTGAGGCAATTACTTATGTCCCATTGACTGTAGGATTTAAAAGCACACACCTTTAAAATGCTGAAAGAGCACTTTCCTCAGTGTTATCTGGATTATTGAGTAATAAAGCAAAGTTCATTTTCCTTAGTCTGGCATGGACAAAACCACCATGGACACAGGAGAAAGTTTTGCTCAGATATGGCTTCTGATACATATTAATCTTGTTGTTTTGTAGTGTCATTCAGAGGATAACATTCAAGTGGATGCTCTGGAAAGCAGAGCAGCAGGAGACCACGTTGAAGCAATGGTTTGGATCCATCTGGATTGTTCCATTAAGTTCAGAGCTCACCCATAATGATGGAGCTGCAATTTAAACCTACCAGTTTGGTTAGATACTGGTCAAAATGGAGACCTGGTCTTAATGGAGGCAAACAGGAATTTAAAACTCCTGTTATTTCATGTAGATGGTTGTAGTTTAGTGTGAGAAAGCTGGTAGAGAGTGCATCAGCAAACCTCATGGATTTTCAGTCATCTAAAATCTGGTGCCATTCTACAGCAGAAGTTTTAGGTATTTGTTATAACAAGGGTCCCTTTGGATACAGTCACACATCTTTGTAAGTTTTCTATGGTACTGGAAGTAAAGTGGATCTGTGCAGTCAGAAACAGTTGCAGGCCTTCCTGAGGCTGAGAGAAGCATACACATGAGCCTGCACTGCACAGACTGCCTGTGTCTCCTGTGCTGCTCCAAGTAGTGCTGGGAACACCCTGTAGCTGATGTGCTCAGTGCTGTCAACATTTTCTTCAAATTGGGTTTTTCTTGTCTGGATAATGTTCCATTTGCATTTCTTCACGCAGCATGCAGATGATGTTGGCTCCTGAGACACTGTCAATAAACGAAATGAAGTTTTGTGGTATGGCTTGATTTACAGGAAGATAGAACTAGTTTTGTGTGCATAAAATACTAGTGGACTTTCCTCTTACTTTCCTTGCCCTCCTGAACAGCTGCTGATCACAGCAGATGGGCGTTAATTGCACTGACTGATTCAGCATTCCAGAAAGTTAGGCCATTCTTATCAGTGTTTCTTCAAATAATATGGTGTCAGTTTATGCTAATTCAATTGTATAACTCATGCTTGACTCCTTAGCAGAAGAGGATTTGCTTTGGTCAAGGCCCAGCTGCACAGGAACACTATGTCCTTCTTGAGGCTGGCCGAGCACACTCACTCCCCAGAGTTGTGCATAGCAAACCCCAGTGCTGTGCAGGTAGTAGCTTTGTACTCCAAGACAGTGATTTCATTCTCCAGCAGCTTCCTCACCCCTGAGGGTCTCTTCAGCATCAGTTCTTTTTTCTTTACAGTTAGAACTGTTCTCCTCTGCATTTTGCATTTGTCGAAATGAGCATAGTGTTGTGCTTTTTCAGTTGTACCTTGTGTTTTGACAGAAATTGGAATAATTTTGGGTAACTCTTATTAACCCCTGAATTTTTAGATTCCCATATATTTTACTTCCATTGTCCCTTGTACTGTGGGAGGACTCTCCCATTCCGTGTCCCCAAGATGCTTGAGATTTTCACATGAGAGATACTGTCTTCTACATTTTCCTTCCAGAACAATGTGCAGATATTTCTGCCTTCAGAAACAAAGTGCAGCTTGGCTAGATCCACACAAGTCTGACTTTTTTGAGCCAAGTAGTATGTGTGTCTGTGTCTTCATTTTGTGTAATAAGGTGTTTTGGCTGCTCTAATCGATGCAATGGGAGAAGCTGCTATCATCTGTGCACCTTTTTTTTGGTGGACGTGATGCCCTTGCCCAGAAAAAGCTGTCAGTGGAGAGGGGAAACCTGACATTGGATCTTCTTGGGATGATGGGCATGTGTGACATAATTGTAATTTGCTCCAGAAAACAAGCGCTGCCCATTTGCTTTTATTATGCAACAGAAATGCACGGAGATGGCAAATAACCATGTGCCCCTGTTACACCTAAAAGCCTAAATAAAGAGCTTGAGGAGCTTGTGTTGGCTGATAAAAAACCAGAAACTTGGCAAATGGAGAGCTTGTAAACAACATACAGTGAGTGTGTCTGTGTGGTGGGTTCTCAGGATGAGGTGAAAGGGAGCCAGAAGAAAGATTTTCTTGAAGCAGCCATGGGTTTCTGTGGGAGTGGAGAAGGAGACAAATGTGTCTCGTCGTATGCTCAGCTCTGCATTGATGATGGTCTGACAGCAGAGCAGCAGTGGCTGTGTTGTGTTCTCCTGAGGTGTCCTCTCCTTGCTCACACATCCATTGTGGCATGCCAGGGTTAAATGAGTCGCTTCTGTGTCCTACTGCTCCTTGTCAGGATGGTTCAGGTTCTGCAGCTGTGAATAACAACCACGGTTTTCCAGTGGTGTGCAGCATTGTTAATGCCTTTTGGATTGTAGCTGGATGTTGGATACTCAAAGTCTTGAGATATGCAGGATTCCCATGGTTTCTGTCTACTGCTCATTTCCCAAACAAGTCACAGAAACACCAGTCAAAAATTTGTCATCTTTTTCTCAATCTGTTCAATTTCTGTTCAGTGAAATTTTTGCTTTTACCAGCCTTCTGCAAATTCAAATAGTGACCCTTTCTGGAAAAATACTAAGACTGGATTCTGCTCTTACTACCTTTTTGTTATTTTGGCAAATGAAATTCAGAGGTCAGGTTTTTTTTTGACTGATCAGGTTCACAGAGAAGCATGATTAATAATTTTGTGTGACAGATTTGGATAACTATAATTTTATTAAGTTGCAAAAATAAACAATGCAATCTTCTTACTTGCATTGCGTAACACAGCTTGTACAATTTCTCCCAATAATTCTCTCATCCAAATCCAGTAGTTTGCCATGGAGATCTTAGTAAAGATTTCCACTGACTGCATTCTGTCAGCACAGATATGATATAATGTATGGCTTCTTAGTTTGTTTGTAGAGATAGAAAATAGAGGATTCAATTATTTCACTTAACAAGATGAATGGAAGGGAATGTGGCATGTTTGTTTGCATTTTTGGTTATTTATAGGATTTCTTCCTATGTGAAAGGGCTTCCCAAGGAAGTGGTCACAGCAGCAAGGCTGCCTGAGTTCAAGAACTGCTTGGACAGTGCTCTTGGACACATGGTGTGACTCTTGGGGATGGCCTGGAGCTGGACTCAATAATTCTTCTTCCAACTTGGCATATTCTGTGATTCTGGGGAATAATACTTTCTACATGGTTACCAGAGGCTATTTACTTCAGCATGAAGTTACCAGACAGACCAATTTTTTGCCATTGCTTCAGTTTGTTGCTTCACTCCAGAAAGAAATAAACAGGAGGAAGAGGAGAAGTGTCAGTACTGAAACAGTTATCCTTTTCCTTTTTAACTGGATCTTGTCTGCAATGCTTTTTGTGGCATGTGCTGGTGTTTGGGATATATTTTGCTTTATAGAACATTTTCTCAACAGGCTAGGCAAAACACTGCTGGGGTTTGGCTCTTCTCAAGACCTGTTTCCCGCTTCAGCTAATAAAAAAAGACCACCTTGCTTTGCTTGTGCTCCATTTCCCCTAGTGTAGGGAGTGCTGTAGCAAAAAAGAAGTAAGAAGAAGCTTGGACACAATTCCTTGACAAGCCTAAGAGTATCTGATAATATCTGTAGGAATATAAATGTGTATAACATAACTTAACATACTAACTCATTTTGTATGTTGCTGAAATGCACCAAAAAAGTAAAATACAGCAGCTGTTTAAAAAGTCCCAACTGACCTATGCAAATATTGAGATTGAAAGTAAAAACAAATTATATATATGTGTGTGTGTGTGTGAGAGAGAGAAAGATGTGCTTAGATAAACATATTTCGAACATCTGTTTTTCTGCTTGATTTGTGTACGGTCTCCTGTGAAAGTTGCCTTGAGTTTAAGTGGTCTTTGAGTTATGGAGCACAGTATTTCCTAAGAAGCAGGATTTACTTAGCACTGGTGCAATGCTATCTTGGAAGGAAGACAAATTATAGACAGAAGTAAATAAAATAAAATATATGAGGATCACACAGTAAAATGCAGACCTTACCGCTGAAGATCAGGTATAATTGGTTGCTATTAATTTATCTAGTTTTGAATCTCTGTGAAAAGCAAAAACAAAGCTTGGAAAACTTGGTAAATCCAAAAGGAGCTGGACAGATGAGCTATATGTGTGCACAAGAGCATTTTAAATGGCTTTAGCAAACTTTAAAAGATTTTTTGAAAAAAACCAGTTCAATTAAAAAAAAAAATGTTGGAAGTGTTTTTCTACCTGAAAACTACTTAGAGAAATATCCAAGTCTATGCTGTCTTAACCTATGGGATGTATAGGCCTTACTCCAGCCAAGTGTTGAAGCATGCTGATAGTTGAGTACTTGTGTGGGTTTCAGCCGGAGGAGTTTTTTCCTTGGAGATGTGCTCCCATCTCCCGTTGAGCTGGAGCGATGCTGCCAGCCCAGCCTGCCCTGCTCCTGTCCTCCATTCATCCATGGGGCAGGGCGGAGCCGGCAGCATCCGAGCTCTGCTGGGGCTGCCCCTGCCAACCCTCCTTCTGCAGGGACCACGGGGAGAGCAGGGCAGGAAAGCTCCAGCTGTTTCCCCTTTTACACTCCTTCACCTGAAAGCAAGAAATCCAAGCATGAGATCTTCCTTGATTAATTTAATTTAAAGCACAGCTCACAAGTTGTCCAGTAACTTTCTTAAAAATGTGAATGTGTGGGCTCCCTGTACAGATATTCCTGTTGGGAAATGTGTTGTACACCTTAGTGAAATGCTGTCCTTTACCATCCCAAAGGATGCCAAGGGCTATCACAGGAAGTGTTTCCTATGGATGTAGCTCTTCTGGCAACACACTGAGTGAGTTCTTCAAGCCTGTGTGGGAACGAAAACATGAGCCAGAGAAGCAGACTTTATGTAGTGAAAGGAAATGGAAAAATCCCCTCTCCAAACAAAAAAACCAATTTGCAGCATTTACATGTCAGCCAGTGCTTTTGAGTTTTTCAAGATGTTACAGAAATATCAGTCTTGGAAAAAGCAATATTTCACTTCTTCTTTCAGAACAAGTTCCTCCAGTCTTGTCCTGGCTGATGGTTGCATAATACTCCATAAAATGTAGATATTAATGCAGAATTTAATTATACTCTTTGCTTACTTTTCTCCCTCAGATTCTTTTTTTACCGTTACCCTTTTGCATCTTTGAAAGTTTAGAAAAGGGAAATAACATGTTTACTAGCTAAAAATAACATGAGAATGTGTAAGACACAAAAGGTGTTAAATAGTCAAAATACTTTCTGTTTGCAATTCATGTGAGGTTTAGATGGTGGTGTCTTTCTCAGGATCAAATCTGAGAAAAGTGGAGAGGATGAAAATAAGTGGATTTGATTTTTCTTCTAGATATTCCATTGTGTAAGTGCATAGTAGCCAAAAATCCTTACAGCTACATATTTATACAGCACAATGGTTTGCTCTGGTTTGCTTCTGAGACTCATAAAACACTGCAGAGTAGGTGAATGAAAGCAGAAGTGGAAGCAGAGTTCTTGTTGCTATTGGAAAGAAGGCAACAGATGGAGCAAAGAGAAAAATCTCTATTCTTTCTAGTCCACATTTTCTCTTGCCAGCTAATCAGTTCCCACTGGGGTCTCTGCAGGTTGCAAAAAAGTTACATCAAAGATCACACCTTATTATAGTTCTATCAGTATTGTTTATTCTGTCATTTTCAGATGGGTATTTTCACTTTTTGGGCCCTTAAGCAGGTTGGTTCAGCATTTCTGCACCACTCTGGTAGAAAAGGATAAGCACATGGCTTCAGTGGAGTTGGCTGAGCCATGCTGAAATGTGTCAGCAGAGGTCCTGACCCTTTCCATGCATGCAAACATACCAGTGTGTTGGGAAACAAACATAAAACTCCTCCCTTTAAACATAAGCTCAGCTTTAGTGGAAAATTTCTGGATAATGTGAAGTACAATAGAAAGGTTGTAGCTCTGCATGCTCTTTTAATTGAAATTTTCAGTTTTCCTTATTTGCTGTGGTATCATTTGGGCTGCTTTGTCATCTTCACCTGGATGCATTCATAATCTGAGAAACCTGAAATTGTGCAAATGTGACTGATTAAAGTCTGCCTAATGAAAAGGATCACCAAATAGGCCATGCAGCTGTAAGGAAGAAGCATTTTATAAGTACTGAACTTGGTTTTGAATTGTGACAAGGCCCAGCAAGTGCTGAGCTCTGCACAGGCTTGCCCCAACATCCTGCTCCAGTTCCTTCCATCCTGCATCCACCTCTGACTTCGTTACCTGGCACTGGAGAAGAGCACTTTTGCAGTGGTAGAAAATGCTCATTTAGGGCAACCAAGAGATACCAGCATACCTTGAGTCCTTAAGGAAGGACTTAAACCAGATGCAGTGCACTATCCTTTGAATATTAAGGTCTGAATAAACTCTTGAGATGTTTCAGTATCTTGTAATGTTGTTAAAATTACATCTTTCTTTGTGAATAAGCAGTGGTTACTGAAAGTGTCTGTGTTGTAGCATTTCTTCAGCACTACTGGGTTCTTAACTAGTTTAGCAGAACTGTTGAAGATGTGGAGAATAATTATTCTTTTAATGAAATATTAATTTTCAGTAAAGTGAAAATACTTTATTCTTTTAAGAATTAGAAGTTTTTTATATCTAATATATAGAAATCAAAAAGGAGAATTTCCCTGGATGCTGATGTATTACTGCACATCTCTTGAGCATCTCTAAGATGTGAAATGAAAATGTTGAAAGTAGAAACATCAAAATTTTGGATTTATAAACCAAAATCAAAAGTTAGAAGACTGTAAATGTAAATATGGACCTCCTCTTATAAATATAGAGGAAACTTAGGCCTCTAGAGAGAAAGCTTGGGAAATGAGTACAGCATCCACCTATAGTCATTATAGAATAATGAGCACAGTGTTAAGACCCAAAAGAACTATATGCTGCTGTGTATGTATATTATATTTGCTCCTTTATATATATTTTAGAATAAAATAGCCTCATATGAAATTGTTATTAGTTGCATTGAGCACTTCAAAGGGTTGAAAAAGTATCTCAAGGACCTTTATAATATTCAGGAATAATGGCTTTTTAAACACTATTCTAAAATTTTTTATGCAGTGTTTTCTGATAAAAGATACTACACATTTTTTTTTTTCTTTCTCCCTTAATTTCCACTTTCTTCTCTATTAGGTTGAGATGTTTGGGTAAGAAATGGGGAAAACATTTAAAATCTGTTCTGTAACCTTATTTGCTCTGAATGCAAATGACTAGATTTTGAATACAAGTAACTAATCAGTCATTCCTGTGCTGTGTGTTGAGACAAAAAACACATGTTCTTCAGTAATAGTGGCATTACAAAATTGGGGGGAAAAGCAATACCATTGAGATTAATCTTTGCTAGCAGCTAGCTTCCATTCAATATGTTGCAAGGAAGATGACATTCATCAGGTGTCAGGCTCACTTGGTTTCAGTGGCACACTTGAGGAGAGATCCTTTCTGTCCTTCACCCAAGGTGGGTTCTGATGAAGCCCTCGAGGCCTGGCTGACTGTACCCCAAGGAGCAGTCTTGAAGTCTTTTCTGCAGTTTTGGACTCTCTGGGATATTCAGAGTCCAAAACAGGCTTGTTCTAAAGCATATAAGCTCATCTCCAGATGTTGCAGGTCAGGGTGAAGGGTGATGTGGGGCTGGGGAACAAGCAGTGCGTTATTGCCACCTGCTCCCTGAGCTGGCTCTTGCAATGCTCTGCAAAGCAGCGGCTGCTGGGACTGCCATACTCTGACAGGGGCTGCTCCAGCAGGTAGACCTTGGGTCCAATCCTGTACTGCAAGCCCTGGCTGGACTCATAATCTAAAATCCATTAGTAGGTCATAAGATCATCACAGATATATTTTCAACCTGCCTGTGCCACTGAGCTGGGAGATAGTGAGCCGAGCATCATTGCACGAGGAACAGGATGGCTGGGGAGTGATGGGTTCTCCTCCAAGTCCTCTTTTCTTTCTTCCTTGCTTTCTACAATAATCTTCTCCTTCAACATGGGCCTGTCTGCTGTTCACTTTCACCCCATTAAAGTAATTTTATCCTAGTTTTTAAAACCTGGGCCTGGAACAAGCTGTAGTTTTCAGTGAGCTGTAAGTATCCATGCTATATAGGAGTAGCAGTATCAAGTGAAATGCAACCACCTTTCTGCCTGTGTAGCCTGTGGGTGTTTTTAACCAACCTCATTGAATGTCTGAAGGCACCTGAATTGTATCATCTGAGTTACAATTGAGATTTTTAAAAGATAATCTACAGCAAGACATACAAAGTTTGTTAATCGACAGGAAGAAATGCAGAGGTTTTTAACCGCAGAAGACTGTAAGAATGGCATATATAGTGTTGGCACACAGCTCTCTTTTTTCCTGCTCCAGAAAAGGAGGGAAGCAGCTATATGAAATGCTAATAGTTTCACTGTGGTTTTGAATAGACTAGACTTGAGAGCCTTGAGTATTTTTCCTTTTCTCTTTTAACTGCAATTTTGTTATTGTATTGCTGCCCCCATCTCTGCTAAATATGGCTTTTGAAATGTAAATCATATCATGTTCTCAGAGATGCATATGACACCCTCAGCACTGTTCCTCTTTGCACTTCAAAGAGCTGTGTGGTCACACTTTGCATCTCAGCAAAATCGCAAGATTTGCCTTCTGAAGATCTCCTTTAATGTGTACAATCAATCCCTGATAATGTATTTTGGGTTTTTGTTCCCTCGAGTCTGTTAATTTTAGTGTTGCTACAGGTCATCAGGAAACATAATCTCTTCTTTTTTAATTTCTCAGTGAGCGTGCCTGAGGGGAGAGGAACACAAGAGAGGAGAGACAATTGAACATCACCATCGGCCGAGACCTGAAAAAATGGTGCTGGATGAACACAGGATTAGAACTTAATTGTAAAAGGGAAGGGAAGTCTTGACAGGAGATTTGCTTCATTTTCACATTCATCATGGCACAAATCCTCTGGCTGGCTGGTTGATGGGACTGTCCAACACTTCTCCTTAGTTTCAGTGCAGATCCCTTCTGCTTACACATCGAAAGACCTGGGAACAGGTGGGAACTGGATGGTGCCAGATACAGGAATGGAAAGAGAAATGGACTCTGAGGAGCTAAGATGGAAGTGACTTGACAGCAACAAGCTCAGCAGTTGTCTCCAGTAAGGACAGGTTGAGACGGGAATCTCAAGCTTCTCTGGAAGAGCAGTATGCAGGAAGCTGGTTTTCAGGCCACAAATGCTTTCACAGGTAAGGATTTCTGTTCTCTTTGCTGGGTGCCCCGTGGCAGGAAGGAAGGAATGATGAATCTGACTCCATGTTCTCAGAAGGCTAATTTATTATTTTATGATACTACATTATATTAAAAGAATACTAAACTAAACGATACTGAAGAATACAGAAAGGATACTCACAGAAGGCTAAAAAGATAATAATGAAAACTTGGGACTCTTTCCAGAGCCTCGACACAGCTTGACCCTGATTGGCCATTGAGTCAAAACACCCCAGAAATCCAATTAAACAATCACCTGTGGTAAACAATCTCCAAACAGATTCTAAAGCAGCAAAACACAGGAAAAGCAAATCAGATTATTATTTTCCTTTTTCTCTGAGTCTTCTCAGCTTCCCAGGAGAAAAGTCCTGGGCGAAGGGATTTTTCCAGAAAATAGGAATGTGACACTGTTCTAGTTCCACTCATATTCTCAGGATGATTTACTGGAGTTTGGAAAATGAATGGGTCCTGACTGTCATTAGCATCTTGTAGTACTTTCAGCTTAAATAGTATTTAAAAACAATTCACTTGAAGACCAGTTCAACACTTGGATCAGCAGTGAGGAACACAGTTATCCATGTTTCTGCTTTCAGAAATGGATGGCCATGAGCCTTGGGGAAAGTTTATCTCAGCTTTCCTCGTTAAAGTACTCATTAACAGCTTAACCATTTGTGGTCTCTTGGGTCAGTATAAAATGTAGTCTGTAAAGTTGCTCTTGTGCTCAACACAGGAGTTTGGTGAGGCTGCAGGATGGACATGGTTCATATCAGGAGGCTTCTCAGCAACATGTCAGTGTTGAGCCTTATCTTGTCTGCTGGAGCACATCTCTGGGCAGACCTTGCCAGGCACCCTCTCTGTACTCCCCCCTCTGCACCACTGGCCTGCTGCAGTGCTTGAACTGGCTAAACTGGAGGGTTTAAATGGGAACAGTTTCACCTCAGTCTGGTGTATTTCTCTGTAGATGGATTAAAAATAATGCAACGAGAAAGAGGATGCCACGCTGGTGTAACTTTCTGAGGAAAGCTCCCTCTAGTGTAAAGTCTGCTGGAGTTCATTTAGTGCTTTCCCTCTATGGGATAGTTTCTAATTTGAGAGGCAGGAGGAGGAAGAGATGATGAGCAGATCCTGCTGCTTTGTTTCCATGTCTGCCAGCCAGCTGAGATACAGCAAAAAATGCATAGAAAATCAACTGGATATTACTCTTGTTTTGGTAGGTCTGGATAAGGGATTAGTACCACAGTGTAAACTAGTGATGTGCGTGCAAGAGATTTATTTTTCTAATATAAAATATTTTCCTTCAGAAGGAGTTTTGGCTGCAGTGGGGTGTGGTTCTGTGTCTAGCTGTCTGCACCAGCACAGCAGTTTGAAGTGGTGGTGCAGCTCTGAACTGTCTGTGTTGCCTTGCTTTGATTTACAGCCTGGTTTCTGTGCATGCCAGTGAGACGTGTCCTGAAGGAGAGGAAACAGGAACTCTCCTCCACATGTGCTCCAGTGCTGATGGGAGAGGTGAAGTCTGGGACAACCCCAGGGCTCTCCTTCCTCTGTCTAGCCAGCAGCACACTCCTAAAGCTCCCCACTGCTGTTCTAGTCCTTGCTGCTCTCTGCCAGTCCTCAGCTCTTTCCTGGGAGTTTTTGTCACTCTTTTGCTTTCAACCAAAATTCCCAACTGTGAGGATATCTGCTCTCTTCCTTAACCTGGCTCTCTCCTTTGCTGGAAACCCTATTATTTCTAACACCCTTGCATTACTATATTATTTTCTGTCCAGTTTTACACTCTTCTGACACTGTGTCTGCTGCCCCTTAGCTCCCAGAAGCTGGCACTGTGACAGGGTGCTTGGGGAGGGTTGTGTTGGAAAGCTGAGGTTTCATGATTGCTGCTGGATGGAAAACACCTGGCAAGCAGAGCTGCATAAAATTCAGAGATATGAAACTGGGGTCCTGGGAAGCCCAGGACAACAGTCAGACAGTGGTGCAACCCAGCAGATTCAGATTCAGACCTATTCTGGAGACTTAATGGCATGAAGATTGCTTGGTCTCCTATAAGAAATTCTTATATTCTTTTGGAATTGCCCTTAGGTAAAGATGTTAATAAACATATTCAAATCTTGGCAGCTGTACTAAAGAATTATTAAACATAAAGGTGCACCAAACATTCAGGAGACTTGTTAAAGAAACAGGTTGAATTATATTTCCTTTGTATGAGGAGGAAACTTCCAACTTGTATCAAATTGATATCTGTATTTACTTTTTGGAGATCTTTCTTGTTCCTTTTTAGATTTATATGATGTACTCAGCAATAATAAACAGTGGGTAGGTATGTATTTCTCAGAGAAATCTATTGGACTGCATTATGCTAATTTAAGAGTTGCAATAAGAATGTAATGGCAGGTGCCTATGGTCACTCCTCTGATCCTTGCTGTAGTGCTCCTTTTGTTTTGTTGGAATGCCAGTTTAGCTGTAGGAGATAACAATATCTGCTAGCAGCAGAGGGGGCATGGCCACATGAGAGGGGAGCTAATTTGTACAAAAAAGTTTTGATATCTGAAGCCTGGGTGGTGTCAACACTGAACCTAGACATGCTAAGTGATTGCAGCTATTGCAACAACCAGAAGAATAATTTCAATTTACAGCTGGCCAGAGTGCTGGCAAAAGAAGCCTGGGGAGGACAGTGCCTCTGTGCAGCCACGGTCAGAGTCTTTCCTAAACCTCCTTTTCACTTTGCTATTTGCGGTTACCTGGAAAGGTTTGCAGTTATGGCTAGGAGATATTTTGATCCTGTCTGTATGCTTATTTTACTGGCACTGATGCCAAAGATTCCCTTTTTTGCAGATGGCTCTTGTCCCAAGACATGGGCTCACCCAGTCAGTTTATCATGTATTACCAAACAGTAGCAAACATTTGAATATTTCCACTTTACATGCTAAATACTGAATTCAGTATTTATGTTTAGTATTCATTTATATATGTACAGTATTCAGTATTTATCATGTTATACTCATGTGAGTATAACAGGTTCAGGATTACAGAATGTAGAAATAGCAGTGGAAGGGAAGTGCTCCTAGGCTTGGTTAGGAAAGAGATGGCTGAGCCTGTGATGGTAAAATGCAATTTGAGTGGTAGCAATCAGGAAAGAGTGAGCCTGTCATTCTTCAGAAGGTGAGAAGAGAGAATTTGAGAATAAAAACAATAGTATGCAAGAAAGTATATTGCACTGAGCTTATAGAACTGATAGGTAATGTTTCCTGGGATACAAACCTGAGAAATTCTGGCAATTTTAAAAGGAAATAACTTATTCTTTCCCAGTCAAAATAAAGAGTAAAAGAAGCCCAGATGAAAGGCATTCCAGTAAAAAAGGGCAAGAAGAGACAAAATTATATGATCTGATAATCTGACTAGTCCTTGCTGCTCTCTGCCAGTCCTCAGTTCTTTCCACCTAAGGTGGAAACTCATTATGTTACTGGAGATGAGTGTAAAAGAAGATGAGAAAAATGCAAGGGTTAAATCAGGTAGGCCAATTCACAGAACAAGGTACAACTAATAAAGGCTATGATAACAAAGAAACATACCACATTCTTAGTAGTTATAAGAGGAAGACTGAGTTTCTGGGCTACTAGTTGACAGGGAATTACAAAATGTCAGTTAAAAAACTCAATCTGATGGTGCAGAGAGGACTTAGTAGTTCATGTAAGTTTTGGTATCATTCTTTGCCTAAAAGGCTGATCTGGAATCAAGTGGCAGGAAAAGAACTGCGACCTTGAGAAAGGTAAGAATTCCAACTAGAGCAGGAAAAGAACAGATTATAAATTAATGAGATAGGATAATGGGTGTTTTAGAACAAGATGGAGTTTATT
Organism: Agelaius tricolor; assembly: GCF_023055355.1. Lineage (NCBI taxonomy): Eukaryota > Metazoa > Chordata > Aves > Passeriformes > Icteridae > Agelaius > Agelaius tricolor. The sequence goes on along the minus strand of NW_027269262.1, from coordinate 42,287,117 downwards.
AAATTATCTCTTCAACATTGGGTGAAATAGCTGAAGCAATCTCTGAACAATTAGTGGCTTCACTGGAGAACATTTGGAGGACAGATTAAGTTCAAAAAATCTATGAAAGAGCAAACACTGCGCCTGTGTATAAACTCTTCTGGGTCCTTCCGTGGAGTAGCTAGCTTACCTTATATTCTTGGAGAAAAAAGTTTGAATCAAATAGTCAACTGAATTTTTTAATAATTAGCCTGTAGATAATAATATGATAAATGAATTTGCATGGATTTTTTTTCCCAGAAGGTACCTTGTCAATGGAGCCTAATTTTCCTGTGAGCAGAGAAATAATATATTTTGATTTTTGGAAGTCTTTTCAGCTTCTCATAAACAAGGTGGCACAATGGGCTACAAGGTGGGTACACAGTTGGCTGGAAAGCTCTTCTCAGAATAATTACTAGTGATTCACAGTCAAACCAGAAGGATCTGTCAAGTGGGATTCTGCCCTAGATTGCCAGAAAATATTCAATATTTTAATTAATGATTTAGATGATAGAATCTGCATGCAAAATTTCCAGATGACACCAACCAGGGGGAGGATGTAAACCCTCTGAGCACAGGATTAGAATTCAAAATTAATGTGATATATTGGAGAACTGATCTGAAATAAATATGATGTAGTTCATCAAGGACAAGTTCTAAATTGTAGTTCAACAGGAATAATCAGCTGTGCAAATCAAAATGTAGAATAACTGGTGAGACACCAGGTCTGCAGAAAACAGATGGGCAGTTGCAAGAGTTCAGAAAATAGCTATCAATCAACAATTCTGTGCCATGAATATTGTGCTAGAATATATGGACAGGAGTCTGCCTGCAAAATGATTTTTCCACTCTACTTGGCATTTGTGTGGCTGATGTACTATTTCTACTCTGAGCAGTGCTCTGTGGGTCTGTTGGAAGCATCCAGAGAAGAGCAGAATGAATGGCCAGAGGTCTAGACAACATGACCCCTGGGAACTGCAAAAAGGGTCTTTTTCAGACCAGTAGCAGTAACTCAAACTTTCTGAGGATTTTTTTCCCTTGGTTGCCAGAAGCAGCACAGATTTGTGTCAGGGCATGTCTGATGCACTGAGGGCCATGACAAGATGTGGCTGTGACACAGCACTGCTTTGGGGTGATGGTCAGAAGGACCTTTTGTACATTCTCGCTTGCACATGAAGTTCTGCACCTTCTGCACTGGCCATTCCCAGTGCCATGCCAGTGCTGGGATAACAGCAGTGGCAATTCTGGACAGCCAAGGTCTATTTTTAAAATCAGCCACTTCCTTCACTAGTGTGTGTTTTGAGTGCTCATTTAGGAGAACAGTGTGATTCTGAAGTCTGCCCTCCATCACTGGGGAGTGTATGGCACAGAGACATCCAGGATGATCAAAGGATAATGGGAACACTGTGGGATGGATTAGGAATCAGTGTATGAAGTCTCCTGACCTTGCAAGGTCAGCCTAGGTTCATGAGGATTTTATTAACTCCATCTCAGCAGAAGCTCTGTCAGACCTGGGCTGACTCAGAGGCATTCCTGCCCTGTGACCCTCAGCAGTGCTGGAGGGATTATTAGTTCTGGCACTATGGAAACCAGAATAAATAGTAAGAGGCTCTGTGCTGCTGCCCTTCAATCTAGCACTGACTTTCTCTGTCATCTCCTGATCCCATTCTGTCATAGCTGCATATCTTCTCCCTCACACCTTTCCCTGTGAAAGTGATGGCACCCTCAAATCTTTCCGTAATCCCTCGCAGCCTTATGTCTGAAAGTCATTGTCATCGAAGCTTGACCTTGGGCCATATCCAGAGAGACCATGTTACTCCCAAGGAGCAGATCCTCAGCTTGGCTCGCACTTCCACAGGCCCTGCTGTAGGAGAGAAAGAGAATTCATCTGTTAGAAGACGCTCATGCTCATAGAAACATGGTGGAGCTTCTCCAGTGTCCCCACCTCTGTGCTGTATTTCCTGGCACACAGGACTTCTGCTGCATTTCTTCCTGTGTTTCATGTTGGCCCAACCTCTCTTTGCCTCTTCTGCCATCAGTACCAAGATCTCCTCCCCTCTTTCTGTATTGAAGCTCCTTCATCCCTCCCCACTTGTACATTTGGTTTCACTTCTCGTCCAAATTATCTACTCTTCTGGTAATCTTCCTGCTTTTCACTGCTTTCCTTCACCTTTGTTTCCAGACCTTTCCCACTTCCAGACAACCAACTGCAACCTATTTCCAGGTCCTATAAGAGCCTCTCTCCCTCTTTTCTAGACTCAACCCTTCCTCTCTTCATCTGCCCTTCTCTGGGGTGAGTACCTTTCCCCACATTGCATCTCTTCCGCAGTGGCTTCTGCTGGTTGGTGTGGGACCTTTCTTTGCAGGAAGGCAATCTCAGAGGCTGCCATCCAGTTTGGCTTCTCTCCCTGCATCTTGTTTTGCTTAACTGCCTGCATTTTGGGTGGAGATGTCTCTGGTACAGGGGTGGCAGTGCCAGAATAGGGAGGCTCCTTGAGGGGACTACATGGGAGAGCAGATAAATTGCTCCAGCAGGTTGCATATGACCTAGCTGGCCATTATGCATTTAGGGAATGAGAGAGTGAGGGAAGATGTGATAACCATTTAAAAATATATGGAAATTTCATGTAAAGAGTAAAGTAATAGAAACTGTTTTCCAGTTCTGCTGGGGATAGAGCACAAAGTAGCAGTCAGGTTTGCTTTAGTGGAGAGACTGAGGTTAGACATTAGGAAAATCTTTCTAATGGTAAGAATAGTTAAGGACTGCAGCCGATTGCCTAGGGAGGTTGCAAAGCCTCTGTCACTGAAGGTTTTTAAGAACAAGTTAGACAAATATCTGTCAGGAATAGTTTATGTATAGTTGATTTTGCTCTGGGGCAGGGGAATGGACTTCATGAGAGCACTTCTAGCCTTACTTTTCTGTAAAAATGATGCTCTTATTGCTGGTTCCCTGGATAATAAATGTACATTTTAAAAGTTAGTAACTCACCTGTACTATTCTATCATGTAAGTGTTTAAGTAGGTTCTGTTGAGCTCTTGGAATAATTGATAAAAAATAGATTAGGAGTCGTGGGTGTTTAAAGTATTAACTCTCCTTTTGCTGGGATATTACTCCATTGCTTTCCTTATAGCTTGGCCTTGTTTAGATGTCTTATTTTTGGGGGTGTGACATGTTTCTGTGTCTGTGCAACTTGTATAGAAATATTTTAATATTACAGAAATGCTGCATCCATTCTTCCATTTCACAGTATGCAAGTATTTTAAGAAACACTTTTGCCACTCTTATATAGTAAGCATATTTAAAAGGTAATTTTAAAGAATAACCAAAAATAAGGCAAAGCCAAATCAACAATCCCCTGAGGTTGTTTTCTTTTTTGTGAGCAAAACTGATCTGTAACTGATATATCTGCTGATGAAGGTAGCCTTCTTTCTCAGAATTATAATTGAGGCTCAATGTAAAATAGAAAAACAGGTTTGAAATGTCTTATATTAAGTATATAGTGTAATTAATATTGAAAACAGTTGAAAATTAATTTATACATTAATACAGATCTCCCACATTGCTGCTTTCATTATTTGCATGATTTTCAAGTACAGATAAACATTTCATTTTAAAATTCAACTTGAATATGTAGCAGAGAATTCTCACCCCTCTCTGTTCTAGTTTTGTTTTCATCTCCTTCATGAAACTGTTCTGCCCTTACTAAAATGTTTGCAATTTACTTAACAATTGCATTCTTATTTTATGAATTTTCAAGGTTACTGTGTCACTCAGAAACAACTCTGTCTCTTAGTTCTTGTGAGAAACAGATTGCTCTTTTGCAAAGCCCCTTACTCAGCACACAGATAGTAACAGATCATATTCCATTGTATTCCTTAGGTATTTTATTTAGGGTAAGCAATTTTTGGAGTACAGATAGTATTCTCAGCCAAAGTACATGGAAGAAGATATAACCATGGTCTCTAAGAGTTACCCATCTAAATGTGTGACATTCAGTAGCATTCAGCAGTACTGTTTTAAGTATAGTATTGCATTGTTTGGAAGTCTCCTCTTCAGGGTTAAAAACTTTAATAGAATTACAGAAGAGTATGAAACTGTGAAAATGAATTTGAAAGTACTGTTGGCACCTGAGAGTCATAGCTTTTGGTCACAACACAGTTCTTCTGTTGTCCTCATGGTCAGTGATTAGAACAAGAATGCATTCTGCTTTAGGATTTTCTTCAAGCTAGAAGGCTGGCTTTTCAGTTTTGATCCCAAACTTTATGTAGGTCAAATACTGTATTTTCTTCTTTGTTTTCTTTCACCTCAAGAAAATGGGTAGTTCCCCTAAAAATGTTGGAGAACTGTTTAATCTCCAACTGGCCAGGAACTACTTGCTTCTTGAACTGTCGCAGTCCTTTTGGAAACAGAGGGACATGTCAGACAGGCTAAAAATTTCACATTTTAAATGCTTTTCCTTTCAGATTTATATTTAACTGGGGTACAGGACTTCCTTCCTGTACACTGCTTGTTTCAGTGAAGCCCTACATCCTTTTCCACTTGCTAAGGGGGGCAATTTGGGTGGCAGTCACTACCAGAAGAGGCCTTGTCATGTGAAGCCACATGGAGCTCAATGAATAGCAGTTAAAAAAAGGCAGGAAAGAAGCCAAAGGGACTCCAGAGGAAGTGCAGTGATGTGGTGCCCTGTGAAGCAACTTGAGGCTCCCTGGACTTGGAAAAGGATTCTTTGTGGACCTGGAATTGCAGACTACTGCATGATATAACACCATTCGTATCAAGCAACATCCTGCTTATTCTGATATGGGAACACTTTAAAAAATTATTTTAAATTAAATTTTCATTCATTTTTTATTTAATTTAAATTTCATTTTGATGTCCTTTAATTTTCAGTCTAGGTGTAGTTTTGGGTACATGTGTGGGGGCTGCTTGTTCTGACAGTCTAGAGCCAAATGAAAAGCAGTGGTTTGGGCACACCAGAGCAAAAGAAGGTTCAAATTGAGAGAAATATCTTGGCCAATGCTATTATTAAAATTATTCTATGAAGTAGTGTATTGCTGGAAATGGCAAACTTCTTCCCAAAGTGGGAGGAAACGCTCCAGCATGTTCAGGGAGGATGTTAAGCCTGGATCCTCACCTTTGGGTAACCATTTTTAGCAGATATTCAGCTGTAGCATTGCCATTTGCAAAGCTGATGGTTCTTTGGAAATGCCCATCTGCCATTTCTCATTTCTTAATAGTACATGTCACGATGCCTTCGTGTGGTACAACTTAGTCAGCCAAATGGCCAATTCCAGACTGAATATGACAATAAATTTAGCTGTAAATATGCTATGTTTCAGTGCTTAATCATAATAAAAAGGCAGACTTTTTGAAAGGACAAAATGCACACATCATCCCTCAAGTAAAACTCAGAAAAGAAAAAGTGGTGAAAATTGATTGTTAAATTTGCAGTCTATGCTTTCTGTTAAGTTTTTCTAATTAATTAGGTAGGCTGGTTTTTTTGTTGTTGTTTTTTTTTTTTTTTTTTAGAGGAAAGAGGCTGTGCCCATTGCTGGCTGAGTGTATTTTTACTGCTGAAAAGGCTTTTACCTTTTGCTGCTGGTGGTCTCCAGCAGTGGGAGTGGGGCTGCCTCCTTGTCTTGGAGCACCAGTGTGAGGCAGGCTAGAAATGCATTTTGTTACAGACTTAAAAGCGCTAAAAGAGGAAGCCTAAGCCCCAAATCAGTGCAAAGCTACAGAAGCACTTGACTGTGCCGTGTTGGAAGCTGAAGAGATGCAGTGGCTAATTGGAAACATAAATGCTGTTAGAAAAAAACAAATTTTACTCATGTAAAAATGATGTGGGATATTCCCAGGCACTTGTCTTGAGGTGAGATAAATTTTTGGGCTAATGTTTTGCTGTTTGGTTTTTCTGTAATGTCAAGCAGACCCATTTGACTTGATATTCTGTCAGTTTTCTTTTACCACCAAAAAAACCAGTATGGATTAGTGTTATGTTTCTTTGCTCTGTGCTGCAGTAATGCCTTTAGAAATCAGACTGCAGTCTGGGTAAACAGAGAAGTGAAAGTTGACATTACAAGATAAATGTGGTAGAAGAGCCTAAAAGTTACTGAGGAGAAGGTAATACCCTGTATGCAGATTAAATGCTACATTCACTTCTCTGATATTCACAACCTTTTGCTTTTTTAGCAAAAGAAGCCAGGCTTCACAGGTGTTAACTTCTTTCTAGGCCTTTCTTTGTTGCTGTTTGGTGTGGGTGTTATGGGTGGGCACAGTCCATGCTCTGAGCCCATCTGTGAACACACGGGTTCCTGTGCCCGCATCGACTGCGCCTCCCATCCTGGGGCTTGGCTTTCTCAGCCGGAGCACTTCATTAGGGAGCAGCATGGATCCACCTGGGCGTGCACCCCACGCTGTGCCTCTCCCCGGTGTTCTCCCTGGGGGCTGCCCAACCTCTGCTCCAAAACCTTTCTAGAGGGATACTCACACCCTTTTTAATTTCTACTCAGCCCTCGGCAACAGTGAATAACCAAAATGGTCGGTTTCTAGTAAGATCATTACTTGCTAATATGGTGTAGCCTTCAAGCCCTTCCAGCCTCTTACAAACACACAAAGAAACTCTTTTCCCTGTGAGAATACATCACCATGATATAGCTGTAATGGCAATGGTGCTTTCTGAGACCCAAGGCTGTGCTTGTCCTGATTGCTCTGCCAAGGGGGCTTCAAGCAGGAAGGCTTTGGCAGTATCTGGAGCCCAGGCACTTGGAGTTTGATAGCAAACCAACATTCCTCTGTATCATAGTTGAATCCTTTCCACTATAGTTTATTAGGATCACACCACTATCATTTGCCTATGAAACTTACCCAGTAGTTTGGCCTGCTGAATCCTTAAACTTTGAAAGCCATGAAGTTGAGTTTCCCTGGGGTTTAAGCAGATGTATTGGTATGTGGATGGCAAGTTGGGACACTCTCCCTGTTCATCAGAGCCACAAGTCTGTCTCCATGCTCTCTTTCATCCCAGTATAATCTGTTAGCAATGGAGAACAGACTGAGCAGTATGTCTTTCATATATTGTAGGGTTTGATTTTTTTTCTTAAAAATTTCTATCCTATTGTGTTCTTAGCTTTCTCACTTACTTCACAAGAAAGTCACTCCCTTCTGATTTCAGTGCAAGAATAGAGGAAGCTTTGTTTGAATTGTGAGGAGTTAACAATGAAGAGTTTTCATTATGAAAATGCCCAAGAAGAATCTTACTCTACAGCCAGCATCTAAGCAGCACCTTCAATCCACGCCTCTGAGGATAAATATGTCTCTGCTGTTAGTGGGTAAAATAATTTAGTTCAATGCCATTTGATGGCTGATAGTGCTGGATGCCTGTGTTGTAGGTGTACATATGCTGAGGTGGTGATAGGTAGACTCAGGACAAGGTAATGGCTTCAGAAAAGCCTGGAAGACTGGCTTGCATATGAATTGTTTAAGAATTGTCTGTTTAGCCTGGAGGCTCAGACTATACAAACCAGTAATTCATACTGGCTGAAGATGGATTCACAGCCTGGCTGTGCACTCAGTCAGTGCTTGATTTAAACGGAAAAATTGGAATTTGGGCATGCATCTCCATTTTTCCTCTTTCTGATCTTTATTATTCTTGATTTGTTTATCTCAAAAGAAATACTTTCAGGATAATATCTGCTTCCAGTTGCTCAGAGCGAGAATTTGAAGAGACATATGACCTGCCACAGCAATGCTAAAGTTCAGAAAGGCCTCACTCTTCTTAACTCAAGAAGTAGGTGACATCTGTAAACTGGAGATCCTTTTTTTTTTTTTTTTTTTGCTGTAGCAATCATAACCTTTGTGCCCAAGCCACTGCTGTTTATATAAATTGTTGGACAGTTTCTGTGTAATAAAAGAAATAGGGACAAGCCCAAACAAGAAAGGCAACAAGTATGGTTCTTGAAGATGTTTTTATTCAGTGGCTTCTCTAGTGTATGCATGGAGAAAGTGCCATAGCATTGACTTAGTGGCTTTTGTACAATCTTTCAAGTATGTCGCTGCTTTAAAACCATGTTTTTCTTCTTTTTGAGATAAACAAGATAATGTTCTCTCAGGCATGACTCCTGCTTGTAGTGATCAGTGTTGCACCAAAGAGCCTTCAGCTGAGATGAGGACTCTGCTGTGTCAAAACAGTGAAGGGACAGCTCTTTTTAAAGCCTCAGCATCTAAAAAAGACAAGATAGAAGCAGAAAGAAAAAGTATTGCTGTCCAGTGTTTGCAGACAGGCACCTGGGACACCGATGCAGTATTGATATGAGGTGAGTTGGGAGCCTGGCAGACCTGAGGACTAAAGCTACAGCCTCTGAATTTAAACCCTGTATGAAGGGTGAGGTTATAACAAAAAGCACTAATGTACCTAATGCACTATTTTCTCATATTTTCTCTGTTGTATTTTTGTACTTTTTACCTGCTGCCATGAGGAGAAGAATGTAAGCTGGTAAGATTTCTTGTGGAAACTGTTGGCTTGCTTTATGCCAGCAGTGCTGGAAAGAAGTTCTCTGAAGAAGAATTACAGCTGCCCATAAAATATGTAACACAACCAACCCTTCTCATCTGCAAGTATTAATTGTGCATTGGGCAGAAGAGAGTGCTGGGATACCAAACTGCTTAAAGTATATGGGGTATTACTAAAAGGCTTAAAGAAACTCTGTCATTGAATTGCCAACTACAGAGTAGGATTAATTGAAATTTATGAGAACAAAATGTAGTGAGATGAATACAAATAAAGCAGTCCATATTAGCGTCACTTCTTTTTCAAAGGTCTTTAAATGCAAAATATAATTTCATTAATGTAATGCAGGCTCATTGGTTTGTTGCTTTACACACTTATGGATCAGACTTGATGTGGTATCTTAAGACATAAGTTGAAGATCCTCAGAAAGTCTTGGGTTTTATGTGATTTGCTTTATCTGAAGGACAGAAAGGCAAGCTTTGTGGAAAGATTCTGTTTCATAGTACAACTAGTGGTCTGTTTGAAAGTCAAACAAAGAAGATGCCAAACCCCACAAATATTCAGGCATATGAGCTCTTCATCTCCAGGAAATCTCTTAATAAGCATTCAAGATTCTTCAGTTTGCTAAGAGACATCTTCTGCTACATAAACAAACCATCATTAAAACCAGAAATGGACAAGCAACAAGGAGAAAATTCTCATGCAAGTAAAATCAGCTGTTGCCATATTGGCATTTTGCTTTCAATTAGTATTGGGATTGTGAACAAAACCCCCCAGTTGTCCCCTTTCATGGCACTGTGGTTCAGCCCACAAGACAGCTTTGTTGTTACCAGAGTAGGTGGTAGCCTCCTGCTAACAGGAGGTTGGCGAAAGTGAAATTGCTTTTTTTCCAGCTGTTCAGAGGCAATGGGATGTTATGTTAATGTGAAATAGAAGGCAAGAGGAGTGAGACCTAGGGACAATATCTAAAACAGAACTGGTCTTGAGGAGTTCCATCCTGAAAGAAATATGTGCTTGAGCCTGCCTCCTGGGTATAGTGCTCTTGGACAGGCAGAAGAACATCAAAGCCTGACTTGAGATGGTTGCAGAAGGTAAAGCTGAAGATAAAATTAGATATATAGTGGTTAAGATGATTCTTTTAACAGATATCGCTGTCATTTCAACCACACTGAAGTTCTGCCAACAGTGGATCAGAAAAAATACTTGTACAGGGAACAAACTTAAATACTTGTACAGTGAACAAACTCTGGAAATCTTATCCCTGTAGTGACAATCTTGAAACAGTTTCAACTGGGAAAGGGCAACATTCATTTCGGGGAAGAGTGTCAGAAGTCTAGTGTGCTCATTCTTAGTTTTTATGCTCTTAAATATAGAGGCACAGTCTAAAAGTTCGATCAGTGTGAGACTGTGTAGACATTACATGATGCCAAGCAATGAGTTCCCAGATATTTATAAATAAACTCTTGGTGCGCTCCCATTTTCCTGTCTCTCGTCTTTGCTATTATCCCACACACTTGCCCCAGGCTTTCTGTACTATTTATAGAGATGGTAGTAGTAATTCCCTTTTCCTGAATATTATTCTTGAAGAAAGTAGATCAATTATGCAGTATAATGCTGGTTAGGTTACACCTAATAGCTATAGCTGTTAACCTCACATGTTCATTTTACTTCTGTGGTAGTAATGAATCGTTAAATTGAGTGCAGCAATAATCCTTGAGATATAAAAATAGAAATAATTTTACAAAGGCATTCCAAAGTGAATTCTTTTATTGATTAATATTATGTAAGATTGTCAATATCTTCTGACTGTTACGAGGTTTCCAGAGTGCAGCTTAAACTGTGAGGGTGATGTGTAGAATATCTGCAGACCCTTATGCCTTTATTGTACTCTAATCTTTCAAGACTGTTCTTCAGAAACTAGAAATGAAATAAAGAACAATGTAGTCTTCATGTAAATGGTACAAGAGCTCCCATTTTAATAAAACTTGAACTGTTAAGAACACTTAGTTTTGCTAAATGCATCTACCAGAAGAGACAAAATTGAAAAATATGTCCATTTAGAAAAGAGTATTTCAAGTTTCATAGTGTTATAAAGGTTCAGATATATAGGGAGAGATGCATTACTGCTCTGGTCCACTGTGGAAGTGTATTCTCTAACCACTATGCAGATGTTCTAACATAGTGAGAATATTTTTACCTGCCATTGATACTGTTGTTGGTTAAGAATGACTAAATAGCTTAGTGTGAAGTGAGACAATAACCCTTCCCTCCTTACTTTAAATTTGTTCTGCAGCTTGGTTGAAATAATATTGATAATACTGTAAGGGTTTTTCTTTCTTCTGTCAAGTTTTACAACAAAAGCAGACTCTGCAAAATGTTATTTGGGTTATAAGATCACTTAATAGATTTCTGTATTCTTAACAAGTAATAACCATTTAAGTTTAGCTGTCTGAGTTTGTATATTAGAAAGAATTACAGAGAATTCAAACTGCACCTGAAAATAGCAAATCGTTTTATGTTAAAACAAGAAATTGAAAGAATAAAAATTGAAGGAACAAAGACTAAAATAAAGGTAATTGGAAAAGCTATGACAATTGTCATGCTGGAGATAGGACATAACTTTGGTTTTTGGTTCTCAGTAGTAATAACAGGTGTCTTATTTCAGTGTATTTCCTCTGGGGAAAAAAAAGTGACTCTGTTTTTTACTTCCTATGATAGTGTAATTGAAATTTGCAATGTACTTTCTTAATGGCTCTGTGTCTTCTCCTGACCGACTGTTGTTGGTGTCATGAAGAGTAGATAGCATGTGATTTAGAGTTTAGATATTGATATTGGCAGGTGTGTGACTGCATAGTGTGTCAAGTGAAATGTTCCTTCTGAAATTTATTCTTCTGGACTTTGTTGTTAGAAATCTGGAGATTCAGTTTCCCTGTAATAACTTAGGCTGACTTTGGAAGACATTGCAAGTCTGATGATCTCATGGGTATTCTTGTTACTGAGAAGAGCTGTTCCATTTGCTGTGAAATATATCATGTGGAGCTATACATCCCCATATCAGTACTTTCTACAAGGCATAAATTATAGGAGGTGGTAGTTTCTTTTATTAGACCATCTGATTTAGTTGGAGAAAATAGACAATCTGAGTGCACTGCAACTCCTTCTTGAGGTCTTTGAGAAAGATCCTGAATGACAGGTCTGCAAGCTCCAAACTTGGCCTGTTTTTTCCACTTGTATCTGTTGATCAATTAAAAGATAACGTGTCTCTTTATAAAGCTTACCTTGATTAAACTGCCATGTCTACAATAAACCACAGCTTAGTAATTTCAGAATTTGCCATCAGGACACATATCCTTATTTTCTTTGAAGTGCCTGAATGAAAGTTACTTTCAGCCATTTTGCTTTGTTCTCCCTTCACATTTCTCACTCTGGGTATAGCCAGAAGGGCTGACTCTTTTACCTAAGCTCAAAACCCGATGAAGCAGTTGAGCCTGTGATTTGCTTTTCAGTTTTCTATGTTGTTCCCATCCCTCAGACTTCACTACAGACCTTATTGGTAGCCAAAGTATTTATTTTGTGGCCTGTCATATGTGATGCAAGCAGCCTATTTAAAGCTTGGTTTCATGCTCCTCAGTCAAATCACCTTGGCTTCAGGGACACACCACACAGCTTTGCGTCCTTGCGAGGGGAATTTTCCCAGAGCAGGTTAGTCACTTTCTTCTTTGTAGCATTTGCAGTTTTCTGTCAGTTTGAATGTTCCTCCTACTTTCTGATCCCTGGCTCCTCTCAGAGCTCTGCCTACATTCCACTTGCACATTCCTTTGCCTCGGCAAGATTTTTTGGGACCAATGGAAGGGCACACAAGGGATTCAATACATGGACCAGAAGTTTCCTGGCAGCTGCCCTGGGCATGTGCCTCATTTATCACCTTTTCCTGGTGGTTGTTCCAAAGGAGGAGAGCCTTTGGATAAGACTCACCATCTCCTCTCAGGGGTTGTGGTCCAGCTGGTAGCTTGGGAGCCTGACTCTGTGTGTTTTTCCTTCTTCTTCATGGAAAGGAAGCAGCAGTCAAACAGGGGGCTCTGCTGGAAGCCATCACAGCCCTCTTGTTCCAGCTTACAGCCCGAGAGATTGGCTTCTGCTGGCTTCTCTTGCCAAGAGCTGACCAAGCTGTCTGTCGCAGTTTCTGTGCATGAGGTATGCTAAGGAGTGATTGAAAGATCCCTTCTAGCAGGGCATGGACTGGTGGCTGTGTGTGTTGAGTTACAACACATTTTGAGGAAGACCAAAATTTTTATCTTTTTTTAAGACCATTGTTTCTCGTCCTCTGTGAGAGATGATCATGTGTAAGGAGCCTTCCTACAAAATTGGGATTTTTAAGCTTTAGTTAGAAGCTTTCTGCCATCAGACTGTCTAAAGGGGCTCTGCTTATGCCATCTAACACTTCCCCTTGTGCAGCAGCAAGGTATGCAACTATTTGTGATTCAAATGTGTGTGAAGTGATGAAAACTTAGGACCAGGAGGAGCAGAAATGGGTTGTGGTTCTTGAAATCCTAGATTCTGGGCTTTAACAACATGTGTTACTCTTTAACTTAATTTTTTATTTTTAAAAGAGTACATGGAGACCTTGCATGAGCCATCATGTAAGATGGTTTTGTTGATGGTGGCTTTTTGCAACTATTCAAGCACATTTGGCATTTAAAATTTTCTCACAACTGCCCCATAAAACTTCCTTCTAAGAAAGGAAGTTTTAATGCTAAAATAGTTTGGATTTTTTGTTTCTGTAGTAACTTTTAACTTTTATTATTGAAGCAGTAGCCTGAAACCTTAGAAAATTTTCTGAAACTAGAGTTTTACAGCAAGCATATGGTAGATTTTACATTTCATGAGGAAGGAAGGAAATACCTAAAAAAAAATCTAGAAATATCAATTATAAGGAAGCTACATCTAAGGTGCTAAGTGCAGATAGACTGAGGACTTCTAAGAAACTTAAAATTTGCCTTTCTGTGTAATTTTACATCTAATAATTTATGACATTGTCAAATAATATGCTAATATCAATGATAGGCTTTTCATCAATTTTTAAAATGTTTGATTTTCACACTGAATGCAGTGGAGGCAGTTCCTCTATGACATTTGTATATAATGTGCATTATATCTGTCATGGCAAAAAAACAGCTATGGCAAATCCACAGTTCACAAAATCTTCTGACTTCCACCTTTTCGTTATATTTGGCACTGATTTGTGTGTGCATGTGGTTCCTTAAAAAAATAGTTGTGAATATTTTAAACATTGAATTAGTTTTAATTCTGAAGGACCAGTGTCTGTTGGCTGTCTGTAGTAAGAAAGCTCATACATGAAACTCACTTTCAGAAGCTAACTGGCATTGCCAGCAAAACTATGACCTTATCAATATTAGATTAGACTGAAAACTTGTGTATTATAAGGGTATTTTCTGCGTGGCAGGAGAAAGTAGGAAATCACTGGATGCAAGATGGAGGGGAAGCTGACACACAAATAAGGCTGTCTCCTTTTGCCCTGCAGGTAATGTAGCATGCATCAGGACTTTGCTTACTGCACAAGGTGTTCTCCTTCAGTACTAAATCTGCCAGCTTAGTATATCCCAACATGCTTAATTATCCTGTTCATTTTTCTGGAATAGGAGAACTGGGAGAAGCACCTGGATCTGTCACGTGCTGCAAGTACATCTGCACAACTGTGACTGCTGCTGCAGAGGAGACTCCTTTCCATCAGCATTGGGCATTCCTTGTTCACTGGAGTTGGGGGTATCAGTAGGGTGTAGGGCTGCATGCAGTCACAGAAAAGCATGGTCCCTGTTTTGTGGTGTAGTCCTATATCCTGTTGAAATTCCTGTTATAATCCTATAGCTGTCCAGTTGAAATTGGGCTCTTGAGAGAAAAAGGTGAGAAATTTTATCATGACTGAGTTTGTGACTGAAGACACAGTGTCAAAGGGAAGTGAACTTGAGCCCTTGACCCATGGTACTAATGGCTGAACTGGCAATAAAATAAAATGGCTGTTCAGATTTTAGTAGCAGTTAAGACAAGAATTACTGGTCTCTGCTCATCTTTAGTTCTTTTTAAAATTATCCTTCCCTAAGATACTGGGGAGTGGAATAATAAACCAAGGCAAGGAATAAAACAAAGACAGTCTATAGCTGGAATCAGTTGTCCACTAACTGTGCTTTTGTTTTTATTCCTCTTCAAAACCTTTTTCAGGTTCAGCAGAAATCTCTGAGTAGCTCTTTCAAACCTTTACACCTTTCTCATAAATTAATAATTTAACATTGCAATAATTTTTTATGTTCTGAACTGTCCCAGATCTATCATGATATGATGGCTGTCTCAGACAGGCCCAATTTCATGGCCTCCAGGGTGGAGAGGTGACGGGGTCATGGACAATTGACACAGACTGTGATGCACAGTGTTTTAGACAGAGCTCATGGCAGCTTTCCATCCTTAGGATGCCTCATATACCCTGCTAGTATTCATGTCCTTCATTCAGAGAGAAAGCATTTTCATATTTCTGACTACTTCAATTTGAAATATTTAGGGGAAATGTCATCAGGGAAAAAGACATCATTGTATATTGGTGCAAGAAATTTCTAATCATTCTTCCTCATTGAAATCTTTGTAGTCTTGTAGGGAAGTTCTGCTTTATTGTTGCCTTCATTGAGAACAGAGATTAGATCCTGGGAAGTAAGAATATGGATTAGTCTTCTAAAAGTATATTGCTCCGGGTTTCTTCTTCAGGTGTTGTATCTACCTCAGGAAATGAAAGATAAACAAGGTAAAGCTCCACTGACCACTGCAGCAGTGCTAGTTATGTACTGATTTAATTGTTCTCTGTAGCTGGCTGAAAAGAGATGCTTGAAACTATGTCTGAACATAGAAAACAAAAAAAGTGGCTTGTCGTGCAAGATGGGACATAAAACTGTTTTGGTTTACTTTGTCTTTAGAGATAAATGTTTGGGTTAAATGGAAGTGAGCAAGAGCATTGTATCTCATCTTATAGCTGTCTGGGTGGCCCAACTGAAACAGCTTCCATTGAGAAAATCTGTGCAGATAACAGACGTTTATTAATAATTGATGAGATAAAAATAATGGAACTAGAAAATTATTAAAATTATTAAAAATAGAGATTCTTGTTTAAACTGAGACACATGGTAATGTTGTTCAGTTTGCCTAAATACTTTCCTTCTTACAGTCATTGTGAGCTTTACAGGTCTACATAATTTAACAGCAGCAGTAGTGGCATCATCATCATCATTATTATTATTGCTGTTATTGTTATTACTATTATTACAGCTCTAGATATGCTGGGAAGATCCAAGCAGCTTGCCCAGTGTCATATAGACTGTGGGAAAACTGCAGCTAAGAAAAGAATTGTAACATTTTTGTTTCAAGATCTTACAAAACCTTCTGTGACTTTACTGTAAGAAAAATTTCTAGAACTATTATTTAAGACAGCATCATAGTTTTCCCCCTGGATCTTTTGGTACACAGTGTTATGCATTCCCTTCCTGCTGCTCCATGTTCTTTACAGGACTTGAGTCTTGCATGCTTTGCAAATGTAATAGTGCAGTACTGCAGGCAGCTCCCTTGTGCAGCAGCCAGCAAATCTCCTTTCTCCCGAATATCAAATGAAAATAATTCAGACCAGTCTTCTTGTTTGGCCTGCTGGTTTTGTATGCAGACATCAAGTATTAAAACGGAAGCTGGGAAATTGTAGCACAGTCTGGCAGGACTATTCCATGTGTTTTTGGAATCTGCTTTTGCAACCTGTGTTGCCTAATCACATCATAGGTTATATAATATGTTGTTGATACATGGATTCAAAATCAGTTGATACTGTGTTTAAAATAAAAAATGCATTTCCTATTGACTCATGGAAATTTCCATACAAAGCAAGCCAATGCTTTTTTAAGATGGTTCTGCAGTGAGATTTTGAGCTCTATGTTGTCCTTGCATTTAAGAAGTATGAAGTAATTCACAGGCTGAGTGCTTTGTGAAGGAATCCCCAGGTCAATACATTTTAGGCCAGATTTTGCTTCAAACCTTGGCCTCCAATGCTTTGTGTTTGCTGTTAGATATATTCATGTGAAACTACATGTCTCTTTATATAATGGTACATGAAAGGTGAACTTTGTAAGGAAAGAATACAAAAAGATTGGATTTTTTTGTTCTTTGATTTTAATTCTTTGCAAGGTACTTGCCTATATGTTGTGAAAAAGGAAATTATTTTATAAGAAAATAACACTGATAAGATTCTTTTTAAAATCAGGTTATTCTTTCCTTGTTTCGCTGTTGATGCGTGGCTTGAGAGAGAAAAAATATTTAGAAGACACTTGGAGAAATCTTTATGCAAAAGACAAGATGTAGGCTGCTGATTGCTAGGCATGTGATATAAATAAGCTTTAAGTGAAATAAATATGTGAAGCCCCATTAAAGTTGAAGATATTATCTAGAGAGTTTTAAAGTGATTTAAGGAGTAGTCCTCTCTCATCTCTAGGTACTTGTAATATGAGAGAATGAAATACTTAATGTTCTAAAAAAATAAGAAGGGGCAAAACATTCCTCTCTCTTTTTTTAGTCTTCCTTTTCCACGTTCCTATATCTCTCTCTATATATTCACAGTATCTTTCCACAATCTTAACATATATAGGTCACCTTTAGTGTCAAAGAAAATAGCGAGCAAGTTATTTAAAATACACGTTTAGGAGTGGAATTCAGTGAAGTGAGTTCTCATTAAAATACATGTGATTAGCCCCCAAAATGTCAAAATGAGACAGACCTACCAAACATCAGAACACTATTAGAAAGATGCCTAGCCTTCCATACCCACTGCCCATTTCTTTGATGCTTAATATGTGAATTCCTTCCATCATTGATGTCATCAAATAGAATTAATTTTTACCCAATTTTTTGTCTGATGGGTTTATGCTTCTAAAAAGCTGTAGTCCAGTGATTCTCTGAAGGATCCTAATGTTCTATTTGGAAATCTGAAATAGAGTGAATTATTTTCTTCAGCTATTCCTTTGTGAGTGTCTCTCAAATACCTGCCATTTAGGATGTTTGCCCTAACTTAGTTAATTAAGGTTTCCAAACAACAGCACTCTACAGCTGTATTCCCAAAAAATTGCCATGGAAATCAAAGACTGCAACCTGAGGAATAGCACTGAGGAGCAGTGTTCCTCAAAGCAAACTGAGTCCGTCTCAGCTAACAGCAGCTCTGCCAAAATTTTGCCATTCAAGAAGAGTAATCAGATACTCTGGTGTGTGACATCATGTGAATGTTAGTGTTTTACTCACAAGAGAATGTAATTTTTCTTTTATTAATGGTCTGCTTAATATGTGCTTGCAGAATAAGATTGTTTCATTCCGTATTTTAAGCTTTGACAAAAATAACACTGGGTGTGTGAGGTCATATTTGGAACTCTAGAAAGCATGTTTAAACCCAAACCGTATTCTTCTCTCAAATGTTCTACCATGTCAGCTATGAGTTTAACAACAGCAAAATGCTCTGAAGACTGTAAGTTATTACTCTTTTATGTGCATATCTGTTACAAACATGCTCATCTTTTTTAAATAGTTTATCCCATTTTGAAGGCTTAGATGACTGCATGCCATATACCAATAAGTATTAAAGTGCTGTTTGCTATTTAAAATAGGTGAACTTCACAAAATCCCCTAACACATAGGTCATTTAAGGAAATTTTTCTTACATTTTTTATAATACTAATCCATTATGAAAGGGACTTCCTACCCTTTTAAATGACCTTTTATCAGGGTGTGTTGTCCTGCCATCACTGCTTCTGTCTTTTAGGCAGTAGAGCACATTTAAATATTTTACTGTCAACTCAAGACAGTTACTTCATGAAGTATAAAAATACATATTTCACTATTATTGCCCCACTGTTGTTAATTGCAACTTTTCTAGGTAATTCCTAATCCACTGTAACACACAATACAAAGGGTTTGTTGAAGCTTTTGCTGAAGTACTTTAGGTGAATGTTTTTGTTTAATACTGTGTAGAGCAGATGATATTTGCACGCTAGAAACCACATATCAGCTCAGATTTTAAAAACAACAGATTAGATGCACAAACATTAGAATGTGCTAATGTGTTCACAGTGTTTATTTAACTGTAGCCTTTTTTATGTCTCAGTAAGTATCTGAGAACTGGACTAGGAAAAAATCAGGGACCCTTATATTACACTGCTGTAGAATTTCATTCACCTTTGAATTTGATTTCCAAACATTTGTGTGCTAGATTGTTTTTTACCTAGTACTGGTAGCTGTTGGACTTTTTTTTCTTTCTTTAAGATCATTCTTTTTCTATCCATTTATCTGAAAGCAGTGCCTGCAGATTATAAAATATTCTTAATCTGCATACTGGATTTTAGACTGGGCTCTTCTCTGGAGAAGTAATTTTTGTATATTAGTGTAACATTCAATAATAAGACATGTTATGTTTTAAAGAAATACCTCCTAGTGCCAAGGAAAATGAATCCATTTAGATGGTGTTTCTTAGTGTCTCAATAATTTTTTAAGCATAAGGACCCTAAATTAGAGGGTTATTAGGAAGCTCTAACAAATACTTTGTTCCTTTGTCATTGCTAGAAAATGATCAGTGTGGTATTAACTGCATTTTTGCTTTACTATGAGCTTCTTATTTGAAGTATTCTGAAGAGGGAACAGTGCTATGAAACTGACCTCAGTTCAATTATCCTGACTTACAAAAACACAGAAAATTATCACCATCTTTGAACAGATTATAATAATGAGCTGGTACAATAATACAAACTACCTTGCCTAGAGTTAAAACACAGTGAGTTGCTCTTGAGTTTCCAGTGCTCTGGCTGTTTATTCTCCTTCGTGGCTGGGAGGTTCTCTGCGTTCAGCACATCATTTGTACAATTTTTAACATGCTTTAACTTGTCATCGATATACTGATAGCTTGCGCTGTAACCGGAGATTTATCCTGGGCCCCTCTCTTGTCCCCACCCAAAAAATTCTGTGGGGCTTCTGACAGATATACAGTGGCAGATTTAAATTAGATGTCTGAAATGGTTATTGCTATTGGCTGTCTGCACTGCCTCTCTGACAGACGTTGCTGTCTCAAGGCTGGCATGACTGATCTGCATGTCAACCACAGCAGTTTCCAGTCCAGCTTATTAAGATAAACCACAGACAGAAATCATGTCCAGAACAGCCAGAGGCGTGAGGTAATGTGTCAGAGTTTTGGAGTGTGGTTTGTAGATCAAGTCCTACTTGGATCTCAGAATGCAAAGCACATTTTGTCAGAAAAGCCAGTTTCAGCCATCAGTGGTACCCCAAGCCCAGGTCACAGCTGGATATGTGCCTGGCAGGTGGGCACTGCTCAGGTGTATTGGTACAGTGCATACCAGGTGTCCACTAGACTGAGCTTTTTTTGCAAAACTGTGTTTAGGAAGCGACAAGCATGGTTAACTTCTCAAAGCCAGCTCGGTCAAGAGGGTGCCAGGCTGTGTGGCTTCACCCAAGCCAGATGTGTAGGTGTGAAGACAAAGCCCTTACTGTCACACCTGGACACCCAGGCACCACCAGTCCTCCCTGGGTGACCCACTCTAGTCTTTTCCTCCTCACCATGCCAAGACTTAGTTTGGGTCATGTGGTCCCCCTGACTCAAGCAGACAGGTCAGAAGCCTCCTTAGTTTCTCTGTCTCTTTCCAGAGGAGTGGCTGCAGGTGGGTGTGAACAGCAGCTGATGTTGGGGGAAGGCTGTGCCATGTCCCCCCCAGCTGTCACTGGGCAGCAGTGCCAGCAAAAAGCCCTCAGTTACGGGGACACGGTGCTCCAGCTTGTTTTTGTTTTTGTTGGTTATCACATGCAGTGTAGTCGTGGCCCGAGCTTGTGAACTAGAGCCTCTGTTTATATTCAAGTTTTGCATTGTGTTAGGCTTGGGTCTACTTATTAGGTACTTTTTCACTTCAACATTCAGTGTATCTGCAAAGTTGAGTACAGATTAGGGAAGGGAAGTAATCTGCTGTGCTTTTCTCTGCTGTGAAGTTACCCAAGACAATGCATGGTGCAAGGAGAGACTCAGCGCCATCCAGCATCATGTTAATAGTATGTTCACGTTCACAGCCTGAAATGCACTGTCCTAAACACACTGTCTATTTTTAAGTGATACTGTTGCAACAACAGAAAGATCTAAATGGTAGAGATTTCTTTGCAATGCCTGTATCAGTGTTTTCTGCACAGTCTGCTTTGTAAGCGCTTTGGCCGTGGAAATAGTTAAATAATCTTGGTTAAATACCTGCATGCTGGTCAAAAATGTTGCTGATGCTTAAATAAAATCTCATAATTTTAGTTTGAAATAATCTTTATTAAAACTATGCTGCACAGGTTGCTAAATGAGGCATTCTCAAAGCATAAAATGCTGGCTCTCTGTTGACATTTCTTCTTTGTGTCTGCCTCCTGTCCTTGATGTTGGGAGCACTTGGGGAGGAAAGAGGAGCACCTGGTGGTTGTAGTAATGGCTGAACTTGGCTGTACCTGGAAGTTAAGTGGAAATCTTGTGTCAAAGTGAGGGGGAGCAGAGCTCACCTCCCTTCCCCACTGCAGCACATCTGCCTCTTCCCCTGCTGTCCCAGTATGGCTTGGGCTGTTGCTCTGCCAGTGGTACTGCTGGAGCCTCACAGTGTCTGCACCTTTGAGTTATTTGGGAGTGCTGCCAGAGACTTCCCTGATGCAGACAATAAGAAGATAACTGCTTTTTTGGTGGTTTTTTTTTTGGTTTTTTTTTTTTTGTTTGTTTGTTTTTTTTTTGTTTTGTTTTGTTTTTTTTTTTTTTTTTTTTGTTGTTTTGTTTTTTTTTTTGTTTGTTTGTTGTTTTTTTTTAAACAGTTTTTATTTCTGTAAAAGCAGAAGAGACTTTCTTGGGGCATAGAAGAGGCACTTCTGTAGGCTAGGGGTATTCTTCCAGCTCAGCATCACAGACCTGCTACATGCAGTGAACATGGGAGGGATTCTCCAAGGTATTTATAGTGGAAAATATTAGGCAAACCAAATGAATACCAGCTCCACTGTATGGAAATGCATATATGTGGGAGTCTGTATACATTTGCACTACAGTACATACCTGAGAGGAAGTGTTCATGGCAATTGGTAAAAAGAAAGATTAAAGACAGGTAGAAAGGATTTATTTTGTTTATTTTCTTTAAAAGACTTAGCCAAGAAACTGTGGACTTCTGGGAAAAATACTAAGGTGAATAGAATGTGTGACTCATTTTTGAGATAGAGATGAATAAAGAGGGAAGAGTTTAGTAAGAATTGATACAAGACAGTACTAGTTTGTAAAAAACTTTGTCCATGCTCTATGGTGCAAACCACTGAGAGCAATCAATTTCCCTTTAATCTAGGTATTATTTTGTTAATATTTTTATCTGAACCCTGAGGCACAGTGAACTGAGTTAGACACTTCTTAGATAATTGGACTTTAGTTAAAATTGCTTTTAAAATACAAAATCTAACAGTGACAAGATATTTACTGCAGGAACACGCAAATCTTTGCAGGTGTGGATCAGAGAACATGATCCAGGTGATAACAGATTTCTCATTACTCACATTAGTGTGCATTGCACAATTCAAATGCCACTGAGAAATGAAAGAAGAATGCTGTTGTCCATGGAAATCTGCAACTCCTGTTACAGTGGAAACTCCATAACTGTCCTGCATCTTGACACACAGTAAATGCATCAAATTCTCTTAGATTTTCTGCACATTGTGCTCAGGAAGACATATGAAAAAAAAAAAAAGTCGTCAGTATTAGCTTGATTTCTGTCATCAGTATTAGGTTGATTACTGAAACACAGTATAATCTTGCCTTCATTTTGCATTACTTTTGTGAAGAATCCAGTTCTCGGGTCTGTTCTCAGACCCCTCCTTGATTCAGTACCATTACACCATTTCTGATGAGAATGGTATTTGTTCTTCAGTACCTCCTAGGAGAGCTAACTTAAAACAGTTCCTGCCCTACAGGGGTCACAGTCTTAATGTGACCTAATTTAACAACAAAATACATAAGGACAACATTTTTCCCCACCAATCAAACCATATTCCCCAACCCCAAATAATCATTGGATGTTGCAGTAACTGTTGTGTGTCTTCATCTGGGCCTGGTTTTAGTCAAAACTCCACAAGGTATCTGTGAAGGGACATGGTTTAGTCTTTTTTTCTGTGGATTCAGAGTTTATGAAGTTGCCTGATAAAACGGTCTTGTCTTGAGCTGTTTGTCAAGCAAACAGTATTCCAAAGGAAAAGCAACAAACTGCTTCAGTAATGTGATTTTTTTATTTTATATTCCTCTACATATGCAGTACTCTACAAACCTAGTAAGTGGCACTGCTTGTGATCATTAAAGATTTCTTAAGATGAACACCAACTAAGATAATTTTAAAATATTTACCATAATTCAAGAATTCTTTGAATTATGATTAAGGAGGATGAGATGTTAAGAAAATCTCATTTGCATATACCCTTCTTACCTGCACTTGCCCATGATAATGACATTTTGCTTGACAAAAATTATAAGGTACATGCTTAATGTATCTTTAATCGTCTCCTCATGTAATTTCTCAACTGAAAATGAGAGTGTCATTAGTTGAGTCACCGGTGCTCCTTCCCCCCTTCCCCATACTTGACTTGGAAAACTTTGCTGGTGCATATAGAGGAGTACAAGCAGCTCCTGTGGGGTCTGTCAGGGCAGACACGAGGCCTTCCCATGGCTTCTGGAAACCCATCCCTCCTCACAGGTCATTTCTTCCCATCAGGTGGAGTGAGTGTCTGCCGTGGTGCCACGTCCTTCTCTCTGGGGGCTCTGACCCAAGTGGAGCCCTGGGGCAGTGTCCAGACTGTCACTTGCTGGAGCTGTTGGCACTGGTCCCAGTCCCTGTGCTGGGGAGTGCCAGGCACACGCTGCCGGAAGGATGTTTCTGCAGAAGCTGTGTGGCTGGAGAGGGTGTCAGGGGGCTTTAGTGGGGATGTAAAGGATCTTCACATGAATGAGGAGAAGGAGACACAGTTCTTGACTTCTGTTGAGAAGTCCTGGCATTTCAGTTCTCTGTGGGCATAAGCAGGCAAAACACTGCCAGTCCAGGAAAAGCAAGTGGGTGGAAGGGCAGAAAATTGAACTCCGTATTTATACTGCCTTGCTGTTTTATGGGAAGGTAAGTGATAAATAGAACAAATCATTTATGAGGGTGGCAATAGAAGAGCCTATCCTTTTTTGGCTTTTCTCTATGCTGCCAGAACTGGCAATTTGTGTGAGCTTGACAGTCTTTGAGATCACCTTGGAGAGGCTTTGTCCATTAGTGATGAGTGCTGTGATGGGAACTGCTGTCTCATTCCTGAGGGGATGTGCTTAGGGCTGCTGCTGGTCCTCAAGGTGAAGCTGTGGAGAATTGCTGTGTGGACAGAATGGTGGCTCAGTGACAGTGAGTCTCCTGAATTTAGTTTCCAGTGTTGATAAAAACTCTTCTCTTAATGCCCCCATGGCCCCCAGGATGAGATTTTTCTCTTTATTTTCACACCAGAGACAGGTATATACTGTGAAGAAAGATCACAGGCACAAACTAACCTCACTGACCAATCTCAAAATAAAGGAGCTCTTTTGGTTACCCCCACAATGTCTGGGGTAATTTTATTCAGGCTATTAATTAAGGTGAGCTTTGTGAAAAGTCCTAATGCCCTGAACTGGTGAACTGAGCAGTGGATTTCGCTACCTGTGTGCAAGAATATTGTGCTTGCTTCCTTTAGCTGCTGACATAAATAGTAACTCATTAAAGGGCATAGCTCCAGGCTTTGCCTTAAGAAGTAGATGAAAAGATAATTGCTGGATAAGCAAGCGAGCATGGGGGACTGTAAGAGTAAATGAGACTGGTTGTGAACCAGTAACAATCTTCTTTCAATCAGCCTGGTTTTAAGGCTGTAATCTCCCCTGGGCAGAGGAGGTCCCTGTCCCCACGTGGCGTGGCTCTGGGAGCAGCCTCACTCCTTGGTCCTGTGTGAGGCCGTGGGTGCTGAGGACAGGCCTCTGGCTGTGGCTTACAGCTCTGCTCCTTACCCTGCATAAGCTGATCCTCTTTCATTCCTGTTGGTGTTCTGCTTGGCATTCTTTTTGTGAAGTGCTTTTTTGTTTTGTACAGACCTATTTATCCCTCCCTTCCCTGCACCAGTGGAGGTTTATTAGATTGCATGGCAGCCTGCCATCTTCCTTATTAACCAAGCTTTTTCCCAAATAAACATGCTCCTTGTGTGCATGTCTCCTATTTATGATTTACTTCCCATTATAAAGCTACAATCTACAATATTAAAAATAATACACAGACAGATGTTTGTGAGAGGCTGAACAGGGTTTTATTGTACTGACTCTGGTATTTGTGGTTTATATTTCTTTAATCTCTACTGAAGTGTGGTTCCTCCTGCCCTCCCCATTTTACTGCTTCTGCCTCTTATTAGCCTTATAATAGGTGATGGTGCCCTTTAAACACATTTTCTTTCAGGCTCTTACATGCTGCAATATGAGCAGGAGTATGAGGAAGTATGATGATGTTCTTAAAATTGTGTCTTTCTATGAGAAATTAGAAATTAGGCCTTTATTCTGCAGATCTAGGTCCACCCACCTGGAGGCAAAGAGATCCTTACCTTCCATTTCCATGACTTCAGTAGGGTATTTGATCACCCTCTGCTGGCTGAGCTGCCCAGGCAGCTGCCAGTCTGCTGGATTTTGGGAGAGTGCCTTTCAGCTCCGGTGGAGTCCCAGCCATCACTTGGGATTTCACTTTGTGCGTCTGAAGCGTGTTACTACAGTTTGGTCACAACAGTTTGGAGTCACTGGCTGCATGTAGAGTTCTTTACTTTTTATTCGAATGGATGGAAGAGAATTCTGCCCCTGGGTCAGATAATCATCTCAGACCCGTTAAATAAGCAGCTGTGACATGCATCATAACAGTGGCCTAAACCACCATATTTTTTCAATATGACACTTCGTTGCTTTTTTTCCTTGGCCCGTGGTTGGGCTTACATTAGAAAAACAAACAGCACTTAGCTATAATTAAAAATGCCCTGCGGTAAGTGGGATGACAAAACAATGGGAATGCTGTTCATATGGATGAAGTCAAGTGTAAATGAAGTCTAAAAGAATTAAGTTGAATGCAAGGATAAAATTATCTTGTTGGCTAGGCACAGAAAGTATAAAATAAGCCTACCCAATAAATCAGATCTTGCATTTCACAGTAAAAAATCTGATCAGGGTAGTTTTTTTGTATCATGAGGCAAATCCATATTTTGCTGTAGCAACAGAAACATAACCTTCAATTAACTATTTGAAACTATTTAAAATGCAGTAGTATATTGGTAATTGTAGACAGTTTTATGCATTCAGGCATCTACCTTGAACATGTGTGCAATATATGTATTTATACTACTTGCATTCAGTTTCTAAAAATAGGAAATGTTCATAATAGTATCCTTAGAATTCCTTTTTTTTCAAGATAGTCAAGTTCTACCTGGAAGTACGTTTATTAAAATTTTATATTGAAGAACCACTGTATCATATAGGTTTTTTTCTTAAAGTATGCTCCAGACATAATTATGAACATAGTAAGACATAATTATAAGAAGGGTTGATATTTTCAACCTCCAGTAGCTGTCGTCCTGCTTCAGGTTTAGCTGTAGTCAGAGCCTTGCTGACCAACTGACTGATGTTTCACTAATTGCCACTTGAAAATTAAAAGGGAAACTGTCTAGCTTTGAAACATTATTCATGAAAGAAGGATCATGCTGGCATGTTGTCAGAACAGGATCTTTCCCCCCTGTCTTGTCTAGACAGGCCAAGTACAAGACTTTGTACTGAAAAGGTCTCTCTGGTGTGTCATTAGGCATAGTGGTTTAGTCTGGACTGGTCTGGATTACCTGGTCGGAGTGTTTTGAGGTCACTTCTTGTATTTTGGTACAGACCTCTGCAGGTTTATTTCAGTTTGAAAATACTCTAATATTTGCTTTCCACTACCTCCCTCAACCTGACTTTGACCCATTTTGCTTTACAAGGAAGGGTTCTTCTCTGGTTTTAGTAAAAGCACTGCTTAAATGCATTCACTAAGCAAACTAATTTAAGGTACTGAAATTTTGTTCACAAGTTGCAAATACCAGATGCTAAGTATATTCTATGGTCAGAAGTATCTGTATTCTCATTGGTTAATCTGTTTAATAAATTTATCCTATTCCTGCAATACATTTTTTCTTTGAATATTTATTTTAAACTTCAACAGAATGTAATTATGCAGACGAAGTTTTGCAAATTTGTGTCCTCCATTAGATATTATATTTTGTTAGATTTAGGTGTTACTTTTGCAGATGTGTGAGTGAGAAAAAGAGGAAGCCCCATGGACATGCAGGCACTGCTCAGTACTAACCAAAATATGGTTGTGACATCAGTACTGTCCTACAACACTGTCCAACACTGATTGTTTGGATCACAAATCCAAATAGCCACCACAGGGTCTGTTGTGAAGAAGGTTAGCTCCATCCCAGCCAGGGCCAGTAGAAGATGAGTGCTTCCTTGGCAAATAGATTTGGTAGGAGATAGAAGGCAACATGATTTTTGACAACACGCCCCATTTTCAAGTCAACACAGAATTTCCTTGGTATTGTGAGCAATGTTCCAGTCAATGTGGGCACAACAAAAAGGGGACAAGAGGCCTCATGACACTTTTTTTTAAAATGCACCTTCACAATGGCTATTTTCACATGTGTGAGGGAATGAGGAAGTATCCTTAATATTCTACAAGAAAAGTTGATTTAGTCTGCTTTTTGATTCTAAATTTCAGTGTGGTCTGTTATCTATGACAACCCCCTCACTTCACCTTAAATCACAAATCCTTTCTTCTGGTTAGTCCTCTTATGATAATGTTAGTTAAACCCCAGAACTTTTAAGACTTTAATACAGCTGTGAAAAATGTAATGCTTCGTCTAGTCTTTTGTGTGAAAACTGTATAATCTGGTGGCAAACAGACACCTTGAGCTCTTTGCTTTAACTGCTTTTGACTTGACATCTTGCTTGAGCATTTTACATCAGCCATGGGGGAAGCATGGAAAGCATTACATTAGGACTCAACACAAAGGCACAGGAAAGCAGTAAAAGCTAGCCAAAGTAGCATGCCACATATTCTAACTGCAATATGGTGATTGTTTCTTTCTAATAGAAGCATTATGTTCTTTAC
The DNA here is from genome assembly GCF_023055355.1 of Agelaius tricolor. NCBI lineage: Eukaryota > Metazoa > Chordata > Aves > Passeriformes > Icteridae > Agelaius > Agelaius tricolor. The sequence continues at coordinate 42,259,312 of NW_027269262.1, read as the reverse complement.
CACTCTAACTTAACCCGGTGTGATATTCTTCCTTTAAGATACCTGGGAAGTTTGAATCCTTTCAAGGCAACTCTTCTAACCTTCCAAGACAGCTTTGTTCATTTCTTGTTCCAGTTTCTTTATGAAATTGCAGAAATGAGTCCTAAAGCATTGTAATTATCAGATTGCTAATATTGAGCCTGTTTTTTTAAGTCAGAAGTAATTGTTAATGACCTCTTCAGTTCCACAGGTTTCAAAGGCTTACTTCATTTGGCTATGATTTTTTTTATAGTCTATACTCAGAAGGAATCTAAGCCCTTCAAAACCTCTTCAGTTCTTTGTTGTTGCAGAGAAGAACAGAGTAACAAACAGAAGAAAATAATTTGTTTGTACAGTATTTTATTAATAGGTTAGGGACTGCAGGGTTGGACTGAAAAAAGCTTAAATTTGAGGACCTCATTTAGGCAAATACTTATTTTATAAGTACACTTCCACCAAGCAAAATAGATCTGTTTTTTCCCCTTCAGGAAATGCTTATTTTCCTTGCTTTTCATACCTTCTATTTATATTCCTAAGTAACATTTTATATGTTACACATATTTATGCATACAATTTTTTATTGCAGCAGGCTCTTGCTGGTATGTATACCAAAATATCATTAATACTCTTGAAAAGTGTTCAGAGTGAAGTCTGCAAATTGCTTTTATCTATAAAGCAAATGAAAAATGAGAATGAATTCGCTCCCTTTCTCAGTTTCTTTTTCCTCTCCTTTGCTATTACCGTGCTTGCATTATGTAACAGACACGTGTGATTAAGTGTCACACCTCGGTAACTGATTTAGGGACCTTTTAGAATTGGAGGTCCTGTTGGCTCAGTTCAGACTAAGTTAAGATTAAAGCAAAGTCTTCTGCTGATGCTGTTGAAGATGAACAAATTCTGCCTCTTTGCTGGGAAGGACCAGAAATCATCTCTCTGAAGCAGAATCAGCCAACCTGTACTGTAGTGCTAGGGAAGCCCAGGGTTCTGGGAATGGCATTCCTTTAATAAACTGCTTGTGAGAGTTTCTATTTCTGTCTGCTTTGACTCTGTTTGTGAATGACAATCACCAGAATTTGTCAACATACTAGCAGTGTAATCATTAAATTTTAGTTTGTCTAGATATAGTGTGTTCTCTGTTCTGTACAAGTATTTTACTTTGGAGCAATCCTAGTGAGAAAGCTTTTCATAATTGTGTGTATATTTTTGTGAATATTTCCTAATTACATCTCCTGTACTTGCTATAAAGTGTACTTGGTCTCATAGGAATTGTTCTCATGACAGAATCATATTTAGGGGAAACTTTTCTCTTTTTTGTAAAAACAAAGTGTAAAAGCTACACCATGCCTGATTTAGCATTCAGACATCTTATAGGCATTTTAGAAGTTTACTAACTTATAAAGAACACTAGCATGTGGGATTCTAATGTGCAGACACCAAGGGCTTGACTGTAATTAGGTGGGAGACTGGCAAATTGGCTTTGGGAAGGTAGTTAAGGAATAATTGTCTGTGACTGAACAGGATTGTTCCTGGTTACAAGCTATACTGTTGCCTTACAGCTGATGCAAGATTTTTTTTTAATGTGGGACAATTATTTTTATTAATAGTGCTGTCTTGCCCCAGATATGCAAGGTGCCACACAAACATGTATGAGAACACAGTCTTTGTCCAAAGTAAACTATAATCAACATGAACTGCAAAAAATATTGCTTATTATTAAAAAAGGTGAATTTTCCCAAGTGGCAAATCTGGTTTACTAATGTTTTGATTCTGGTGATCAGAAATGCATCACATATATATTTATACATGCAATGCTGTAAGGACAAAATTGTTTGTGTTGGTGTTGAAATGCCAGAGACCCACCCACCATTATAGCATCTACTTGGAAAAGATTGTCATTTTAGCACTGAAGAAGGGTAGGCATCAATTTTCTCACTTTTTCTTTTTCTTTTGCCTTTCAGAGTGCAAATTCACCTGCGCCAGTGGTAAATGCCTGTATCTTGGTTCACTGATTTGTAACCAACAGAATGACTGTGGGGATAACAGTGATGAAGAGAACTGCCTGCTTGTAACAGAGCATCCACCTCCAGGCATCTTCAGCTGTGAGTATTGGCTCCTTGCGAGCATCCATGTATGTCAAATATGTCTGGCTACCTCAGAAATGACTCGTTTTGGAATCTTGATCTGCAGTATGATATCAAGGGAGTATGAGACAGAGAAAGTAAATAATATTTTTCTCAGAACTAGCAGGATTTGTGATGCACTTCCCCCAGGATTCTATGCATGTAAATTTTTAGTTATTCCAAGGGATTTTGTGCTACGCACGTCGTGGTTATAATCATATGGATCATATGTGGCCTCTGAGAAAGCATAATTAAATATCTGTTTTCCAGGATTCTACAAAATATTCTATGCTCTGTCTGTGTAAAAGTCTTTATGTGCTATTAAGACTATCAAGAAAATTATAATTTTCTAGAGTTCACAATTCCTATTAGTTTTATTGGTGCTGAGATCAGCATCATTTGGTAGGTTACTGACCTTTGATATATTTAAAATATCTTTAGTTGCTGTTCTTCAGTGCATAAATATTGCACACAGAGTTTATCACAGGAATTGCATTCTTAGTGCTTTGTCCTCAGTCATGTACATTGAAATCAAACTTTGCCTTTGCTTTTGTTTCTTGTGCAATAATTTATTTTTAAACTACAATTCAGCTTTCTGGATGGGTGATAAATTTTCCAATAAGGTTTCTTACACAGAGGTACAATAGAAGTATGTTATGTTACTTCTGCTTTCCAGACAGTTTTGTTCTGCCCATACTGACATCCCTCAGTATTCTATTTCACTTCTGGTTGTGATTATATTTTAGGAATATCTGTTTTGTTATGTTGTTATTAGTAATATTATATATAATTATGAGCAGCATGTATCTGTAATTTTTGTAATTAATGCATGGGGCTATAAGCAGGATAGAAGATGGAGTCAGGTGTTGGATATCTGTCCTCCTGTACCCTCTAACCTCCAAGTGGACATGTTCCTAAATGCTCTACTCTAAATCATTTAAATCTTGTACTTTGTGTTACTTTGGTACCTCTGCAGTGATTTCAGTGGCTTTGAAATAATAATGACCTATGTATTCTTTTAGGCTATTTAATTTTATTTTTGTTTTGTTTGGTTTTGAGTGGAACTCTTTCCCAAGTCCCAGACAAGACATAGGCTTTGGTGATGCATCCAAATCAAAATGTCACATTTGCCCATAACATTGGCTTTTGAGTTGTAAAAAAGTTACATTTTATTATTTATTCATGCAAAACTTGTAACCGTATTTGTAATGTTCAAATAGAGGAAATGTTTTTGACTGAGATACTGTACAGCTCTTCTCTTAAACCAAGCTAGCACGACTGTTTTTCCAAAAGCGGCCACCAAACCCGCAGTGGTAGCAGGTGGAGGGAAGGGCTTTGGTGATGAAGAGCAGCTGTGGCATCGCAGGTGGTGGCCCTGCACAGCTGCAGTGTGATGGTGGCATCCTGTGAGTTCCTAGGTGGAGCCTCTTAGGTGGAGCTCCCAGACCCTTCTTCATCTGAGGTCTGACAATGAGGGCGCCAGTGGTTTTGCAGTATCCCCCTGTGCTGGTGACAGTTGTGCAGTAATCAAGTATCATCTTGGCACCTTCTCCTCAAAAGCCCTTTGGACTCTATAAATGGTTACTTGCTTGACCCAGGATCTGCAAACTTCCTGGTCGTCCCCTAAGTCACATTTGTCCCCCCTGGTCTTGCTGTAGATCATGAAGACAGGCCTGCCTGGTCAGCTGGCGAGTCATCCCCCTAGCCTCCAGTGACATGAAGTTTGTGCCAACCAAACCAAACAAAATGTGTCTCTGAAAAACCTTCAGCAAAAGGTTCCCTACTGCTTTCCTGGGAATTGCAGTTGGTGTGTTTCATGATCCCGTCTCTGGAAAGTTGTGCATGTTGGCAGCAGTTTTCTTACTTTTCAGTGGACTTGGAGAAAGACAGTCAGCTTTCTCCTCCAGTCAGCCTTTTACAGCTCTGAGGGCTGTTACCACCCATCCATGGGTGTTTAAAAATACCCCAACAAACCCCCAAGTTCATTCATATGAATTATGTTTCCTTAAATCTGTTAAGAGTTGGTAATTTTCTATGACTGCTTCTAAAATATGGTGTTCAACAGGCTTACTACTTGAGATCTCCCGAGTAGAGTCCAAGTGAAGAGGGGTAATTATATAAACAGTCTTATTATTAAGTCTTTCAAGAACCATATTTGCTAGTTTTGCAACATCATTGGAAATGAGGAGTTTGTAGAAGAAATACTGAATGCATTGCTAAGGAGGATTTGGAAATGTTTAATTTTTTGCTCACCTGGTGGCAGATAGAGCAGTTCATTATTTGTTGCATTTGGGGATATTGATAGGGTCTGTACTGTTTTGTTGCAATAGGGACTGTGTGAAAAGTGCTGTTACATAAAGAGACTTTGGTTTTAAATATAAAAAAACAAACAAATCCCAGTGAAACAGGATCCTAATGGTGAAACAAAGAGAAAAAGAAGATCAAAGCCAGACAGAAAAATAATACAGCCATAAACTGTATTCAAATTATATTTACCATGTTCTGGCTATTAAACAGACTACTACATGGTAGAAATCAGTGCCAGTTGGTAATAGGAAACAAGATTATTATGGACACATCAGTTGTGTTGGTTTATTCCAGCTTTGAAAAAATGCTTTTAGAATACTTGCTGAAGTGAGGTCCCCAGGCCTTAGAGGGATGACATGTTGAATTAAGAAATGTGTGCATGCTTTTGCTCAATGATTTTAATGGGGATCCCTACCAGAGTACAACAGAGTGTATGCTCTTGAAATGTCCCAGCTGAGCAGGCTGCCTTTCAACACAGAAGTGCATACATTCATTGCTCTCTCATTAGTAACAAGACAGTAATACAGCTCAATAAGAAGAAAATTAGTATTTAAAAAAAAAAAATCACTCGAGGAAAGTTAAACCAGGTATTTCTTTCTGGTCAGTGTTACATATAAGCTCTGTTCTTGCATCTTCTTGCTTTTGTGCAGTTCTTAAATGAGAAAGAAACTATTGAAAGGAGCCACTTATTAGTTTGTGCTGGTTAACGTCCAAGCAGGGTATCCTGTTTCTCCCTGGGACTGCCCTTGTCTTTACCTACAGCACGTTGTCGTCACTACAAGCAGTATGCCTTCCCCTCTGCTGTTTGTTCAAAGAATCCCTTTGTCATGCTGTATTCAAACCTTCTGTTCTCCTGTGATAGAAAAAATATCCAATGTCTAAATAAATAAATTTTCATACGAAAGTTCTGCTTTAGTTTATTTAAGCAGTATGTGCTGTGTTAGTGGTACCTCATATTTCCCAGCTGCTGAAGCATTTCTTATTTGTGTTCTTGCCAGCAGCCAAATCCAGGATGGATTGTTGGAGCTTCTTGTTCAGTTTAGTGACGTTGCATGGGCAATAGCATAGAAAGATTTTTTTTTTTTGTAGGTGACCTGCTCCCTAGATCTTGTGATTATAGGAGATGCTATCTTACTGTTAGAGGAGTTCACATCTCCCAGATCTGGTGCTCCTTTCTCCTTGCCATTCTTATATGGCTCCAGTGTGCTAGCTGTTAATTTAGTCTTTTAAATCATAGAATTGTTGGGGTTGGAAGGGACCCTAAAGATCATCTAGTTCCAACCCTCCTGCCATGGCAAGGAGGGACACCTTCTACTAGAACAGGTTGCTTTAAAACCCCATCTAACCTGACCTTGAAGACTCCTAAGGATGAGGCACTCACAGCTTCTCTGGGCAACCTTTTCCAGTGTCTTACCACTCTCACAGTACAGGATTTCTTCCTGCTACCTAATCTAAAACCTGTTCTCCTTCAGGCCATTCCCCCTTGTCCTATCACTACATGCCCTTGTAAAAATGTCGCTGCTGAACTCAATGTCTCACATGTGAAAAGGAAAACAAAAAGTATCTCTGAAGTCCTTTGGTTGTCTTAATTTTCCTTTGCTGACTTATAGGTAGGGCTGCCTTTTGCTGCTGCTGGGTGATTCCCTCTGTATAGCACAGAGAAATTGGAGGACAGCTGGGAAAATCCAAGGTGTGTTAGAGTCGGATTTTAGATGACACAAGCTGCAGTCCAGCAAGTTGATCAAAATACATGCTAAGGCATTTAAGCTGAACATGTTAAGGTAACAGCTTGCTTGATTTGCACCAGGGTGCAGGTTTGGTGATGTATGTTGAAGCACACCTCCCCTCCTCCGTGAGGACACCCAGTGCTGCTGCATCTCTCCCTGCAGCTCGCCTTGAGCAGAGCCCATTCAGCTTTCAGTAGGGCTACTTGTTTTTGTTTTCATCAGCTGTAAAGGCTTATTGATTGAGATAATGGAGATGACTGTTCTTTTAAGACTACTTGGAGGTCAAGGGTGTATTTAACAGCACAAAGCCATGATAGGAAAAATGAGGCAAAGAGTACGATTTTAAACATTGCAGACTTGGCCTTGGCAGCCGCTTGCCACTCCATGTGATCTGGAGAATTTGGACTCCAAAGAACTGAAACAATGTGCCTGCATCTAGAAGGACACAGTTCATTTGTTTGAGCATTTCCCTTTGTTTCACAACAAATGATCAGCCTGCCTTGTCCTGCTAAAAGTAAATTAGATTTTGAAATGGGAAGTGTAGTCTGTTGTCTGCAGACTGCAGTGTCCAAGTCATGTCTTATTGAGAAGGGTTGTGGTGGTGGAGATTTTAGGGTTTTGAATTGTTTGGTGGAAAACAGTGCAGGTAGTTGTCTTTGCTGTGATCTGTATGTGTTTGTGGGTATATCAAACACAAATATTGACATGCTTGAGAATTTACAGAAGAATAAAATAAGTGAGAACAAATCCTTCTTGTCATGTGCAAATTATGTCTACATCAAATTTCAAGTTGTCAGCATTGATGGAGGTGATGTGTCATGGCTGTTTTGGCATAGAAGAGTTTGCTGTAGGAGTTCATTTTCCTCTGCAAGGTAAAAAAACCCAAACAAATCAAATATATAGCTCTCCCTTTCACCACCCCCACCTACTGCTGTCAGCTCTGAGCTTTGTAGGGATCTGCAGGGGGTTGGAGAATGATTCTGTTTTAAAAACAAAAAGCTCAATCAAAGGAAAATATTTTGTTTAAAGAGACCTTTGGCATCCCCCTCCTGACTGTGACACCGAATTTGTGCAGATAAAAACAACTGCTTAGATTTACATTTTGATTGTGCTTCTGCTTTCATGTGTGCCGGGCTGTCCCACTTCAGGTGAAATTTATCCATTTCTTTAAATATTTAGCAGTCTAGCGTTGATGTTAATGAAAGTCTGGCACTGCTATTTTGAGCATTGCAACAATGATAGTAATTTTCAGTGTCAGATTACTGCTTCTCGGAGGAAAAGGGAGATGGGAGGAGGGAAGAGCAGGAAAAAAAAAAATTGTTTCGGCTCTAATAGAGTTTGTCATCAGCCTGGCTGTGCCAGACAGATGGATCATGAATACTGTCTAGACGCTCTCTGCCTGAGTGGAGCTGTGGTCTCTAAGGACAAGCAGTGAGACGCCGGCTTAAGTGACTGGGGAGAGGCAGGACGTGCTCCCCTCTCGCAGAGATAGCGAGCCGGGCTGAGCCTGCCGCCGGGCTGGGGGCCGGTCAATACCGGGCTCAGCCGAAACTTGGCTGCTGGGGGGCTTTGGGGGGGAAAGGAGAGGGATGTTGGTACCATAGTATTGATTTCAGCCGCGTCTGCCCAGGGACTGCGGGGTGGTTTAGCCGGGAGTGTGCATCTCGGGAGGGGCGGCATTGGAGAGGCAGCATCTGGCCATGAAGCGCACGCTGTAAAAGAGTGCCGGTCACCTGTATTTATCAGCTGCTATAGCCACAAAAGTGACTAAAGTATACGCTGGAAAATGCTGACTTCCTTGCTTATGTTTTCTTTATTTGGCCACTTGCTCAGAAAGATTCATCTGTTTCCCTACCCGGGGCTCCCAGTGTCCCCGGCTGTTAAGATGAGGTTTCAGGAGGCTGCCTTTGGAAAGGAGAAGCTGTGGGTAAGCAGGTGAGACCCACAGCCTAGGGCACATCTTGTGCTATTTAGTGATCTCTCATGCTGTTACATGTCCCTTCTCTGTCACCAAGCACAATTAATGATAAGGAAATTTCTAATGTAGATGGAGCGAGAAATATTTTTTGACCAGCAGAGTTTTAAAAAAACCCTCAATTTGATACATATCTAATTTATTTAAAAAGCAGGAGGTTCTCTGGAATTCAGATTGCAGAATAAATCATAGTGCTTTGGGTTTTAGTTCTGTGTGTATGTCACTAAATACTCAATAGATATTTTTATTTAGAAAATCCAGTTGGTTTTCAGCCTATAGTGCAGTCCTGTTTCTTGAAGTGCTATAATCAGGTTCTGTGCTTTGTTCTGAAATAGTTTCCTTCTTGCATATTGTTAAATTGCACATTACGGAACGTTAGCAATTATATGATCTTGAAAATTTGAAAAAGAGCAAAACATTAAAGTGACTTTTGTATATTATTTTCTTAAAATTTTGTTTTTTAAAAAATACTGTATTCCCTGGCTTTTAATAAATGAAATAGAATCCTGGTCCCATGAATGCTGTAACAAAACTGCAGTGGAAGTTAGTAATGTTGGAGTTTACCTATTCTTCCCCTAACGCCTGACACTGTGAGTGACTTGGACAAGCCAGACACACACACACGCATATGTGGCCAATAACAACCATGAAATGTGCTGGTACAAAATTAGTTATTTACATCTGCTTATGGACAGGGCTAAACTGGGCTTCTGGTAAGGAATTTCCATTTCACAAAGTTTACAGCTGGACATGAATCACATATTTACAGTTAAAGAGAGAAAGAAAAGCTCACAATACTGTGCAGATGAAAATGTGGGAATCTCAGTAGCTCTGAAATGCTATTTTATTCATCCTCAAAGTATGTAAGTCAGTTGTATCACATTTAATCAAAATCTAGAAAAAATGTTCTTTAAAGTTGTTTGTGTTTGCTCTTCATGCACATTTCATTCACCTGTCCTTCAACTCCTGTTAACTTTTAGGAAACTTCCTCCATTACTAAACGTTACTTCTCAGTATGATCATGATGGGTAATCCTTGTGATTTCTTCTGTCCCCTTTTTTGGCTACTGATTTCTTACAAATGCAAATTGCAAGCTCTCAAAGTATACTGTGTAATAAAATCTTCATTCAAAGACTGATTTTTATGTATCTTAGAAAGTGATTAAACTTCAGGTTGAAAATCTCAGAGCAGTACTGCTGGGCACGATGGGACTTTGTATCTTAAAGATACACTTGGCTCTTAAAGTCACCAGAGCTCCTCCTGGACCTTTGTGAGCCTGTGAAATGACCTCCCACACACTCTGAGGGCATCCTTTGTACACATTGGTTCTCCACCAGAAGTGCATGGTAGCATAAACATTTCTTCAAGGCGGGTGTAAAACTCAAGTAGGAAAGCCACAGTGCAGTCTCATACCACAGGCAAGATCCTCTCCCTGGAAAGAGAATAAACTGAGAGACAATTATTTTCCAACATTATTTCACATACACCTAGTAGGTGCTTGAACACAACATCAGAAATCATTTAGGTTGTAACTGAGCAACTTTTGTTACTTTTATTTTCAGTTCACATCAGTATATTAGTAAGTATTGTCCATTGCTGCCCTTCCCTGCTACATTTTCATTTGCAGGGGTCACACTGGACTGTGCACTAGACAGCTAGGTTTGCTTAGCTAAACTGTAAATGCTGTTCTGAAATCTTGCTGTGTGAATTTTACAGCCACAGCTTTCCCCATCTTTCATTCAAGTCACGTTGGTTATTGCTGGTAAATACTCCTAAGGCGGAGCACTGCATTTGTACTGTTTGCACTTGGCTACTACAAGCCTGGAGGAGCCACTGGGAACTATTTCTTCTGTATAGCATTAGAAGCTTAGGCAGAATGAAGATAAATTATATTTTCTTATAGTTGAAAGTGTTTTGTTAAGGTTTAATAAAAAATAATGTTTAAAAAAATCATCACCAGAAAAGGACCTGAAGTCAGACCAGATCACCTTCCTTCTCTAAGAATGTTGCAGACTGTGATGTTTGATTGCTTTTCATTCTGCAGATATGTATCTGACCATTTATCTCCAGAAACTCTTCATCTCCCTGATGAAATGAACCACTTTAACTTTTCCTAAGCAGGCTCATCTTCTACTTCTGCTGTAAAGTAACAGCTTTAGAGATCAAGGTGAATTGGGAGTTTGCTTGTAAGTTCTGGTATGAATACATGCACACTGAAATATTTCTCACTGAAGTTTCTACGTAAATTAACAGCATCATGCTTAAAGAAATCCATGCTTTTCAATGATCTCTAAAATGGTCTGTATTGTGAGTGAAATTATGTTTTTCCATATCATGTAGTGTTTAATCGAAGCACGTTGCTTTGGTCATTAGTGTGTAGCTATTTTTCTCAGACTGGAAAGCCTGAGAAACCCTTATGGTCTTCATAGTTTTGCAAGTGCTTGAAAGTGGCACAAGCCACTGTTGCCTCCTGTGGTTGCAAGTGTTTGTGCAGGCACACGGGTTGGGTTGGAGACTGGTCTGGTTCTGATGAGCTCTGAGAAGCTTCCACTTTGTTTTGGCTGGTGTCATGTCCTTGATTCTGCTCTCAGCTCAGATGTGCAGACTCTTGTGCCTGCACAAAAGCAGAGGGAGATACAAGTGGCTCTGTTCAGTGGTGGCTTATCCTTGAATGGTTTAAGGTTTCTGTGCCTCAGTCCCTCCCCCTCTAAAGTACATGCTAATAGACCTTTCCCTGAACACAAAAGAGTTTGGGAATTAAGAACTAACAATTACTTTCCCCCTTTTCCATAACTCTGAAAATCTCATTATTTGTCACTCTTTGTAACAGAAAAATGAAACAGAAGAGTGAAGCATCAGTCTGGGTCTCTTGGGACCATCCATGGGTTTGGGCTCTTTTGGACTGAACCAAGGCTAGTGCAATGTAATATACCATTACTTGGTTATCCAAGTGCAGCTTGGCTTAAGTCATGGGGCTTTATTGGAATAATGCTAGCTAGTTAAATTACTACATAGGAACAGCTCTCCTGGGTCAGATCAAAGGCCCAGCTAGCTCACCATCAAATCTAGCACTAGCCAGTTGCAGATGCTAAGTGAAAGAGTAAAAGCAAATTAGATAAACAGTTCTGCTTTTCCCAGTAAACCTGATTCCTTGGAGAAATGCTTCAGTGCTTTTCATGAAGAGCATGGGGTTTATGTCCTCTGGAGATAATTTAGCATTTAGAAAGGGCAGAACTAGGGTAAAGAGAAAACACCTCATTTCTGAAGTGTGAGAATAAGCAAAGATCCACCAACCCTTCACTAACCAGTAGATGTGTGGGCACCGTTGGCTTCTTCTGTATGCAGAGCATACTTTTCATATTGAGGCATTCTGAATGTAGGACATGAGCTAGAAGGTGCTGAATTCATGTCAGCTGGAAAGACAATTTGCCTAGGTATTTTCACTTATTTTGTGAGGAACATGGACTTTTAGTTTCTCTAAGTTTACTGTTTTTTTTCTGAGTGATGTTGTGGGTTTTTTTAGTCAGGATTTGTGGATTGTGTGTCAGCTTTATAGTTAATGGTGAACCAAGTTCATCTTGCAGGCTTAAATTTGTCTTGGCTGTTTAGGAAAACAAATGTACTCACAAAGCCTACTGCATGTAGAAAACACATTAGTCACCTGTGACTGTATAGCACACAGGCATCAGATACTGTGGGTGTACACGTGTATCTTAGAGCAGGCTTGGGCTTATTTTTGTTTTCTATATGTGCAGGTTGTGTGCAAACCTAAGGAGTGAATACAGACTGGTTAGAGTTAAGAAAAATACCAGCAACATAGAAAAATCTATAATCAGCTTCTACAAAAAACACAAATTGGTATTTCTATCTTTGTTTAAAAACAACTGTTCTTTTAATTACAGGTTAAGGCTTAAAATCATGACTAAAAGAGGATTTCACATTCTATTTAGACCATAAATGAGACAGTGGAACCAATTCTTTATACTGAGTTACTGTTAGGAGCTAACAGAAAACAGATCAGGACAGTGAGTTGCTAAATCAATTGTGTTTTGTGTGTGTTAGATGACTTTTCTAACTTAACAATGCAGTCTAAGATGCTAGAGATTTATCGAACACAGCATTGTCCAACCATACCTGATAAGATCACAGGTCTGCTTATCTTTCCAGCAGTATTGCTACACTGATAGTTTCTTCCTTCCTTCTCAGTTTCCTCCTTCTTCTTTCTTTCTGTTCAGTATCACTGTGTAATAGTTTCATGAAACCAAAACACATGAGGGACCTGGGGGGGGGTAGAGATAATAGTGATGCATTATGTGAATACTGAGTCTGACACCTAGTAGCACCTTGATAGAAATAGAAAGCTGTGATCACAGTATTAAAATATGCTAACAAGCTGAAGGAGCTAATGGGCTTAATTTTTACAGTGCAGATGTTAATCCAGCACTTGTGCTGAATGCAATAACAAATGTGTGGGGGCTGATGGTGATGTTATTGTGTTCTTGGCAGCACAGTCCTCCAAAACAATCTTCCTTTCTTTGATATTTTACTAAGAGTTAGAATGTTCTTTTTTTGTGGTCTAAGATAACAAATGTATAAATAATTTGGTATGACTAAAGCTGGTTGGGCTAGGGCCATCTTTATTCAAATAGGGGCTCTGTAGGAATCGGTGTACCCTTGTGTTTGGTGATGGGGATTGCTGTTCCAGTTCTTGGATAGTTCATGCTCCACATCTCCTACTAAATTTCAGATCATTTTATTGTTGTTGGTTTCAAAACTGAGCTCATCGAGCCAGAATAAACCATTTGCTTTGAGAAACTGTAGAGCCACAGTCTGATATAAAGCTCAACTGCCAGTCTTTCCCAGAGAAGAGTCAATAGTCTTATGGGGAACAGTCACAGTGGCCTGTATTCCACTCCAGTGCCTCAGCCTCACCGCCCACCTCATGGCATTTCAAATGGTCACACTCTTCCATTGTGTTCAGGGCCTTGCAGCTAATGACAATGATGCTGTTATCCTGTGGAACCTTTCAGCTCTTTCAATAGGAAATGGTCTTGACGTACTTCCAGCAGAGTTGGATATTCCTGAAGAAATTACCTTTTGTACCAGTCAAAGATTTGCTAGATGTTGATGGGGATCATTATGTTGCAAACCTCTTCTTTTTTTTTTTTCCTTCTCCCTAACAAAAGTACTGGCTTGTTTAATTATCAGCAGGAAAGGTGCATGTGGCTTTTGTTTGTAATCAGGTGCATCTCTCGCTGAGAATACCTATCACTTTTGATAGGCTATGACAATGTAGGTCATCAGTCAACCGGCCCTGAGTATTCAAGGCTGGTGGTGCTCTTCCAGCAAATAAATTTGCTGCAGTGTAGAGCACAGGTTTCAAACCACATTTTCAAACCATTTGACAAGCATCTTGGATAATGTGCAAGGAAAATAAATTTCACTGATGTTAGAAAACTAAAGGAAGGACTGAAATGATATGAGGAATGGAAGACTTGTCAATTAGTGAATAGGGCTTGCCACCAGTTCCAAGTTTGCTTGACATCTCTGCCACCAACTTCCTGTGCAATCCTGATGAAATAATTCTTTGTTTTCTTTCTGAATTTCCTTATTTTAAAAAGGGAGTTAATGATTTTCATCTACTTTGCAGAAGTAATAAAAGAAGATGAAATTTTTATGTGGTTGAAAAACATGAAAAGGGACGTTAAGCTGTAATAGCCTCAGAAAATGGGTATTATGTGCTGGAAAAAAGTGCAATTATAAGCTGACAGAAAGAAGAAAAAAATTGAAAGTATGTGCTTTGTGATATATTGTACATTAACAGTAACACATACTGTCTGTTATTAATACATGTATATTTAATTTTTTACTTGTGTGGCAACAAGGAAATGGATATGCTAGATAGTTTCTAAGTAGGTACATAAAAATTGGGTACATAATTTGTATTAAAATGTGAGTAGAGACAAAAGATGAGGGAAGAGTTTCATTAGTCAAGTGTAATTCCACAATTGAAGCAGAATATCCTAAAACGTGGTGAATGTAATGCAACATAATGATGTTTGGTGGTGTATTAGTGAAGTTTGAAAAAAAACTTCGGAAGGATTTAATCAAATGAGGTCACCAGTCAATAGAATGATGAATGAAATTCAATCTTGATTAATGCAAGTAATTCATGCTGGAGGGCAAAGTATTATACATTTTATTAGGTCCTAATTAATTGTGTAATTTAAGGAAAAGGACCACTAAAAAGCATCACTATGAAAGGCTGAATGAAGATCTCTTTAGAGAATAGAGTTGTGGTCAGATAAAGTATTTTGAGTCAATAAAAATAGGATGTGAAATGTTACGATGCTGCTACATAAATCAACATTTAACCTTTATTTAGAATGATGTGTTGCTGCAGCACAGAAACATACTGTGGATGTTGAAAACATAGGAAAAAAACCAGAAAGAAACTGTGAACAGACCTGAATATGTATAGAGCCCAAATATTTTGGAATAATTTTCTTTTGAGTCTGGGTAAAGGGTGGGGAAATAAAAAGGTACAGAGAATTCTGGGTGTGGAACAGAGGTGGCTCAGACACTTGGTGTGTGTGGTAAGATTAGAATATCATTCAGTACAATTCAAAGCTGATACAAAAGAAATCTTTTTGCTGTCTTTAGGCTGTATAGCTCATTACCATGCAATGCTTTTGAGGCCAGGATTTAGAAATACTTAAAGAAAGGAAGCCTCTCAATACCAAGTCCACTTGTGTGTAATTTATCCAGGGGGTGGTTGTTAAGAAATGTATAAGGATGAAGTTTCAGGCATTCAGTTAATTTCTAGCTACAAGATCATGTTGAGAGCTTGGGAGGACATTTTCTCATTCTTTTGGAGAACTGAACATCCTTATCCAGGAAGACTACATGTGGGTTCCTAAATTTGGTGTGAAACTGAAGTCTGTAATAAGTGGCTTATAATACTTCTTGTGGCAGCTGTGATCAAAATCCTTATGTGGAGTTTCCCTGACTTAAGTATTTACTGATACTGCGTGTAACAACCCTCTGTCATATTTCAACACAGAAATCTCGACTGTCTTGTGTATCTGTCTTTCATAGAAGGTGGTTATCTAGTGAGGCTGGCACACTGAGTTGCTCAACAAGTGAAAACTGTGGTATCTCTGCCAGCCTGTGCTGGATTCCTACTGCACTCCGTGCTGTAGCCCTGGGAGGGGTGTTGAGCACATCTCCAGCACAGGAGAGCACGCTGATGGGAAGAGTTTACTAGGAATTACAAAGGAAGCCGGTTTAAGCAAGCAAGGATTAGAATTAAATGTGTTGCAATATGGATTGGTATTTGATTCTTTGAAGTTTCCTACAGCCCTTCTGTCCATTCAACTCATGCAGTTAATAAACCAGATCCTCAGAAATGTCTACTCCTTAAACACAATGTACTGAACTCCATATATAAATGTCCAACATTAGTGAACAGCACTTGTAGGTCTTCTCTTCTTGTAGGAGGTGATAACAGTTTCTTTGCCTATTGCAACACGAGCTCTCCATTAATTAGGACTTTGGGAGAGAAATGTGTGTAGGCTGTGAACATGCAGTGATGCAGAGAGGTGGGAAACAGATGTGTGGTCATAGATGCACCACCAGCTATTACTCAGATACCATCCTCCTGCTAATTAGTGCCTGGAATGTTGAATAACGTTGGTGTTGGTGTGATTGCTTGAGTGCAGTCCTGCATCTGCTTTTCACACTTGTCTCAATCGCTGCACAGTCCCATAAGTAACATGCTTCAATTAAAATTGTTTTGAAAGTGATGTGCCTAGAACTTCCTTGTTACAACAGATTAATTTCTTGGTGTAGCTTGCTGTAAGTACAGGACCATCAGCTCTCTGTGCCCTTGAAGGGCTATCATTTGGGTTAACACTGGAGGGGAAATCTGACTCATCCATTTTGCTTCCTGTCATACTAATGAACCCAGTGTGTGCCATCTCAACTTTAAACTACCCCCTTGGTGATTCTCACTGTACCCCTTTCAGTGATGAGACAGCAAAGAAGAGCCAATTTCTGAGCTGCCATAGCTGGGGAAATGATGGGATAATATTACTGTGTGACAAGCAGCTCCTTAGGAAAACTACTGCAATTTATCTTAAGTTTGTGTTTTGCTGTATTATCTCTTAAGAATTTTGATGCAAAGTATTAGTATTTCCAGCTGCTATATGCCCTAAAAAACCATGCATGCTTGCACACACATGTGCATATATTCTTAGAACAGACTTTTTTCTTTTGTGAAGTCCAGATCCGAGATACATTTCAGTCCTGCACATCATTATAGGAACAGGCAGTAGCAGACAGCACAATTAGTGTTGCCACACTGGGGTTATAAATTACCTTCTACTCTATACTCTGCTGTATTCCAGGTAAAAGGCACATCTGTAGGTCAGAAAGAGTGACTCTGAATGTGATGCCAGCACATAAATACAGAGATGATTTTTCTCTGATCCAGTTTCTGCATTAGTAAAATGCTTCTCACATTTTCCTGGAACAACTTCCTTCTTTATCCATATAAAAAGCCTGTGAATTAGAAGACTGTTTCTAAACCTCCAGGTAACTGGGGAAATAATCCCTCTTTTCCCCTTCCCTTCTCCCCCTGCTTATCTTGCCTCCCCACAGAATGCTAAAACATTGTTTTTCCTCCCACAGTTGAAAGGTGTATTTTGCTGAATACAGATGAGATATTTGTTGGCTAGCAAAGAATAAAGCAAAACAAGAGACATGTCTTTCAAGTACAAATGGGGCTTTAGAGATCTCTGTTGGAGAGCCTAATTTCTGTGTTTAGAAATTAGAGCAAAACTGTTTCTCCATATTGTCTGGAACACTTCAGTTATGTATTTGGCCATACTTTCTAGTATGGATTCTATAAAGACATCATTTGTCACAATAATAATTGTGTACAGAAATGTTTATGCACAATAAAAATAGATTTCAGAGACCTTTGAATTGCACCCACAGATACAAAATTTTGCAGTGCTTTTCAATATACTGAGCTGGATTAAATTATAGTAATAATAATAAATAGGATTCCTCTCTCCATTCTGCAGGGCTAACTAAACTTAGTGCTTTGAAGCATATCAGGTTTTCTTTGTTTTTAATATTTCTAATTTTTGGCCTCTCTAGTGAAAAAGGTGAGATGTTATTTAAACATAAAAATCTTGCTTGCAGAGTGCATTTTCATTACACTGGTGGTCTCTGACTGAAAAAGAGCAATCACAGACTTTATAGCATATTTTTAACTAGGTGGATAACTGGTTATTATAGGGAATGTGTTGGGGTTTTTTTTCCCAGCTAAATAGAAAAATTACGTTAGTAAACTACAGACTGCGTAGGCTTTTTATAGAAATTGTTTTCTTTAATTATGTCATATATAAGCCCCAGTCAAAAGGTATATTTGTCCCTGATTTCAGCAGCAGTTAAGTCATTTAAGTAGGAGCTAGACACACAAATGTGTTCTATATGTGACCATAGTAGCTATTTAAGCTGAGGATTTAAGCAGACAGAATGTAATTATCCCCATTGCAAGACTAATACACAAGGGAAAAATGCCATAGGATTTTGTAATAGCAGCAAGTGGTCAAGACATTACATTTATGCTTTGCTAGTTTTACCAGCTGTGTCTCATTCCATTATTCAGACAGACAGACAGACAGACACATACACACACACACCTCTCTTCTAATTAATTATAGTTGTCTACCAGTGGGGGAGGAAAAAAAACCAACTCCAGAGGAGATTTTCCAGAGTGGGGCCACTGCTAGAAATCTGCAGATGTGAAATAGGTTTTTGAGGTTTAAAAATCTTTGATCATCACATGAATCTGAAATAGAAATGCAGTTATTGGGATTTTCTTAGTGATCTATTTATCTCAGTTAAAACCAGAAGAAAATATCAGAAAAAGACTGTTTTTTCTGCTTCATGTTATGCATGAAGCTGTATCTATCCATGATCCACAGTGACAGAACATTACTCTGTGGGAAACACAGTGAAGGCAGGGCACTGTGTGTTAGAAACCAGGGTTTAAAGTGCTACTTCCAGATGGACAGGTAGGGGTGATGATACCACATCACCTACATTCCTAAACTGTTAATCTTTAAAAAAACCCCTTCTATTCCACATGGCATTATATTTCCTTGCCAACAGTGCCTTGATTTCTGCTGAAGTACAATGTTTGTGAAGGAGAGCTGGCTGAGCACGAACACTGGGAAATAGAAATGAAAAAGTGACAAATACATGAGTGTTTGAAGATTGCAGAATAGTGTTTTGGGTTTTTTCACATCTTTGGTAGAGGGCTGGGGTAGAAGATGGTCTTTTAAAGGTTCTTGAATACAAATAAGCAAGCATCCAATCTTCTCAGTTGCAGAGGTGTTTGTTTTCTACGTGACTGAATCACTTGCGCTCCTGAAGGCCTTGGTCTCTAAATCCTCCTGCTGGCCTTTGAATCTTGTCAATATTTTATTTTTTCAACAGGAATAAAGCCCCATCTTGACTTTGTAGCCTCCATTTGATTCCTTCACAGGCTAATCGCTGGCCTTTGGCAGTGTGTTGAAGTTAGGCATGGATAAAACATGTTTTATGGACATGAAGCCCTTACAATGCACTGCAGTTTTGCACAGTATTTTCACTGCTCATAGGAGTAATTGTATTCTGACAGAACTTTTAATTTGTTACATCACACGTCTGTAGTGTAAATTGCCTTAAAAGAGTTGAGACTTCTACAAAATGTTACATTGACTTGTTTCAACAGTGACAATCCTCAGAAAAAACACCTGGGCTTTTTAGGTGTGTCCATGAAGGATGGAGAAACAGGGACAGTACAAGTCTGAGAGTGAACAGATTGGGTGAGATTTGGTAGAGAGACTGGAAGATGGATAACTTGTGGTAGGCAGAGTGAGGCTGCCTGACGAGTCAGTAGGTGGGAAGAAAGCAGGAGGTGTGGCAGGTTGTGGGAAGAAAAAGTTGCTGGAGTTCCCAAAGACATCGCCCTGCCTTGCCTGGCTATTGCCATCCGAAACTCGCTGTGTGTGCCGGCTGCCCCTCCTGCTGCTTGTCCTGAAGTCAGTTCATCGTAACTCCCTGGGGTTTTGGGTCCTGCTGTTTCTGCAGGAACCCTAGCAGGCAGCTCTGGGGCTCATGGTCCTGCTCATGCAGTCAGCCACTCTACTCTGCACGAGCATCTCGGTAGTGAGGATCCTGCTCCAGGTGGAGCGCTGCAAATCCTCATCTATTCAGATTTGGGGCATTTGGAACGCCTAATTGTACTGCTGGTGTTTCAGGAAGAAAACACCAAGCAATAATCCATCCTTTTAAACACCCTGTAAAAGCAATTGGGAAATTAAGTGCTGCAGGATTAGGGTCCTAATTGCTCATATATAGTGTCTCAGCTCAGGTTGGTGAAAACAGACCTTGTTCTTTCTTACGTGGCATCATTCTTTCACTCCTAAATTAGGCAGTGATTAAAAAGACCCATAACTGAAGTTGTCTGGGGCCCTTTGATCGGCCTGGGTGGGAAGAACCTCGCATCGAAAGAAGCTTTGTTGATTGAGCTGTGCTGGATATCTGATGATTCATCCTGAGTGTTAATTTCATAAGTACTAAATGTAGTAAATATGCTTAAATATAAAAAACAAAAGAAAAAAAATTAAAATGTTTCAAGTGTTGAATGTATTTCAGACATATGGATGACTGGCAGATTAAAAACCAGGGACCTGGCAGCATGTGCATGGCTCTGGTTCAGCTGCAGCTCCTTTGACCAAGCTGTGGAGCCCAAGGACTAGGAAGAAGACAAGTTAGAGATTGCCACCATTGCTGGTGAGGAGGGTTAAATAGCATGAATACAGAGGAAGCTGAGTTTTAATAGTATTTGTGTTTGTAGTGTAAATTCTTTCATGTCTTCAGTTACTTCAGCAAATATAGTACAAGGGCTTACTACTTTTTCATTTTAATTTCAAAAGAAGTAGGGAACTAGACACACAGAACACATCCAGGGAGGCCTATTTAATATGGACATACAGAGTAGCAAAACTGGGACATGGTGGCATAAAGGGGGCTCTCTTAAAGCATTGCTTGGTGTAGTTAATTCGTGTCACAGCAAATCTATATATTGGGTAAGCTTCAGCAAATTCTGGGTTGGGAGAGAAGGGTGTGAGGACTTGCTGATTGTAGGATAGTGATTCTCTTAGTGAACAGATACACTGGCAACTCGAACTGGTGCTGAAAACAAGCATGTACAAAACATGGATGGTGGTGTGTAGTATGCTGGTACCGGTTGTGAGGACTTGAATTCATGCCTGTAGGTAAAAGTACTAAACTCAAGTAAAATGCTTCCTTTCACTGAATCCTACCTACTTTTTTCAGCTGCCCGTTGCTGAGGAAAGAAGTGAAAGGAGCTCCTGAAATATGGCTTTGTCTTTCTTTGATTCAGTTGATGCCAAGGATGGAACTAGCCAGTGATCCCACTCTTTCTTCTTGCATCCTGCCATCCTTTGATGTTTTGCCTCCTAAAATCCTTTTTGCCAAATCAATCCAACTCCTTCTGGTTAAAGTGTGGGTGTTAGAGTGTCCACTGACAGCTTTGAGGTTCCTTGCTTTCATTCAGGCATTTGGAAAGGGACAATAAGGCAGCAAGGAAGATAAAAGGAGTCATTTAGACTTCAGTTTCAGATGAAAGAATCAAGTTGGTGACATATTCCAGTCTAACAGTATGGCTTCTGTTCTTTGGGGCAAAATATATAAGAATAAAGTGAACAAAGAAGTATTCATACTGTATCTGCTGAATTGTAACCCTGTCCTGTGTTGTACACTAGGTTTTTGAACCATGTGGATTTTAAAAAAGAAAATTAACTGGAAATTTGGGTCCCTTCTCCATTCTCCTTTCTCTCTTCCCTTTCCACTCTCCTGTTCTTTAAAATCATCCCACATGACCGCTGTAGGAGGAGTTTTCAAGAATCAGTTCAGGGTCAGAGTCTGGATTTCATAGACCTGTGTCAGGTCACAGGGTTGCTTTGCATGAATTTGCCACTGTGTAAGGAGCAGTTTCAGCTTTAAAAGATTTAGATCTTATTTATCAATATATTTATGTTATTTAAATTTATTTATATTATCTCCTTAGTATGAGGCAGTGTCCACAGTGTGCTGGAAGGGAGTGCAGAGTGCTCAGTGTTTACTGAAAGGCTCTATAGAGCTAGAATCTGCTGAAAAAGTACCCAGTTCATCACAAAGAGCTATTTTCTGGAAGCTTAAGTTTTTTTTTGTTTTGTTTTTGAGAAGGTCATTTGGGTCTGTATTAACTTGAGCTGACTTCTGTATTTTTTTCCACAAAACATAATGTAAACTTTGTACATTCCCAGTGATAAGTCAGATGTTACAGCAAGCTCAAGGAGAGATTTGTGCTCTGGGAAATGAAACACCACTGAAGCTTGGTGTGTTGTTAAAGGTCTTCTCAGAAACAGGCTTCATTCAGCATGTTTAGCTAAATTCTCAAAGATGGCATGTATTCTGAGAAATAGATGTTAACTAAACTGCTCAGTTGAAAAGGGCATGAGAGGAAAAGAGTAATAAAAAAAATTTAGAGCATGTCAGCTGAAGTTCATTTACACAAAAGGAAAACACAATTAAGATAAGCTAAATACTATTATAAACAAACTAATGAACTAATTTTAATTAAAATAAAGTGTGATTGGATTTAGGTCCTCCTCACTGCTCTTGAAGAAGTGGGTTTGTACTCTCTACACCATGCCCCCATCAGAGTGTTCCTGTTTGGTAGTTTTAGTCGCTCAGTCCAGAAAAAAACAACCTGGAAACTGGCTTCTTGGAATACTTCTTAATGTTTTTCAATGAAATGAGCACAGCTGATTTCTTCTTTATTTTTTCTTTTTGTTTTGTGGGGAGGTTTTTTGTTTGTTTGTTTTTTGTTTGATTTTGTGTTTATTTTGGGGGGGGGGGGGGTTAGCCTTTTTTTTTGTTTGTTTTTCTTGGAAGATTCCACTGGATCTCTGTTGTTTGGATTTAATTTATCTGTTAAGATCTGCTTCCTTCAACTGATTACAAGGAGATATGACATGGTATTTTTTTGCTAAGTTGACTTACTACAGACTAGTTTTGCTGCCTGAGGAAAGCATAATCTTTCACCTCTTGCTGGTGTAGCTGTACTTAAGTATTTACAGGTTATATTTTCTTCTGTGGGTTTGTTTGTTTGTTTGTTTTTCATTACTGACTTTAAGAATGTCAGTAATTTACACTTTAGAACAAATCTACTTGTGTACAAGAGTACTGGGGAAAAAAAATGCTTTTGGAACAAAGAATGGTTATAATGAAACTCATCTTCTCCCAAAGAGCCTTCCATGTGAAGTGCCCCAAAATTCTTGTTGGCTTGTCTTGAGTCCTTGTTTTTTATCGTTTTGTTGTGTCCTCAGGCTCGGACTTTTTGTCCTAGTTCTCTGTTGTTTAAAAAAAATAATGTTCTGGTTGGGTAAACATTTGTTAAAAGAAAATGTGACCTATGATATAAACTTGTAAAATAGGTTGTTTTTTAAATCTGTATGTGTTCTGAGTAAACAGGAAGACTAAAAACTTTTTGTTTATGATTGTGAAGCCTGTATTGACATAAAAATATCCAAATTACCTAAAATGGTAAATTGTGATATGTTCATCACATACAGTGCAAATGTTTTCATGTTGGAGGTGTGATTATGATCTATAGAGTGAGTGCAACAGTGCTAGTTGGGATGTAAAGTTCTTTGCTGGAAATAGAAATGTGTCCAGTCACATGATGTCACTGCACCCCTCATTTTCATTGGGTCATGCATGTGTTCCAACTATTTTCAGAAACACTGAGACACTGAGCATCTTCAGATTGGGTGTGATGTTCTTGGTGCCTGGGAAAGGGGCACTCAGTCCTTTGGATCTGTGACTATCCTACGCCTCATCCACCAGTGACTGTCCAGTTGTAGTTCCAACACCTTTTTTTTTTTTTTTTTTTTTTCCCCATGGGAAGGAAATAAAGAGCATATGTTAAATTAGAAACCTTCTGGTTTAGGTTTGGAATCATCTCCTAGGCAAGCCATCATGAAAACCATTTTCTCCAACCTAAAGCATACAGGTGAGAGGAAAACTACAGAGAGGTATGTTGAAAAGCAAGAAAACATAGCTGGCCCTTGAACAGCTGCTACTGTCTGCCCTTGTTAATGATCAGAGCCAGCTGTACAGCAGAGAAATAAAAGGGGAAAAAGCCCAGAAGCTCCTGAAGTAAATGCAAAAAAGCAGGGAGCAAGGCTTCCCTGCAACAGGGAACAAGAGGGTTCTCCAGCATCCAGTGATCCATTCCTGTATTTACCCATCGTAACTGCTTACCAAACCCCTTCAAAAGTTTCCTCCCAAAATTTACCCTAAACCAAGACACAAACCAAAACATCCTCCAGAATACCAGCAGTGCCACAGATAACTCCCAAGCCCAAGCCTGTGAAAGCAGAAGCTGGTGAGGGAAAAAGTCACTTGGTGTGAAAGAGCAAAGGGCAGAGGTTGAGTTTATCTGGCAGGACTTTACACTGGGTGCCCAGTCTTTGTGTAACTGAAGGGACTTTGCATAAGGGACAAAGTAATTTAGCATCTTCCAGGAAATCTGCATTTTTTTTTCATTTTATTTAAGTTCCTCGTACAGTGACGCACATATTCCTGGAAAATGTCAACATCAGCAAGCAGGTTAGTGGGTAAATTTTGTTGACAAGTGCCAGTGAAATAAATTTTGTTGATGAATGCCAGTGACCAAAGAAATAAAATGTGCAAAATGACAACGGGAGACTGACCTGCTAGCAGACAGCAGACAACGGAGAGAGGTTTGAGACGAGAGAGAAAGAACCAAGGCAATATGTACTTGAATATAAAGACAGCAAATTCCCTCTATGCCTATATCGGGTTAAAAATGTATATTAATATGAAAATATCTTCAGAAATGAAAGAACAGTTTTTGGACACGTTGCATGTCTTTTGCCACAGTGTATGGTTCGGTACGTTGTTTTGGCCTTACCTGGTACTTAAGTACTTAAACACTTAGGCTGGATAATTTAAGGAATTTCACTGGACTGGTGTGTGTGCATTACCTATCAAAGGCTGCTAAGGATATGAACACCTCTTTTGCCTGTTTCACATGCATATATGGATGTGCATTCACCTATGCATATTTTTATTGTATGGGGTTATATAATACAAGTGTACCAAAAAGTAATATCAACACAAAAGAATGTAATATAGAGAATTTAATTTTTAAATTGTTATATAAAATAACAAAAATACAGTATAGTATGAAATAAGCTCTACTGTATCCAACACCGTAGATGAAAACTCAGTTGACAGAGGTATTCTAAACACTGTAAGACTGTTGTAATCCAGCTTCTAAAATTCACAGAATGGTGGCTATGTGAGTAGTAATAATTAATATATCAGTCTTTCTGTCTGCTCAGAGGAATTTAAAACACAGGACAGAATTGTGATAGCATAGTCTTTTTTCAAGATGATTAAAACTTTTATTAATATCCAGAATTTTTAGATGCTAGAGCAGAAAACTTTGTAATTGAACGTCTTGAACAATTTGTGTCTAATTATAAAGAACACTGTGCAAGCAGAATTTGATACTTTTTTGGAAGCCGAGGTTAAGGTTAAGCAGGAAGGAAGACTGGGTAATGAATTTTCTGAGGGGAAGAACAGATAAGTGGTACATAAATATAGCTTCCCCAGACAGGCTTTGTGTTCAACTACCTGATCTAACACTAAAATTAAGCAAAATTCTGGCTGCTAATGTGCAAGATCAGAAAAGCATTCAGAATTGGCAGCTGTTTGATGTTGTGGTTGTTCAACATCTGTTTCTTGAAGTCAGTGTTTTTTCACCTAGACTAAAATACAGACTCCTTTGATAGTGCTTGTACTGTTGGATTGTTTGTGCTTGGATTTCTTTGCTTTATAGGACCTGGGGAATGCCCTCCCCAGTGACATGAGGTGTGTTCAATAGGTGACTCCTGTTTCTGGGTAGCCAGAACTGAGTAAGAAAGAAAGAACGCCCACAATTTTCTATTGCTTGTCCGTTCAGAAAACCAAGAAGATTTCTGGTCTCTGTTTTGGAGTACACAGAGCAGACTATTGCAAAAAAAATTGCCTTTCCCTATCAAAGCTGCTTTCAATTACATGTCTTCAGTCATCTTAAATCATCCAGAAGGAACAATTTTAAGGTAAGTTTTCAGCTTCCCAAAAAACATAAGGACAATGGCATGGTGTCTCCATTTCTGCTTAGTAAACATTAATTTATGGCATATCTACATTTGCTAAATATGTGAGAATAAGTACAAAAAGCAAGTTCAACAAACCAGAGGTTTCTGGTTTTTGGTTGTTTTGGTTTTTTTTAGTAAGCATGTTGGCTCTGCTTGAGTTTCCTGCACCTGCTTGTAAAACAATAGACAATACAACTCCTCCGTAATATAACCTTCCAAAATTTTGAAGTGTGTTATAAATAACTTCCTAGTAAGCCAGAACAAGATTAGCATGTTTTTGCTGTTACTTTTTCCCAGCATAGACTAGAAAAGTTCGTGCACAGGAGTAGTTTAAAAGTTAATATCCTGCCTTTGGTTTCATTAAAATGCTGGTTTTAAACAACCTTTATCAAGTTACTTCCTTTCAGATAGAGGACTCAGGCATATGCGTTTTCCCTCCTATTTCCTCTCTCCTCCTTCTTTCAAGCTTCAGGAACCAGGACTTTGAAAGGGTCAGGAAAGCTCCCCATTTGCAGAGTTTGGGCACCTGAGGCTTCAGGTCTGGGACACAACAGGGTCTGCTCCTCCTGTGGCACCACTCCCAGCCCGAGCTGCCCTGGCCAGTGAGGGATAGTTCAAGGATCACTTTGTGTTCACCCACAGTGTTGATGACATTATGCAAACAGCTACATCAAGAATTTGTTTATTGATCTTGCTTTTTAAAAGAGGAAATGTAAGGGAAAAAAACAACTGATGGTTTAGGGGGAAAAAAAGTCAGAAAGAAGAATTTTGGGTCCTATGAGATAAGTGTCGAATACTGCTTCTTTGCACAGAGCACAGGAACACCAGCTGGCAAGGCATTTATTTTTGCCTCAGAATGTATTTGAACAGTAAACAATTTAATAAACTTTCCTTTTTAGTAATTTTCAAGCCTTTTCTAGAAGACAGCTATAAATTGTGTGAAAAAGACATGTATAAATTATGGTATGCATCTCTGGTATGCATCAACAGTTTTGTTTAGAGACTTCCCTGGGTTTTTGTAGGTCTAATAGTAGTACTTGCCCCTTAAAACAAAAAAAGCTTATTATCTTTGAGTGAGAAAGTGAATTGTATTAACCATCCCAAGTAAATCTTTACTCTTTGCTGGTTTGAATTTGGAGACATTTACTATTTTCAGACTGAAAAATGTCTTTTGGAAAAAGTGTCTTTTAGCGATCCCCAGTAGAAGAGAGATGTGGTGCTACCAGGCAGAATCAAGGAAAGGACTGTGAAGATGATGATGGGCATTTCTGCTCTGAGGTAAGGCTGAGAGAGCTGGGACTGCTCAGCCTGGAGAGGGAGAAGGCTCAGGGGGTGTCATCAGATCAGTGTACATTAATACATTGAAGGAAGGATGTACAGGAGATGCAGCCAGGTGCTTCCCAGTGACAGGACCAGAAGCAGTGGGCACAAGCTGAAACAAAGGAGGTTCCTCCTGAACTTAAGAAAATGCTCTTTTTCACTGTGACTGAGCCCTGGCACTGGCTGTCCAGGGAGGGTGGGGAGTCTCTGTCCTTGGGATTATTCAGAAGCTGCCTGGACACAGCCCAGGCCGCTAGCTCTGGGTGGCCGTGCTTAACAGGGTGGTTTGGACCAGAAGACCTCCAGAGGTCTCTTCCAACCTCAACAATTCTGTGATTCCATGTCTTTAAAGGAGTTCTTGTATACTAATTTTCCTCTCTTCTTTTTCATCTTTTCCAAAGATTTGCCTTATTTGAAGCAGTTGATTGCAAGCCAATCTAATCCTTTAGTCTAGACAGATAAAACTGTTATTTGCAGCTTATCTGACTTGCAGTCATAGCAATTCCACAGGTGCACAGAGCAAGTTCATACTGGATTTATTTTGCCTTCCCTCTCGGCTTGTGCCTGATTTGCATATGGAGACTGTCCACTGATGGCTGAAACTTGTGAATCAGTTTGTTTATACAACCTAACATCAGAAGATGTATCCATGTGGACGCAGTCAAGATTGCTGAGATACCTCAGAAAACTTGTTAAGTATCAGAAGCATAATTGCATTAGTCTAGGAAAATGCTGTGCTAACGTGGATAAAAAAGTCCAATGTAATTAGTTGCTCATGTATGTTACTACTCTGTTCTGTATAAGTCAGCCTTGCAGTTGTTGGTCTAGAGCCTGGTATCTGCCCTCATTTTATTTCAACAGACTTCAACTCCCCAGGATGTAATGTAGGACATATTTGAACAATTTTGCTGTTCCTAAACTGAAATAGAAGAAATAGCACTGTTTATCCTGATAAACCATATCTTAATTGGCTTTGAGGAGGATGGTTTCCCAAAAATGAACCTGGGTTCTGCCATTAAACCAAAAAAAATTGTTAATGGAAATTGGAAGGAGTTTTCATTTTGTTACAGCAGAGTTCCTAATTCTGCAGGCAAAAATAGGAGCAATTTTTCATCTGTCAATAACATTCTGCCTGAATCTGGAAGTAATGGCCTTCTGCATCATCTTGTTTACCACTCCTGGTTGAAAAATGCTACAAATTCAGTATCAGATTAGACAGACACATTTGTTTATAAAGCCTGTGAGGCTGATGGGATACCAGTTTTCCAAGCCATTTATAAATAGCAGTATTTTAGGCTGGGGTAGAGGTGTGAATGGGGAAGCTTCAGAGGGAGAGAGCGTAGAGCTGTGACCCAGAGCTGCATTCATGCATGAAATGAGATCTTGTACAGTGGACGTTCTTATTTTGGCTAATGTAGCCGCAGGCAGAAAATTCTCTTGCTGCATTCTTGAAAGAGTTTGTTTTTCTTTCCTTTCTCTTTAACCTTGTACATTAATTATCACTCTGCCTTTTCTGAATGGTAAATTGGTCAATTTATAGACAGGTAAGTGCATATTCATGTACTTCAGAAATAGTGAGTGAATGCATGCTTTTTCTGCTGGCATCACTGTACACAGAGTCCTTTCCTACCCTGCCTGTTATCCTCAAGAATTTGTGCACTTTCTATTTTGTGTTATCCTGATGTTTGGGGACAGGATTGTGTATTGGGGGACATTTTTCCCATTTAATTTTTTTTTTTTCATATATTCTTCACTTGTGGTTTATTAATAGCTTTGCTTTCTCTAGTGGAAGTACAGGGAGATGCATCAGTGCATGCAGATGCTCCATGAAAATTAATGGGAGCAAAAGGTGCATTTAAATTTCCAGCTAAAATCCCATTTAAAAATTTGCTACTCTTAGAAATACCACAACTTTCACGTAAAAGTAAGGGTAAAACAAACTTTTTGGTACAAAGCCTCTGCAAGAGGGCAGTAAAATCAGTCAGTAATAACTGTTACTGCCAGGAATGGTTATGTTAGGTAGTGCTAGGGCAGTGAACTGGACAGCATCTTACAGTAAAACCTAAATAGACATAGATAAAATACACTCTGAATTGTTGATTCACTATGTTTACTATCAAATACATAAAAGAAAGAACAGTTCAACAAAATGTCTCTGTACTACTCTTAATATTACAAGAACCTTCAGATACAGAATTAAGAGTCCTATTCAGCCTTACCAGAATACCTTTGGGTTTCAAAACAAGTTACATGGGTTTTTCAACCCCAAGCTAGTTTTCAGTGTTCTGGAAACCATCTGTCATCCTCTAAGGAGGTAAACTCAGGGAAAAAAAAAAAAAAAAGAAATTGTAGGTAATGTGCCATGGCAGTAATGCCTGAGCTACATTGTGTGGTTCTGGATTTTGGTGCCTACTGGTGGTATAATGTTTGGAATGTGCTCCTGGGCTGTTCTTTTGAAAAGGAGGGGGAAAAAAGAAGGGAAAAAAATAGATTGGTCATTGGCAGCACACAGTAAAATAGATAAGTCAGTGCCAAATCTTGTTTTGAAACTCTGGGGTGAACAAAACCCTTTAGTTTTCTATATCAGTACAGTGGTAGTAATGTTGCCAGTTGCTCTGAAGCTCTGCAAAATAACATCTGATTTATTTTTTGAAGTACCTGGGGTTTGTGTTGTTTGTACAACTTGCATCTCCTGACAGCTGACTGTACTTTCCTCCTTTGGTGATGGTAACTGCTTCACATTGCAAGGGAAGTTCTCTACCCTGCTGTTGTGATAGATGTTTTCTAGGGCTGGCTGTTACATAGGTATTAATTTCTTATATGACAAAATGGGGATTATCGCCTGTCTAGAGTAATCTGTACTCACTGTTATCGCTATAATTCAAAAAAATGTGTAACTTGAATTCCAGAAAAGCATGCAGCACTTAATCTAGTTTTCTTGCTCATCTTCTTGAGTTATTTATTCTGGGTATTTTAATTTATTTTTTTTTAAATAAAGGTAGTCACCATGCAAATTACTGGAATACAAAAGTGAATCTTGTAGCTATCTGTATTTTAGGCCAGGAGAAAAAGGATTAGTGCTGCTTAGAAATGTTAACAATTTCTTTTTTTCTGAAATTAAGTCTTGTTTAAACACTGAGTTTTTATTTGCAAAAAACTTACAGATTTCAGACCTATTTTGGCCAACTCTTGCTGATTTAAAGCTGAAATTGGAAATAATTTCCATTTTATTTCTCACTCTTGTTAAAACATAAATATTTTAATAGGAACATTTATGATCTTCACCCACAACTAGCTCCAAGGATGGTAATAATTACAATGTGTAGAAACACCCACTTTGCACTGTATATCTTCTTTACTTAAGGTAGATCTGGTCACAGTGACAGCCTTGACAGCTGTTGTAATTGTTCTAGGGAAGGTGTGGAGGAAAATCTCCAATGTCACCAGACAGATAAGAAGAAAGAAACCCACAAGAGAGGGAGGAAGATTGAGTAAATCTGATCAATCTGACTTGAAGATTCCTAGTTTTTAATTTTAGTCTCTTTTTCTGATATAAGCTGCATCCACTTATTAGTTTAGTTGGTGAGTAGATACCTCCTCAGGGGTGGATTTTGGCATAATATTCCTGCTGTATTATAAATACTGACATCACGCTAATCTATGCAAATCACTGCTCAATCAATCTGAGCATCTGTGGTTGATTAAACAAAACACGTAGGTGTGAAAGCATTTGCATCTCACAGGCTCTGCTGGATCTGGCAAAGGCTGAGGGGAGTGTAAAGGCACGGAGAGAGATTTGTCACTGCCATGCCTGCCTGGCAATTTGGAGTTCTAATTGCGATGGGCGCAGAGAACCTGCGTGGGCTGAGGCTCTGCAAGGAGAGGAGATTGGAGAAGCTGAGCTTCAGCCCAGCTGCCTGAAGATGTGAATCCAGCTCAGACTCAGACCTGATTCTGTGACTGACTGCAGTCACGTTAAAGCTCAGATCCGTGGGGTTGCAGCTCTCAGGGATGTGCTGTGGTCACCTCTGTGGCCATCCCTGCAGATCCCAAGCTGCCAGGGGTAGCTGGCCACCAGAGAAGCCTTGGGATGGCCGAGGTCCTGCAGCTGGGGGATGCTGAGGTGGGCAGCACTTGCGGGGAACCTCAGGATGGCAAATGGGAAGTGCCCTTAAAGTGGTCTGTAAGAGGCAGCAAGCACAGGGTACCTGGACCCAGGCAGTCCCTCAGGCTTTTACATAGTCCACAAGTGGCCACTCTTACCATTGCTTTTCCCCAGGTTAGTTTATTCTCTCCTTCTGTCCCTTCTATGCCTTGGCTTAACCACAGAGAATGGGGGTAATGAATAATAGAGGAAACAGCTTTTGTTGGGTGAGGAGAGGAGGGGAGAAGTGGACTTGCTAATAACTGACCAGACATAATCATAGTTTGGCTTTTGTTCACTACACAGCGCTAACACCGCTCGTACAAGGATGAAGAAAACCAAATTGTTCTGTCTCAGTGGATCTCTTTGTGAATTAAGCCAGTGGCATCAACTGTTGAGTAACAGAGAGCCCCTGGGTCACTGCCTGGGAGGTCCTCAGTGTCCGCTCTGCTGGGCGGGGAGCTTCCAGGAGAGCAGCTCCCACGGGAGGGTGATAATCAGCTGACTTGCTGCCCACCCACTGCCTCTTTGTGGAAGCCCTTCTGTCTGTATGATGAGAAATCACTGAGGAATAATTCACGATACTCTGTCGACTCTGATGTGAAGAAATGTTCCTTAAAGTAAATACACAACTTAATGAAACCGAGAAAAAGTTATTTAAAGGGACACTATCCTGTGAAACTGCAAATTTCCCAGGTCTGAGTCACAGAGTTCTAAGGTAGCCAAGTCATAGTACATTTTCACTTCAGAAGAGACATCAGCTCTCTTCAATAACAGGATATTTAACTGAGTTTTACAAGTTTTGAGTTTGTCAGACTGAAGAAATGTTGATAGTGAAGAATGAACTGCTTTTGGTCCCCCAAGGAAAGCTGGGGTTCTGCAGTGGAGCTGGCAGAGAGAGATCTGGTGATTCCCAGAATGATGATGCTCCCCTAGGTGTGGTGTGCTGCTTTCTGATAATTTAGTGCTTTTATAAGAAATGCTTCTTCTGAGAAGTGTTTTTGTTTCCAAAACTAAAAGTCTGTTTGAGCTACAGTTCCCTTTAAAATAAAAACTTGTTGGTTTTTTTCTTTTCCCCCAGTGAGAACAGGGAAGTATAACTCAGTTGTGTGCTTGCATGCAGAACTGCAATTCTCCTTCTAAATCGACAATGGCAATGTGGAATTTTAGTGTCAAAATCACAAATTGTTCAAGAAGGGCAAGTAAATCACTTATTGTACAAGAGCTGAAGTAGCCTTAGTTGAAATGAGCTATTGGCTCTGATCTCTGGACTTCAGGCAAGGAAGATACGCACTCCCGTCCTCTTGGCTTTCTCTGGATGATGATCTTGATGTTGCTTATGTAAAAGTCTTGCTAACTTTCTGATTTGCATCTTTTCTCATGGTATATGGTTCTTTTCTATTGGAAAGCCTGTCTGCCAGCATCCTGGGATTTCAGCAAGATTTCAGCTCTTCCTTTTGAAGAGTGCATTCCTAATGTTCCTAAAAAATACCTAGAAGCTGTAAGTGCTCAGAAATTAGAAGGAAATAAAATGTTGAAGTCCATTATTTGTTAAAAGAAATGTCTGTTTTTATGCCAAATGTGGAATTTTATGGCATCTGACTCACATTCTTGAGTATTTGTTGTTGGCAGTACTTCAGTGGGTAGAACATATGGACGCTGCTACTACGAGCTTGCCCAGCATTGGTGTCTCAGCAGCAAACACCTTTTATGTCTTTGGTCCTCAGGTCAGGTAGAGCTATTGACTTCTTTGCTGTAACAGTCAGGGTGCCAGCTGGGCTGATGGCTTTGTGCTGTGGACACTTGTACAATGCACAGGGAGGTGAGATCTCATGCAGGCTGTTCAAAAGCTATCCACTCGCAACAATTTTAACACTGTTCAAGCCGATGCTGATACAGGATATATTTGGCTTTTCACTTCCCTCTCCTAATTCTTATGAACATTCAGATCTCGCTAGTTCATCACTTCTTTTTTTTAACAACTATATGGCCAGACATTTTCTTTGGCTGTATGCAGAATAATTAAGGTCTGTCCCAAATTTATGTAACTTCAGTTTTATTGTTCCTTATTTTCTACATTTCCTTATGGTGGCAGGTACCGACTGTCCCTGGCCACTGTACAGCT
Source organism: Agelaius tricolor (assembly GCF_023055355.1). Taxonomy (NCBI): domain Eukaryota; kingdom Metazoa; phylum Chordata; class Aves; order Passeriformes; family Icteridae; genus Agelaius; species Agelaius tricolor. The sequence goes on along the minus strand of NW_027269262.1, from coordinate 42,226,276 downwards.
GTGAAGCTGCCAGTGAGAATAAATGGGCCAGTGTGTCCACATCTGGCTGGTTTACATTCTTGTTACAAGGTCACTTGTACTCTTCTTTCCTTGATTTCCTTATTGTCCTGAGACTGCTGTGCTGAGACTATCAGTCTTTAATGGAGGGATTATAAGAACCCAGAATCACATCTGATATGAACACTGTCAGTATGGGGAGGATGGAAGTTTCGTGTTGGCAGTCAAAACACTTGCACCCTTTTCTTCTTTGTGACCAGGAGAGTTGCATAAATGTGTTCATGTGTTTATGTACCCCCTTCTTCCACATATGTAAGTGAACAATGGCATTTTGTTTAATCATATTGTTCTGCATTATTCATCCATTACTTAACAGCTCTTGCACACAGAGGTGATGGCTTTTTGTCCTCTTCCTTGTATAGCAAGCTCTGCCTTAATTTGCAAAAATGACATAGGTGAAAATGTCATGATGTGCCTTCCTGATGCCTCTCCCAACGCCTCTCCTGAATCTTACTGACAGATATATAGTGTAAGCTCTGCTTCTTCATTTAGTATGGATCATGTTGGCAGAGAGATCAAAGAGGAGGAATCTTGGGAGATGCCAAACAATTTTTAACTGGCTTCTTACAAAAGGCAAGGGTGTTATTTATTATATATGCATAAGAATAAAATGCTTTTTGTTCCACCTTTCATCAGATCCTTCAGTCCTCCTGTGTCACAGCAGAAAATTCTCGAGTTTATAGGGTTGTCATGAAACATGTTTGTGAATATCTTTTACTATATATTGCATTAAACATTACTATTTTTCTTTTCCTTAGCTAAGCAAATACTTCATCATCCTATCCTAGTCCCTCTGCCAAAAACCTTTATAGCGATTCCCACTGGTGACAGCCAACTTGATCAATTCCTCATTGCTGCTGAGCTTCACTAACAAGGCACTTACTACTACAGTTTTTTGGGGTTTTTTAAATTTTATGGCCTTTCTCAAGTGATATTTGCCTTGCTTTGCACGGGATCCAGAGGATACTTTTCAGAATCCTATTTGGATTTGAGTTTTTGGCTAGCATCTAGAAATTTGTTAAGGTATGCAAAATTATATTTTCTGTTGGTAGTCCAGCTGCACCTGTTTGAGCACAGGCTGGCTCATGTCAGACCACTGGATCAGGATGGGCAAACAATGCCCAGACAAAAGTCAAAGGGATGTCCAAGTGTTTTCAACTAAGAGATCAACTTTGTTATCTTTTTTTCTTGTTTGCTTTCTGCCAAAAAACAAATTTTCAGTAGCTATGAATATTGGCTGTGGCGTTTTTCTTTTTTGTTTTTGTCTCTCTGTGTTTTGAGTCAAAGGACAACAGAACTTGGGACATGAACTCCAACCAATTTCTGATGTCTCACAGATGCTCTTCTACCCCAATTTTGCCTTAAGAGTTATTAAGATGCCAGATTCTCTTGGAACTCCAGTAAAAGATGGTATTTTAGCTTGTATAGCAAAGGCATTATTGTGACCTCAACCAAACCCGTATGTTACTTTCAGTGCATTCTTGTATTAGAGTTCAACATGTCATTGATTTAGGCTATGTTATTTTCCAGAGAACAAAATGCCATTTGTTATTGCCAGGAAGCATTGAAAAAGTGTGTGGGGTATAGAAGGTGTTTTATATAAAATAGTTTATATATAACCTGCTTATGTGTAGTTTCCTTGTCCTTTATTACCCCTCTTTTCTTTTCATCCCTCACTCTGTGGGTTTTTTTTAGGCAGATTCTGTTTTTTATTTGCAGAAGTAACTGAGGAATATTGATTCTTGTCTATGCTGGCATGACAGCTCAACCTCTTGGAAATTTCACTGAAGTAAGAAATTAAATCCAAGCAGTTAGATTTTTACTCTCTTCATCCTCCACTGAGTGCTTTAAGAGCCCAGACTTTTTATATAAGCAGCTGAGGGGAGGCAGAGTCTCATTGTTGTTCCCCTGTAGCTTCCAGATGGTGAGAAAAGTCCCAGGAAAAATGTAGGACCAGCATGTTCTGTCAAAGTCAAGCTTGTGTCTAGACAGGGAAGCTTATGTAATGCAGCAGGAGAGGAAGGGGGCCTTGTGTAACTGCTGTCCCTGGCAAATAAACACTCCCTACAGTACCTCTTATGATTTGGCCCATAGAGGCTGACAGCAAAATGCACTTTGGTGCTTTTTTGTACTGAGCTTGCTCGCACTTGCAGCTGGAGGTCATTCTCTTGCTTTGGCGTTTTTTTCAAAAAGCACGTCTATCTTCCAGTTATTACAATTTTACTAAAGGCTTTACCCTTCCCCCTTAAGCTGAACCAATTTTCCAAAGAACCCATATACACCTGCACAGCTAATTTAAAACAGATATAGCAAGTTACCAATTTTAAATGGCCTTGAGAAGTTGTTGATGGCATTTGGCAAACAATGCAGACAATATGCAAATTACCAGAGGCGGCACAGAGTCTTGTTCAGGAAGATAAATTCTGCTGTAAGGTAACTTTCTAGTTTGACTTTGAAAAAGCATGATAGTGTAATATTGAGCTCGTGGTACTCTATTAAGTGCTTCAGTCAGTGTATCTCAGTACCTTATGGGGACCTCTGGCACCCCTCTAGCGCTCAACTTACCCTGCGCTTGTATTTTGTTTTGGTTTTCCTCCAGCTGAATGCAAATCTCTGCCAGTGAGTGCTTTCTGGTTTACTCACCCTCTCATAACTATTCTCTCTTGATTTTGGAGCTATTGTTAAAGGTGCTGTGTGTGTTTATTTCTGCCATAAAAATGTGAATACCAGGAGGGAAATGTTTTTTCCTTTTGATTTGGATACAACCTCTTCAGCACTCCATGTTCTGGCTTAACTTGGTTTTTCGGGTGTTGCCCTTAGCTTTGCTCTTATCTATGCATAAAATTTTCTCAGTGTAGTTTGTTGGTGCTTTGTCCTCAGGCAGACGAATTTCTTGGAGGCAGGATCGAGAGCCAAGAGCTCATCTCCTTCTGTTCACCGAGGCCGGTATTGCAGCCACCTTGCAGGGACAACACGGCCCAAGTAACTTGAGGGTCAATGGTCCTTCAAAGCCTTCCCACCATTTTGGTTCCCTATTTTGAATGCCCAGAAGCACAGACAGGTTTTTCCTGAAAAAGCATCTTTGGGAAGGGTGGCTTATGGAGGTGCAGGCAGTGGTGGGATGTGTGTGGTTGTGTGTGAGAGAAAGTAGTGACTGGAGTTTGTCTGTTCAGGGATGTTGTCTGCACCTGGGAGACAGTTCTTCAGCAGTGTTTGAATCTGGTTTCCAAACCCTGAAGTAGGTCTGAGTGATGGTTTGCCCTTTGATAATCTGACTTTTTCTTTCCTCGTTGAATGTAGCTTTAGTCCCTCCATTATTTTTCCCTACTAGAGCATATAATGTAGTTAATCTCTTCATAACTTCCATTTTGAAAACGATTTTATACAGTCTTGTGGCCTTTCTGACACCTAGCTTTTTTTCCTAGACAGACTAGATATTTAGTTCCACTGCCTTTTATTACAAACTCAAGGAAAATATTACTTTCTGGAGGAAAAGAAAATCGGTACATTTTCCTTGTGAAAATAAATTTGTACTGTGGTTCAGTTTTATGAAATCAATTTTTTTGGCTCCACACTGAGAGCAGAAGCCTGGCTAAATTATTTTTATGCTCTCAGGTAGAGCAATTAATGCTGTGAAGCTGTATACTCCATTCCAAAGTAATGTTCTTTCCATGTTCCTGAAGAATTATTTCTTAAAACTGTAAAATTATTTTTAAATAGCCTTTAGGCTGGTGTGTCTCTTTTTCTCTCTCCTTTCTTTTTTTCTCTTCTCCATTACCCACTTGAAATAGTTCACAATTTTTGAAACTTCACTTAAAATGAAATTGCAGACATCTCTGTGAAGAGTAAAAATACTGGCTTGGTCAGAGGAGACCATGACAAGACTCACCCATGACTCTGCAGGTGAAGTTACCCTGTTGGGGTATTTACTGCCCTTGTGAGGGAGTCAGCTGGAGACGCTTTTTCTCTCATATATATTATGGGAATGGGAGCATGCAAGTTGGAAAAGAAAATGTTAACCTATCTCAATGTCTCTAAGCTTCAGATCAGTACTCAAAAGCATTTGTGTAGAGCAGAGCTGTTCCCTTTGCCACCTTGGGTGGGGAAATTATGGTTATAATACTGCATGCCCAAATATTTCTTTCCTGCACTGAGATCTAAGAGCAAATTAACTGTGAAAGGTTATGCCAGTGTTTCCTGCTCTGGTAATACCCTGCTCCTTTGGGAGGGCTAGAGGGCTGTGCCAGCCATAGGGAAGGGAAGTAATAGTGATGACTTGGTGTATTGCCTCAAATTAAATTAATGTGTATTCAGAGACTGATGTATGCACTGAGTCACATCAGTGACTCCTAGGCACAGTTAGCAGTTTTGTTTGGAGAGGGGCAGGGGGCTGCTAGGAATAACCCTGGCTTAAGCAGAGAGCAATGTAAGGAACATTCTACCTCATGCACTTTTTTATTTTGGTGAGTTTGCTTTTTGAGTAGTACTCTTGTTCCTTTGATCACGTCCTTGAGCACCTTCCCCTTGTGCACGCCTTTCTGCCCCACTGCCTTCCAAATAGTTCTGTGACAGCAGATACCCAGACTGAAAATGTTTGCCATAATTCATAAGTCAAAGTACTTTCAATCAATCCCAGAATAGAGGAGACTGCATGCAGACTTCATTACACAGTATTCATAACATAAACAAGCCTGCAATTATGTCATAGCAACAAGCACTGTGCTTACATGAAAGTTTGATTCAGGTCTCCAAGAGTGGAAGACCTTTGCATCCAAAATATCACAGCGACCTAGTTCTCTGAAAGAGTGCCCTACATAATTTCAGAAATTAGATATGACACCAATATAGTAGGCCATATGGTGCTTTTTGCTGGTGTAGGGTGAACAGTGGGATATTCTTGGGGCCACACAAATGTCTGTCCACTGACTAGGTGAAGTCAGCTCATTATTAGTTGGGGTGAGGTGTGACGTTTGTTTTCCTGATGTTGTGAGGCAACAAAGTCAAACTGCCAATTGTTTTAAAAAGGCATTTGCTAATAATATGGGCATGATCCTAAAAGGTTTTAACCTTTTTTTTTGGACCAGTACTCACTGCCTTTAATTGCTGGTGAGAACCTGAGAGGCTGCACCTAAAATTATTTAGACAACTCCAAACCTAGCTCTCAATAATTCGTAGAGAGAGCGTTTCCCAGGGCAGTTAGATGTGTTTAACTGATCTGATCCTGAGCTGCCAGAGCAGGATTATTTATTTTTCTGGTGGTACTTCCCCAGATTGACTGTAAAAGTTGTTAGATGTGTGTGATGTGTGCTGCTGGTGTCCCACCTACCAGTGGGGATGCAGCAGGTGGGGGTGCTGGTGTGGGCCGTTCCTGAGGGGATGGGAAGGGACGTGACAGGAGCTGGCAGAGGGCAAGCTGCAAACTCTGCTCCTTGTTGGCAGTGGAGCTGCCCCTGAATTTCAGTTGTCAACACATTGGGACGGCAGAGGAGGTTTCAGGACAAAATAGTGCCTTATTCAGAAACTGGGAGGTTTTGTGATCTGGACTTTTCGAGCATCTGGTCTGTGCTGGATGGTTTTGTCTGTGACAGTAACTTACTGAATTGTTGTGAAGTAATATCTCTTCCTGGCATGGCATCCACTTGTTATTTATTTATTTACACACATGCATCATCATAGAAATTATATTTGCAACTGACAAATAAAAAAAAACCCCAAGCAATCTCATTTCAGCCCTTTCTCCATAGTTTCTGTATGCTTTTCCTCTTACTTTGGGGGTTTTTTTCCTTTCTCTTTATTATTAAAAATAACACCTTTGGAGTCTGTGCAAAGTGAACTTTTCTGCAGTGCTCATACTGACAGCAAAGTTGTTTTTCTGAGGACTGCCCACATTTCAGGTGTCTGCTGCATAGGTTTTCTGTGTAATAACTCTCATGCCAATCTGTAGACTTCAGCTGAAGTACCCACCCAACAAAGTTCCTGCTGAAAAGAAGCAGTGCTGCTTTGGGTACACTGAGGCAGCTCAGGTGATGCCACTCGTCCTGTGCACAGGGCAAGGCTTTAAAAAGCAAAGCACAATGCCTGGGCCATGAAGTGTGCCGTGGGGCTGTTTAGATTTCCTCCCAAAGGGGGCTGAGCAGGCATGGCAGGCTCCCTCTCTGTGCTTCCCTGCTGCCAGCCTGTGTGAGCACTGCGGGTGGTTATCGCTACAGACACTCTGGCATCCCTTACAGCTTGGTGTGTGTGTTTATTAGGTGGCATCCATGGGGATAATCTCATTTTGGCTTTTAACCATAAGGTAAATGTTGGGTGACCTTGGGGCAATCTGTGCTCATACAACGCTGTGTGCTGTCAGCTACCTGATACTGGCGGTGATGGAGCTTCTGGCAGGGGCCCCAAGGTGGGAGCCCTCATTGTCTGGGGGCCGCCGTGTTTGCTGACAGACAGGAGGATCTTTGCCTGCTGCCAGCACAGGAGGCACCTGCTGATCGGAAACTTCTTTTATCACAATGTTTAATTCGCTGTCTCGCAGCTTTTGGAAGGAGAAGCCTTTCATCTCTTGAGTTTGGAAAAGAGTGATATGATTCTATTAAGCAGATGATGATGCTTATCTGCAGCTGAAAGGGGGTTGGGTTGGTTTGGTTTAGTTTGGTGGGGTTTTTTTAAGATGGCAGCAACAGTAAAATGCAGCGCAAGCGGCTGAACTGCAGACATGAGATGAGTCAGATCTGGATAATTGCACTCCTCTAGAGAGAGGCTGGGCTGTCCTGAAGGTTCCCTCTCTAGAGCTGCCTGATCTTGCTCCTTGCTCCTCTCTGGACCAGCGAGAGAGGCTGAATAACTCTGGTGCAGCTGTCATGAGTAGCACTGTAGGGTGGACTGGTTTGGGTTGTTTTTTTGGTTTTGAGGGATAGTGCTATTTGCCCTGATGGAGCTTCCTTAGGCTTGAAACCAGCATCAACCCTATAGGACAAATAGCACCTAAGATGTTCCTGCTGCAGTGTTCAACCAGGATCTGTGCTGGTGGTGATTGCCAGCAGATGTCTGCTCTACATAAAACTTTAGGCCCTGCGCTGATCTGACGTAGATTTTTATTATATTTTATAGGAGGGTGGCATGCTTATGCCATTTTGCAAATGCTGTGGTCTTCTTAGACTTGTATCTACTTGTGTCATAAAATACATGCCCTAAAACTAGTGCCAGAACACTGAACACTCCTTGAAGAACGTTTTAGGGGTGGACACATAATTTGAACTGATAACCATGGATGGTTGTGATGATTAAAATATCCCTGAAGGTTAGAATCTGTCTTACTGATTATACTGGGCAGTGTTCCTGGGTGGCAATGCCAGTTCAAATGGCATTTGGACACAAATGATTCTTCCCTTAATGTTTTATAAGCAGAGCTGTTTTAAAAAGTGGTGGTTATGTGAGCTGTTGGGTACTGGTTTGTTTTTCTTTGATACGAGTGAGTTTGTGTTCTCTGTGCTTTGTATTGTGTCTGGAATCCAAACTAGAATAGGAACAGAATAAAAGTCATACTCGGTCAATGACTTTCAAGCAAAGAAGGAAGAACTGCTGAATTTTGAGTGTGGTGGTTTACTTGGGGTTTTGATGTTCTTTTAACCTGAAACACCAACTTCTCTTATCTATTTCTCTTCTCTGATTCAGGAAGGGAGAACTTCACCCTCCAGTACAAATACATATTACCCAAAGTCCCCCGGGTCCTACAGGGTTTTACCTATTCCATTTTCTCTTTGCTGTTGCCGGAGGAAATGAAGTGATTTGGCTGGCTCAACCACTCCTTGTTTTTAGTATTTCCACAGCTGCTGGCCAACTACTTCAGGTTTTTAAGGTTAATTTGACTTCACTCTTCAAGACAACTGGCAGGGATGTGGGAAGGGTGTGGGATGTGGCAAGCAAGTCTGCCAGCTTACTTAAAGCTGCAATAACAAAACCCAGTATAATCTTGAAGGTCATATTGCAGCTTTTTCTCTGCTTTGGTCCAGGAAGGTTTTGGGGGCCTAAGGGAGCAAAATGTCTCACAGAGATTTGTATTAATTCATGAGAACACTGTTGTGAAGAAATCAATTTTATTTTAAGGTTGCTCTGCGTTTATGAGTTTCGTTAATATGGTGTCACCATATGAATAATGTATAGATGTAGCACATTGTTTATGACCACCTGTGCACGTGGGCCTGTAAATAACGAAGGGAGAGGAGCTCTCAGACATGCAGTAGGAGAATGCAGTTCATTAAGAAGTCACTGGGGACAAGTAGGTTAGTGCTTCCAAGTAGCCAAAGCAGTTGCATAGACACAGTGAGATATATAATGAAGATTAAGCGGTTCAGTATTAATTAAACTGAAAGTAAGAGTTGTAGATGGTAGAAAAGAATGGGTTTGGTGCCCTTTGCTTATGGAGAAGCCACTTTATCAACCCCAGAGAGTTAAGAGCCTGAAGGACTACATTAGACATACTAGTTTGAGGATGTAAAAGGCTGTGGAATTCCATGTATATGGTGTTCATAATATTGACACTAGAGGTGTTACTTGGAATAAATTGTTGCATGCCACATTCAGAAAAGAAGTCAGAACAGAGATCAAATCAAAACTTTCATATGCCCATCAAGATAAGCTGAGATCCAGGCTTGAACCAAGTGATTCACACTAAAAAAGGAAGCAAATGTGTCATTAGACCACTGCAGGAAAATTCCTGTAGTGTTCCAATCTGGGAGATGCTGCCAGCATAACCAGGTACAGCCATAACACCCATGATATTAAGCACTGAAGAAGTAAAGTTATCTGTGTTACTGTGGAATATCATGTTACTGAGGAATATCACTCCATCCAATCCAGTAACTTGCTGTGGCATAGCACTTTGCTCTAATGTGCAGAAGAAAATAAAACTGGGATGCACTCCTGCCTGGTGGCCAAAGGTCTGAACTGTGCTTGCCATTGTTGCCTTTTGCAGAACAGTGGGTATTAGTAGCAGCTGAGTGTGGTACTGTTAATTATCTGCCTTTGGTTTGATACAGTAAGAGGCTGAATCAGGGGTATTCATAGGTTCAAGGGGCAGAACTGATCACTGTAATTATTCAGCTTGACCTTCCCTGTTAGGAGTTAGGCATTTAGTTTTTCCTGTAAGTTAGTTGAAAGCATTTTTTTAGACAGAAATACAATCTTCAAGACTCCATGTGATGGTCAGTACCATGTGGCAACCTTTCCAGGTTTTAATTACCCACCCTACTAGAGAATTCATTTGTAGGTCATGGTAATTTATTTATTCTAGATAATAAAGCCATTGGGGGTGCCTGTCCTTTTAGTATGTTTTTACAGTGCCTAGTACAAAAGGATCTCTGATGGGAGCCTTAGTACCTCCAGAATGCACAAATAACTTGTTAACTAGGAAAAAGCAAACTGTGTTTCTCTTCACTTGGATAGTCTTAGAGAATATAAGATTAGGGAGCTAGGTTCCTTGGTGCAGCGATTTCTTTTTCTTCCCTTTTATTTCCTCTCCTTATCTTATAGGCTGTGTGGTGATATTTTCAGTGAGGGATTGAGCATTGTTTTTCACTTCTGCTGTTTTCTGGGGCTGGCACTAAAAATGTTCCCCTTTTTCAATTTGTCAACTGCATTGACAAATTGCCCTTTGGCAAAGAACACAGCATGGTAATTTTGGAGTATAACTCTTCTATCAGTCTGGCTTCCTTTATTTCTCCCAAGGGTATTGCTGGGAAACTCAGAGATATGGCTATGTATTTTTGTAAATATGCTAATAAGAATGTTGATCCTTGCAAAAAAAAAAAAAAAAGAAAAAAAAAAAAAAGAAAAAGTGTTTTAGGTTTTAGAATGAATTTCCTGGTCCGGCAAAAGAAAAAGAATAGTTAAAGTCTGGAGGAAGTATGCAGCATGACTGCATGTTTGTCTGATTTAGGGCTGCTGAAATATTATCTCATATAGGTTGGGACTAAGAAGGTGTTAGGCTTTTTGAATCAACTGCCAGTGGCTCTAACTGGCTCTTGGAAAGCCAAGGATTAGTCAGATGGAGGAATGTCTTGGCCAAAACTCTCTTTTCTCTGGCTAAACCCACTCCCTTGGCAGCGATGCATTGTATTCTTATAAAAGCTGCTGTGGAAGCTTGAGGCCAATGCAAGATTTCGTTATGAGTATTGGATCCTCCTGGGAGCAGTTAAAGTAGATGGAGAGCTCCTTTTTTCTCTGGAATGTAATGGTGAATATGGGCCATTTCTAGGACATTTTGTTTCTTTTATGAACCTGCTTCTCCAGATTCCCCTTTTTGTTTATCCAATCAGTACAAATGACTTCTTGACAAGGTTCCCAGTTCTTGACAAGGTAAGTGGTTTTGTCTGTCATGCATTATAGCAAAGGACTGATGGCTCCAAACAATAGACATGTTGTTCCCATCTCAAGATGTCAAGTGCAAGTGTCTTTCAGCTGTGATTACTGGCATGCTGTCTTTGGTTCCATCTGAGATCTCTTAATCTTTCCTACAGTTGGGAGGACAGCTCGCAACAAAACATTACCTAGCAACTAAAATGCCTTAGGTTGGTTTGGGGAAAGAAACAGAAGAGCTGTTATTAATCATGCTGAGATGATGCGTTGTGGTTTAAAAAAATTGGAAAGGAAAGGCCAGATTAAATATTGACATTTAGTATATTCCAACTGTGTTAGCTTTCACTTTGGCTGACATGAGATGTATATTCAGTGAAAATGGCAAATAAAAGCCCTTGTCTATGTTCTCCTGCATACAACAAAGTGTAATAAACCCCCCAAACAACAGTGATCTGTTATTTGGGGATGTTGCAGATGTAGCCTTCGAAATCTGAGAGGCTGAAGGGACTTCCATTCTAGTCCTAAGGGCTACAGCAGCTTGATTGTCAAGAATATAGGGTAGATTATTGTCAGTGGAAACCATTTTATGGTAAATGAAAACTTTGATGAGCTTGCTGTGTTAAAAAATGGTTTTAACAAATGTATCATAGTAGCGAAAGACCTGAGACTTAACAGCAGTCTACCATGTGCTCTATTTAAAGAGTAAATTTTGGTGCATTTCCACCTGATGAAAGCCTGGCTTTGCTTTAGCCATCTCAGCTCAACAATGATAGCTTCACAGGGCTAAGTTAGACCTTGATACAACAGATCTCTGTGATCCTCCTGCCATATGCTGAGTTCCACTAAAGATTCTAGAGAAGGGGCGGTGTCATGAGCTGTTATGGAAAACAGGAGTGTAAAATGTGATAGTCTATAACCGTGTAGGAAATAAATGTGGTCAGAAGTGAGGAAGGTACTGTTGTGTGCTGAGGCATTTTGATGTTAAACCACACTGTTCTGGAACAGTTGGGGAACTTTCCACTTGGCGCTTTCTCTCCGAGGTGGTAATTTGGAACCGATCCGCGCGCTGCGGCGTGGGTAGTGTGAGCAAACAGTGTCACGAGTGGGCACCAGTGGGTGGTTGAAAGCATCATTCACATTTTTTCTTCATATGATCTTCTCTGAGCTGAAATGGTGCCAAATCTGTCGGGCTGGTTCTACAGGAGCCATTATTTCCCTGGTGGTAACTCGCCACCGTGTCCATCCTTTGCTAGGCGGGTTACCTGCAGGTGGTGGGCAAGGAGGAGCCTTCCACACAGATCTGTGGAAGGACAAGAGGAATTGGAGAAAGGGCTAATATAATCCAGTATTCATTTCTATCACACTTTTAAAGTTAATTCATTAGTGCAAAGATAATTAATTTGAGGTATAGCTGTCAATGGCCTTTTAAAAATTAGAGCTCCACGCTAACAAAAAATTACTGTTTGGTTTTTTACTGGTTTCAGAAAACAAATGTTTTGTCTCTGTCAGCCTAATAAACAACTTTAGGTTTGCTACTTCCAATGAATTAACTTGTTCACCTTCTGGCAAGAGCCTGGTTTTACTGCCTGTGTGTGCAAACCTGAAACCTTTAAGCAGAACAAAAAGAAAAATTATTCCCCATAGACTTAAGATTGCTGGGGGATGGTACAGGCTTGTGTAAAGTTTTGGAGTGATGCATACAATGTTCTTGTCAGGGTGTTTTTAAGCTGTTGCTGTATCCTTGTAAGTAGCTGAAAAATGTCTTTCCTCTGGTAATAGCCATAGTTTGTAGGTAATGGCTTGTCAGAAACACTGATGGTTCATAAAGATTAGCTATGTGAAAATATCTGCAATGCTTTTTCTTGCTTGTCTGCTACCCAGAGGAACAACAGAGGAACACAAAAGAGGGGCTGGGAGCACATGGTGAGGAAGCAATCAAGACATTTTTTAAAGAAGTAATAAATTGTAATTCTAAAAGTCCTGGAAGTACACATGGTAGAGACATGTGAAGAAGCTTCTCAAATCTGAAGCTCACTCCTGGTTCAGGAGCATCTCAGAGAAACCCCCTTACAAGTTTGTCATCAAGGATATGTGGTGATAAATCAGGTGGACTAGGATTTTTAAGAAGGGTAGAAAACCAGTTTGATTGCTTTCACAAAACCTCAGCATTAAACAAAACATGTGGCTTTATGTGAAGGAAGTAATTAGGAAATATCTTGTTTGGTGTTTGAAGTTGCCACAAAGTTAGTTAACAAATTAGGAAACAATTTGAATTTTGGACTTTCTGTGCTAACATCAGTGGGAATTGAATGATGTCTTGATGCTCTGAAAGGCAACAGGTCAATCTCAATACAAGTTTTCTCATGGACCTCTGGACTTGTGTGTAGTCTGACCTGCTGGTGAAAAATTGATCTTGAAGATGGACTGAGAAGCTAAACTTCACAGGAGTGTGAACCACAGAAAAGGTGAGGTGTAAGCTTGCTGAGAAAAAGAGTTTACAGCTAATTCAGTCTTATCAAAAATTTCTGTCACACTTGGTAAATAAATTTTTTAGGGAAGTATTCCAGTATTTCAGTTTTTAAGTTGTCAAAACATTTCATTTCAGAATTTTTTAAGTTTTAAATTTCACATATTTTTTACAAGACAACATATGTTGGAAAATATTTAAATACTAAATAAAAAAAAGAGAGCTTTTCTTTGTTTGCTATTTACTTAATTCACTGTCTTCAGCTGCCTGATTTCTGTTTGAGTTGAAGGAAGCTGAATATTTTTTTTGTAGTCCCATGATTATGATGCACAGTTAGAACATGACAAATAAGAAGCTTCTCAGGAAAGATCCATCCACCTGGTCTTCAGTGATTTTGTTTTAGGAAAGCCATGTTAGAGGCTCTTTTATTTCCTCCTCTTTTATCTTCTTCCTGCATTGCTGCCCTAACAGGTTGGGGGAGGAAGGAAGTTTGGCAGCCAGCAGGAATAAGAGTACTTGTCACCACTTTGAGGGGGTTTGGGAGAATTTCTTCAGCAGATTGGAGGGGAGAGTGTAAAGTTCACATCAGCCTAGAGGTATGTGTGAGATTTGTTGAGTGGTGGATGCCCTTAGTACACCCTGTTGTCAAAATCCTCTTGATTCTGGTTTGGGGTTTATTGGTTGGGTGTGGGGTTTTTTGGTTTTGGTTTGGTTTTTTTTTTTTTTTTTTTTGGGGGGGGGGTGTTTTGTTTTCATATGGGTTTTTTTTTTGTTTTTGTTTTTTTTTTTTTTTTTTTAGGTTTTTGGGGTTTTTTGGGGTTTTTTGTTTGGTTTTTTTTGGTTTTCAGTTTTTGGTTTTTTTCGGGTTTTTTTTAGTAAACTAAATTCTCCTTGTGGCCCTTTTGTATCCATCACACCTCCTTTTCCAGTTTTCAAAACCTTTGCTCGGTAAAGTTGCCTGATCCCCATTTTCCAGCTGTGCAGCTCTGCTGTGAGTTCCCATGTAGTGCCAAAGAAGAGACCCTTTTGTTTTTCCTACCTCCTAAAGGTACCCTTCTGTCTGTTTGCCACCTCATGTGATTGTCACAGCTAGCCCAGTGATCACAGAGACCTGGCCGTGGCTTTCCTGCTCCGGCTGCCTGCACCCACAGAGTGTCAGGGAGAATGGGGCATGCCCACCCTCTGCCCTGCTCCCTTTCCTCAGCCTGGCAGGACACCCTGGAGCAGGATTTTGTCTCAAGCTTGGCCTGTTCAGTGCAGAGTGTTAACTCCCCACAGAGCTGTGTTCTGGCTGGGACACTCCTTTCCACCTCTTTCTCCTTGTTTTTTTTAAAAAACTGCTGTCATTTTACTAAATGAATTCAGAAACACTCATAGGGATGTGCTCTTCTTGTTGACATAATTATGAACATTTATTGAGCCTGGGCATCCTTGAGAAGACCAAATGTTGCAATGGGAATCTTGTCAGAATTGTGTCTTCTTTTTATCTTGTCATGGGAGTTTGTCTCAAGCGTAGGACCTGAAAGTGGGTAAGTCTCTGCTAAGAACCTCTCCAGGGAGCTTTCATACAGGAGAGAATGAGGGACTTCAGGGCATAAAACTGAGGTATCATCAACCTGACAGGGTACTGGCACTCAAAAGCAGCTCTCCTTGATTACTGTCTATCAGTGACATCATGGCTTAAAACTGGAGTTGCTGAAAATAATTCCAGTCTTTTAAAATGAAATTGTCCCTTATAAACATGCTACCTTGAGGGACCCAGAGATGAGAACCTGTTTTGTTGGGTTTTTGGCAGCAAGTAGAAGCAGGCGAGGACGTGTGTTAGCACTTTGGTGTACAGTGCAATCTGGTAATGTCCAAAACTTGGATACCATTACTGTTTTGCAGCCAGCATATCCAGCCTTTCTCTAAACAGACACATTGCTCTGCTACAAAATATTGAAAATTTATTTTAATGTGTCACCTGTCAAATCTGTACTGGTCTTTTTTTGCCAGGGCATGGCCTCAGTTGAATATGTGATATGAAAACATAATCCTATCAGGAAAAGCAGTTTACAGGGCACATTTATAACCTTTGTCTTGTCAGCTCAAGTAGCTGAGGCGTACTGGGCAAAGGTACTTGGTGGTACTTGGTCCCAGTAGCACCAAGCACCAAGCCTGCAGATCTTACTTTAGCTGTGCTTCATAGTGAGGGGAGATGTTTTCCCTTTCAGGCTGGATTTCTGTGCCTGCCCATCCCAAATACTGAAAATCGGCTTCTTTCTTCATGCTCTGGCTTGCAGTCAGCGTGGGAATAGTCACCACATTCTTGCCAAACAGAGTCACGTTTCTTTCTAGTTCTGACAAAGGTCCCTGGTTCATTCTCAGTCTCAGGTTTGTCAGACATCTCTGGTATCCAGTGCACATGAGAGGAAAGAACACATGCCTCGCCTTGGTCAGACAATTTCTATGAGTTTCCTCCATTTCAGTTCTTGCTGTTTGCCACAAAGAGTTCTCTGGAAGAAATTGTGACACTTTCTGCCTCTCACCTTCATGAAGATTTTAGTCTTCCTTTACATAAAATGTTCTTGTCATGTTTTTGAATTGCTGGTGGTGATGAACCAGAAACAAATTTGTAATAGAAGTGTGATGTCTGAGCAGTTTCTTCAGCAGAAGCTACAAAGAACTTAAAAAATACACATATATAGTAAAAGTGAATAAGTCTGTATTATATCTGCCCTAGATTGGCTGAACCCCACAGAAACAAATATTTCTATTTCATCTGGTAGAGCATGTATTTTAAATTAAATCTGGTGCAAGGAGTGGTTATGGTGGAACCAAATGGAACAGCATGGTTTGAAAGGAGGGCATGTCCTGAAGCACAGAGGAATGGAGGGAAGAACTGGAGTGCTGTTTTCAGTGTCTGAATGCTGATCACAAGTGGTAACAGATTTTAAATTGAAATATATAGTCTATATACAGGTATCTAAGGTAAAAGAATGAACTCAAACATATCCTTCCCCTCTTTGATGTTATATGATTTAAAATATGTGCTGACATTCAAGACATTAAAGGTAGGACCAGGAAAAAAAGTAGTTTTAATGCATAAGGTTTGCTAGCAGTTTTCAATATTTTGGTCAGTTTTAATACTGAGAAGATTGTTTTAAACACAGTAAACTTCTGAACAGAAGAAAATAACCACGTTTGATTTTACCCCAAATTAATATAATTGTGCACAACAATTAATAGAAATATAAATGAGTGTTTTGAAAGATGGGATGCAAACATCTGCATGGTGGGTCTGAACTGGGGACTTGCAGATGTGTTCTGACCAGGGAACTGGTGACAATGTGAGCGTGTCCCACTGCTGGGGCTGAGAGACCCCCTTGGAGGAGAGGGGTTCTGCCTGAGCTCCATGCTGACACAGTCTCTCCAGACTGGAACAAGTTTTCATGGAACTGTCTTGGAGTGTGGTATCCAAGTGTGGTATCACACAAAAAATGTGATTGTACCCATTATGCTGAGAAACCTGATTTAAAATTGATATGGAGAGTATTTAGGTAGTTGGAATCTGCTCCTCTGGAGTGGCCTCATGAAAAGGGAGGAAAATACCTGTTTGTATTTATATTTGAGGCTTTTACAATTGAATAAAGGCAACATAAAGACTTTGAATACTGTTATAGTTGCCAAAACCAAATTTTTTGCCCTTGTCTCTGTTTCTAAGCAAATATGAACCTACAACAAGCACTGTTGTATCCTCAGGATATTGTTTTCAAGTAGATTGTAGAGCTGAAAAGCAAATGATCTAGAAATGGAAAATGTGGTATATTGGGCAGAGGTTGGGGTATTTTTTTTTTTTTTAAGGCACAGATAGTTGGTTTTGGTCTAACTGATAGTGAAATGAGAGCATGATTAAGGCCAAGAATGAGTCACTTTGGGCAATTCTTAGTTTGCAACCCTCTGCTCAGACCATAAGTTGATGTTCTCTTTTATCATGAAACCTTTCCCCCACACAACTCTTTGCTCATTTTGGAGCCACCATGTTGTGGAGAATTCATTCATTCATGCTGTTGTTCCTGCAGGATTT
Organism: Agelaius tricolor; assembly: GCF_023055355.1. NCBI lineage: Eukaryota > Metazoa > Chordata > Aves > Passeriformes > Icteridae > Agelaius > Agelaius tricolor. The sequence goes on along the minus strand of NW_027269262.1, from coordinate 42,209,336 downwards.
TTCCTCTTCTCTCTTGCTACTGTTTGCAGTCTTTTATGCTCCTGACTTACTTCAAACATCTCTTAACTTTTAGAGCTCTGGCTATGTTTGTGAAGCTCTGGGACAGACAGACTGACCCTCATTTCTTGTTTATGTTTTCACTTTACCCTTTTAAGATCTTTTCTGCTTGGGAAGAGAGCAAAGAGGGGGAAAAGATCTCTCTGCCTATTTGCTGGGCAGTGTCTTGTGGGAAGTTTTGTTTGATGGAGGTTTTGCTCATGTTTGACAGTTTGAGAGAAGATCTGGCTGTGTCAATGTGCAGGTAGAGCAGAAGCACTTGTGGGTGACCACAGTATTGCAGTACTGAATGGAAGGTGGGTTCTGTGGTACAAATAAGGAGTGAAAAAACATGTGCTGTGAGTGGAAAAGGGGATCTAATACTACATAAATGGACTAGAGGAGATAATTGAGCAGACAAATGCCTGGTCCTTCATAAAGAAGATGAAAGGAGAAAGTGTTCAGCAATGAGTGTGGGGAGGAGTGTGAGGGGGGAAAACAGTGCTGCAGCATGAAGGCTGCCTCACCTGGAGCCCTGTGCCCCCTTCATCCTCAGCGTCAGCAGGTAAACTCATGCATATTCATATCAATAGAAATAATAACAATAATGAAAATTGGTAGCAAAATCAAATTAATGTGGTCTCCTGCAGCAGAAATATTTACCCGATGTGTCCTGCCAGTTACAGAGATTGGCATTAAACCTAGACATTACCTCATCTTCCTGGGCAGACAGCCTATTTCTATGCTAAGCAAGTCTGCAGGAGTGAACAACTGAATACCTGCCTGATTAGCTGTGCAGCAGCAGATCCTGGTTAGAAGCGATTTCCCTCAGTGCTTTCTCTCCCTTTTGCTCACACGCTTGCTCTCTGTGAGGTTTGTCACCGTGCCTTATCAAGCGATGTTTTTCATCTTGAAGGGCACGTTGCAGGGGAGATTGGCCAGACAGGTGGGCTAGTATAAATGCTGAACCAAATCAGAAAGGTCAAGAAGAAGAGAAGGAAAAAAGTGTGTGTGTATATGTGTATCTGCCTCCCCGTCTCTGCATGTGTCAGTGCCAGCTAGGTGAAACTGGATTAATGAGGAAGGGAGAGATAAATGCTAAGAGGATTGTGCTATAAAAGGAGATTTTGGGGTTTTGAGAATAGATGAGGGTTTCTTTATGAAAACTTTAATTGGCTACCTTAGATCATTTCTTTAGCTTTGTTCCTGGGTGTAAATCATAAGTTTCCTGCTGGGTGTAAAATCATAGCATAATTATGATAGTTGGCCTGTGTAGAGTGTCTTCTATCACAGACTCCCAGCATGCTGTATATTCCTTAAAAAATTAAGCCTCATAATGTATTTCAGACAAGTAGTCTGACAAGTAGTAATAAAAATAGTAATAGGAAAAAAACAAAGTGGAGGAAAAAAAACCTCCAGCAAAAACAACAGTTGCTTTTGTTGCAACACCTTTAAAAGAGCATCCTACTCTTGCATCCACCTGCTTGGCTACCGCTACTCTTTTTTTCCATAGCAAGGTTCAAGGACTCCAGGATACAGTATCGCTGTTACTGATTTGTCCAAGTCCTCACAATAATGCCTTTGTGAATTCAAGAGCTGCAGATGTCCATAGGTCACTCTCCCTTGGTGCTGGCATGCCAGTATTTTCCCATGTATACAGGTATTTCCATTTCAAACCTGCAGGAAGCTGGAGACCCCATACCTTTGTGCTTTTTCTTGACTTGGCTCCATTGCTTGCATTATCAAGAAAACATGAAGCAAAGTCACAGTGAAATTAAGCCTCTTGTTCTTCTGGTTTGATGTTGATAAATCTGAAGTAGTATTTATACCGTAGATTTCCTATGTTTTCATCAGTGGATGTATTTTTAAAGGTCAGTCTGCTCAGCTGTTGAAAACGATAAGGAACTTACCTAATGGAGAAAAGGTTTGGGCTGATTGGCCTCTTCCACCTTCTTCTGTCCTGCCAGGACAGATGTGGCTTCTACCTGAGCTGCTCTACTGGGTGGCCAAACTCTGGAAGTAACTTTTCTCCTCACACTTACTGGTCCTAATTCTGAGAAAGTGTATGCCAAAACTTGCATCACTCTCCTGGAAATGGTGTGGGGACTGGAGATGTATAGTCCAGGACCAATAGACCCATATAATGGCTGAGTTATTTTTCAGCAGGGATGTTTTCTGTTGGTAAACAGCAGCAAGTTGCTGTTTCCTGAGTGTCTTAAAGGAGGAGAAACACCTTTTAAAGAAAAAAAAAATCCTTTTTCTTTCAGCTGCAGGGATAAAGACAGTACAAAAACACAGAAGTGGACATTGGTTCTCCACTCTCCAGTTATTGGTAGAACTGAATGTTTTCATTTGTTAATGCTATCATTTTGGTTAAGCAGTGCTTAAAATTTCCATCAGAAATGGTAAAGAAAGCTCACAAAAGAAATAGGGAACCAAATGTTCAGCCTTGGTTATGAAGATTTTGTTATCATTTTCAGAGACAATAGCACCATTTCATAGTGAGGGTTTAAGAGGCAGTAGTGTAAAAGACATACCATCAGCAAAAGGGGAGCTGTGCCCTGACATTCCTCAAGAGAACAGTGGGAGGTTATAGGCCTCTGGAGCAGGGAAGGAAAAAGATGTTTGCTTGATCTCAGTAAATTATGTCAAAGCTCTGTATTTCACCAAAGTATCTGAGGGAGGTCTCTGACCTAATTGTTTTTTCTTTCCTCTGCAATATAAAAGATAATCAAAGTCTGTTATCACTCCTGTATTTCCAATACTTCACAGTCAAACAAAGGGCACTCTCCTGTTACAAGTGATTTGAACTAGTTTGATGTAGGCAGAAGACCTCAATCGAACATGTTTCAGACTTTGCCAGTAGAAGACTGGCAAAGTCAGATTGCCCTTTCTATGAAAGTACCAGTAGACTACAAAGTATTTCTGGATGTTAGTTTGTACCTAAATTATAAAAGTAATTTGGCTTCTTGATTTAAGAATTAAATTTTCTATAGCATTGGGGCCAGCTGGTTTGTTGAAAGATTGAGCTGCCTAAGTTATCAGAGTATGCAAGCATTATCTTGTCAGATGGGAAGAGCACTAGTACTCCAAACACGAGTTTGAAGGCGTCATCTCCATAACCCTTGTGCCTGCAGGCAGGAATGACTAACAGAAGACGAAAAAAGTAGCTTATTTCTGAAATAAAGTGGCATTTTCCATTCTGTCATCTGCAGATGAGAAGAATGGACATTGAGTTATGACACTGCTCTCTAAATCTTTCTCAGGGGAAAACAGAGGCGGAACATAATCTTCGGGGTTTTTTTAAGAATATTTCCTCACTTAAGGCAAAAGAAAGAACAGCATTGCTTAAGATGTGACAGAAAATATTATGTTATTTCAGTAGTTATGTACTGTGCCAGCACAACCTGTGCTGCTTTTTGGCCAGTGATCATCCAAAAGTGAACAAATTTTTTCAGTATATTCCAAACAAAAGTTTTCAATTTCAGGGCTCAGACAAAAAATGTGTAAGGCACTGGTTACTCATTTCTTTTTGGCATGCACTTTTGCTTCTGCTCAAAAATTTGATGTGTGTAGAAGTTGTCCTGTGGCTTATCTTTTGACCTGACAATTTACATCTCCATCTAAATTGGACATGTAGCAGGTTGCCAACATCATGGCATGGTTATCAGCAATCTCTGCCTGCGTTAATATGATAAAACAGGGCTGGCACTCTGTAAGTTACTTCCTCTTAAATATATATCCTATGTGACCATGGACTCCTAGATTCAGTGACTAAATGGTGGCACCTTTGCATTAAGCAAGCAGATGTATCCTTTCACCTGATGATTATAAACTCTTCAGCCTGCACCCCCTCCCTGAATTGTAATCCCTCTATATTTTCTTGACTTAAATGTTTTCTTTTATTTTACCACTTCCTTACAAATCCTATGAGCTCACTACATAGTGATATTTACCCAAGGATGTCATGCCACTAAAAAGTAACAGCTATCCTGTTTTACCTTCATAAATAGGTAATATACAATCAATCAATCAATCAATAAGGATTGGTAAGGTAATATACAATCAATCAATCAATAAATAAATAAAATGCAGAGCTTGTTTTTTTTTGGTGATTTTTTTTTTTTTATAGCAGTATCATTAGTAGCTGTCAAATGGATATGCAATGTCCATATGCAATGTCTTCAATTCCTTAGATGATTGTTTTCATTCACTTATCAGCATTTCAGATCATATTCTACTTTGGATATTGATAATCTGATTTTGTCAGTTCCTTATTGTTTTAGTGATAAAACTGCAACTCCAAACAAACAAAGTTGTTTGGCACATTATATTATAACACAAGACGAAAGAGTTTCCTTCATGCCTTGTAAGAGAAGAGTTTTTTGCATAAGGTTGAATAGCAGGAGTTTAAATACTGTCATGTATTTTGCAGACAGAAGTGGAATAGGCAGAGCTCAGATCTGAGAAGAGCCTGTTGAGTCTTTGTTTACCATACTCCATCAGTGGCATCCAGATCTCTGGGAAGGCTGCATGGGAAGAGAGTATCCTCAACATCCTAAATTTTCAGCTGATTCCCAGCTGCTGTGGCCCTGGGTTTGCGGTGGGAGGATGCACTCTGTACTCAGCAGTGTTATCTGTGGTCCAGCAGAGACAGGGAGCAAGTGTCAGGAGGCTCCTGCAGCTGCATGGAGAGAGCTCAGCTGCTCTCCTGGGGGACAGGGAAACTGAGCACTCATCTCCACTGAGCCAGGAGCTCTGGCCGACTTTCATTCTTCACAAAGCTCAAACTGCTTTTTTAACACAGTGCTGTGTTTACCAGATGCTGCTAAGCTCTGGATATTTTCTTCTGATAATGTTCCAGACACTTAAAAGTAAATTAAAATTATGTACTAAACCCAGTGCCAAACATTTCTTCACAGTTTTAAATTCCCAAAGAAATAAGAATTTGGTGACAGTCTGTGAACTCTGTGTTCATACGTACACGTGTGCGTGTATGCGTATGTAGACATTCATTTACCTGTTTGTTTGCCTGCTTCACACCCTTCTCAAGTATTTTGGAACCAAGAATTCCTTGAAAGAGGAGCAGGTCTTAGAGATGGAATGGTTTCTTCAAAAGTGAGAAGCAGGTGAAAGAGAGTCCTTGCTAGTGAGCCCATTGGAAGAGCCCCATCCCAGTCAGCACCAGCGTGGGGCAAGAAGGGGATGACATGGATGCTTCAGCTACTGGAAGAACTCCTGTGTAGTGCTTGTGTCTTACTGAACCAGAAAGCTCTGGGTCAAATCAGATGTCATTAATTCAGCTGTTCACAGACTCCTGTGTGATTTTAACATCTCCTTTGAAGAACATGTGGGATGAATGAATACTGCCATGTTTGTATCTTCAGAGTAGCAAAGGAGTGTGAGTAACAGCCTACGTGCCTTGCCTGCACGTTTCATCAGAGCTCTTCAGAAAGGCACAATTGTTGCTGCCTGCAAAAGCTCGAAGGTGCTTCCCCTTCCATATCCATTTATTCTTGTATTTGTGAATCAGCCAGGAAAGGAACTTGCCAAGTTGAATCAGTTGTCAAGGGGCATGTTGTGGTCACCTTTGCTCCAGGAGCTAGACTTGGAACTCAGATTTCTTTAACATAATCTAAAAAGCCTTCAAGGTGACAATTCATTTCAGTTATTACCAATTAAAGATGGATTTGAATTGGCAATTTAGGAGCAAAAAACTGTGTTCTGGCCACATTGGGATTGGGGGCAGAAGGAGGGGGGAGTGATATGAGAGTCCAAGGGTCCTTTTTTCTTACTAACACGCTTCAGTTGTAGTTCTGATATAACTGATTTTCAATTCACAACATCTATTGTAGATTTTCCTTTTTGTTCACATTTCTGTATCTTGTTAAAAACAGATATTGGATTTTTAAGTATCTCAGATACTGAAGGACAACAGGTTAAAGTTTTATTAGTGGGTTTTTTTCTTAAGCTTTAAAAATTGGCAGAAAGAGTGGCTTAATAAATTATATCACAGTAGTGAAACCAGAGTTTAATTGAAATGGTTTTGCAATATCCTATGTACTTAGATGTTCTAAAGAGGAGACAAAAAATATGTCCTAAGTACTTTAGCTTTTACTAATCATTAACATGGTGGTGCAGTTAGTAAGAATTTAGGGGGGTTTCGGGCCTGTTTTTTTTTAGTTGCCATATAAGAGAATTCTGAAAGCACAGTTTAGTTACTGAAACAGGAGTTAGCCTTGGCCATAACCAAAGGTGGGCAGTATTTTTCAAAAGTGGTAAAAATATGGTATGAAAGAAAATGCATCAGCCTTAGGGAACTTTCCTCTGCTAGTGGGCTGCCCAAAATGTTGATTTTTTTTTTTTTCACTGACTTCTTTCAAGTCTGTTGATTCATTACATTATTTAGTCTATATTTTCTGATCTTTGGATGGAGATCAGGAGATCTTCTGATCTCCTACTGTGGAAGGTACCATGAGAGAAGCTTAAAAATAGTATAAATTGAATTAAGAGGTGAATGTTGAATTGGAGGTTAGGTAAGGAGAAGAACATATTTTCATAAAGTTTTCTGATCTATGGAAAAATTATTAAGTTAATAATTTTCAGAATCTTAAAAGTGTTCATAGATCTCACTCTACTCACAGTGTGTATCTGTCCCCATGTACACACAGCTGTGTGTGGGATGCCCTCTACTACCCTTGCTCAAATAAAACACTGCTTACAAAAAGATTTAATGAATTCCCCAAAGACCAGGGTCATGCGGTTTTGCATAGTGGAAGATGAAGCTGCTTCCTGTAGTAATTTTTTTCTGGATTGTGCAGTGTTTGAGAGTAGGTAAGAGAGCTTGTGTGATGCTAGGAATGTAGTAAAAAGGCAGATGTGAATAGATACAGCTATGTGCTTATATTTTGATGGTCATACAAACACACTTGGTGTATCTTCAATAGTCACTTCCAGCCTTCTGAGGTTTCTTGGATCTCATGCCAAGAGCTTTTATGCACTGTGAACTTGTGCAAATCACTGTTCATTGAATAAGTAACAGAGCAGATATACAGACAAATGATAATGTGTTGAATGTGGCAGTTTAACAAGTTTAATTGAAACATCTTATCTTGAAGCTTTTAATATAATTCACAAATAGCAATTTAACTGCCATGAAAACACTTAAAGTGGGGTTGACATCATATCACCCCCCTTTTTTAAATGGCAGATGGAGTGATACATAAAGAGGTTGTGTTTTCCTGAGTTCTGGAGGTAATCATCATTAAAGTTGGACTCCAGAGCTTTTAACTCTAAAACCATTAGAAAATTACTGTTAGACCATTGGTAATGCATGCACTTACTCGATTCAGCTGTGAATGCTGAATTATGTGTTCATACGTGTTATGTAATGTTGAAATCCAGTTACATAAACCTTTAATGCATGAACAGGGGAAGATTGCACAGAGGGAAAGGTGAAATGTCACATCACATTGGCCTGCTACTTTCTAACCTGACTTTTGGCTTGGCACATCCACTTAACTGAAGGGCCACATCTTAAATTTACTCTCAAAATGTCTGTTCTTTGCTTTATACAAAGACAGTGGTGTGTGATCATACATATGAAATTAAAAATGTGTGGCTGGAAATGCAATTGGGTTCACACTGCCTTCACTTCAGTAGTTTCAGGTTTGAATACCAGATCTTATGACTCCTCTGATGCTGTCTGGAAGTGAAAAAAGTCTCCTGGAAAAAAAAAAAAACAACCCAAAGAAAGTATCCACTCAAGTGCAATTGGAAGAAGCCTTGTGTTGCGGAGGGACAAAAACCCCAAAGACAAACACTGCTTCTGAAAACAGAAAACTGGTGCCATTACTGTAGAGGCAAAGTGTTGGGATTGTAGCCCCATATTTATGTATGTGATGTTTTTAGTGAGTGGCTTTCAGAGCACCCTGTGCCTTGCAAATGCTTTTCTTCAGTTTGTTAAATGTATTTTAGGCTCTGAAGGTCTCAGGCACAGGGAAGCTGGGAGTGGAGAGGAATGACTGTAACAGGTATTAACATTTGCACCTTTATTTTGCTCTAAGCTGAACATGGAGACCTTACAAATCACTGAGTCCCAGAGTGTTAGAAAGAAAAAAAACATTCATGCTAGCAAAAGTGCAATAAAATTTGATGACTAAAGCAGTAAAATGGTGAATTATTTTTACTGCTGAAGTTCCAGGGAAGGATTGAAGCTGTTTAGCAGACCTTTATATCTTATGTCTTTTCTTTTTTATTCACTTATCAAAGCAATGCTGCACAAAAATTACGTCACTTGGGCACAGTGTCACATGTACTAGTCTACAATTCCCCATGGAATCTGTGATGCATCATTTTGCTCACTATGATGCAGTCTCTGCTATCATTCCATACTGGGCAAAAAGCACCTTAGCAGGGAAAGCAGTCCAGGAGGGCTTGATGCATTGGGAAATCGGGAATGGTGGAGATGATTTCAGGTGCTTTTGTTGCTGACTGACTGGAAGCATTTCCCTTCTCAGAAGGAAAGGGAACAGAATGCCTTAGAAATTTTGTTGCCAGATTTTGTAGTTCTGACAGGTTTTGAGTCATAGTAAGACATGTGACTTTGGAGGGGTTCACATCATTGTAAGGATCATGCTACCACACGTCCAGAGGTGTGGCATGTGCACCAGAGATTAGTAAAGCAGGAGAGAGAGGGCAAGATGTGAGTCTATAAAGAGCAGATAAGACTAAACACTTCTGAGATTTTCTAGCTTGAAATGTTTCTGCACACAAATAAACAATGTCTGTCTGTTGTTGATTTTTCTTTTCAATTATTAGTTATTTATTTACTGAGAAGATGATAATAAAAACAGTCATCAAAATGAAATTCGAAATCAGCTGGTGGTGGTACTGATATAGGTCAATGTTGTATATACAGAAGAACAGCTCAGACTGTATGAAGTCCTTCAAAAGGAGCCAGCAGCTGATAAACCCCTCCTGAGTCACTGCAGGGGTAGTGCCAGTGCCTTGCTGGTCTTTTCTGAGACCAGACATTTCCTGCAAGGAGTGATGAGGAGGCAGCTCTGGGTGGTTGTTGGTTGGTATCTAATGCCATGGATAATATCTCTTTGCCAGAGAAGTGTTTGATGCCAGTTCAGGATCATCAGCTTCTTCAGAAGCAACATATGTAGGTACCAGCAGGCTGATGGGAACACACTTGGTTCCTGTGCATTTGAAATTCCTGCTGAGTTCCAGGCCCTTGCAAATCTAAATCAATACACAATATGATATGGATGAGTTGTTTAGAAACATATTTGTTTCTTTGGAAATGTTCTTAATACTTGAAATCTTAAAGATACAAGTTCCTGGTAGCAAATCAAGGGCTGAAATTCTCCATTATAATGTTGGAAAAAAATCTGAGAAAAGAGAAATGGAGTAAATTGCATCAGGAAAAATTCAGTAACTACTGGTTAAGACCTTTCAGGTATAAATTAGCTGGGGAAGCTGAGAAGCAGTTCAGCATGGAGTTTCCTTCCAGGGCACTCTTTTTCCAGGAGTAGCAGGCAGCTTCTGGTTGTTGCCAAGTGGAAATGAAACATCAAGCAATGTCCTGACCTTCATCAGACTTCCCATGTAACTTAGTGCACTGCAGCTTTGTTCAGATGGCGCCTGTTAGTAAACAAATGAAATGTTTGGTATTAAGTTGGGGCATGCAAAACATCTCTTGGAATGCTGAGTTCCTGTTTTTGGTTTTCACTGCTACCTAAGAAGGTAATTGAAGTGCAGTTCTACCCCGTTACCCTGCATGATAAACTTTGTTTTTTCAAAAAAAAAAACCTTGTGGCTTTCATCCAGTGTCACACAGAGCATTTATATTAAAAATGGGGACTCTTAAGAAAGTATGAGTGAGTGGCAGTTGCAGCATCTTATGCCTCCACCTTTAATTCTGAGATGGAGCCTTTGGGACAGGGAAGCTCTGTACCGACAATGAATGCAAATTATTGGCACAATTTATTTTCTGTCACCTCCAACAGTAGATACCAAAGTATTTATCTGGTTAACACTTTACCACCTCTTAATTATATATTGTATTCAGCCTCAGCTTTTTCAAAGAAGGGGAAGTGGGATAGCATCAAACAGTTTTTTGACCGTTTTTGTGATTTCTTTCTTGACATGCCCTCTTTCTATAAAGAATTTAATGAATTTGCTATGAATGAAGTCGCTTTACCACTTTCCACCCTCCATAACAGTTTCTTGAGGTTGTTAGATTTTCTGTGGGGATTTTTAGAGGAGAAAGGGGTGGGGTAAATGGCCTTCCCAGACAACAGAGTTAAGGTGTTTCTATTCTGTCAGCTATGCATCTTCACAGCCTTACACATACAGATTTCAAGCTTGATCTCTGAATTTTTCTGCTTTCTAAAGTTGCTTCTTTTTGCAATGCCTTAGAATCCTTTCTTTTTTTTTTGTTTTCTTCTCCTAAACTGTAGTTATGTTTTCTCAACCATAACGAAGTCAAATGTCTTCCTTTTGTTTGGAGAATGGTGCTGTTCTAGAAATGCATCTGATGTTTATATTATGAAAGCTAAATGGTAGAGAAAGGAAGAGGGGCAAAGTGTGTGTGTATGTCATTACAATAATTTACAAAATGCTCTGCTTTGAAAATCTAAACCTTATTCAAATGTAAGTTGTGTAATCTTCTTTTGATTTTTTTCAAGATCTTATCCTGTACATTTTCTATTGTACAAATAGAAACTCCCAAAAGAAGTCTAAAGTAGCTTTGTGTATATGTGTATTAATTATTTTTTCTTCCATTCAAACAAGCTCTCTTTACAAATTAGAAGTGCCCAGTACAGTGTATTAGAACACTGAGAAGCAAGGCAGTGCTTGTTTGGTATTAGAGAGAAAACACAACAAAACAGAACAAAACAATAAAACACCAAACAAACAGAAAAAGCTTTATTAAAGCCACATCTCGGGTTTGGGTTGCTTAGCAGATAAAACTATTGCTGGTGCTATATGGAGACCTGCTGAGAAGGAAAGGAGCACAGATCTGTGTTATCTGTCCATGGGCTGTTGGACCCTCTGATTTAGCAGCTGCAGGTGAATTATGTCTGGTGCAACACATGCTTATATCCTAATGTGTCTGTCTTTTCTGTAAGGGTAATTCTGTCTGGTTTTTGGTCTAGAAAAAGGACAAAAGATATTAAAGCTTGCAATTTCATGTTTTTAATCCTGCTTTTAATATTTTCCCAGGCAGCTACTTGCTTTGTATTGAATTTAAACTATTTGGATTTTTATTTTGTTATTAATCTCTGTATATTTCTTCCAGGGATTTTTGCTGTTGCATTGCAATTTAGTTGCAGCACCACAAAATCCAGTTATTTCTGTTAATATAATTTTTGTCTATGTAATGCATTATATTTTTCTATTTGTTCATCTTTTGTGTCCTCACAGCTACCTATACTGGGCTGTGTTCAGATATATCTTGGAGATTTGTTCTAAGGTAGTTACTCTTGATGCCATCCTCACCAAATCCTAGGACATGGGTATTTTCAGGCAGCATGGTGGAGACAGGGAGAAGCTGTGGTTTAAGTACTTCATCTCTTTTTAGCTGAGAGAGGATGTTTTGAGTTTTTCTTTCTGCTGCATTTTAAAGCAAATTTGAGGCTTGTCTGTGTTTCAAGGCTGGACAAATAAGTAGGGAGCTGTAAATGTTTTTCTAACCCTCCTTCCTGCTGAACCAAGCAGAAATTCTATAGCAAACAGAACCTGAACCATTATTTTGAATAGTGATGTTAATTGTACTTCATCATCCATTACCTAACCAGGGCATGCTTTATTTTGTTCACTTTAAATTATCATTCAGATTCGGTTAACCTAGGAATGCAGAATAGTGACATCAAATACTTGGTTAATTTGAATATCTTAAGATTCAGCAAACCAACCTCTAAATATCAATAACAGAATGTTGGAATGGCTGCAGCATTCTTTTGGCATCGTATAATTTTTATAGACTTGGTTGTTCATATTATTGCCTTTTTTTGTATAGTTCTTCTCATTTGCTCCCAGGAGAAATTTTAAGTTGAAATAGTAGCGTGAGCAATATTTTCAAGTACTTCAAATGGTAGAGAAATAGAAGTATTCCACAAAAAGTTTTGTTTTTTAAAATTTGTATATCCAAAAGAAAAGCATACTCACAGTTAAATAGCAGTGTATGTCCTTCGGGAGTTTTGAAAAGTTCTTTCACTCCACACAGTCAAAAGCCCTTTTGGTAACCAGCAACTCTACCATGATGTGGAACAGATCCCCTACTTCCTCTGCCAAAGAAGACATTATTTTACATTTACATTTACATTATTTGCTTTCTTGCAGTTAATGTGGTATTAAAGCCTTCTCTTGTACTTCAACAAGTGCTCAAATACAGACTGGGTTATAAAATTGGATGATCATTCTTGCAGTGATTAGTCCACTTGAATTCTTGCATTGTGTCCATTATCCTTGGCACCTCATTGCCTGTCTGAGGGTCTCTGCCCATCAAAGAACTGATATTTTAATGGGAGGGATTGCAAAAGTTTACTTTGCTCTATTTGCTGAAATGCTGCCTGTGAGATTGGACCTACACGGTCTTGGTGGGCTTTGCAGTACTTAGGTGGCAACCCATCATCACCTGGCCCCTTGCCAGTCCTGAAGGACGTGATAGCTTTGCTGCTTCTCATCTTGTAAAGGCTTTGTGCTTCACTGGTAATAGCTGCTGTGTCAGGCCCATTCTGGCAGATCTGCTGGCAGATTAATTATCATTGGATGTGTATCATTTCGGGGGCAAAAAATCCCCTGTCAAGTGCTAACTGTATGAAGAATTTTAGCAAATAATTTCTCATCTTCAAGTGGAAATACTTTTGTTGGCCTAGTGTGGCTTGTACTGAGCCAATGATATTTTTTTTGCTTACTCCTCACACTATCTCGTAGTGTAAATTAGAACATTTTGGCAAAAGGATAGATTAATACTTAGTCCTTGCAGAGTGCTACAGAAGTGTAATTGACATCTATCTTTTTTAACATTAAATGCTCTCTGGATGTCTTAAGTATTTGTCAAGTTCCAACTCAAGCTGGGACTTAAATCTGAAATTTAGTCCAAGGTTGAAAGTTTTCTCATGTTTGTTTCCATGCAGTGTGTCTGCAGCTCATTCAGCCCTGCATTTACTGTAGTAATTCTACTGCCTCTATTAAGATTTTGGATTCTCTGTTTTTTCTATATGATTGTTTTACTATCTTTCCTTATACTTGTTTGGATAGCTTCCTTTAGAAAACAAGGGATTTTTTTTTTTTGCATTAAGGCAAAAGCAAGGAAAGACTGCAAAAGTAATGAGAATCTCAGAAAACAACTTTGTTTTGATTTTGGAAGAGAGTATGTGGAATTACAGCTGCAGGAAGAGTCTGAGAAGAGTCTCAGACAAATTAGAATTTTCTCAAAACATCTTCTGTTGCTATCCACCTTCTCATCTAACTAAAATTCACTTTCATGTTTCAACTACTGCTGTGTACTTTCTCTTGCCCTGACAAACACAGTCTTGCTCATATCCATGGCAAATTCTCCTGCAAAGATTGTTGTCCCAGCTTGTCACTGAAGTTAGTGATGAATGTTGGCATCACTGGTTGATCAGAGACAGGAGCTGATATTTCAGTGAGAAATGAGATGTGATAGGTAGGAAATGAATAGGTCTTGAAAGCAAAAGCAAGCAATTTATGTGCTGGAGTTTTGGTATGGAGGAAGAGGAATTGGTGGAAGGATTAGAAGGAGAGTGACATGAACAAACTTCCTTAGCTTTGTCCTTTCAGCACCAATGCTCTTTTTTGGAAGCCCCTTTGCAGGAGCACATCCTCTGAGCACTATAGGAGCCTTCCTTCTCAGAAGTCTCCCTTGCTGTTTTGTCTGCAGAAATTTGGCAGTGATAAGGTTAGGGTATTCTTCTGACTTACATCACTGGATGGTTTCCTTGCATTCTTGCTCTCTTTCAATGTTCATTTTGTGTCTTGTCAGAGACTGGAGGGCTTACACAGCTGGAGAAAGGAGTTTTTGCTCGCAGCCCTCTCTGCAACAAGGCTTATTCATCAGACTTTGCATACTGGCAAAACTGGCATACTTACCCCTTATCTAACAAGCAGCCTCTCCAGTCCTTTGCCTACGTGTTTGCCTAGGGATCTAGCCTTAAAATTACCTGGATGGCCTCCTACATAAATCTTGCCTCAATCAACAGTCCCTGCCAAACCTGTGCTTGGCAATTTGTTGGTCTGGACCTCCCTTTTCTGATCAGTCTCTGCTGCCTCTTTGTTGGCCATAACCCCTGCAGAACAGCCATCTGTCTAACTCGATGATACTTTTTTTACGTGCAAATCCCCCTTCATCCCTGGTGAGTCATGTAAATTGTTTAGTGCCCTGCTTGTGTACAGCTCTTTCATAAGCACATAAAGAAAGACAAAAGATGGAGATTTGAGCCCATAGTAGAGTCAGAGGATGCAGGAGGAGATGTTATGCAATGAGGCAGGGTGAATAGGTTATGGATAAGGAACACTGGAGTCCCACACTCAGATAGTCAACCTTAACTACCTGTGTGGCAGATTAAGAGGAATCAGGAGTAATAGAGCCTTTTCCCCCTGCAGAGCCCCTTCTGGCTTCAAAGGATTTCTTTAGCTGACATCTTTTCCAGATTATTTCAGCACTGCCATCATTTGTCATCAGCACTGAGCTATGGTGGTGGCCATTGGCTTCTTGCAGAAGAACATGGCTGTTAGTGTATTGACCTCCTCAAGTTCTGGTGCCTTAGGTACCATAAGGCACAGATAGCTCAGGGCTTGCCTCTGTGCCTGAACTGGGCTGCCCTTTCCCTCAGATTGCACCATAGTGTACCAAAGAGCTTATGCTGAGCAGGAGCTGATAAGCCCTGACAGCCCAGCATGATCCATGTGGTGTGCTCCACCTTTTCCCAGTGTGGGTTTAGTGGGAGCCTCTTTCTTGGGTGCCAGAGCCACAGGGTGTCATGCTCCCACTGAGAGCTCATCCTATTCCTGGAGAGGTGATGAAGCCCGTGTCATACTTTCTTTTCACTATGGCTGGGACTGAGATGAATGTTCTTTCTGGAACACCCTTGGCTCAATAAAACAGCTGGATGGGAATGAAAATGAAAATCCCCCCTAATGAAAATCTGCCTTAATTGTCCATGAGTGAATCATTACGGTTTTAGAGGAATGTTTAAGAAAAAAAAAAAAAAAAAGTGCTCCATATTGAGCTTCAGCTTGATTTCTAATCATGATTGGCTTAAACCCAGAAGTCAGACACTTAATATTCTTGCTGAATTTTTAACTGTTGCAACTCTGGACAGCCTTTTGATCTGTACAGATGTCATCATGCGCTTTGTGAAATTCTTACCCTCGACAGCCTTCAGCAGCCAATTCTACCGTCATCTGCATATTGCAGGGAAAAGTGTTTCCTTTCATGAAAGTAGTCAGTAGTATTTCTCAAGGCCCAGTAAGCCTTGTTTTAGTTTAGATTTGATCAAGTTGCAGATTGCCCAGTGTCAGGCTTTGTAGAGATTGCAGAGCCCTAGAATGGTATGGCTCTGTGCACCTAGAATAAAGACACATGCTTTATGGTATTTTTCATGCCCAAAATAGCAAACAAATACTAATCTTCACAACATATGGAAAGGCATCTGTTTTGAATCTGTGAAGCTGAGGAAGGGCGGGGGGAATTCGCAGAACCTGGAAGAGAGTTCCACCTTCAGCTAGAGTTGGTGGTCTGTTAAATGATGTGGCCAGATTTCAAATCAGATGACTCTTTAAAACCGTGTGAAACACCTGACTCAAGCTATTGCACAGAGGAAGGGTTTTAAAATTATTACTGAGCTACTGAATATCTTAGATGAATAAAAGTACATGGTTGGAAGTAAAATTGATTCAAAGAATTAAGTCAAGAGAAAGTCCCTAACCCTCACTGCAGAAGTTTCACCCAAGATGTTATGGACATCCTATTATTTCACATTAATCAGCACAGAAGAAGGCACATTCTTCAGCTTTGTTAGAGGAGAAAAGCATTGGTGTAGATATTCCTGCTAACTTCCATGATTCTGTAAGCACCTATGACGCACTTAGTTATTTTTGGCTTAAAATGTTGTAAACAATAAGCCTTGAAACATTTTTGTTGACAGCATAGCATGGAATGGAATAAAATCTGTTGCATCAGAGAGAGGTCCTAGTATGGTATGTGTGGATGTTAACCTAAACTATATATGACATAAATTCTTTTCTTACTAGGTGGTTGAATCATTGCCCAAGATATGCTAAAATTTTTTTGGTTCTTCATGGGCAAAATTGAATCTTATATCAACTACAGTTACAATTATGCTAAAGAATTAATTTGATACTGTTAAATCTTAAGTTATGGCATGCTTAATTTTGTCTGTGTAGCTCAGGCTAAAAGGAGTTGCAGTTGTGTTATTAGAGCTAAAGCTATGTGCTGAGTTAGGACATGATCTGTGCCTGGGAAGCATGGCTGGGTCCTGTGGGAAGGCTAGGAAGCAGAATAGTCCTTAAATATTCCTTTGACTAGAGCCTAATTTTCATAGATGGAATATGTTTTACTGAGCATTTTGGACAGCTTTACACTTTGAGATACTGTTTTCCTTTTTTTATACCTCTTGAATATTGAGGAAGCTTTTATCTTTCGTTTCCTGGCTGAAGGTAACTTTAGATGATGCTGCGAATAGAGTGCGTGCCAATCCGTAATGAAATTTCCAAGTGCAATTTATGTTAGGCACACTGCTTTGACCTTTCTGTTTTGTTTTTGTATGAGATGTGCAACAGCAGAGTCTAATCTTCCTCTTTCTAAAGTCAGAGCTTGTTTGGTGAG
The DNA here is from genome assembly GCF_023055355.1 of Agelaius tricolor. Taxonomy (NCBI): domain Eukaryota; kingdom Metazoa; phylum Chordata; class Aves; order Passeriformes; family Icteridae; genus Agelaius; species Agelaius tricolor. The sequence goes on along the minus strand of NW_027269262.1, from coordinate 42,192,415 downwards.
GTTTTCAAAATATTCCAATCTGATAAATATATCTGGCAAGATTTACGAACCTGTTACTATTCCTTAAATTATCTTAGTACATCCCATCATCTTGATAATTATGCTTACACAATATCGTGTTGGCCATTAATTTGATTTCATATCTTACTACACACAGCCTTTGAAAAGTTTTATGCAACACAGGCGTTCATGTGCTTTTATCTGTAGCGCTGAGCTGCTTACATGAAAATTGCTTTCGGCCTTATCAGTTCCTGGTAGGGCATGACATGTCTGTATGTGACGCCGTGTTCCGTCCTACCTCTGCCTCATCCTTGCTCCTCTGTAGCACAGGGCAGAGCTGGGACACTTCAGGAAATACTAAAGAGGGTAGCATGTGACTCTGAGGACTGTTGTGTGTAGCAAATTGTTGGTAACTGTCAGGTTCAAATAGCACATGGAGTGTTTCAGTAAACAAATACTAATCGCCAACAGAACACATTAGTTTTACATTCTCTAAAGCAGGCAGTAGCATTTATTTGGCCTGGTATAAGTTTAATGTAAAGGCTTGGGTTGAAAATATTTTGATACAGGCACAATCTTACCCCTGTTTTGCTGTTAAATATCTCCATTTATGCAAGGCTTCTACCTGGTAGTATATATCTCAGCAGGCACATATAAATAGATTCCATGGACTGATTTATCAGTCTGTACAGTGTTATTGCATGAGCATAGACTATGCAAGCAACACATCAGCCTGACTTTGGAGCTTGGGCCTGGCACCATCCCAGTTTTTCCAAATGGTTACAGGGTCCAATAAACTAACAATTTATCTGGTGTCTCCACAGTGGAAAGTTCTCTGTGCCCGATCAGCGACTGACTCCGTTGCTAGTGAAGCAAAAACATCTTTCAAAAGCCTTGCTAAGCTGTGCTCAAACAGCAGACTCATCTCTGCAGCTGGGGCAGTGCAACTGTCAGCTCTGCAGAAGCTGCTCCTGGAAACCACTGCATCCTTTCCTTCAGCCCTGACCAGCTCAGCTCTTGGAGGGTGAGGGGGCAGGACCTGTGGCAAGGATGGCCAGAAGTAAAAACATCTGCCAGAGCTTCAGGAATGGTTATCAACACCAGTACAAGGCAGTAGTTGCCTCATGTTTTGTAGGGGCACAAGCCCTTCTCAGCTGAGCCACTCTGCTTTGCTCACCGCAGGACAGGTGCATGAAAGGTTGGATTAGATCCCATTGCTCCTTCCTAGTCCCTTCTCCCTGTTGAAGCTGGGCCCTGCTGTTGGGAGCAGGGCTGACATGTGTCCATGGGCTCATTTTAAGGACAACATCTGTGTTTCCCTCTAACCATTTCAGTGTATGGTCACTTAAATGAAGAAGACCAGGCTTGCTAACCTTCTGCTTTGTGGTCATTATCTAGAGGTGTGTTGGGCCAGGGAAAAGTGCCTTTGGGGAAGCTTAATGCAGTCTTAATGGCAGATGTGCTCCATTCCCCAAAGCTTTTTTCCTTTTTTGTTTTTTTCTGGTATGTGTGGAGCAGATTTTAAACTGAATGAACAAAAGCAATGCAGAGCTTAGCAGGTCTGAGAGGAATCCTGGGTATATTAAAAACAAATGGGAAATAAGACATTGACCAAAATCTAGAAAAATATGGACTACAAGTCTCCTGTGAGTTGCCTGGCTGGCTTTCCACCTCTAAATTATTTCCATGCAGCAAGTTAAGCAGGGATAGACCTAACAGGCATGAGAGTTGCCAGGAATTCTTTGTATGATTGTAACTATTTTTAATTTCCATCTTAGAAAAAAGTGTGCTTTTTATTGTTAGCAGTTTTTTGGCATGCTAGCAGCTTTACAGAGATGAGGACTATGAAAAGGATATACCTATCTGTGTCTAATAGAGATAAACAGACCCTTTTCCTGCGGGAAAAGCACCGTTCTTATTCTTTTGTGGTGATGTGCCAAATGGGCTGGATGGGAAGAACTTCCCTGCCCTGTTTGCTCCTGTCTCTGGTGTGGCTCTCGCCAGCAGGCTCAGCTGCTCTTGGCTAGAGGTGCTCCAGTGCTTGCAGCAATGATACCCTGACAAAACACTGTTGACTTAAATCAGACCAGCCTCCTCCCTTTTGTAAAAACAAAACTTCCAAGCGAGAAGTAAGTCTGATTGCTTTAATCTCTTTGTGTCTTCCTCTTTGCCTTCCCTTTTAAATTAAAGTGCACATCTCGATGTTCTGTCTTACTTGGAAATCTGAAGGAGTGGTGGGGGGGAGTGGAGAAATAATGATGAAGGAAGAGATAAATGTAGCAAAGGTGGAAGTGATAGTTTATTCATGGTGTTACATCTCTCTTATCTTGATCTGGCCTACTTGAAGACTGTTTTTTTTCCCCATCCAGGCTCCTTTGATGAGTGTTGATGGTTCTCTCCCACTGCTGTGGCCGCAGCCTGATCCTCTCGCCCCACTTCCCTCACAGTCAACATCCACAGGATGTATATTATAATTTGTGTGGATGGAAGCAGAAGCAGCAAAAAATAACCTTCCCTGGCATAGTAGGCAAACCATCCATCTGTTTTCCACCAGCTCCCACATCTCCTGTTTCTGAAGTTGCTGCACCTATTTTGCAGCTGACTGCCAGGCTCCAGCTATCGTGCTGGAACCAACAAGTCAGAGATTCTCTTCCACTTTTTATTACCTTTCCTCTGGGAATGGCTCCATAAACCCAACGTAGTTCTGGAGTTCTGCTGATTTTAATTATTACCCTTTGATTTAGAGAAGTATGAGATTTATGTTCTTTTGTTCAGTTCAGAGACTTTCAAAGGCAAGACAATGCGGAGATAGCTTTCCATTCCTGCTGCCAATTTTCTCATGCTGTTGAGGAATTAATTTAGGCTTAGTTTTTAGGCAGGGTTTGTTGGGGCTTTTTCACCTCTCTGCTATGGCTCACACCAACTGTTAAAGTCATGAGCCAGTCTGTCAAAATCATGGTCAGCTTAAAGATCATGAGCCTTTAATAAACAGGTTATTTTCTTGAGTCTTTGTAGCCCACTCGGACTTTTCAGGCTCTTCTGTGTAAGCTCTGCTGGAGGCCTTCTTTAATGTCAGCTGATTCCAAGGTAATCAGTTGTTTTCAAAAGTTATGAGTTTAAATAGAGGATCATGAGACTTACAATAAAATTTCAAGGATTGGCAATGCTGAGTCTCTTATCCTAGAAGCTTTACAGTATTTTAATTGCTATTGTGAGACATTTAGAGTGGCACTCTCCCCCCCCTCAGCTGCCTCATTTGAAGCAGCTCATGCAGCTTGCAACATGGCTCTGTCAAGGTTCACAGAGACTCCAGCTTCTTTCCTATGTGACCCAGACGTTCTGTCCCCTGAAATGTGCCAGACGGACAAGAGGTTACTTTGAGAAATAGTTCGCACTTTTCCCAGACTCTGCTGCTCAGCCTCTCTTACAAATATGTAGCTGAGGTAATGTCACTGTAGATAGTAATTTGTACATCTTTTCCAGAAGCTGAATGCCTAAGCTAATAAAATCAAAAAACTGTCACAAACTCTTTCCCCCCCCATGTTTCCATCAGTGCTTTAGGAACACTAATTTGGGCTGTTTCACAGTGTAGGACTGACTTTTTTCCTTTGACTAAAGCAGAACCAAAGGTGTTCCCTGCCAGTGTACAAAGAATTTGCTTGAAGGTTTTCTGACAGGAAAGCACATTACTTTTTTTTTTTTTTAGCTGAGAATTATTGTGTTTCCACTCACTTGCATTCAAAATAGTGTTAGTTACTGCACAAATATAATTTCAAATAATGCTGTCCTGTTTTAAGGCACTTCTCATTGCCCTTATCAAACAGTAGTAAAATCTTTTCTTTCCAGCTGTCTTTTCCTCAGTAACAATAGTGAATGCATGATTGACTACTCTTTGCATGGTGTTTTCTGACTAGGTTAAACATTTACAATGGAACAAGGTATTCTGCTGTAGTTAATTACCATGTGCTTTCCGTGGATTGGTTTGGAGTCAAGGGTAGTTGAACCTTCAGAAAGCTCTTAAGAAAACCAAGGGAGCACAAGAGCTGCAGTGCAGTGCCTACCTGAAGATCTTTTCATAGATGGAGGCAGAACTGGAGATGAATCAGGTTATTCCTAGTTCCTTGGATCTCCTGCATACCCCAGCAGAGCCTCACATGGGGAGTCACTACTTGCCCCAAATAGTGTGTCTTGTTCTTGCTTGGTAAAAGTTGCTACTTAGAGCAGATACAGGTGTCAGCAGAGCCTTTTGTATCCTGACAGGGATGCCTGGGGAAGCCCAAGGTTGAGTGTTTTCTTTAAAGCTGGCAGAGGCAGTTTTCCTTGCTCAGGTAAGTGCTCTCTGTTTCGGAAACAGATTTTGTAAGCCTTCTCTGATCAGTCTTTGCTTCTCCCCCACTCCCCTTGAGTAATTTAATTTCTGCTTAAAGGAAAAACATTTTCAAATTCTTCTTTCTGGGTTTATTAGTGATTTATTGTTCTTATTGAAAACTTAGCACCTTTTACATGCACTGCAATTAGAAACAGGGACAGAAACTCTCTGGAGACTGGAGTGCTGTGCAATAGTAAAAAAAACTGTGAAACAGAGCAAGGTAGAAAAGAAAATAAGTCATAAAATGGCCAGGCAACCTACAGCTGCACAGAAGTCTTCAATCTTTGACTCAATGTGTTGAAATGAAAAAAATAAAGCAAAACAAAGGCAAAAATAGAAGACGAGGAACAGAGCAAGGGAAGGAGTAACAGAGACAGAAAGCAAAGTGATTTTCTCACTGACTGCCTGACCACTAATGCCAGAATCTGCCACCTGATCCAACCCCTGACTTTTACCCTGCCCCGAGTCCAGCACCATACCAAGATCTACAGTCTTACACAGAAGAGTGGATTTGTACACAGCCAAAACGATGATTTTCCCAGTGACACTCCACACTGCATAAACAGATGTCTCCTTTGTTAGTCATTCCTTATGTATCCTTGGTGGGATGGTCCTGGCTGGAGAACAGTGTTAATACCTTCCCAGTGACTCCTGCTTACCCCAGCTGGAGGTGGAGTTGAAATGGCAAGCAGATGTACACCAGCTCTTCCCCAGCATATCCTGTTTTTTCAGAGATTTAATCTAAGGCAAAGTTTTCACTTGGTATGAATGTGAGATATCCTGCACCAGCAACAGGGAATGTTTGGCTTTGATTTAATTTATCCAGACTTTGTGATAGACTGGTCTCAGGGGCAGGGAGGCACTGGGGCTTGCATCACCAGCTCTCCTGGTTGGAGATTTCTCCTCAAGGACTCTTCTCCCAAGCAGTGGGTTATAAGCCCATCACTTTTAGTAAAGATGGCAAAGACTATAATTGGTTTAATTTTATACAAATTCAGTGCTTCTTGGATGAATTGCTGATTTGGTGAAGCACCAGGTACTTCAGTGCTATAAAGAAACACAATTAAATTTTTAATTCAAGTTTCATTCTTTTTAAATATTTCAGGTTGATTTTTCTGTCTCCTTTTTTATTTTTGTGTCTTTTAAGTTGGAAGCTGCCTCAGCACATTGTATATGCTGCTGTGGTGGCACCTCTTAGCTAAGCTCAAGGGGAGTTTTAGAGGTTGCTGCCTCCTGAGAGCGTAACTCGGTAAGACAGTGGCTTCCTTGGCAAAATCAGCACCAGAGCCTTCTGGCTCTGCATCTGCCTGCCACCACCGAGGTGTTGGCAGAAGGGCTGCTGGCAAGGCCGAGCTGCTGAGCCATTGCTGGAGAGATCTGTCTGGAAAAACAGCTCTGCAGGAAAAAACAAGCTGGGTAGCGTTATGCTGGACCAACTCAACGATGTTTTTTGTAGGATGGTGGCACAAAGAGCTGTGGTGGCTAGCTGGGGTGTGAGTCCACGTGAAGGAGACCCTTGGAACCTCAGCTTGGGGTGGTGTCAAACACCACAGGCTACTCAGAGGTCTGAGTTGGTGTAAGTACTGGCAGTAGGAGTGTGTTATGGAAATACCTCCAACCAACCAAGACACAATTACAGGCTGCTGTGACTTCTACCAGTTGTCACGTATTCCCCAAGTTAAAGTTTCCACGTTAAAATACGTAAATGTTAAATTAATCAGGCTGATTACTGAGTTCATTTTCAGAATGTTGGTTAGCTGCTGGTATTTGTGGATTGCTGATTCATCTGGGAGATGCAATGCAGCAGGGAGTGTGGATACGTCCGTTGAAAAAAGAGGCATTTCATTCGTGTCCTTTAAAGCCTTTCTTCTCTTCAAATACACACATAACTAAAACACTCTCTGAAAGGTATTCAGTGGGGGTTAAAAGCAGAAGATGTGTTTATGCTGCAGGTTGTTAAATGTATTTACAGCCTTTTTTTGGAGCTCAGTGGGAACTGCGCTGTTGTTTATTGGTCTGCTTCAACAGCTGCTGGCTGAAATTAAAGGAAATCCATTGCCTTGATTTGCAAAAACATTATAGATTGCTTGTGCTATGATGAGATATGAGAGGCAATTTGAGTGAAGCCCAACATGTGTAGCATGTCATGAGAAAACATGTAGTTTACAATATTCAGATAATCAATATGAATGGATTTGCAGGTTCTTAAGATATAAAAATAGTTTTGTTTGAACTGATTTCCTGGTTTTCTTTGGTATTTCTCAGGCCTGACCAAAGGGACTGAGGAGTCTGGCTCCACATTTGAGGCAGTGGTGGTGACTTCAGCTTGTGCTGTCCAGCCACTTTTACCTGTCCTGAGCTGTGCAAATGCAAGTGTTTTCCACTACAGTCAAATATTTCTGGGAACTTATTTGTCAGAAAAATAATTAGGAAAAAAGCAAAGGGCATTAGAGCCAGTGCTGATCAGTCCACATATCCAGCTTAAGCAGTCACTGCCCCACATTCCTGTTTTTCTGGCAGCTTGCAGTTCTCGGTTCTTTCAGGTCCATCTTTGAAAGAAAGATATGAAGTTGGCAAAGAAACCTGTGTATGCAAGTCCCTCTGACCACTGGCAGTGTGCAATATGGGTAGCCCTATGAAAGTAGAAAGACCTGCTCCCAAACACCTGCTTATGTTAGCTCATGGCAGCAGTGAACCTTTGACACTTGGTCCACTTCTTTTCTGTTCACTGGAAGCCTTTCTGCTGGAAGCCTTGCTCTCTTTTTTAATTTCTTTCCTCTGAAGTGGCTGGAGAGGCCATGTCTGAAAGGACAGTCCTTGCAGTTATTGACAGGTGCAGCTTTTGTCTCATCCAGGATGTTCCTGCTCAGGCTCCTGACTGTAGTGACAAGGTCATAGCACAACATTTCTGAACAATGAAGAATGTTGAATAAATAAAAGCACATAACAAGAAATGAAATTTGTAGGTCAGACAGGCAGCTAGCCAGATTTTAATGTGTGTGAGAATGTGTGTGTAATTATGTTGTTTCAAAAGTAGAGCAGGGACTTTCCTTGCATCATATTTAATTTTATTCTCCACATAAAAATATATTGTTGGAATTCACTCAGCATTTACTGTTGCACGTAAGGATAAATCAACTATCAGACAATGGAAGTCTTTGGCTGCTATGTTTGGTACTGATCCTCATCAGAGGGATACTGTGTTTGGTTTTAGTTCTCTCCCTCCCTCTCTCCTTCTCTCCCAGACAAAGCTGAAGTGGAGAAAGTTCTGAATTATAAGAGATTTCAAATAAGTAACCACAGAGAAAAGATTGGAAAAAAAGGAGACCAGAAAGGACAGAAGTCTTTGATATGAAAAATGTCAGTGTTTAAGTATCAGTAATCAATGGCTTGCCATAATTTCCAGAGGAAGCAAAGAAATCAATTCAATGTGCCACAGAGCTGATTTTGGCTAAAAGTCTATTAGATCTTTCCATTACTGAGATGATAAAACATCATCAGTGGCAACCTGAGGGTTACTCAATACAGTATCCTCACTAGAGGAGAGAACAGCTCAGACAACCATCAGCCACGGGCATTGTGCATGTGCTTGTTCTTACCTTAGACTAGGAGGGTCAGCCTAGTAAATATGTGAATTCTTCAGCCCCATATTTCTATGTTTTTATGCATGAATAAAAAACCCCTACAGCACCCTGTGGCTAACCCAGAGGACTTTGTTAGATCACTGTCTGCTCTCTGTGTCTAATTTTATCTCTGTCTGCACTTGGTCTTGCTCTCTACCTCCGGCCACATGTTCTTGCCCACTTCCTTGTGACAGTTCTCCTACAGCTGTGTGGTGACCTAGACTGTAGTGCTGACCCAACAGGAAAGCAGCCCAGTAAGAGATTAGTTTACTGCAATTTATTCAACTTATGTAGCCATTCTGTAGATGTAATGTAAACATTTATAGGGGTGGTAGGTAATACTTACATACTCTGTCAGGAATGTTGATTAATGGATCATGCAAGTTACAGGATGGGGTCTTCTCAAGTTTTCTTCAGGTCTAGTAATGATTTGGAAAAGTCACTTTAAAATTTTATTCTGTTTCCTTGTCTGCAAAATAAAAACATTTGTCTAATTTGCAAGAACTGATATACAGCACTTAGAATTAAGAGTGGGTGAAAGGTTGGAAATACTATAATTTTTTAAAGGTCAAACTAGAATTATCTGATAATTGTGGTACAATGTTAACTTGAGCTGAGAATTTTTTATCTCTATGTGCCAAAATAATTTGTCTCCTGTGAATGTAGTAGAGTCAAAGTATCAACTCAAAGAGGATTTCTTAGACATTTATTATATTTAATGCAGCCTGTATTTTCTTATTTTTATTCTCACTTCATAAGGAGAGGCTTAATGTTTTCCCAACTGTTTATGCCTGCACTCTGGAGCACTTTTTCGTCAAAATGCATTGAATACTCCAGAAAGGTTGCAAAGATTTGAACAAAGTGCAAGCTGCAATCAGGGCACTGTGATCATGACTGTCTTTCTTCTGCCCAGGGAACTGGAGAGTTCAGAGCTGCATGAGCTGTAAACACACTGTGTCATCCCTCCTTAGGCTCTAACAACAACATGAAAGCCCTGATTGGCAGTCTTGGCACACTTTCCTGAAATCTCCCTGGTGTAGAACCTACCAAGGCAAAGGAGTAAACACCTTTTGATCCTGCATAGCTGCGACGGGAACAAAAGTCTGGAACACAAACGCAAGTTCAGGTCGGTTTAAGGCGCAACACTTGGCAGCCCATGGGGAACAGTGTTGTGCTTGTCCCTGGAGCCAGGGACTGAGTGCTGGTAGGATGTGTCCTGTGGAGGGTCTGGTGAAGTGTAGGCTTCCTCCTGAGCTGCTGGAGCATGTAGATATGGATGGCTGAGTGCAGTCACCTTGTGGTGACAAAGGAGTCCTGACCCTTGTACATTGACACTGGTGTCAAGTGCAGCTGTAAATACTCAGCAGCTTCCAGTGGCTACCTGTTCTCTGCCTGTGCACTCTGGTCTGGCCAGCACAGTGCTGACACTCTGGATTACAGCTGGAGGCTGACACTGTTCAAGACTTCACTGAAATTTCGCTGTTTGATTCTTGCTGAAGTTAATATCCAATTTATGGTGTGTTGTCATTGCTGGATTACAGTTATCAACTCTTACTGTCCTCCTCTGTAGTCAGACATTGATTTGCATTTTCTTCAAAACCTGCTTTCCACGGCTACTGATCATAGAAATACTTAAGAATTTTGGTCTCACTGTAAAAAAGGTTAATTTCCAGCTCTCTCAGTTGCAAAGAAAAGCTTAGACATATGATCCCTGAAGGCTTTGAAACTAGATAAAATTAAAGAAAAAAGAATATTTAAGCTCTCTGATAGACGTGCTGCCACAATTTCTGAATAGTTTGAAGTGGTAACTCATGTTCTGTTGATTGATTCCATATAATATTAATTTGTTAAATATCTCTCACTGTGTTTGGATGTGTTTTTATTCAGTGCCACTTTCAAGACCTAAAACAAATTACTCCAGGCTCTAAGTAGTTTCTTCCATTGATGACAGTATGTTCAAACACAAAGAATAATATTGTTAATGAAAAGTTTTTTTCTTCATGATCTTACTGATAAAGCATGTAAGTACACTGGTATTTTTTTTATTAATTGGGTTTTTCTTTATAATATCTTTAAACATAATTGACAGGCTGCTTACCCCTACTTCACAGTCTCTCCTGTAAGTTGCTAACCAGAAAGAGTTGTTAGTGTAATCTCCTCAGCATCACATCTGAGCTCTGTATCAAGAAAGTCTTATGTCATAACTGTTCTTGAAATGCAGTTGAACCCCATCTGGATTTTCCAGTTACTTGTTTGCATTTATGGTGAGCACTAGGAAATCCAGCAGGAGCTCTGTGAAACTGTGGTGAGAGAGGGCCAGCCCTCTCAGAGACCCAGTGTGCAGTTTTAAGGATTTCCTATTCAATTTTAGTAATAGAAGATTTGCTAAATTTGAACCAATGAGAAATAAATGTAGTTTCAGAAGTTACTGACAAATCTAACTAAACTCAGTCAAAAACCTCTTAGTTCTGCTAAACTGTATCCCAGTATCTTGAGAGTTGCTGTTCTGATCAGGGTTCTTATTCAACACTTTTTGCAAATTTTCTCTTAGGGAGAGAAATCAAGAAGTTTTATTACATGTTGGGAACCTACAGATACCAAGGTGCAATATGAATGCTAAACTAGTTTAACTGGGCAGCACCTTTTTGTTAGTTGTTTAGTGACTCCATTGATATGTCATGATTAACTTGATGATTTTTATGCAAGCCAACTTCTGTGTTTTGAAAGAATGAAAAGGTGATTGTTCCTGAGTAGCTGTATTTCTTACCAGGCAAGTGCAAACGTGGTAATGCAGGGATGTGGCTTTCCTGCTTTTAATGTCAGGTCTCCAGACAATACTTCTCTACAGGGTGTAGACATGCTGTGAGAGGATCATGTTTCCATAAAACAACAGAAGCTTAAGTTGGTGCATTACGTTTGCTAAAACACGTTTGCTTCCCTGTCTTAATATTGTTTTCATTGGATACAATCAAATACTTTATCATTCAGATAACAAAGTGTGTCAGCAAGTAATTGTATTTGCAAATTTCAGGACATAATTATCTGAGCATATGCAAAATTATGGGCAAGGAAAGTTGGTAACGCAGTTAAGATGAGACTGAAAATTTGACTTATTATATATACATGCTGTAACAAAGAGGGAGAGGCAGTGCTTTCCCTGGAAAGAAAGAAGTCAGCATGGTGTTGGCATTGCTCTTTAATGTGCTCTGCCAGTACAAAGGACTCAAGGTTTTTTTATTAATTTAATCCATTTCCAATTAAAGTTTTCTTTTGGGGAAGGTGACAAATTATTTGAGAACAAATTGATAAATGAGAGCTATAATGATAATAATAATGCTTTCCTTCTGCTTAGAAATTAATGTTTAACAACGGAAGTGAAAAGGCTCAAAAGCAGGAGAACAACCTTACCTGTCATTAGGATTCAAGCGAGTCTGCAGCACAGGACCTTTGTTACACAGCTGTCTATGGGAATAGTGAGTTAGTTGCAGACTCCTGGCATACTCCCTCAGCACAGTAAGAAAGTAGATTTTGGGGAATGGTTCAAAAGTATGAACAAGAATAAAGCCATCTTTCCCTTCAGTCTGGAAATTAAAAAAAAAGGTTAAAAAAAACACCCACGTTTTCTTTTTAGGGTAAAAAAGATCAATTTCCTAAACACAAACACACCTCTCTTTCTTTAGTCTTTTCTATCCTGATTCCAAGCCCCCTGACCAGAGCTGAGCTTCTGTTCAAGGCAAAGGGATGCTATTCCCCTGTGGGTCTTGTAAATTTTATTTCAGAATGGGTCAAGGGGGCTGTTTCAGAGGGATTGGAAGTTGGCTCTACGTGCCAGCTCCTCACCTAGCCCCAAGCTAGCAGCTGAACTGAAATCTCCATTCCAAACTTCAATTCCATGCTCAGTAGCACTGGTTATGCACTGGGTGGTCAGTTAGGGTCTATTTTTAGGGCATGAATAAGGATTACGTGTTTCAGCTGTCTGCACCTTTTGTGTAACACCAGACTTCTTTCCCCATTTAAAGTCTGAGTTGATGAGGAAATGTGAGTGGAAAAGGTTTCTGAGATCTGTGGTTTCTTAATGTCAGAATAGTAAGGTTTGGGTTGGGTTGCAAGGCAATCTGACACAGAAGGCTTGCTTATTGCAGAATAAGCCCCTGGAGTTTAATTTTATTTGCATTCCACATTCCTTAGAGCAAATAAAAAGTGTGAGTTTTGAAATGGTTTAGATGGATTTTTCCCAAGCCTCAAAACAATCTGTGATCTCATTGTTCATAACTCACTTTGTTAAATTCCATACTTGTACTATGGGTGATGAAGATTGCCTCTGCACTTCTCACAGCTCTGTTAAGTCTACATACATAGTTTATTCTGTCAAAGATGGGTTTTTCTCATCAGGGCTTGTTAGTGCAAGTATATAGTTCTCACCATTGTGGCAAACTGTTTTTTAAGGGATTATCTGTTGTGACAGCCTCAATCTTTACCTGTTTCTCTGGTGAAATCTGGTATAGTACATTTTGACTTCCATCTAATTCCCTGATGATATTCAGCCCTACCCTCTGCTGTGCTACTTCATGCTGCTTTAGCAGGAGCTGTTGGCTTGGGCTTTCCATCTCCAGGAGCCGCTCCTCTGTTATTCCTCTCTTGCAAATGCATCCTGAGACTGGAGACTGCTACAGAAGGAACAGTGCAACCATATACAGAGAGGCTTTGTTTGGCCTGGAAAGGTTGCAATCTAAAAATGAGCTTGATGATGTCTAGACAAGACTGTAAGTATTTAGTACCTTTACAGAGCTTTGCATCTTCAAAGCACTCTGCAAACATTAACTGATTAACATAACTGCGCCATCTGTTTTGATGTTTACATTTTGTGCAGGCAAAATTCCTGCTTTGTTTTATTACCTCTTGCAGGTATGTGGATGTCATTATTATGGCCCTTCAGAGGATGGTAAAGTCAGGTCCACACATGTCTCTGGTAACATTTTGCCTTAAAACTCAAGCCAGTGCCATTGGGGCCCTGCTCTCTGACCTGGCTATGACAGTTGGGATTATTTCCCTCTGAAATTTCAGCCTCTAGTCTGTAGAAATTGTTGTTCCCATGGCTCCCAGAGGCTGCTGCCTCTCTTGTCACTTTGCTGCTGAACTTAACTGTTTTCTCCCCAGCCATGGACAGGCAGGGACACATCCAGTGATGTGGGAGCTTCTCTGCAGAATGCTCCCAGACAGCCAGCTGAAATATTGTCTCAGGCAGAAAAAGGGGTAGAAACCATAAAGATAGTGAAAAGAAGAGGAAATTTTTACTTAGCTTTTGGCAAAAGGTTGTTTTTCTCTCCAACTTCATGCATGGCTACAAGAAATGTCATTGTATTGTTCTTTTCCCAACTCGTATTGGAGATTTTGTGTAACTGAGGGGCTGTACTGATGAGCCAGTGTTAATTTTCCATTTCAGTTTAAATTTCTTACTAAAGATTTCAAGACTGATTTAAATCAAAGCACTAGTAGCACTGACAAGAATCAAAGCTGAAAAACCTTAAAGCAAACCAAAACCACACTCTTCATTTTTTGTCTTTTTTTTTTTTTTTTTCCTTTTATTTTCAACTCCTTACCATTTCAATGTTTCACTGCCTGAGTGGCGTTTCAGGTAGATCACACAACCTAAAACTCCCTTTATTTTCAAGTTACTGCAACTTTGTTTTGCAGAGGAGCCCTAAAGAAACAAGTGCTCTGCTGTCAGCAGGGAGAGACCGGCAGTGTTTTGATCCAGGGAGAATTGCAGGCACTCGGTGAGGGAAGCGAATCGTGAGAGATGTGCAGCGAGGCAGCGCGCCGGCAGACTTTTGCGTCAGTGCAGGAGTCATCGTTAAAAATCTCAGATTAAACTCAGATTAAACGCTGCCGTGGCATCTCGTGGGAATCGGCCGTGACCCAGAGCAGCCGTGGCGCCTGGGGAAGGCCCTGCCTGCCGTGCTTGCAGCTCCCCTCGGAAGCGCTCCGCGCGGAGAGGCAGACGGCACGCACGGGCCCGGGAGAAGCTCCTTCACAAATTCCATGTCTGGCACAGTTCACACCATGGTTTTAAGTGTGACCTCAAGGCATTTGCAAGGAATATCTTTATAAAGAGTGTAACGAACGTGCAAGAGACTCTCACAGACAAATTTTTCGATTAATAAACCGACAAACCTGCAACATGAGGATATAAATACATTGAAAAGATGGACGTGGACAGACCTAGATGGTGGGTGTGGCTTTCTTTCACACTGAATATTTTTGCAGCATTTTTTTGTTTGTTTGCATACTCGCTCCCGGTAGAGACATTTTGCTATGTTTGCAGGCTAGGATACAGCAGTTGGGAACAAAGCTCTGACAAAATGGAATTCTCCTTTGTCAGACTGTGTCATCAGAAAAGTTGATTTCAGATGCCACCAGGCTCTGACTGGAAGCCTTTAAAGAAAGGTTGAACTTTTCAGAAAAGAGACACTGTAGAAATGGTTTAGGAAAGGCGTGTGTCCTGTAGCATCCTGGGGTGAGGTGAGACAGCTGCAATTATTCCCCTCCAACTGAGCCCCTCATTTGCCAGAGCAAGGCTAGAAGAAGCCAGACACAGCTGTGAGCAATTTGCTCTGGGTGGCCCTGCTTGAGCATGGGCGAGTTGGATGAGATGACCTCCAGAGGTCCCTCCTTCCCTCAACCATTCTGTGAGCCCGCAGTTCAGAGCCTTTCTCCTCTTCCCTCCTAAAGTTTCCTCCTGACAGTTCAGTTTCTTTCATGTACGTGCTGCAGTCCCTTCAGCAGGTTACTCTGGGAAGGAAGAATAGGAATACAGAGAATTGCAGACATTGTAACAAAGTTATGTGCAGCCAATTTCACAGGATGGAAGAGTGCCTCCCTTAAAATGCTGAGCGTAGTTCGCTCAGATGGAAGGAATTACGCTGAGAACATGAAGCAATCTGTAGACTCAGTAGACTCTGGCTTTATATAGAGAATCCCACAGCAATCAGAGTGAATTTTGCATCTGACTAGCTCAATAGAGAGGATATTCTATGCCTGTCTTCCCTATGCTTGCCCTTATTAGTCCAAACCTTCCCCTCCCACCCCCTCCCGAGAAGAACATACTCAATAGCATTTTTATATTCTGTAAAGGAAAATGTTCCCTATAATCTATGTGGATACTTCTGTCATCCTAAGTGTTTCTTCCAGCATTTTGTGTTCTTATGGACCATATCTCATCTCCCTTTTTAGTTGTAGTCCTCCACCCTAAGTTTTGGGGATGAAACTGCGGTATCAGTGTTTTCAATTACACTGTGACAAGATCCCACTTGGAGTAGGGAGCTTTATATTTTTAGCCAATTTCCAAGTAATTATATTCTATAAACTAATGGTGATAAGCAATCAGTGGCCTTACATTTACATCTCACGTGAACAAAAAAGGGAGGAGGTCTCTCTCACTGCAGCACCATGATGAAGATTCTGAAGGTCCATATAAGATGAAAATTATTTGCATGTAGGCACAGAGGGAAGCACTGTGCAAGCACCTAATTGCAGCACTCCTTGCTGACTGTTTTTAATGTGTGTTGGTTTTATTAAGCATTCTTAACATGAAGCTAGACTTTTGCTTCAGCAAAAAATTTAAGCAAAACAGCGGTTTTAATTCTCAGATTGCTGAAGTGCATGCAATTGGGAAAACCTGGCTGGATGCAGCAGATTAGGTGAATTTTTTCCCCCTGTAAAAAATGATAATAAATTGGTTTTGTGGTCTTGCATTGCCTGACTGGCTTTTTGTGTTGTGTGTGAGTGTATGCACAGTATGTATGGCTCTGTTACATCTTGAAGTTTTGGTTTCATGTGTTATGCTATGCATTGCTTATGAGGGACAACGTTTGCATGACAAATTGCAAACCCATATGGCATCGTTTTTTAACATCCTGTACTTTTAGGTATTTTCAAGGAACTGTGCCTGAGGAGGTGAAGAGGGGAATCTGCTAGTGACTTCTCACTACAAGGGATGTCTCTTTAAAACACTGCTGTCAAATAAAAATGGTCATGGTTCAGTCCTAGATCAAATGCAATACGAAAGTGACACAACTTTGTATATTGATAAATGGTAGCCATACGTAATTTGATTCTATGATTTATCCCACTAAAGAGATTCATAGCTTTGCAGAGAAAGAGACACACATTCATCTAGTATGGAAGAATTGAGATTTACAAGTCTTTAATGTTGCACCATTTCTGGCTAGGGATAAGATTCTGCAGATCATTATTAGCCATCTTAGCAACTCCTCCTGAGCTCTTCACAGTTACAGTCTGACTCTGGCTAGGTCTGTGGCTTTACTAAGGATAGTAACGAGTAATTAAATGCTTTCTCTCTTTAGTGCTTAGCTCAAATAGTTTTTAGGGATGTGAATGAAGCATGGTGTAGCACCATACAGATTTATCAGCTTTCACTTTAAATTACTTCTAAAATGCATGCTTGTCTTTGTCTTCATAATTAATGTTTCCATCCCCACTTGTGGCTTGGAAACCTTTATATTTAGCTACAGGATGACTTACTTGTTCTACACAAATCTTATGGTTCAGTTCTCACAGCAGGCTAAATATTTCGCTCAAGGTAATTACCTGACTTCAAAGGAACTTTCATAGAAAAGTAATAATATCAAAAAGAGCCTATATGCTATAAATAGGGTATAAAATTCCACATTAAAGATGTGTGTATATTACAGGAATCTTCAGAGCAGTGTGAAATATAATTAGGGCCGTCTACTGAGGCATAAAATTCTCTGTAATACATGCTAATCCTATTTGCTTGGAATGAGGTGGGAATATACCTATCAAGGCATCTTTTGAAATATTTGAAATCTTTACATCTGAGTTTCCAGTTATACTTGTCTAACTTGATCTTTTCTTCCTTGTCACTTTTCCATCCTGAGAGGTTTATTTGTGAATAAGCTTTCTCCTCTGCACAAAATCAGAAGCGTGAACTTTCAGTAGGACAATTAGAATTTTAGTGAGATGTAAAATGCTTTTTAAGAAAAGAGGAAGAAGAGCAATATAAATAAGTTCATATGTGATTATGTGCTCTTCAGTGTGTGTTGATTGCCTGAGAGGTTATATTGTAGTTTCAGGTAAGTCAGGTCCTTCAATGTAGTGCCTGTTCTTTCAGCATCTCATTCTTACAAATTGAAGTCTCTTAGAAAAGAACATTTCTAATTAACGTACATCTTTTCTGATGAAAACATGATTTATTTATTCCCTCATTTGTATTTGTGCTGGTTCAGGGCACACCCCACAAAAGAAGTATTTGTCCAGAGCACATCTTCAGACATAATGTTTTAATGGAAAGTATTGATTGGATGAATAAGGATTAGTACACTTACCTCCTGATTCCTGAAGGAATGGTCTGCTCCCAGTGCTGGTCATGCAAGCAGCTCAGGAATAAGGCAAGGAATTCCTTTTGTCCAGAACAGGTACATTTCTGGTCTTTGATCTATGTAATCTAAAAGCAGTGCTTTTGGCTTGGAAGGTATTGTTGCAGTTTACATTGTACAGATGGACAGACAGGGACAGAGAAGGACTGGTGACTTATCCTGCAAATTACTGATGTAGGGAGAAAGGGACTGAGCTGTCCTGTCCCCGCTGGACTGATGGCTGCCGTCTCTGGTTCAGGTGGCTGACTGGAAGATGGTTTGGAGCAGCACTGCTTGGGCTATGGTTATGTATCAGACATCCAAAATGTAGTCACTCAGCAGAATCCTGGGTTTGTAGACTGGCTGTTGCTTTTCTGGGAGAGGGAGAAACAGAGTTTGGGAGGAACTGGTATGTGCATGACAATTAAACCCAGAAGTTTATAGGTGTCTTGTGATTTATTACAGGACTTGTAGGAAGCTAGAGTAAAACCAAAACCAAGTTACCTGAATTACTGTTTTACATTAGTTCTCAACTCATTTTCATCTTTATATTGCTGGGCAGGCTTTTGCTGTTCCAGTAGGATGTAAGAAGTTTTGAAGTGTTCCTCAAGGTGCACTTCCCACAGCCAGTTGCCATTGGTAGTCATCTTTGTAACTTGCTGCTAAAATAAAATCAAAGTCAAAATACACTCGCTGTTTTCCTAATAATAAGTTCTGTGTGGTTCCAGGTGTTAGTAGCACTGCTCTAGGTGAGAGGGAGAGTGGCCTGGCTTCAGGGGCATCACTGCTATGCCAAAGCTCTGTGAAATATTTTTCTGTTGAAAAAAAGATTTGCAATCTAATGGTCTACTATGTTGACTGTAAAATTTTCTGGGAATCTGGAAGCTTCCAGGAGGAGATTGTTTCTCTCCCAACACGCCTGCAGACAGTGCAGTGAAGTCTGGGACCTGCATTTGCAGAACTCCCTGGGATCTCACCTGGGCACCTCCCCTGGGGAGCTTCAGTGGATCAGGGGCTCACAAGCTTGGGGGCCTGCAGCACTGCTGGGATGCCCCAGAAGCTTTGAAAGACAGCCAGGGGAGGTGATTAAGGAAAGCCAGCTTCTCCATAGTCTGACTCCCTTGAAGTCAAGAAAGCAAACTTATTTTGAAAACTCTGAACAGGTTCCCTGTCATGGACAGCTGTGCTTCTGAAAATCTACTCTTAGTACCCCAAAATACAGTTTTTCAAATTAGGGATGACTCAGAAAAGTTGTGTGTGCGTCTGTGGGTGTATGTTCGGTTTGGGGGGATTGAACTGAACGGAACTGGACTGAATTTTTAGATAAGGAAAGTCTGTCCACACTTATTATGTGGTATGATGAGATACGATTGTCAGTGACTTATTCCAGTGACTAAACATATGAATTTAATACAGGACCTTTATTTTAATATCAAAAAATTTCCTTAAATGTGGTGTCAGCAAGCATAAGATGCAGAAGGACCTTTGCAAATAAATTCTTTTTATTGGTTAACTGAAGAAAAGGAGGATGATTGGGACCATTTGGGACATGTGTGCTTTGAAGTTCCTCCTAAATTTTTTCCTTCTGACTTAACAGAACAAAATCAGGAGGAAAAAAAAAAAAGGCAATAGGTTGATACCATGCAGACATAATAAATTAGGTTCCAGAGCTGTTTTAATTTAGATAGGTTCTTCCATCTTGGCATCACCGCTGCATTGTTTACTTGGGAAAGAAGTCACAGCGATAAACAAACAAACACAAAGACTTAGGGCCAGTGGCTGCCTGCAGATCACTTAGCAACATCAATATTTCTGTGCACAAATAAAGGTCTGCTGCTGCAGTGCCTGCTGCCAGCGTGTGTAAGCGTGTGTGCCTCTGTAGTGCTGACCTTGTAGGCAGAGAGAGCAGCCTGTCAGTGATTGGTCACTCCTTAATTTGGATGTCTAGACATTTCAGGCCGCGCGAGCGAAAGGCAGACATCTAAAGACGTGAGAAGAGATTCTAAGGGATACCAGGGCCTTAAAATAATTCCCTGTCAAACTGGAAATGTATTTTGTTCATTTTAAAAATATATGGGTACAAGTGATTGAATGGAACGCGTGACTGAAGGCTTTATTTTTTTATTATCACTATTAATTAATGTGCTTCTTGGATGTTTTCACATGGCTGTGATATAAATAGTAAAGCTTCCTTAAAGGTTATCAGCAAGTGTGAGAGAGTTAATAGTATGATTGGTCTGCTGGCTGGAAATATGTTTTCTTAATTTGCTAAGAACCACAATCCAGAATCCTTAGAAAATAAATGAACTATGTTTAAAGGCACTACCAAATCTTAATTTGTAACATTAAAACTATGGTCAGGAATGTAATCTCTGGGAGTGTCCAGATGAATAGGAAATTATTGTCCATCTGCCTTTTATTCCAAACGTCTCTATGTGCAAGCAAACGTGTTTATACCCACATGTAGAAAAGGCTCAGTTCTGCCAAATGCTGAAATCCTACAATTCCCACTGATGCCATTGGGCATTTGAATGTTTCCAGGGCACTAGTCCTACGTTTGCAAAACAATGGCATGCATATGCGTTTACACCGGCTCAAATTTTCAGCTGCTCTTTAAATATATGTACAAATGGGGCAAATGATCACCTAGTTAACATTTGCATGGATCGTTGTTTGGGATATGGGATATTTGTATAATGAATTAGAATTTACATTTTGGTAAAAAATGTTTAAATTTAGAGAGCCATATCTATTACCTTAAGAATATTTTACTATTGTTATAAGATCTAGAATGTGGCAGAGCTTGGAGGAGTTATTAGTATCCTTTGGAGATCTGTTTTAGTTTTCTTTGGTTTTAATTCTTTCAGTCATAAATCCCAGAAAACAGCAACTGGTGCTTGAAGAGCAACCAGCATTTGGAAGCAGCCACTGTACTGCAACAAATTATTTTGAAAATAATGTGAACCAGTTTGATTTCAGTACTGATTCTCTCTGTCCAGTATCAGAGAATTCCCATTTAGGAAGAGGTATAGCATCACAGAGAAACTTCCATACAACTGTAGAGGTGTCTGTGTTACAGATGTGCTGGTATAAACGACTTAGGTAGGACTCGCACCTGTAAATGAACCAAGTGTTCTTGTGCAGAAACAAGAGACCAGATCTTAGAGCTAGTTTGTTCTGTGAGGATCTGCACTACAGCATTAGCAGAGTGGTTACCCAGCTGTAGCTATATTGATGTGACACTCACCCCCTGCACCTTCCCTCTCCCCCCAAAGCTTTGTGACCAATTCATTTCAGCATAAAAGTCAATTTATTTTCAGGTAAGTCTCAGCTTTAATTCTGTGAGGAAATTGTTAATCTAGAATAGCTCCAGGTTTTTTGGGTTTTTTTGGGTTGTTTTTTTTTGGGTTGTTTTTGGTTTTTTTTTGCCTTTCCTAATGTTTGGCTCAAGTAATAGCAAACTGCATTAGCTCCTGAATTCTGTATCAGATGAAGAGCTGCCTTCCCTGGGCAAACATCCCCAGATTTCTGTGGATGTGGAGGCAGAGAAAGAACCCACACAGACATGTGATGGCAAAGCACTGACACTGACAGGTCTCTTGATGTTATAAGTACTGTCCCCTCTGGTAAATCTGTCCCATTTTTAGAGGCAGGCTACAATTACTGTATATTCCTTCTCCTGTCTCTTCAGAAAATGTCTCTATGCAAAAAATTAACATACAATCAGACCCCAAACCTTGTTTAACTGCACTGCTGATGGAGGCTTTCATAGAGCCCATTTAAATCTGCCAGGAGGACATTTAAAAGCAGGGAAGAAAGTGAGGTATTTTTAAGCAAACATTCTTTAAACACTTTGATAGAGAAAATTGTACTTTAAAAATCATTACCTAGATAAAATAAACAGCAGTGGGGTTCTCCATCACTTGGGCTTCTTATGTGATAGTGTGTTAAATTGTTTGCAGTATTGCCTGCTAGTTCTTGTGATTTCATTGTATATTCCACCATTTTCTGCAAGTTTCAACTCTGAAGTTCTAATGATTATCTGAGAAGCTCATGTCACTAGTTAACACAAGAAAATTAATGCAAAAAAACCCTCAGAGAGACGTTATGGAAAGAGAAGGTGGTATCTGTTTTAAACAAAACTGGTTTGTCCCACACTTGCTTCTTATCATTTTCATTCCCACTCTCCCAACCCCCATGCTTTTAAGAAGGGGGCTAAGGGATGTGTGCCCAAGAAGTGATCTGGCCAGGATCAGTTTTGTCCCTGGAGGACACCCACCAAGTTGTCACCATGTTGCTTGACTTGTGCATCTGGGATGCCTTGTTTTTTGTGTAGCTTGCTCTACCCTTTGGCAATCAAACACACTATTATCCTTTCACCTCTTGTTCTTGCTTACCTCACCCTAGGTGAATCTCAGCTTGCAGGCTGTTTCCTGGGTTTGCCTGCTGTGAGTGTCTTCCTGGCTTCAATCATCTTCCCTTTTGGGTGAACAGGAAAAGAAGGGGCATGTAGAGTGTGGTGTAACCTCCCTGCTATCCTCTCTCTGTCAGGGCACAGGTCTTCAGCTAATCCATGCTGTGGGCTTCCCAGGGCACAAAGTTTTGGTGGTGCAAACACCACATTCCTCAGTTCTTCTCTGATTACTGTCAGTGTGTCCATGGCTCTCAAAATGTTTTGGGGTTTTTCCCGTGACTTTGCTCTATTGCCCTTCCTGTTGCTTTTACTGACAGACTGTTTCTGTTCATGCATTCTTCAGACCAATATTAATATTTCTGCTACAAATGCTATAAAACTGAAAAAAACAATATTCTAGTTAGAAGTATTTTAAACTGTGGCTTAAAGAAGTACACATTTAAGTATCGGTTGAAAAATAAAATGCATATAATGTTTTGGTAATGGTTTTATATCTGTCTGTCTTTTGGGTTTGGCATATCTATAATTTGGGTTGCTAGTATTACAGCTTAAACAAGCCAATTAGGACATTCTATAACATGACATTTTCTTGTAGTCTAGACATATTTTCACAGACAGTCCAGCCACAGCTAAGGGTCTCTCTCTGTAGGTTTAATACAATTCAGATGCTTCTTCTTTTGGGACAGTCTTAGAGCTTACTGACCCTGAACACAATATATGAAGAGTACTCATTTATTGGCCAGATTGGCAGAATTGAGTGGTTTCTGCCTTGTGCAGTCATTTTGCTCCCTTTCCTGTGCTGCCTCCTGTGCTTTGCTGGCATTCAAAAATTGCTTACAATTTCTATGATCCAGTTTGTTCTGTGTGGCTGTTCAAAGGTTTCTACCACTACATCAGAATGAGTACAGCAAGATAGGGAATACCTGGAAGCTGCTCATCAGTCTGTCCTGGGATTTTCTTATCTATGTCTCTGGGTGCATTACATCAAGAAGGAGGTACTGAATATGTGCCTGGCACCTGTAATGCAATATCCTAACATTCATAAGCTTCCATTAAGGTCACTTGTCTTTGAATCTTCGGAGACACATCACTAGGAATTATCCTGTCCTCTGAAATGCTAGTGCTGTGATATGGGCTGATGAGAATTTGAACAAAATTGTGCTTTTTGAATGCTCTTTGTGGTTTCATGTATGATTTGACTAGATGTATTATTTAGCTTGGTTAACCTAGGCATGCAGCTGAGCCCATGTTCTATAACTGGTCAGCTTTAACATTTGCATGTTCCATTTGTTAAAATCATATTTTACGCTAGGAGACACTTAACTTCTGTATTCATTCAGTAAATATGCAGTGTGTTGCCATATCAAGTCCTTTGACAAGGTATTACTTAAATGAGCTTCACAGAATTGTTTTAATTCCAATTCCTCCCTATTTTTTTTCTTCTTGTCTGTAGTGTTCCCAGCAGTGCAGTAGCCAGGATTTGATTTCTGTCAGAAATGATACTGCTTCAGTCTCGTCTCTGTAAGTCTCCGCAGGGAGGTTAGAGGGTGGTTATCCTCCGGCTGCTCTGGACCTGGTCCAGCATTCAATGAGAATGCAAATCCCCTTGAAAGCAGATACCTTCTCTGCAGTGATACTGCCTTTATGCTGCATGTGCCTCAGGAAGCTTGTGATAAGTTTATATTTGCATTGAAATACTGTTATTTTTTTAAAGGTACCCAATCCTTTGCTGTTATGGAAGTTTAGTAAATGAAGATAATTCTTTCCTCTCCTTTTCACCAAGAAAAAAAGAAGCGTATGTAACACAACTCGGGGCCTTGCCACAGCAGTGTAGGAGATTATTGTTAGTGCTTTGCTGGAACATAACTTTGATTGTCAAGGCATTTGCTGCAGTTCAGAACATTAATTCTGTCATGAGAGGATTCCACATCTTCCTTGTTTTCTAATGTCCGATGTGGCAGCATGAGCTTAAGCAAGCTGGGTTTAGTCGCCCATCCCCACTGTCCAGGTGCAGAGGCTCAGATTCGGGCCGGCACAGCAGCTTTCGGGGCGGATGCAGCGCTGAACTGCAGGAGGGAGGATGGCGATCCCACAGCCAGTATTGTGGCCCACGACAAATAGGTCCCAAGACACCGATCCGCTCCTCTCGTGAGAGGGCTGGCAAGCCGTGGGGGGCACGCAGGCCGCGGGATGGAAGCGTGGCCGTGGGGAAAGGCGCTGCCAGCTCCGGGCCCGGCCGGGGCTGCTCTGGGGGCGGGAGGGCAGCCGGCCCCCTGGGCGCTGCCGTGGCGGGGGATGTTCCTCCTGCGCAGGCTGCGGAGCCTTCCCGCTCGTCCGCAGCCGAGCACGCCGCTCTCCAAGCGGCCGTAAATCAGCCGCGCTTCCCCGATTCAAGTTTTATCTTGCTCGGGCCGATCAAAAATAGCCCGTGCGCGGTGGGCTGCCAGCGGAGGGCGGCGCAGAGGGGGGCTGGCCGGGCACGGCTATTTCCGTGCGGGGCAGGCGGGCGGCGCTGGGGACAGCGCGGGGCCCGCTCCCAAAGCCGCGCCGCCCCCCGGCCCCAGCCCCTCTGTTGATCCTCTGTTGTCACTCCCTTAGCGACCGTCGCCACGGCGCGCCTTCGCGTCCTGCCGGGCACCCGGGTCCCCCTCCCTTTGCCGGCTCCCGGGGCCGGCTGTCATGTTTCCAGAAAAAGCCGGGCCGGGGCTGCGGGGCGCTGCCCGTGCCCGGCAGGTGTCCCCGGCGCCGGCCGGCAGCGGCTCTCGCCACCGCGGGGCTCCCGCGCCCCGGCACGCCAGGGCTCCCTCCCTCCTTCCCTCCCTCCTCATCCGGCCGGGAAGCAGTACAGCAGTTCTCCGGGCTCAGGGAGAGAGGTGGGGGCGAGCCTGAGCCGTCACCTATTTAGCAATAAATAAACGTGAATCAAATTCCTCCTATTGTTTAATAATTAATAATTGGATTTAAACGTAGATATTTCATAGCTAAACGGTTGTTTAGTGCCTTTCTCTGCCCCATCCCATCCCATCAGAAGGCTTCCAACCAGCTCCTTAAAGCTGCCTAAACCGATACACACCCCCACCCAGGGAACTTGAGGGGAAGTGGTAGAGGAAGCTCCCAGCTGTGGAGCCCGCAAGTGAGGACTTGATTTCACCAAACATTTTCCGTCAGCAGGAGACGGGCATCCTGTGATCCAAACAGGGGAGGCTAAAGAGGAGTGGAAAAACATCACCTATCTGAAATGCTGGTGGTATCTATCCTAGCTTGCCTGATTTTCTTCTTCACCTCTTGTCTGCTGGCATCACGTTTCACCATTTCAGTCCCTGCTCTGCTCGGTGTGTCCCAGCCCACCAGGTGGCCTGGAGCACCTTCTCATCCCTTCCAAGAGCTCCTGGTGCAGGTGTCCCTCAGGACCTGCCTTTGCCCCTCTCTCAGTGGTGCCCCAGGCATTTCTCCCCAGCTGACAGCCCCTCTGTGAGCCTGCCAACACACCTGGGGCTGAGCTGATGGAGCGAATGCTACATTCCTTAGCATTCACCACAGTGGCTGTTTTCTTCTTGACAAACCCTTCCTAGCTGCAGAACAGATCCTTCACTTCATGAGACATATCTCTGATAGGCTGCATTTTTAAATGTGATTGCCAATATATTCGATTTTTTATGGTTTTTTTTTTTCTTTTAATGTTTGTGTGTAGACACAGTAGCTCTGTGTACACAGTTCCATCCTGATCCATTCTTTGGTTTTGGAAGACTTTGACTTTTGTAAATGAGCAGAAGATGTCACCCCAGTGAGCACTGGCTCAGCGCTGAAGTCTCTATGGGCTAGTTTTTGGATTTATCAGGATCCACTCTTTCTTGAGTAGCTAACAGGAAACAGAGTGATGGGCATATCTGAAAAGCTATAGAAAAATTGTTATTTAAAAACAAAATAAGTGTACATGTGTGAACACTAGACTGGTAGGGTACATGGCTGTAACTATGCCTCGAGCTAACCAATAGGCTCAAAAGATTAGAGCCACCATAAAAGTTGTTATACAGAGCTGGTGGCATCCCTGCAAGAATTTCACTGCCACTTGCTGTGAAAGGGGCATTCGAGTTCCAGGAGAGATTTGGGGTTTAGCTTTTAGTTGTTATTAAAAGCTAGAATGTAATTTTAAACTTTTTTTTTTCTCTTTTAATTGGGAGAGGGGAGGGGGGGAAGGAGGGGTTTCAGCAGCTCTTCTTATTGTGTCAGAAAATGTGTGTGCTGAGCTCTTCTAAAGCTCAACATTTCTGGATGCTGAGAACTTCTGAAAATGTGGCCCACTAAATGAAATTACTGTATGTCATAAAAATTAAAAAAAAAAAGTAGCAGTCCAGATAACTCAGAAGATAAAATGGTGTTCTGCATGGCATGGGTGTAAGGACAAGCACAGAGTGAGAGTTGTATATTGAAGGCAAGGAATGTGTCATGCTCACAGCTTCTCCACGAGTCAGATTTTACAACTGTGTAGACACAGCTGTTTTTTCCCTTGGCTTTTCCATGTGCCTCTAACTGGTACTCAGGGCAGTGGGTTCATCTTGCTGTGCCTATTTCTCAACCCAGCCTTTGCCTTTATCCCCCACTGAAACTTTAATTGGTTATGGCCGCACGATGTGCGTGGGCTGCGCGTGGCACCGCAGCAGCTCGTGGGTGCAGTGCTGCTACATGCAGTGGTGTCAGTGTGGGGGCTTCCTTTCTTTGATTTCACTGAATTGGAAAACCTTCTTCAGCTCTGTGTGGGTTCTGCTTGTGTAAAGAGTGATTGTAATAGTCACCTTATCTCACAGCTGAAGGACTGCAGCAGAAAACTGTTAAGAGGGCTGGGTTATTTGCACCAAACATTTCCTGTCAGTTTGCAGTTCCTCAGTCTGAAAACTTAGCCAGTTTAAGTTCTGCTTGATCAGATTTACATCCAAGGTATTTTCTCTGTTGTTCAGGACAGATAATTTTCAGGGGAGAACTCATTCTAGCCTTTCCTTTGCCCTTCTCAATTTTGAGGATGCTGATTTGTTAGCAATTCAAGATGATGGATGATCCCTCTACAGAGATGGTGGCGTAATTACCAGAACCTGAACGTGTTCATGCCGAGAGACCATATAACATGGAGAAACAAAGACTGTAAAGCCAGCTCATGTGAAGAGTTATTTTTAGGACATAGGAATACAAGGTTCTTTTTTAGAATTTTTCTACGGTGTCTGTAAAGTGCCTTTATAGATAAATAGCTATTATGGCCTATCTCTTGGCCAGTGGAAAGTGGAGATGTGAGGGTTGGGCTTACTGTGACAGAGATACAGAGAAGAATGGATTGCTTCCATGCCTCTGTAGATTTCCTGTTCATTGCCATACTGGTTGGATCATGTTGCTTCCCACCTACTGCTTTTGTCCCTGGCATGCTTTGAGTTTGAACTGGTGGTGACTTGTCATGCCCAAGTGTCACTAGCATGTTTGTTTGAGGGGAGGGAAACCTGAAAAAGAATGAAGTGTTATCTCAAGCCTTTCTCAAATGTCAGTATTCATTCTTAAATAGCTTTGCTTTAACTTGCCTTAGTTGTTCTTTTGTTTAGTGAAGAGTACTTCAGTATATTGAATTTCA